>NC_138193.1:92743263-94224513 GCF_964194105.1 Spermophilus citellus | reverse complement strand
ATAGGACAACAATGTCCTTATGACGTCACTAAAGTCAACGTTACTCCCTAAAGAGAGACACGATTATCCACTATCCACGTACTGATAATTATAGCCATGAACAAAATCTAGGGAGGAATAAAAAAGAAGACTGCTAACTCTCTCTTCTGAAAAGGAACTTTAAGAACCAGATTCTATCAGGTAAGGAAACAGGATGGAATGTTCCTGGCAGAGATAACTGCATGAACCAGCAAGTTCTTGCCCTTTCCAGTGTATCATTCCTTTCTATGACATTCCTGCCGAATAGTTACATAGTTGGTGCTCGACTCCTCCAGTAATGTAGAACCTGCTACCTTCCAGGACAAACAGTTCCGTTTTCAGATGGCTCTAGTGTTTTAATCAGCTTTTTCATTGCTGTGACCAAAAGATCTGACAAGAATAATTTTAGAGGAGGAAAAGTTTATTTGGCATTCATAGTTTTAGAGGTCTCTGTCTGTAGATGGCTGATTCCATTGCTCTGGGACAGAGGTGAAGGAAAACATCACGGCAGAAAGATGTAGAAGAGGAAAGCTGCTCAGGTCATAACAATCAGGAAGCAGAGAAAGAGAGAGTTCCACTCACCAGGGACAAAATGTAAACCTCAAAGCCCCCACCCACCCACCCACAGCAGCATACCAACTCCAGCTACTCCCCACCTAACTACAATTACTACCAAGTTCATTCACATTGGGATTAATCCACTGATTACATTATTACTCTCACAACTTAACCACTTCACCTCTGAACAATTCTTGCATTGTCTTACACATGGGATCTTCATATCTAAACCCTAAGATCTGGTAATTTCAGTTTTTCAATTGAAGCCATCAGAATAAGCCCAATCTACCTGTATTAAGTGTTAAGAAGAACCAGCAATGCTGGGTTCTAAAGAGCATCCTTCTGGATGACATGAGGCCCTGATATCCCATCTGCCATCCAGTTAGTCCCATCCCCACCTCCTAGTAGACTAGGACAGGGGAAAGTGCCCTGTATTGGACCCGAGACACCATGGTTCTAGCCTAGCATTCTGTTTTCAGTGGCTATAGGACTTTAAACAATTCTCCTAGCCTGGGTGAACTTCATTTTATCTCATAAACACTTAATGAGCAGCTTGGGAGGCCCTGGAGTATGTACAGACCCTGCTCTGAGGAGTTCTCCACGAAGTTGGGGAGATGGGAAAGTGAGAAGTGAAGAGTAGATCCATGTGGTAAAGCCCAATAAACTAGATAACTTAGATGAAATGGGCAAATTCCTAGGAAAAAACAAACCACTGACGTGAACTCAATAAAATAAAAAAATTAAAAGCCGAATAGATTAATAATAATAAAGAGATTAAATTAGTGATTTTAAAACTTTCCATACACACATGGGAAAAAAAAAAGGCTAGGCGTTTTGATGGCAAAACACTGGGAAACCAAGTCTAGCAATATACAAAAAAATTATACTACACAACCAAGTGGGATTTAGTCTAAGTCCAAGAGTACAAAGTTAAAAAACACCCAAATCAGTTAATACTATTAATTAATACTATTAATACTATGTAAACAGAATAAAGGATAAAAACTATATGATCATTTCAATTATGATGATCCAGAAAGACATTTTGTAAGGTCTAGTACCCTTTCGAGATGAAAACAGTCAATAAAGTAGGAATAGAAAAAAGAATTCCCCAATCTCAGAAAGGGCATTGATTAAAAGCCCACAGCTAATGTCATGCTTAATGGTGCTGCCTGCTGAGGAATAAGACACTTTACTCAACTTTTTACTGGAATTTCTAGTGAAGACAGTTAGGCAAGAAAAATGAAAGAAAAAGTATCAAGATTGAAAGTAAAGCCATGAAGATTAGAACTAGTAAATGAGTTCAGAAAGTTTATGGATAAAATATATACAGAAATCAATTGTATTTCTATATAATAATTAATAATCTGAAAATGAAATAAAACAATTCCATTTACAATAGCATCAAAAAGAACAAAATACTTAGGAATAAATATAACTGAAGAAGTACATTTCTTTTGGTCTTAAGGTCATGAAATATTGCTAAATGGAATTAACGTCCTAATTAAATAAACCTCCCATGTTCATGGATCAGATTTGATTTTTTATATTTCCCAAATTAATCTACATATTCAACATAATCCCTATCAAAATTCCAGGAGTCTTCTTTGCAGAAACTGGCTAGCTGACCTTCAAATTTATGTAGAAGTTCAGGGGACTCAGAATATCCAATATAGTTTTGGAAAAGAACAAATTTGGAGAACTCATACTCCCCAGTTTCAAAACTTAACTATAAAGCTACAGTAATTAAGATGGTGTGGCCCTGGCTAAGAATAGACTTATAGCACAATCCACTAGAACTGAGAGTGGGAAATGAACCCTTATACTTATGGTTAACTCATTTTCAACAAGGAGGCCAATACCATTCAATGGGAAAAGAATAGTTTTTTCAACAAATGGTACCAGGACAATTGGAAAGTCAAGTACCTAAGGAAAAAGCTGAATTTTTACCACCCACGATATATAAAATTTAACTTTAAATGGATCATAGACCTAACTGTAAGAGCTAATATGACTTCTAGGATGAAAATATAGGAGCAAATCATCATGATTATAATTTAAACAAAATCTGCTTAGATAAACTACCCAAAGAACAAGTGGAAAATAAGTAAATAAATATTGTTCTTCAAAGGATATCATCAAGAAAGGCAACCCAAAGAGAGAAATATTTCTCGTATGTTTAAATGAGAAACTTATATCTAGAAATTATAAAGAACTCTTAAAAGCCAATAGTAAAAAGATAGCTCAATTAAAAATGGACTAAGGATGTGAATACTGTATCTTCAAAGAGGACATACAAACAACCAATGAGCACATGAGAAGATGCTGAACACCAGTAGCCATTGGTGCAAATCAAGAGCACATTGAGATACTGCTTCATATACATAGCATAGGCATAATAAAAAGACAGATCAAGTATTGGTGAGGATGTGGAGAAGCAGTAGCCCTCTCATGCACTGCTAGTGGGAATATAAAACGGTTCAGTTGTTTCAGGGTAAAGGCCTGGCAATTCCTCAAAAGGTTAAGAAGAGTTACCATGGTGAGCCAGCAATTCTCTCTTAGGTATGTATCCAAGAGAAATCTACACAAAAATTTGTACACAAATTTTCTTAGCAGCATTGTTCATAATACCTCAAAAGTGGAGACAACTCCAATGTCTATGAACTGAAGAATGGAGAAATATAATATGGCATATCCATACACTTTTTTTTAAAAAAAAGAGAGTGAGAGAGGAGAGAGAGAGAATTTTTAATATTTATTTTTTAGTTCTCGGCAGACACAACATCTTTGTTTGTATGTGGTGCTGAGGATCGAACCCAGGCCGCACGCATGCCAGGGGAGCGCGCTACAGCTTGAGCCACATCCCCAGCCCCTCCATACACTTTTTAACAATAAAAAGGAATGAAGTACTGATGCATGATACAACATGGTTAAACGCTGAAAACATTATGCTCAGTAAAAAGTGCCAGCCCTGAAAGACATTGTAGTGTATGATTTCACTTAATATGAAATGTCCAGAGTAAGAAAATCTTGAGGGACAAAGTAAATTAGTGGTTGCCAGAGGGTTGGAGGGAATGGGGACTGACTGCTGATGGTGCAGATTTCTTTGGTGGAGATGGGAAGGTTCTGAAATTGTCATGTTGGTGGCTTGACTGTATGAATATACTCAAAATGATCACACTCTATGTACTTTTAAGTTGGCAGCTTTTGTGTCATGAATTATATCTCAACACAGCTTTATATATTTTGAAAAAAGACAAAAATGCCTGAGAAAGCACCTAAACTGGACTTGCATGCATTAAACAGTAACTTACTGGGCATCTACTGCGTGCTGCCCATGGGCTGTGTGGTTAAGCTGGGCACATTTTATTCTCATGCTGACTAAACAGTAGGGTAAGAGTGAGGACTGTCCCTAACACCCAATAGTACTCGTCATAAGAATTTGACGATTGCTTTGGGGTACTTGCTAAACATGTCTCTCCCTTCCTTATGTTTCCAGACATCCTCCGGGAATTCAACCCTGCCTTACAGGGCTTCTCCACTGGCACGGGGAAGGAAAACACTCCCGGGGCTTTCTTAAACCAGGCGGTGGCAGGAGCCAAAGCTGAGTGAGCCGGAGCACCCTGGGGGTGGCAACGCTGAGCCCAGGGGGTTGCCTAGCTGGGGGTTTACGGCTGAAGGTGGCGAAGGAGTATTTGGGGTCAGAGGCTGGACGGGACTCTCCTAGTGTCCCTTGCTGTTGGACACAGACATCTGCTACTCTATTCCTTGTCACCTTGACAGTGAAGAGGGTGCTAAGGTCATGGCACCTGCCAAAATGAGCACGTGCTGAGCTGTACATGACGTGAAACATGGACAGGCAGACCTGTTGGCCTTGGGCAGGCCTGGCTGGGAAGAGAAAGAAAAGTAGATCACCTAATATGCCACTCACAAATCAGTCATCCTGAAAGTCACCCCTCAAATGTGCAGGGCTCTGCTCTTTCCAAGCACAGTCATTCCTCTTCCCCATCCCCCAGGAAGAGCCTGAGGAAGGAAGGAGCTCTGAGTCGTGGCCTTCGGTCCTGCTTTCCTATAGGAGCCCCTGGTTCTCCTCTGCCCCTGGTTCTTCTCTGTATCTGATCTGCTCTCTGCTAAGTTTTTCTCTCGGTCTCTGCTCCTCATCCCACTTTCTTCTGTGTGTGCCCACAGGGATTTACCGGCACAGGCCAGGAAGCTGGTGGACCTGATGAAGAATGACTCAGTGAGTCTGGGGAGTCAGGGAGGGACTCCTTGGGACAGGAAGTAGGCAGGATAAACCCGTGGACATAGAGAGGGTCAGGTGGGATGAGAGGTACGTGGGAGTCAGGCTGAGAATCTAGCAGTCAGGTTTAGGCTTGGACCTCTGCTCCTCTGACAAGAGGCTTCCCATTCATTTGTTTGGTCAGTCAGCTAGCTGTTCAGATTAAACACCGTGAGCTGGAAACTGGGCTGAGGTTGGGAATGCACAGAGGAGTGGAACACAGTCCTGTCCTCAAGAAGCAGCTCAAGGGGAAAACAACCAATGTGAAGAACAAAAATCACGAAACAGTCGACATATGCTATATAAAGAGGGTTATGTGTAAGGGAGAGTAGGGGTGCAAAAGAAGGGGCAGGCCCCTCTGCTTGGGGGGTCCAGGGAAGGGGACTGAGACTGTTAAGCTTGATTCTGAAAGATGAATATGAGATTCTCCCTCAAATGAAAGCAGATTCTCAATTCAGACCTTTTGGAGCTGTTCCCGAGTGGATAAAATAATTTTTAAAAAAGAGGAATTGGGATTAATTATTTTATATGTATTTTAGTATACTCCAAAGTCTATTATTGGTAAGTTTCAGAATATTTCTATCCTTATGTCAGACTTCTCTGAATTTTTTAATCTTTCTCCTTTCACCTTTTCTGAAAGCCAAAGAAGCAAAGTTACATAGATCAGGGACAATGTAAGAGATTGCAAGGGCCACAAATTCTTGGGCCACCATTTATAGAATTTGTATGGCCAGACCCTTCCACCCGATCCTGTGACTTCAAATATTTCCCCGGGTCCCTCCTGGAGGATGCAGGTGCCAAAGGTTTAAAAAAAAAAAAAACTTTTCTGAGCTTCTGAGTATGTGCTTAGAGTTGCCATCTTGCTCTAACTAGCATCTCTAGCTGATCTGTTCACGGGCAGCTTTGACTTTAGTGTATGATCTGAGTTTGAGGGCTCCCTTACTTCATGGAAGATGGTCCTTTCTCCCTTAAGGAAAAGTAAGTATTCCAGGTTTTTAGAAGGTCCCTTCCCAGGGCAGGGTCCAGCTTCTTGTATCCCCCACCCAAAGCTCAGAAGGCACCAGCATATCCACTCCCACCAGGACAATTGAAAATTGTGACCTGTGTGCTGCTATGTGTACACAGAGCCACATGGAAGTCCAGTGACTCCATCTAAAATAAATGAACCATTTAGCATTGATGACCTCAGGAATCCAAAATCAAAGAACTGGAAATATGAATGTCCACTACATTCTCTGGCCTGTGAAGATCCATCCCTTCCCATGTTCAGCACTTTGTATTTTCCTGGACTTAACTCTGAGACAGGCACTTATTTGTTCATATTCATTTCAGAGGATACATTTTCAGGAGGATTGGAAGATAATCACGCTGTTTATAGGAGGCAATGATCTCTGTGATTTCTGCAATAACCCGGTAGGTCTCTGGGCCCTTCAAGACTCATTCTCACAAAAAATACCTCCTTGTTCTAACACCTCCATTTCAGAGGGGCCAGAGGAGGGACGTGCCTTTGCTAAATCACTACATCTGGTTGATGTAGTAGATCCAGACCTTTCTGTAGCTCCATGTAAAAGAAAGGCCATTTCCCTGAGGACCAGGAGCTTGGGATCAAAGATGGAACCATAATGCTGGTTGCTTGGCTTCTGGAGAAGCACATCTAGGTTCGACAGGACTCGTGGTTTGGATTGGAACCAGCCTGAGATTAACCCTGGAACTCAGAGGGCATTCACCTCCAGGGAGAGATGCAACAGGACAAGCAGAATCTAGAAAATTGATCCTGATGAAGTTTCCTAACCAGAGGATCCTGGTCAGATCATTCTAGAAACCAGGATAACATTCCCATGATCCAGAAAAGTCTTGCCTGTCTTCAGACATAATTATAAGTCAGCTTCTTAATCATAAGTCCAGGCTTGCCATGATTTTGCGCTGTCACTTGTATAAAGTTGATTTCCTAGGAGGGTGGTTAGGCTGGGTTCAGAGCCACATCATTTGGGGCTAATGGAAAGCCCAAGATTCAGTTGCTGCACGTCTTCCTGGAATCCTAGTATCTCTGATCAGAAAGAAACCCCTGGGGCCATATTGATAAGCCTAGCACCCATGCACGCATGCACTGCACTAGGAGCTGAGCAGTAGTGAATGAAACAGGTTCTGTCCTTGAGGAGCTGCCCTGTGGGAGAAGGAAGAGATGCAAGAAAATCACAATAACAAACATCACCATGTGCTCTGGTGCTGCACACAAGGGAGTCTGAGTCGGCGGTACTTGGTGTGTGCATGGGGTGGCAGTCGTCAGAGCACAACATGGAGACTTTCCAGCTGGGGCTTGAAGATGAGTGTATTGGGCAGGCAGAAAAGGGATCAGTAGAACAAGGTGTGCAAGGTGTGATCTTGCTGCAGCTTGTGAGTGCCTGCCCAGAAGGGCAACCCTGCTCCCAGCCCCACAGCCCACAGAGCCATCTTCTGATCAAAATCACATGGGGCCAGGGCCTTTCAAGTTGTGATCTGAAGCACCCATGGGGAGGCAAGAGGCAGGTGGGGAGCCGGGACCATGGACCCCTCCCTGGCTCCCTTGAGTGACAGCTCTGATCTGTTTCATAGAGCAAGGCTCTTAGTTGGATTTCATTCAGAGAAAGAGTTCTGCTGTTTTAACAAAATTTTACAAACCACAAATGGCAAGATAAGGAGAAATAAGAATAACGTGTCTTTGCTTGGGGGCAGGTGTTCCATGAGACCCCTGTCCCCTCCTGTTATCTCCATAAGCCAGTTGCTTAAGATGTGGCACCCCAGATACCTGAAGCCCAAAGTCAGGGTGCAGAAGATCTCAGAGGCCAATTGTTCTATCACCTCCATTTCAGAGGCGCCAGAGGAGGGACGTACCTTAACTAAAGCACTACATCTGGTTGATGTGAAGTAGATCCAGAGCTTTCTATAGCTCCAAGTAAAAGAAAGGGCATTTCCCTGAGGACCAGGCACTTGGGATCAAAGATGGGACCTCCAAAGATAAACCCTCTATTTCAATATTGTCTGCTCTGACTCCAATGCAGGTTAAGGAGAAGCTGATAGAGAAAATAGCCCTGGTTGGGGTAAATGGGGTTCACAGACATTCCCTTTGCCTGCAGGTCCACTCTTCTCCCCAGAACTTCACGAACAACATCATGAAGGCTTTGGACATCTTCCATGCTGAGGTACGGAGGCAGTACTGCCCATCCTCTGGCAGCTCACCACAGCCTTCATCTGGGGCCTCTGACCCAGGCTAAGTCAGCTCTGGGTTCAAACACCTCCCTGCAGGTCCTCTGTGTCTCCAGCAACCTGGGTGCATGGGCCTCCAAGAGGAACTGAGAGGAGGGAGAAGGGAAGGAGGAAGGAAGGGATGGGGCCAGACAGACCTCTCTCCATCTGCACTCCAGCAGGAGCAGCCCGGGTCCACACAGGAGGCTGGAGTCGCCCAGCCTTGTTCTCTTGGTGATGGATTCTGCCTTTTTGCAGGTTCCTCGGGCATTTGTGAACCTAGTAAAGGTGCTGGAGATCGTCAGCCTGAGGGAGCTGTACCAGGAGAGAACAATCAGCTGCCCGCGGCTGATCCTCAGGTGAGACTGAAACTCTCCTCCAGTTCCAGAAAGGGCTGTGGACCCTTAGCAGATTTGTTAGAAAACCCCAGGGCAGAGTGTGAGGAGTGCGAAGGCTTCTCTGTTTTCTAAACTGAAAATGGCTCATGGGGGGACATCCTAGGGGTTCTGAGCTGGGCATGGGCCTCAGCACCCTGCACATGAAGCCCACCCTGCTTCTGACACATTGGTGGGGAGAGAAAGGCATTAGGAATGGAGTCGGGCCATATGGTAAGGTTTACTTCTCAGTGTATCCAGAGTGTCACCTCCCAGAGGTCAGCCCATCTCCAGGACAGACAGTGCCTGGGGTTGGTATGTATACTCCAGGCTGGACATTCACAAATACAGAGCCATTGTCACTTGTTAAAGAATGAGGTAGCCATATCAGTCAGCAGTGTGCAGAGAATAGAGTCTTCCCCAGAGAAGAGAGAAGCCTGGTCCTGGGAGGGCCCCTGAGAGACTCTCTTCATCAATCAGCCTCCAAGACCAAATAAAGATGGCTTCCCTCTCTAGTATTTCATATTTCCATGACTTTCAGGAATAAGATGCCTTTCTAACTGCCCATTTCCCACAGCATTCTTTCTTACAAGTCCTATGTGAAACATTAGCCCAGGTTACGATGGTTGTGCAACCCTCCCCCCAGCTCTGAATCCCTGTTCAGGCCCTTCCATATCCCTGAGCACATCATGTGGTAATTATTAATGATCCCCCACCGCCCAAGAACTCTGAGTCACTGTTAACACAGCACAGGGGCTCAGCAGCTGTTTGCTGAATAGCTGAGTGAATAATTCACAAGGGCCAGATTTGCTCTTGGAAATTAAGGGGTACGTTGGTAATCCCCTGACAATCCATGCCAAACCTTACCTAGGGGGCCCAGACTGCACAGGTCCCCTGGGAAATCATCAGGGACCCTAAGCAGAGACAGGAGGCTGCTGGGTGACACGCACTGATTAAGGTGACTGGTGCCAGGCATGCTATTTTCAAATACTGATTCATTCACTGGCTCCCACTTTCTCCAATCACTGGGCCACACAGGGGGCTCAGGGTATTCATTCCACTTCAAGAACAGCTCTCCAAAAAGTCTTGCTACTGGTTGCTGCAGGGTTTTTTAGACTATTAAAACCAAAGGTTCAGAGTAGGCACTTGCCAGGCCTGTTTGAAGACCTGAAATGGCCAGGTCTGTGAGTGTCACAGTTGGATAGAATCAGGGTCATCTTGTCCTGTGACTCTCCTCCAGTGCTCTGCAAAACCCTGTGTCTCTGCTATCTTCAGTGGCCAAGCCGTCCTGGGTGGGGCTGGGTCTACGCTGAGCCCTCTGCACTATTATTACTTCATCCTCCTGGTCCAAAACCCAAATGTGCTGGATGGCTAGCCAGTGCAGAGCTGTAGATCAGACATGAGCACCAGAACAATTTAGTATAGAGACTCAGAGCTCAGATTCAGAACCAGAGAGACTCAAATTCAAGTCCAGGCTCCCACACTCAGCATCTGTATTGGCTCTGTGACTTTGAGAAAGTTACTTAACCATCATGAGCTCTGATTTCTCATCTATAAAACAGGAGGATTAAACAAGTTAATACCCATAAATCTCATATCACCATGATTGGCACAGTTAGCATTTAATGTACATTAACAATTATTTTTGTCACTGTTACTATTTAGAAAGATGTGGACCTCTCAGCACAGGATGGGCCTCAGACAGCCATAAGGTGACTCATCTCTGAAACAATCACTCCTACAGTTGTCAGAGTAACTGTTTCATTTTCAAGAGCAAATTTAAGTCAGGGACACCTTCATTGACCCTTAGCATAGCTTTGAAATACATTCAGAGTCTCAAGCCAACATTCCTGCCTCACTTATTCGACAGTGTCTCTTCTGTTTTATCTACAGGTCTATGTGTCCCTGTGTCTTAAAGTTTGATGATAACTCAACAGAACTGGCCTCCCTCATCGATCTAAACAAGAAGTATCAGGTGAGCTGATACTTACTCCTATAGGGAAAGGGCTTTCCAACTGCCAGGGACTGCTGTGTGGGTTAATTACTGTGTTCTGAGAATGAATCGATGCTAGGTAATTTGGCCCTGACTGTGTTGGCAATGAACCCTGACTAGCATGCAGTTCTCAACACCCCCGAGGGGCAGCAGAGGCTGCGGTTCTGTTTATTTGAATGAAGCCACAGAGCCAAGTCACAGGATGTACTTCACTGAGCCCGAGTTCCTGGCCTTTACATGAAAACAGATGATTCCAGTTGTCATGACAAATGTGTATCATGGAAAGAAGGCTCAGTGTGAATCCACCTAGGTCCAAGCCACTGTGCTCTGAGCTGCTGTCACCGGGAAGCTCAGGAAACAGGCTGCAACATCTCCTCCCTACAGGGTCATGAGGATCCTGAGAGGACGTGCACTCCCTTTGCCCTCCCATCCCTGGGGACAGCTATTCCTGGAGAGCACAAGGAGAAGGGGTCATCAGATGGCCTCTGTCTTGTGGATTGTTCTTTTTAATTCTTTCATTGCCAAATCTTTTTATCAGATAACTGACTCCCTTGACTGTCCTGAGTTACCCTCTAAGTAATTGTTCAGTCATTTGAAAGGGACTGTGGTGGCCTTCCTTTCACAGGCTGCTAACAACTTGCGGAGGTGATCTACCCCTCTCAAAAATCTATGGACTCCTTGGTTGCTTCTTTTGAGGCAGCCATACTTTCTAGGCATTCAGGGGCTCTGAGAAATGAACCTATATTCACCATCCTCTGGTGACTGACTCCCCAGCCTCATTGCCTTCTACCATGAAGAGTCATCTGTCACTCTGGTGAGGAAGTCCATACTTCAGTCTATCAGGAGAGAGAAGATAGCTGAAGTTATGACAGAGGGATGGGTGCAAGCAACAGAAATTCATGTAGATTTTAGCTAATTTAAGCAGATGTAATATTGAAGCAAAATCTCGGAAGAATTAGGGAGCTCTCAGGTCTGAGGCTAAGCTGTTAAGAATTATAGAATCAGACAATTCTAAGGACTAAGCCAGAAGAATCAACATGAGGCCAGAGACCTCATCCAGGGGAGACATGGTGGATACCACCGTCATTGCTGCCCCTAGGGACTGAAAACAATTACTACTCTTGGTGGAATGGATTCTGTTGTATCCCTGAGACTGGGCTTGGGTGGGGGAGCCTCATCCTGTGCCCACACCCTCTCTGCAAGGGGGGTTGGAAAAATGACCTTTGTCTTTTCCAGCTTCTCCAGTAGGAAGACTGCTTTTCCTACAGTGGGGAACTTAAACCTATGAAGTGAGTTCAGATGTTGAGTCCAAAAGGAGAGATACAGGTGGTCCTTTATATTTGCAGATTCCATATCCCTGGGTTCCACCAACCAGAGAGAGAAAATACTCAGGAAAAAAATCGCACCTATTCTGAACATGTACAGGCATATTTTGTCATTATTCATCCCCTAAACGATATAGTATAACAACTATTTTTATGGAATTTATGCTGAATTTCATATTTTAAGTAATCTAGAGGTGATTTAAAATATATGGAGGGTGTGTATAGGTTCTGTGCAAATACTATGCTATTTACGTAAGGGACTTGGACACCCATGGATTTTGGGATTCGTGGGGAATCCTGGAATCAACTCCCCACAGATAATGAGATAACTATATTTTACCAAAATGGCCTTCCTGGACCCCTGTTGATAGGCCAGCTCTTCCCAGATCTGATCTTGTCCTGGAGATGTTCATATGTCAGTCACATGAGGCCATCACACCCTCTCAGGATCATCTCACTCCCCATTCCCTGAAAAATCTATGGTTCTCCTCATTCTCCCTAGATGTCACCTTTACTGTTAATAATCACAGTCATTTACTTAGCACTCACCAGGCGCCAGAGGCTCTGCACACTATTTCTCTCAATTGTCCAACTATAAGTCTTGTGGTTTATCCCTGGAAAATCAGTGCATCGGAAGGGCCCCAAGAGATGATTTAGGGCTTACTCAACATCCTCCATTTACAGATCATAAAAAGGAATCCAGAGAGGGAAGCAGCTTGCTGAAGGTCACCCAGCTAGTTAGCACTATAGCACCTTCCTCTCCTCTTTGGAGAGGCCACCTTCTCCCCAACCCGCTGACTTTCTCACGGCCTTGCCTGTTACTGAGGAAACTAGCCCAGGAGGTCAAGCAGAGTCTTCTCTGACACAGGGGATCTCTTTCTCTGGCCCTGGGAAAAGACAGTGATTGCATGGTGAATTCTAAGGTGACCACACTAATGTTCCCAACTTCCCGACTTCCTTCTCTGGCCAGAAGTCCTGATGAGCAGTGACATGGCAGAATCTGGCAGAAGCTGGAGCCATAACTAGGGTGGCAGATTTTCCCAGAACTGAGCCCAGGCAGCACCCATGAAGGTTACTGCTATGTTACCCTCCTGGATGGATCCAAGAACCTCGAAACAGTGCACACACGTGTGCACACATCCTGGGGCACAAGCAACATGAATATGCACTAAATGGTGTTGATTCACCTTTGATTTTTCTGAACAAATATAGGACAGAAATAAATTAAATGTAAGAATTATCTAAAATGTCACTTAATCAAACACCCCCCCCACCCAAGGCTTTAATCAGAATAGCTTTAAAAGGGGCTCAAGCTGACAGACTTAGTTTTATCTTACCTTTCCTTTTTCACAGCCTGAATCAAGTATATAAAGTTGCAGCAGAGGTGGGGGCCAAGGGATGAAATTGGGGCTGACCCAAAAATTAGCTATCTGGGTCCTGATCAGTTGAGATTTTACTGAGGTCTGATTTTACCCAACAGCCAGATTCTGTTTAATTCCGTATCAGAGAAGAGATTGATCAAGGGCCAAGCAGATGCCAGAGGACCACCTGACCCATTCATTTCTTTTTCCTCCTGCAGGAGGGGACTCAGCAGCTGATTGACACTGGGCGTTACGACACGAGGGAGGATTTCACGGTGGTTGTGCAGCCATTCCTTGAAAAAGTGGACATGCCAAAGACCTTGGTAAAGCCAGATGTGTCCTGGATGAGTAGAACCCCTAGAGCCACACAGCTGTTCTGAGTGTCGGTGGTGCCATCCAAAATCTCTAAAACGGACTCTTTTTTTCTGCCTGGTGACCAGGACGGCTTGCCCGACAGCTCCTTCTTTGCCCCTGACTGTTTTCACTTCAGCAGCAAGGCTCACGCCCGCGCAGCCAGTGCCCTCTGGAAAAATATGGTAAGATGGCTGAGGGGGGACACGCCCTCCGAGTCCCGTTCCTTCATCTCCTCCACCCCGACCTGCGTCCTGACCTCCCGCTCCGGCTGCCTCTCTCTCACTCCCCATCTTCCTGCTTCTTGCTTCAGCTGGAACCTGTAGGCCAGAAGACGACACGGCATAATTTTGAAAACAAGATGGATATCGCGTGTCCAAACCAGGTACAGTGAGAAGCATGACCCCGCGACACCTCCAATGACAGCATCTTCTCCAGGTCCTGGCTCTCATTAGGCTTCTTAGTTCCTCTCATCCCAGGCATTCACCCCAGTCCCCGCTCTGCCCACATATCCAGCCCTCTCAACACCCCAGGTTATTCATCCAGGGTAACCCCTTGAGTTGACCTGAGAGGGATGAGGATTGTGACTTGGAGGCCCTGGAACATTCTTGTCTCTGCATGGCAGGGAGCCCTGGCATAAATCCAGGCTGGGCCCCACTGTTTTGAGCAAACAAGGAGAACATGGCAGCCAAGTCCAGCTCTTATACTGAAGGCTGGGAGCAGTGGAGAACTTTAGGGGCGATGGGACAGAAGGATACCCAGTCTTGATGTGCCTCCATGACAATCTGGGAAGAGCAAGAAACAAAGAACTAGAATGATCTCTGATTGGATGGAGGGTGGAGGTGGGGCGGTAAAAGGGAAGCTAGACACTAAGCAGGAAGGAAATGTGGAATAAGACCCCTGTTTTCATCCACAAATTGTCAGAAACATTCTTGGAGCTCTGCAGCTTCTGCCCTCATCCCCAGGAGTTCCTCTGTGTACCCAGAAGGGTCCCAGGCCTGACAATGAGAACCACTGTACTGGGGCTTGCATGGGAAAGGACCAAATCCTGAATTCCTTTCACAAGCAGAAAGGAGTCCATGTGGCTGCGGGATAGGGTGGGCATGGGGTAACAAGGGAGCCCAGGAAGTGGAGACAAGGACTTCAATTACCAGAAAGAGGTGCACTTTGAGGAAGGGATGGGATGCAGAAAGAGAGGGAGCTTCACATCCCCAGCCAGCGGGGTGGCAATGGAGGGAAGACCTAAGCCTTCCTGGGAGTCACTTGAGGGTTTTCTAAGACTTGGTGCTGGATTTGGATTGTAGAGGCCCCAGTACATCCTGGTAAGAAACCCCCAGTGGACAGCCTGGCTGGCAGAACCTGGGATCGGAATGTAGAGTGGGGGAGGCCAAGGGTGTGCATCCAGGTTCACACTAACTGCAGGTTGGTAAACAGAAGGAAAGCAAACACTCTGCTCTTGTGCCCCTCTTCCCACAGGTCTGGCCGTTTCTGAGCACGTCCAAGAACAGCATGCAGGTATCTGTTGATTGCTTTCTTTGGGCTCAGCAGGCAGGGTGATAGGAAGCTCCTGAGCAGGAACTGGCCCATCAGGGTAGGTTCAGTTCCTGACAGAGAGCCTAGGGAATGGAGGGTCACACCCTTTTATAAAGACCATTCACTGGTCCACACCTGCAGCCAGGGTAGAGGGCAGAGTAAAGTCCATCGTTAATGGCTGAACAGGAAACCAGCCAACCAAACCACAGCCCATCAAGATGTCATGGAGACACCCATTCTCACAAAACCGGGGCAGGAGTGGAGGTGTCGTGGACGCAGATACTGAAGCTCCAAGTCTTCATTGGCTGGAGGAAGAGTCTGAACTGCACTACAGATTATCTCAAACTGGCTGGTATTCAGAATTACCTAGGGAAACTTCAAATGCCCTTTTGAGACCCTTTCCCAGGTGTAGGGCCCAAGATCTTTTATTATTTTTAAAGTCCTATGGGTATGTTTGGTACCTAGCAGGCCTCTCTGGACCCTTCCAACTCTGAGATTCTGGGATTTATTCTGTTCCCTTAGGCCCACGGGACCTGGCTTCCATGCAGGGACAGAACCCCTTCTGCATCGCCACCCACTTCAGGTATGCCCCCATGACACAGCAGGATCCAGGGCCCTTTCACAAGGACTTACATACCCGTGAGCAGTCTGGCCAGACTTTCCATAGCTAATTGCATGGCACAGTTGTGACTGGTGCTTGCTTCCTATCTGGGGTGTGTACCTGCTTTGCCTTCCTATGACCTATGACAGTGTCATGGTAGGAACTGTTTGCTTCACCTCTTAGAGGGGGCACAGGTGGAGAAGCCTGTGAGGTTACAGGGGGTGGCTCAGTCCTGTAGTGTGGTGTAGCTCAGAGGGTAGGCCAGGGAGTCCCATGAGAAAGCCTCCTCCTTGGACTAGGGACCTTAGGCTCTGCAGTCACTGCAGTCTACAGTAAGGCCTGGAAGATTCCTTGGGCTCTTCAGAAGAGATTGGGGAGAAGGGTATAGAAGAGTGAGAGAGGAAAAGGCCCCACATGATTTAACTCAGATACTTGGTGGAAATTCAAAACCCAGCTCTAAGAGGGCTGTATGCAGGCCCTGTTCCTCACCTCTGATGGTTCAGTGCACTCAGGCCACAGCTGACCTCTCATAGGACCATTAGCACTACAGTGGTGGATCCTACTCTGTCCATCCTTCCTTCCCCTTCTGTCCTTTGGTTTCTCTGCCCTCTCCCCTGACATAGGTCCAAGGTGAGTTATGGGGAAACTTCCTTCATATAACCTCCACTTCTGTGGCACTACAGAAGCCCAAACCTGCATGGTCCAAATGTACATGTAGGTTGTGTTTCTGATCTTGCTTAAAGCAAAAAGCACTAGACTCTGACTCCAGCTTCCTTCCTGCAGACTCAAGAATGTCTGCTTATCTTTCCAGTGCATGCCCTGAGGCCCGCAGATATCCAAGTGGTGGCTGCTCTGGGGGATTCTCTGACTGTAAGGACCTTGGGCCCCGGGAGGTTTGGGCACAACTGGGCCAGTTCCAGGTCCCTTTCCTCCTCATTCCAGGACCCTCACTGCACAATCTTGCTCCTTTGTCCTGGCTCTGTCAGTCCAAGAGAGTGGCAATGATTGAATTTTGCAATTACTTTTTCAAGCAGAAGTGCAGGGGAAATCTTTTCCAGGAATGAACTGAAATGTGTCAATCAGCAGAGGTTTTGAACACTCACCAACAGTTTTTTTTAAACATATGCAAAAATATGTCATTTTCATTCAAAATTCTAAACCTGCCTGTGTGGGTGCTCTTTCCCCTCTGGATTATGCTTGATGATTCGTCCCGACCCCCATCTGTTTCCTCTTTGCATGGGCAAGAGGACACCTCCGTAGAGGAAAAGCTCTCCTGAATGCCCAGCCATTGGTCCAGGCTGCCATCCCAGAGCACCATTCTCTGGTGGCACCCCTAAACCTTTGTGACTGCCTTGTGGAACGTCCTGGAGGCAAAAAGGAGAAATGGGAGATTTATGAGAAATCTGTCCACCACAGTGGCTCAAGTCTAGGAGCTTTTCATGTTCATAAAGGATTGAGAAGCATAAAGAGGGAACAATATTATTAACAGTCTCTCTGCATCATTTCTAAAGTACTTGAGAGTGTTCAAAAGAGTTTTTACAATTCTGATCCAACTTGGCCCCCAAACCCCCCTTTGAGCAGGGCTTGTCCTTAGTTCAGTGAGGAGGCAGCCATGCTCAGGGAAGCCACACAAGATGGCAGCCTGGGTCTTCTGGCTCTGGATCTCATGCTTTGCTACTGCTGCTATGGTGCCCTGGGAACTGTGTCTTCAGAAGCCCTGGGAATTCACAGCTTCCCTTTTCTCTGACTTTCTGCTTTTTCTGTGGATTTGCTATGTTTCCAAAGGCTGGCAATGGAATCGGCTCCAAACCAGGTGACCTCCTCGATGTCACCACACAGTATCGGGGACTGTCATATAGGTAACGTTAACCTTTGAGACTTATTCATTCTCAGAGCTTGTTTTGGAGGTTGGGTGGGGGGTTTTCTTGTAAATACATAAATCCCAAAGAGCAGGGACTAGGTAGGTCTGGAAAGGGCTTTCAGCAGGAAAACAGATTTCTGTAAAGTGTGAACATTGGCTGGAGGGAGAGGTGATTTGACCATTGATTATGTTTTTATTTTTAAATTGCACAGAAAAAGTAAACCAAGGTTCTTATCAGACTCCTGGGACAGAAAATGCAACAGGAAATGTACCCGAAAGACACCAAATCCCTGAGTCTCCACCTGCCTGCTTCCGTGTCTACATGTACATGTCGATGCTCTTCCGTCTCTGTCTGCGTGTACTTATTCATGTCATTCAGTAGTTGTACCTTTTCCTTTGTGTCTATGTACACATCTGTACACAAAGCTTCTGAGATAAAGTCACAAGCAACGGGCATCCCTGAGCCTACTTGATGCTGTTACAATGTTAGGAGGTGATGTGGGTGAGGGAGGGAGCTGTACGTGCCCAATTCATAAGTGTCCATTAAAAATAGAAGATACCCAAGCACTAGAGGACTAGCAAAGAGGGAATAATCAACCCTACCAGCAGGAAGGTCAGGAAGGCTTCCCAGGGATGGTGATACCCAGCACCTCTAGAAAAATTAGCATTAGACAAGTAGAAAGAGGTGAGAAGGGCACCCAGACAAGGGAGTAGAGAATGCAGGTGTTGGGTGAGCAGTGGGTGTGGGGATTCCTAAGTTTCCTTCTTTCCTAATAAATAATCCCAGTTCTTGCAAGTAGCTCAGAATTTATCTGTAAAGCAACTAGACCAAAGGCAGCCGGGAGAGTGCAGAGCGCAGATGAGCAGTGGGTGGCACGTGAAGGTGTTTGCTGCCTCACATGAAGTCTTGTGATGTATATCAGCCCCAGATTGAGAGGGAATAGGGTGGGGTGATCAGGACTGTGACCGTTCTCTGGCCAGAGCTGAGCACAGTCCCAGAGAGAAAGGTAAAGAGAAAGGCTCTTCTTCCAGGGCAGAAGAGGGAGCATCACACAGCCTGTGGCCACCCACAGGGAGGACAGGGTGTCCTCAGCACAAGAACAGAACCTCTCCTCCCCTACAGGTGAGGTCAGTGCCTTCCAGCTCCCAGGTGCCTGAGTTTCCACGTGTCCCTAGCCCAGTCAATGGTCTGGTCTGAGGACAAAACACCCTGGATTACTCCTCACTCCCCCAAATTGCTACTGAGACTAGAAGAAAAGGAAAAACCACAGGGAGAAACAGTGGGCTTGTTACAAGGCAGAAAAAGCAGTTGGGGTGACCGCTCTTGGTCTCCACTAAAGAGGGCAGTGACCTCACGTTGGAATGTGGGAAAATAGAGAATGAAGCAGGCAAATCACACAACAGGCAGGTAAGCGGCACCTTGTGGAGTGATCCGGGCAAGTGAGGTGATTGGCCCAACTTTGCAGATCGTTCAACTCTTTGGGCTCCCAGGGGTCAGGTACAAAGGCAATCTTCTGCTCAAAGTTTCTTTCTCTCTGCAGCCGTAGAAAAATGCAGTCATTGTTCTCTTCCTTCCAACAAGTGAAATGACTGAATTTTCTAGTGCCAACTCAAGTGCCCCATGTTCAATGGCTGCTATCCCTTACCCAAAACCCTTTATTTGTCCTAAATGTTTCAAATATCTGCCCCCAAATGAACCTATGTTAAAGATGGAAGTTCCAGGTCAGAGGCTGAGAGTCAGATTGACTATTGGTAGACCAGATAGACTAGTGTTTCTCAGAATGTGTTCCAGGGAACTTTAACTCCATCCAAGAGGGGAAATTCCTTTGTATTTATTGGGAAACATAACCTACCAAATCCTTCCTCTGGAGAATTCATATATATATATATATATATATATATATATATATATATATATATGCATATTAAAGGCTCTGAGAAGTGCTTCATGAAAAATCTATTGAAGTTTCCTTTGATCCAACTGTTCCTTTAATTCCAGAACTCTTTGTAGTATCTATTAACATTTCCTGAGAAATGTCTATGACTGATCTGAGAAAAGCCGCTTTCTGGGGCCATTAAAGATTCTAGATTGTAAATAACAGGCAATTAATGATTCCAGGTAAGTTAAGAATGTAGTTTGATCCTCTTCCACCAAGGAAATAGAGAGTAGAAAGATTGGACCTCATTGAGTTAGGGGAGAAGTAGACCCAGGATTCTTGGGGGATAGTGGCTGTGAGCAGGACCTACAGAAGAGGTTTGGTTGTGAATATTTCAAGGCCCCTTGACCTGTGAGATCAAGCACCAGTGGATTCTTCCAACTTCCCCTAGATTCCCCAACCAACATGGCGGGTCAGAGGTCTTTAGAGCAAAGCCTTTTCTTCCACTGAAATACATTGGCCGGTTTGGGATCATTCAATGGACCAAAATAAAATTTACTTACCAAAAACAAAATGCATTTCTTTGTTTTTTGGTTTTTGTTTTTGTTTTTTTAATCAACAGTTTAATTTTCAACAAAAGTTATCAAGCATCCACTTACTTTTCTGTAGTGCTCTGTAGGGGAACAAAACCTAGCCGTTGAGCTCAGAGTGTCATAGAAATTACATTCAGTGAAGGGCCTAATGAAGACGAGCTGTTTGACATGGTTCCACTTCCTGTCCTGTTTCCATAGCTCAAAATGGCAGCTTAGTTTTCTTCCTCCATATTTACTTGTGTGACTGTCTTATTTTCTCCTAGATCAGGGAGAGATTTTCTTACCATCATCTGCCTTCATCTGGCACGACACTTGCTTTAGCACCAAAATACCTTTAAATCAAAAATGACAGTAGAAAGTACTTGATGTGTGTGTTTATGTACATGTCCATGTTTTTGTGTTTATTGGGGCGGGGGGACAAAGCAGAGTTAGAAGGCAGTGAATGGAGGCCATGTGTGGATTTAGTTTTCTTACAAATGTAAAATATTCTGATTTGGTGCTTTTGGTCCAAAGAAAGAAGGTTCAGGAAGCAACTAAAACAGCGGCTTCCTACAGAATTGGAAAAGAATCCAAAGAAGCGCAAATGCCCAACCATAGGTCGTGAGGGGATGGTGGAGAGAGCAAGATAGAAGGGCAGGCCTGATTCAGCTTCTTTTTGTCCACCACCTGGGCTGCTCACTGAGCCTGTGAACTAAGCCCTTGACCAGCCTGGTACAAAGCAGTCAACTTCATTCCAAGTGTTCCTTGAATGAAGAACAACTACCACTGATTGCTGGCCTGTCCTATAGAAGCCTCTCCAGGTGGGCTAGATGTGCCCTGAAAACCTGTTGTCCTGGAATAACATCTTGGGATTGGGGAAAGAGGCATAGGAGAAAAATAATAGTAAAAACCATACACCTGAACATCATGTTTTATTAAATAGAAATATTTTTCTCTTTACCTCTTGTACATTGTACTCAATTCAAACAAATGAAAAGAAATGAAATATTCTAGAACATGTCTGAAGGTTTAATTGGAGGAAATTAGACTGGGCATTGGAAAGCAGTGATTCTGGCCTCCCTCTGAACCTTCCAGTGGAATGCACCTAATACTGGGCAGAGAAGAGTTTATCTAGGTTCTAAAGTTTTCCAGCTCAGGCTAGGTTTTAGTTACCTTTAGCAACCTAACTAACCTCCATGTGCCTCAGTTTCTCACTCTGCACAATGGACATGGTCACATCTACCTCATAGGCTTGCTGGAGAGAGGAGAAAGAACCCACATAGAAAATCTAAATTATTCTTAGGTATTGACTCCATCTCTCTCTCCCTTACTGACTTCTCACCCCCTCCAGTTCAGGCGGGGATGGCTCCCTGAAGAACGTGACCACCTTACCTAGTAAGTAGCCACCAAGGACTTGAGTCGCTCATTCCTTCTGACCCCCAGGCCTCTTGAGAGCACCCAACTAAGAAAGGAACCGCCATTGAAGTAGGAGGGGAGGCCATGGGCAGGCAGCTGGAGGAGGGGAATGAGCACTGGCTTTGGAGCCGGGTGGCTGGGTCCAAGCCCTGTCCCCTGTCTGCTTTATGAGGTGACTGAGGGTGAGCTACCAAAAATTATGAGCCTTAATTTTTTTTCAGCAGCTCCGGGGATGCTGAGACAGATCAGCCAGGGGCCCGTCACTTCACTGTGAATTGCATAATTTTTTTTTTTTTTAAGTGAAGTGCTCTTGCTGATGTGGCTGTCCCTATCATCAAGTCATTTTAGCTTATATCTCCCTGCAAGCCTTGTGGCCTTCCTGCCTTTCCCCAGGAAGCATGAAGATGATGGGGACCTCGCTGTGGAGACCCTGGGCTGGAGGGGACATCGGCCTTCCTTTCTGAGATCTCTGTGCTCTGTCCACCCCTCTTCTTTCAGATATCCTCCGGGAGTTTAACGGAAACCTCACAGGCTACGCAGTGGGTACTGGTGATGCCAATGATACAAATGCATTCCTCAACCAGGCTGTTCCTGGAGCCAAGACCGAGTATGGCGTGGGGCGTGGGCAAAGTGGGGGAGCAGAGGAGGCACACAGTCCCTTTGAGATCACGTTGCCCACTTCTGTGCACAATGATTTCAGAGGCCAAGGCCACTTTCCCTTCTGTCCCTGTGACCAAGGTGGTAGCAGGGAGGCTGGAGAGGCTGTGTCCTGGGAAGGCTCTCCACAGCAGTTGCTCATGCCCAGCCAGGCTTCACGTGTGGCGTTCTCTAAGAGCTGAACTAACTGACCAACTTGCCCAGTTTTTACAACTTACCTCAGCACAATGGTGCAGGAGAAATCCACCCTTCCCAGAGCCTCAGAAGTGGCAATTCCCCAAAAGTTCAGGCAAAGCCCACCAAAGTGATAGGCAAACAGAACCTCAGCCTGGGAGGCCCCTGGGCGACAGGGCATGTCCTCTCCCTCACCCTGTTATGGAGCTATCAAGAAATGAAGTAGAGATGCCCAGAGGCTGTTGAGGCACAACTGCCTGGCCTCTTGTGATGGTCTCCAAAAGGGACCCTCTTCCTGCTCCTGGAGGCCCCAGAAGCCTGGGTCTCCTGTCTCAATCATCTGAGCCTCTGTCACATGATCATCTAGCTCAAGCCTATACCCTCTTGTTGGTGGGCAGGGCCCCCAGATATGCTCAACAGCCTGGGAAGCCTCTTTCAGGAAACAGAGCAGCTCAGGACACGTGGTCCCACCATCATATCCCAGGAGGTAGTCATTCCATGGGTATGCCACTCAGGAACATAACAAAAAGTGGGGGTCAGGTGCCCAGGACCAATTCCTTCCCTAAGCATAGGCTGACTATGTGTTTACTCCCCACCTTCTAAAAGAAGCATTTAGATAAATTCACAAAAATAATATATTTAACGTAAGAGAAAAATCATAGCCATTGAGGGAAACAATTATGTCTGTGTGAGCATTTTTATGGTTATTGGGCTTGAACATCAAACTCTCAATTTCCTGGAAGCCAGAGGGGAAAGAGGAAACATGAGAAAACTTTCATAGGACTAATTGCAAGGTCTATAGTCTTGCAAGTGTTTCAAAAGAAACAAGTGGCTTTTAGCCTGGAATCCTAGAAGACATTTTGCATGTGAAGCTCTAGAAAGGAGACTGTGAGCAACAAATGTAATTGGCCCGTACTTTTAACTATGACTTTAGGATAAACACATATCTGGCTTTTCAAATGATAATTTGTTATAATGACTCTCTAGAAGAGGCAAGTAGATTCTAGTCTTTGAGCCTTAGGATCTCTGCCAGCTCATACAGTAGGGATGATATCATAGAAGCCTCTAGTTTAGATCCTTTAGGAGAAAAAATAAGGGCATGTTCTACAACAGAAGGACTGAGTTTTCTCTCTTTCTCAGGCAACTTGCAAACCAAGCCCAGACTCTGGTGCAGAAGATGAAAGATGATCACGTGAGTCAGATTTAATTTAAGGTTGTTTATATAAACATTAATTTTGTAACCCAATAAATTTGCCCCCAGATGAAACAATCTACCACGTAAAGCAGTGAGACTCCTGTCACCAGAGGCACTCAAACAGTGGTAGTGCAGATCCCTGTCCAAAGACGCTATGTCAGTGGGGAAAGGATTGTTGCTGGTCACAGTGACCGTGAAAGTCCCTCCTGATGCCAAGATCCTGTGTCTTATAAATAAACCTCTAAAATTCCAGCAGCTCTGAGATTCTGGTTCTATAAGTTCAAGTGGGCAAGGAAGTCACAGAAGGTTGAATGGATTTCTTAGAGCTGTGATGTTTTTGTTTGTTTCTTGGAAATCATCAAGCATCTCCCTCCCTCCGTGTAGAGAATCAATTTCCATGAAGACTGGAAAGTCATCACAGTGCTGATTGGAGCCCGTGATCTATGTGACCACTGCACAGATTCGGTAATGGGGGCGGGGTCTGTGCCTACTCCTTGCTCCTGACTTTGACTAGATTGGAGATTCTAAGAACAATCCCTAGAACCAACCCGAGGACTGTCCAACCACACCTTTATCTGCATGCACACACGCATACACACACACACACCACACACACAACTCACACACACATACTCATGCATGCCCGCTTCTGACTCCACAACCCTGGGGTTCCTAGTGCCATCTTCATATCCCAGGTAACAAGGCAGCAGGTGGCTGACATATGGTGCATCTTCTCCCCTTTCTTACAACTCAAGATCTCAGAGAAGAATCTGCAGACACCACACAGTTGGGAGAGGGTGCTCCACTTTCTGCTCCTTTTTAAAGCTCGGGCTGCAGGCTCCTGTCTTCTGGCTGCTTGGTCTTTGACAATGGCGAGCAGTCACCTCTTCAGCTCCGATTCTGATGTGCTGAGCTAGTCACCCTCTGGAGGCCACAGGAAGAATAAGTCCCTGGGGCTAGAGCCAGCAGAAAAGCCTACAACTGCCCCTCTACACTCTCATCCAAACCAGCAACTCCTCTTCCTCCCTTGTCTCTTTCCAGAATTTGCATTCTGCAGCCAATTTTCTGGATCATCTCCGCAATGCCTTGGACATCTTGCACAGAGAGGTGGGTGGGGACTCCCAAGGTTGAAGGTAGCTAGGAAAAGAATGGTGGAATGCCCCCTGCCTTCAAGGAGAGAGCCAAGAGCACAGGCTCCTTCCCTGTCCAGAGGTTGAAGTCCACTTCCAAGCATGTTTCATTCTATGTGGAGTTAATCCAGAAGGATCTGGGTTTTTTTTTTTTTGGGGGGGGGGGGTGGTACCGGGAATTTAATGCAGGGGCACTCAACCGCTGAGCCACATCCCCAGCCCTACTTTGTAATTTATTTAGAGACAGGGTCTCAATGAGTTGCTTAGCGCCTTGCTTTTGCGGAGGCTGGTTTTGAACTCATGATCATCCTGCCTCAGCCTCTTGAGCCGCTAGGACTACAGGCATGCGCTGCTGCGCCCGGCAGGATCTCAGTTTTGAAGAAATGAAGGCAGTGCATCCCCCCACCACTATTCCTTGGAGGCAGCAGCTGAGTGACACATAATCTGGGCTCTGCATTCTGAGCCATTAGAGCAAGCTCCTGTCTGGTTCTATACCCATTTTGTGTCCCCCTACCCAACTGCCATCTCCTGGCAAGGGCAAGTTGCCCTGGCTGCCCAGGAAGGGCATATTATGACCACTAGATGCTCTGCTGAGTGGCTGAGTCCCTGTGCCTGCTCAGCAGTTAGGCCAGGTTGGGCTAGCAGGAACTGGTCAAGGGCCAGTGGCCTGGCAAACAGATCACCTGTCTCACCAAACATAGAACCAACCTGTGTCAGCTCACTAAATGAGGCTGAACAGAGCTGAGTTCTAAGCATTGATTGTTGGCTCCAGGAGGGGCCACTTCTGCTGCAGCCCACCGGGCAACAACACCCTGTGTTGGGCGTGTAGTGTCCTAGGTGGTGGCCCTGTATAGATTTCTCTCAGAACTGCAGCCAAGAGATACACTGAGCTGGAGGTCTAAAGGGAACTTGTAACTGGCTCCTACTTCTCAGGGGCCTGAGGCAGCTTGAGGAAGAAACCTGGGAGCCCCTCGCTCATCTACAGCTTTGCCCTTAGGTGCCCAGAGCCCTGGTCAACCTTGTGGACTTCATGAAGCCCAGTGTCATACGGCAGGTGTTCCTGGGGAACCCAGACAAGTGCCCAATGCAGCAGGCCAGGTAGGCAGTGCTGACAGCCCCGGCTGGAGACACCCTTACCCCATGGTCTGGCCCCCATGCAGCAGTGACTCATCCGGGTCTTTGTGACTTGGTCTGTCTGTGTGTCCATGTCTATAAGAGAGGACTTGTGTCAGAATCATCCCCCTTCTGGGAGATAGAGCTTTGACCCAGCCTCCACTCACCTGATCCCAAGGTGCTAGGTAGGAACTTCTGTGACACCAGGAGCCACAGGGCTGGTGTTTGGGAGACCCAGACTATGAGGGGGCAACACCCAGGGAGGTATGTGTATGTGATCAAACATAAGAGAGTGAGGGAAGAAATTCACAAGTCAGTTACTGATGGGGAAGAAGAGGCCTGGGAGGGACACATGGGAACTTCAAACTGGAATTGTTCACGGCTTCCACTGGGTGGCAGGTACATGGTGTGTTTCACTATTCTTCGTGCCTCATGCACACCTCCAGCAATTTAACAAACTGTACAGAACTTACTGTGTGCCAGGCACTGTGCCAAGAGCTTTAGAAACACAGCTGGCTGGGGCTGGAGCTGTGGCTCAGTGGTAGAGCGCTTGCTTGGCATGTGTAAGGCCCGGGTTCGATTTTCAGCACTGCATACGAATAAATTTAAAAAAATAAAGGTCCATTGACAACTAAACAATATTTTTTAAAGAGAGAGAATTTTTAATTTTTATTTTTTAGTTTTCAGTGGACACAACATCTTTTATTTTAGTTTTATGTGGTGCTAAGTATTGAACCCAGCGCCCTGCGCATGCCAAGCGAGTGCACTACTGCTTGAGCCACATCCCCAGCCCAAAACAATATTTTTTAAAAAAGAAAGAAAGAAATACAACTGGTTCCTGACTTAGGATTAGTGGCTTTATGATGATGCAAAAGCGATTCACACCCAGAAGAAACCATACCTGGAATTCTGAATTTGACCTTTTCTGAGTTTGGTGGCATGTAGTACCACATTCTCGGGTGCTTCTGGGTGTAGCTGTGGACCATGGCCCACAGGGTGCTGTAGTCACCATGGGAAACAACCTACATGCTACAAGTGAGGTGTGGCTGAGCTGTTATGTTGGGCAGCTTAGATGCCCACGACGCACTTCTTTTTTTTGTTGTTCAATATCTCTCTCTCTCTCTCTCTCTCTCTCTCTCTCTCTATATATATATATATATATATATATATATATATATATATTTAGTTGTAGTTGGACACAATACCTTTATTTCACTTATTTATTTTTATGCGGTGCTAAGGATCAAACCCAGGGCCCTGCACGTGCAATGCGAGCGCTCCACCGCTGAGCCCCAGCCCTGCAACAATGCATTTCTGACGTGCTATTTCACCTTACCAAAGGCTCATTGGGATCAGCCCCACCGTAGGTGGAGGAGCATCTATAATCTTTCCTTTTAACATTAAGGATGGACGAATATGAACAAATTCATATAAAACAAAAGGGGACTGTGTGGCACTGAAGCAGGTGTCTGAGGGTAGGAGCATCAGAAGCCCCCAAACTCCTGCTCCAACACTAGAGGATGAGTTTTTAACTTTTTAAAAAATCAAACCTTGCATCCTTATGGCCTAAAGTCCTCTCTCATAGTCTGTTGCAGGCCCAGCATTGCCATCCAGTGCAGGCACCGTGTGAATATGGGTGCATGCCACCACCGGCTTCTTCCCCAGACACTCTCTCCAGTACCCTTTTTTTTTTTTTAAGAGAGAGAGAAGAGAGATTTTTTTTTTTGAGAGAGAGAGAGAGAGAGAGAGAGAGAATTTTTTAATATTTATTTTTTAGTTCTTGGCGGACACAACATCTTTGTTGGTATGTGGTGCTGAGGATCGAACCCGGGCGGTACGCATGCCAGGCGAGCGTGCTACCGCTTGAGCCACATCCCCAGCCCCTCTCCAGTACCCTTAAAACCTGCCCCTGGGCAGGTGTGTTGGAGCCTCAAGGCACGTGTGCTCCTAAACTAGGGGTTGAGTGAGCCACTGCACCCTGACCCCAGGCAGCCAGAGCGGCCCCTGAACGAGTGTGAGTGTGGGCTCTGAGTTCTGCTCTTCCTTGCGCAGCATTTTGTGTAACTGTGTCCTGACCCTGCGGGAGAACTCCCCCGAGCTGGCCAGGTTGGAGGCCTTGACACAAGCCTATCAGGTGAGACAAAGAAGGGCATCACCCTGCATCTTCTCCCCCAGGTCACTCTGACACCACGGCCCAGGGCCCTGGGGAGGGGAGGCGCAGGAAGGAAGAGCTATGCAAGGGTTGAGGAGAGACACGTCACCCTGGGCGCCTTCTTCTGCCTCGCCTGGTTGAGTGTCTCAGGTGCCCTGTGGGAGCCATCCCAATGGCATCCAGTGACAAAACTCTCATGGCTGAGCTTAACCCAAATCTTGGCCAGTAGCCCTGCATGGCCGTGGACCACCCTAGAGGCCCACATGCTCCTGTTCCTCCGATCCTCAGTCCCCTTGCTCCCAATTGCCCCCACAGGCAGGCTGCAGGAGGGAGGCTGCAGGAGGGAGGCTGCAGGAGGGAGGCTGCAGGAGGGAGGCTGCAGGAGGGAGGCTGGGAGCCTGGGCGCCCTGGAGTCTCTTCCCAGCTGTCTATTCCTCGTGGACCTCCTGCCCGGCCCCTCAGATATTGCAGACCACTTAAAACCAAAGCCAAAATGTGATCTATCCAAATTCTGCAGAAAGGGATTGGCCATCGTGTGCATTTCTGTTCTCAAGGGCTGGGCTGAGTCAGTTCTGCTGTCCAGGGAGAGTAGGGTGGGGACACAGCCCATACCCCCAGCTCCTACACTACCCTATGCTGAAGGCCCCCATGTGTGCATGTGTCCCCAGAGCAGCATGCACCAGCTGGTGAACTCAGGCCGCTATGACACGCGGGAGGACTTCTCTGTGGTGCTGCAGCCCTTCTTCCAGAACGTGCGGCTCCCCATCCTGCAGGTATACACTCCCTGTCTGCACACACCGTGGGGCCAAAGGAGGGCCGGCCACAGGTGCCCTCAGGGGAGGACATAGGAAGAGATGCTACATGCTTCTTCTGTGTGTGTATATATGTGAGTGTGTGTGTGTGTGTGTGTGTGTGTGTGTGTGTGTAGAATGGGAAATACACGGAGAGCTCTCCAGATGCTATTCTGGCAGGTTCAGTGTCCTTGAACACCTGAGCCACATTCTCAGAGGCAGCCTAACATGGGACAGGACAGGAGTCCCCATAGCTCCTGAGAAGAGCTCCATTGTGTTGAGCTCTTACTGCATGCCAGGCACTGAGCTTCCCGTAGCTAAAATCATCACAACTGCCTATGGAGTTTTCATCATCCCCACATAACAGGGCTGCAGGGATGGGAGGTGTCCTGCCCCAAATCAGATAGGGCATAAGGGACAGAAAGGCCAGATTCAAAGGTATCCAATTCCACATTATTAACTTGCTGCTATGCACATCATCTTTCTCTCATACATCCCTTCAGTTATAACGTAAGGTTCTGGCCAGGGCCTGTGGTGCATGCCTGTAATCCCAGTGGCTCGGGAGGCTAGCACAGGAGGATCACAAGTTGGAGGCCAGCCTCAGCAAGGCCCTAAGCAACTTAGAGAGACCCTGTCAAAATAACAAATAAAAAGGGCTGGGGATGTTGCTCAGGGGTTAAGCACCCCTGGGTTCAATCCCCAGTCCAAAAAAGTAAATAAAAATAAAGTAGGGTTCTGGTATTATGTTTTAACCCCCCCTGCAAAGGCCTGAGGCTTCCACTCAGAACAAAAGAGATCTGTGAATGGAGAGATAAAGGTTTCATCCCAAGAGACTCTCTTAACTGCAGGGAAGCCAGAAGGAGAACACTTTGTATATCCCACATGCCACAAGAGAGGAGCCGGAGTCAAGTGGAACCCTGCCCTGCTTCAGGCTTTGCCCAGGCCAGCCAAGGCTTTGGCTTCCTTCTCCCCATGGAGACCAGCAGGACCAGTGGCCTGTGGGCTGAGAAGTAGCTTTTCCCACCTAGCTGGTCAAGGCTGGAGTGTTATACAAGTGTGCGGAAAAATAAAGCAATATTTTAAAAATCAAATAAGGGGGAACTGTGGAGCCAGAAAGAAGAGAGGGAGGTTGGAATCACCCAAAGCTCCCCACCTGTGGTATTGCACTCATCTCCCTCTTAAGGTGAGCAGGCCCTAGGGCCCTGACCTGGAGCCCTCCCAGGAGGAGGGCATTGCTTGGTCAGTTCCAGGGATGAGATCAACGGGCTATGACTCCCTCTGACCCAATAAGATCTTGAGAAAGTATATTTGTCTCTTCCAGAATGGGCGTCCGGATACGTCCTTCTTCGCCCCAGATTGCATCCACCCAAATCAGAAATTCCACTCCCAGCTCTCCAGAGCCCTTTGGGTCAACATGGTAAGATAAGTGAGTGTCCCTGGGGCTTTAGTCTACAGTGGAGCTGCAGCGCCTATAGAATGGGGCCTGGCCCAGGGCAGCAGTGGCTTGTTCATCTGTAGAAGTCGATGGAAGGGAAGAGTCTTTTGTTGTTATTTTTAGACAGACATGACAGGAGAATGTATTTTGGCATATTATTCATACATGAAGTATAACTTATATACTTCATGTAGGGTTCTGGTATTATGTTTTCACCCCCCCCCTGCAATTCTAATTAGGATCCTGTTCTTGTGGTTGTACATGATGCAAGAGTTACCCTGGTTGTATATTAAAATACAAGGAAAGTTATGTCCAATTAATTCTACTGTCCTTCCTATTTCCCTTTCCCTCCCTTCCCTTCATCCCCCTTTGTGTGATACAATGGACTTCCAGTCTTCTCCCCTTCATCCTCCCTTGTTGTGTGTTAGCATCTACATATCACAGAGAACATTAAACCTTTGGTTTGGGGGACTGGCTTTTTCACTTAGCGTGATAGTCTTCAGTTCCATCCATTTACTGGCAAATGCCATAATTTCATTGTGTCACATTTTCTTGATCCATTCATCTGTTGAAGCTCACCTAAGTTGGTTCTAGCTTAGCTATTGTGAATTGAGTTGTCATAAACATTGATATAGCTGCATCACTATAATATGCTTATTTTAAGTCCATTTGGTATAGAATAAGGAATGGGATAACTGAATCAAATGGTGGTTCCATTCCAAGTTTTCTGAGGCATATCCATACTACTTTCCAGAGTGGTTGCACCAATTTGCAGTCCCACCAGCAATGGATGAGTGCACCTTTCTCCCCACATCCTCACCAACACTTATTGTTACTTGTATTCTTGATAATTGCCATTCTGACTGGCATAAGATGGAGTCCTTTAAGGGTCTGCTTGGCCCAGGTTCCCATCCACACTCTCTTCTGTGCTTGGATTGTGCTGAGAGATGCTTTCTACATGAGAGCCAGGCAGAAACCACATTTCAACATTTTTTGTGTGTCAACACTGTGCTAGGCAGTTTACGCCACAGGATCTCCTTTCAGCCCCTCCACAGCCCTGCAAAAGAACGTTAGATGTTTCTGAGGGAACTGAACCTCAGAGAAGCTGAGAGATTTGCTTAGTGTCCTACCACAGACACCTGGCAGAGCCAGGAGAGGACGCCAAGCCCTCTGAAATGAAATTCTGAGCCTTCTCCACAGCAGGACAAATTAGTACACCTGTATCTCTCTTTTCTTCCCCAATCAGCTTGAACCACTGGGAAGGAAAACGGATACCCTGGACCTGACAGAGGATATCCCCCTGGCCTGCCCTACCCAGGTACTAAAGGAGACCCTCTTTGCACCTTTACAGAAACAAAAGCTTGACTTGCCCTTCCCCCTCATCCTCCAGCCCAGCTTCCACATCGCCCATCTTGCCCCTGAGCCGACAGAGATGTGGGAGATGGGCTTTGGGAAGTCGGTGAGGAGGGGACACAGAAGGCAATAGAATGCAGAAGCAGTTCCACCTGTGGGAATGAGCAAAGCAGCTGGGCCCAGGGAGGCGATGGAGTGCAAAGGGGGGGGGGGTCTCCAGAGGAGCAAGAAAAGCGGGGAAAGGGCAGAAGGCTTGTTTGGGCAGTGGTATTTGGGACACATGGGGATGTCCCACTGCAGGTTGGAGGGCCTAGGGAGGGACCAGGCGGGCTCAGAAGTGGTGGTCAGAGAGTAGAGAGCCTGGACTGGGGAGTTTCTGGCAGGAGAGGGGCACGGAGGAAGCACCCAAGGGGAGAGCCCAAGCTGTGGAGGAGGGTGGGGAGGACGGGCCTGTAAGGAGGATCAGCTCAGGCTCCTTTTAAGGAGGAATATGTAAGCAGTTGTTAAACTTGATTTCAGGCCTGGGGTGGGGGCAGTGCCCGTTCCCATTGCCTTTAGCTCCCGTTCCTAGGTTCTGTCTTATGGCTTTTTAGCCATATAAGGCCAAGGCCAGAAAATCCTCTGTGGCAGTAAAAGCAGGGGGCCTGACCTCATCTGGGAGGCTGTGTTTCCCTCCTGGGATGAGCTGCGCCAACCTCTCCACCCTCCTGGCTGAGTAGAGCTGGGGAATGGGCCTGCAGCTCCCCCATGTGTCTGCTGGGGTCCCTGGAAGAGGGGCACCCCTGCCCAGACCAGCCATGGGCCCACGCTCAGTCTGATGTCTTTTAGCCTCACCAGGAGACGATAGTGGCAGTACAGGCCAGGATTGCTGGGTGTGGTGCTCAGAGCAAAGGAGAGTGTCAACCCAGCACCACATGGATGTCTGCAGTCACATGATCAGACACAGGCCAGAGGGCTGGGGCACAGCCAGGTGTAAACCCTTTAACTGCTAGATCCTGAGGAAGTCCAGGATTCTAGGAGGGGCTGGGCAACCTAGCTATAAACTACACTGTAAATATTTAATTGGGCGGGGGGAGGGCCTGGGAATTGAGCCCAGAAACCAAAGGTGCTAATCACTGAGCCACATCCTCAATCTTGTTTTAGATTTCATTTAGAGACAGGGTCTCACTGAGTTGCTTAGGGCCTCGCTAAGTTGCTGAGGCTGGTTTTGAACTCGTAATCCTCCTGCCTCAGCCTCCCAAGCTACTGGGATTACAGGCGAGGTGCACCACCTCACCTGACTTTAATTATCGTTCAACAATCCAGATAGTATACTATTGACTATCAGCCATGAAAGGGCCTCTCTAAACTGCCCACTCCCCTTCCATTAAACAGGAGAAGTAATAACTCACACCAAGTAGTCATTGCTCGGAGCCTAGGCACAGGGTCAGGGACATCTCTTTCACCATGAACCTCAAGGCAACTGCTGCCACTCTGTCCCTGCCCCCAGACTCGGCAGGGAGCCCCAGATGGGTGGTGCACCAGCTGAAGCATCTCAAGCCACAGTGGGCTCAGCCCCTCTCTTCTGGTCGAGGCCCCACTGAACCTGATGGGCCAGGGAGAGCCTATCCAGCCTCCTAGAGCCCAGAGAAGCCCCACTCAGGAGAAGCTGTTGCTAAGCAGCCCTGGAGGCCATTCCCAAAGGGTCCATCTGTTGGCCAGCCCAGCTTCGCTGCACTGTGCCTCGGGTCCCATCTGCTCTCTCTCCTGAGCCTCAAAGCCATGCAGAAGTCCACCCCCGTCTCTGAGCCGAGGGGCCAGGCAGCATATTTTCATCCTGCCGTGTTTAAACATAGAAGCAACAGGCAGGATGCAGGGGGAGGAGGTGGCCTGGACGAACGAGCCACCAGTGAGCTCCAGTGAGCACCAAGGAGCTTTCCCAGCCCCCCCTCTCCTCCCCCACCCCCAGCCACACTGCTAGTACATTCTGCCGTGCCAGGTAGGGCGCCTTCACAGCACTCTGTGGATTTTTGTCGTATTTCCAGCTTGGACAAGTGGTTTTATAGCCAATTTTAGATTCGTTCTGTGGACTCTATTTTTTCTTCCATGCCTTCACTGGCTCTCTGCCCATTCCTTCCCTAGCCCCCGGCGGAACCATCTGGAAGGTCAGCTCTGTCCCTTTTCAGCTTTTCTTCTCAACCTCTCTTGTCAACAGAACCACCTCCTCCTTGAGACGGATCCCTCCCTGGGCTGTGGATATTCAGCCACCTCTCCCTCCCCTTCTCGTCTCTGTGAACGACCCTGCTCTCTTCTCCTAACCCGGACGGCGGCGGAGACCTTCTCCACTGTCACGCCCCAGGCCTGTCCTCTTCTGTCCCTCCACAGCCCCTCACTCAGAGATCTTTTTCATTTCCGGGATTTCCTGCTGAAATTTCCTTACCATGGATTCCTCTGTGTCTTCATTTTTTCTTTCTTAAACTCCAAACATGTATTTCCACACCTTAAAACACGTTTCTCCTTGGAGGTGTAAGGTCACCCCCATGTGTGGTCAGGGAACCCACAAAACAGGGAACCAGAGAGAGGAAGGGGGAGGGATGGGAACGGGAGCGGGTATGAAATGATGTCACCCTATGACAAGAAAAAGCAGAAGTTTATTGGGCTCCCAAAACTTCATTGTTTACCACTTTTTCTATTCTGAAGTACACACTGGGACACCATTATCTTTTAGATGCTCAGAGCTTCTAAACCTCCTAATCCTGCCCTGACCCCACTTCAAACTCAATAGTCATTCAAAATAGAATTGGTTTTTTTTTTTTTTTTTTTTTTTTTTGAGGTACCAGGAATTTAACTCAGGGATGTCTTACTACTGAACTAAGTCCCCAGTCCTTTTTCATTTTGAGACAAGTTCTCACTAAGATGCTGAACCTGGCCTTGAACTTGCAATTCTCCTACCTCAGCCTCCCAAGCTGCTGGGTTTACAGGTGTGTGCCACTATACCTGGCTGGCCAAAATATAATTGTTTTGTGTGAAGAATGTCTACATAGCAACTAAATGTCTGTCTTCTCAAAGTCTTCTCCTCGGGGCTTGGCATTTGTGTGTTATTTTGCAGGCACCCTAGCTAATGGGATTCTTCCCAGGGCCCATGCACCTGCCCCTCTTTCCATATGTCACTGTTGCATGTAAAATCATCTCATCCTACTTTCCCATCATAAAGCCACAGAGGGGTGGGGGGCTTAGAGATCTGTTGACACACAGGAACCACATCCCTCCCCAGGCAGCATGGCCTCTGGTCTACCTGCTGCACTCTCTTAAGGATGCTTCAAACTGCAGAGGGCTACCCATCAACAAACAGGTGGTGCCATCAATGGAGATAAAGAACCAGCACACTCTGTAGAGTGTGGATTGGAATGCACAGAAAATACCAGAGGGCATTCCATAGAGCACTGTTATACACCCCCCTCCTATTACCACCCAAGACCACCTCAGCCATTTCTTGCAGCCCTGGCCCCAAGTGGACATTTCCTCTTGAAATGTGGCCTCCTTAAAGTTGGTGACCATGTACTTTGGTTTGATTTAAGCAGCATAGAAGGGAAGAACAGCACCCATTCTTCTCTCTGGAATTCAACACCTAGTACTGCAGTCAGGGTGCTTGTGGTCTGTCCCATGGCCGCTGACTCAACTGCTGGTCCACAGCAGGTGATCATTTGGGCTCAGCTCTTGGGGCAGCACACTATCTCAGCACAGCTGGGACTAGATTGCTTTCTGGAGCCAGGACTCAGTCCACTTCACTTTCCACCTGCTTGTGCTCCAAACCTCACCCTTGAGAGCCACCCAGACTCCCCCTAATCTCTCTAACATAAACCTGCTCCACTCCAGGCAAATCATTGGTACTCACTTCTGCATAAAGTGTCAACGAAAACAAGCCCCGGGACCCCAACTCTCCTGAAAACCACTGCCTGGACCTGTTCTCATGGTGCCTGCACTGGCCTCACTCCCTGCCACATTTTAGTGTCACCTTGACCTCTGGCCCCTTCAATACCATCTCCCCTCCCCCAACCCATGGATTTCTTCATCAAATAGATAAGACCACATAAGCTCTCTGGTTTGACTCTCCATTCTCCCGAAAAGACTGAGATCATCTTTGCCCTCTGCTTCTTCCTGTCACTCTGGAACTAGTTCCAGCCCCTGGACCCTAAGCCTAGGCAGAGCCCCTTTGTGGAGAGAAAATCATAATCAGCACTTGCAGAAGCCCCTCCACAATGGCTGCCTTGGAACCTCTCCTGTCTATGCCCCTGCCCCTTGGTAACCTCCCTTCCTCCTGGTGCTTAGAACCCCACTCTTTTTGCAGGAGCTGCTGCACAGGTGTGGGTCATTTCTTACAGACTGCCCTCCTCAGAGATGACTATTCAGGGGACACTGAACCACACGGACCGAGACAGCCTAGAGAGCCGTGCAGACCTGCCATCATAGCCCTCCTCTGTCTTGCACTGTGGGGGGCCATAAGGGGCACACTTCTACCCTTGGCCCTGAGCACTTCAGTGTCCCCTGGTTCATGCTTCAGCCGGGAATGCCGAGACTCAAAGGAAAGGGGAACTTGCTGGTACCTGGGGAATCCGGCTCTGTGCTGGGGGCTGAGGCTTTGTGTATATAGACTCTGTCCTCCAAAGTGACCTTCTTTGTGTGGCCTTCAGCGTCTGTTGTAGACCTGGTTCCAGGGTGAGGAGTGGAAGCAGGCCAGAGACTGTCAGTTGGGCGGGGGAGGGGGTGGGGGCAGCCAGCTCTGCACTCAGACTTGCTCTCTAACCTGGAACAGCTCCCTTCCCCACTCTGGGCCTCGTCAGTAAACTGGGAACATTTGGAGTTGCAAAGTCAACTGTCTACAATGCCAGGCAGGAAGATGATTGCCTGAAGGGGTCAGGTATGAGACAAGAGGAAGAACCGAAGAGGGCATGCCCCTCCTGAGGGCCCTGAGCTCATCCTCCCTCTCCTCCTCTTCTTCCTCAGTTGGCCACAATAAAGCAAAACATCTGTCTGGGCTTGGCCCATGTGGAGTCAATTTCCATCATTCTGGATTTCCTTTCTTATTTCCATTTTATTTCCAAAGTTTCAGGCCACGGCCTTTCTAGTTCACCGCAGGTTCTGTGCGTGGTCCCCACCCTGGGCCGACTTTGATATTTCCTGATCTGGGTCTTATTATCTTGATCCTGCTTTGCTCTCATTTTTACTTTTCCTCATTAGCTTGCTTTCCCTGTTTCTCCTTTGCCTACTCCTTCTTCCTCCTTTAATTAACCCTTCACCTGCAACTGGGTGGACCTGGAGTCTTGATTGTGAAAACTGATTGTGAAATAGGTAAATTACAAGGGGGAAAAAAAAAAACTCTGAAAATAGAGGAAGCCAACCTAAATGGGATAACATATGTAGTTCCAAGGAGACAGAAAGACAGAAATAGCAGATAATTAAATATATTGATGATCATACTATCTCCTGTAAAAGAAAAACATTGCCGTGTGAATCGCTTGCCAAAGAAATCACAAAGAAAACAGGTAAGCCTGAGGCTCTGGAAACCCATGCACAGCTAGGGTGACAAAGAAAACCTGGGGCCCAGAATGTAATAAGCATGGAACATTTTTGAAGCCTTTTATTGGACACCCCTTGATAAAGCTGTTATGTAAAAACCTCCAGGGAATGAATGAAATTATGTTTACCCAGTCCTTTCTATTTAAATACATCAGAACCTTGTTAAGTCAAAGGAGACGGAAGGATTGATCTTCAGCATTCTTTGGCTGTCTGATCACCCCTCCCTGTGGTTTTTTTCTCCCTTAGGATGAGCCCTTCCTGAGAACCTTCCAGAACAGTAACTACACATACCCCACCATGCCAGCCATTGAGGTAACCCCTGACTCACTTCTGTCTCTCTCAGATGCCATTTCCACCTGTCAGGGACCTGGGGCGTGGTCCAGGTTTCAGAATGTTGGATTAAGCAGAAATGTATCCTCCTGACGTACTGGGAATCGGAATGTACAAAAGGCTCCGGAGCCACGAAGCCCCAGGATTGTCCTGACATGTTCTCAAGTTGCCTACCTGACGTCAGCAGCCAAGCAGAGGAAGTGCCTGGGAATCCATTGTCTTTGACCTTTGCGATTCTGTTTCTGATTAGGCAGTGCAGCTTTTCAAGGGGGTGGCAGCAGGCACGGTATGCCATCAGCTTCCTGAAGGTGGAAGCCCAGTGGGAAGGAATCTCAGTGCCAGGGTGGGGCCCGACAGGAAGCTGACTCACGTCCACATGGACCCCAGGCAGGCCCTGTTTGGTTCACGTCATTTGTTTCAGCTCTAAGATTTAGGCACTGCTACTCCAAAGATGGCCTGTAGGATCCTGAACCACACGGAGCCCTGCAGGGCAGGCCTGGTCCAGACGAGTTCTATTGGCCACCAGGACAGGGGATCAACCACAGTTTCTGTTCCACACCTGTGGTTCCACACCAGTGTCACACCAGTCTTACGTTAGGGGCTGGTGGAGACTCAGAGGAGAGCCCAATAGAGATTTCACCACCATTTCTTGAGTACCTACTATGTGCCAGGCACTGTTTCAGGAGTTAGAGGAGTAGATGGAAGGGTCCCAGTTCTCATAGTTTACCATCTGCTGGGGGGGGGGGAGGCATCCAGTAAAGAACTAAAACTTATTGTTTCAGATAGTGACAATGACTCAGAGGAGGACGAAGTGGAAAAAGAGGGATGGGGCCAGGGGAAGGATGGCAAATTCAGATATATCATGCAGGCTGGGCTTCTCAGAAGAGGGGAGATTTGAACAGAGACATACAAGATAAAAAGATGCTGGCTACATGGACAGCCAGAAGCAGAGTCCCAAGTGGAAAGACCAGAGATTGCAAAAGCTCAGAATTGGGGCTGAGTTGGGTAGAAGAAGAGGAAGAAGGTCATAGTAGCTGGGAACTGGTGGTAAGGGAGGGGGGTGGGACAGGGAAGCACGTGAATGAAGCAGAGAGTGCGGGAGAAGAGATCAGGGGGTGCTCAGGGCCAGGTCAAACAGAGACTGAATCCCTGAGTAAGAAGGCTAGATTTTTAAGTGGAGAGAGGCAGGAAGCCTTTGGTGGCATGCTCTGGTTTATGTCTTTAAGAGGTCTCCCTGTCGGCCATGTGGAAAATGGATCAGAGATCAGTGACTGGGGGCAGGCCTTTTATAAGCCAACTGAAGAGTTGAGATTAACCTACATCCACATATTAAAAAAAACTGCCAGGTGCTAAGCTTTGGAGTACAACCAATAACAGCCTCATTGCTAAGGGTTACGCTCTCCGCAGCCTGGATGCTCCCTAGTGCACTTAGCCTAATGGAGTCTTTTCCTGGATGAACCAGTGCCCAGGTCTGTTAGAACTGAAGGGTCAGCTTCATCTTGTCAGTCAAGCCTTGACTTCTCTATTTCACACTCATTTACTGGGTGCGTAAATGGAGCAGGTGCTGTGCTAAGTGCTGAGTAGACAGTGAGCAGAGGGCTCTGGGGCTGCCCGCTGGGATCCTCATCCTTACCCATCATTTCTTTAGCTGCTGGAAGAGTTAAAAATGCCTGCCTAGAAGGGTGTGTTTGTTTGAATAGCTTCTGCTTAAAGCAGCCACAGATCTGTCACATCAACATTACCCACAACTTGTCAGAAGCACAGAATCCTGAGCACTATCCCAGACTTACTGGGTCAGAATCTGCAACTTTACAAGATCCCCAGGGAATTAGGCTGCACTGGTTTAGGACACAACCTGTGGTTCCCCCTGGTGACAGATGAGCATGCTCAAGCTCCAATCTATGTCTGTTAAATCACAGGCATCATGCATGTCTCTGGATCCCTGACTATCTAAAGTGCCAATGTGGTATCACTTTTTTTTTAATTGCATTTTCCTCAAGTATTTGTCGTTGGCACCCAAGCCTGTTCTTGATTTCCATAGAGTTTCCAAACAGAAGAAGAAATCCATCAGTGTGTTGAACTGAGCAATCCCTTGGGATAAACTGAATTCCACTGGATGAGGCAAATAACATTTAAGTTTTATTTTCACTCCTTCATGATAGGGATATTTTAATAAGACTTGCCTTCATCTTCATCTGACCAAACTGATGAGAGGAGTTTTCAGGAGTTTTCCTCTGGCAGCCACACTCCAGGGGAACCTGTCAATTGTCAGTGGAGTCCTACTGTGTGTGCAGATATAGGAATTTGCATAGAAATTGAGTTCTCTGCCAGCCTCCTTGAACTAGCTGTGTCTGTGCCTCTGTTACCCCCACCCACTCTCCTAACACCTGGAAAATAACATCCTGTATTACAGAGATGAGGAAAGTTTACCAAAAGCATCCAGGCATTAATTTATACACATAGAAGCAAGTTAAATATGCAAAAAGATTAGTGGCTCTTAAGTTAAATATGCAAACAGACGTACAGGTGCACAGAAAAGATAGGCAGAAGCCAGAAGCTTTGCACTTGGAAAAGTTTTGTGTCTTCTTAAAGATATTTTAATTAATGTTTGGTTAGGCCCCAGTGTTGCAATTAGTGTCGATTGGTTAATGTTAACAGCAAAGCTCCTGAGATCTCTGGAGGCAGGCATTCAAACATGGGGTTGCTTTGGAACAAAGTCACTGTTTCTTCCCCTGCTTTGGGGCAGCTGCTGGCTCCATTCTAGAGTCTAGAGAAATGGGAACAGGAAAGGCTGTGTGAGTGTGCATAGGTGTGTGACCAATGCCTATACATGGTACATGAAGTAGGCAGATTCCCATTTCTCCCCTCTAATTTCCCTCTTAGCCCATCTATAACTAACAACCCTTGCCCTTCCATAACCTCTTCCAGGGATGTTTTCCTACCCTCCACCAAAAATTCATTAGTTGATCCTTGCACTGACACTCCCTGCACAATGACTGTGTCTCCTCCTGTTGATTTAGAACTGGGGCAGTGACTTCCTGTGCACAGAGTGGGATTCTTCCAGTAGAGTTCCCACCTCAGGTGAGTGAAATGTCAACAACCCCTTCAACTAAGGGCTTTATGAAGCATCAGGCTGGAGGGGGGACCCCACAGACATACTCTGGGCTTGGAGCAGGCCTTGCTGATTCCCACACAAGGCAGACCTTGGTCCTGGAAGACCCAAGAAGCTGGCTCAGAGCCACAACATTGGACTCCCATGTGGAGGGGTACAGGCCTCTCCCCAAAATCACTCTTCTTGACTCCTTGTCGTCCCAATGGCAGCATGTCAGGCTTCCATGTCCAGTGAGGCAATACAGTCAGGAGTGGGCCCACCTGTGTATGCTCCGTGGACCACTGGGCTCCTCTCAGAATGGGCGATAGCCATCAAGCCTATTGCTGTCAAGCCGTGGTTGCTCTGAACAAGTGTTGGGGGGGGGGGGACAAAATTGCTAAAGCTTTAGGCTGTAAATAAGTGACCTATGGGACTCTGGTGACCTATGGGACTAGGGCAGAGCCAGGGGCCCTGGTAAAGTTCCTACTTTGAAGAGCAGATGCTCCACCCTTACTGCAACCATTTCTCTTCTTCCCCTAGTCCACGAGCTCCGTCCAGCAGACATCAAGGTGGTGGCTGCCCTGGGAGACTCACTGACTGTGAGTACTGTGCCACGTGCCAGGGTGGGTCCCAGGGAGCCCAGCCAGGCCCTGTGCAGTCAGCCCTTTCTCAGCACAGGCTCTGTAATCAGCAGTGCGCCCCATGCTATGTGTCAGACACCAAAATAGGTGTCCTCCCCCTTCATCATCCCCCCACCCTGTTCAAACACTACCTGTTCCATGAGGCCGCCCCCATCCCTGGGGAAAAGCCATCTCCCATGTCCCCTTGTTCTTAGGTATTTCATTGGTGCATCATGACACTTGTCTAAGCCACCTGCCTTTATCAGGAACTCATCTGCACCAACTCAGATCCAAAGGGTGGTAGGTCTTACCACACACTGCCCACTGTCACCCCCAACTTAAGGACATGTTGCTTCGGGGCAGAGGGATTCCAACTCAGCACAACAGCACAGTCTCGCTAAGTGAACGACCTGAGCCAACTGTTTAGCTCTGGCTGTGCTCATGATGCTCGATCATCCAAAAGAAAAGGATGAGACATAGCCCTCCGGTAGGGCCACAAGAAAATTATGCAGAACCATGGAGGTGACATCCAGGACTTTCAAAATAGAGTATTCATTTCTATGGAAACAAACCAGCCCCATGTGTGCAGATGTTTTCATTTTGGTGTAAACATGAGAAAGCTGCAGAGGGCACTTCCCAGGCTGATAACCTTGAATTTCCCCTGGTGGGGTGGGGGAGGGGGATGACCTCTGGAGCAGGGGCAAGATTCTTGAGGTGGGAGTAGATTGCTCATTTTTTTTTTTAATCTTTGTATGTTTTGCTGATTATTGAGTTCCTTTCATAAATTTCAAAGAGCTTCTTCTTTTTAAAGACAGATCGTATAGAGAAAGCTTTATGGAGGAGGTGGAAGTTAATGAGCATCTCAGGGCATGTACTGGAGGTTAGAGGCTGGAAAGGAGAGTGCGCAGCCCTTCAGGAAGGATGGAGTGGGTGGGCAGGGGCAGAGTAGTGAGGCCATATGGCTTGGGAAACAGTGACAGGTCAATTTGCTGAGACCTGATGGTTTGTATGGACAGGGAAGGAGGAAGGAAACAAAGGGAAGGAAAGTGGGTACCACATGACGGTGTCCACATTGGTGAGAGTTTGGCCTTGATCCTTGGAGATGCTCTGAAGGGTCAGAGGTATACTGGCCAGGGAGGCACGCAGAGACAGAGACGCTCAGAGGAGCAGGTGGCAGCCCTGCTGGTGGGAGGGGAACAGAGAGGAGATGGAAGGTCAGGCAGGGGTCCAGGGTGCTGCCCACAGCAGGGAGATGAGACGCTAATCCAGAAATAAGGCAAAGACAGCGAGAGACAGACACAGGTGCCAGGGGGCTGGGAAGAAAGAATCCACAAGACTAGGTTCCTGGCGGTTGGGAGGGGCCTGGGGAGAAGAATGTGATAATTTGGAATTGAAGGTGGCCTGGAGAAAGCCAGTATGATTTTCAGAGGGGCAAATCTGGGTGCTGGTTGTACCCCTGGGCCAGACGCGCCTCTCCCAGTATACTTGCTCTGCAGCCTGGCCCAGCAGCCACCTGGAAACTTCTCGTTGCTTTTCACAGACAGCGATGGGAGCTCGACCAAGCAACTCCAGCAACCCACTCACATCCTGGAGGGGCCTCTCCTGGAGGTGAGGCTATTGGGGGCTTTTCCTCTGTTGACAATGCTTCCCCCAAGAAGGTGTGAGGGTGTGTTTCCCCTCTCACCCCTCCAGGAATGAAGTCAGATCCCGTGGATCCGTGCTGAGACCCCAGAGGATGCCATGATGCTTACCTTAGCTCTGAGGGTGGGGGTGTGATGCTCCAGGGCAGATCCTCTGGGTCTGGCTCATACACGTGCTGACACATGGAGCAGCAAGTCAGGGTGTTTTTAACCAAGTTTCTTGTTCTTCCCCAGCATTGGTGGGGATGGGGCCTTGGAGACCCACACCACACTGCCCAGTAAGTAGCCAGCACCAAGAAGCCATTATACCCCTCACTGAGGCCAGGGCCTACTCCCTGGAGGAGGGGAAGAGGAGGTTGTCTGCAGGGAGGGAAGTCAGCCAGCTCCAGAAAGACCAGAACCCTCTTGCTCCATACCTGTACCCCAAGACTGTAAGCCTCTTTGTTCCCAAGGGCTCCTGCCTCCTTTCACCTACGTTCTCTGTCCCACTCCTCTTTAAAGACATTCTGAAGAAGTTCAACCCCTCCATCTTTGGATTCTCCACCGGTACCCATGAGGAGACAGCAGGATTAAATGTAGCAGCGGAAGGAGCCAGAGCTCGGTGAGTAGCTCTGGGTGTAAGAGGAGGGTTGGGGGTGAGGCTGAGAGATCAAGATGGGACATGGGAGGAGGCAAGGAGGACAGAGTTTGGGAGCCTAGTCCCTGTTGAGTCATAGAGCTGTGCAGATGCACTTCCTGCATGCTGGCCCTGTGCCAAGCCCTCCCTGTGAATTAGCTCATGTCATTCTTATACCTTGGACACTATGATAAGGACACTGAGGCTTAGAAAGTTTCCTGAGCAGCCAAGGTAACCCAGCAAGCTCTCCGAGGAGGCAGGATCAGACCAAGCCTAAATGCAGCTCTGGTGGTGTATTTTACCACTTCTCCAGGGCAGCAGGAGGAACACATCCACCCTGACCCTGGTGGGCACTGGCCCTGCTGACTCCAGCTCTACCTCCTGTCCATCAGAGGCACCTGTCACACACACAGGTTGGCTCTCAGCACAGAGAAGCTCAGTGCATGACCCTGTGGGTGGCCACCCTTCCTTTCTTCCCCATATTGCTTCAGAACCTTGAGTCTGACTCTGAAAAATTCATATTCTGACACTAGGGAGTTCAATGTCAGGGCCCCTCAAACAGCATGGGGGTTGGTTGTTTTCACTGGGGTCTCTGCTGTTGACAACAACCCAGATCATTAGAGCTGAAATGCCTGAGCGGGTTCATTGATTTTCTGTATGGAGTGGAGCGGGCTGGGCCTTTGCTTTGTAGAAGGATCACTGCGTTCAGATCACCAGGGAAACCACGCTGCCTTCACTCACTGTTTACAGGGAACGTTCCTTTCAGAAATGGTAACCCGGGCCCCAGTCACGGCGTGAGCCTCTGAGCCACAGGAAACACTGTCAGTTCCTCAGCGTCATAAGCAGGAAGGACTTATTTTTCTACCAAAAAACTGGGCTAGGTGGGGCCATTATAGGAACATGTACTGTTATGATTGCCATCATCAACACCTAATTATTACCATACAGCTCAGCAGCTCATTCTGTTGGTACATGAGCCCCTTTCTCCTTCTCTATTTATTGCTGCTTAGCTTCCCTGCCAGACAGGGTTAATAGCAGGAGAGGTAGATGAGACCTGCAGACATCTCTGATGTCTGGTGTTAGGAAAAAGAAGAGTAAGTCACTGACTTAAGTAAGGTTGAATGACTGTCCTATGACTTTTTTTTTTCTCTGTCACTTATTAGCATGGATAAGAATGAGTTCCCCTGAAGAGAGATAAACACCATAGCAGAGCACCTAAAAATCATGAGATAACCATCTCATGATCATGGCCAGACCATTTGTGTCCAAATTCCGGCTCAGAGACTTGCTAGCTGTGTGATCTTGAGCAAGTTGTTTAGCATCTCTGAGTCTTAGTTTTCTCTATGAAAATGGGATAATAATATTGCCTACCTCTCAGGGTTGTCATAAGGATTCAATGAGGTAAATGATCCTTGAAAAGAATTTAGAACTGTATATAGTATGCATGTACACATAAAAATGTTTGCCATTATCGGGTTGCTTAGTTTCAAAGTTTTACTTAACAGTTAACTTCCCTTCCATCAACCAACAAGCAAAAATTCACTCAACACCTGCAAAGGAGGAAGCCTCAAGGTGGTTACTAAGAGACACAAAAGAATCCAAAGGTGAACTCCCTACTCACAAAGAGCTTGCGGTCTACTTAAGGAGACTAAGCAAACAGGAAATAACTTTTGGGGAAAGACAGTGTTGTGTGTGGCGACCCTGCAGACTGACATGATTTGATACTTAGTCACGCACAACAGTTAGGAGAACAGAAGAGTGTAAAGCGTGAACCAAAGACAGATGTTCCACTGCCCAAGGACAGGCTTGCCCCGACTGGCACCTGGTAGAGTGTGGGAAAATTAGCGAGAATCCCCCAACGTCATTTAGCCTAACCTGCTCCTTTACAAGATGCAGAGCCAGCCCCAGCAGGCAGGGTTCAGCAGGCTGTGCGAGCTCAGAGCAAGGTAACAGCAGCGCTGAAAACAGAAGCCCTGGGCTCTGGGCAAGGAGGAAACGGAGGAAATGTGGACAAATGAGCACCGAGCAAAGTCTCCCGGGGAAGCAGGACTTGGTCTGGGCCTGAAGGGTGGGGAGAACACGGCTGGGAAGAAGGAGAGCATGGATGTTCCTCACTGTCCCTACTACTCCCGGGAGGGCTTGTCACCTGCGAATTCTCTTCATCACATCTTGAACCTATCAAAAGGTCACAAGCATGCTGTGGTCGGTCACCTTTACCCAGGACAGGCTTCCTTTGTAGTTTTCTGATGTTCTCATCAGTAGCACTAGTGTACAGGAAGCCAACTCTCCTCCAGGGGAAAAAAGGACAGGCGTGGTACCCTGTAGGCTCGGCCACACAGAGGTCTTAAATGGCCATCCCACATCAGTGCTTACTTTTATGGCTTCTTTCGTAGAAACTTCCACTGGCTGTATGCATTTTGATGACCTAACTTCTCATATACATCTCTTTTTTAAAGAAACAAATATAACTAACATATGATAAATGGTATGAATGTAAAGCATACAATTCGGGGCTGGGGATACAGCTCAGTTGGTAGAGTGCTTGTCTTGCATGCACAAGGCCGTGGGTTCGATCCCCCACACCACACACACACACACACACACACACACACACACACACAAACATAAGTATACAATTCAATAAATCCTGACATATGTATATACCTGTGGAGCCACAATCAAGATCAAACATGCCCATTACCTACAGGAGTTTCCTTGTACCCCCTCATAATTTCTCCATTCCACTTCTTCCTGGCTCTACCCAGTATCCTCATCTCAGACCACCACTGATCTGCTTTCTGTCACCATAGGTTACTTTGAATTTTCTAGAACTTTATTATTTTTAAATATTTTTTTACTTGTAGTTGGACACAATACCTTCATTTATTTTTATGTGGCGCTGAGGATCAAACCCAGTGCCTCATATGTGCAAGGCGCACGCTCTATCACTGAGCCATAACCCCAGCCCCAATTTTCTAGAACTTTATATAAATGAAATCAAAAAATATGTACATGTGTGTGTGTGTGTGACTTATTTCATCCAGCAAAAATTATTTTGAGAAGGATCCATGTTGGGTAGAGCCATAGGTCATTCCTTTTTATTGTTAAATGATATTCCTTCGGCATGCATATCACTTTTCCAGAATGCAGTATTTATTGTTTTCTATATGGCAGGCATCTAGAGGATGAAGGGAGAACTAACCATGTTTTGTTAGAGAGGCAAAAAATTAAATAAATAAAAAATAGGGAAGGAAGGAGAAGGAAAGAAAAGAAAGAAAGAAGAGAAAATGTGGGGAGACATCCAAGTAACCCCAGGGAAGAAAAACAGAAGGATTAAAGGAGCAGAGAGTGGGACTTAGAAGTAAAGGTTAAAGGAGTCATTAAGCTGGGAGAGGAGAAAGCTGAGGGGTAATTTAGGTCTGTGACTTTTTTCAAATATACAAAAGGTTATTTTTAAAACAGGCAATCGAATAAGAAACAAATAGGCTCAGCTCCCAGGGAAGCAGACTGACAAAGTAGCAAGAAAATCCCTGACGGAAGGTTGACCACGTCTCCAGCCAAGTGGCCAGTGAGGCCCGGCCCTGCCGAAGCAGGTAGTTGGATGCAGATAACAAGGTGTCAGGGTCTGGGTCAAGGTGGCCTCGAGGTCCACAGAGCTCTCTGAGGAGGACTTGGCTGAGATTCTGGAGAGCAGAAGCTGGTTGATGCGTTCGGAAAGAGTAACCTTTGTAGAATGTTCCTCTTTCTGAAGCATCGCTCTTCCCAGGCCAAAACCCACAGCATGAGCCCTTGTTTCTGGGTGACTCTAAGGTCCTTTCTCTTACCCCTGCCTAGGGACATGCCGGCCCAGGCCCAAGACCTGGTGGAGCGGATGAAAACCAGCCCTGTGAGTACAGGCCCTGGGCCCCCACTGACCAGCTGTGAGCACCCAGGGACTCCTACTCCCAGCTGGCCTTGGAGAGGGGCCAGGGGACCTCCTCGGGCCCTGTGCCCCGAGGGTAGGCTGCGAGAGGGCACGGTGGAAGAAAGAGCAGAAAGGGGCCTGGGACTCTGGCAGCCTCCTCTTTACCCAAGAGCTGGCTTCTCAGAGTCCTGTTATATAAACACAAGGTACTAAAAATAGGCTCCTCATTCCAATCCTTCCTCCTTTCTGCTCACCCAGCCCTTCTGAAACTTCGAGCTGGCACTTTTTTTCAAATGCTCTGTGTTTATGCCTTGGAATGGAGCTTCTGGCAGGACTCCTATTATGGTGGTGGCTGCGCTGGGAAGCTGCTGCTCCCAGGGCCTCCCCGGCCCCCACCCCGCCTCCTGGCCCTGCGGGCTGTGGCTCCAGTTCTCCCTCCTCAGACTCAGGCCCCAAGAAGGCTTCTAAGAGGCAGCCCGGCTTTGACTTCTAGCTGCATGTTTGCCCTCTGCTCCTTTGAAGGCTTTAGATCACATTTCAGAGGCGTGTTAATCCAGTCAGCCTTTAATGGGCTCAGGGAAGGGTGGAATATGTCCACTCTCCACTTCATGGACTGCAGTTCTTTTAAGAGGATTTCAAAGGGAAATCGACCCTGCTCAGCTGTGTAAGCTGAACACTCCCCCCGACACACACACACACACACACACACACACACACACACACACTTCTCTCTGTGGAGATTCCCCCACCTCCTAGGCACCAAGATGAGAGTGAGGCACCCTCCCCTTCAAACTTCTCTGTCATGGGGTCTGTCTGGGTGGCCTGGTGGGTGCCACCTCACATGCCCCAGGGCCTAAATTCGGGATCTGTTCCCTCAGGAAGTCAACCTGAAGAAAGACTGGAAGCTCATCACACTCTTCGTTGGTGTCAATGACTTGTGTCACTACTGTGAAAATCCGGTAGGCCCCTGATTGACCCCATCAGGGACCAGGAATGAAGTTGCTGACCTTGGTCATTATGCTTGCCCCGGGTCCTGACCCTGTCTCATGTTCCTCTCTCATGGGAATCACACTTGCCTCGGCTTCCAGTCTCCTGAATCTGCCCAGGCAGCAACCCCCCCATCCCTTCACACATAGCAGGTGAGACTGGCCTTTCCTACTGCCTGAGTGGCCCCCGGATTTCAGAAGAAGGGTCTAGATGGACCTGCTCTTCCAGCTCATGAGGAGACTGTTTCTCTTAGGCACTTGGTGCCACCATCTGGTATCCTGCTCACTCAGATAGGTGCCTAGCGCTTCTCTACCCCATGCCCACCTGGGGTCTCCACCCCATTTTGCAGAGGAAGTAAAATGATCCTATAAATGAGGTTGGTTAGAGTTGATAGGGTGGTCTGCTGCCTTCAGGGCTCTCGTGAGTTAACCAACCTCAGCTGGCTGGCCTGGGAGCCTGACCCCATTCCTAACAGGGTCTCTATGGGGAGACGTGTCCGGGCTAACAAACTTTGGGAAGTTGCAACTTTTGGAACACATCTTGTTCTAAGATGGGGACATCCTGTATTTTATGTGGCCAGAAAAAAAAGGCAGCTGCCCTGACTGAGGGGGTGTGATCGAGTAGTGGACGGTCAGGGCGTGGGGAGAAGTCATTTAAGGCTCCTTGTGGCTCATGGAGGACAATTCTGAAGCCCTCAATGGGATCATCCTTGCCCACATAGGGGTCAGCTCTCCCAGCCCCTTCTCTTCCTCCTGCCCAGGCTTGCAAGACAAGAGGGGTCCAACTGCCTGGGGACTTCAATAATACTGTGTCCAGGACCACAGGACTCCCTGGAAACCAGAGGTGTCCAGGTTGCCTGTGGACACTTGGTGTAGGGAAATGCTTTCTGCAGCCCCAGAATACTTGTCCTTCCTGCAAACAGCCAAGCCCATGCTCCTGAGAGCAGGTTTTTGTGAAAAAGGGTGTGGAGGCCACCACCAGGTTACTCAGGCCAAGTTGCAGAAGCAGGAAAGGGCAGACTCCTGGAGAAGAGCATCCCTCAGCCGCGCTGCAGCTCTTCAGCCTGGCTTTCTTCTTCTTTGCTTCCCCTCCTTGCTGACTCTCAGCACCTCTTCTGGCATCCGGGGGCAGGAGCTCATCCATGATCAGGTGTCTGTGGGCCATGTTTTGTGTCTAGCAATGAGCTGGAATTGAGCACACAGCCCTCACCTGGTCGAGGCTCTTTGTGTTAAGAAAAAGAAATAGGTTGTCTAATCTCCCACTTCCTGCCTTGAGCCTAGTACGGCAGCCAGGCACCACACTCTGCCAACAGGCATTTATCCATGTTTGGCGTGAGAGCTTTGAGCATCACCCACCCTCTGGTGTCAGTCTTCTTCTGATGCCTTCTAAGGAGCCCAGAGCTATATCCAAAAATATGACTGTCTTCCTCATGCTATGAAGCAAAACCCTGAGTCAGTTAGCAAGCACTTACTGAGCACCTACTATGTTCTCCATACACATCACCCAGGGCACTGTGAGGTACCTTTAAATCAGCCTCTAGTTGGGGATATGGGTCATAGGAGTCCCTTGGGTTGAGTCACAAAGCATGACAAGGGGATATAGGAGCATAAAGGGTTCCACTTCTTATAGGGCACGCTCCATCAACCAGCAACAAGACTGGGCTTTCTAGCCTGGCCAGGACCACCAAAGCCCCTCTGTGCCCCACCTCCTGCTATCAGCTGAAGCCTCCTGTGCTCCTGTCTTCTGAGTGGAATGTAACGACTGAAAAGACCCCCCCATGTTCTTTGCAGGAGGGCCACTCAACTGAGGAGTATGTTCAGCACATTCAGCAGGCCCTGGACATCTTCTATGAAGAGGTGGGAATGGCAGGTCCTGCCAGCAACCAGCTGTCTAGTGCCTCCCTGGGAGCAAGAGTCCCCAACCCCATAAAAAGAAAAAAAAATTAAACAGACGATCCCTCAGACTCCTTCCAGCAGTAGCCAGTGTCTTCCCCCCACAGCTGTCTGTGAACTCATGAAGCCCACCCCTCTGTTCCCTGCAGCTTCCGAGGGCCTTTATCAACGTGGTAGAGGTCATGGAGCTGACCAGCCTGTACCAGGACCCAGACAGGAAGTGCACCATGCTGCTGGCAGCTCCGTAAGTGAAAGGTCATGATCCCAGGGCAAGGGCACCTGGGGAGGGCAGGGCTCACAGGTGGAGGAGAGCAGTGCAGGCAGAGCCAGAATACCTGTCCAGGGGCTTGGAGAATCATTTGAAAGTGCCTCTGTTACTGAATCATAGTGCCTCCACGTTACTACCCTGTGCAGGTCCATTTCTCTGGACCCCAATTTGCTTTTCTGTGAAGTGAGAGACAAAGACCAAATGATCCTTAAGACCTAAGGCAAGGTCCTGGTGGGCAAGGCAAGAATTCCTGTTGGAGGCTGGACTGATCTTCTTTAAAGATCAGCAGGACCCTGACAGGAAGTCGCCATCCTCCAAAGCCAGATGAACTCCCAGAGTTTGTGTGACTGTTGCTCTGTGGGAAGAGAGTCAGTGGGTCACTGAGGAGTCAGTCTTATCTGAGGTCAAATGGATTTGCTGTGAAGGCGGCCAACCCATTTCCATTCTTGCTAGGAACCAGGCCCCACGTGGCCAGGGGAGGTTCTGAATGATTCCTCCGGTTTTGCCGGTGTTGTGCTCCAGCTTGTCATGGTGTCTCAGCTCCCAACACATTTCTCACACCGGAGCCCTGAGGGAGGGCCCAAAGCACTCAGAGGTGGAGCTGAGGAGCCTCAAGAGCATGGGGAGTGATTCTGTGCCAAAAGACCGAGCTGTCATGGTGGTCTTCCCTGAACTCCAGCACTCTTACCACTCAGGCCTTCTCTGCAGAAAACCTAAGGGCTAAAGAATCGGGAAGCAGTCATCAAGGGGCAAAGAAAATAGGCAGCCTGTGCTCAAGGAAACCTGACAGTAGGGCCAACTCCTCCAACCTCAAAAAGCACCCCTGGACCTCATGCCCCCAAGTTATGGTTGTGACCTGGGTCCAGGAGGCAGCAAGGGTGTGCTCTGGGGGTATTTGCGTGTTGTCCCTTCACCCCATGTGAGGCAGCACAGGCTGCATGCAGGTCCCTGGAGGGTAGCTGCTGCCTCTGTGTCAGAGCAAGTCTCCCAAGAGGACAGAGCCAGCAGCCCCAGGGGAGCCTTGACATGAGATTCCTTTTCTCACAGGAGCAACTGCACTTGCTTCAGACACTCTCAAGACGCCCCGGCCATGCAAGAACTGAAGAAAGTGAACTGGAACCTCCAGGTGAGCCCCGCTGCCCCCCAACTCCTGCCCTAGTCAGGAGCTCCCCTGAGTCCCCTGAGCAAGGGCTCAGAAACGGTGTGTTTGGCAGGGGTTGGATGGACAGCATGTCATTCCCTAAAAGACAGACTGTAGCCCCCTGAAATATTTAGCCAGGCAAACTGGACCCCAAGGCCAGAGAAGGGGGGTTGGGAGAGATCCCAAAGTGGAAACTGGGAGAATCCCCACCTCCCAGCCCAGGCTCAGCCCTGAGCAGATGAACAGGACTTGACCACCAGAGTATACTCCGTGGAATGTGGTCATTCCCCCACAGAGCCTGTGTAGGGGCCACATCTCCACCCAGGGGAGGTGGGTGACGGTCACTGTGCCCGTCTCTCACCTCTCCACTCCCAAAGAACTTAAGACTCAGTCACACCCACTTTCCCCGACCCCCATTCCCTCTTCCTCTGCCCCCTCCGGCTGCTCTTGCGGCACATTCCTGCTTCTGTCTGTCTCTGCTCTTGTCCTTCCCTCTCTGGACAGGCCGGCCCTGAGCCTTTCTGCAAACTGACCCATCTTCATTCATGAGGTGGTCTTCTTCACCCTTCTGAAAAACCTCCCCCGACTAAACTTTATTTTTTTTTAAGAGAGAGTGAGAGAGGAGAGAGAGAGAGAGAATTTTTAATATTTATTTTTTAGTTCTCGGCGGACACAACATCTTTGTTGGTATGTGGTGCTGAGGATCGAACCCGGGCCGCACGCATGCCAGGCGAGCGCGCTACCGCTTGAGCCACATCCCCAGCCCCCGACTAAACTTTAGCCTGAGATGTGTCCCCAGACCAAGTCCAGTCTGCACCTGATGGACCCTAGAGTTCTCTATGGTTCTTGTGTTTTTAGATCTTATTTGCTTTTCCCAGATGGACGATAAACTCTTTAAGGATAATACATCTAGATTGTTCCTTTTATAGTCTATACTTTGGCATTTAAGTCCCACAACTGGGGACTCTCATTCCCCTATATTCACAGGCATTTTGGGGAGCTAGTGCTAAGATGCTCCCCATTTGAGCTGGATCTAACTGTCATCTTCACGCAGCAAGGGTAGGCCAGGCCTCCGGCCCAGCAAGTTTGGTCAGTGGCTCAGACTCAGCCTTGCAGAGGCCCCAGAAGGAGCTGGGTGGGTGGGTGCAGAGGGGAGGCTTCTCTCACTGTGGCTGCTGGGTTCAGCTCAGCTTTGATCCTGACAGCCAGCCAGGGCCTCAAGGAGCAGGGTGCTCACTAAAGGATACAGAAAGAATGAGTGCATGTGTCACTCTAGCTTTGCCCTTGTAAGTCACCTTTGTCTGGAGTAGATTGGCTTCTGCCACAGCCCACCCAAGGCAGAGTAATAGACCCTGTCTGTCCAGCCCTGCCAACAGGGCTGAGCAGCCTCTCCCCTCCCCAGAGTGCCATCTCCAAGTTCTCGTACTGGCACCGGTACATGCAGCGTGAGGACTTCGCGGTGGTTGTGCAGTCTTTCCTCCAAAACACTCTCGTCCCACTGAACAAGGTGAGCTGGGCCATACAGAGAACCTCTGTATGTGGAAAGAAAATCAACAGTGGTCAGCCTCCCCCACCATGGCCCTGATATTTGCTGGATTGGGATAGAATGAAAAGCTTCTTAAAATTATTGTTTTTCAACTTTCAGGGCAGGGATGGACTGTGGGTAGCTACAATTCATGTCTGTTTAAAAAAAAAAAATCCAAAATCTTTGAGATGGTCCATCGGTATCTGAACCCGTTGAAAGGAGGACAGGAGAAATGGCCAGGGCATCTTCCGGGAGGAGCATGGTGGGTAGTGGGGTCAGGATGGTCATCTCCTTGCATCTGGTTGCAGCAGGGTGGCACGGACCTCACCTTCTTTTCTGAAGACTGTCTCTACTTCTCAGAACGTGGCCACGCAGAGATGGCCATCGCACTCTGGAACAACATGGTGAGTGGCTGAGACCCTGCATGGGGTGACTCAAGGACACTGAATCTAAGGCTCACCACAAAACCTTACTGAGGTGGCTCCTTTCTCCCAAAGATTGAAATGGAGACATGCCTTATCTGTCCTGATGTATTATTTTCAAAGTGTGTGAAGTGTGTGTGTGTGTGTGTGTGCACGTGTGCGCATATGTGTGTATGCGTTGCACACTCGCACACTTTATTCTCTTGGCCATGCCCAGGTGAGAGGATGGGATGACTTTGTAATCAGATAGACTGAATGTGAGAACCAGCCTGCTTCAGTGGCTGACCGTGGGACCTTGGGCAAGTGATCTCTCTGGCCATCTGTATCAACATCTATGAAACAGTGAAAACGAGACAGAAAGTTAATTGAGGTGAAGTGTGTGCAGCAGCCAATACTGTAATTAGCTTTCAACAAATGTCCACCCGGTTACCCTTCTAGCACTACAATCTCAACACATTTCCAACTATTATTTCTTTAAACATCAAAAAGGAGATATCCATACAACCTGTTCTCCCAAACTGAAATCTATTGCAGTCCCCTCCAACGGGGGAGAAGAGAACTTTATTCAATGAACATAAAGCACCAGGGCACAGGGGCCCCTGGCCTTATGCCTCACCTCTGGCCTCTGTGGCTGACCACTCACTACTGAACCATGGTCAGCTGTGTGTGAAGTGCTTGACAGTCACCCGGATACCTGCATCCTCTTGCACAGAGCAAATGAAATGCCTTCCCAATCCAATGACCTCCTTTGATGTAGCCCCACGGTGTAACCCAATCCCCACCCTGACCTGCGTGTTCCCTCATTTCTCCCCTGGTGACTAAACAATCTACAATCCTGCTCTTTTATTGCAGTTTCAAGACTACGGTGTTTCTGCCAGCCACCACTGTGCAAATATTCCCACACCTGTCAGCTCCTCCAATATGTCCAGTGTCTTTCTCAGCTGACTCACAATATTGACTTTCTACTTGGCTACACTTCCTCCTCCTCTCTAGCAACCTCTTCTTTCCAGAGCCGCTTCTAAGATGTTTGATCTGGGCCTAGTTAATTGAAGACTCAGCCTTCCTCTACTGGGTTGTCCTGGGGTTTTCCTCTTTAAACATCAAAAAGGAAAGATTCACACAGCCAGTTCTCCCAGGTTGAAACCTAGTCCAGTCCTTTCTGATGGAGGAAAGGATCCTTATGAAATGACAACCAGATAGCTGTTGACATCATCTCTCTGCCCACTTCTAAAAGAAATCATATCATACTCTTTCAGCCTAGGACTCTGAATTGCCATCAAAACATCTTTGAATTTCCTCCCACCCACCTAACCCCTACAGGATGTTTTAAAATCAAAGTTTGCACAGGGGAATTCCTAAGATCATTTATGGTTTTTTTTTTTTTGTGTGTGTGAATTTCTTTCAGTTTTTCTTCAGAGGCTAAAGTAACAAGATTTTATTCCTTTTAAAATACCCTAAAAGACTGAGAATCCCAATTGTGTGTCTCATATCCCCCCCGAGACCTCAGGAGAATCCAGATTCCAAGAAGAGTCAGGAAAGTGAAGCCCTTGGCCTTTCCTTCCCAGATTTTCCATCGGAGCATGTCCTTCCTACCTAAGTGGTATTCCAGGTCAGCTTAAGTCTGGGCATCTCCTGGGGCTCGATGACCATATTGATGACTTGATCATGACAGAGTCCATTGGTCACTTTCTGTATAAATTAACAGTGTAGTTCTGGCCTCTTCCAAAGCATCTCAGTAGGTCTTCCTGTTCACCCAGATGAGGCTTTTTCTTTCCTAAATGTAGGTATGTGGTGCTTAGATATGAAAAAAGGAGGTGGACCCTGCCCTAGAGCCATATTGATAACCAGCCAAGACTAACCATGGCTTCCTAGCCGTTATTATTACAGCCATACCCCAAATTTTAAAATAACAAAAACAAAGCAAAACTACACTAAAATCACCCCAGAGTTTCTTATCCTGTACTATATAATTTGGTGAAATAATTATAGAGTCTAATGTTTTCAGCCCAAACCACCTAGATGTAAAGCTATAGCCTTGTGCCAACTTTCCCAAACATCTTCTTACTGGAATTTCACCCTTAGGGTGACATCAAATAAATAACAGGCTGTTAGAGCTGGAACAGATCTTAGAGGTCATCTAGCCAGAACATTCTGTCACTAAAATACAGAGACACAAAACAATCTGCCCCGCATCGCAGAGATGGTCAGTGGCACAACAGAGAGTAGGTTGTCCATGTCTTCCCCTAGCATCCTGACCACACACCAACCTCCCTCCTGCTCCCAACCTGATAAGCGCGTGTATAACCAGTGAATTCATGAATTATAATTAGAGTCCTATGACATAGTGTCTGCAGTCTTTTGGCCGCTGTTCCCTGGGTGCCCTACTGGAGCAACAAACGCACTAAATTTTTTCATCTCTTGCCTCTCCTCTCTCAAAAGCTCTTATATCTTTCTTCAGAGACCTTTCTAGAGGCGAAGCCAGAAACACCAGCAGTAACAGGGGAATTTTCCTCTTCCTTTGCCTTCTTTTGTCTTCTATAAAGAGTTTTTATTCCTTCTCTTCTGAGGACTATTTCTCCCATGTGGCATGCTCCCTCTTTTCTAGAAATCCTACTCCAGCTAATAGTTGCCACCTCTCCTAATGGGCACCACTGTCTACAGACTTACAGCTCATAGAAAGCAATTCCCAGCTTTCTGACTGCACATTAGAACCACGTAGCGGCTTATAAACAATGAGTACCTACAACCACTTTGGAAAACTCTTTGGCAAATGTAATAATGTTGAATATGTGTTATTTCCTGAGACCCAACAATTTCACTCCTGGTTATACCCCCAGAAGAGAGGTATGCACATGTCTACCTTGAGATACATACAAGGAGATTCATAGCAGCACTAGTCTTAATAGCTCCAACTGGAAATTTTCCACCCAAGGAAACCAGCTGTGGTACATCTATAGAGTCAGCAGACTTTAACAGCATGGAAATGTGTACATAAATTTTGAAAGCTAGCAATTCCTGGTGTCAGAGTCAGCATGCTGGTCTCTCTTACTGGGAGTGAGCGGTACTGGCAGGGGTGCCTCTGGGTACTGGCGATGTTCTGTTTCTTGATCTGAATGCTGGTGTGTTCTCTGTATTGAACCAATGACTTGTAGACTTGTAGACTGTGTTAGTTTCTCTTCCATTAACAGTGTATGTGCTTGGCTGGGCTCATCCCAGAGATGGTCTGAGTTGGGTCCTAGATTAAGCACTTTTAAAAGCTCTGCAGATGATTTTTAACACGCAGGGCTTATGAACCACTGCCTTAGATCTATTTTCCACAGACCTAAGCAATAAAAGAAAACCTGACCAAATCATCCCCTGCCTTTGAACTTTCAAAATCCTACCTTCGAAGGAAGCAGGCTAGCACCTTAGCCCAGCACACAGAGCCTTCTGGGACTTTACCCCTTTTTCATCTCTCTGGCTACCACACCCACAAATCTCTGCTTCCACCTTCCAATCTGTTAACTCCTGAAACTTCCTGCACCACCCATGCCTTTCACACCTCTGAGCTGGCTCTTGCTCATCCCCTTTTCTTAGGTTGCCCACCCTCAGCACTCAGCTCAAGTGCCAGCTCCTTCATGGGCCTCCTCTGAATCCCTAGGACAGACCAGTGGCCACTAGCTCCATCACTTCCTGCCCAGTCCCATCATTGGCTGCTCACATTGTCGGTACCATAGTGCCCAGCTTAGGAAAGGTTGGCTCTAGGAAAACCACTCACTTCCTGTGGCCACTCCATGCCTTCTTCCCTTGAGCTTTTCCATTCAGATCTTGGTGACTTCAGTTCCTCCATCTATTCATTAAACAACTATTGCAGTCAACCACCATGTGGTTGACCATCCAGGTACCATCTCAACCTCACAGTAGGGGAGGACAGACAACAAGAGGTAAACAACTAAGTCACCAAGGTAATTTCTGGCCACATCAGGGCTTTAAGAAAAGCAGAGAAGGGGATGGGATAGGGGGTGATGGCAAAAAGAGGGAGGCATCACTGAAGACATGATTTGTGAACTGACAGCTGGATGTCAAAAGTCTATCAGGCAAGCAGAGGGCCAGAGCCACAGTGTCTCAGGGAGAGGAAATAGGACCTGCTTGGGCCTAGAGTCAAGAATGATCTTGAAGTATCTGAGGAACTTACAAGCCAGAGTGACTAGAGGGAGGTGAACAAGGTCAAAGAAGTGGACAGGGGCAGGTCCTTGGCTGATTTTAAACCAAGCCCCCCCCCCACTGCCCCGTGCTGTGCAGAGCAGGACTGGAAGCAAGGGTGCAGTTGGAAGGCAGGTTTCCAACTGATGCAGGGAGGTGGGACCGGGGCGATGGTAGTGGAGGAAAGACATGGTCAGACTTACGATGTGTTTGGGATTGGATGAGGGACAAGAGGGACAAAGGAAAGATTCTCAGTTTGAGGTCTAAGAAACTGAAGAGAGGGTTGACTGATAGCAAGAAATTCATTTGGGAGGGAAAATTCATTTAGGCTTGGGAAGTGGGAACTGCCTTCTAGACATGCACGCAGAGGGATCAGGTAAGCTGTTAAATATAGGAGTCCTGAACTCAGAGAAGGAGTTAAGGTGGGAGATTTAAAAAAAAGAAAGTGGGGTTATTAGCATAACACATGGTATTCAAAACCCATGGGATTCACTGAGAGCTCCTGGAGAAAGAGCAGGTAGAAAAGAGTGCAAAGCCAACAGTCAAGGCCTAGAGCATTTATTCAGCCTTTTGAGGCCAGCTAGAGATGAGATGGAGAGTCGAGTGCTGGAGGAAATGGAGGAAGGTATGTCTAGGGATCCAGGAGTGTTCTGAGAGGGAGGGGTCAGTTCTGTCCAGTGTTTCTGAAAAGCCAAGCAAGAGGAAGACAAAAAGTGACCCCTGGATTTAGCCACATGGAGGTGGTTGGTGACCCTGACCAGAACCTCTGTTAAGTTGTAGAGGCTGCCCAGTATCCAGAATGAACAGCTGAAAGAATGGTAGGTTGTAAAGGGCAGCCAGAGACTCCCGACAACTCTGAGCAAGTTATAAGGAACTACAGCCAAGGTAGCAGAGGGCATGCCAGGCAAGGAGAAGGCAGAGTAGACAGCACTGATGAGAAGGAACCAGCAGGAAGGGAGAGACTGATATGCCAGTTAGTTTCTGGAATATTCCAGAGAATCAGCTGACCCAACCTCTAGCCTCCCTTCCACCTCTGGGTTTTTCCTCAGCCCTCAGAAAGTGAGAATAAGGCTTTCTTATATACTTAAGCCACCCAACTCACATGTCACCATCTCATTTTGATGTTCAAAACAACTGTCTGTGCAGTTTTCAGGACAGTATTTAACACCATCCCCAGTAGGCTGCGTGACACCATATGGTCCTCATTGGCAAAGCCAGGACCCAGACATTGCCCACTGTGCTCAGTGCGGTCACTGTGGCGTTTCTCTTAGGACCTCCCTCCTTTAATTCTGTTACTAAGGAATGAGTGCAAAAAGCTTTAAGAAAACAGAAAGTGAGATCATGGCTCAGGTGTGCTCATCAGCTTGGAGAGACTACTTTCACTTCCTGAATTGGCAGTCCCTGGTGGCCAGGAACAGTCAGGAAGCAGATTATACAATGCTTGGAGGCTGGATGGAATCCGAGGTCTGTTCTTCCCATGTCAGGGTGCAGGTTACTGGGTAAAGATGCTGGGGAGGGGATGCAGCAGCTCCCAGCTCATACTCGGGTGCAGAGATAGCATTCAGCAGAATCCCACTGAACCACACTTACCCCCACGGATATTTCAATTAAATCTTTTCATCTATGTGACAAACACATAAAGCAGCTCAAGGGAGAAAATTCTAACTTCTTAAGGTTGACAAACCAAGTGTAGTAAGGATGTCATGGTAACCAATATGTTTTCAAAGTTTTTCTGAAATTGACTAGCCCCACGCACTTGGAAAAGTTGGTAAATATGATTATCACCATTTTATAAAATTGAAAATACAGTGTCTGCAATCATAGCCACCCACGAGAGGAGCCTGGCGATGGGCGTTCTGGTCCCAACCCTTCCAGAAACCTGCTGTGGACTCTGGGCTCATTGAGCTCTCCTGGACTTCTGTGCCTCCTCGGGGCCATTAATTCAGGGTCCTGCTCGTCGCTCTGTGAGTCAGAAGCCAGTTTCAGCTCCAGCCAGGGCTGCTAGTCTCTGCTGCGGCTCTTGCCACTCTGCTGGTTTCAACCGACCCTTTCCAGGGGACAGAATATGGTATAAGCTACCTCCTCCATCCTCCACCCCAGAAGTCTCTCCCAGCTTTGGAGAGAGACTCAAGGCATCCTTTTTCTCTCTCCAGCTAGAACCAGTGGGCCAAAAGACGACCTCCAACAACTTCACCCACAGCAGAACCAAACTCAAATGCCCCTCCTCAGTGAGTTGACCTTCTGCCTGTTGGGGTGGGGGGCTGCCACCGGGAGGAACAAAGGAGGCCCCTGGAGGCCTTTGGCGCACTATCACTCACTGCCATCATTCCAAAGTCTGCCCTTGTCTCCCTGCCTCTGAAATTGTCCAGTTCCTTGGGGAAGCCATGGAGAAGGGGAGGGAGAATCCGGAGCTCCCAGGACATGAGTGGTCATTCAGGCAGCTAGCAAGCACTGGAAGGTGCTTTGAGCTTTTCTTTACTTTGGAAAGGTCAGAGCATCCTTGGCCTTGAGCAAGCATGAAGAAGCTCCCCCATGCCAGGCACTATGGGGGCAGTTGGAGGTTGAGAGGCAAAGATGTAAGAGGCAGTGTCTGCTCGTGGAGTGTACCGTCCTCTTCCTCACTGTCAATACCTGGATCACTGACAAAGCTGCTCCTAAGCTCTCCTCTCCCCCTTCTCTGTCACTTGCTGCGGGATGCAGATCAGCCTTCCTATAATTAACTCCCACCGTGTCAAGGCTGGATTCCACTGCCCAGTGACCAGAGCCCAAAAGGGAGGCCCACATCCTGCTATAATATATTTCTACACCCCTGGAAAATGGATCCAATTCCCAGACAAGCCCCATGGGCCCATGTCTGTGCTTACTTCTACCATCTGCTCCTGGAGGCTCCCCCTCCTCCTCTGCCTGTGAAAGTGCTCACCTCCTTCCAGGCCCAGATGTTTCCCTCTCTGGTCTATGGTTTGCCTCGTCTTCCTGCCTCCTGGCGTACCCCTGTGTTGACACGTTGTCCTCTATGACATGATTGTTTCTGTACACATTTAATCCCCCTCCTGAGCACTGCAAGCAGGTATCCATTCTTAACCCTCAAGGACTCATCACATGGGGCTCCACACAGCAGGTACTCAATTAATGTTCACTGAGAGAGAAGAAACTGGAGACAGGGGAGAAAGAAAAGGACCGTGGGAGGCAAACCTAGATGCCTCCCACTCCTGGGTTCTTTAATCTGCTACAAAACCAGCTGTTTCTCTGCATCATCTTCCCTGATCCTTGGGCACTTCTGAGCTGAGGGGCTGAGAGGAGATGTCCACTAGTGACCCGGAGGACACAGAGGCAGGAGCTCTATCAGCTTCCCAGGACTCTCTTCCAATGGTCACCTACCAGTTCCCAGTCTTTTGAAATCAGGTTTGACAGAAAAGGAGACGCTGGTGAGAAACCAAATGGGAGTTATAGCTGGGTGTTGACATTTGAGAGGCCCATCCTTATACAGAAGTTTCCAGCGTAGTGTAAATGAAAGAGTTTATAAACCATGAAGAGCTGTAGCCATCCCTCTCAGGATGGGGACTAGGTGAGTCCCAGGCGATGGTTGGGTGAGAGCTTCACTTCTGATGTCCCTTTCCCCCTCTCCAGGACAGCCCTTACCTCTACACCCTTTGGAATAGTGGGCTCCTCCCAGACCGGGCTGAAGAGGCCCCCAGGGTGCTCTACTGGGCTGTGCCGGTGGCAACAGTCCTGGGCTTGCTGGTGGGTGTCCTGGCAATGAGATTGTGGAGAGGCAGAAGATGTAAGCAGAGGGCAGATCCTCCCATGAGCCTGAACACCTCCGAATTCTAGGACCCACGGGTGGATGCTCATCCCAGCCCCCCAGCCACACTCTGCCGCAGCAGCCCACCCACCGCAGATAGACTTGCTTCAAAAGCCAAAGGCACCATCGTGACTTTTTGAGGCCTGGGCTTCTTCCAGGCCTGTGCTCCCAGAAGTGGCACATTTCAATAAAGGCCAAAGCTGTTCTGTCCTTGGTTCAGTCCTCTTGGAGACCTCACCTCCCATCTGCCAAGTGCACAGGTGTGAGAGTCAGTCTCTCGGGCCTGTCTCCAGCAGAGCTGCCCAAGAGCTGGCGCAGGCTGGAGCCCAGACTGGGCTGTCGGGCTCCATCTCAGCACCGTAAGCACACCCCCCACTCACCAGACCCACGCTTTTAGAGGGAGGGAAAAGGCTGGTCACCAGGTGGTGACTAGAATTTTTGGAGTTGACTGGCCGCTCTCCAATTCAATTCCAACAGATACCTACCTATTCAGCACCTGTTTTGTTTTGTACCCAGGACAATGGGGAGCATTGTGGCACTATGGTCCCTCCCAGGCTATGCATGTCACTGCCTGGATGGGAAGACCAATTCCTGCAACAAACAAGAGGCTCTATGACAGCCTGTTATTAAGTTCTGGGGCATCAGTAGGTCAATGTGTGACTGTTTTAGAGACTCTGAGAGGGCCCTTGGGAAAAGTTTCCCTGAAGGAGAGCAATTTGGGCATGCCATTTTGAGAAGGAAAAAAAAAAAAGAAAGAAAAGAAAAAAAATGGGCCAGGATTACGCCACGTAGCCTCAACCTTACTTTCTGCGTGTGTGTGTGTGTGTGTGTGTGTGTGTGTGCAGGTGTGCGCAGTGCTGAGAATTGAACCCAGGGCCTCATGCATGCCAAGCAAGCACTCTACCACTGGGCTACATACATTCCCAGTCCTCTTATTTTCTTAAGGTGCTAATTTAGGCAATAATTGCCAGTTCCACATTAGCAAATTTCTGAGAGAAAGTTAGAATGTGAAAATATAGGCTGCTGCTCCTTTAGTCCCTGCTGGGGACTCAGGGAGGGGCCAATGAAAAGTTTTGGAAAATGGAAGGATAGTCACACACATTATGAATGCGCTAAATGTCACTGAATTATTCACTTAAAAAAACTTGTATGCCACATCAATATCATCCTAATAAAAGCAAAAAATGAATCCAGGGAAGTAGACATCATCATCTACGTCTTAAGTATCATCATGATCCAAAACCTGGGGTGACAAACAACCTGAGTGACAAGGTGGGGGGGGGCACCATCTAAATGGAGCAGGCTTAAAGGCAAACCTCTTCACCAACCTGAGCCCCAATTTCTCAGATTCCTCATCTATAAAACTGAAATAAGAGAACTTGTTTTACTTGTCTCATAACATTTTTGGAGAAAAATAAAAAACTGTGTAAAACTATTGTCACTCTAAAATACTGCACAGATAGAAACTGGGTAACAGGAGAAACCCAGAGATGGGTTTGGGGTATGGATGAAAACCACCTGCCTTTCTCTCTTGAGCAGTCAGCATCTCTTTTTGGAAAAACAAGAGTGGACCCCCACTGGGCTTCCGGGTTCTCCTGGGCTTCCATTTCTACTTCTGTGCAATGCACACCTTCCCCTTTCTTCCCTCTGGACTGAAGTGGGCACTTCTGCCTTAGGGCAGTGTAACAACAAAGACAGTCCATTCCATCTGAGAGTTCAAAACCATTTACCTCTTTAAATTTTTTTTTCCTGCAAGTTTCTATTCCTCTGGTACCCCCCACTTCAAAGCAGTATGGAATTCCTAACCATTTGCATCTAGTTTGGGCTAAGGATCGGAATTTACACTATCAGAATAATCCAGGCTAGGGGCAGGAAAGATGGTGGAATGAGATGGACATCATTACCCTAGGTACGCGTATGACGGTACGTATGGTGAGACTCTGCATTGTGTTCAACCAGAGAAATGAAAAGTTGTTCTCCATTTGTGTACAGTGAACCAAAATGCATTCTGCTGCATGTATAACTAATTAGAACAAGGACAAAAAATGAAGCTGTCAAAACAAAACCCCTCCAAAAAAAAAATGAATAATCAGGGCTAAAAAATGTAATAAAGAGTCCTAAATAGTCCTAGGCTGGTTAACCGAAGATCACTTGGCAGAAACAAATCTTCCATTGAGAGACACAACCACAAACTAAGCCCTAACTCCCCACCAGCTATATTCTAAAAATCCAAAAATTAAGAATACATAGCACCTACTTGTAACAGTGGTTTTTATACAGGTTGAACATCCATACTCCAAAAATCTGAAATACTCTAAAACCTGAAACTTTTAAAATACAAACTGGACTCCCAAGCAGAAAATTCCACATCTGAACTCATAGGATGGGTCACAGTCAAAACATAGGTCCCCTGAAAATGTAGAATTACCTTCAGGCTATGTGTATAAGATGTATATGAAATGGAAATGAATTTTGTGTTTAGATATGGATCCCAACCTCAAGACATCTCACTTTGTATAGGCTAATATTAAAAAAAAAAAAGCCAGACACTGCAGGTTCCAAGCATGTTGGTTAAAGGATCCTCACTCAGTATACACTGAATATGTGGCATGCTCTTGTCTTTCAGAAAAACATTCAATCTAGTTTAGATGACACCCAAAGCCATACCATGAACAAAGCCACCAAATCCCAAAGAAGCTATACTCTATGGTAGGCCCATAGAGGCTTTTGAATTTATATTATATATATATATATATATATATATATATATATATATATATATTAGTGTAGATTAATATATATTTATATACATATATATTAGGATAGATTAAACTTGATCAACATTCTTCATAGGGTTGTGGCTCAGCGGTAGAGCATTCGCCTCTCACGTGTGAGACCCTGGGTTGGATCCTCAGCAACACATAAAACTAAATAAACAAAATAAAGATATTGTGCCCATGTATAATTTAAAAAATTTTTTTTAAAAGACTTTCAGAATTTAATTGACCTCTAAAGGATGGAGAGATGATTTGGTTGGAGGCCCAGGAAATGGGGCCTTTGAGACTGGGAAAATTCCATCTTGGTAGAGAGAATGGAAAGCTTGGTATGTATAGGGGATGACAAGAAAGCCCCCAAAATTGAGGCAGGTGGTCAGATAGAGCAACGCCATGGAAAGGCAGGAAGTTAATAGTGATTATGTGGTTATCAAATCAGGCTACCTTTGATTTGGGACTATAATTGTTTGTGAGAAAACATTAGCGTAAAGAAAGATGTTCTAGTAAAAGTTGACAGAGTGTTTGCACTAACAACAAACACCCTAGTGCATAATAATGAAACTTCACACACCCTGTTACCCCCTTTTTATGGAGGAAGAAACCAAGAGGCAGAGAAGAAGGAATTGGCCAGCCAGAGTTACACTTTCATCACAAAACAGAATATTCATCAAAACCCATACTAGCATCCAGAGCAGGGGACCCACCCAAACATACAAAACACACAATGTGAAATGGGACCAAATGGCAAAGGAGTGTCTTATTTTAAAATAAAATCTAGAAAAAAGGGAAATTATCTTCCCAAGGTAATGATGGTGCCATCCTTTCTTGGCTTCCTAGTAATCTGAAGAACTCAACCGTATTTGGTTAATAATCTGTGACTTTAAAAAAAAAATTAACTTTAGGGACTAAAGTTTATTTTAATAGGCTTGTCTGATTGGGCTATCAGGGTCATAATATCTTCACAAAATTAATTGGTCCAGTATCCTTTCTGTCATAGTCTTTTAGTCAAGAAGTCACTGAGTCCAGATACAAGGGGAGGAGGAAACACAGGCTTATTTCTTGAAGACAGGAGAGCAAAGAACTTGGGGGTCATATTTTTAAGGCCACTGCACATTCCTACAAAAATATTAGGCATCTGAGTTTGGACTTAAAATGCATTATTTCAGGAACTGAGCAGGGAAAATATTGGGCTACTCTTCCATTAACAAACCAATTGTTTCAGGAAGAATTTAATGATAAAATAATACTTACTGTGCTTTTAGAATATCAGGCTAAATCCCACAAAACCATACGCCAAATGTTCTCTCTGATTTGCGGATGCTAACCCAGAACAAGGGAGGTTGGGGAGGAGAATAATAGAAATCCATTAGATTAGACAGAGGGAAACAAGGGGAAGGGAGGGGGAAGAGAATAGGGAAGACTGTAGATTTAATCAGTCATAACTTTCCTAGCCTTCTATTTTATACATGACCAGGGTAACTCCCCATCATGCACCACCACAAGAGTGGGACTATACATAGAATAAGTTATGCTCTATGTATGTATAATCTGCCAAAATATATTCTACTCTCATGTATAACTAAAAAGAACAAATAATAATAATAATAATAATAATGAAAACTACTCATCAGAAAAGGGACTATGAAAAAAAATACAACATACAAAGTATGATAAAGTTCAGAGCAAAAGTAATTTCTGTATGGGAAAAGGACACAACTCAGTAAATCTTTAACATTTCAAAAAACAGTCTTTTAATTAGAAAAAAAAAGAAGAAGAAACAATCTTCATGAGAAACAGACATAATTGGCAAATTGGAACCCACAACATGTTAACATAATAGCATTGAAGAAAGATCACAGGCATGTTGCTTTATGATGGGGATGTGTCCTGAGAAATGCATTGATAGGTGATTTTGGCACATGATCACGGAGGTCACTTGCACAAACCCAGATGGTTTGGGTCTGTTAGCCAGCCTGGCTCTCTTGATGTCAACAAACCTGGTGAACACTACATGCCTGAAGCTGCTGCTGGTGCTGCAACATGGTGTACTGCTCTACAATTCCCTTTTGGTATAGTGGAAGGAATATAGCCCAAATTCATGACAGAAAGTCTAGTAACATAATGATGCATCAGTACACAATACTGCATACATAACTAAGTGTGCTATACTTGTATGCGACTGGCAGCACAGTAGGTGTTGACACCCGCATCACTACCAACACGTGAATATGTGCTAGGACATGAGGACAGTTGTGAGGTCACCAGGTGATGGGGATCTTTTGTTCCATTCTGACCGCTTGGGAGCACCATCCTGTATGTAGTCCATGGCTGACCCAAAAGGCATCATGCAGCACGCCACTGTGTAAGCATCTTTAGAAAGATTAAAGACAAAAGGAATTTAAAACATGAGATAAGAACAAGGCATTGTTTGCATTAAAAAATAAGGCAGACTTAGGAAAGAGTGAAGAACCAAACAGAAATTCCAGAAATTAAATATATATATATATATATATATATATATATATATATATATATATATTTTCCAACTGAATTTTTTTTATTGGTTCTTCACAACATTACAAAGCTCTTGACATATCATATTTCATACATTAGATTGAAGTGGGTTATGAACCCCCAATTTTACCCCAAATGCAGATTGCAGAATCACATCAGTTACACATCCACAATTTTACATAATGCCCTATTAGTAACTGTTGTATTCTGCTACCTTTCCTATCCCCTACTATCCCCCCTCCCCTCCCCTCCCATCTTCTCTCTCTACCCCATCTACTGTAATTCATTTCTCTCCTTGTTTATTTTCCCATTCCCCTCACAACCTCTTACATGTAATTTTGTATAGCAATGAGGGTCTCCCTTCATTTCCATGCAGTTTCCCTTTTCTCTCCCTTTCCCTCCCATCTCATGTCTCTGTTTAATGTTAATCTTTTCTTCCTACTCTTCCTCCCTGCTCTGTTCATAGTTGCTCTCATTATATCAAAGAAGACATTTGGTATTTGTTTTTTAGGGATTGGCTAGCTTCACTAAGCATAATCTGCTCTAGTGCCATCCATTTCCCTGCAAATTCTATGATTTTGTCATTTTTTATTGCTGCATAGTACTCCATTGTGTATAGATGCCACATTTTTTTTATCCATTCATCTATTGAAGGGCATCTGGGTTGGTTCCACAGTCTAGCTATTGTGAATTGTGCTGCTATGAACATCGATGTGGCTGTATCCCTGTAGCATGCTCTTTTAAGGTCTTCAGGGAATAGTCCGAGAAGGGCAATAGCAGGGTCAAATGGTGGTTCCATTCCCATCTTTCCCAGGAATCTCCAAACTGCTATCCAAATTGGCCGCACCAATTTGCAGTCCCACCAGCAATGTACAAGTGTACCCTTTTCTCCACATCCTCGCCAGCACTTGTTGTTGTTTGACTTCATAGTGGCTGCCAATCTTACTGGAGTGAGATGGTATCTTAGGGTGGTTTTGATTTGCATTTCTCTGACTGCTAGAGATGGTGAGCATTTTTTCATGTACTTGTTGATTGATTGTATGTCCTCCTCTGAGAAGTGTCTGTTCAGGTCCTTGGCCCATTTGTTGATTGGGTTATTTGTTATCTTATTGTCTAATTTTTTGAGTTCTTTGTATACTCTGGATATTAGGGCTCTATCTGAAGTGTGAGGAGTAAAAATTTGTTCCCAGGATGTAGGCTCCCTATTTACCTCTCTTATTGTTTCTCTTGCTGAGAAAAAACTTTTTAGTTTAAGAAAGTCCCATTTGTTGATTCTTGTTATTAACTCTTGTGTTATGGGTGTCCTATTAAGGAATTTGGAGCCCGACCCCACAATATGTAGATCGGAGCCAACTTTTTCTTCTATCAAACGCAGAGTCTCTGATTTGATATCAAGCTCCTTGATCCATTTTGAGTTAACTTTTGTGCATGGCGAGAGAAAGGGATTCAGTTTCATTTTGTTGCATATGGATTTCCAGTTTTCCCAACACCATTTGTTGAAGATGCTATCCTTCCTCCATTGCATGTTTTTAGCCCCTTTATCAAATATAAAATAGTTGTAACTTTGTGGATTAGTCTCTGTGTCCTCTATTCTATACCATTGGTCCACCCGCCTGTTTTGGTACCAGTACCATGCTGTTTTTGTCACTATTGCTCTGTACTACAGTTTGAAATCTGGTATCGCTATGCCGCCTGATTCACACTTCTTACTTAGAGTTGCTTTTGCTATTCTGGATCTTTTATTTTTCCATATGAATTTCATGATTGCTTTATCTATTTCTACAAGAAATGCCATTGGGATTTTGATTGGCATTGCATTAAACCTATGGAGAACTTTTGGTAATATCGCCATTTTGATGATGTTAGTTCTGCCTATCCATGAACAGGGTATATTTTCCCATCTTCTAAGATCTTCTTCTACTTCTCTCTTTAGGGTTCTGTAGTTTTCATTGTATAAATCTTTCATCTCTTTTGTTAGGTTGATTCCCAAGTATTTTATTTTTTTTTTTTTGAGGATATTGTGAATGGAGTGTTTTTCCTCATTTCCGTTTCAGAAGTTTTGTCGCTGATATACAGAAATGCCTTTGATTTATGCGTGTTGATTTTATATCCTGCCACTTTGCTGAATTCATTTATTAGTTCTAGTAGTTTCTTTGTAGACCCTTTTGGGTCTTCTAGGTATAGAATCATGTCATCTGCAAATAGTGATAATTTAAGTTCTTCTTTTCCTATTTTTATGCCTTTAATTTCTTTCGTCTGTCTAATTGCTCTGGCCAGTGTTTCGAGAACTATATTGAATAGAAGTGGTGATAGAGGGCATCCCTGTCTTGTTCCAGATTTTAGAGGGAATGCCTTTAACTTTTGTCCATTCAGAATGATGCTAGCCTGAGGCTTAGCATAGATAGCTTTTACAATGTCAAGGTAAGTTCCTGTTATCCCTAGTTTTTCTAATGTTTTGAACCCGCCCTGCTCTCCCCAGCCTCTGCAGCATGCTGCCTGCCCTGGTTCTGCGTGTTTTCAACCTAAGCCTAGAATAAAATTTTTGACCCTCTATGTCTTTGGCAAAGGCTTAGCCTTATGCTGCCTCCAGGGAGGCTGTGTATTGGGTGGAACAACTGAGTCAGCAGCCCTGAGTCCCACACTCAAGGTTGGGAGAAAGGGCCACAGGGCACCCTAGGGGCTGTTCTTTTGTTAGCATTGTTAAGATTCAGTTTGGAACCCACTGCCTTACTGATGTCCCAAAAGACCAATGAAAGAGGTTGATAGTGTGGTCTCCTTCTGTTAGCATCTTTGGGGGACCAAAATTCAAAGTCCAGGAATAAAGGGACAGCAGGCTCTCTGTCTCTCACCCTGGGAGAGAACTGCCTGCTCCGCCCACTTTGCCAGGGGACTTTGTCATAAAACGATATAAATGCTGCTTTATCTCTAGACTTGATTTCCAAGGTGGCAATGGACCGCAGGTTGGTTGCCTGCTGGAATAAGTCCTCCAAGCTGGCCCCCCACTGGGACGACCCTGCCCTGGCCTAAAACAACTACATAATTTTCAGAATTAAATTACAGGGTGATTTGTTGAAAACTGAATAAAAATTTTAAGATCACAATAGCAGAGTGTTAGACCAAGCACGAGGCTTCTGAACACGGAGCCCTGTGTGACTTCCAGTTCCACACCCACAAAGTTGGTTCTGCCTAGACCATCTAGTATCAGAGAGACAGGCCATCCCCCCACCTCTGTCCCGTGTCAGAGGGCAGAAAAAAGGAAGTGGCTGAGAGAAATGTCAAACACCTAGAGAGGAAGGTGCCCCAGCCCCAGGGTAGAGGCCAGCAGGGAGGCCTGCAGGGCAGCTTGGTTTTTTCCAGTCGCTGGGAAAACAGTTCAGAGTCTCTCTCTTGGAACCAGTGGATCAATGATAACGTCATTATATATGGAGGCTTGATTTTGACCTTTCTTTTCCAGTTCTATTTTTGTAACTTGTTTTAGACAACAGGGTGCAGGACCAGTCTCTCTTTGAGTCTGAAATCCCCTGGAGAGACAGGGGAACCTAATTTTTTTCTGAATGGTCCCCAGGACAGCCCCCGCCTTCCAGAAGGTTTCCAGATACTGTGAAAACAAACCCCTAGCATCCCAACCTGACATGCATCTCACATGGATGTTGTAAGAATGTGGGGGGGTGCAGGGCGGGGGAGGGGGCGGGGGCACTGCCTGGCACATAGCATTTCGAGCATATCATAAATTGAGCTATTACTAGTATTCTTCATACAAGGCACCGTAACTTCATATTTTATTTGAATCCTTTTGTTGCTCTGCAAATGCTAACTTACTGGTTCAGCACTGTTGCCCCCCTGAACTGAGATGGATGTTGTTCCTGGACACCTGACCAGCTTGAGCCTCCCTTCCTCCAGCCAGTCACAGGGTAGAGGTTGCCTCTCACCTGCCCTGTGCAGCCATGGGTGAGGAGTCAGGTAGGAGGGAGTCACAGGCCTGAGGCCAAGGTGTCAGAAACTGCCCTACAGATCCCACTGTCTCATTTTGTGCCTGTTCAGCAAAGGTGGTTGACACATGCACCCCAATATAGAGCTATCTGCTTATAAATTTTACACCTATGTATCACTGTACTGATATGCTATATAAACCACATAAAATAGAAAACTTTAAACATGAAATAGATGAAGTAAGCCATTTGCTCTTACTAAAATAATATTACTATGTGGGGGAGAGCATTTTGATAAAGTATGTTTTACTATTTCTAAAATCTTGATTTAAAACTATATTACCTTGGGGCTGGGGATGTGGCTCAAGCGGTAGCGCGCTCGCCTGGTATGCGTGCGGCCCGGGTTCGATCCTCAGCACCACATACCAACAAAGATGTTGTGTCCGCCGAGAACTAAAAAAAAATAAATATTAAAAATTCCCTCTCTCTCTCTCTCTCTCTCTCTCCCTCCCCCCCCTTACTCTCTCTTTAAAAAAAAAAACAACTATATTACCTTTATTTCTAAACTTGATTTCCAAGACTTTCATCACTGATGAGATTCCTTACAAAGTTGGGTAGCTCCAATGGAAGACATACCTCATCGGTTGTGTTAGTGAACTGACAACTCTCATTCAACATACAAAGATTTTTGTTGAAATGTCACTAACTACCTTTCTGCCCCATGTCAGTGGAGGATGAGTAAATTAAAAGGTATCCCATTTTTGCAAAGGGTTGAAATGTGCTGGTATTCTTCCATTTGAAATTTTAAAACAGGTTGAAAAAATTTACGTCCAAATGTGTTTGTTTGTTTTCTTAATGTCTGCAGATGAGAATTTTTAAGGTTAGAGTTTATTTTTAGCTATGGCATCACATAGCAGTAGCCACATTTCTGAGCATGGTCCTGATTTGTTTTTAAAAATCACCTTTATACCGAGTGCTACAAAGTTACTTCTCAAAAAGCAATGCTTTCCTCTTCTTTCTCATAAAAGTGAGTTTATGAATTTTTTAAAAAATATTTATTAGGTAACATGTTACTAACAATCAGTAGTTGTCACAGGTAAGGGCAGCAGGTTTGAAACAAGTTGTCTATTGATTTAAAAAAGCATAATTCATCTTTAAATTTGGCTGTCCATACAAGAACTTTGCCAGAATACTTTCATAGTGACTCCCCATGTCATTACAAAACATTTTAAGAATTCTATACCTAAAAGTTTTGTTTTGTGACAATTATCACATCAGTGATATCCTACCACATTATTGGGCATTTCTGACTCTAAGGCAATAATTTGCCAATAAATGACAGTGAGAGAATTTCATGTATGCCCCTGTCCAGATATTCTTTTTTTTTAGATTGTTCTTTTTAGATATAGATGATAGTAGAGTGCATTTTGACATATTATATGTACATGAAGTATAACTTCCCATTCTTGTGGTTGTACATGATATGGAGTGACCCTGGTCAGGTATTCACATAGGAAAGTTATGTCCAATTCATTCCACTATCTTTCCTATTCCCATCCCTCCTCCCTTCCCTTCATTGCCCTTTGTCTAATCCAATGAACTCCTATTTTTCCCTCCCTCTCCCCACTTATATAGTGTTAGTATCCACATATTAGAGAGAACTTTCAGCCTTTGGTTTTGGGGGATTGGCTTATTTCCCTCAGCATGATAGTCTCCAGTTCCATCCATTTACCAGCAAATGCCATAATTTCATTCTTCTTTGAGTAATATTCCATTTTCTTTATCTAATCCTCTATTGAAGGGCACCTAGGTTGCTTCCATAACTTAACTACTATGAATTGAGCTGCTATAAACATTGATATGGCTGCAGCACTATAGTATGTCCTTCGGGTATTTGACCCAGTTATCCCACTCTTGCTATTCTTACTCAGGAGTCATTTTATTCCAGTTAAAGTAGTGATTTTGTTAGGGAAGACACTGCCACAGTATTTCCAAAGCATAATCTTGTTTTTATGCTGGGGATTGAACTCAGGGCCTGGCACATACTAAGCACACGTTCTACCATGGAAGCATAGTTTTTATTAAATAAGTAATTTTGAGAATATGTTTTATTAAAGAAGTAATGTTGAGAATCTATCTTCCCTGGAACTCTTTTCCTTTATTGGTGCACACAGACACACATAGCTCTGCATGTGCACTTCATAATTGAAACAATTTAATAAATACCATAGGCTGAGATGTGTTTTTTGAAAATCCCCATCTTGCCCAGCTGCCGGATGCTGCATGGAACGTCCCATCACTTGGCGGTGCCTTTTATGTGTCTCCAACAGTGTGCTCAGGCAAAGTCGGGTTCTTTTGGTTGCTGGGTTGTTTTATTTAGTCATCATGACATGTGGCACTTTGCCACTGCTGGTACGAAACCAAAAGGAAAGTGGGGTAGAGAGGGAGGAAGAGGGGGGGAAAGAAAGCTTTCTAACTTTTATCATTAAGTGAAATTTTGTGAGGTGTAGAATTCAGAACCTTATGATTTCAAGCTTTGCCTTTTAAAAGTGGACTGGCTTGTCAACTTGGTCCGAGGGCTTACCTATCTTCTCGGTCACCATGTCACCAGCCTGTGTCTGATGGCAACAGCTGCACCCAGGGAGGGCTGGGTGGTGCCAGGGAGGGACGCATATCAATCCATATCTAATGTCGACTTCCGGATACGCCAGTGCCGTGTCTTCTCAGCTCTGGTCGAATCCCCACTGGTTTTATTTCATAATGTGACTATGAGGTGGCCAGAGAGTCAGAGGCCTGCCCGCTCTACCATTTTTCTTGTTGCTTTAATTTATTTGATGACTCATCATCAGACAGACTTCAAATCCTAATTCTGTTACTTGTGAACTCCACAATTCTGGGCGACAATCATGGTACCACATTAAAAGAGAAAGCTGCCCGTGTGGTATATGACGCGTGACACGTGAGATCCCCAGGGTTCCTCGCAAATATTAGAAAGGCAAAATTCTCCCTTACTTTTAGATGGAAAATACATGTAAATAGTACATTTAGTATTTCCTTCCCAGGTGCTGATGGAGCCTTCTCCCTACTCCAGATCGGGGTTGGGTTCTCCACTAAATGGATTGTGTCCCAGGAAGCAGTTATGGAAGTACCAGGGGTATCGCTGCAACTCATCATTCCACACTTGCAACCCACTAAGCTTTCTGGATTAGGAGGGAACAGTCAGCAGTCAAGGTCTCTGGCCTCGGGCTTCACCGGGCTGCCCATGGGAATGTTCTCTGGGGCAGGGGAGAGAGTGTCATGTGTGTATGTGCCAGCCCTTGAGAACCTCTAGTTTGGGTGAAGAAACTGACCCATCATCAAATGAAGCAGGTGCTGTGTTCATATAAAGGTGCTTGAAGGGACTGTGACTCAAGGGAACGAGAGATTGGAAGATGCAGAAGAGATGCAGAGGACCTTGGAGTCAAGCTTTGAAAAAGGGCTGCATTTCAGTGGGAAGGAGAAAGAGCAATTGGAACAGCATCTGCCTCTGCACAGAGTTGTGGGTAAACAGGGAGTTGTGTGGGGAACATCCAGGTGGTCCAAGGTGATCAGAAGCTGCAGAAGCCAAACCAGTTCCTACCAAGGACCTAGGAGAGGCCTGCCTTATAGTTACTGTGTGTGGCGTTTTATTGAAAGACAATTAGGATGTTTTATTTCCTTAGTGAAACACAGTCTCCCCCTGCCCTGTCTTTGGTACTGGGGATTAAACCCAGGAGTGCTTTACTACATCCCCAGACCTTTTTTTGTTTTGTTTTGAGACAGGGTCTTGCTAAGTTGCTTAGGGTCTTGCTAAGTTGTTTAAAGCCTCGCCAAGTTGCTAAAGCTGGCCTTGAACTTGGGATCATCCTGCCTCAGCCTCTCAAGTTCATAGGATTAGAGGAGTGTGCAAGAGACAGTGCCTCCCACAATGTTTTTATCTTTATGACTTGGTTTGGGAAGCAGAAGAAACTTGAAAGCCATGTAAAAGGGCTGAACTTGGTCCAGGATGCATTTGTACATGCATATCTCATAGAGAATAGGGAAGGATTTTTAAGCAGAGATGTCTCGTGATTAGATATTTTCCACAGCATTGAGGATATGACCAAATACAGTCCAAGGTCCACTGGGATCAAATCCCCTGGGAAGATTGTTAAAGAGGCAGGTTTCTGGCACTGCCCCTCCCCCCCGCCAATCTTCAGAATCTAAATTGTGAAGGCTACATACAGGTAGCAATTTGTATCTCAGCAAACTCCCTGCTAATTTTTTCCCCTACTGTAATCACACAACTGCTGCCTCATCCCCAAATGATTCCAGAACACATTAAAATTTGAGAACATTAAAATTGAGGTCAGTGTTCCCGAAAACGTCTCCACACTCTGCGGGAAGGGCAGCCGCCTCCAGAAGACTTGCTCGCCTTGCCTCCACCCAAGCCCAGCAAGAAATCTTCCAGGGGGAGCCCAAGCCAGTAGCAATGGCAAAGTTGTCACCCACCCTGGCCTCTCCTAAGCAACTTGTGGATCAGACACAGGCCTGTGGAGGGCAGGAGGAGGCACATCCTCTGTTCCCTGGAACCCAACACTTTTTGAGTCATTCAGATCCAACTTCACAGGGTCCCTTCCCCTCTGTTTCTCTCCATCTTCTCCCAGCCTGGTGCTTTGATTTCCTTACAGCCCCATAATCCAGGATCACTGTAACGGCCCATGAACAGCACAAGGGGACCGCCTAAGCTATTCTTTGTGTGACTTCCCTAATGTCTCTGAATGGACAGTGTCTCACTGTTGTTCTCACAGGCCGGTGGCATCATAGGGACGGACTGATGGAACCTGCCAGTACCTCTGGATCAATGCCCAAAACAAATGCCTTAGCCCTCTAAACACCTAAGCCAGAAGCTAACCAGCCACTCCCACAGACAGCTCTCTGAGTTATTCAAAGACCAAGGGGTTTGCATGAGTTTTGTGTCCACAAAAACCTCAAAGGGAATAAGACGAATTGCAAACGATTGCACCAGGTAGCTTACTATAGGATTTCATTTGTTCCTTGCTTGGGACAATTATAATTTTATCGACATAAACTAAATGTAGGCCCTTTTTTGCACTTTGCTGAATAAGGACGTATTTCTAAGTCCTTTTGTCCAGCCTAATGGAGCAGAAACCTGTCTAGTTTCAACCCTGACAATGGCTTTGGGCCAACTCATAACTTCCACAGAGGAGGAGGGGCAGGATGAACACAAAGGCCCCGAGTTAGGTCCCTGCTGGGACCCCAGTTGGAAGTAGGAGGCACTAAGGTCTTGCAGGCTCACGATGAGTCCATGGCCTGGTCAGATGAAGCCAGGCCTGTACCAAGAGCAAAGGCAGGTGGGAGTTGAGAAGAGATGACAGGTGTAAGCTGGAGAAACCAGAACACACATGACCAGGAGTAATGGTGAGTGGGTAGCAAGATATAGGCAAGGGTACTGGTGCTAAGGAGACAAAGGACAAGGCAGAGAGCCAGGAGGACCAAGGGAAGGCTTTAGGATGGAGGCTTAAACAAGATGGCCATGGAGGACAGACACATGGAGGAAGGAATTCTAAAGGGCCAGTCTTATTTTTCTTCCTATGGAGCCAAATTCTGCCCTTTCTTACCGAAAATTTTGTGTGCCAGCAGGGGCTAGAATAGTTAGATGAAATGTAGGATGCGACGGAGCTTGAATTTCAGAGAAACAAAAACTAATTTTAGTATAAGTATATCCCAAATACTGCATAGGACATACTTATGCTAAATTTTTTTTTATTGTTTCTCTGAAATTCAAATTTTACTGGGCATCCTGCCATCCTAAATCTGTCAACCTTAGGAGAAGTAGATAATTAAGCTTCCTCACCAAATAAAATGTGTAAGAATTGAGCCTGACTGAAGTCTCCCACCAAGCAGGAAGTTTGCAGACATCCAAATGATGTTGCCCTTACAGGGTACTGAGTTTCTTGCAAAGGGAAGCAATACACTCAATCTTAAGTGCTAAACAGAGTAAGTGGATGGCCTTCCTAAGAGAAGAGAAACCTTACAAATGAGTGAGTTCAAGCAAGACGGTACAAGGTCAAGAAGAGGAGGGGAGAGCCAGGTTCAGCCTGTCATGGAGATCAGGGGAACAAGCTCCAGCTCCAGACCCCACATGCCACTGCTTCCTTGCTATGCCATCCTGGGCAAGTTACTCAGCCTCCTTGAACCTCAAATTCTCAGCTGCAAAATGGAAATGGGTCCGGGGGGAGGAGAGCCTGTTTTATGCCCTAACTCTTACACATGTTGCTATGGATTCGTTTTACCTTTTCTAGAAGTTCATATAAATGAAATCAGAGTATGTGCTCTTTGATGGTTGGTTGCTTTAATGTTTTTCTGATTCATCTGTGTTGTAATTTTTTGCATTCTTTTTCATTGCTGAGTATTAGTCCATTGCATGATACATCTGAATGGGTTTCCTTACTCATCTGTTACTGGACATTTAAATAGTTTCCAGTACTAGACTGTTGTGAACAAAACAGCATCAACATTGTATATACGTATGATTCATTTCTATTGGGTTAATACCTAGATTTGGGGGTTGCTGTATCATATAGTAAGGACACATTTAACTTTAGGATAAATTTCCAAGATATTTGCCAAAGTAACTACCATTTTCCATACCTATCAGCAGTGTCTGAGGGTTTCAGTCCTCCTAAATCTTCACCAACACTTGTTATTATTAGTCTTTTTAGTCTTGAAAGCACACATTTTGTAGTAAGTGGATAGCCTTCCTAAGAGAATTCTATTTCTGTTACATGCTTCATCCACACCTATGACTAAGTCATTTTATTTTATTGAGAACTTTTCCTTCATTTTTAAAACAAGAATAGTTTTCATGCAATGGAGTTTTAAATGACAAGTAAAAAATGAAAACTGTGGGTTCGATTTAATTGTTTATCATATCTAATTGCATCCACATTATACCTAGTTAGTCTCAATTCCTTTGTCTGAACTTATAACATAAGAGCCCCTCCAAGGTGTTGTTGTATAAAGAATCACCTGAAATCATGGACAAGCCAACACCCACAGGCTCCCTGATATGGTTCCCTGGATCTAGTGGAACCATAGGTTCTGGTTGCACTCCTTCCCCCAGTTAAGAGAAGAGGGGCTTAACCACTGAACGAGGGTTTCTACACTCATCTGGAATGTGGCCTCCACGCACTGGTGAGTCAGAAGGATCCTGGGATTTGGAGTCACTAGAAAACTTCTTACATCTTCTGAGCCATAGTATTTTCATATATAAAATGGGTCCAGTGATACTTTTCCCATAGGATATTGTTGACGATCAACATTGACAAACTGTAATTGCTACCCAAGTGATAGTTTTTATTTCCACTACTGGGGAAAAAAATAATATATCCCAAGACAGGGACATTAAAATTAATCAAATAACAAATATAAGTCCTTTTAGTGGACTTTTTAGCTCAATTGGAGGGGATAAGTTTCCATGCATTGGAGAGTTGAGGAGGAGGAGCCTACATCCAGTCTCCTTATTTGGCACAGGGAGAGGCCAGGCCAGAGAGAGGCAGGAAAGACACTGACCACCCCCACCCCCTGCTGGCAGCTTTGATTCAGTAGGTCTGAGCCCCAGGAATAAACACTTTAGCCCAAGCTTCCCAGCTGATTTGGGTTTGGAAGCTAAACCAGTAATTCTCAAAGCATGGTTCTCTGCATTAGCATCATGTGAGAACTTTCCAGAAAGGCAACTGTAAGTTTCCATCCCAGTTCTATTCAATTTTAGAAATTCTGGAGGTGACTATCATCCCAGTGGCTGAGGAGGATGAACCCAGGAGGATCACGAGTTCAAAGTCAGCCTCACCAAAAGCGAGGTGCTAAGCAACTCAGACCTTGTCTCTAAATAAAATACAAAATAGGGCTGGAGATGTGGCTCAGTGGTTGAGTGTCCCTGAGTTCAATCTCTGGTACCACCCCCCCCACCAAAAAAAAAAAAAAAAAGAGAGAGAAATTCTGGCGGTGGGACCCAGCAATCTGTGCCTTCAAAACCCTCCAGGTGATTGTGATGGACACCCAAGTTTGAGAACCACTGGTAGACAGACTATAGCAGACCAATCAAAGACCTTTCCAATATGGAGGGACCGAGGGCAGAGTGGGAGCCACAGGAAGGGTGCAGAGTCCAGACAGCAAACTCAGGAAAATTGTCAGGTCCAGACCAGATGGGTGTGGTCACTGACAGGGTGATAACACATCCAAACTGTCCCCACCCCAATCTGTCACTCTACTTCCTATTCACTTGTCCCAACAAAGTGGACAGGTTAAATCCGGGTGGTCAGAGAAAGACTGGGCTCTCCAGGCCTTGTTCTCCTCCTTTATGGCACTTTATATTCTTTTATGGTCGAAAAAGGTACCAACCCCAGAGTACGAAACACTAAAACAAACACTGAAGTGTGCTAGTCTGTGATAGCAAACAAATTTTAGCAAGGCCCAGGAGAAAGCACTGGAAGGAAAAAACAAAAACAAAGATGAAGTGGGGTGGGACTACTCCAAAAATCACAGTGCTGTCTTGGTCTGGGGTCTAACCCTTCCCGAACGTGCCCACAACAAGGGAAAGGTCAGGGTCCAGACATGGAAACCAGGAAGTATTGCCGTCAGCCCCACTGGGGGAAAGCTGAACTGTTTCCCCAGCTGCATTCCAGGAGGTGTTAGCCTGTGTGCCAAGGTCAAAGGAGCTTGGAAAGCTCTGCTCTTGATGGCTCTCACCTGTACACATTGCATATGTGCTTATTCAAAGTTCTGCTCATTCTTTTATTAAAGGACTTGTTGAGTTTCATTGGATCCAAGATTTCTCATCTTTATTGCACACAGACCGTTCTTGAAACACTCAGAAGCATCCTACAGAGCAGAGTTTTGCATAATGTCTGTTTGAGAAGCAGAGCCCTTCAAAAATAGCATCGGGAGCTTGCCTAACCTCCTGCTGTAGTCCGCTGATCTGCCTGCCCTCCCAGGTGGACCCAGCCAACCTAAACATGCAAACCTAGTCCGCTCTTGGGTGAGAGCTCTAAAAACAGCTTCTACTCTATGCAACCCTCAGTTAATGTTAGGCTTCTTTCTTGGTTTTCTCAGTCTCTGACCTAAACCCCTTCTCTCTCTGCTTTTTGTTTTTCTTTTTTTCCTGTTACCAGACATGGGTACTTTGCAATTTTTTCTCCAAAATTCTGGGCCTGAGTTTTTAAAACGCAGACTCCACCCCATCTCTTCCAACCTGACCTTGACCTTCCAGCTGGCACACTTCTGCCTGCCACTTCCTATAGCAGCTATCTCTGGGTGTGACATCTGATCTGCTGGTTTCCAGGACCTGTGCATTTCCCATTCAGAAGTGTCCCACCTCTCTCCCGGGTGGACCTCCCTTGTTCTCACTTGAATACCAGCTTGGCTCTCTGAGCCTTTTTTTTTTTTTTTTTTTGGGTTCATCTTTAGGCCTTTTTCTAAAGGCTTGCACTTTTTCAGTAATAAACAATGATAAATCACTGGTAATAAGTCCGTCGGGGCTAGACGGTCCCTGCTGGATGACGATACTCTGTCTGAGGCAGGCAATCATCACTGTATGTACAATATGGTCTAACAAACACCAGCTTTGGAGGAGGACCACGCACATCCCACCCCTAGATCAGCGACCTTGGCCAGGTCCCCAACCTCTGCAAGCTTCAGTTTTCCCATCTATAAAGCAAGAGTAATTACACCTGTCCTGCCCTCTATAAAGGAGGATTAAGATGAAATCAGGTTTGATGGACCCTTTGAAATTGTACATCCCTGTAACAATACAAGGTGTTTATTATCAGTACTTTACAGCTTAGCGTCTTCTGTCCACATCACAGGCTCGGGTGGAGGGGTGTGGTGAGATGGTTTTTGCTTTATTTATTTAGAAGCACAAATAAATGTCTTTCAAAGGCTGATACTACAAACTTATGAAGTGGCAGTGACATCCTTAGACACGTCCCCCATCTATCCCATTGAATTAAGAGTTGGAGGGACACAACTTTTCAGGCCCCTGCTCTAGTACCAACATACCAGGTTGGTCACTGGACTGGGAAGGTGTAAGTTTCCCCTCTGGCAGGAGAGGCACAGTGCCCAGGGTAGGAGGGGTCTGCTTCTCTGCCCAGAATAGGCCCTCCCACAAGAATACAAGCCACAGACCCAGGGAGGAGACTTCAGTGGACAAGGATGCAGACCCTTAGAGGAGACATCGGAACATGGGTGACAGCATCTGCTCTGGAGTCCAGAGACATAGATTTGAGACCCAGCCCTGTCGTTTACTGGTTGTGAGACCTCAGACATAGAACTCAGTTTCTCTGGCCTTTATGCTTTCTTGGAATAGATACAGTGATGCCTACACCATAAGTTGATTTGATGGCAATATAAAAGCTTTCAAAGCACTACATGAACACAAGTGAGGGGTGCTGGAGGTGACGCTGGAGGTGCCAAGGACGTGGCAGGGGCAGCCGTGGTAGGAAGATGCTGGTGGAGAAGGAGGCATCAGTAGTCTTGGAGAGCTGAGGTTAGATTTCAGGGCAGAATATTTGGGTCTGTCCAAAAATCACAAGATTGTCCAAATTAGAGGGGGAACCTTGAGCCTCAACGATCCCAGACCACAGCAAAGCCCCAGAGCAAAGCAGCCCTGGGTCTCACATGCCTGTGGGTCCTGTGGGGATTTAGGAAGGCTTTGGCCACCAGGGGGGCCCAGTGGGAGCTGCAGAGCTCAAAACTTTGCTGTGCAGCATCCCAGGATCCTGCAGAGGAAGGAAAAGGGATGTTGGTCTTCTTTTTCTGCCCAGTCCTGAGTCCCTGGGCCACAGAGCTCAGCAGGCTGCAGACAAGGTGGGGACCTTAATTTCTGAGTTCCAAACTATGATCTTCAACTCAAAAGCACAGCAGGCTTAGGCTTTTTTTTTTTTTTTTGGGGGGGGGGTTGCTGAGCATTGAACCCAGGGGTGCTTAACCACTAAACCACATCCCCAGCCCTTTGTATATTTTATTCAGAGACGGGGTCTCGCTGAGTTGCTGAGTGCCTCAATAAATTGCTGAGGCTGGCTTTGAACTCTCGATCCTCCTGCCTCAGCCTCCTGAGCCACTGGGATTACAGGAATGTGCCACCTTACCCAGCAGCCTTTAGACTTTTCTAATGAGATTTTAACAAGATCCTCAGGAAATTAACATGCACACTAAAATCCAGGAGGTGCTAATGTCATATGCTGTGTCTAGGCGGAAAGCCCCACTTTGGTCTCTTTTTCACCATTTTTAATTAAATATTTGCTCCTGGTCGATAGATATTGACTATGCACCTCCCTCGGGTCAAGCATTGTGCTAGCAATTAAGAGCAATCTCCCTGCATTCAGGGAGAGGTCCAGAGCCTTGGCCATTCATCATGACACCTCCCCCTAAAGCCCCTTCCCCTTGCTTTGAACAGCCAACCCCAGGCCAATAAAGCTACAAGTGCTGGAATGCGCAGAGCCAAGTTCACATCTGGCACACACTAGGGGCCCACTGAATGCAGAGCTGAACTGCTCAGCTGCGGCTGCCTATCTTCCTGCTTCCTCCTCCTCCTCTACTTTCCCTCCTCTTCATCTCCCCCTCCTCCAGAATTGTCTTACCCAGAAGAGGCCTCCTTTATTCTTTCCTACCATTTCCTTTACCCCCTTTCTTCAAAAAAAAAAAAAAAAAAAAATTCCATGTGCCTTTTATCAGTCTATGTAGTAAAAACCAGTGGAGAGGCAACAGCTCTCCAGAGTTTCTGTTTCAGCCAGGGTGACAGACACATCACACACTCTACACACAGCAGTGAGGAGCATCCGTGGCTGTGTGACCTCCACACTCTCTAGAGTACTCTTTATTTCACATGCAGAGTTGGGGCAGGCCAAGCATCTGCCCACAGGCGCCACAAGGCTGGGAGGCCGCCATCTGCTGACTTTGGGAAGATTGAATGCAGCTGCAGAGCTCTGCCTGCCAGGAGGCCCTGCAGCTGGATTACATTTTGAAGGTCAGGTACCTCCCCTTCCTCTGGTAGATTCTGTTTATAGCAGGGAACACACTCAAACTCCACTGAGGACAGAGGAGCACACAGAGCAAGCAGGGCTGTTTAAAGTGGTATAATGCAAATTCACATCCCGGTTATGAGGCAGGAATGTTAGAAATGTATTCCTCCGAGGGAATAAACCACTGGGTTGTCCCAAACTGGTGGCTGAGGGGATGATCTGCCCAAATGCCCAAGCTCACACCCCACCTTGGTCCTTGCAACCCAAAACCAGAGCCAGACTTTCTGTCCATGATCCTGTTGTGCATGAGGCTAGATCCTAGGCTTTCCTGTAATTGTAAAGGATATTGGATGACCAGACAACATGCCCAGAGACGGAACTTGATCTCTAGGATAGAGTATCCAACATAGATTCTCTCTCACTAACAGGGAAGAAGGAAAATTGCCTCTGGCTTCCCAAATGAAAGAAGTCAAGCGGATTCCCTCGCTCCAAGCCCACATCTCCTACCAAGTGACCCAGATGGGCTAGACGGGGTTCACCCCAAGGCCTTTGGGTTTTCAAAGTAAGAAAGGAACTCCCACCTTCAAGATGTGTGCAGCTGGGATAAGGGACTGGAGGAAAAAAGAGGGCTAGACACCCCTCTCCCAGCCTCCTCTGTGCTCAGTGAGAAGCTGGACCCCCTTTATCACCATTGCTGAAATACTATTTGGGAGCCATTTTCTAGCTGAGGAATCAAGCTAAGCATGGCCAAGAGGCATTCCTGGGAAATGCCCAAATTCACAGAGCAAAGCCAGCGTTCAGAGCCCAGCTGACCCCATTCCAAAATGCTTTACTCTGTGAACCTGCTGTGTTCAGAAAGCTCCAGAAACCTCCCAGGGCAGGCAAGGGCAGGACCATCAATGAGGAAGGTAGATTTGTAATGAAAGCTTGGAAAATCCGTGTCATCAGTGGAGGCTCTCTGACAGAGAACTCTTTCAACGTATTTGCCAGTGGTGACATCAGGGCTCAGGTTCTGAGTTTCCGTCTCCTGCAGGTCTGGGCACCTTTCATCGTCCTGAGCCAATCCTGGGCAGGTGTGTGGCCAGGTGTGCAGTTGCCCTTCTAACCACAAATCTGTTGCAAACACCCACTGTCCTCTTCACACTATCCCCAGTCACTACCCTCGTTCCCCAAAGCTCCTTCCTCTAGGCTGGAGCTGCTGTATTCCTGGCCAGTCCTGACATAAAGCCATGTCCCACCTGGCTTGCTGTCTAGTGGAGTTTCAGGTGGCTCCTTTCTCACCCTTGCTTCTCAACAATGTCAAGAGATGTCCCTTTCTGCATCCCACAGCTGGGTCCTGAAAAACCCACATTTGTCAAACTGATGTGGACATAGTGGCTTTTTTGTTAATCTCCTTCAGAGTCCAACTCCACGAATGGGCTACCTCTTCTCTCCCAGTGCCTGCCTCTCAATCCCCCCCCCCTTTTTTTTTAATTCATCCCTGGTTCCATTGCCATGATGGCCTCAGCCTAAACCCATCTCAGCCAGGCCTTCTCATTGCAGTGAGCAAGACACAGTTGCAGAGGAGCGAAGCATTATTTAACATAAACGTTACCTACGTCTGCAAAACCAGACAGGAAGAATAGAACTTTCCCTGCCTGATAGTGAAAATGGAGTTGCAGGATTTAATCACAGAACTGGGTCAATTCACGATTTCTCACCAATAACTTTTCATAATTTCATGATTTATTGATCTTAACAGGAGACACCTAACTCAGGCATCTCCTGACCCCATGTCATATTGATGTGGCCCTCATCTTACTGTGGCCAGAATGACACTGCCCTGGGGCAGAACTGTGAAACAAAAGCCTAAATGCCCAATAAAGTAGATAAAGCGGCACACCCTTGGACATGCTGCCCCACGCCACCATGGCAAACTGCTGTGGGGGGTGGGTCAGCAGCTACGAGGTGCTCAGGATACCGCAGAATGCAACACCCAAATTGCTCAGTGATCATGTCAGCTCATGCAAGGCCACAAAGCAGGGCAGGAGCCAATATGTCACTAACAGCAGGACTACCTGGAATCACTGGCCTGTGCCAGGATCACAAGAGTGGCCTACCCTGCGTGTCAGCGCTAACCGGTCTAGCAGGGCCTGCCCGTTCTGGCTGCTGCCTGTACCGTCCCTCTTCAGGGGCCTCCTCTAGTTTCCCTACCTGGTGTCCCTTGCTGTCCAAGGCTCCTCCTTATGAATGGGTTTCCCTTGCCTGGAAGCAAGCTGCAGAGGGAGGATGGTGGCCTCAAAGTCATCACTGCAACTGGACCAGGATTCGGCTCCCCAGCCTCCACCAGCCCAGCCTCCAGCAGCCCAGAGAGGCCCCCAGCCCCGCTCACTGCACTTTTCAACTCTGCACTAGGCCCCTTTTTGAGCAGTCCTTCTCAGAATCACCGGGAAAACTTGGAGGGGGGAGGGGAAAGACTGTTGGATCCATCTAATTTAGCAAGTCTAAAAATTTGCATTTCTGACAAGTTATCAAGCTGCTGGGACTGGGACCACATTAGGATCCACGAACAAGAAAGTGCCTTAGCAGGCTTTGAATCCCCATGGTGCTGCCAGGCCTTCACCAGCCTGCCAAACCTGACTGAAGGAGCCCGAGAAGGAAGTAGAGAGGAAAGTATGCAAACAGCCCTACTCTCTCGCCCAGTGGAAGATTTTGTTGACCCTGGCTGTATTGTTGTCCTGCTCTCCTACTTTGGGACAATCAACACTTAAATGAGACCTTTATGGCACTTTAATAGCACACCATATGGGATGGGCTCCGAGGCAAAGTTCTTACTGAACTCCATGCAGCGACAGAGGCCAGGGGCTTGGCTTCCCTGCTTTACACAGTGACTGACACCAACTTCAGGGGGCAGGCCCACCGGGGAAGGCAGGCCCTGTGGGGCCTCCCCCAGAGTGGCTGTTTCCTCCTGAAGCTTTCTGTTTGCTTAAGAATCTGGAGCTTTATGTGCTGGAGACAAAGCAATGCAGTAGTGGACCCTGGTTCCCACTTTCTGGGGAAGAGAACCCTGGACTGGGCGAGAAGGACCCAGATTCCAGCCTCTCCAGCTGGATATGTGACCATCTGTTGCTTCCTTCATCAAAGAAAAGAAAAATTCTGCCCTGTTGAATGTGTGAAGCTATCACTAATGGTAGGATGAGGCTGGGTGACAGTATTTGTTTTTTGTTTTGTTTTTTTCCTAGAACAGGGTTTTTTGTTTTTGGTTTTTGGTTTTTTTTTTTTTTAATCCAAGGGCAGATTCCCTATTCTGAGGCAGCTTCTTCCCTATTCTGGGACACTTTCCTGAGTCTCCACCTTCTTCTTCTTCTTTTTTTTTTTTTTTTTTTTTTTAAGAGAGAGGGAGAGTGAGAGAGAATTTTAATATTTATTTTTTAGTATTTGGCGGACACAACATCTTCGTTTGTATGTGGTGCTGAGGATCGAACCCGGGCCGCACGCATGCCAGGTGAGCGTGCTACCGCTTGAGCCACATCCCCAGCCCTCCACCTCCTTCTTATGATTTTTTCTAACAGCATCTGTTTGTTTACCAAATACTGGTTCTGCCCCTTCTTCTTGCCAGGCACTGCACCAAATACCAAAAATGAGGATGCAGACAAGATTCTCAGGCCTAAAGAGCTGTCAGCCCAGTGGGAGTGATAGCAACTGTCAAATAATCCCAATGCAGTGGGATGTGTGGGTGGGCGGGTGCACTGAGGACACACCAAAGCAGAGAAGGCAGCTCCCTCCCCAGAGTCTCTTCTGTCTTCTCCCTCAGCAACAGAACCTCAAACTTTGAGTTTGTTATAGGTCCACCTAGAATAGAAATTATGTTTCCCATTCCCCCTCGCAGCTAGATGTGCTACTTCTAAGACACCTCTTTAAAGGGTAATTGGCATTTGCCCTTTCTCACCCCTTCCTCCATCCTGTTGGAATTATGATGTGACGGCTGGACCTCCAGATGCATTTTAAACCTTGAGTCTAGTGATGTTCTTGAGATGATAAATCAATGGACTCCAAAGGGTCTAGTAGATCCCTAACAACTTTGTGGAACTTCTGTACCAGCAACCTCCAGAATTCATTAAACAAGAAAAAGGAAATTTTTACATCATTTTAAAAACTACTATTATTTTGGGTTTACTGACACACAGCTAGCTGAGCCTAATCTCAACTAATTCAAGGCCAGATTATCAGTGGTCTGAGGACTTTGAACTTCACTTTATAGGCAATTAAGAGCTATATATAGTTTATAAAGCTATATAGAGAGTAATTTTACATAGAGAGAAAAATGAAGATGAAATAGAAAGGGCCCAAGATTTAAAGAGATTATGGAAGTATATTTCTGTCTATAGAAATGAGGCGCTCTGAGGGGCTGGAGTTGTAGCTCAGTGGTAGAGCACTTGCCTCATACCTGTGAGGCACTGGGTTCGATTCCTAGCACCACATATAAATAAGCAAATAAAATAAAGGTTCATCAACAACTAAAAAATATTTTAAAAAAAGAAATGAAGAGCTCTGATTTGGAGGGAAGAAAGATGTACATGAGGTTAGATCTGTAGACTTTGAGGCAACTGAAATGCATTTATGTTCAAAAAGAATTCAAAGGGAGCTGGAGATATAGAAGTAAATTTTCATAGGGAGGTAAAATCGGAAGCCAGAGATTTGGGATCAGTGATGTAAAAGTTGACAGGCTCCAGTGTAGATGAACCTTGAGGACCTTATGCCAAGTGAAATAACCAGTCCCAGAAGGAAAAATACTGTATGATCCCACTTAAAATAAAGAATCTGGAAGTCAGATTCACAAGACAGTGAGTATAATGGGGGTGGCCAGGGGTGGAGGGGAGGGAGAAATTGGCTGCTGTCTAATGGCCACAGCTCCAGTTTTGCCAGATGAAGAGTTCTGGAGGCAGGTATGGTGCTCTAAATGCACATAAGGCCACTGACCTGCACCTTTTAAAAGTGGCTAAGATAGCAAATATATAAAATACATGAATGTATAGATAAATAAAGGAAATGTTTAGTAGCTTTAAAAAGTAATAATAATTGAAACCCCGAAAGTGCATGGGGCTTCCTGGGAGAGAGAAAGTGAGCCAGGAAGACTCACAGGTGGGGGGTGGGGGACAGAAAAAGGGAGCTAAACCAAAGAAGGAGAAACAGGTGGCACGAGAGATGGACAGAGAGAGCATGAAAGAACTTGTTCCACGATCAACAAACCTTCGGAAAGTAGCAACAAGAGGGAGAGATCATTCAACAAGCTGGCTGAATTGTTTTTCCTCTGAGCAAGCACCCGTCACAGGTGATGACCATCTAAATGGGTTTTTTCAAAGCTGGCCAAAGAAAATGTCAGGTGCAAGAAGACCAGGCCTGCATGAAGAGTGACCCAGGCATCTATTCCTTTGTCATCACCCTCAAGGCAAATAGCAGTTCAGTGGATTCAACCAAGGGGAAGGAAGGGGAGGGAGGAGGGACGGGAATGCGAAAGACAGTAGAATGGATCAGACATCACTTCCCGATGCTCATATATGAACACACGACCAGTGTTAACTCCACAAGAATGGGAAATTATGTAGGATTTGTCAAAATATACTCTACTGTCATGTAGATCTAAAAAGACCAAATTTTAAAAAAATGTTTGCCTGCATGAACTACAGTGGCATATTTGTCAATTCAGAAGTGGATTTCTTAGCTAAGGTGGAAATTCAGCAACGTGGAATAAATAGCATTTACACACCCTGGGCAAGACCCAAGCCAGGAGAGGGTAAAAGATGATCCCGGAGAGAAGAGATTCCAGAAAAGAACAAACAGCTCACTCCACTCTGACTTCACTTGGGGAGGTGACATGCAACTCGTGACCCATTCTGTGATCTCGTTAAGACCTATGGAGGCATTTGAGCAAAGATCTTGGCTCAAAGTCTGGGGACAGAATTCCTCTTAGGAACAAAAATGTTTTCCCACTGCAAAGTGCTTTTGGGAGCCTGGAGATGTCAGACTAGAAAGCTCAGCTCCCAAAAGGCAAGCTAGCAGAAGAGAAAAATGAAATGGAGCCACACCAGCCCAGGGAAGAGAGAACAGAGGAGGCCAGCAGACTGCAGGGATGCCCACGACTGCTGGGAAGAGGAGCTTCTCACGGGCCACTAAGTGTGACTATCATAAACACGTATGCATCCATCTCCTGAAATGCTGGTAAAGTAGGGAGGTTAGGGCAAAAATTAAGGAACAAGTATGAATTCCGAGTTGGCACACCACCAAGGTTGCCATAAAAGGAGAGGCTCTGGGCAGATACAGAGAACAAGAGGTGGCTGGAGAAAGAAAATTGGAGCCAGCAGCAACCAAGACACAAGGAAGCCCCTGGTCAACATCTGGGTAGGTCACTGCTGTGGCCTGAACATTCCCTCCAAACCCAGGTGGAAATTGAACTGCCAGGGTTAAGAGGTGGGGCTTTTAAGAGGTGATTAGGCCATGAAGTCTCTGCCTGCATGGATTACTGCTGTTGTGGAGGGAGTGGGCTAGTTATCATGGGAGTGGGCTTCAGATAAAAAGGATGAGTTTGGTCCCACTTCCTCTCTGACTCACACATGCTCAGTTCCCCTTCCACCATGTTGTGATATAGCGCAAAGGCCCTCACTAGAGCCAGTACCAAGTCCCTGGATCTCCCAGCCTCCAGAACCATGAGCCAAATAAGCTTCTATTGCTTATAAATTATCCAGTCTGTGGCATCCTATGATAACAGGGGGTGGTAAAAAAAAAAAAAAAAAAAAAAAAAAAAAAAAAAAACCAGCCTAAGACAGCTACCATGAAAGACTAGATTAGTTGTTCTGAAGTTGTTGCAATAGTTAATCAATCTTTTTAGTCATATACCACTATCACAGTCCTATCTCCTACAATCTTACACAAATTGTAGGGGTGAGAGAATGATCCACAATGTCAAGAGAAGCCAAGAGATCAAAGAAAAAGACAACTAAGGGAAAGTCATCAGGTTTGAAAAATGGCAAGTCGTTGATGATATTGGAAGGGGAAATTTTAGCAGGAATGGGGCCAGAGTGTGCACTGCACAAAGGTGGCATATCTACTGGGTCCCACACCCTTCCTAGTCATCACAGATTGGATGTTTATGACAGTTTTCCAGCCAAAGGAAAAAAAAAAGTGTCTTAAGGAGTGGGTCCTTTTCTTAATTGGCACAAAGGTAAATTATGGGCTCGTAGCAACCTTGATAAAAAAAAAAAAAACAAAAAAAAACAGCAGGCACATGGTAGGAAAGTTATGAATGAGAAGAAAGAAATTTAAGCTGTACACTTGGAGCTCCAATATGGGGAAATAAATTATTTATCTTTTGCTGCATTACAAATCACTTAAAGCTTAACAGCTAAATAACAAACATTGTCCCTCAGCTTTGTGGGTCAAGAATCCAGACACAGTTTAGCTGAGTAAGCCTGACTCAGAGTTTCTTATAAGGCTGTGGTCATCTCAAAACTCAACAGGGCAAAAGGATCCACTCCCAAGCTTCCTCACAGGGGATTGGCAGATTTCCATTCCACAGAGGCTATTGGGTTGAGGGTCTCAATTCCTTACCACACCTTGAGGGTGTCTCCATAGGGTTTCTCACAACACAGCATTCGTGCCAGTCCCCCAGGAAAGGAATCCAAGAAAGAAAGGAGGAGAGGACTCTGAAGAGGAGGAGGGGTGAAGGCCCAATACAGAAGCCACAGTCTTTTTATAACCTAATCTCTGAAATGACATTCCATCCCTTTTGTTGCATTCTATTCGCTGAAAGAGCCAAGGGGAAGGGAATGACACAGGTTTGTGAATACTGGGAAATGGGGTCATCTTAAATTTGCTTCTCAGGATGTGAAGGCTCAGCCACTCTTTCAGAAAGCAAAAATTTTCTCTCATCTTTGGGGTGAAATAATCAAGATCCAAAAAGAAATCAGGAAAAGGTCTAAGTTAACTTTAAACAAGAACCAGAGTAGGTTCCAGTTAGTGACCCAATGGCTGAATTGAGCAGGTGACAGAAATAATGGCCATTGACTGACACACAGCAGGAGCCTGGTCATCAGCTTCACAAGGCTTTATTTAGCTTTGGTGTCCCAAGCAAGTTGCCCGCACCTACCTTACTGGGTATGAAGAAAGTTCACAAATGCCAACCACAGGTTTCTTATCCAGAATGAACAACTCATGTAAAAATCCAAAGAGGCGTTCAAGGAAAACAAAGAGCTTCACAGACAGGCTCTGCTTCTGCTTCCTGTGTGGGCAGGACCTCTGATGCTGAGGTGAGGAGGTAAGAATACTCTCCAGATCAGCCAGTAACAGGCAGAACCTGTTTCCAGCACTCCCAGGGTTCCTCAGGACCTGGACAAGGGGCTGGGCTGGAGGCTGCCAACTAGTCCCAGATATAGAACTTCTAGGTGGAGAGTTGCCCGACTCCCACCCTGACTCACCCAACATGGCACCTGCTCTTTCTTCTACCCTTCTGGAACACAGAGAACCACCAGGATGAACGAGAGGTGTTTCCAATGTGGAACATACTATTAGACTAGAGACAACGGCTCCAGATTCTTCTAAAGGGTCCTGGAATTTCTGAACTACTGCTAAGTTGATTCAACTTCATAAATATTTATGGAAGCCCTGTTAGGATGATGGGTCAGCTCCAGGCCATGGGTTGCCTCAGAGGCCAGGCAAAGACAGAACAAGATGAACCAAGCTCCTGGGCATAGTGACAGGTTATTGCCTTGGATATTGCCTGAGGTTGTAGTTGGGAGGGTGGGGGGCAGTTCAACCAGGAAGGAGATGTGCAAGTACCATGAACACAAATGTCAACTCAGAGGCGGGCATGAAATCAGAGCAAAGATGTAGGAGAGCCAAGGCTGAAGCTCAGCAGTTCCAAGAGAACAGGAAAGGCAGAGCTCAGTGCTGACCAGAGAGTAGTCCAGGAGCCAGCTTGCGTCCCTGAGAGCAGGGGTTAGGTCTGGCTTGCTTAGCATCCTATCCCACAGTGATAAATTTAGGTGCTGAAGCCAGGGAGAAGAAGACAAGGTATGGTCAGTCACATAGACACCAAATCAAGATCTGGAGTCCAACGTGGAAATCAGGAAACGATCAAGGACTGGTTTTCAGACACAGACCCTGGGAAAGGCAGCTCAGAACCCAGAACAGATGAATGGGGACACTTACCAGCTCAAGTTATAAATACTAATCCTAGAGCATTCTTGGGAGTAATTGTAGATTTAATTAGTTCCAGGATTAAGAATTTGCAGCCGGGGCTGGGGATGTGGTTCAAGCGGTAGTGCGCTCGCCTGGCATGAGTGCGGCCCGGGTTCGATCCTCAGCACCACATACAAACAAAGATGTTGTGCCTGCCGAAAACTAAGAAATAAATGTTAAAATTCTCTCTCTCTCTCTCTCTCTCTCTCTCTCTCTCTCTTTCTCTCTCTTTAAAGAAAGAAAAAAAAAAGAATTTGCAGTCATCTTTCTGCTTCTGATGAGGATTGAAAATATCTGGCTTGCTTACTGGGAATCCTCTGACCTAACACAGGGCCTGGTAAAAAATAGGTGCTCCGTAAATATGTGTTGAGGGAGCAACTGCTCCCAGAGAAAGTGAAAATCTGCAAGAGAAGTAGCACATATCTACATCAAGATCAATGCAGAAACAGGTTTTTGTTGTTGTTGTTGTTGTTGTTGTTTATTTTTATCCTCCCAGGTTATAGGTAATCAGAGAGAGGCAATAGAGCCCAGATTTCAAGTTGAAATCAACCAGTATGATACAGACCTTGTATTCTGTAGTCTGGATCTTCTTCAGATTAGAGAAAGGATTGAAATGACCATAGCCACTCACCTTGCTCAGGACTCATTTCCAGATTGTGGGTCTACCTAGGTGCAAACCAAGCTAACACCTTCAACACGAGATGGTAGCTTATTCCCTCTACCCATAACTAGGCCTTGAGCAAGTCATTTAAACTGCCTCAACGATAGCCTTAGACTATTTCCTCATCTGTGAATGGAAGGCATTTGACCAGAAAGAATACCTTTTCTGGTGTTCTGAGATTCAATTATTCTGAGAACATGGATCATGATGGGCCCACCATGGAAACAGGCAATGGCTCATCCGTTTCTAACAAGAACTGGAGTGGGCCTAGAAGAAATGCCACGTCCACACCCTCTGCTTTCTGTTTCCATGGAGTCTGACTCTCCTGGAACTCTGTGTCTGTGGAGGAAGCTGGAGCATATTTCCTGTAGGCAGTTGCTTCTGTTTCCTCAGCCCTCTGGGGAAGAGGAGCATGACAAAGCTGAAAACTCTCTGGATGGGAAAATGGGGAGACCTGGGTGTTGGCCCCAAACCAGGATGGGAGGTTTGGCCGTGCACCGTTTGCTCATCTGTCGTGGACAGAATACCTGCCCACCAACGGCTAAGCTCCTGCAAAAAGAAAAGACCCCTTTAAAGCACCGAGAGTTAAAACAGGTGTTTAGTACTGTTAGCAAATGAATGGTGGGATGCAAGAGAATGAGTGAGGCAAATGGTCCATATTTTGGAAGTTTAAAGGACTCTTAAAGGTTTGGACATTCTGTAGAATTAAGTTTAAAGCAAGACTTTGTAAGTGTCTCTGGGAAAAGGTGATGTGGCGTACATGTCAAGCCATTAAACCAGAGGATCACAGTTCCAATTCAGCGTGAGCATCTCATTTCATCTGAGTGTCTATTTTTTTCTTCTATAAAATGGGTATAATCTTCTTGCCCTGCCTGTTTTCCAAAGTTGTCACAGAGCAACCCTGATTGATCAAACTTGATCAAATGATCAAAAAGAGTCATGTTTCCAGTAGAACACACTGAACATAACTTTCCTATGTTCATATATGGATACACTACCAGTGAAACTCCACATCATGTACAACCACAGGAATGGATCCTAATTAGAATATATTATACTTCATGGATGTATGACATGTCAAAATACACTTACTGACATAAAAAAAAAGTCATGTTGGTAAAACTATGGTCTACTGTCAAGGTTCATAAAACTGGGTGTCTTAGTCTGTTTTCTGTTGCTATAACAGAATATCTGAAACTTGGTAATTTATAAAGGAAAGAAGTTAATTTTGTTTATGATTCTGGAGGCTGGGAAGTCCAAGAGCATGGCACCAGCATCTGCCCGGCTTCCTGGTGGTGAAAGGCAGGGAAATGGCTACATGCAGAAGAGACAGAACAAGGGGAGCCTTGCTCTATAACAACCTGCTTTCACTGTAACTAAGCTGTCCCATGAGAAAGGCACTAATCCCTCTTAACATCCTAATTGTCTTTTGAAGGATCCATCTCCCAACACTGCCACAATGGCATTCAAATTTCATCATGAGTTTTAGAGGGGACCAACCATATTCAAACCATGGCACAGGTATTGGTGCTACTGGTGAGTCAGGCTATTTGTAGGGGCTCTAGCAATTAATCCTGCCGAGTCAGGGAAGCACAGTCCAGCTTGCAACACCAGCTCTCAGAGTACTCGGAATAGACAGAAACGTGCATGAGCTGGGCATCTTCAGGCTTCACTTGTCCCCATAACTTGCCCCTCCTCCCTGAACTAGAATCCCTCCTCTGGAGTCCATTCAGTGGTGGGATAGCTCAGAGCAAAGAGGTTTGCAGGCAAGGGGGCAAGTAGAGATCACAATCCAAGCCAAGCTCCACCCACCAAGGCCTGTGCCTGCCCAGAGGAAGGGGCTTGGCAGGGGGAGGGGTGGGAGCTACCATGTGGGCCAGCACATCCCTTCACCTGGAGGTCAGAAAACGAGTTATCAGCGTTTAGAAGAACAAATGCTACCTGGAATGGGAGGGTACTATCTCCAAATACAATCTGGCCCTGAAGAGAAGAAATGCCAACAGGTGGATTGTGTGTGTGTGTGTGTGTGTGTGTGTGTGTGTGTGTGTGTGAGAGAGAGAGAGAGAGAGAGAGAGAGAGAGAGAGAGAGTGTCAGCTTTGTGTTGCTGTGACCAAAATACCTGCCAAAACAACTTAGAGGAGGAAAAGTTTATTTTGGCTCACAGTCTCAGAGGTTTCAGTCCACAGTTGGTGAACTGGGCCTGAACAGCATCACAGCAGAAGAGTGTAACAGAGAAAAGAGGCTCAGTTCATGGTGGCTGGAAAGCAGAGAGAAAGAGGAAAAGGGGCTAGAGAGCCCTTCTGTGGCACATCCCAGTGACCTTGCTCCAACAGCTCCTAGTAGTCCATTCAGCTATCAGAGGATTAATCCACTGATGAGATTAGAGCTGTCAGGATCTAGTCGTTGTCTAAAAGCCCCACCTCTGAGCCTTGCTCCCCTGGGAACCATGCTTTTATTTATTTATTTATTTATAATATTTTTTTAGTTGTCAATGGACCTTTATTTTATTTATTTGTATGTGATGCTGAGAATCAAACCCAGTACCTCACGCATGCTAGGTAGGCAAGCATGCTACCCCAGCCCCCAACCATGCTTTTAACATGAGATGAGGGACATTCCAGACCCAAACCATTCCAGTGTGTGTGGATGTGTGTGGAGGAGAGACAGAAACAGACCCAGAGAGAGCGTGTGTGCATGTGAGAATGCATCCTCAGTGCACACCCTCAGTACATGTGTACACACACACCCATTCTCACTTGTGTGAGCCTTAGTCCTTGAGGGCACAGCAGGGGAGGAAAGTGGGGTGAGACCCACCAGGAAGCCCAGTGTCAGCCTTGGGAGCTGGGAGACATGCTGGACAAGAGGCTAAAACAGCGAGGTAATTATCTGGGATTGAGGGAAGAGGCATGAATGGCAGTTTGACCAACACAAACTCACCTGACCTCATAATCTTGCCTAAGGTTAACCTTCCAGCTTAGACAATAGGGAAATAACAACAGCATGTGACACTGCCCGCAGAGCCACTGGGCTCTGTCTCCTGACCTCCAAGACAGGCCTTCAGCCATGGCCCAGAGCACGTGCCAGACTTTCCCACCACTCCTCTTTTTGGCACTGTGGTCAGAACCCTGAGCTCTACTGGGTGACTTCAGTCAAACATGAACAAACAGTCCTGGCCATTTCAAGGTCACTTGTGGAATTGTGTCTAGGAGGACCTGGGTGACTCCCACACTTCTCCTTTTGCTGCAAATGAGATGGCTTATTGTTTGAGGCTTGAGAATCCTCCAGGGAGTTCTGGGAACTGGATGCTGGACACGGCAATAAACAGAGATGGCAGAACGTGCCCTTCTGCCCTTCTGCCCTTCTGGGAAGGGAAGGAGCTTTGCCTTCAGGGAGGGCAGCACAATAGCCCACGAGCGCAGCTTCCTATAAACCTTGCCTCGCAGGCTCCAGCACCGAGGGTGCGGTCCCCTTACAGCAAGAGGGCAGAGCCTGTGGCCCAGCAGCTCCCCAGCTCCTAGACAAGCTGCAGGACACAGACGGGGGCTCTCCTCCCAGTGGCAGGAAGGCTCCAAACTAGCCCTTCCTTGGAGCCTCCATTCCTTCACCTCTGGAGCCTGAGGAACTGATCCAAGTGAGAAGGAAAAGGGAGAAGACACCTATAGATAAAGCACACACTCTCCCTGGACTGAAATGCTCCTGGCTCCCAACCTTGTGGGTCTGGATGAAAGCCCAGGAATGAACCCTGCAAAGTGTTTTTTAAATAGATCCTTCGATTTGCATGTAAAATTGATCCAAAGGTTAAAGAGATACCTCTTTCCAAGAATGGATACAATGATATAGCACAATGGATCCTTCCAGGCCTCGTTGACAGCCTATTCACATTTCTCATATCATCGCTGGTGCTTTTTGGTATGTTTGAACCTTCATGTGACAATGGGAAAAAGAAACAAGAAGAGAAGCACTCAGCCATGCTCTTGAAGTCACCTCAGTGGGCAATTCTCGGTGTTGTTGTCAGGGTTCCTCTTAGGGCTCTCAGATCACCATGACACGCTCCCCCCCCCAACATTTGTGGGGCCCAGTACAAGACGACAAATGTAGCTCCACATATGAAGTTCTAATATTTTAAAATTATAGATCAAGCTAACAACTTAAATAAAATATATCCTATCATCAGTTCTTGACAAATATATATTCACAATGGCCTAGAAAACCAGATTGTAATTTAGAGTTCTCACCCTGTTTGGAATTCTGCTACACAGAGAGTGCCAGCTCCCGAATGCTCAGTCTTGGGCTCATAGACTTGTCTTCCCATCCAACTTAAAATTGAAGTAAGGATGAAGGTCCATCCCATGATTCCTAAGCGTTCAGATGGAGGCGGGCTGGCAGGCATGTGGGAAAACCAGGTTTCTCAATATCTTTTCCATTCCCATAAAATTCTCCAGAGCTTCACAGCCCCATTCTGCTTCTGAAGACCCTGCTCTTCAGTCCCCTTGATTCATGTGCTACTTCTCCTTGGTTCACTGGCCCTCCTAGGACCTGAATTTATTGTTTGACCTTGGGCAAGTTTCTGAATTTTCCAGGTCTTCATGTGCTCAACCATTTCCTCAAGTGAGCCTCCTGCAGAGATGACGTCTGGCACCAAACAAGCAGTCAGTAATCAGCAAGAATTAGCATTGTTTTCCTGTCAAATGGAAGAGCAGAGAAAATGGGAATGGCTACTCTGGAGCCAGATACACCACCCTCTGCCTGACCCCCAGCCAGACACACCACCTCAGTCCTGCCTCCACCTTCCTTTCTTCCTCAGTCGTCTTCCTTGCAGGACAACATGCTGCTCCTTCCCTGAGGACCTGGGACCTTGGCATGCTACACCAGGCACAAGACAGCTTGTAATCACACAGCGTGGACCAGCCAGCCAGATTGCACCCCTAGGGCCTCGTCAAATATTGATGCCATATATAAAGTCTTCCGAACACAATATGTGCTTCTCAAACAAGATCCTGCCCTTCCGTGACCCAAAGGAGGGTGAAGGTCTTTTGCATCCCTGAGGCACCTGCACTCCTGGCCAATTTTGTTGCAAGTCAGGGGCAAACGTCACATGTGCCATCTCTTTCAAGGCAGGATGCAGAGTCCAGTTGCCTGAGTTTGGAGTTTTCCTAACCACCCTGTCCTGGTTCCTCCAGGAAGGGAAGAAAGGAAAGGTCCGGGGTAGACCTGCTACGTGGACTGAAGGGCAGGCATGCCCACCCACCGAATCCCACAGGATCCCTGCCAATAGGGAGTTGGCTACTGTTTACAGACAAGGAAGCAAGGTGCAAGAAAATGAAATTGAGCTCTAATTTCTGCGTGAAAACCTGTGTACTTCTGCTGCCACCACTCAGGACATGAAGGATGTGGAAGTTCCCCATAACCCCAGGAGATCTGTGCCCAGAACTATGCCTAGGGGCAGATATGCATAGCTGTGCCAGTCTCCTCAAAAATTTCATCATAGATTAAGGAATAATTAAGGAGTAACTCCTTATGATTTGTCCCAGAGTGGAACCACATTAAGACTGGGAGTTCTCTGGCCTCTGCCAAGCAATCCCTGACCACTGCTCTTCTCCCACCCCTCAGAGGCCATCTTGTTTCTTCTTTTGCCCTGTCTCCTCTTTCCTCTGAGGCCACAGATTCAGAAAGGTCTGGCTGTGTGGGTAGGGAAGGAGAAACTGGGGAATGAAATACTTGGAGAAAACAAAACAAAATTTGATTCATACAAAAAATATTTTCCAGCCACATATGTACCCTGTAATTATCTGCACATATCCACCCATAACCGAGAGAGTGAAAGTAGTCGATCTTCACAGAATAAATGTATCTGAGGTCTTACAGCAAGTAAACACTGACCAGCAGAGAGGAGATGAATTTTTCTACCAAGCAAGCTAAGGGATCTCCATATCCTTCATAGGGCCAAAGAAGTTGAGAGGAGATAGTGAGATGTCTCCTTCGTGTTCTGATTCAATGTGGGCCACTAGGTTCATTCATTCTTGAGAACTTAGTACGTACCTAGTACTGGGGATTCAGCTGAGAGCAACGCAGATGCTAAAGGTATACAGTAGGTCTAGACTGCAGGAGCCAAGAGGACAGAGGATGTAGAAAATGGACAAGTGCCTGCCTCCCCATGCCCATTCCTCCTGGACCAGCTCAGGCCTTCGGGAGAAGCCAGCCCTTCCCTTGGTCTGACACTGCAGCTCAATGACACCATCCGCAGCCTCATCTCCTGGTCAAGAGATTGCTTGACAGGGCCAGGAAAACTTGTGGAGTTTTGACTTTGCTCAACTCTCTGACTGTCCCTCATAGAAAGAGGTACAGCTGAGTGGGCCTGACCCTGGGCAACAACCTGTCATAGGGATTTGCAATTCCTTCAGCCCAATGACAGCCAAAAAACTCAACTCAGGATCATGGAACAAGAGGTGGGTTTTGCCAGGTGCCTCAGGGGAAGAGTTCCTTGCTCTTTGGAATTATTCTGCAAAATCCATCTCTCTCCTGAGTGAAGTGAGATGCGTAAATGAAGGAGAGAGGGGCTGAGGCCATTTCCCCCTCTGAGGGGAAGGAAGTCCTGAAGCATCCTACAGAAGGCAAAGCAGAGGCAGGTTTTGTAGAAAAAGATATTATTTGTGTCAAATCTTCCTGAGAGATCAACCAGACCAAGGAGTAAATCAGGGTCCTCAACTCTGGCATTAGATGGAGCGGGATGATCACCACACTGAGGGCCTGGGAAGACACTGTTCCATGGTAAGGGAAATCAAACGGCTCCTTGCAAATGGAGTCCAAGGACCAGGATGGCCTTGGTCACTAAAGGAGATCACATCGTGAAACAGCTCAGAGCTATAGCAGCAGTGGCCTGGCCTAGAGTGCTGGTTCTGCCACTGAGCTGTATAATCATAGCAAGTGACTTTAACCTCCAAGAGCCTCTGCTTCCTAATCTAAAAATAGAGACAAATACACCAACCCCAAAAGGTAGTTGTAACTCTCTAGCGAGGTAAAGCACTTGCCTGGATCCTGGCACGTGGTCAGCCTCCATGAGCATCAGCTGTGGCTGGGCCAAGTGCTCAAGGCCCAGACATTCAGGTGGATGCCATAGCCAAGTGTTCCCAAGGGCTGGCAGCTCCCAGGGGGAGGGGCAGATGTGAGGTCACATGTGGCGCTCTTGGCAGAATGCCTGCTCACGGTGAGCCCTCAGTGCGCAGCAGCTGCGAGGAGCAGTATCAGTGTTTTAAGTCTCCCCTTCTTGGAGACTCTTTTCCCCTTTTATGGACCCCTTCATCATAGGCATAGATAGGCCAAGCAGAGGAGGCCAGGCACTCACCATCATCTCAGCCCCAGCCCCGGGGACCTGTGTTGCATCAGCACAGCCCTGGACCTTAGGCTTGGCCCTGGAGTCTAGTTTGAAACCTGCTTCCCAGCAAAACTCCCACATTCTTTCTGGGTAGAAAGGCTAAGGGGAGGTGAGAGAAGAGGATGCCAGACTTCATTAACTTTTTACAAACTTCTACCAAAAAAAAAAAAAAAACCCACGGAAGAACAATTCCTCCTCTATGCTTGGGAAACACTGGCACCAAAGGAAAACTTTCATTTGGTTTTTATTCTGCTTTCCTCCTGGGAGACCCTGTTGTGCTAGTTAACCAGGGTGAGGATCTGTCTGAGCACCTGGGGACAGGAGTGAAGAATTCTGGAGGCAAGAGAGAGTTTGTTTTGTTGGGTTTGAAGTTGGCAAAACTCTCACCTTCCTACTATGTACAAAACATGGTGTGGGGTTTACAACATTGGAACAGATTCAATTCTTGACTTTGAGGTAGGCCCTAAGAGTAAATAGATAGTGGGGAACACAAAGCATCAAGTAATCTGAAAGGAAGGTGCACCCCTAGACCACCAAGCACTCATAATTAGCCTTAGTTTTGAAGGAGAGGCCGAACTGGTAAGGGAAAAACCAGGTGCAGCTATGTGATCCCCTCTCCCCTCCCCCAGAGAGCTTGGCCTTGGTTAAGGTCAAACAGGAGAGAGGATCCCCGCTTATCTGGGACACATCCACTGCCTGCCTGCTGCATACTGACCAACGTAACCCTGCCCGCCTTATCAGGAGTCCTGTCTGGCATAGTGAGGGTCAGCCCAGCAAGAAGGCCAAGAAAGAGGTTCAAAAGCCCCATCAGGAAAATGAGCTGCTCAGGTCATTGATAGACTCTAGCAACAGGCTTTTAGGTCACCCTGGTCACTAGGACTCGATTTCCATCCATGCTAGATAGGACTTGCACTCTGACTCTGAAAGCCAGCACCTTCACCTGAAACACCTCGCCCTGGCCTCACTGCCCAAATTCTGCCCACTCTTTCAGGTTAACATCAAATACCCTTGCCCTCATGGAGGCTTCCCTGGCCCACCCATATCTAGACAGTGATGTTAAAAGTGATGGGGAGCCAGGCATGGTGTCACCTGCCTGTAATCCCAGCAGGTTGGGAGGCTGAGACAGGAAGATCGAGAGTTCAAAGCCAGCAGCCACGGTGAGGCACTGAGCAACTCAGTGAAACCCTGTCTCTAAATCAAATACAAAATAGGGCTGGGGATGTGGCTTAGTGGTTGAGTGCCCTGAGTTTAATCCCTGATACAAAAAAAAAAAAAAGGTGATGGGGGAACAGAGCAAGATAAGTGACATTCACAACATCGAAGACTTTGGTGTTGTCATCACCAATTTATTGTGTGTGTGTGTGTGTGTGTGTGTGTGTGTATTGCTGGGGATTGATTCTAAGGCTTGTGCACACAAGGCAAGCACTCTGCCAACTGAGCTATGTCCCCAATCCTGGTGTTGTCATCTCTATAGGATAAATTTGAATAAGAAAAACTGAAGTCTAGGGGGTTAATTCAAAGGAAAGGGACAAAACCATACTCTAGCAAGAGCTGGGTTAAGCTCTGTATCAGCAACATAGTCCTTTCGTATAGGCTCAGTTTTCCCATCTGTAAATTGGTAGTCAGACCTGGGCTCCCTTCTAGCTCTGTGGCATATGAAGCTTTTATAATGTGAGGAGATGGTTATCCAAATTAACCCTTGGCATAGGATCAGCTAAATCTGACTACAGCCCACAGTCCTTCCTGAGCCTTTTGGTCCCAGCTGCCAGCTCCTATGCCCATGTTGCCTGCACCATGCATGGGTGACTTTGGCATACACCATGAGGTTTGGAGGATTATGTCCCCCACTAAGCCCACAGCCCCAGGAAGACTGAGGGTGGTGTTGTCTTATGCTTCCCTGAGTTTTTCTCACAGCATCATGTTCTGTGAACAAACACAACAGAACTTCACTAAAGACATTCTGGATTTTAAAGAACCTGCCAGGTGTGTAAGTCTGAGTTCCCCTGCCTGTGCAGGCCTGTCGTTGATGTCATGGGGGAACCAGGACATATTCCCACAACAGAGCTTGGAACTGCATGGGCTTTGAGCTCTTGCCACAGCCATAGATCCCTTCTCTGGATTTTATGGCCCCAAAGCTCACTTCATGCCTGAGTGATGCTTAATCTCATCTGTAAAATAAGACTAGGATTTATGTGTTTTATTTTAAATTGATAAAATTCCATTTGATTGGTAATTTTTTAAATTGTAATTTTAATACAAGTCAACTAATGGGAGAAATGGAAGTATTTAGGGAGGGGAATAACATTTCACCTAGGAGTTCAAAGCTTGTATTCAAAGATGTTTATGTTAATGTGTCTTGTGTTTTATGAAATGATATATCAAAAAAGAAGAAATAGAACAATATATCAATATGAAGTCATAAATTCTTCAAGGCACAGAACTAGGTTCAAGCTCTGACTGCAGAGTTGCATGACTTTGGATGAGCCATTGAACCTCAAGTCTCTTCCATCTTTACATGCATGACACCCTTTAAACGTTTCCTTGTCCAATCGACAGGCCCACTCCCTCCCTCCTCTACTCCCAGATTATTTCTTAATCTTTACTCCTGGCCTCAAAAGCCCTGATGCCCTCTCAGGTCAGAATTGCTTCTCTTTCCTTTGGGCCATCATTTGGGGATGATCTCTATCACTGTACCATTGGCCTCATCCCAATTATGCATCTAACTTCCCCTCTCTACCAGAGGCCAGGCAATCTTCTCTGTAAAGGTCCAAAAACTAAATGCCTTGGAATTTACGGTCATATGACTCCTGTTGCAACTACCCAGTCCCCTAGTTACAACAGGAAAACAGTCATAGACAATATGTAAACGAATGGACACTGGGCCAGAATTGACCCTCAGGCAGCAGTTTGCCCATGTCTACTCAAGACTGCTAGCTCCCTGAAGTGCTGGCCAGACCTTATTCATCTATGTACCCTCATACTCCTTAGCCTTGAGGCCAAGTACAGAATTTAACCCCCAGAAGCCTCAAAAAATAAATTAACAGCAATAATAATGCCCTTTAGTGAAGCCTTATGGAGGACAAAACTCTTGGGGTTCTAAGGTGGGTATTTATCATTCCATTTTATGGGAAAGGAAAATGAGAGATTAAATAATTTGCCCAAGGGCTGGGGTTGTGGCTCAGTGGTAGAGCACTCGCCTAGCATGTTTGAGGCCCTGGGTTTGATCCTCAGCACCATATAAAAATAAATAAATAAAATAAAGGTAGTATGTCTAACTACAACTAAAAAATAATTTTAAAAAATTTTAAATAATTTTCCCAAGTCCACATAACTGGTAAATGAAGAGCAGGGCTCACACCCAGCTCTGTGCAAAACACAGTGGCCCTGCTACGCTGCGTGTACTTGCAAGGTTTCATTGGATTGAATATGAGAGATGAGTTTGAGCTGGGTGTCCTCCAGTTCTCCCAGCAAAGTCAGGAAAAGGATCTTGGGGTCCTGGCCAAGCTTCCGGTGCAGTCAGGGGCTGCCTGGCTGGGACTGGGGCAAGCACAATCTGATCGGCGCATTTGTCTCCTCACTTGCCCAGAATCAGGCCCTGGCACACCCACTTGGCAGAGGCTTGGGAGACCTGTCCAAGCGTGAACAAAAACCCACAGGAGGCTGGCAGCTTGTGCACTGAGAGCCCATTCTATCTCTCAGGAGCTGTGAGAAAAACACAGGGAAGCATTAGACATTAGTTTTCCTGGGGCTGTGGGCTTAGCTGGGGACATAATCCTCGGAACCAAAGTCACCCTTGCATGGTGCAGAATGATGAGAGCTGTGAGTGACCTCCAGGCTACTGGGGTGGGGCCACCATCTCAGACTGGCAAAGAGCCAAATGAATTTATGGCAGAGGTGGAGTGAGGGAAGGGAACGAGGTCAAGGGCAGAACTGAATTTAGTTATCCAACTTCCTATTCCCCAACCCCGACTCAGATCAGGGGAGGATCTCAGGCTTTAAAGGGATGAACCAACCAGCTTTGGGGAACAGAGCTGTGCATAAAAACACTGCCTTCCAAGGAAACCATCCCCCACACACGTTCTGGGCCTAGAGAACCACAGGAAGGGCCCAGGTTTGGAAACATGTAATGGAAGACGAGGTTCACACATACACAGCAGAATTTACTGGTCACATAGCTAGGAGCCACAAAAGCATTGTGGCTTCAAGCAACTGAGATGGTGTCTTTGGATAAATCTCCTGAAGCTGTGGGAGAACAGGAGGTCAGGAGACCAGTTAGGAGGCTGTTGCCATAGGTATAGCCGTTCAGAAGACCATTCAGAAACAAGGTGAGGGGCTTGGGAATGGAGACAAATTCCACTGAAGCTTTGCCAATACTATCCGCAAACTCTACCTGTCCCTTCTACTTATTTATTTATTTACGTATCATTTATTTATTTGGGGAGAACCTGGGGTTGAACCCAGGGCAACTTTACCACTGAGCTACATTTCCAGTCCTTTTTATTTTTGAGTCAGGGTCTTGCTAAATTGCTTAGGGCCTCGCTAAATAGCTGAGGCTGGTTTGAACTTGCAATCTTCCTGCCTCATCCTCCTGAGGCAGTCTTAGTCGTTGTAATCTCAATCACTGGGATTACAAATGTAGGCCACCAAGTCGGCTCCTTTATTCTTTCAATTGTTCAACCTGTATTGTTAAACCTGCTACCCACAGACCTGAGCTAAACACCCGTCCCATTCTCTCTCTTCCCATCTTTCCCCTTTCTTTTCCTTCCTTCTTTGTGCTTCTCAATTTTTCTTCTCAATGGCTCCTTGCTTCCAGGAACTTTTGCTTCTTTTCAAAAGAAACGAAGGGGCTAAGGCCTGAAGCCCATCTTCTCCCCAGGGGGCAAAGGCAGGGGCAGGTGTCAGCAGAGTAACTGAAACCCAGAGGCACATCACATATGCAAAGCTTGCCCAGTGGGCCTCAGAGTTCAAACCAAGCAGCAACAACGTGAACTGGCGACCAAACGAACACCCCCAGCCCTCCCTGTTGAGTTCCCATTGAGTTCTCGCGGGGTTCCCGGAAACTCTCTCAGCTCTCCACCGGGCTCCGTGGGAACTCTCCGGAACCACGAGAACTCAAGGGAAACACCAGGAGAACTCAAAAGTAGCGGTCGCCCACAGCAGGGGTCCATATACAACTGAATTCACAGCCTGCCCCAATCCAGCATCATCCAGTCACAGCAATTATACACAGCTTAACTTAATTATCATCATCTTAATGGCTCGCTGGTGTCACCTCTCAACCACTCCTTCTGGCAATGCCAGGCGCCATCCCCACTCGGCTGTGGCTCTCAACAGGTTCTATCCTCAGCACCTCATAAAAACAAATAAACAAAATAAAGGTATAAAAAAAAAAGAAAGGGGCTGGAGATGTGGCTCAAGCGGTAGCGCGCTCGCCTGGCATGTGTGCGGCCCGGGTTCGATCCTCAGCACCACATACCAACAAAGATGTTGTGTCTGCCAAAAACCAAAATAAATAAATAAATAAATATTTTTAAAAAATCTCTCTCTCTCTCTCTCTCTCTCCCTCCCTCTCTCTCTCTCTCTCTCTCTCTCTCTCTCTCTCTCACACACACACACACACACACACACACACTCTTTCTTAAAAAAAAAAAAGAATTATAATCTGATGGGGCAGGGTGTGAAGGCAGGGAGAAGGACAGGCGACTTCAGATAAACAGGGCTAGTTGCTACAGGGTAATTGAGGATATTTCTCCTGGGAACTAGCAAAAAGGTTTAAAGCAAGAAAAGAAGTGTCTTAGACTGTTCAGGCTGCCATAGCAAAATGCCATAAACTGAGCAGGGAAGCCCAAGATGGAGGAACTGAAAGATTAGGTGTCTGGTAAGACGAAGGGGTGAGCAAGCCCCCCCTGGGCCTCTTTCTTGAGGACACTAATCCTTTCCATGAAGGCTTCACCTTCCTCACCTAATCCCTTCCCAGAGACCCTTCCTCCCAATACCATCACCTTGAGGGTTAGGATTTTTTCATACATTTGAATCAAATGGGGTATAATTTCTCATTTTTCTGATTGTACAGGTTGCAGAATCACATTGTTTATACAGTCACGTATATACATACAGCAATCATTTTTTTTTTTTTAAAGAGAGAGTGAGAGAGAATTTTTAATATTTATTTTTTAGTTCTCGGCGGACACAACATCTTTGTTGGTATGTGGTGCTGAGAATCGAACCCGGGCCGCACGGGGAGCAAACAACATTGAGGCCGTAGCAGAAGCTCATCAGAATTGAGCTTTAGCAAGTTGACTCTGGCTAGGGGACAGAGGAGGAGTAGGGCTGAGACCTGAGGGTGGAACACAGGGTGACCACAGAAAGCTGGTGTCCCCACAAAAGAAAGTGAAATCAGAGTCCCTGGGAGGGATTGAGATTTGATTATTTGCAAAAGAAGGAGGAGGAGAGAAAAGGGGCGGGGGGAGAAGAAGAGGAGAGGGAGGGAGAGACGAGGAAAGAAAGAAAGGAAACAAACCTGCTAGGAGAAAGTTAAGCTTTATTTTCCAATAAATCAGTTGTCAGGGGCTCTTGTTGCTAAGCTACGGGGAATGTGGAACAGCCCGAGCTCCAGCTCCCTAAAAGGAGCTTTGGGGGAGGCGAGTGTAATCAGTGAAGTTGTTCCCTCCCCCAGGCCCAGAGCCGGGAGCCTCGCCCTGGGTGGGGTGGGGGTAGAAGGCTGCTCCACCTGTAGGAAAGACCCTGGGTGCAAACCACGCAGTGCCTGCAAGGAGGGAGAGGCTTGGGGCTGTAGCTGTGGCAACTGGGATGGAGCACCAAAGCTCCAGGCAGCCCTCACATTGCCAGATGCACAGGCGAGCTTACACAGAGGCCCCATGCACCCTGCTGCAGACCAGTTACTGCAGCACCCCTCTGTTAGCAAGTTCCAGTCCCTCTTTTAATGTATGTTTAAGCAGTGGGTTTTCCCTGGATTTCAAGAAATTCTCCTGTGATGAGCCAAATAAGTGCCGGACCTTATTCAAATAAATAACAAAATGAATTCCATTTTTTTCTACTCAGATTTGCTCTGTGTAACCGAAATGATTTTTTTCTCTCTCTCATTATCAAAAACTTGATCACCACTATCTGTAGCTTCTTCAGTAAATTCAGGTAACGGGAATGAGGAGAGTTGCATGTCAACAAGAAGCCCAGGAGTGGGAGCTTAACTGACTTTCCAAGGTCTTAAGGGCATGGTTTTGCCCCTGGCATTGAAACTGCATGGCTTTCTGCTCCTGGTGTGTGTCCGGCCTGGGACTGTGTGTGATCAGGAGCCTCCAGGTGCACATTCCTTCAATTCCATTTCCTTAAAAGAGGCCTAGCACGTGCAAACTCTGTGTGTTTTGTAGAATAGTTGCTTGGAAACAGACTGATCTTAAAGGTCACCCACACGAAACCTCCTACCTTCTCCTCTGACATACAGACATCCCGACAGTCTCTGCCAGGTCCCACTGGGCCCAGGGCTCCTGCTGGCAAAAGCGTGGGTAGCTGAAGGCAGCGCATGCCTCCTCCCAGGCTCAGACTCAAAGAAGGAAGGAAGGAGTTGGGAAGCCCAGAAATAGGATGAAATCTAAAATTTTAGATTTTGCAATTAAAAATGTTCAAAGTAAAAATAATAATAATTGACAAGAAAAGTAAACTGGGTCAGAAGGGCTGCCAGTGAAAAATAGCAATAAGGAAATCAGGGCCTGAGACAGAGAAAAAAATGCTGGGGAAAGATGGTGGGAAAGATCCAGAAGGAGAAACCAATGTCCACATGCCCTGCTGACTTCCCACACTGAGCAAAGACCGTGAGAGGAACAGGCGTGGCATAAGGCCAGCTCTTCCTCAGACCTTGCAGGTTTCCTCCCCGCTAATCAGAGCCCCGTCCCAGGCCTTCATCTGCACCTCTGCTCCTGAATGTAAGTTTCCCACTATCTGTGGGGCTTTGTGTAATTAAATTAAACTTACCTGCATCAGTTTCCTCGTCTGTAAAATGAGGGTAATCTCTAGGAGATTTACTGTAAGGATTAAATAATATGGGAAGTGCTCAGAACAGTACTTGGGAATTACTCAAAAAGGTTAACTATGATGAGTCTTATCATTATTATCATCCAGCCATTATGTTATGCTCCAAGTATAACATGAATGATAGAGAAAATGAAGCTCAAGGTCAAATACTTGTATAAGGCCACACGATAATTGTGCTTTAGTGCCAAGATTCAACTCAGATCTGTTGGACCCATAGCTCAGAGTCCGACACTGAGTCTGGTTCATTTCTCTTGGTTTGTTGACCCGTGTGGGAAGCAGTGGAGGTTGCAGAGGAGAGCACAAGCCAGCAAAGAGGAATGCCTATGTTCCAGGTCTTCCTTACTAACTGAGACCTGGGACAAGTCAGCCCTGCTCTGAACCTCAACTTCTCCATGAAGAATGGGTCACATTGATAGACCCAACCTGATTTTCTCTTAAAATTGGGAGCCATCTCGCCACAAAGCCATGAAAAGATAATTTCGGCTTTACTATAAATTACTGCAAATTCTGAACCTGCTTGGAATGCCTGCCCGTGCCTTGAACTCACCCATGCCTGGCTCTCTGACCAGACAGCAGCCCTCACTGAAACTTTAGTGACACCTCACAAATCTTGGCCTTTCCTCAGACCCTCTCTGAGGCTCTAATGACCTTCATAAATTCTGATGCCAGCAAAAATGTAAACTACCATTTGTGTTATGCTCGTCAGAGTTCTGTTATCTGTAACCCCCCTTTGTGTAACTTTCGGGGCTATAAAGCTGGGCTGCAGGAAAGCTGTGGCTGCTGTCTTGTTCCTGTGGTTTTGGGTGGGAGAGGCAGCCTGGCCAGTCGAAATAATAAGCTTGCTTTAATTTGATTTAATTGGAGTCAGTGGTCCTTTCTTGCATCCTGGTCTAACAACATACCTACCTATGATGGTTTTTGTGTCCTCAAGACAATAAACCATGACAGTGTAAACACCAACCCAGCACACATTCTATGCCCTGGTGTAGACAGCCAAAGTGTTAGATGGTTCTAAGTCTCCTTCCCAACTCATGTGGAGCTTTGATGGCTCTCCTCTGGCTCCCTGTCTGCTTCTCCTGCCCTGGGGAATCATTTCTGAGCTACCTGTCTGCCCTTTGCTCATCCTTTGTACTTTTTTTCTTTCCCTGGAAGTTTCCCTCCCTCCCTGTGGCTCCAGACACAGGTCTAGGCAATTCATACCTAGACCTATGCCTGTACTTGAGCCTTTAACTGGAGAATTAAAATCCTGTTTTATCATAAGGATCGACCTCAAGCAAAATGGTAGACTGGGTAGAGCCTGTCTTCAACTTCTCAATTCTCATGCCCCTATCCTGCTACAACCTCCCCACTCTCAGTCCATGGAACCCAAGCCCCTTGGGTTTTCTTTTCTTTCTTTCTTTCTTTTTAAAATTTTTTCTACCAGGGATTTAACCCAATGATGCTAACTTGTGAGCCACATCCCCAGCCCTTATATTTTATTTAGAGCCAGGGTCTTGCTAAGTTGCTTAGGGTCTTGCTAAATTGCTGAGGCTGGCTTTGAACTTGAGATCCTCCTGTCTCAGGCTCCTGAGCTACTGGGATTATAGGCATGCAACACCATGCCTGGCACCCCTTGGATTTTTCTCCCTCTAACTGGATCCAATCATTGAACAGAATCTGAAATTCCTTCCCACTAAAATGAAAGTGACAGAGAATCACTAATAGTTCCTAAGAGCATGGCTCTTTAAAGGGTCCAAAACTTCTGCCCAAGCACCAAAGCCACGCTGCCCAATTTCATGTTGGTTCGTCTCGAAAGCGAGGCTGCTTGCTCCTGAGAGCCAGGTCTTCCCTGGAGAAGTCTTGCCAGGTGCGCATTGGGACCCTCCTGGGCATCAGCCAGGTCCTGATCATGTGCCTCGACAGCCTCCTGGCCTTGAGGGAAGTATCAGAGTCACCCTTGTCACACCTGTGACATCTTTTATCTTTCTATCTCAAAGAGCTTTGGAAATGTTAATTAATGTGCGACATCATCTAAAACAGCAGATTGGCTAGCAATGACTGCATTTCCTTTCCTACTCATCAATCTCGTTAAGAAAGAAATTCAAGGTTTCTAAAGCCTATACTTGCTGTACTTGTTCCAACACAGAGATGGTATGGCCCAGCGTTCAGACCACAGCTTTGCCAATATTCCTGGCTGATTTATAAAAAACCATTTCATTGGTTTGTGCCATTTGTTTTAGTCACCTATGTCAGCATTTGGGTTCAAATCCCAACTCCCAATCTCAACTGCATGACCTTGGGTAGGTCTGGTGACCTTCCACCTTGATTTATTCATCTATAAAATGAGATAATAGGCTGTCACAGTGGTACACGCCTATAATTCCAACAACTTAGGAGGCTTAGGCAGAAGGATCACAAGTTCAAGGTCAGTCTCTGCAACTTAGCAAGATCCAGTCTCAAAATAAAAACTAAAAAATAAAGGACTGGGAATGGAATTCAGTGATAAAGCACCCCTGGGTTTACTTTCTAGTACCAAAAATAAACAAAATAAACTTAAAAGATAAATAAATATTAGTTTCTAACTCTGCAGATCGTTGTGAGCCTTAAATGAGATAATATCTGCCAAGCATCTACCTCAGTGCCTTATACAGAGAGATACTCATTAAGTGAGTTCCCTTCTGTCCCTCCCCACTGTCCCACCCCTTTGCTACATGGCATCATGGAAAAACAACAGAAAGACCCTCTTAAGTCTGGCCAGCACAGCCTATTCTAAAAGGAAATGCACTTGCTAACTAAAAATCACAAAGCTATATCCTTATGTATAAAATTTCAAGTTTTCTTTTTTACCTTCCCTACTCTTTGCCAGGAAAGAGAGGGGAAAAAAAGGAATAAAAATGAAAGATGAACTAGAGAGAAAGTTGTAAAGAGCCGTCCAGGGTGACCATGGTGTCAGACACACCAAAATCAACAGAGTGCTTTGAGCAGAGATTGTTTACAGTCTGTGGCTGCTATTATTCACCTGACTGCGGCTGCAGTGGATAAGAAAGAACCAGCAAAGTGTTTCTCCTTTGGAAGCTGTGTGACAATTGAGCTGTCTGTTGATGTGGCTGGCATTCAGCTCCAGACCCTAATAACAGAAATCTCACCCAGCTCCTTGTGGCTTGCTTAAACCTGCTCTTGGTGACCCATGTCCTAGAACCAGGCAAGTGGGGCAGGTCAGTAACTGGGAATCACTCACACCCCTTCGGATTTGTTGTCAGAATCAAGAGAGCAAACAGAAGTCAAAGCCACTGAACCAAACGGGAGGCAAACAAGGCCAGATATTAGGAGGTCAGGTCAGAAAAATAGAATGGCAAATTGTGGATGAGGTTCATGCCAGGGTGCTGGCTGAATGGAGCAGTCAGTGCCAGCTGATCCAGAAGTGCCAGGCTGGGCCAGGCATACAGCAGGGACCAACTGCCAACCCTGGAAAGGGAGGGGAGCTGATGGAAGAGGAGCAGGGACCAGGAAATAGCCAAAGCTGAAAACAAGTAGAACAAGAATAGGTTAAGGTCAAAGCACATCTGCAATCCCAAGGTCAAATCCCAGCATGAGTGACCGCAAGAACAGAGCTACAGAGACAGGCAGAGACTCATCTGGCTCCTCCAAACTGGAAATGCTGTGTGCTCAGGACCTCAAGCCGGTCTGGTGGGCACATGGTCAGTGTTTCCATGACTATAAGTTGTCCTTGCTACTGTTGAAGTTGGCAGAAGCCAATGAGTAAACAAGGAGAACGAAATGGAGTCAGACTCCGTCATGTATCTCAGCACATGCCCTGACCTGTCCCTAACTGCTGGTGCCCAACACTTTTCGTCTGACATACCTCAGACCTGCCCTCTTTCCTTAGAGCCTAAGTTGCCTATGGCTGCTGTAACAAATTAGCACAAACTTGGTGGCTTAAAACAACAGAAACTGGGCTGGGGATGTGGCTCAAGTGGTAGCGCGCTCACCTGGCATGCGTGCGGCCCAGGTTCGATCCTCAGCACCACATAACAACAAAGATGTTGTGTCTGCCGAGAACTAAAAATAAATATTAAAAATTCTCTCTCTCTCTCTCTCTCTCTCTCTCTCTCTCTCTCTCTCTCTCTCCCCTCTCTCACTCTCTCTCAAAAAAAAAAAATTTAAAAAAAAACACAACAGAAACTTATTTTGTCAGAGTCCTAGAGGCCAAAGTTCAAAATCTGTATCTCAGGGCCAAAATCAAGGTATCAGCAGGGGCCTGCTCCCTTTGGAGCTCTTTAAGGGAGAATCCTTGCATCTCTAGGTGGCTCTGTGTTGTTTGGCTTGTGGCTGCCTCTGCCTTCCAGGGCTGTTTTTCCTCCTTCTTCTCCATATCTCTCTCCTCTGTGCATCTCTGATAACAATGTTTATCATTGGATTTAGAGCCCACCTGAATAACCGAGAACGATGATCTCATCTCCAGATCCTTCACTTGATTTCATGTGCAGGGACCCTCTTGCCAAACAAGGTCACATTGACAACTTCCAGGATCTGGGCATCTCTTTAGGGGGCTCTCATTCAACTGACTCTACCTCCTCTGCCAAAAGCCCTGTGTTTTATTCCCTCAGGTCCCAATGAGATGTGAAATGTTCTAAGCAAAAATGTTAATGATTTAATATCGCCTCTCTTTTGAGCAGAGAATTCCAGGAGAATGAGGGCATTGGTTAAAAGAATGTCTCTCTAGGGGCTGGAATTTTAGGCTCCTCCAGGTCCCTGAAGAAGACAGCTTTGGTAAGAAGCTTTTTGTCAGCAGCCCTCCCATAAACTCACTGCTGGCAAGGGATGTGTCCCTGTCACCCACTCACCAGAAGTCATGGGAGACTTGGAAATGTCCCTTGACCATTCCATCTCTTCCTGGCTTTGTAAACAGCTTCTACTTCTTTCTATGCTTAATTTTTTTCCCATTGAAACTCCTTAATGGCAGCTGCACTTTGTGCTAAGCCACTGACAAGCATCTCATTTTTTTTCCTTGTAACATTCCCTGTGAAGAGGGGATTGTTGCTAGCACAGTTTGCAGACAGAGAAATTGAAGTTTAGAAGTCCAAATAGCAGAGCCAACACCTGAACCAGGTTCTCTCTTGCCCCAAACCCCACCTTTTAAGTACCCTACTGATGCAGCTCCGGTGCATCTTTGACTGGCGCTGCCCTGGGAACTGGACTGTCAGAAGTCTGATGGGCATCGTCAGGGGGGAGTGCCAGGAGCCTGGAAGCTGTGGAGGGGAGCTGCTCATCTGCTTCCAGAAAGTCAAAGGTGATGGAGTTTGAGGCTTGACTTGGGGACAGCATGTGCCTGTCTATTTATTAATGCCACCATATTGAGAGACTCCATTTTCTTCAGGAGTGAGCTAAGACTGGTTACATTTTAGAGGGGCAGATGTGCAAAAGGATGGAGTGGAATCCCTCCAGGTGTTTCCTGTGAGCATTGGCGGGGGGGGGGGGGGGGGGGCGAAGGAGCTGGGGGGAGGAGTTGCAGGGAGCAGGGTCGGGGGTGGGCATCGGGGGAACAATTGAGAAAACCAATCTAGTTACCCCAGTGAGGTGGGAGGTCTTTGACATCAGGCAGCACGATTGTCCCACCCCCAGCAAGAAGAGCATTTGTTCCAATGACCATCTGTCAGGCTCCATGCCTTACCTGTCAGGAAGGCAGGAAACTAACAGTTATTTGAGCAGGTAAATTTTCAGACTATTTCCCTTGCCTCCAAATAATGCGGGAGATCACACACACATAGAAACAGACACACAGAGGACAAGGCCATGTGTAGCAAAGGTTGTAGTGATGCAGCCACAAGCCAAGAAGTGCCAACAGCCCTCAAAAGCCAGAAAAAAAGCAAGAAACAGGTCCCCCTTTGGCGACTCTGAGGGAGCACGGTCCTGTGGCACCTTGCTTTTGACCCCCCGAGACTGATTTTGCCCCCCAGAACTATGAGAGAAAAGGTTTCCACTGTTTTTAGTCACCAAATTTGTGGTAATTTGTTAAAGCAGCCATAGCAAACTAATCCAGGTCCCAGAGGAGATGAATTTGCTCTCTTGGTTTCTATCAACCTCACTAGTTTTAAATTGTCTTATCTACCTTACTTCTGTTTCTTAGCCCCTTTCTCTAAGAACGTGGACCAATAACCGTGATTTATTGAGCATCTACTCCATGCCAGGCACCAAGCCAGGGGCTCCATCTGAGCTACATCACTAATCCAAACAATAACCCCATAAGATGGGTGTTGAGGTTGAAATAGTTTAATTTGCCCATCATCTTACACTAGAAAATGCTGGAGCTGGAATCTAAGAATACATCTGTCTACCTCCACAGTCTGTGGCTATAATCCTGATGCCTCCCTGCCCAAATGGGGTCTTTCTTTGGTTGATCAATCGTCAATGCCTATGGGTCTCTCCCCAAAATCCTACTGGCCTCTGAAGCAATATCAAGTGCTTATTATGTGCAAGGCCGTGGGCTTAGGACATTACACACTTATTTTATTTTTATATCAAAGAGACTCCATGAGGCATAAGCTATTATTATACCTTTTTGGACTAGGAAACAACCACTGGTAGTAAAACCAGCACAAGGCCCTGGTCTCCTGGGGTCCTGGACCAGTGTCACTTACTCTGATCTGTCAGCTTTCCATTTGCATGGGCCCACTGGGCTCTAATTTAACTTGGACTCCATTCAGGCTTCTGAAAGGACTCTGTGTTGTCCAAAGTTTGGAGGACTTCCATCAACTTCATGTGTGGAGCTTGCTTGTTCGTTTCCAGAGAGTTCAAAACACCCACAGTGCCGTATAAATATTCCACTGCCCAAACATTCGCAGGCACCCTACCCACATTTTCGAAAGCCTCTCCACCTAATCCCACCTGCACCCTCCTCCTCCCCCTCATCAGAAACCGTGATACAATTACACTGCGATGTTAATATGCTAAAAAAAAGAAATTTGCAAAATGTAAATTGTTATAACACATTATGTTGATGATAATATAAAAATTGAGAAGAAAAATGTTCAGGGTTTCACCAAAATATGTATTCTAAGTCTTTTTTTAAAAATGCATCTTAATGGAAGTGGGTGGAGGGAAGAGAGCCAGGGAAGAGAGAATGAGAGGAAAAGCAAGATTCTCTATATTTATAAACCCCCGAATACCTAAATTGATTTATTTAGAACCAGTGGTAATTTGCAAGCTTTCATATGAAACAGTGAGAAACTTAATTGAAACAGCAATGCATACGGCCTGGCTAACAGAAAGCAACATGGCTTTGAAAGTGAATTAGGATTCCCTGAATTTCCTGGATCATCCTGGCTCTGTTTAGGCTTCTGGAAGAAAGAAGAATCCACTGAAAGAGAAAAAGAATTCTTCATGGTTGTCAACAGATGTAGAATAATAAAAGGGAATAGGACCAGAAAGCCAGGAATCTGGATCTCAGTCTACTCTTGTATTCATATGCTGTGTGATCTCAGGCCAGATGCTTTCCTTCTCTGGGTTTCAGTTTTTTTCCGATCTGCTGATGATTTCGATAGTACCATCAAATTCCACTAGGATAGTTTTAACTAAAATAGTTTCACAGGCGTGTTTTTCGTTTTGCATTTGTTTTTCTTCTCACTGTCACTTAATCAACCAAGAAAATGAAGCGAGGAGGTGAGGTTGCTGCCGAACTCACGCAATTCATCCAGAGGGCAAAGTGACAGTCATTGGGCTTTAAAAACCTTCTGACAAAAGCTGTGTCTCACACTGGAATCCCAGGCTCAATGGAACTGCTCTCGGTTGCTGGCTGGAGAAGCCTTGCCTGGAGGAGGTTCATGCCGACCTCTGTCTGAATCTTTCATTACGCCACTCCCAGAAAGCCAGCGCTGTCATTAAACCTGCAGAGTAGGGCTGGGGATGTGGCTCAAGCGGTAGCGCGCTCGCCTGGCATGCGTGCGGCCCGGGTTCGATCCTCAGCACCACATACCAACAAAGATGTTGTGTGTCCGCCGAGAACTAAAAAATAAATATTAAAAATCTCTCTCTCTCTCCCTCCTCTCTCACTGTCTCTTAAAAAAAAAAAAAAAAAACCTGCAGAGTAAACAGCACCCTCCTCAAAAGCCCAGTTGGCAGCTGCCTGGAATGAAAGTTGTCACCACTCCTCCACTCCTCCAGTGCCTGCTGCAAACCATGAAAGAAAGCAAACACCGGACCCCAAGGCTCTGGCCTTTCACCAAACCACTGGGTCTGTGGGCAGGATCAGAAATGTGTTTCCTGACTACAGTTACGGGAGAGAAACAGACCCAGAAAACAAAGAGACAGGTTTGGAGGGGCACAGGTAAGAAAAGGGCCCCCTGGCTATTGTTACAGAAGAGCTACAGGAGGTATTAACAGGTCTGGAAAATTTTACTCAGAAGTCCAAAATTTAGCCCTACCAATAAACATGTCCTGCCCCAAATGTTCCTCCTAGGTCCATCAAGTTTTTACCATGTCATTTTGTTCTCGTTAATTAATAAGCATCTCCATGGCTGTGTTAAAGCTAAACCTTGTGTGTCTTGAATTCTCACTTAGCTGCAGATTCTTCAAAGCAGAATCAGTTCCAGTTATTTAGTTTCCAAGCCCAGAAAGATGTGTGCTGCAGAACTGAGCAAGACAGTTCTCTGCCTTCGCCAGAGGTCAATCGCAGCTCAGTCCCCAAAGCCCCTCTTGCACCAGTTCATCCCTGCCCATTGCTGTGACCCAACAGCACTGCTTCCTTCTCCAGGTCTGAAAAGATTCAGCAGGGAGTTGAGGGAAGAGTTATAAGGTTTTTTTTAACAGCTGGGACTAGTTGATAATTCATTTTTTTAAAAATTTCCAAATAATGATAATAATGATGGCTAGCATTTATTGAGCACTTAATTTGTGCAAAGACTGCTAAGTGCTTTATCTTGTGCACAGTCTTCATGACGCCCATATGAGATAGCTATACTTATCCCCATTTCACAGATGAAAACACTGAGATTCAAAGCTCATAACTAAGAAATGGTAGATTCAGATCAGGGCGGGCTGACTTGAATACTGTGTTTTGCTGGGTAGGGTAGATGGCTTCCCAAACTAGTTGTAAATTCCTTGAGAGCAGATTCTGTCTCTTCTGTTCTTTCACAGAGCTTGGAGTCATTCTGAGCCATAGTAGACTCTTGGCATCTACCACTTAACTGTCTGATGAAAGATCCAGGCCCAGGGCAGTCAAACACAAAGTGTGACAGGCAGTTGGAGACAGATCTTGGCAAGGAGAGCTAGGAGAGCTGTTACTGGGCAGGCCAATTTGGGGGGGATGGAGCATAGGCACAGAGGCTCCCTCTAGGCAATTTATAGAAGCTTCCAGAAAGCCCTGGGCAAGAAGATGTTCTTCTCTCCTCTGAGGTGAACTCTCCAAGGAATAAAAGGCACAGGGTGGCTGTGGGACCATACTGAATTCCATGTCCTTATCATATGATAGCCACTAAGGAGCCAATATTGCTCTTTTCAATACAAACTGCTCATCTCTGTCCTGGCTAACTTCCATTCAGAAAATTGTGCAGTGCCCAAATATTCTTACACTTCAATTGGTCTGTGGAAGTTTCTTTCCTCCTCCTGCACTAAAGATGGGAAGGATGTAGCCCCGCTTTCCTGGTGGTTTATGTTTCAGTGTTTTATTTGTAAATCGATTATTTGGAACTGAGAACACATTTCCCAGGGGGAAGCATGTTATTTATAGGGTTGAGATCTCAAGTTAGGTCCTCAGGGTCTCACTTCAGTGTTAGTAGTACTGAGTTCAATGGTACATGTCACCTACAGATAATCCTGATCACACAGGAAATGCATTCCCAATTCATGCTCAGCAGGCCAGCGCAGATGCTCCCCAACCCCAGAAGTAGAGTACCTGACAGCTTCCTGAGTTTGAAGAGAACAGGACTTGAGGGTAGGAGACCATGCTGGCCTTATCACAGAAGCCATGCACTCTGAAAGCAAGTGTTTACCAGCACCCCTGATATCTGCCAGCTCCGGATGGTATGCGAGAGGGTATAAGTCACACTCCTGACCTCCTGGGGCATCTTGAAAGTTTGAAGGGCTATCCATGCTATTCAGGTTAAATACCTGCAGCAAAGAGACCAATGCTTATCTAGACCCAGTTCCATCTCAGATTTCCTCCCTATACCTTCTCAAGAAATTCCTTATTAATAAAAATAATAATAAAAAAATTTAAAAGACGGCTATTATCTTTAAAGGCTTTGTGTGTTAATTTACTAAATTCTCATGACCATTCTATCTATAAATTTAACCTCACTTAAAATATGAGGAAGCTGAAGTTTAGCATGATTGATTAAATACTTGCCTTAGATCATGTAGCTAGTACAAGGAACTCAAAACTTAGTCTGTATGAAACCCCACATTCGAGACTATTAACTGCTAAGGCATACTTGTTACTACAGGGAAAAATCCAAAAGTGAGACTACAAAGCAATACAGTATGTTAAAATTGTTTATCTTTATCTAAGTAACAATCCTAAAAAAGATCCATCTAATTGTATTTTGCATTATCAGGCAGTGCAATTAGAACTGAGTCCTGCCATACTATTTAATGGCTCCCCTTTGTGTCTATTTGTGATTGATTTGAGCCAAGCGGTCAAATACCATCATGGTACACTGAAAGATTGAGGTTTATGCTGCAGATTAAATGGAGACAAGACCTGGGAGACTTGATTCTTCATAAAGTCATGCAACACACACAGCACACTGAGCTCCCAAGGCCTTCCCTGTAGTGACCACCTTCCCCCAGGAGCAGACACACTGCAAATTCCATGCTTCTGAATCCAGAATTGCACACCGTGCCCACTCGTCATTTTGGGAACTAGCTGCCTAGTTGTTCAACTGCCTTAATCCCAGTGAGAGTTGTTAAGAAATAAAAAGTTGGTTGTTTTTCTTTCCCCAAGTCTCCCCTTTAGCTATTCCCTTTTATTGATGATGCAATGAATAATTCTAAATATCCTCTGGAATCTTTTCATTTTCCTATTTAAAGGAAGAAACAACATAGGAACCTACTTCAGTTGATCCTCCCCTATGAGAAGCACATCAAACATGTTTGTGGAAAAGAAGACTCACAAAGTTTAAGTGTGGTACACCACGAGAAAAAGCTGGAGAGGAGGCAGCACAAACAGAAACCACAAAATGAAATATAGAAATAAATAAATAAATATAGAAATGAAATCCAAAGGTGAGTAATCATAATAAAGTAAGTGGATTTAACTCACCTATTAAAGATAAGGAAATATTAAATTTAAAAATCTTAGAAATCCAAATATATACATTTTATGAAAGACTTGCCAAACTATAGGAGCCAAAAACGACAGAAAGTAGAAATATAAGGAAAAAAAAAAACAGAGCTGGAAAATATCCCCTCAAAAAATCATTGTAACTATTACGATCATCAGACAAGTAAGTTTAAAATAAAAAGCATTATTAGGAACAAAGAGAGTTGCTGTGTTTTGATAGACATTTTAATTCATCAGAGAGATACAGGAACTCTAAACTTACATGTACTTAATAATATATATCTTCAAAGTATGTGATCTAAAATTTAATAAAACTTTAATCACATTTTGAACTGAGAACACGCATGACAATGAGGATAAATAATTGAAGAAGGAAAGAGGGAACCAACATTTGTGGAGGGCTTACTATGTTCAAGACTCTGCCAAACACTGGGAAAACAAGGGTGTGGAGATATTGTTTCTGGCCTTCACAAATTTCCATATGAAAATAATTAATGTATAATGTGATACAGGCTATGCAGGGGATATACAAGTTAGAGTGTTGGAGGACAAGTGAAGTTATAATCAGGACAGTGGAAGGTAAAGGAAAACTCACACAGGAGAAGGTATTTTGAATAAGTGGAAGCCTACCAGATATACAAGGGCATAAGGGAGGACAAGGAGAAGGGCCTTCCAGAGGGGACATCATATATCAAAAGCCAGAGGTGAGAGAACAGCATGTACAGAGGTCTAAAGCGCCAACTACATCGAGAAAGAAAACTCAAAACAGGTCGCTGTAAAAATTTCACATCTAGGGAGCCTTAGTCTCTGGGCACTTACCTGTACCAAAACTGGATGAGGTCCCTCTTTAGTATCAAACAAGAGCCACTAGAAAAATAATGCTAATCATATGGAGCATAGGAAGGGGGCGGAGCTATTAGTTCATTGTTGCTTGGCAAGTCCCACACTGCAGGTTTGCTAAATTCCGGTGTAATTTACTCTGGGGATGTCATTTTAGTCTTAGATGATTACATACCCCAAACAATCACGTGACTAATACCTTTGGCTGACACCGGGTGTCTCAACAATACTAGAAGCATTGCTCAGCCTCGGTGTGCTAGCAAGAGGCCTCCGTTCCTCATAATTATAATCTGACTTGTTCCAAGTAATAAACAGAGGATAAGAAAGGAGAAAGAAAAACAAGCATGGAGACTATTTCTTAGTTGGGCCGTGACCTAACACACTTGATTTCAGTTGGCAAAGGAAGCCGAAGATCCAGTTTAGCAAAAGAAGTCAAGGGTGGTTGCACAACGGGGATCTGAGTTGGGAACATCCTTTATGTATTGTCGGTCTCTACTGTGACAGGCAAGTCACTCAGCTGGGAACAAAGCACCTTAGAGGTAGCCAAAAGGCCTCAGGAAACACTGTGCACTGTAGAAGGGACTGCTTTTTTATTTTTCCTTCCCACAAAATTATGTCCCTTGAATTTGGATCCCCCTTATGCTCATATGTTTAAGAGATTGTTTAATGTGCAGTAGGAATTGACACCTATCGAACCATTTTTTTTTTCTTAATTTTTGGTAACAAAAACTGGAAACCTTCTCTGGTGTCTTCCAAAATGTGTTTTTCTTTAAGTCAAGCCTAGTTTTTGTTTTCATGGCAGCACAAAGCAATTAGCACCTCAAGGAAAGTGAGAGCAGGCTTCAGTCCCCATTTCCTAATTTCTCTCCAGCTGTCATTTTGTCCTCTGCCCTGCCAGGAGCTCTGTTTCCCTCTCTCTTATCTGCTCCTCTTTTCTTTGTTCATTCCTTCATTCCTTTTTTTGCCTAACACAAAATGGCAGAGATTATGCAACTGGTGCTTTTAACAGAGCTGCATTATCGTAACGATTCAGCAAAGATCCATCAAGTGCCTGCCAACGGCACTGTTCCAGAAGCTGGGAACACTACAGTGAACAAAACAGACAGAAGTCCCAACTGTCACTGAACTGCGATTGAGGACATCAGGGAAGGCCTCCAGAGGAAGTGTTATGGGAGCTGAGATCTGAGTAATGACAGGGAGTGAGCCCACTGGAGAACAGCGGCTGGAGTGTTCCAAGCAAAGGGGACAGCCCAGTGCAAAAACTGTGGGGGAGAGAGGGCCACGCAGTGCAAGAACAGGAAGGATAGGGCAGGTGTCTTCAAGAGGCAAGCCTTCACTTTGGTTAGGGGATGAAGGAAATAGAAAAAAAAAAAAAAAGCTGGGGGAGGGGAGAGGCATTTGGCCCATAACACAAAAAGGGCTGCCTTCAGGTCTAGGAGGGAACATAGATAAGACCAGCAGAAGGTTGGGTTCCAGAGTCTTCTTTCTCTAGAGGTCTAAAGTGGGAGAAATGGGGACATGGTGAACCAGGGAGGGAAGACCAAGATCTTTGAGGACCACGGGGTGGGTCAACCAGCACTAACCCCAGAGAAGTACACGTGCAATCTCAGGAGCACAAGACAATAGCAGGTGCCTTTCCAACATGTGCCAGGCTGAAGGAAATGAGCTAAAAGCGTCTTTTTAATTCAGTTGAGGAGGAGGGCAGAGCTCCTGTTTTTATGGACTGCATTCTCTACATTTTTTCAACATATCTCTGACCTTGTTTCCTTGTAGCAAAATTAAAAAATGCCTATGCCCTCTTTTTTAAATGATTTGAAATTTCAAAACAAATGTAGTGAACAAAACCAAACTAAGGTATTTCCTAAGGTTTCTTCAAGTTACCTATGCCCCCTCAGCCCAGATTTTTGGTTTCTACCCACATTCCCTATCAACGGATTTACCTACCTCCCCTACTCCCAGAGGAGAACTCCTGTTGAGTTGCCTGAAGGGTGAGGGGAAGCCTGTAAGTTTGGCCACATCTGCACACCTCAGGTGGACTCATTAATTCAAAAGCGAAAGGAAAATGTCAACAGTTTAGTGGGCTGCCAAAGCTTGTCTTTAAAAATACATCTGTGGATTTAGTCCTTGTTTCAGAGCAAAGCTTGACTTAGTGATCAAAAGTTTCAGGAAGAGGAGGGAAGGGAGGAAGAAATAAAGGAAGGAGGAAGGAAGGAAGGAAAATTGATTCAGGAAAAGATTTCAGATTAGAAAAAAGCAGGAGAAAGAGAAGGAAGAGAAAGAGGAGGAGGAGGAGGAGGAGGAGGAGGAGGAGGAGGAGGAGGAGGAGGAGGAGGCAGCTCACTGAAGATCAGAGCTTCCTGACAAGTAGAAGTACTGAGAACCTGGCCAGCAGGTTTGAGAAGTGGGGTTCCACCCTCCTTTTTCATATTTACAGTTCATGAATTGGCCTCTTGTCTAAACACCTGACCATAGTGATAAAAGGGGCTGTTCACAGACATTTGTACTCTTCCTCTCTTTTCAGAAATAGCCAATTAAAAAAGAACTATTACCATTTATCATTAGGGAAATTTCATTGAGATATCACTTTTCATCCTCTCAGATGGTTATAATAAAAACAGATAATAGTAAGTGTTGGTGAGAATGTGGATCAATCAGAATCCTGTTGTACTACTGATGGGAGTGTAAAATGACATAGCTGCTTTGGAAAATAGTCTAACAATTCCTCAAAGGGTGAACATGAAGTTAATGTTTGACTCAGTAATTCACTACTAGGTATATACTAAGAGATTGACATACATGTGTACATAAATATATGTACATAAATGTTTATAGCAGCATTATTCATAGCTAAAAAGTGGAAAGAACTCAAATGTCTGTCAAACTGATGAATTATAAACAAAATGTGGTATGTCCACGCAACGGAATATTATTTGGCAATAAAAAGAAATGAAGTACTGATCTATGCTACAACATGGGTGAAAACACAGATGAAAAAAGCTAGTCCCAAAGACCAGATAATGTGTGATGTCAATCATATGAAATACGCAGAAGAGGCAAATCTATAGAGACAGAAAGTAGATTGACATTGGGAAGGGGGTGAGGGTAAGCACGGTATTTGTTCCCTTTGGAAATGATGACCCTGTTCTAAAGTCAAGGAAAAAAAATGACACATACGTTTGAAATGGGTAATATGTATGGTATGTGAATTATGTCTCAATAATGCCATTGCGGGAGGGGGGGGAATAGAGTTCTGGCACCAGGGTTAGAACAAAAATTAATTGAAAGATCCCAAACCAATTTAGATTCATGGAAGCAACACATGTGGAGGAGAAGGAAGACAGAGGGACAAAGAAGACAAAGAAAGAATACTCTCACAGCAAAATGAGAAGTAAATGTTTAGCATGAATGTTATTTATAATTTGCCAATTAAAGTGGGCTCTCTATTAAATGGACATATGAATTTTTTAGGATGATTTCTCCTCAACTTCTGAGACCCAGACAACAGAGGCCCCCAGCACTCTCTCTCTCTCTCTCTCTCTCTCTCTCTCTCTCTCTCTCTCTCTCTCTCTTTCTCTCTCTCTCTCTCTCTCTCACTCACACACACACACACACACACACACACACACACACACAGTCAATTAAAGGGTGCATGATTACCTCTGGCCCTGAGGATGCAGCACCCCACACTGGACCACTGCTATGACCCTAAACATTTCCTCTTGAGATGACATCGTCTAGGACCCCCTGAAGCCTTTCTGGTCCTCCCTTGTCCAATGTCTCAAAACGAAAGAAGCATCATGGATTGTGTTGCTGCTGACATTAGAAATAAAAACTGCTTTGGAAAGATTTGAGTAAAGACGCTCTTAAGCAAGAAATGACAAATTAATTAAGTTGTCAAATCCTTCTTCTCAGAGTGTGAAGGCCACAGATTCTTGCATAAGGAAGTGTCATCAGCCAGGAGTGCTCAGCATTCCTTCTCCGCTTCTGTGTCCCAGCTCACAGTCCAGAGGTACTCAGGAATTTGGTGTGTTCACAATAAGACTGAGGATATTTTTTTTTTTTTTTAAGAGAGAGTAAGAGAGGAGAGAGAGAGAATTTTTAATATTTATTTTTTAGCTCTCGGCGGACACAACATCTTTGTTGGTATGTGGTGCTGAGGATCGAACCAGGCGAGCGCGCTACTGCTTGAGCCACATCCCCAGCCCAAGACTGAGGATATTTGCAATAACAAACAATTCTGCTTACAGTCGCCCCTACCAACTGAGTTTCATATTCCATGGTTTTCAGTTATCCATGGTCAATCAGTAGTCTAAAAGCATTAAGTAGAAATTTTCAGAAAAGAATAATTTGGAAGTTGTATTTATTTCCTTACTGGGATTGAACCCAGAGGCATTTTACCACTAAGCCACATTCCCAGCCCTTTTTATTTTTTATTTTGAGACAGGGTCTTATTAGTTGCCTAGGGCCTCAATAAGTTGCTGAAGCTGACTTCCAACTTGAGATCCACCTACCCCAACCTCCTGAGTAACTGGGATTACAGGCAAGTACCCAGGAATTCATAAGTTTCAAATACCTTTGATTACAATATATCATTATAATTGTTATATTACATTATTAATAAGTTATTGTTGTGGATCTCTTACTGTGCCTAATTCATTAATTAAATTTTATTGAAGGTATGTATGTATAGGAAAAAAAAGAGCATATATAAGGTTTGGTACTACCCATGAATTCAGGAACACTCTGGGGATCTTGGACCATATCCCCCATAGACAAAATGGTGAATATTGACTGTGCTTTTATGATGAAAATATGTCAATGTATGTGAAAGTGTTAGTATTATGAAACAATACTAATTCTTTATATTGATGACTACATGAATATTAAACCTTTGGATTGTAATTTTTAAAAAATAAATCTATTTTAAGTGACTCAGTATGTAAGCCCCCTCAGGTTTAATCCTCAGTACCAATAAATAAATAAATAGCTTCTAAAAATAAATTAATAAATCCATTTTAAAAGATTTAATAAAACATTTTAAAAGTTAAATTTTAAAGTTTAGCTTTACTTATTTTATTTAAAATGTTGATAGCATTGTTATTTTTCATTTTGACTTCTAATTTAATAGATAATATAATATTTTAGGATAATAAAATATGCAAAGTAATTATAATTTTAAATTTAACATTCTCTTTATATTTTAGTGAAAATGTACTCAAATTTTAAGCATTTTGAATACAATTGCACTTTAATTTTTTAAATATTTATTATTTTTTAGTTGTAGAAGGACACATTATGTTTATTTTATTCTTATGTGGTGCTGAGGATCGAACCCAGGGCCTCACCGGTGCTAGGTGAGTGCTCTAGGCTGAGCCACAATCCCAGCCCCTGCATTTTACTTTTAATCTGTTAAATTGTTGCAATCAATTAAACACAAAGTATACAAAAACCTTTATTGTAACAACAATGATTTTTGCTGGCATACAGGAAGTAGAAGAAATATTGTAGCATAAATGAATAAATCATGAATTTCATGTGTCTTTTATCATTCCTACAAAGTGTCACAAGCTCCCCAAACATGTGCAATAATAGTTAAATTCAGTCATCTTTGATATTCTGCTACCTTTCATCATATAAACACCACAGCTTTACAAATATTTTTGGATGGTGTCATTGATTTGTCAAGATAGAAGAACAGAGAACATTTTATTTATTATTTTTTGGTTTGATGTCTAACTTTCGAATGTGTGCCCATAGGGTCTAGGCCCCTGTTTGCACTCCTGGCCAGGCCTGCATGGAGGGGCAGCCTTGCTTCCTGAGACTGCCCAGGTTGGGAGTTTAAATCAAAGCGAAGCATTCAGGAGTTCAGAATCTTTTGTCTTTCACTCCCAAACTAAGAATTCCAGAAATTTCTTTGGGGGTTAGACTTTTCTGATTATGTTTAACATGCAGATTCACCTGAGAAGGAAAATGAACCCAGTCCCCAATGCCTTGGAGGTGAAGAAGCTAGAGTCTTCTCCTTGGAGTGAAGGAGGCAAGTAGAGGAAGAGGAGCCTAAGGAGCAAGCCCAGTCTACTCCTGAGTTCTTTGGAAAAGGGTACCCACCCTGATGCTTCTCAGCGGGGAGAGAAGAGGCCTCTCAGAGCCTCCCACCTGCCTCCCTGCTTCAAGTCCACAGCAGACATGACAGTTCTGGTGATACTGCTCCTCAAGCTGATCCTAAGGTCTGCCAGGAGCTGTGCAAGCCCTGGGGACACAAGGACCAGGAAGACAGGAGCAGGAATGAAGTCTGAAGCTCTCCCAGGAACATCCACAGCCTCAGGCCTGGACCTTGCCAGCATCTAAGACTTTGTGTCAGTGAAGAAAACTATCACCCTTCTGGGCAGAGGGAACATAAAAACTACCCTTTCCTCCTTGCAGAATCAGCCCCAGTCCAGGGAGCTGGACTTGGCCAGAGGAGATTGGATTGGACTTTAGCCCTTTGTGCCCCCTTGGCGATGCACTGAGCACAGGATACAAACTGCACTACCACACAAGTGGCTGTGGCCAGACAGTGGCCATTTTATTGGAGCAGGAGAGGTGACCCAACTTCTAGTAGTAGGCTTACTGGAATGGAGATTCCAAAATTCTACTTCATATACCCTCAGGTCCCACTGAGGCTCCTGTAACACTACCCTCATGTTACACATGGACCGCAGTAGGTGTCTTTCATCTGCTGTGGAGCAAAGGGTTTGAATTTTCATGTTTTAAAAAAGGGATTATCCAGGGCTGGGGCTGGGGCTCAGTGGTAGAGCGCTTGCCTAACCTGCGTGAGGCACTGGGTTCCATCTCCAGCACCACATAAAAATAAATACAAATAAAATAAAGGTATTGTGTCATCTACAACTTTAATAAATAAATTAATTAATAAGGAATTACCTACTTTTTAAAAAAATTTCTGATCTAGATCAGCCATATCATGGTCACTGAAAGCATCAAGGAAGGAAACTTTTCAGAAAATTTCAGCCACTAACTTCTGTCCCCTATCCCAGAGAGGGTATGCCTCTTCTTGACCCCACCAAGCACCATAGCTAACAGTTAATTACAATTTTTCAGGACCTTGAATTGGAGTCTCTTCAAATAAATCCAAATTACTAAGCCAAACACACAAAGTACACACACACACACACACACACACACACACACACATGTATGTATGTATATAGATATAGATACAGATATTTTAATATCCACATTTGAAAACCATTCTAGGTATACTCCACTATAATGTAGAGCCAGCAAAGCAACCATACCATTCCCTCATTTTCCTAACTAAATTTAGAAGCAAATATATTCAGAATATGAAATTAAATAATAAAGATCAGAGGACAATGAATGACACACTATGTGTATAGTTAATTATACTGGTTCTAAAAAAGTCACCCTCGCCTCTATGTAAAAATTTTGTGTGCAGTTATTTCACTTTGAAATGTCATAGGGTTACTTGATTTCAAAAAGAAAGCAAAAGAGCACAAAGATATTTATGTAATACTGAAAGAAAATATTTCTTAAGAGAATGTAACATTTAATTCTTTATTGTTTTCCTTTGTCCTGTGGCTGGCTTATAAATAGCACAATTCTTTGTGCTCTTGAAATTAAGGGTTCACAGTACGTTTTGTTTTTTCAGAGAAAAGAACCAAATAATTTAGATATAAAAAAGATATGATTGTTTTCCAACAGCTATTGAATCTGATGAACCATTATAATCATAAGGTGGCTAGAATCATGTTTAATCTTTTTCTATGATGAGATCATCTGTACTTTTAACTTCAAACAAAATGCTCTTTTAATCTATCCTTAGTACTTCAGACTTCAAAAGGAAGACGTATCTGAAATACTTGAATGAAAGTCATTTGTTTGCCCAATTTTTATTTCTGCTATAATTAAAGTAGGGAACTTAATTGGGAGTGAACTCATCTAATATTCTGATCAGACAAAACGAGCAAGACAGATTCATAGTGACAATGGAGGTGGTATCAGTGAGCAGTCTGGCAGATGCCTGCCTGTAACCTGGGCTGCTCACTTAAGAAAAGACACACTGAGGTCAAGTTCACTTTTGCTTTTGGGGAAACCTTTCCCTGCAATACCACGGGGAATCAAACAATACTTTACAAGTATTTTTATATTGCCCTTGCTTTTGTACTCTTGCTTCTTCTAATAGTGTAATATATATAAATTTGGATGCTAAGTTCCAGACATTGTACTGGATATTAGGAATTGAAAGATAAAGAATATGATCTTCTATTTGGGAGGCTGAGGTAGGAGGATTGCCAAATTTGAGGTCAGCCTAGGAAACTTAGCAAGACCCTGTCTCAAAATAAAATAAAAAGGGCTAGAGAGATGTAGCACAGTGGTAGAGCACTTGCTTGATATGCATGAGACCCTGGGTTCAATTCCAATGCTAAAAGAAAAAAAAAATAGTCTTTGTGGTCAAGGAGCCTAGTCTCAAGGATTCAAACAATGTAAGTGTCTTTTTATCTGTGCTAAGTGCTGGATCAGAGAAATATACAGGTTCCTGGTTCAATCCAACTCACAGATTTTGAGTCGGGAACAGGGATTCAGTTTCTCCACCTGGACAATTTCTCTAGGATCCATCCAAACTCTAAAATGTATACAATTCTAGCTGATGACTCTTATTTAATCACTGCATTGCATACAGCTGTAGTACTTTTATAAAACTGATGCCAGAATGAGTCTTGGGTCTCTTTCAGGAGCCTCTTAATGTTTTTGTGTTTCTATTAACCTCCTTAAAACCCTACATTTACCTTTTATTCATGGAGGCAGGATGTCATTAAGGGTATATTTTCAATCCACCTTCATTGAGTGTAGAATATTTTTGTCATCTTAAGTTACTTGCCACAGCTTCAAATTCTAAAAGGTTTTACTTTGTTTTGATTCTCTTGAAATGAACACAATGAGTCTGAGACACATTCCTTTCTTCTGTTTTAAAAAAGAGAGGCCTTTTCATGATTCTACCTTGTGATTTATTGGATGAATCCTAGCCGGTGAAAGAGGATGATCTTAGCCACTGCCTCTGGCTGTGAATCATCCAAATGTGGTTTTGCCTATTCAAGAATCACTCTGTTTTCTATGGTTCCTCTGTTGGCCATTTCAAAACAAGTAGAACCATTTTCTACCTTGAGTTGTCAAAGTCCTCTTTTGTTTTGTTTGAAGAGGTTTCAAGAAGACTCAAAGAAAAATGACATGAACTATAGATTAGTAAATTTTAACTACAGGCAATGAGGGCTAAGAGGATTGGATAGATTTCTCAAATTGCACTCAGTTGAACGGGCCTCCCTGGAAACTGGATCCTCTAGACCCAGATACAACTGAAATCATCATTTCCTTAAGAGAGGAATAAGACTTCCTGAAAGGACCTAACTTAACCAAATTCCACTGCCCTTTCTCTCCCTCCCTGCCCCATTCCTGTCCATCACAGTATGTGAGAACTACCACCGTGGAGAGTAGAAAGAGGATGTTAGAACACAGAACCCTCCATTTACAATTCTATCACCGACTCCCCCACTGCCCTGTGATCCTGATTTACCTATTGGTCAATTTCATGACTCTATTCATTAGCATATTTTGAAATGAAATAAATAAAAACTGAAAGATGTTGAGAGCCAGGGTTGAGTTGGGATGGCGCCTGGCATTATGCCAGAGGGAGTGTTTGAGAGGTGATGCCAGCGAGCCATTAAGATGATGATAATTAAGTTAAGCTGTGTATAATTGCTGTGACTGGATGATGCTGGATTGAAACAGGCTGTGTATTCAGTTGTATATAGACCCCTGCTGCCTGGCGCCCTGCTACTTTTGAGTTCTCTCGGAGTTCCCCGTTGAGCTCTCGCGGAGCCGGTTGAGGGCTGGGAGAGTTCCCAGGAGTGCAGGTGAGAGTTCGGGCAATAAAGTAGTTCCTGTTTGAACCTACAAGTGCCTCTTGGCGGCTGGGTTATTTTGTGCCCAGCCAGGCTGCGACAGAAAGTGATTCAAATTTCAAAGAATGAAATATATAATTAATAAGCCGTCTTAGAAGTAGATAGAAATAGCAAAGTTGGTTAAGTTGGGTCTTTCAGGAAGTCTTATTCCTCTCTCAAGGAAATGATGATTTCAGCTGTATCTGGGTCTGGAGGATCCAGTTTTCAGGGAGGCCCATTCACTGAGTGCAATTTGAGAAAATTATCCAATCTGCTGAGGCACTTATACTGGAATAAATGGTAAAGAGCTGATGGGTCCCTGCAGAGCCCGGTGGTGATAAGCCACAGAAGGCAAGCCTGTGGTTTGGAGGGCCTTTAGGAGATGTCTCCAAGATCCCTTGGACTTGGTACTTCCACCAGTGACCTGAGCTAAGCTCATCCTTGCCTAGAGGCATTTTCTCCCTAACTTTCTCTACGAAGACTTATCTTTGGTTGAAACTTTATTCAAACAACCCCTCCTCTCCTTGGCTAGGCCCCACGCACCCTCCCAGCACACTACACTCCTCACCACCAGCTTCCACACAAATTCCTTTGCAATTTGCTCCTCCTCGTTTGACCATCTGGCCCCACAGACTGGCAAAGGTAGAAGCCATCCGCCTGGAGAGGAATAAGGCAGATTACAAGTTGACCGTTTGTCTGTTAATAAGTGAACAAATTTTATAAGTAGCTTTTCCAAAAGGTCTCCCCCGTAACAAGGGGCCAGATCAGAAGTAGAGAAGGGCCAGAAAATATGGCCTTCGGGCAAATCCAACCAGAAGCCTATTTTCTTTTTTTTTTTTTTAATATTTATTTTTTAGTTTTCGGCAGACACAACATCTTTGTTGGTATGTGGTGCTGAGGATCGAACCCCGGCCACACGCATGCCAGGCAAGCGCGCTACCGCTTGAGCCACATCCCCAGCCCCCAGAAGCCTATTTTCAAACCAAAAGCAAAGAATGTGTTTTATATATTTTTTTAAAAAATATTTTTTTTAGTTGTAGATGGACACAATACCTTTATTTTACTTATTCATTTTTATGAGGTGCTGAGGATCAAACCCAGTGCCTCATACCGAGCCACAATCCCAGCCCTGTTTTTTTATATTTTTAAAATGGCAAAAAATATGTAACCAGGATTCTATGTGACCTGTGAAGCCTAATATATTTATTATTTGGCTCTTTACAGAAAAGCTTTGCTGGCCCCTGGACTAAGGTATCCACATCTCATCTGTCTAGGCCTCGTGGCCTCTAGAAGATGAGCCAGAGTCATACTCCTGGCCTCTCATCTTCCCCTTGCTCAGTGCAATATGAGTTACATGAGAGTGAACTTGAGAAAACTGAGCTAGACCAGCCCTCTGTGGAGGTATCTTCTCAGAGCCAACTGTATAAATTTTGGTTCATTCTCTGCCTCGTAGTCTGGGCCCTACATAAGTCACAAGTCACTCTGCTCTGGAGCTTTATCTCAAGGGGAAGACTCACACTAACTCAAGCCAAAAGAGACTGTTGAACAGCCAGAAATCAAATTTATCCCATTTTACAAATAAATGCAACCAACTAACAGATGGGCCATCACATCTCCATATGAGGGCATGTGTTCCCTGTAGACTAACGGAGCACCCAGGAGCCAGGCTGCTAGAGCATGAAATCTGAGTAAGAGGAGGTAGATAGATGGTTTGTCAAAGGATTCCTTGCCAAAGAGGTCTGAGAGCTCATGTCCTTGGGCATGTCCTTCTCTCCTGAATAGGGCTTGGCAGGGGCTACCCGCTTCTGGCTTCTTAGGCTAATGTTTCCCAGGCTACTGGATGACAGCTCCCCTGCCTCCTCTGATCATGCAGGCTTTCATTGATGAGTTTTCTACTGGTTAAACTAACAGGAACATTCTGGTGCTTGCCTTCCTATTCCCAGGTCATCTGGGTGTCCCCAAAATCCAGTTACACACTGGTCACCTCCGATTACTCCCTCAGTTGATTTATCCGTGTGTGTGTGTGTGTGTGTGTGTGTGTGTGTGTGTGTGTTACTGGTTTAATTCTCGGATGGCAACCTTATTTCCTATTTCCAGGCTTTTTGGAAGACTCTTTACTGTTATTCCCATTTGCTGCCAAGAAGGTATTTTTGAGCTGTGTTGAAAGAAAATCTTCAGTGCAACTGTTTTTGTTCCACTTTGAAACTTAGCTTCTTGAATTCAACCACTTACACAATTTTTCCTGGTTTCATACTGTAATAAATTATGAGACTGAGCTAATAATGACAAATATCTAGTAAAGACTCTCAGTGTAACTCATTTGTTTTCTTAACTACTGTTAAACAGTCTTATGCAATAAACTCAACACATCTTCAAGATCTCTGATTTGTTTACAAAGGAGGTGGATAAAAATATTTTACTGTTAAGCAAAGACACAACCCAGTTGGATGCCTCCAGTAATCAGCCTCAGATCAGAATCATCTTACACCACTGTCTTCATTTTTCTCCTTCCTTCCTCTCACCCTCCCTTTCTGGTTTCCTCCCTTCTCTTTCTCCCTTTCTTTTTTCTTTTCTCCTGTCTCCCCAAGCCTGTATACAGCATTTTTCCTGCATCAGGCACAATTTGGGGCAATGTAAATATAACAGGGAAAATATGATATGGGGGAGATAGCCTATAAAAAAAATAAGAAAAATATCAGTAATTGGTGATGCTATCCAGAAAATAAAATTAAATGATGTCATTTAAGTGGGCTTGTCAGTGAAGGCCTCTTTGAAGGTAAGAGTTTAGCTGAGATTTGAGTAATGGAACCAATCATCAGGAGAAGAGCTAAGCACAGGAGGCTGAAGATAAAGAACATGACAGACAGGTGGAGCAAGGCCAAGAAAAGTCAAAAAGGGAGAACAGGCTTGGGGAATGCTTGGGAGGGAAAAGAGGCTATCAAGGAAGGCAGAAATCAGAGTAAGTCTCCCATCAAGAGCACAAGGGGCAAATACCTTCAATAATGTCCTCGTTTAGGAGACCAAGGAAACTGCAATTGCTTTACCCAGCCTTGGTTTTTTTTTTTTTTTTTGCCCTATTTTAAAATGCATATAATAAGGATAGGAGGGGGCATGATATGGGTTGGTTCAGCCTCCATAGCATTATCTCTGGTCAAGTTCATTGTGTGTCTTTTCCATTTACTGAGTTATGCCTCATACTGTTAAGGTGAGATTGCAATAAATCACCGAGTCGATCTTAAAGCAGGAGATGGAAATTTTATTCACCAGTTAGTGGTCTGGTTACACTAGCTCGAGGGCCAAGGGGTGGGTTGCAAGTCTACACCCTCTGACCCCCTCCTGGGGTTTGAGTACACCTTTTATAGTCCAAAACCATATTAAAGCATAAGTGGCTGTTGCTATGATTCAAAACCATAAACAAAAGTCATGAGATCATAAACAAAAAAAGGTAGTGGGCCAAAATGACCCTAGTTGAGTACAAGCTAAAGATGGTTTCTAATGTCTAGACAATCAATCTCTGACAGGGTACATAGTCCAAGAAAAATGGAAACCAAAGAGAGAACACTTTTACATTGTATAAGAATTGCCATTTTGTGTTGTCAAACATGCTATGCTAAGCAACTGTTGATGTGTACAGAGGTGGGGCTTTCCATGGGAGAAGCATTTCTTACATGATGTGGAGTCTCGGGGCAAAATGGAGTCTGTTTGGTCATTGCCCATATAGCCTGGCCCATAACAATACCAATGCAGACAAGTGGTATTTGAAAAGAGGAAATGAGCAAGGGTGTTAAAACTTATCATCATGCTCCTCAATATCTCAGAGGTCATAGACATTAAAGCCAAGGGTGAAAGGTAGGACCTAGGAGACCAACTTTTTATAAATTATTTTATTAAACTTAATAAACTTACCCCTTTTGTAGGGATAAAAGTTCAGGATTTAGAGTCTCAAAATGAGCCTTCCAGGGCTGGGGCTATAGCTCAGTGGCAGAGTGCTTGCCTAGCATATGTGAGGCACTGGGTTTGCTCCTCAGCACCACATAAAAATAAACATATAAAATAAAGGCATTGTATCCATCTACAACTACAAAAAAAATATTTTTTTAAATTAAAAAAAATGAGCCTTCCAGCTCAGTGCTATGGGGATACTAAAGGGAGGCCTCAGAATGTGTGTTAGCTCTGAGGTTTGCATGTTCATAATTCACTGCTTGCAGCTCATTTAAGAGAGGGCTAGCTCTCCAGAAATGACTCATGTTAACCTGAGTTATAATAGACTGATTAATAAAGTGCAATGCCATTTAATCATTGTTATGGTTTAGATAAGAGGTGTCCCCCAAAAGCTCATGGGTGAGATGGTGCAAGAAAGCTTAGAAGTGAAATGATTGGGTTATGAGAAATTAACCTAATCAGTGCATTAATCCTCTGAGAGGGATTAACTGGGTCTTAACTTCAGGGAGGTAGGATGTGGCTAGAAGACGTGGGTCATTGGAGGCCTGCTTGTAGGATATATATTTTATCCCTGGTGAATGGAGATTCCTTTCATCTCTCTCTGCTTCTTGGTGGCCATGTCCTGTTTCCCTCTACCACATGCCGTGATGTTCTGTCCCACCTCAAGCCCTAAGGAATAGAGCTGGCTATCTATGGACTGAGAACTCTTATTGTTCTTCTCAGGTTTTTTGTTTGTTGGTTGGTCACAGCAGTGAAAAAGCTGACTAAAACATTCATTACCTGTGAGAATTATAACTACCAGGTTAAAATACATATCTGTTTGGTTATCAGATTCTTTTTGGTAAGTAAATCTATTCAAGAGACCAAATTAAGGTCAGAAGGTTAATGGCAAATATGAAAGCTAGACAAATCAAGTTGGATGTTTTGAAGGACTACTTTCATTCATCAATGGATTGGTGATAACTTTTTTTTTTTTTTTAAAACAACAGGGACATATAGTCCCAATTGGGCAAATGACCTCCTATTCAGCTAGACAGGGAGAGCTAGTACTGGAGAATGACTGGCAATTCTTATTCTCAGCTTTTTAATTTTTTCCTCCTAGGTCTGGGCTACTACCACCCAAAGGGTGATATAAAGGCTTGATTTGCCTGGAGTGTTTATTAAAATGCATTTCTTCTTAAAATGCACTTATTTTGATAGCAGCTCACACTTCTGAATCAGATCTTCTGGTCTTAGGCTGGGAATATAACTTGTAACCAGTTTCTGGAGGACTGTCATGCAACGAACACTTTGAAAACCACCGGTATCTGCTAATCAGTGTAACCTTAAAAGAGTTAATTACTGCACTTCCCCAAGCCTCAGTTTCTTTGTCTGTAAAATAGGTATATAATATGTTCTACCTTCTAGGGTAATTTGGGGATCCAATGGTATATAAAACTCTTGGAACCGTGCATGCTTGTTACACTTGTTGTTATCACCACCATCATTGTTATGGGTTTTCACTGTCATTATTTGGCTCACCATATTCCTGTTTGCTCACATAATTTAATTTTTTTTTTTTAAATCAAGCACAGCCAAGTTTATTGGCTACTAGATAGAGAGGCCACACTCCTGACAGTACCAGTTTCCAAATTGGTTTTTTTTTCTTTCCTATTGGTAATATTTTAGTGTTTCTGCTTCTTAGAAATGGAGAAGATGGTATTCAAAGCCATTTCCAAATCATACAGAAGGATGAATTGATTCTTACGCAGGTTGCTGATGATATCCACAGCATGTGGCTTACCTTTGGTCTCAGTATTGGGAACATTTTTCTCTGCCTCAAAAGTTGGGTTGCATCCTACTTTGGGGTTAAAAGTTCTTCACTGACAATAGCAACAGATCAACTTGTTAAGCCATCCTTGAAATGTTGTCACTTGTTGTAATTTATCTTATATTTCTACCCACCTATGAAAAATGAACAAAATATAGAAATGGAGGCCTCTCAGTTGGCTGAGTGACATCAATTCTAATTCAATCAGGTGGATTAGGAGGTACCCTGCTAAAACATTTGCAAGGGGACACCACATCCCATGTTTCAGAGCTTGCTGAAGTTTGTAAGTAGAACTTAGAGAGGCACCATTCCTATCAACTGCCTTCATCTCAACACTTCAAAGTGGGTTATGAACATTAATTAAGCTTCAAAGCATCGCTGTGATGTGGATAATTACACCAGCCATCCCTGCCTCCTAGATGGATGCATGAACAAGGAAGAGGTTACATGACGTCCCCAGGTTAGGATGATTCAGTACCTAGGGAACCGTTCATCCCTGCAACCTAAACACTTCTGCACCCGGTTTCCCCAAACATCAGCACAACATTTAAAACCAAGCTGTGGAAAAGTGAATCTAAAAACAAAAACTTGAAAGCCCAACCAAGTGAAGACAAAAGGAAGGTATGCTCTGTGAATAGGCAGAGTTCAGCTGCTCTGAGTTCCTCTGTGTCCAGTCTGCTTCTCCTGAAACTTTTTTCTCTGTGTCATTTCCACTTCCCAGTAGTCTGAGATCCTACATGCTGCTGCTGGCCAGAGTTCCTGGTGACAGGTATGGCCTACCCAGCCTGCTCAGAGCCATCCCTCCCAGCAGCAGTGTCCACTTGGCTCCGCCCCCTATTTCTCTGCCACTTCTTGCTAAACATAGGCCAGTTCCCAGCTGGCAAGCCTGGGGACTATTTTTAGGTCCAGGGCTCAGGCCAATAAATTGAGATAGGCTGCTGATATTTTAAATTTAGTTTTTTGTTTGTTTTGCTTTTTTAGTAATAACTTCTATTGTTTTCTCAAAAATTTATTGTGTCATTTTAGATGTTTTGGACAACATAGCCAAGAAGAGGGTGATATATGAAAACAGCAAAAAGAAGGAAAAAATATCCTATAATACTGTTTGATGAGGCAATACATATATAGCAAAGCACACTAATCTTAATGTACCTTCTGGTACACTTTTATGTAAGCATGTTTTTGTTTACTACCACTTGGAGCAACATAAAGAACACTCCAGAACTCTAGAAAATTTTCATTTGCCCCTTCCCAATCAATGTCAAATGCATATGCCTCAGAGGTAAATCCCATTCTGACTTTTAACACTTTTGATTAGTATTACTTGTTTTTGAATTTCATATAAATGGAATAAAGCAATAGACAATTGTTATGTCTGCTGCTTTTCACTCACTAAAATGACCGTAACATTCATCCACGTTGTTCCATGTAGTAGTAGATTGGGTTTGTTTGACTGGGTTTTGTTTGCTGTGTAAAATTCCACCATATGAACACACTACAACTGATTGATCAATCTGCTTGTTGAGAGATATTAAGCTTGTTTCCAAATTTTGCCTGCTAAAAATAAACTTCCTTGAACATTTTGTGCATGTCTCCTGATGGTCATACCTAGGAGTGGAATTGCTAACTCACAGAGTTGGCTTAATAGTCACTTTCAAAGATGTACCTGTTCATCCCAACTGGCTCTCCCATTTTACATACCCAACAGCAGTGTGTGAGGGGGCTAATGGCTCTATATCCTTATCAACACTTGGTATCATCAGTCTTTCTAATTTTAGCCATTCAAGAGAGTATGGATTGGTAGCACATGGTTTTCATTTATGTTTTCCTGGTAACTAATGATGAGTTGCATACTTTTCAGACATTAATTGGATATTTGCACATTCTCTTCTGTGAAATGCTTATGCAAGTATTTTTCACCCTCCCCCCTTCCCATCCCCTACATCCACTTTCATGAGACAGGGTCTGAATAGCCCAGGCTAATCTCAAACTTGTGATCCTCCTGCTCAGCCTCCCTGGTAGCTGGGATTGCAGCCACCATACCCTGCCTGTTTTACCCATTTTTTAATTGGGTTGTTTGTCTTTCTCTTATTGGTTTATAGGATTTGAGTTCTTTGATATATTTACATATATTGCAAATACCTCCTCTCAGCCTGTGACTTGGCCTTTCACAAAAGCTCTTAATCTTAATGAAGTTCAATTTATTAATTTTTCTTTTCATGGATAGCATTTTTGTACCCTATTTAAGAAATCTTTGACTGCCCTAAAGTCATGAGATATTCTCCTGTGTATTCTTCAGAAGCTAGGCTGTTTTATCATTTAAGTTTATAATTCACCCAGTTAATTTTTTATATAAGAAGAAGTCAAAACTCATATTTTTCCACAAGAATATTCAATTGTTCTAGAATTGTTTATTTAAAAAAACCATCCCTCTTTTTTGCACACCATTTACTGTGATAATGTATATGGATTCTATACTCTCTTTTCGATTAGTTTGTTAATTCTCTTACCAATGGTACAATGTCTCAATTTTATATTAATCTGATAGTGTGATCCACCAACTTTATTATTTCTCTTCAAAGTTGTCGCACATATTTTAGAGCCTTTGTATTGACATGTGAATTTCAGAGTCAGCTTGTCAATTATGACCACCCCTTAACCAAGAAAAAGGTACTTGGGATTTCTTTAGGAATGAAGTAAATCCATGGATTAATTTTGAGGAGATGGACATTTGAATGCTGTGTTTTCCAATTTATGAACATGAATGTGACAGGTGGTTCCATTTACCTAAGTCTTCTTTAATCATAATCTAGTCTTTACACTTTACTTATATATATATCTGTGTCATTAAATGTTCCTCTACAACATGATTTGTAACGATTTCATGTATCCCACTACATGGAAATACCATAGTTACTACATGGAAATACCATAGTTACTTTAACTAACTCCTAAGCATTAGGCATTTGTTGCCATTTTTTGTTCTTATGAGCAACACTGTGATAGTCATCATTGTATATCGTATCAGAGTAAAGTGACTACTATATAGAAGGAGCTTGTGTGGGTGTGTATGTGTGTGTGGGTGTGTGCGCAGGCATTCTGGAGATTGAACCCAGGCTTTCATGCATGATAAGCGAGTGCTCTACCATACTGAGCGGTGGCCCCAGACCTAGAAGAGACTTTGAGAAGAAAAGACCAGAGTATTCTTCCTGTCTTACTCTGTGTATCCCTCTCCCCCTCTCTCTTTCTTACCACGCTCAGATACCCAGCAACACACACACACACACACACACACACACACACACACTCACATTTATGATAGTTGGTAGGCAGAAGGTGTTAAACAAATGTGTTTTTCTCAGACTCTGAAGAGTTTAAACATTCCATTATATACATCTCATGGCTGAAACAAATGCCATTTTATAAAGGAAAAAAATTTACATTTTTCTAGTTTTTAGAAACTAGAAAACATTCTATTCACCCTAGTTAAATGAGAAAAAGCTTTAACTACTAAAAAATGATATTTTCTGGCATGAAGTAAATTTCTCAGATCCTTGGTTTCTTCATCTATAAAGAGAATATGGATCATGGTGTTGAAGTTCCCCCAGCGTCTAACATTTCACTATTTTTCTTAATGGAGTGGTAGAGATGAAATAGATGGATTCAAACAAACAAAATACATTAAAACATAAAGGAAAACACAGAAGGAAGAAAGTTACATGTGGCAAATATAAGCAACAGAAGTTTCACATCCAAAATATATTGATGAAAATTAATTCAAATATATAAATTCAATATGTAAGGTCAATATCCAATTATATACCATAAATAATCAAGGAAATGAGCAGGAAGTTTGTACACTTGATTTTAAATATAAATTATCATACAAAAAAGAAAACTCATTAAAAATGGAAATTAAAATGACATTAATATATCACTATGCATATTAAACTAGCAAAAATAAACAGAAATTGGGGTGGATTGTGGCTCAATGACAGAGCACTTGACTAACATGTATGAGGCACTGGGTTCAATTCTCAGCACTGCATACAAATAAATGATAAAATAAAGGTCCATAAATGTCTAAAAATTTTTTTAAAAAATAAATAGAAATCATAAAAAATCAGCAATGGATTAACCATGGAGAAGCCTGATATTTAATGGCTGTGTATTATTCAGCTACACAAAAATACCATTTTCTACTAGTTTCCTAAAGATGAACCTTTAAATTGCCAATGGGTAAATTTTACTGAAGAAAAATCTATAAATATGTACAAAAGAGCTGTAAAAGTTTTTATATTGTTAACTAATGATTCTGTGTTGGGAAATATATTCCAAAGAAATATTGCAAATGAAAATTAAAAGTTTACAGAAATATTAGAAATGGTATCTTTTTACTAACAAGATTTTGGACACAGTCCAAATGTTGCAGTCAAGAAATAGCTCTGTAAACCAGAACAAAGTCTTTAAAATATGATTCACTTAGGTCTTCATTCAATAAACATCTAAGTGCATATTATGAAACAAAAAAGAAATTTTAAAAAATGAGTTAGAACTCAGACTCTGGGATATAGATGTAATATCTATAGGCAATGTTTCTTAAAGGTTTACTGTGTACTGATATTTCAGCCCTTCGTAGGTATTCATTCTTTTTTTTTTTTTTTAGAATTTTAATATTTATTTTTTAGTTTTCAGCGGACACAACATCTTTGTTTGTATGTGGTGCTGAGGATCGAACCCAGGCTGCACGCATGCCAGGTGAGTGCGCTACCGCTTGAGCCACATCCCCAGCCCAGTATTCATTCTTAATATACAATTCTGTTAAGTGAGTATTATTATTATTATGTCTGAAAGTGATGAAACAGGTTGGTATAAATCAGCAGTCCAGTGTGAGGAAGTCTCAGTTTATTTAATTCACTCCTAATCATTAAGTCCAGCTCTGAAGCTGCTGGACTGGGATTGGGAAGAAAGTGGGGGTGCCTCTAGAGCCTGAGCTCCAAATGCTTTGCTTATTTTAAATAGAAATAATAGGAAAAGAAGTTGTAGTTGGTGCAAAGCACCACAGGAGAACCAATAATAAAACCGTGGGCTTGGGCAGAGCTGGAAGACTGGGTGGGACCAGCCATGGAAGGAAGCCAGGGAGGAGGTGATACGGAAAAGGAGGCAGAAACACCAGGGATTGTGCAAGGCCCTGTGTCCCAGCTCAGGTATTTATATTTTATCCTGAAGATGGTGTGGAGTACCTGAAGGATGTGAGCAGGTACTTGGTGTGATCCGCTATTCCAGTGAAGTGTGAGTTGCAGTGTGGGGATGTAAGGCAGGTGTGAACAGAGTCGTCCCAGTGAAGATGGAGAAGAGTGTGGGCCCCACTGACCAACAGAATGTGCTCAATAAGGAGTGGGCGTGAAAAGCACAAAACCATATATATATATATGTAATATTTGTTATAAATATTTATTATGTAAATTATAATTATATAAATATTACATATAGCTGATAAGTGGTGACTCATACACACTGAGCTCTAAGAGTATAAATAGGGGAAGAAAATGAACCTAGACTGAGGGCTCACCATGTCCCACTCTAGGTTCTTTGTGACATGACCTCATTTAGTGCTCCCAACTCTGCCAGTCAGGCATTTGATTCCTATTTTGTTGGCGAGGATGTTGAGATCCCAGAGCTTAGGTGAGCTGCCTGGTGGGTGTGGCTTGCAGGTGGTGAAGCTGGGGTGTGAGTCCAGTCCGTTTCTTGGATCAAACATTTTGAATGGCCTGGTGCAGTGGCGCATGCCGTAATCCCAGTGGCTTGGGAGTCTGAGGCAGGAGGATCATGAGTTCAAAGCCAGTCTCAGCAATGGTGAGGTACTAAGCAACTCAGTGAGACCCTGTCTTTAAATCAAATACAAAAAATAGGGCAGGGGATGTGATTCAGTGGTTGAGTGCCCTGGAGTTCAATCCCTGATACCCCCCAAAAAAATTTTTTTAGAAGGGATTCTTGGAGATTACCTAATGCCGATGCTTTGTAAGAGGTTTCACGGCTTCCATGCTTGGTTTCCCTCACCCTCTAAGCTAGTAGGTCACGCCTCTTTTCTCCATCCCCTGGTGATCCCCATCACACTGGGAACATGATCCCACAAGCTTACTTCACTGAGCCCTTCTCTACTTTTGCTTCTACAACTTTTCTGGTAACTTACTTATTTTTCATCTATGCTAAGCCTGTTTGCACCCCAGGACCTTTGCATGGTCATTCTTTCTGCTGGATATAATCCCTCCCCAGTGGGCCCTCAGATATTTACATGGCCCCTTCATTCAGATTGCTGCTCACGTGTCACTTCCTCAGAGATCTTCTCTGACCCTATCAAGAACAGCATGCTTCTTTATCCCAACCTCTTACTCTGCTTTACCATTCTTCTTGGCCTTTACACACACACACACACACACACACACACACACACAGTCTACCTCCTAAGGAACTAACCATCCTGGTTTGCCCAAGGAGTTCTGGGGTGGACTTTAAATGCTGAAACCTGGAGAATCTCTGGCAAAACTAAGATGAACTGATCACTCAATCCCTCTCCTTTCACAGTATAAACCTGATGAGAGGAAGCACTTTATTTTGTTCTCTGTTGTATTCCCAGCACATGATACAGGGCCCAGCATAGAGTAGGTGTTCAATAGATATGTACTGAATGAATATATGAATCGTTTCCTGTGTCAGATGGCATCAGGTTTAAACTCTCCTACCCACCATCAGTTCCCTCTGCACCTGGCTCTTTTTTCCTTATTCCACCCTATTTCCTGCTACTTCCTGATGCACAATCTTCTCCACTTATCCCAGTCTCTTTGCCCTTTCACAAACGTCACCAGAAACAATCTCTTCCCTGAAGAGCCTCCCCTGTCTCTCCCTCCTGAAGCATTCTCTTTGACCTGCTATGTTTTGTTTCGCTTTTGAGATCTGCATTAGTTAAAAAAAAAAATGTGGGAGAGATGTGTGGGTCCCTATCAGAATTCCCCGGGACATTGTTTCAAAATACTTTTTCCTCCACTCCCAATGCTGAGAGTTAGTGAGGACATTCCTGGGAGGAGAAGGGGAAATCAAACATTGATATTTTTAATAATTATAATAATAAGTTCCTGGGCTGATTCTGACAACAAACACACAGCTACTTTTAACAGAAAGTCATTGATCTAAATCCCACAATCCTTCACAATCCAGTCCGAATGCTTTTGTGGCCTCCCTGCTGTAAACATCTCATGGTCCCCTCCCTCTCTGGAATTTGAAAAGCTCAGGATTTGATCCACACCCCCAGGCACTGGTCACAGGAGACCTGCTTAAGAATATGGATGTGTGATGGTCGCTTACCTGTGTCTGGCTAGGGTGTCCCAGGGATGTGCACGGGGTAGGAGACAGGGGACCCCTACCCTTCCCCTGGAGGTAGTTGAGATCGAGCTCCTTCTCCTTCTTTCCTAGAGAAAGCTGCCTGCATCACCCACATTCTGTCTGCTCCATTTCTGCAGTGAGGTCACTGCCACCGGGCACTACCACCACTGGCCCACTTTACCCCCTCTCACTTTTTCTCACTTCCTCTCACAACTTTGACCTAGAGCTGGTCCCTAACTAGCCCCAGATGACTAGAAAAAAGCCAAAGCCTCTGAGGCTCTGTTCAATGTAATAATGTCACTGAAAATTCCCAGCACATGCTGGGTGTGGTGGTGCACCCCTGTAATTCCAGAAGCTTGGGAGGCTGAGGCAGGAGGATTGTGAGTTCAAAACCAGCCTCACCTTCGCAACTTAGTGAGGCCCTAAGTAACTCAATGAGATCCTGTCTCTAAATAAAATATTTTTAAAGGGAGGGGCTGGGGATGTAGCTCAGTAGTTAAGCATCACTGGGTTCAAGTTTTAGGAAAAAAAAAAAATCCCAGCACATGGCATATCCAGCCTACTAGGTGGAACCCAGGCTCTCCCAGTCAGTATAGTTTTCTTAACAGTAGCATCATTATGAAGAGTACCCTAATGGAATTAGAGTTTGTGCTTGTACAACTACATTCTCTGGGTGGCTTGTTCAAACCAGAACTGGAATATGAGGAACAGAGCAACCTTGGTGAAGCAACTAGGAAGTCACTCTTTGAGCTGGTGGCACTGTCAAAACCTGTAGGGACACATGTTAATTGCCAATCATGTGAGTGTGAGTGGGCTTGGGATGCCAGATTCTAGAGAATTCCTGTGCAGGGGAGAAAAAGAGGAGGTTCTCACACAGTGTAGTGTCTTTCTAGTAAAAATCTGAAAGAGACAGAAAGATGGAAACAGAGATCCAGATTCAAGACCTAGTTTTACTATTAAGTCAATGCAATTTAAACTTTCTAGATATCAACTTCAACTGCCAAATTGAATGAGATTAAAAGTAACCGCACCTTTTAAATAAAAAGTTCCCAACCCAATATGTTCCCTCCCTTTTTAACTTCTGTCCTTACACTCCTGTTTGGAAGCCAACTCCTTCCTAACAATCAAAACCCAGACCCCATGACCTGTGCTCAGCCCATCCTTCCTATGGACTCAGAGGTATCTGAGCATCCTCACTCTCCAATCCATTAGTCCAAACTTTGTCTCCCATGTTGGGTCCAGGGCTCTTTGGGAATTGGAATTAGAATTGTCGTCATTCTTATTGCTCAGGGTAGTAAGAAGCAGAGATGTATTTTCTGCCATATCAAATTAGAATCCTCAATGGATTTTCCCTGTAAACTTTTGTGTTAATTGGTGGTAAGAGTCCATACTATCATGGATACTTTTCTATGGTTGCATTAAGGATTAAATTGATTTTGCAGACTGATGTGGGAATTTAACAACCATTTGTACCATGGTCTCTGTGGGAAAATATATTCTGTGTTCCAAACAATTGACCTTTTGGACTTGATCCAGTTCCTAACTTGGGGACAGCTTGTACAAGATTATGTATGCTATGTTTTGGGCTTCATTTGTGTGTCTTAGAAAAAAAAAAAAGATTTTTTTAGAGCTGGAAGAAACATTGAAGATTGTTAAGTAATGGACACAATTTATAGGTAATGAAACCAAGACTCAGAAAGACAGATTTGTCTGAGGGTATTCAACAACATTGAATACCCATTTTGAAGCCAAAGCTTTTCCCACTAGCCAGATCATTTTGTGGTCATCTTCCCTCATAGTCATTAAACTACTTGAAGGTTGGGAGGTCAGATTCAAACACACTAAGTGTTTCATACATACTTAATTGGTTCAATATACATTTTGCTTTAGAGGTTTATTCATTATGAGATCTTTTAAAACAACAAGTACCATTGGGCATTTTAATCCCATATTTATAATACATTGGGTCTGCTTTAAATCAAGATTAAAATAATAATTCATACATATCCTATTTAAGCAATATTTATGTTGAATGTAACCCCAATGAATATTTTTCACAGCCTACAGATACATCTGGTTTTAGTTTTAGGAGCTACATGCCATTACTTTTAATGTGTTCTTAGTGGGAATTTACTAATTTTATAGCTACATTAGAACACTTGATTCTTCTTCTTCTTCCTCCTCCTCCTCCTCCTCCTCCTCCCCTTCCCCTTCCCCTTCCCCTTCCCCTTCCCCTTCTCCTTCTTCTTTTTCGGGGGGGGGGGTCTTATTTAGCAAAACCAGTTAAAACTTAGAAAACCATTCAGACGTAAACCTTCTCTAATCAAAAAGGTAAATAATACATAATTTGGGTACACTAAATAAGAAGAGAGCAACCATCATTAGAAACAAAACAGTTAAACTGTTTCATTTGAAGCAAGTTTTCACACTGTGTAACCTTTTTTGGGGGGAAACAAACAGTTATTGGTTATTTCCTGATATCTTGCCTGCAGGATGGGAGAGCATCGAAAAAGAAACAACTCCACATCTGTAGATGACATGGTTTCATTGTAACAAACTAGGACTGACCTAAATATACCCCTGGCCCTGCACTCTCATTACAAGATAAAATGAAGGGCTGCAGAGCAACACTTCAACGATTAAATGATGTGGTTAAATAGTTGCTATTTGTGGTAGCTGTTCAACAACTTTAACTGCCTTGTAGTTAACAGTTCTCTATAGCTAGTTAACTCATTCAATTACTAGGCATTCATTTTGCATTCAGTTGGATGTATTAGAAAGTTAGTTTAACATAAAATACTCCACTGAAAATGTGTTTGTGTTTGTGTATGTGGGTTTGTGTTTGTGTTTGTGTGTGTGTGCACGTGTGCACATTTTGGGATAAAAGGAAGGTTATTGCAAAGAGGCACTTAGTTATATTTGCTTTAAAAAATTTGAGCTAGAGACTGGGCATGGTGTCTCACAAGTGTAATCCCAGAGTCTTGGGGGGCTGAGGCAGGAGGATAGTGAGTTCAAAGCCAGCTTCAGCAACTTAGCGAGGCCCTAAGCAACTTAGTTAGACGCTATATCTAAATTAAATATAAAAAGGGCTAGGGGATATGGCTCAGTGGTTAAGTGCCCCTGGATTCAATCCCTGGTACCAAATAATAATGATGATGATGATGATGATGATATAAAAAATTTTGAGCTATGATAAAAAAAGACATAAATGCCTTATGACTTAATTGATAACTTTGGCACTTAAATTATTCTCTTGTATGTGTACTGAAATTAAATCAAAACTAAATATTAAGGAAAAAGTCTTGACCCTGCCTATGTATACCACCTAGGTCTTGTACTATATAGAGAGGGTCAATCTCCCACTAATGTAGACAAATCCCTATTTGATGTTTCAATTTTCTTGAATTGAGCTGGCTACAAAAGCTTTTGACATTTGGCATAAAGAAGGGCTGTTTTCCAGGTATACCTAATAAAATTTAAACTTAATGCCACTCAGGTCTTTATTGAAGACTTGATGGAGAGAATTTCTATCGATGGATTTCTATTTCTAGTATTTCTATTGATAACTCTCTTAAAAGCTGTCTTGGATTAACCCAGGGCATCAAAGAGCCACATACTATAGCCCTCACACTTCACTACCTATTCCTACTCACTTTCACACCATATTGGTGATTGACCAATACTGAGTGGCACATAAGAAAAGCATCCCAATAAAAGTCTTTGTTGTGTTTACTGTAAGGAGTCACAGGCTGCTGTCTATTTTGTTCCCAAGTGCCTTCTTTGAGGACAAATCCATAGGGACGTGGCTCTTGTCTCAACACAGTGATTGTTGGCTTTCTCTGAGCCCTGTTTTGCCTTTTTAAAACTATGGACACTAGGGTGTCCCAGACATTACCTATTGGTAAATAAAAATAAGATCATGATTTTAATAAGACCTCCAAGCTGTGAAGCCCCAGACTCCTTTCAATCAGGAAGTCCAAATAATAATTAGGAGTTTACCTCTACAGACATTTCTGGAATTACCCCAGGATATTGACATGTGACCCAGATGTCTCCCTAGACCTAATGGTATGCTGGTAAATGTTCAATAACCATTCTTCAGAAATAAAGCAGAAAAGTAGCTATCTATGACTGGTGAGATTATAGTTGATTTTATATTTTTCCTTCATTTTCCAAATTTCCTCCAATGAATACATCTTTACTCTGAAAAAGAAAAAGTGGGGTATAGTACCTACTCTAGGGGCAAATGAGACTTGAATTGAAGTGGGTTAATTTTTGTCCTTATTTTACACAATGTGAATATGCATATAATTTTCTTTAAAAAAAAAAAAGAAATTGATGTTTTAAATGATGGTGATTTGCCCCCAGAAGCTGTTGGGGTATTAAGTAACATAGTTTTTGCATCAGTTAAGAATTCTGGGCTGGGGATGTAGCTCAAGCGGTAGCACGCTCGCCTGGCATGCGTGTGGCCCAGGTTTGATCCTCAGCACCACATATAAACAAAGATGTTGTGTCCGCCGAAAACTAAAAAATAAATATTAAAATTCTAAAAAAAAAAAAAAAAAAAAAAGAATTCTGAATTCTTGGGCTGGGGTTGTAGCTCAGTGGCAAAGTGTTTGCCTACCATGTATGAGGCATTGGGTTCAAGTCTTAGCACCACATTAAAAAAGTAAACAAATAAAATAAAGGCATGCTGTCCATCTATAACTACAAAATTTTTTTTAAAGAATTCTGAATTCTTATACAAGGATTTTGGAAAAGTTGGTTGGGCCCCTAGTGATAAAGTTCTTTTATTTTCATAATGGCCCATTCTTTCCCAGGATTCCAGGGTCCTGGGAAACCTGGTGGGGTTGGAGAAGGGAATAGCTGCAGACAGTATTCAGAACTACTCTCCTAACTCTTCTGGCTCACACAACTCTGCTGAGACTGATCTCTGATCCTCTCATGGTGATTTCCCCCCAATGCTCACTTTCTTTCTGTGCAATCCACTTTCCTTTGGTTGTCCCTGTCCTTTAAATGAGACTTTTAATAAGTCCTTTAAGTATTTGAACCCTAAAGCTAGACAAGGATCAAAGTTATTTTTCATAAGATTCATGGAAGAGATTTGGGGATGTGGTATCCAACTCTGCAAGCTGCTGTATTCAAGTCCCAATTCCTGCACAGCCAAAACACCTACTCCACTTGTAAGTGACCTTTTCTTTGATTGCTAGATATCTGGGAGTCGTATTTATGCTCTTTTCTATTTGGTAGTACTGAGGACTGGATCTAGGGGCACTCTACCACTGAAGTACATCCTCAGCCCTTTAATTTTTGAGACATGGTCTCCCTAAGATGCTGAGGCTGATCTCTAACTTTCCATCCTCTTGGTTTAGTCTCCGCAGTATCCAGGATTACAGGTGTGTGCCACCACACTCAGCTCCTGTGGCCAATCTCTAGCAAACCAATGGGACCTTATTATACCATGCATTTTCTTTTGTTCTACTTTTTAAATTAACTAATTCATTAATTTAGGTTCCAGAGATTGAACCCAGGGGTGCTTAACCACTGAACCACATCTTCAGCCCTTTTCACTTTTATTTTGAGACAGGCTCTTGCTAAATTGCTTAGGGTCTCACTAAGTTGCTGAGGTTGGCTTTGAACTTTCAATCTTCCTGCCTCAGCTTTCCAAGCTGTTGGGATTACAGGCCAGCACCACCTGGCTCTTGAACTTATTTTAAATTTACCCTGCTGCATACATTTATGTAAGCTTTCTTGACTCCTTTCTTCTGGGATGAAGTTGGGTATAAATAAATGTACAACAAAGAAGAAAGAGTGATGATGAGCTATTTCTTTAGATCTTGAGGCCCCAAATGAACTGGCAGTAATTGCAGAGTCTGTGAAATCTACTCCAGACAGACCACAGTTATGACTGGTTGCCTGTTCTAACTTCATACACCGAGAGGGAGTATATGACAAATGTTAAGAGTGAAGATGCTGGCACTAGATGTCTGGATTTGAATCCTAGCTCTGTTCCTTACTTGTGTGATTGAGAGCTAGGTAGGCGCTTAATATTCTGTGCCTGGATTAACCACATCCACAAGGTAAAAATAGGGCTGTGTAAGGATTAATAGAGATAACAAGTGTATAACATCTAAAACACTGCCAGGGCACCAGCATGAATCTCAATAATTCTTAGCTGTTGTTCGAGATACATGGAAGGAGGGAGCGCTGCCTTGAGCTTGGGGAAGAGTCATGTCTAAGTGTCCAGAAATAACACCCCTGGAATGGGTCAAGGCCATCCCTCTAAGCACTTCCCAAAGCAGGCTAAACACTGTTGCTTGCCTAGATCCTTTAGATGGATACTTTTTATCCTGCCCTTTTAAAGGCAGTTATTATGTGGCGGAAAGCCAGCTGAGCAACTAACCTTCCCTAGTCCCCGTGTTTCTCCCTTCTATGTGACAGAGACTTGATGGGGGCTGCAAGCACAAAGATAAATGTGTTTTTCGCCTCTGGGAGCTGAGTGTAGGAGATAAATGCTTAAACAACGACAAGAGAGGAAGATTAAGCAACAAAACGGAGGCATGAACAGAAAAGCACCGTGGAAAAATGGTATCCACAGAGTGGAAATAGTTGTAAGGTGTGATGTACGCGCTAGTGTGAACACAGAGAGCAGTACCCATGTAAATTTTTACTACTGAGGACTTTTCCAGGGTCCACTTTAATGCTTGTTTCATCCAGGGACACCTGGGGAACTAGTCTTGGAGAACAGTGGGTTATAAAACCCCTTGTTTGCAATGTCAAACTTTTTCAGCAGAGTAGCCCCTTCATGTTTCCACACACCTGGTTTTCAAACAAGGGTGACTGCAGTCCACGTTTCCTACTTAACGGAAACGTGAGAAATTGCTTGCAAAAGCAGGGAATGACGCCAAGAAAAGCAAAGCAAAGCGGGAAGGGCACAACCACTCCGCCTGTAGTGCGATCGCGCCCGGGGGTGCAGCAAAAGGGGAAGGTCAGCTCTGCCTACGCGCCCTCTGCGTAATGGGAGCTTCCTCGGCTAGGCAAGCCGGAATCCCTCCCCGCGCCTGCGCCGCCCCGGAGATTCGGCGCAGTGGACGTGGAAAAAAGAGGGCCGAGCACCTCGCGAAGTCTGCCGCGGCGGGCAAACCGCGTCCACTGCGACTGCGCGAAGGCCTGGGAGGGGTGGGGAGCGCGAGAGAGCACGCGACGCGCCTGCGCGGAGGGCGGCGTGGCGCGGCGGCGGGCAAGGGCCGTAGGGAGTGAGTGGCGCTGCGGGTGGGGCCGTCGGCGGCGCTGGTGAGCTTTGCGGAGCTGGGCGGTGCCGAGGAGGAGGAGGAGGAGGAGGTGGCGGCCTGGGTCTGACGCGGCCGGGTTCGTGGGGGCCCTACTTGTTTATTTATTTATTTATTGTGGGTGCCTCCGAGTGTGCGCGCGCTCTCGCTGCTCGGCGGGGAGGGGGTGGGGGGAGGGCCCGGGAAAAGGGGGAGTTGGAGCCGGGGTCGAAACGCCGCGTGACTTGTAGGTGAGAGAACACCGAGCCCGTCGCTGCAGCCTCCGCCGCCGAGAAGCCCTTGTTCCCGCTGCCGGGAAGGAGAGTCTGGTGCCGACAAGATGGCGGACGGGGAGCTGAACGTGGACAGCCTCATCACCCGCCTGCTGGAGGGTGAGTGCGGGCCCCGGGCATCCCTCGCTGCCCTCGCCGCGAAGCCGGAGGGGCCCCTGCCCGCCCGGGCATCAGTCCCCGGGAGGGCGGAGGGGCGGACGAGCGAGGAGGGGATGGAGAGGCCGGGGGACGCGGGCGGGCGGCCTCCGGAGCGGCCGTGCGAGAGGGGCTGGGCCCGGGGACCGAGGCCGACAAACCCATCCGCGGAGACAGCCTTCGGAAAGGGCCTCGGGACTCCCCTGGCCGTCGTGCTGGCCTTCGGTGACCCTTCCAAGGAGGGGGCGAGGGTGCCTGCCACTGGGCATTGTGTGTCCCTGGAATGTGTATTTCTTCTCTGTTCTCTTTGTGCGTTGCCCTTGGTTGCCTCCGATTGTCGTTCCGGGAGTGGATTTTATAAAAAGCCTTCTTTTAGGTAGGACAGTTTCACCTGCTCTGCATTTTAAACTCGATGCGCTAGAACGAACTCTTCTTTAAGGAAAAGATCGAATTAGCAGGAGTTTACGGACAGTTTTATTATTTGGCGTGGGGAAAAAAAAAGTGAAACAATGTTGATCGGGTTGAAGATACATGTTAAGAAAAGGGAAACATACTGATACGTTTGTTTAAGCAATTGACTTTGGGATTTGAACGTTTAACAGGTTTAAACGGAGTTTAATTTCTGCACAAACTTAGTGAAGGTCTATTGTAAAGCCTCTCTTGGGTTGAAAAGGTATTTGCATAGAAGTCTTCGCAGCATTTAAAGTTTTCCGGGCCCTGGTGGTTTTGATTAGTTATGTGTTGGAGCATAAGGGGGAAAGGAAGAGATGGGCAGGCCAGTGTATCTATTCGTTGCAGGATTTTATGCAAAGTTAAACGCAGTTTTCTGCCAAAGGGTCCCTTTACCCTAAAATTTGCATCCTCATTAGTTGTTTTGTATATAGGAAAGAATTTAAGTCTTTTCAAACAATTTAGAGTCCTCTTTGTCAAGACATCTTCTAAGGATTGCATATAATTTTTTGTTATTTCCTAAAAATTACCTGACGGTAGTTGTTTACTATAGCGAAGCAGTATGTACTTATATTTGGAAAATCATCAAAGAAGATTATTTGACTTTAGGGGAGGGTACTAAGTTTCTTTTTTCAACTAAAGCGTTGATATCTAGAATTTTTGAACAACAATTTTGTGTGTATTCCTTGTGTAGTTAAATTGATATATTCGCTCCAGATGTGAAAGCCTTCCAGCAGTCTGCAGACTGAATAGGAAGCAGAAGTTTTATCAGGAATTCTTATTTACCTTTTCTTTTACTATGAAGTTATTCTTGGGAGGCCCCCTGGTGCTTGCAGTCAGTGTTCACTACTTAAGACTTTGTAATCTTTCACAGATGTGAACATTGTTGTTTTTTGGGGAAAAAATTGTACTTTGTATTATCATGCGAAGAAAATATAGTTATTTTTAATTTTTTGTATCTTGATAGTCTTCAGAGTTTACCTTATAAGCATAAAATACTAAATTTGTCTATTTTAAAGTGTGCTCAATCTAGAACCTTTCAAGTCAGATAAATGCACCTTTTTATGATTACAGATCCTTAAATAACTTCACTAGTGGGATTTGAGATTAATGGGGGGAAAAAAGGCACTTGGGAAAGTAGCCTAGTGATTTCATTGTGAATCCAACTTAAATGCTTGGTTCTGGTTTTGGGTAATCTTTTCTTTTTGTTGCAAGAACTCTAGACCAGATATATTTTCCTGGTTTAGTTTAGCAAGTGTTTATTGAACTCCTCTGTGCCAGGCACAAGGAATCCAAAGATAAGACATAGTCTATTCACTCAAGGAGCTCCCAGTCTAAGCAAGTAGTGTTTCAGCTTTTCCCAGCCTCTTTGTTTTTATGTTTAGATATTATTAGTGAAGTTTCATTACTTCTTAATCCTGTAGAAGCATATTTAGTTTGAAAGTGCCTCCCTGGGATTCTAAAGTATTACATGTTCCTCCCCACCCTCCCAAATCTAGACCATCTAAGGACTTGTCCAGAGCAGACTCAGATTTTCTAGTAATTATTTTTAGACTTCAAAGAAAAACATTATCTACCTTGGTTTTTAATGATGATATGTGCTAATTAAACTTAACTCAGATTCAAGTGATGGTATTTTATAAAGCTGCCTAGCAAAATAGCCATGGTTAGATTTTTTTGTTGTTGTTTAATGAAATTATGACCAACAAAAGATAACATAATTAAAGTTAGATAAGAATAAATTTCAAGAGTTCTAGTGTAGCAAGTGACTATAGTTAATTATGGTACATTGTATTCTTGAAAAATTGTGAATATGTGCTCTCACCACAAACAACCATGTTATGGGATACATTTGTGAATTAGCTAGATTTAACCATTCGTGTGTGTGTGTGTGTGTGTGTGTGTGTGTGCACACACATACATACACACTTTAAAACAGTACTTTGTACACAATAAAAATATACAGTGTTGTATTTATTTATTTATTTATTTTTGAATTGGCTGGAATTTCTCTATAATAAGGGAAAAAATTCAGCAGGACCTTATGTCATTTTTAAATGCTTATTGTAGTTCCAGAACATATTCCTGCTTCTTCTTTTTATATGTGTTTATTGTTGTTGCTGCTGCTTTAGTTTGGTTTTGGTATTGGGTATTGAACCGAGGAGCACTTTACCACTGAGCTATATCCCCAGTCCTTTTTATTTTTAATTTGAGATCAGGATCTCACTAAGTTGCTTAGGGCTTCCCTAAATTGCTGAGGCTGGCCTTGAACTTGAGACAATCCTTCTGCCAGAGTCACTGGGATTATAGGCATTCACCATCACCCCTGGCTCTTCATTGTCTTTTACTATATCAAATTGGTTTACTCACTTCTAGTTTCTCTTTTGGTTGGTCATATCTAATGTATTTTTAGAGAGCCTTTTGGACATTTTAATAAATTTATGCTATTTAGTGTAAAATAATCATGCTGGTTATTTGGACAGTTCATGTTTCTTTGTATATTTTCTTGGGTTAAGTTTTAAAGCCAAAAGACTACTACCACTTTATCCCCTGTGGTGACCCTGCTACCACATTTTTGTGGCTCACCATAGTGCCCTTGACTCAACTGAAACTTCTTTGTATGGGTAACCTGAAAAGTCCAGTAAAAAGCTTTTTACTTAGATTAGTTCTTCCCTGAGGAGTTAGGGTAAGAGTGGGAGTATAGTAGAATCACCTGGGGGACTTAGTTCAAACTATAAATCTGAATTTATTTTGGAGGAAGGGAAATGGGATGAGTTGAATCTGATGCATTTGGGAGGAGGGTAGTATGGAAAACTGTTGCTGTGTGATTGAGATAGTGCCAGCTGTGTTGCCACCGACATGACCCAAATATTTAAAAACTAAGCTGATAATTATGTATCATGTATTCAGTATTATCTATGAAATCATTTTATTTGGGATTTGCCTATTTTCTAATAATGAAAGTAAGTCATTCTTATTGTAGAAAACTTGGGAATGGAAAAGTGTAAAAGTGGGGAAAGGTTCTCCATAATGTACTGTATGATAGATAGCTTTTTAAAGTTTTTTTTGTTGTTCGTTTTTTTTTTTTTTTTTACACACACACACACACACACACACACACACACACCAGGACCAAACAGAAGCTTGTACAGGGCTTTATGTACCATGTGAGTCACAGAATAGCAGCACTACATAAACCTACATGGTAAAAAGATGTGTCTCTATTTGGAACCACTAATAGCTTAATGAAAACCTTGGAATATGTTTTATTCTTGTTTGTTTGTTTGTTTTTTAAATCCATTTTCATTTTGCTTTGACCTGTCAGATGTTTGAATTTGTGGAACTGCTGTTGTTGAATGCATATCTCCTTTCCTCCTTGTGGATCACATACTCTTCAGATTTAGTTAGGCTGACAAACTAACATATAGGAAATTTTCCTCTTGGTGTCCTTTTAAAGGTTGAAGAAAAGAAATGGATTTGCAAAATGAAAGAGATAAATGAAACCACATTAAAAACCCCTTCTTTTCAAATGACAGCTTTATTGAGATATAATTCACATATAGTTTGCTTATTTGAAGTATGTAATTCAGTGGGTTTTTAGTATATCCACAGAGTTGTACATCTGGCACCATAATCAGATTTAGATCTCTCTCTCTCTCTCTCTGAATTCTGGACATTTTATATAAATGAAATCATGTAACATGTGGTCTTTTGTGACTTTTAAAAAATGTTTTGAAGTTTAATATATGTTGTAACATGTATCAGCCAGCCCTTTATTCTTTTCGTAGTTGAATAATATGTGGACATATATATCATTTATCAGTTAATGGACATTTGAGTTGCTTTCCCGTTGGCCTGTTGTGAAAATATTGCTCTCAACATTTGTGTACATGCTTTTGTGTGAACTTATGTTTTCCATCCTTGGATATATAGCTAGGCATGAAATTGCTGGGTCACATGGTAACTAGCATTTGAAGAACTAATGCCTTTATTGATAAAATTGTTAATTCTGACCCAGCAGTCTAATGATTAGGAAGTGCTAGTTGCTCCTGGCAACCTCTGCTTCCACAGTGAAAGTTAGTAGAAAGACTAAAGTTAGTAGAAAAGAGCAGGTTGATCACCTGAAGGTTATTTTGTTTCTTCTCTTGATTCTTCTGGATGAGAGGCTAGAGGAGGCATGAAGATGGTGGCATACTTTATAACCGATTTGTAGGTTAGTGAGTTCCTCCCATCTTGTTAATAGTTCCAACAAGTGAGGGAATCTGACAGTTTGAAGAAGTAGCCCAGAAATGTTTTTATTTTATGCTATTTGAATGTAGTATTCATGGGGGATTTAGAGAACTACTTAAATTTGAGACAGGATTACATTAAGATTTAGCATTAGTGAGGAAGATAGTAAATTGTGTCTAGTAGATTTTTTTTCCTTTTATATCCCTCTTCATTTTTATCCAGTGGCATGTATTCTCAGTTATATCAGCCATAAAATACGTATAGAGAAATGGTAAGATACTCTAAAATATTGACTAAAATCCTAGTGTTTCTGAAACAAAGGGTAATCCTGATAGTGTGGGATATAGGGAGGCAAGGAGAAGAAATGGTTTGTAAATATCAGTGGGCTTGGCAGTGGTTTGGTGGGGTGGGAGATGGGGATTTCCAATTGAGTTTTCTGTGATTTAATTTTGATTGGATAAAAATTTATGCCATTAGGCAGAGACTGTTGCCTCTCTAGCAGCTGTAAGTAGCTATTTTAAGGTTTATTCTTTCTGAAAAAAAATAGAAGATTGATGACAATAGGAGAAAAAAAAGTTCAAGACCAAAACTCTTCTTTTTCTTCCTATACCACTCACCTTACTCCCATTAAATTGGTTCTCAAAAGTTGTGGTTATTAGTAGGTAAAATGTAATTTTTTACACCTCATTGTTTGAAGTATACCCTCTAACAGACTTTTCATCATATTGATAAAATGAAAATACTTCAATGGAGACAAAATCGATCTGTTTCTAGAGGTACAAAGACCAAAAAGAAGTTTATTCTGAAGTGTAAATCACTAGTAGCTAGCCTTTTCCTGGTTTGATTTAAGAAATCAATCTCTGGGTCTAAGTGGGTTCTTGTCATACAGTAGGGGAAAAGGCAGTGGTAGCCTTATTCTGCGTCTGCACTGTTCGAAACTGGAGTAGAGTGATTCATGAGGGTTAGTGTAACCTTCCTGAAAGTCATTGGCCTTAAGGGCCTCCCTTCCCAAATTCACCTGCATTTATGCAAGGACAAGTAAGTATTAAGTTATGTGCATAACATAAAGGGATATGCTTTTCATTCTTGATGCATGCCCACACTGTGTAACTTGAGATTTTTTTTTAAGAGTTAGATTTTTTTATTTTTTTTTTTAAATAATTTTTAAGGCAGCTGGGAAGTGAAGGAGAGGAGAACTGAGGTCCCACACCCTCTTCAAGGGTGTGCTCCTAGTTACCTCACTTCCTCCCACCAGGCCCCACCCCATAAATGACCCACCAGGAACTGGCCTGCATCACATGGGCCTAACTTGAGATTTTGACGTAGCTTATTTCACTGTGAAGGAATTTTATTCCAAACATGTTCATCAGAATATCCCTTAGTAACAGAAGCCCATCTGGTCAGTTACAAGTAACCAAAATAATACTTTCTTTTAGTACTTGTCTGACACCATTTCAGTTTCCCCTGATCTTATTTCTTATTTTCAAGGTTAAGAGAAATCAAAAAAGTTAACTTGTCAAAATACATTTAAAGATATTTGGTATTATATAGCTTTCTCTGATTTTATATCTAGCAGTTTCAAGAAGTAGCCCAGAAATGTTTTTATTTTATGCTATTTGAATGTAATATTCATGGGGGATTTAGAGAACTAAATATAAATCTTTAAACTAGCTCAATATAAATAAATAGTAAATTAAAAAGGAACCTTCATAGGTACTTCATGTATGTTGTAATATAACTAAACAATGTGTATGTTGTTTGATTATCAGATAATGGAGCCAAAGTAGTGAGAAAAAAATGACCAAATTTCTGAGTGGGAAACTTGCAAATTGTTAGAAAATAAGGCCTAAAGTAGATGATGGAAGGGAACAGATTTTGTGAATTTTAAACCCCAACTTCATGTGAATACTGAATGATAAACAGATGTTTACACAATTAATTGCTAACCCAGAAAATATCAGGAAGTATTGATACAGTGGGGAAGCCATGTTGTATAAGGTTAAGGATACAGGTTTTATGTGTACCTTAATTTCAGCTCAGCTTCAGCTTATTCTGCATATTGAGGATGATAATAGGTACCTAGTTTATAATGTATGTGTAAGATTAAACAGGTAAGTCACTTCAAACAATTCTTGACACACAAAAACTTAGAAAATGTTCACCGTTATTATTGCTTAATACAAGCCTGAGCTAATAGTTAATAGAAAACTCTAAATGGTGCCGAGTTGTACACCTTGCCTATATGATACTAAATTTTGAGAAGGCAAATTCTTCCCAGTACCTATTTAGTGTGTCTTTCACTTTGTGGCATAGAACCACAATTCATGTGTGTGTGTGTGTGTGTGTGTGTGTGTGTGTGTGTATGAATCTATACACACACACATTACTTTCCCATTCCTTTTATCCATAGTATATTATCTGGTCTATTATATCAGTATTGGTGCTGAATGGGGAGAATTATTTCTGAGCAGAATAACATGGTGCAAAATTCTTTTAGATGATGTGTTATACAGGTTTTTGTTTTGTTTTGTTTTGGTCCTGGGGTTTGCATTCACAAGCTTTACCTCTGAGCTGCATCCCTAGTTTTTTTATTTTTTGTTTTTTTTAATTTTTATATTAAGACTGTTTTTTTGAGGTTGGCTTCTAACTTGCAGTCTTCCTGCCTCAGCCTTACAAATTGCTGGAATTACATGTATGCCTGGCTTGTGACTTTCTTTTGACTAGGGACTAGGTCATTAGATCTCAAACTTGGGGCTCCTTTACGCTTAGCCCCCTCATACTTTTTAGAAGTATTGAGGACAAAAGCTTTTATTTATATGAGTTATTGATAAATAATTTATAAATAAATATCTACTCTTTATTTCATTTAAAGTAGTAATAACCTATAATATTTTATTATAAATAAAAATAACAGAATGCTGTCATATTCATGCAGATCTCTTTAGTGTCCATTTTCATAGAAGACAGCTGAATTCTCATTTCTCCTGTCTAATTTGAGACTCTGGTTTGGTTGAGTATGTTAAGAAAATTTGCATTTATAAACATGTAATTGGAAAAAGGAGTAATGCTTTTTAATAGTATTTTTTAGATGATTATGGGTATTGTCTGGTATTATATCAAAATTCAGCAAGTGGTAGTTGTTTTTGTTTTTGTTTTTGGGGGGACCCGGGATTGAACTCAGGGGCACTAGACCACAGAGCCACATCCACTGCCCTATTTTGTATTTTATTTAGAGACAGGGTGTTACTGAGTTGCTTACCACCTTGCTGTTGCTCCTGTCTCATCCTGTGGAGCCGCTGGGATTACAGGTGTGCACCACCACACCTGACTGTAGTGGTAGTTGTAAGGTGAATCTGAAAAGATACCAATGATTTTTTTTCTCTGTACATTGAAGTCCATTGATTTTATACTTTAAATGAATCTTTCTCATGACTTTGTAACATGCATTGGTCATTTGGAAACTGGTCCCTGAATTGTGTAGATTTCCCAATGTCCACACATCTTGTACAGTATTTTTTTTTTAATAAATAGGCTTTGTTTTATTTTTATTTTTTTTAAGAGAGAGTGAGAGAGGGGGGAGAGAGAGAGAGAATTTTTAATATTTATTTTTTAGTTCTCGGCGGACACAACATCTTTGTTGGTATGTGGTGCTGAGAATCGAACCCGGGCCACACGCATGCCAGGCGAGCGCGCTACCGCTTGAGCTACATCCCCAGCCCTCTTGTACAGTATTAACCTATTAAATCTCAAGTTTTCAGTTCAGATATTTCAATGAGGGGCTGGGGATGTGGCTCAAGCGGTAGCGCGCTCGCCTGGCATGCGTGCTGCCCGGGTTCGATCCTCAGCACCACATACAAACAAAGATGTTATGCCCGCCAAAAACTAAAAAATATTAAAAAATTCTCTCTCTCTCTCTCTCTCTCTTACTCTCTCTTAAAAAAAAAGAACAAACAAATATTTCAATGAAGTTTAATACAAAGGTGAGTTAAAAAATTAGTGTAAGTGGTATGTTTATTGCTCAATTTTTTATGGGTGTTCCACATCTGGGACTCTGGGACTTAATGGATTTTTAACAATTACATTTGTTAATATTATAACAGAATATCATCAGAAGAGTCCTTTAGTATGGAAAAGATCATGGTGCTGGATTCAAATATTCCTAATTTTTATTTTGAAGCTTTCAGTTTTATCCTTGGCAGCAAATTCAGTCTGTTTTTCTTGAAGTGATAGGCTGAGTTTGTTCATTTTTTAAAGAATATCGGTGAAATATCGAGTAGCAGTAGTTTGTCGGTTGTGCTTCCAGTAAAAAGTGTTCCTTGACATACACAAGGCTCTGGGTTCAATTCCCAGGAGTGGGGGTTGTGGAGGGGAGTGTTCTGTTAAAAAAAAAAAAGAACTAAAACAGTCATGCAAGTGTTTTTATTTGAGACAACAGAACCAATGTGTCATGGTATGCAGTGGTGCTTTATGGGTACTTTCCATTTTATCATATAAAATATTAAAAAGATGTATGTTCAAGAGTTAAGGTTTAATAAAATCAATCATTTTTACTTCTTCATCAAGAGCATTGTTGGTGAAGCTGACCTCTGTTTTTTTTTTGCAAGTGCATGGCAGTGAACAATACACAGTGACTTTCAGTGCTGTTTGGTGCCTTTGACTTGGTGTGTGTTGAGGTACCAGTGATTTTACCCACTGTAGCTTTTGCACCATCATTGCGGATGCTAACACCATGAAAAACCAGCTCATATTTGAAAACAGTATAGCTAGGACATTCCTTTATCTTCTGAAATGTCCAGAGTTCACCTCTTTGTTTTCCTGTTTACTCTTATTATACCAGCTATTTGTTATTCATTGTGCCTGGAATGATTTTTTATTTATGATGATTCACGAACCCTTGGAGAATTCATGGAAGTCATAGGCCTTCTTAGAAAAATATTCATGTACATACATACACAATGTTACAGATGGTTTGGCATACTATGCAGTTTGTTGGGCAGACTCAAGATGAATTGAAAGTATGGCAACTGCCTAATTCTTCAAATTAAAACCAAAATTCCACATTTTCACTAGTTGTAAAAAATTTTTTCCCCATTACCAGGAATTGAACCCAAAGGGTGTTTGACCACTGAGCTACATCTCCAGCCCTTTTTTATTTTTAGGCAGGGTCTTGCTAATTTGCCAAGTAGGCTTCAGCTTCCAACCTGTGATCCCCATGCCTCAGCTTCCTGTGCCACTAAGATTATATAGGCGTGTGCTACTGCACCTGGCTAGTTGTAAAATTTTTAATTGTCTTTTTTTTTTTTTTTTTTTTGCATACAGACAGACTTTTGTGCTACATACAGACAAATTGACCTCACAAATTTAGAAAATCTAGATTGACTATCATCAATTAGTATATAACCTTGAGTGAATGGGGGAACAGGGTAGAGTAAATGCAAGTTAAAAATCAGTGGTTAATGAAGATTACTAAGATTCCATCAGGTAAACATGTATAAGGTGGAAGAATTAGTTCTTTTTTTTTTCCCTTGCTATCCTTCCTATTTTAGAGACCATAATTCTAAGTAAAAACTTGCTGGAGAAAGATTATTAGTGAAACACTTAGTGTGTATACAACACACACAAAGTATTATCATACACCCTTTGAATTTAAAAAGCAAGCCTGCATTGGGAATTTTTTTACATAAAAAAAGTTGGAATATAATGGTCGAGTATAATTTTTTTATAACAATGAGAATGGAATTCTTTATAAGAGGATAATATTTTGCCTAATTTAGGTTCAAAGTTAGTGTTCTCCATCCAAATTGCAAGTGGTTATCTGCATAGTGATCTGTAATGAGATTTTATGCATTTCATCTTGGAAGATGTCTTCACACAGATTAAAATTGCCAAATATTACTATTAGTCTATGAGCATATGATTTTAGTTGAACATATTCATCATTTATAGAATTCTCTTGATATTTGCCATTCAACGTGTCATTACTCTGAGATTAAATACCTCCAAATAGAGAATTAGGTAGAAGTTCAACTACACAGTTAAAAAGATTTTGATGTCCAAAAATTTATTTTGCTCTTGAATGGAGGTCTGAAGAATGCTATATTTTGAGCACAGAAAATACATCTGCTGCTTTTTTGTGGGGGAATAAAGATCTCACTTGTTACAACTTTTGGCAGCATGAGAACAGCAGAAAGCAGCTTGTTTATGATTCAAACAGGGTTAATTGTTCTCAAATGACTGACTTACCACAATGTATGTTTACAAATAGGGTGGGGTTTTTTTTTCCCTTACATTTCAGGGTTGAAATTATTAAGAAACATTACCAGGTTTGCAGCTAAATCTAATTCCTAGAACTATTCTGTTTGATAATAATAAATTCTTCCTATTCACAGAAATTTCATTTCAGCCCTAAGTTTAAAAAAAATTATAACAAAGCTATCACTGCTAGGCCATGAAACTGCTGTGTTGATGGGGCAAATCAGCATATTTAAGAGCAAATGAAGTTAACCATCAATACTACTAGTTTAATAATATGATATATTAAGATGCTTTTCCACAGAATAACTGCACCATAGTGTTTAAGCACCCTACATTTCACAAGGTAAAATTGTCCAACTACATCTTTTTCTGCTCCATGTGTATTATATCACTATTGGTTAACAATATGTCTTGGGAGATTGCACTTCAGGTTGTACTAAATTTTCTCAGCTTATTTGAAAATATTCTTGCCTGTAGTTGTTCCACACACACTACTCTTAGAGCTAACTTTTCAGCCACTTCAAATTCAGCATTGGCTCCTTACTTAAAGAAGTATTGATGATATCTCTCAGTTTTCAAGAACCAAGTAAAATCACTCAAAATCATTTGTCTTGTTTTAAAATTGTTATTGATCTGAATGTCCTCCAGTCTTCAATTACCATTCTTACAGAAAGGCTAATGAAAGAATATACCACTCGAGACAAATCACCGGAGAAGTTCCACTTTATTACAAAAGGCTGAGGGTTTATATAGATCTAAGGAGAGGTGGCAGGGCTTAGGTAAATGACGGGTCACTGTTTATTGGTAAATTCCTCTATATGTCAGTTCCGGAGCCCACGAAATTAGTTCTTATTGAGGCTAAGGTTTCCTGCCAGCGAGATTTAAAATTGGCGCCGGCTGGAAAGGGAGAGGCAGGAAGAGAAGCTCCTCAGGCACCATGTTGGGGTTTTCTGGGGTGTGGCTGCCATTATACCTTTTCCCAACAGCTAATAGCTTTTAAAATTTATTGTCTCAAATTTCTTTGACTTCAAATCAAACACAAAACTGTCCCACCGTTGGTAAAATGGCTTTCCTCACTTGACTAACAGATGAGCCAGTTGGAAGCTTTGGTTGTGCTGTGTGTGTGTGTGTGTGTGTGTGTGAAGAAATTCTGTGATGAGCCAAATAAGTGCCTGACCTTATTCAAATAAATAACAAAATAAATTCCATTTTGGTCTTAAGCTCATCATTCAGAGTCCTTTTTTTTTTTTTTACATTGAGTATGCACGGGTAATAAAAGTAAAATTAAATATCGTGGTATAGCAATAAGCATAACACTTGATGCTATCAAATTATAGCTGCATCTCTGTAAAACGTAGTACTCTGAACAGTAGTTCCACATGTGGTTTCTATTGCAGCTACTCAACTCTGCTGTAGTAGCATGGTAGCTCATTGATAATACATAAATAAATGAGAGTGGTTGTGTTTCAGTAAAACTTTATTTATTTACTGACATAGAAGTTTGAATTTCATGTATTTTTTTTAAACTTTATTATATAATGTAAAAAATTTTATGCATAAAATGAAAGTACATTTTCTTTCATTTTGAATTTCCCAGTCATTTGAAAAATGTGTATTCTTAGGTGACAGACCAGCCAGTAGCCTTAATGGGCCAGATTTGGCCTTCAGGCCTTATTTTACTAAATCCTGGTGTAATTTTTCCACCATTCTTATGTAAATATGTTGTGTAGAGAGATTACCTTACTAGGATTTAGGAAACTTGGATTCCTACCAAAGTTGTGTTACTGATAAATAAAGTAAAATAATGAGGTTAGGACCCATGGGGCCCAATCCTTGGCAAGATATACCTCAAAATTTTTTACATAATATGAATTTCTAGTGTGTACCCAATAATCACATTTTATGTGCTTCTCAGTTCTTTCTTAAGCAGCTATCCCATTGTTGAAGAGCAACCAACATAGAAAAGTTTTTAGGGGTTTTGATCTTTTGACAGAAGGGAAGCACACAGTGTGAGCTCACCATCACCTTGGCTTTTTTCCTGGAGGCATTTCTTAGTTTGTGGCATAGGAGAAAAGATCCCCCCAAAAATGTGGCAATCTAACTGATCTAGAAAAGACAGATAGAAGTCTGGGGCTGCTAAAGTAGTTGAATCTTAATTCCAGAAGACAAGGGAATAACACAAAAACTAGCCTCAAAATCTGCAGTTAGACCAGGTACAATGGCGCACACCTGTAATCCCAGAAACTTGGGAGGCTGAAGCAGGAAGATGGCAAGTTTGAGGCCAGCCTCTGCAACTTAGTGAAATCCTGTCTCCAAATTAAAAAAAAAAAAAAAAAAAATTAAAAGGCTGATATGTAGCCAGTGGTAAAGCACTCCTGGGTTTAGTTCCCGGTACCAAAGGGAGGGAAAATCTGCAGTCCATTCACTCTGAAGTCATTAGCTGACTTCAAAGGTACACATGTACAAGAGAAGATCCTAAGAAAACCAACAGAAAACAGTAGCTGGGACCCTAAAGATCTGAGCAATTACCTTAGCATTCTTTTAGTGCTAGAGTTTTGAAGTTGAAACTTTACACCAAGTTAGAGAAACCTTGTTACATCCTAAGTTTTCTGCTGAGACTCTATTAATGGCCACTCTCTATAGATTGTGGGCAGAACTGAAATAGAAGAGCTCTCAAGAAAATGTGGGTGAGTCATTGCTACTCTGCTAAAAGGAAACAACTCTTTGGAGGAAGACGTCACCTAGAATTTTACAGTGTTTCATTCATGATCCAGTATTTCATTCAGCAAAATGCTATAGCACATGCTTAAAAGGACTAAAATTGACCAGAAACAGATCCACAGATGATTCAAGTATTAGAATTATCACACAGGGATTTTAAAATAATGATTAATATGCTCATAATAAAGAGGAAGAAGATCAAGAATTTGATCACACTTGGAAACTACTATAATAACAACAAAAATAAAATGACTACAACTCAGAATTTGGTTGTTGGGTAGTGTGCTAGGAAAAAAAAATTCAGTAGAACTTACTCATGCTGAGAGAACAAATGGAGGAAAAATGCAGAAAAGAGAATGAAAGATATGTGGGACCCAGTGGAAACATCTAATGTATAATCGGAGTCTCAGGATACAGTCAGAGAAGAAATATCAAGAAACAATGTATTCCTAAACCAGAGAAAGAAATGGAAACACAGGTTTTAAAAGCTCTGTGGCTTCCAGTCAGATAAATAGAAAGAAAACCATATTGAAATTAGTCATAGATTAATTGCCAAAAACTTAAAAGAAAAAGAGAAAATCAGAGAAAAGAAGTCTCCCTTCAAGAAACTTTAATAATATGGCTGATCTGTCACCTAAAACTATGGAAGCCAGAAAAGCATAGAATAGTTGCTTTTAAATACTGAAAGAAAAAATGATGCTAATATTAAATTTTAAATCTAGTGAGCATATCCTTCAAAAGTAAAAGCAAAATAAAGATAGCTAAAGCTGAGAATTTATTGTTAATAAACTGACACTAGAAAATACTATAGGAAGTTCTTTATGTTGAAAGAAAATAATGCCAGATAAAAACATAGAACTCCATAAGGAAATGAACAGTAAGAATAAGTAAACAAATCTATTTGAACTGTTTAAAATAGTAATTGTGTCTTGTAAGGTTTAAAATATGTGAAAATGATAGGTAACAACTGTAGGACCACTAAATGAGAAATAAAAATATATAACTAGAAAAGTAATAGACAAGAAAGTGGAATAATACAAAATTTACTCCCAAGAAATGCCAAAAAGAAAGGAATGGGGAACAGATGGTACTAGAGAATGATATGGGCCAAATTATATTGTTATATTATGTACATGTATGAATTTGTAACTGAATCCCACCATTATGTATAGTTATAATGCACCAATTTAAAAAATGGGGGGAAAGAACAGATGGGTCAAACCCAACTTTTCAGCAATTATAGTAAATATGAAGGAGCAAATATTGAAATTAAGATAAAGCTCAGAAAACTTATATACTGTTTACAGGGGAAGTATTTTAAATGTAAGGACATGATGAGTGGGTTAAAAAAAAAAAACAAGAAAAATAATATCATGCACCAAAAATAATATCATGCACCCATTAACCAAACTATATGTTAGGAAGAGCTGTACACTAAGAAGTATCACTAAAGCATAATGCTTAGAGGGTAAATATAAGGGAAGATATAATAATCTTACATTTTTTAATGTATCCAGTAATACAGACCTAAAATAAAATAGAGTTGAAAGATTTAAAAGGTTGAAATAGATAAAACCCACAATCATAGTAGGTTAATGTACTTTATCAGTAACAGGTAGAACAAATAAGAAAAAAAATCAGAAGAGTATAGATTTGGACACCTCACTGGACCCAGGCTTTTCAAGTATGCATGGAACATTTGCTAAAATATACCATTTAATGTACCATAAAACAAATCTCAGTAAATTTGAAAGAAATCAAATTGCAGGCTTCATTTGTTGTAACCTAGAAATCAGTAATAGATGACAGCAGAATCCTTAGATAGTTGGAAATTAAGTAGTATTCTTTTACATATCTTATGGACCAAAAAGATATAGCAACAAAAGTGATAAAATATGTTGAACAGAATGAAAAAGTATGTGTTAAGGTGTGTGTGATTGCAACTAAAAACAGTGCTTAGAGGTTTATGTATAGCTTAAAGTATAAGTATTAGGGAAAAAAGGCTGGGCCTTAAGCTTCTATTTCAAAACAATAGAATAAGCAAATTATCATCAAAGAAAGTAGGAGTAGGGAAGTAATATAAAGCAGATATTTTTTTAAATGAAATTATTGGAAAGTATTAATTTTAAATCTAGAAAGGCTGGAAAAATTGAAAACATTACCATTATCAGTGAAGATAAAGGAAACATCACTATTAAAAGAGACCAACGAAGCAGAACAAATAAATGCAATATGTAATTTTGTACTCAAGGACAGGAAAATTCTGTAGAGGGCATGTTTGGAACACTTGATAAAATTGTGGTATGTTCTTTTAAATATTTGTGTCAATGTTAAATTCCCTACACCAGAGAATTTGTATTGTGGCTATCAGAGAATATTTTTAGGAAATAGATACTGTTGTATTGAGGTATAAATGGGTGTGATATATGCAACCTATTCTCAAATGGTTCAGAGAAAGGCAATATGTGTATTTTTTAAAAAAGAATAGTATAAATGATGCTAATAAATTTGACAATAAATAAAAAACTCATTTTGATTAAAATCGAATGTTTATATTCCCACATTGTAAGGAAGGCTTTATAAAAAGCTGCATCATTTAAGACAGTGTGGTATTGATGTAAAAATAGATGAATAGTAATGGAGTACCAATATCCAGAAACAGACGGTTGTCTATGGTCACTTGATTTTCTACAGAGCTGCCATTGCAATTTTTTTTTTTTTAAAGAGAGAGTGAGAGAGGAGAGAGATTTTTTTTTTTTAGAATTTTTTAATTTTTATTTATTTTTTAGTTCTCGGTGGACACAACATCTTTGTTGGTATCTGGTGCTGAGGATTGAACCCGGGCCGCACGCATGCCAGGCGAGCGCGCTACCGCTTGAGCCACATCCCCAGCCCCCTGCCGTTGCAATTTAATGGAAGAAAGAATGATCTTTATGATAAATGGTACTGAATCAACTGGGTATCTGTATGGATAAAAATTAACCTTTCACCTCAAACTATATATACAATTAGTATGAGATGGATTATAATATGAGAAATGGGCTATAACAATAAAGCATCTAGAAGGAATCACGAGATATTCCTAGTGAAGGTGAAGAAAGGATATCCAAATGGCATTAATCATATGAAAAGGTGCTCAATAACCTTAGTCATTAGGAAATGCAAAATTAAAATTTCAGTGAACACCAGTACATTTAATTTAAAAATACCTATTGTTGGCAAAGATGTGAAGCACCAGTGTTGGTGGGATTATACATTGGAATAACCATTTTGGGAAATCACTGGTATCTGCTAAGTTAATTAAGCCTTCTGTGACCCGTCAGTTTCACTCTTATACTATAGACATATCCAAGAGAAATAAATGTGCATGGATATTCAGAGCAGTCATAGTAACCCCAAAATTGAGATGATCCAAATAGAGTAGTAAATATATTGTGGTATATTCATATAATAGAATGCTTTATTGGTAAAGAAAATTACATGGTTGGATCTCACAGGTATAATAATGAGCAAAAGAGAATATATTTTTGTCTAAAATTCTAAAACAAATCAGATTATAGTGAAATAAATAAGTGACCATGGGTATTACTGCTGATTAGAACATAAGGGTACCTTCAGGGCTGCAGGAAGAAGTATTCTATGTCTCAGTCTGATGGTTATTAAGGTGTATAATAGTTAAAAATTCATTGAGTTATACATGTAAGATTAGTATACTTTATTATTTGTATGTAACACCTTAAAATATTTTCTTTTTAGTAATAGTGTGGTAGATACTTACTGTGACAATTTACCAGGCTTGAAGTAATTATATACTGAGATCCCCACCCCACCCCCCGGTAAACTTTTGGTCCCAAAAGTCTATATGGCAAAGTGGAAAGGGTACTGGCCTTTGAGTTTTAAGACTGGTTCTAAATTGTTCTCTTCTGCTTTTCACTTCTTCAGTCTTGTAAAACCTGGATGTCAGTAACTAATCACTGTTACTGTATGGTGAAAGTAACTTTTTGATTCCTGGAATATCAAAAGGAATAAATGAAATGGTTGGTGCAAAGTGCTCTCTACCTTATTTTGCTGAACATTTGGCTAATTCATTTCTAAGATTTGGTCACTTATCAAAGACTTAACCTTTGGAAGAACCTTTAGTTTCTCTGACAGTATTTCATTGACTTTTAATTGATTGATAATGGAAACATGCTTTTTAGTGTCACCAAGAGGGGGGAAACCACTTCATACAGTCATATAAAGGTATTGATTACAAAATATCTCACAATTTTAGAGATATGATTGGAGGCAAATTACATCTTAGAATCAGTGAAATGTGAGATGTTTTTGTGCAGTTTCATTTTGGTAAATTTTAACTCTTATAGATTAGCATGATTAATAAAATTGAAGCATTTTAAAGCTCTGTAAAAATGTTAGAGAAAGTAAAATAATAATAATGTGGATACTTTAAATGGACAGATTGAAGTGACTTACACTAGTCTTTTTACTTTCTTAATAATAATTGCCATCAAGGGCTGGGGTTGTAGCTCAGTGGTAGAGTGCTTGCCTGGCACATGTGAGGCATTGGGTTACATCCTCAGCACCACATAAAAATAAATAAATAAAGGTATTGTGTCTATCTACAACTAAAAAAAATTATATATTTTTAAAAATTGCCATCAAGTTGTAACTAAATTTTGATAGCTTCTTTCTCCTCCTCCTCCTACCTCCTCTTCCTTCCTCTCCTTTCTCTTCCTCCTCTTCCTCCTCTTCTTTCTCCTACTCCTTCCTCCTCTTCTTCCTACTCCTTCCTCCTATTCCTCCCTCCTCCTACTCCTTCCTCTTTCCTCTTTCCTCCTTCCTCCTTCCTCTATCCTCTTTCCTGCTCTCTTCCTCTCTTCTCCTCCTCCTCCTCCCTTCTCCTCCTTCCTTCTTCTTCCTCCTCCTCCTCCTCTCTTCTCCTTCTCCTCTCCTCCTTTCTCCTCCTTCCTTCTCCTCCCTTCTCCTCCTTCCTCCTTCTTCCCCCTTCTTCCCCCTCCTCTCTCCTCTTCCTTCCTCCTCCTCCTCCTCCTCTCCTCCTCCCTTCTCCTCCTCCTCTCTCCTTCTCTTCCTTTCTCCTCCCTTCCTTCTACTTCTCTCTTTCCTCCTCCTTCCTCCTCTCTCCTCCTTCTTCCTCTTTTTCCTCCTCCCTTCTCTTTCCTCCTCCATCTTCTTCCCTCCTCTTCCCTCTTCGTCTTCCTCTCCCCCCCCCCCTCCTATTTTAGAGACAAGGTCTTACTGTGTTACCCCTGCTGGCCTTGAATCTGAAATTTTTCTGCCAAAGCTTTTTCAGTAACTGGCATTACAGGTGCACACCACCATGTCCTGGCTTTGAGTTTTTTTTTTTTTTTAAATAATAACCAAGTGTTTCACTTATCTTGTCTATTGGTATTACATTTAACAACTAACACATAGTAGGCTTTCAAGTATTTGTTGAATGAGTTTTAATAAATTTTTAGAATAGTCACTTTTAGCTGTTTATTTGTCATCTGAAAGCAACCCAGTGGCCTTCAGTTCTTTAAGAGTGATACTAAAATTTTCCCCATGTAAAACTCATGTGATATTAATAATTGTTTCTGAAGCCAGGCACAGTGGTATATGCCTGTAATCCCAGCAGTATGGTAGGCTGAGGCAGGAGGATCTGAGTTCAAAGCCAGCTTCAGAAATTTAGTGAGGCCCAAGCAACTCAATAAGACCCTGTCTTGAAATAAAATACAGAAAAGGGGCTGGGGATGCGATTTAGTGGTAAGCGCCCCTACGTTAAATCAATCCCCAGTACCCAAAAAAGAGAATTATTTCTGAATCTAAGCTAATATTCCAGATACTTAATTGAAGGTACAAAGCTAGATGTCTTTTTTGGTCTTGGATAACCGAAATGTTCATTAGAAACAAGTAATTGAAATTTGAGAGGTACTAGTAATGAAGAAGCTGTGTTAAGTTCCTGTAATAAAAGCAGTTTTGTTGATTATTGAGTTTCGGAGATAGTCTTATTAACTCCGGCATGTTTGCTAATACTCATTTGTACATTGCCTCCTTTTATCTCCTCCTTGTTACCTTTGTATTAATGGATTAATGAAATATACAGCTTTTAAATATGAGGTCCTGGGCTGGGGATGTGGCTCAAGCGGTAGCGCGCTCGCCTGGCATGCGTGTGGCCCGGGTTCGATCCTCAGCACCACATACCAACAAAGATGTTGTGTCCGCCGAGAACTAAAAAATAAATATTAAAAAAAAATTCTCTCTCTCTCTCTCTCTCTCTCTCTCTCTCTCTCTCTCTCTCTCTCTCCCCTCTCTCACTCTCTCTTTAAAAAAAAAAAAAAATATATATGAGGTCCTGACTTCTTTAAGCCAGCCTTCTTGACCTGACAAAGGAATTGTAGCAATTTTTAGTAAGAAATGTGTGTACTTAATTATAAATGGAAAGTAATAGGAATGTGTAGAAATACAAATCTTTTTTTCCCTTCTTTTTGACTGTCACTTCAGTTAAGACTGAGAACTTAGTGTATTTAAAGATTAAAGGGAAAGAATCAATAGAGATGAATATAAAAGGGAATGATTATAAGTTTGGTACAGTAGGGCAAATAACTACCCTCTGTATGTACCATTCTATCACTGCAGAATTTACTAGAAATCATACTGTTTTGCTTACTCATGTGAAAAAAATGCTTTACTTCATGTAAATAGCCTTTTAGAGGTCTTAATATAATCTTATGAATATGATATAATAAAATTTAATGAACAATCTGGCACATTTTATGCTTTTTAATCATCAAATGGAAGTAGTGCTTGCTAAAATTCTTGGTGGCTGATAATATTTCAAGAAAGTATGTGAAGCTAAATCATTTACAGTAACTTTTAATCTCCCTTTCCTTATAGCTACTAAGTTCTTAGTGATACTATTCTTGCCTCCTACTAGTTGCAGGACTTGTTTTGATAAGCGAATATGCCAAACCTTTGGGGGTGCTTTCTCTGAAACCTTTTAGGTCTCTTGGGCTGCTAGACCTCAAGTTGGCCACTGAAGAGCAAAGAAGAGGATTATATTTCATTGGCAACAGACTTGAGGAACTTTATTGGATCTAGCAACATTGGAGATAGAAGCCAGAAATTATAGAATAACCTTCTCATTAGCCATAGGACACCAGTGGGGTAGTTAGCTCCTGTGTGACTCTTCTGAACCTCAAAATAGGGTCATAAGTGTTTTTTTTTTTTTTCAGGATTATTATTTTATGTATACACTTTAGAAAACTGACCATGTATTCATTGTTTATCAGTACGAGGATGTCGTCCAGGAAAGATTGTGCAGATGACTGAAGCAGAAGTCCGGGGCTTATGTATCAAGTCTCGTGAAATCTTCCTCAGCCAGCCTATTCTTTTGGAATTGGAAGCACCACTGAAAATTTGTGGTATGTAAATGGATAAAGTTGAAAGCAAGTCTTTCAAATCATGTTTTTCTTCCCATATTTATATTGAAACTTATACTTTCAATTATAAAAATTGAAACTTTCATAAAATTATGTTATAGACAATAAAATATTTGTAGTATTACAACAGAAAAAAAGGTTCCAGAAATCATAACAAATAAAGAGTCCTTAGAAGTAAGAAAACAACAGTATAATAAGAACAAAAGATACGAAGGGGCCAATCTTAGAAATAATAAAATGGCCACTACGCAAAGTCCTCACCCCGCTTAACTAATAATCAGTGAAATGCAATTTAAAACAAGTCCCAATCAGACAAGGAGGCCCATGCTACTTGGGAGGCTAGGGCCAAGGCTAGTCTGCGCAATTTAGCTAGACCTGTCAAAAATAAAAAGGGCTGGGGATGTAACTTAGTGGTAGAGCCCCTGCCTAGCATACTCAAGGCCCTGGGTTCAATTCCCCAGTACCACTAAAAATTTAAAAATAAATAAAGCAAGTCTCTTATTCCAATCAGATTACCAAAAAAAAAAAAAAAAAAGGTCAAAGATTGATATTTAATGTTGTCAAAGATATGGAGAAATGGCATTCCAATACACTACTATAGAATTTAGAGGATCAATATAGACCAGTATCCATGGTCTTCTAATTTTTTGTGTGTTTAAATTTATTTTGCAGATTATATTACTTTATACATTGCATTTGTTCAGTGTCTTTTGGCCAAAAGCATAAAGTTATGAGCTTAAGTCTAGTGATCTTGTTGTTAACAACCAGAAAAATTTTTGGATAGAAAGTAACACTTTTCTATCTTTCATGTAGCAGAAGGAAGTTGTTTAAATACTGTATCATACTGGCTTTTGGTTATATAATGCAAGTATTCTTTGAAGTGGTTATTAGTATATATGACATTGTTTTCATAGGCTTACATGCTTTTGCTCAAACAAGGATAGTTTGCTGTATGCAAAAAAATCTCCGGCATATTTTTTAATCTATTTTTGTATTGTGTAACTTGTAGATACTTAATATGCTCCTTAAATGATTTTTATTCTCTTTCTTTGTGTGTTTTATATTAAATCATGCACCTGATATTACTTTGTATAGTGCCCAGCAAATAAGAGATATTTGTATTAATTGAATAAATTAATTAGCTTAGAGTAATACCTGTAAGAGGTAGACATTTAGAATTCTCTAGAAATGATCAATCCCTTTTATGAATTTAAGTGAAGCAAATGTAATTATTTATAGATGATCTTAAAATGATTTATTATTATGGGGCTGGGGATGTGGTTCAAGCGGTAGAGCACTTGCCTGGCATGCATGCGGTGCTGGGTTCAATCCTCAGCACCACATACAAATAAAGATGATGTGTCCACCCAAAAAAAAGGAAATATTAAAAAAAATGTTTTATTATGTTCCTCAATTTATGATAGGGTTATGTCCCAGTAAACCCATGATAAATTGAAATATCTTAAAGATACATTTATGCTGGGTCTGGTGGTGCAGGCCTGTAATCCCAGCAGCTTAGGAGGCTGAGGCAGGAAGATCATGAGTTCAAAGCCAGCCTCATCAAAAGCAAGGTGTTAAGCAACTCAGTGAGACCCTATCTCTAAATAAAATACAAAATAGGGCTTTGGTTGAGTGCCGCTGAGTTCAGTCCCCTCCAAAAAGAAGTATGAACTAAAAATACATTTATACACCTAACCTACTGAACATCAAAGATTAACAACACAGTATGCTGTGAAATATAAGTTGTTACCCTTATTGCATGGCCAACAACTGGGAGCTGCAACTTATTGCTGCTGCCTGCCATCTCCAAAGAGTATTCACTAGCCTAGGAAAAGTATGGTTTCTACTAACTGATATTGCTTTTGCAGCATCATAAAATTATAAGTAAAACCATCATTAGTCAGGTACCACCTGTGCTTTTTAAAGGTACTCTTTCAAAAGTATTTTTAATGTAAAAATAACTTAAAGGTATTAGAAGTTATTTATACTATGTATTTCTTAGTTCTTACTATTAGATCAAAGTAAAAGTATTATATAGTAAGAGTAACTATATTATCAGTTATATATAAAAAAGTTGCCCCCAAAGTTTGTGGCTTACAATATTAACATCCCATGGTTTCTGTAGGTCAGGAATTGGCACAGCTTTGCTAGTCCTCTGGTTCTGGGATAAGGATTGTCAAGGTTCAACAGTGAGAGGATTCAGTTTTTTATAGGCTGATAGACTGAGGGCCTCAGTTTCAAATGAACTATTGACCAGAGGCCTCCCTCAGTTCTTTGCTGTATGAGCTTCTCCATAGACCATTGACAGGGAAGAAGGTGTGAGAATGCAAGCAGAAGTCATGATCTTTTATATCCTAATCTTGGAAGTATTTGCCCATCTCATTTTTGTTGTTTCCTATAAGTCACAAGTCACTTGCTTAAGGGGAGGGGATCGCATAAGAGTTTGAAAACTGTTTTGTAGAAGCTGCTTATGACAGTAATCAGTTTTTCTAAAACTAACTTTTTCTGTTTTTTAGGAGATATTCATGGACAGTATACAGATTTACTGAGATTATTTGAATATGGAGGTTTCCCACCAGAAGCCAACTATCTTTTCTTAGGAGATTATGTGGACAGAGGAAAGCAGTCTTTGGAAACCATTTGTTTGCTATTGGCTTATAAAATCAAATATCCAGAGAACTTCTTTCTCTTAAGAGGAAATCATGAATGTGCTAGCATCAATCGCATTTATGGATTCTATGATGAATGTAAGTAAAAATAAAAACTTAGAAAAGAAATTAATAGAGAAAGGGTCAGGCAGCTGGGGTAGGGGCTATGGTGGTGGTGGCGGGGGCAGGGGGGGCGCATGGTGGTGGGATTACACAGGGTTATTTATAGTGGCCACAGGGTTAAAAAGAAACACTAAAGTTCCTAGGGAACCAAAGTAAAATTTTGTAAGAACAAAATGGATAAAGAGGAGAGAACCTCTGGTGGCTGTGAAGGTCCTGATGCCGTATATGTCAGATTGATATCTTCTGATGGTCATGAATTTATTTAAAAACAAAAAACAGTGCACTAACATCAGGAACAATTAAAGCCATGTTGAGTGGCCCAGGTCATTTTTCCAAAAATAAAACCAGTGCATTCAGTTTTAGAGAGATTGCTTTTCATGTGCTATCAAAAGTATACATGTGGGGCTGGGGATGTGGCTCAAGCAGTAGCGCGCTTGCCTGGCGTGCGTGCGGCCCGGGTTCGATCCTCAGCACCACATACAAACAAAGATGTTGTGTCCACCGAGAACTAAGAAAAAATAAATAAATATTAAAAATTCTCTCTCTCTCTCTGTCCCCCTCTCTCTCACTAAAAAAAAAAAAAAAAAAAAAAAAAAGTATACATGTATTTTACTTACAAGGTTTGCTACATTAACTGCTCTACCAAGGTTCCTGAATTCCCAAATGCACCCAAAATTTCCCTGGAACTACTGATAGCTGCAAAATTCCTGGATTATTAAGTAAATTGTAATACAAACTGTTTAAAAAACAAATAAAAAAACATGAAAGAAAAGTAATTAATAGAAACATCTTCTTAATAATTTTCCAGATCAAAGGAATTCCTCCAGTTCAAAGTTTTTTAAAACTAAAAAACAGAGGCGTAAGAAAGGAAACCTGAAACTGGGAACCATATTACTAATGAAATTAGTTTCTTGAGATCTCCTTGGTCATGTTGTTTCAGATTGACTGTAGTTTCCTTAGGTGAAAAGGCCCTGTTTTAATAATTAGTTTACCTAATAAGGTATCCAAGTGAAACAGGTCTCTATCAGTAGTGGCTTCAGGTTTTCTAACGTCCAGAAGTTTTTAGCTCACAGCATTCTTGTGATATGACCAAAGCTCTCATTAGCACTGTGTCACAAGAACTATTGAGACATTCTTTGAAACTATTTAAAAGTCAAAAGTTTATGCAGGCATAGTGGTGCATGCCTGTAATCCCAGCACATCCAGTGGCTGAGGCAGGAGGATCACAAGTTCAAGGCCAGACTCTGCAACATAGACCCTAAGCAACTTAGTGGAACCCAGTCTCAAAAGAAAAAGTAAATAAAAAGGGTTGAGAATATAGTTCAGTGATGAAGTTCCTCTGGGTTTAGTTCCTGTTAATCCTCCCCCCACAGAAAAAAAACAGGTCAAATTTTATTATTAGAATTTTAATCTATATTTACAAACCCAGAAAGATACTGAATACTCTGGGGTATCCTTATTTTATTGTGCTCTTTTTCATCAGTAGGAAATAATTGATTTACGTTCTGTAGTAGTATTTCCAAGTATTATTATTATTATTATATTACCCTACTATATTCAAATTTTGTCTGTTAGTTTTGTTAGATTGACTGGGAGTGAGTATGTTTGGTTAATTACAATTTAGAATCAATTATGGTAATTTTCTAATTGAATTTATTCCTTTTTTTACATTGTAGCATTCCCCATTAGAATCTACTCTTGCTTTTTTCCATCTTTAAATATGGTAGAGTTTAATTAAACTCGTATCTCCTTGATTTATGTAATGATTTGACAAGTGTTTGAGGACAATATATATGTGTGTATACATGTGTACACACACACACTATACACACACCAGTCACTTCTGAACACTGGGGATATAGCAGTACATCAGACAGATAACCTATTTTCATGGAGCTTATGTTCTAATGGGAATGATTCTGTATTTGGTTTTATATTATATTTTTAGTTATATAATGTAATGCGTGGTTTGACTTGTTGAAAGCAAACCTGTAGAAGGGAAGTAGGTTAAGAACATGAAATCACAACTTCTTCAAGCTACCTAAGGATTAGAAGTATATAGGTGTGTTCTTAAAAGAAAAGAGGTATGAATATTCTTGATGATAAAAGTGACATCAAATGGAATAATGCATGGGAGAGCAGCTTGTAAACAGTGCTTGGAGTTACACTTACTCATTAAGAGATAGGCTGTAGCCTAAAAACATAGGAGATTAGTACCTGTGTCTTTCATCCCTTTCCTGGTAGTTGAACTTAAAGCCAAATCAGGAAAATCAAGTAAGTCTTAAAAAGGTGAACATGCACTTGAGGTCATCTTTGTTGTAGCTATTTAAGCTAGGCTACAGGAAAATTATAGCCTTTATGTTGTTGCACTTGCTATAGTGCCAAGATGTAATTCACTCAAAAGTGAATACCAAGTTAAGCACTTGTAAATTTTCTTTTTTGGCAGTAAGTTTATACTTTTGCTCAGTGCATTACAGTTAAAATGGACCCTTTTCACTTCTGCTTACTCACTTGGCTAGGTATTTAGTGCTAAAGTTGAAGGAAAAAGATGAACCGATACCTATTAGGCTATTTCTAAACTTCTGAAATTATAGTGATCTTAAAAGACAAAAATTGTTTGATGTGTTTGTTTCATAAAACACCCAACAAAATCTTGCAAGTCTTTGTAACTTTACTGAAGGTGCTAGTGTTTAATATATTTGTTACCTTTATTGAAGTGTTAAACTTACTACTCTTTTTTTTTTTTTTTCTGGCTTTGCAGTGCTTGGGTTGAAACTCAGGGCCTCACCTGTAGTAGACAAGTGTTCTACCACTGAGCTACATTCCCAGCTCATCAAACTTATTTTTATGTAACTTGTACATCTAGGGGGAAAGTGCTGGTTAAGCAAAAGAGAAAATTGAAATCATTATGGGAAAATCTTTTAGATTTTTAAATTTATTTGCTTGTTCTTTTTACAGGCAAACGAAGGTTTAATATTAAATTGTGGAAGACCTTCACTGATTGTTTTAACTGTCTGCCTATAGCTGCCATTGTGGATGAGAAGATCTTCTGTTGCCATGGAGGTAGAGTATTAAATTTGCCTTAGGAGTTTTCCTTATTGTTCCCTAACTCAGAAAAGACCAAAATAATTAGAATGCTATGGGGGAACAAAGTAGTACTTATGTGAAAACTGAAGCAATTAAAACTGTATTAAGCATAGCTAAAACAATTGGAAATTTGTGATATGTATGAGTAATGAAATTTTAATTCTTTAAAAAATTTCTCATATAAAAAAAGGATAACTAGAAGTTGTGGTTTTTGTTTGTTTGTTTGGTTTAGTTTTTAAATGTCTTGTCTTAGCCTCTATTTGTTTTGTGATGCTCAGGATCAAACCCACAGCTTTATACATGTTAGGCAAGTGCTCTACAAGTGAGCTGCATCCCCAGTCTGTCAATAAAAATTAGGTGATCATTGTTTTCTTGCCTATGTAAATACCTTTCATCAGAATCCAAAAGTAATTGAACTTAATTTTTACATATTAAAAGTGCAGCTTTGTGCAATGTGTCTCCTTGTCCTAAAAGTAATTTCTTGGTAGAATGTAAGTTATTTTATATGATTTGAATTTGTAAAAATTCATTGGAATAACTAACATGACTAGCGCTTAGGTAGATGTGTAATGGATCATATTGAAGAATTTTAAGATCTATTGATAAAATATATTTAAGAAACATTAAGTAATAAATGATTTAATTACGTCAGTACTTCTAGAGAGAGTACATTATTATGAGAAACCAGAAAAGGGAGAAAAGTGTAGGGCACGTGTTTATGGAGGCATGAGTTTTAGAGGGTAAATGGACTTTAGAGAAGTGAAAAGGACTTGAGACAGTCTGTGTGTTGTCTAGTTTAGGGAATGTGTTCCTGATTAGAATGTCAAATACACATTGGGGAATGATGAGATAAGACTAGAGATTTGAAAACTGCCAAAGGAGTTTGTTAAATGGTTTAATAACAGTATCAGATTTTAGATAGGGAAGTAATTTAATGAAAATAATTGAGGGGCTGGGATGTGGCTCAAGAGGTAACACGCTCGCCTGGCATGCGTGGGGCGCTGGGTTCGATCCTCAGCACCACATTAAAATAAAATAAAGATGTTGTGTACACCAAAAACTAAAAAATAAATATTAAAAAAAAAGAAAAGAATTGAGAAAATTTGTTTTCATCACTATATGGAAAGAGTTACACTGGAAAAATGCTGAAAAGACAAATGCACTTGATTAGGCTTAAGGCAATAAATGGTTTATTTTCTAACAACATAATTCATTATATTGAGACATGTTTTCCAGAAGGTATTAAACATTTAAGGGATTATAGTTCTTACACATTGGTATAGCTAAGAATAGAAATACAGCAGTATGAAATGTGAATGTTTAGCTTTGTTCTTTGTGATGACACTTGGATTGCCTACCAGAGAGAATTAATAGCTTATGTTTATATACTACAAATATTTTCATGTGTTTTTTATTGTTTATTTTTCTGGTCAGCAGATCCTGCCTTCATGAAAATAATGAGCATGTTAGAGTGGGATGTGAGGAAAGATTCTTAGGGAACCAATGAGGCATTTTAACTTGGGAGTAAAAATGTTTAAGATTAGATAGTTCATAAAGTGGCAAGTGGTAGGAAGGATTGTAATTAAGTGTCTTTGTACAAAGAACAAGGAATGGTTGGAAAGAAAGTGGGTCTTTCCTTGAGAAATTTTTTGAAATATAATAAACAGAACTTCATTTCCTTGGTAGGAAAGATGGAGAAGACAACATAATGATAATGTTCTGTTACATCAGGATTATGTTTCATCTTTTTATTTATAGGACTATCACCAGACTTGCAATCTATGGAGCAGATTCGGAGAATTATGAGACCCACTGATGTCCCTGATACAGGTACATATGTAAAGAAGTTTGTTTTGTGTAAAATGTTGACATATTTGAACCTAATTATATTTAGTGGAAGTAGGATTGGTTTAATAAATAATAGAGACCACTTTTATAGTCAGTAAGCTAACTACAGAGTATTCTCATTAATCATTCCCCCAAATGTATGACTTTTAAAATTTTATGCAACCTTAAAGTGGTTCTTTCAAATGTATCACAAAAAAAGATCTTGCTGTTGATTCCACTTACTTTTCTAAGTTCCCTCATTCATACCTTTTAAATTGCCGGGCATGGTGGCACATACCTGTAATCCCATTGGTCCTGAGATGGAGGATCTTGAGTTCAAAGTCAGCCTTAGCAAAAGCGAGGTGGTAAGCAACTCAGTGAGACCATGTCCCCAAATAAAATATAAAATAGGGCTGAGGAATGTGGCTCAGTGGTCGAGTACTCCTGAGTTCAATCCCTGGTACCAAAAAAAATAAAATACAAAAAATCCCTATTAATCCAAAGATTTTAGTTAAAGTTAGCCAAGGATAGTTGCCTTGTTATTTTTTGCATCATCTGTATTTCATTCAAACTTTTAGAGCCCTGAAAGCTCTAGAGACATGGTTGATTTTTTGAAAATTATATATGAAGTTTATTAAAAATTTTTGTGTAAATTATTGACTATTCCAACATTAAGAACAACTCTTAAGTCAAATTAAAAAATGAGTCAAGTAGGGGAAAAGCAAATAAGTCTAGTTGATGATAAAATGCTGAATTAACAAATGAGCATGGTGTAACTTTATAAATAGATGATAGGCATAGTTTTAACATCTCTATTGGAAACATTGCTCAGGGCTGGGGCTGTAGCTCAGTGGCAGAACACTTGCCTAGCAAGTGTGAGGCACCGGGTTCAATCTTTAGCACCACATAAAAATAAACAAATAAAATAAAGGCATTCTATCCATCTACAAACTATAAATTTAAAAAAAACATTGCTCATATTTGAGTATTGTGTATGTACTATGGTATCTAACCATGGCATTTGTATTGTAAAATGCCACTGAATTGAATGTAGTTAAATTCCTCTGCTTCCTCCTGTGAACTTTTGGTTAAGCCAATATGTCCCATTGTCCTATATATAGGACACTTAAAAAACTTAAAATGAATAATTTGGGGCTGGGGATGTGGCTCAAGCGGTAGCGCGCTCGCCTGGCATGCGTGCGGCCCGGGTTCGATCCTCAGCACCACATACCAACAAAGATGTTGTGTCCACCGAGAACTAAAAAATAAATATTAAAAAACTCTCTCTCTCTCTCTCTCCCTCTCCTTTAAAAAAATAAAATAAAATGAATAATTTATAGGACTTGGAATTCTCCTGCCTCGCTTTTTTATTTATTTATAGTTTTTATTTTTTTATTTTTTAAAAAAAATTTAATTGATTTTTAAAAATAAATGACAACAAAATGCATTACAATTCTTATTACATACAGCACAATTTTTCATATCTCTGGTTGTATATAAAGTATGTTCACACCAATTCATGTTTTCATACATGTACTTTGGATAATGATGTCCATCACATTCCACCATCCTTGCTAACCCCCTGCCCCCTCCCTACCCCTTCCACTCCTTTGACTGATCTAGAGCTTGTCTATTCCTCCCATGCTCCCTCTCCCTACCCCACTATGAATCAGCCTCCTTGTATCAGAGAAAACATTCGGTGTTTTTTGGGGGATTGGCTAACTTCACTTAGCATTATCTTCTCCAGTGCCATCAATTTACCTGCAAATGCCATGATTTTATTCTCTTTTATTGCTGAGTAATATTCCATTGCGTATATATGCCATATTTTTAATCCATTCATCTACTGAAGGGCATCTAGGTTAGTTCCACAGTTTAGCTTTTGTGAATTGTGAGCCAAGCACCAAAAAACCAAATAACCCAATCAATAAATGGGCCAAGGATCTAAACAGACACTTCTCAGAAGAGGATATGTAGTCAACAAATATATGAAAAAATGTTCATCATCTTTAGCAATTAGAGAAATGCAAATCAAAACTACTCTTAAGAAATCATCTCACTCCAGTCAGAATGGTAGCTATTATGGAGACAGACAACAAAAAGTGTTGGTGAGGATGTGAGGAAAAAGGTACATTCATACATTGCTGGTGGGACTGCAAATTGATGCAGCCAATATGGAAAGCAGTATGGAGATTCCTTGGAAAACTGGGAATGGAACCACCATTTTACCCAGCTATCCTCAGTCTATACTCAAAGGACTTAAAAACAGCATACTGCAGGGAGAATCACAGTCCTGCCTCACCTTCTGAATAGCTAAGATTACAAGCATGTACCACCAGGCCCAGCAATTTTATTAATTGTTTTAATGGGATGATAGTACATAATGGGTTAAAACATCAGTACCTTTATGTGTTGTGTTCTCTGATAACAAATGCATGTGGATTTTCAAACCATAATAAGTTCTTCAATACCAACTGGTGTCTGGTTAATTTCTGGTGCTAACTTCCAGAATTAACACAAATTCCACACGTTAAGGGCTCCATTCCACAAGACTATCTCCACTTCAGACAACAGCTGCATGTGGAGTCCTCAGGTGACCCACACTTACACCCAGCTGTCGGTGAATTCAGGACATCCTCCTTTTCTGATATATTCGCTTCTTTATTATAAAGGTTATTACTGAGGAGCAGCCAAATGGAAGAGATAAACAGGGAAAGACATTGTGGGCAGGTAGCCCAACTTCTGGGCCCTCTCCAGGCATGTCTCCTTCCCAGCATGTCAGCGTGTTCATCCACCCAGAAGCTCCCCAAGTTGTGTTGTTCAACAGTCTTTTTAATAGAACTTTATTTTCAGGCCTGAAGTGGTAAGAGAAGAAAAGGGCTAAGAAATCCAACCCTGTGCTCACATGGTTGGTCTTTCTGGTGAACAGCACTTATCCTGAAGTTTTTTAGAAACCCCTTTATGAATCATCTTATTACCATAGAGTCAGAAGGGCCTTGTTACAGAAAACAAAAGATAACTCAAATTGCAAGGGTTTTAGGAGACCTGTGCTAGGACAAAATGGGAACAAAGACAAAACATCATTTTATTACATCACACTTTTATACTACTATTAAAAATATTAACATTAGTAAAACTGCCCTTTCCTTGTTTCTGCCAAAGACATTTTTTTAAACAAAATTATTTTATTAATCATTCCATTATTACTTATGTAATCAGATCTCCACTTATTGGATTCATCAGTTCTCAGCAAATTTAAACATATTCACCATGGAAATTGGGGTAAGAGAGGGACTCAGAATTCTATTAGGAACATAACTGTATATGGAAAAAAAAAGTCCTAAACTTTCTGATGAGGATTATTTGTAATTTTTTAAAAGGGAGATGAAAGTTTGAGCTGGATAGTAACCAAGTAAGTTAATTTCCTAGAGACTCGAAGACAGCTAGGCATTAAAAATTATTCATTGTTCAGTACCTGAGTAAAACAAGGTAAACCTCTAAATTGGACTTCACTTACATTTAGTTGTTCATTTTGAAGTATCATTGGATTGTTTTATTCAGTGTACTGAAAACCTGATAGTATCACTCTAAATGCAGTTCACGACTACACATTAGCCATTATAAATGGTTGTACAGTCCTCTGATATCAGTAGGCCATCTCAAACACTGAATGTTGTAATGTTACTTCACTGCATATATCAATAGCTTACTTGTATCACTTATCAAAGAGAAAAGTGTTGAATGTCACCACAGATTTTGATTATAATTATTGAATGTTTGACTAACCCTAATAGAATTTTGTCTTTAAATAACATTTAAAAATGCCATTTTAAAATAAGATATAATATAAATATATATATTTAGTTGTTTATACTTTTTTTATAGTTCAGATATAAATCAGTGACATTAAGATTCTATTTTCAGTATATTTTAATGGAAATTTCTGAGATGCTGAAAAACGGTTATTTTGATCTTTGGTGTTCTGTGCAGGCTTCAGAAATTAAATTTATAAATTAACACAGTCTTTGAAATAGTATCCTAATTGATCGTGGTGCTTATTCATTAATCATTGAATCTTGACTCCAGGTTCTTTTGTTTGGTTGTTTTGGTGGTAATACTAAGGCTTGAACGAACAGGCACTCTGCCACTGAGCTGTAGTTCCAACCCTTTTTTATTTCTATTTTGAGACAGGGTCTTGCTAAGTTGCCCAGGCTGGCCTCAAACTTTCAATCCTGCCTTACCCTCTCAGAGTTACCAGCATTACAGATATATGTCCCCATGCCAGACTAAAGAATTTTAGATTCTTATTGTTACTATTGTGTTTCACTTTGTATGCAACACACTATCACATTTACCAAATCTTAAGTAATTGTATTTTAATTTTGTATAGTTTTGTTGTCACTCTGAAATTATGAATTCTTAATGGTTTCTGCTCACTGCTTCATCCCTGAAAACAGACTAGAATGTAGAAGCATTATAGAAGACTGGAAGTGTGTGTGGATTTTCAAGAGTCATCATCAGTCATAACTAAAGACTAAAAACCCATAGGTTTTTGTGTGCTGGTAGATTTCTTAAAACATCATAGTGAGAGCTTAGTAAAAAATAATAATAATTATTATTATTCAAACATTAAGTAATTATTATTATTGCCTACCTAATGTTTGAATTCCTCAAGATTTCATTTAGTAGTCTTTATATTCCCAAAGGTAATCTGAGTCACCCCTATGATTTCTACTAGTATTACTATCATGAAGATATCCAGATAAATATTTTTGTCCTGAACTCTTTTTTTTTAAAGGGAGAGAGAGAGAGAGAGAGAGAGAGAGAGAATTTTTTAATATTTATTTTTTAGTTCTCAGCGGACACAACATCTTTGTTGGTATGTGGTGCTGAGGATCGAACCCGGGCCGCACGCATGCCAGGCGAGCGCACTACCGCTTGAGCCACATCCCCAGCCCTTGTCCTGAACTCTTACTAGAGTCAAGGGTTTGATCCGAATTTGTTCCTTCACTTTTTTTTTTTAAGTCCTCCAGGCCTCAAGTGTATATTAGCCCTATCAAATATAGCAACTTATTTAAAAACCTTAGTGTGTTGGTGAGTCAGGGTTAGATAAAATATGCAAATGGAATAGAACACAATACTCAGAAACACAGTTTGTGTCTTTTTTTATTTAAAAAAAAAATATGTTGTGTGTGTATGTGTGTATTAGTTGTAGTTGAACACAATACCTTTATTTTATTTATTTATTTTTATGTGGTGCTGAGGATTGAACCCAGTACCTCATACATGCTAGGCAAGCACTCTACCACTGAGCCACAACCCCAGCCCTCACAATGTATGTCTTAAGGAAAGGATAAACTAACTATTCATGGAATGATGCTGATCACCTGGTTATTCAGGTGGAAAAACTATACACAGATTTTCATATATTGTTGTGCTCAGAGTGTGCTATATACATATTTCCTATATGTGGAAAATAGTGGAAAGTACTACCTTAAAAAACTAGGCAAGATTATATTTGCATAGTTGCTTTATAAGACAGATGGGCGTACCTTGGGGACAAGTGATTTGCCTTGTTTATTATAGGAAATACAGAACATGTCTTTTTTTAATTTAAGGAAATAAAACATTTTGTGAGGGTAGAAGTGAAATGTGATGGGCCATGTTTTTTACAGGGTGTGAGGGTAGAAGTGAAACGTTATGCTTTATCCTAACTTGTATTTTTCATTACTGTATTGTTCTCTAAAGGTTTACTCTGTGATTTGCTGTGGTCTGACCCAGATAAGGATGTTCAAGGCTGGGGAGAAAATGATCGTGGTGTTTCCTTTACTTTTGGAGCTGATGTAGTCAGTAAATTTCTGAATCGTCATGATTTAGACTTGATTTGTCGAGCTCATCAGGTATGAAAGAAGACTCATGGATATTTTATTATTTGTTAACTTCATACAGCCCTTTCATTTTATTTTCAAGGAAACATCTAAAAAAGCTCAAGTGACTTAGTATAAGGAAAGCAATAGGAGAGGCAGAGCCAGTACTAGATTTCACAGTTGATAGTTGATCTGTTAACCTTATCTTGCCCTACATGAAATGTTTGAAAAGAATGTTTTTGTACACAGTATAGTGCAACCCTAACAACATTTTCAGTGCTTTGCTGAAGCTTTCTATATGATGTCTAGTTTTCTTATGTGGTCTTTATATATTATGGACAATAGTCAAATGTTATCCTTAATTATGTGGATATTGTTTTTTGATAATGACAAACTACACTATAAAAAATGAAACATTGAAGAATTAGATTTTAGACTGGATATTAGATATCAGAATGTGGGGCTGGGGACATAGCTTAGTTGGTAGAGTACTTACCTTACATGCATAAGGCCCTGGGTTCAATCCCTAGCTCTGCACCCCCCCCCCCCAAAAAAAAAGGATATCAGAATGTGATCATTGTATTAACTGTGACACAATCATTGTTATGTAAGAAAAATTCCCATGTTTTCCAAACATAACTAGTGTAAAATAAATTGATCGAAAGCAGGGCTGGGGTTGTGGCTCAGTGGCAGAGTGCTCGCCTAGCATGCGCAAGGTACTGGGTTCAATTCTCAGCACCACATAAATATAAAATAAAGATATTGTGTCCACCTAACACTGAAAAATAATTTTAAAAAATTGATCGAAAGGCATTTTGGAAAATCTTTCTTGGCTAGGAATATATCTCATTGGTAGAGCACTGGCATAGCATGGTGGAGGCCATGTGTTCTATCCAAAGCACTGCAAGAAAAAAGAAAGAAAATGGAGAGGAAAGATGAAAATCTTTCTTGGCCACATTTGAGGTTACTGAGTTTTTAAAATTTACAAATATATTTAAGATTCCTTGTTATTGATGTATTAAAGCAAAATTTATTAAATTCATTCTATACTGTTTATAGTACTTTCTTTTTCTTTAGGTTTTATTCCCCATGATGCTTGCCTAGTTCTCTTTCTTTGTGCAATCCTAAGTGATAACAAAAATGACTGTTTTCTTCTCCTCTGTATGTTATTTATATATATATATCACATGTTTTGCTTGTCATTCTATTGAATGAAATTCCCAAATCCTTTTTTGGCTTTTGATTGTCTTTTAATCAGTAAGTATTCTATTTATAATTTTGACAATTAAGCATTCTGTTAGGTTTCAGAGCAGACTTGCTAATAACTTTCCTAACTAAAATCCCCACTGATAATTATTTTTCCAATTGTATGCTTTTATTCAGTGGTCTTAATACATGTAGGTAATGATTTTTAAAGCTCAAGTTATTGAACTATCTAGTTTGTTTCCTGTTTTCTAGAAACTTCCCAAATCCTGTTCTACTTGTTTTTTTGTTTTTTTTTTTAAGAGAGAGAGAGAGAGAGAATTTTTAATATTTATTTTTAGTTCTCGGCAGACACAACATCTTTGTTGGTATGTGGTGCTGAGGATCGAACCCAGGCCGCACGCATGCCAGGCGAGCGCGCTACCGCTTGAGCCACATCCCCAGCCCATGGTTTTTGGTTTTGGTTTTGTTTTCTTGGCAGTACTGGGGGATTGAATCCAAGAGTGCTCTAGCACTAAGCTGCATCTCCAGCTCTCTTTTTATTTTTTATTTTGAGGGGGTTTGGCTAAGTTGACGAGGCTGGCCTTGAATTTGAGGTCCTCCTCCCTCTCTCCCTATCTGTGAGATTACAGGCATGTGCCATTACACCTGCCGTTCTGCTTGTTTTTAGTCATGTTGTTTCAACAGTTGAGGCTTATAATAAGAAATAACACAAACTTCACACATTTGCTTTAAAAAAGTGTTTGAAAGAATAAACAAACAACTAAGAAACATAGTACTGAGTGCCAAGCACTACTATGAGCTGGGGGTAGAAGAGGTGGCCACAGTTTTTAATATTTTTTTAGTTGTTGATAGATCTTTCTTTCTTTCTTTATAATGTGGTGCTGAGAATCGAACCCAGTGCCTCACACATGCCAGGCAAGTATGCTACCATTAAGACATAGCTCCAGCCCGAGGTGGCCACAGTTTTAATTGAAATGGATAATATTGAAATTTTATCATAAGGTAAATGTCAACAGAAACATGTTCCTAAAACTGAGGTAGGAGTTATTTTTAAAAGTAAATTATTTTGGAGCTCTTTTTTATATTAGCAAACATTGTAGTGCAATTTTGCTTGTTGAAGGATATCTAAAAAAGACTTCAAAAGGTAATCTTCTGGGCTGGGGTTGTGGTTCAAGTGTTAGAGTGCTCACCTAGTATGCGTGAGGCACTGGGTTCAATCCTCAGCACCACATAAAAATAAAATAAAGATATTGTATCCACTTAAAAATTTAAAAAAAGGTAATCTTCCTATTGTAAATAAATATAAAATGCTAGTACCTCTCATTTGTAGAGTTGAGATTATTTAAATCACTTAGGAATTGACAACAGAATTTAGAAATCATATTAAATCAATAAGGAAAAGCATTTTAATAAAAGTTCAATTTATTAGCAGCTAACAAAGGAGCATGATATGTGTGACTTAAACCCAACTTAGTAAATGTTTTCAGTATTTCAATGTGGTAAGTTTAAAAGTGAAACAAGAAAAAGGATCTTAGCACAGTCTCCTTTTTGTTTTTGCTCATTTAATTAAGAATTCTGTAATTGATTACAGTGTTATCAAAGATGTGCTTGGTATTCCAGCTCCCTGTGGACATTATACCTACCAGGTTCTCCCCCTTTCCTTTATGAGTGTTGGAAATATGATTTTTTGAGTTTTCACTTTTAACATTTCCTTTGACAGGTGGTGGAAGATGGATATGAATTTTTTGCCAAACGACAATTGGTAACCCTATTTTCAGCCCCAAATTATTGTGGCGAGTTTGACAATGCTGGTGGAATGATGAGTGTGGATGAAACTTTGATGTGTTCATTTCAGGTATGATATATATGTAAATTTTTAACAACTGGAAATCTAATTGAAACTATTGTCATAATGATTTTTCTTTTGGATTTGTGATCTTCCCTTGAACAGAGTGTTAAAAATCAGTTTAATGCAGGAATGATTGTCACTGAAACTCTTTTAGAGATCCTATTTCTCATCACAAAAAAGTTTCCAGCCTCTTTTGGTATATATTAAATGTGAGAGTTTTCGGAGATCTGAATTGTGTCAAGGGATCCTGATTCAGTTGAATTCCTCCATATGACCTGTTGGATATTGGCTTACCTAGTAATGTGAAGGCAATGGATAGGTTTTGTTTTCTTTTGCAAGATGAACAGGTAGGATAGACATTTTCTTGTGAAAATGAAGTAGAAAATTTACCTAAGGTACTTTCCAAATCATCTTAAAGTATCTTTTGTAAACATAGAAACATTGATATTTTGAAAAGGGACCAACTGTAGTTTGGTGTGCTGCTCACAGATGGTTCTTATTCACTGACTTAAATAGCTTCAGTACTTTGTTTTTGTAAAGGTTATTTTATATCCTTCACATGTACACACTGTACATTTATTCCTTGGTACCCATGGGGTATTAGTTCTAGAGCTCCCTGTAGATAATAGAATCTGAGGTTGCTCAAGTCATTTTATATAAACAGCACAATGTTTGCATATAGTCTGTGCACATCCTCCAGTATTCTTTAAATCATCTCTAAATTACTTACAATGGCCAATGCAGTGCATATGCAGTGTAAGTAGGAGTTGTACTCTATTGTTTAGAGAATTAATGATGAGGCAGAAACATCTGTAGATGTTCAGTATACATTTTTTCTTCTGAATATTTCAGTCTACAGTTGAATTTTCAAATGCAGAACCCATAAATACATAGGGCCAACTATATTTCTCTTTCAGGTCTTATCCTAACAGTTGCTGTCATGGAAAGTGGGATTAATATGTTCCTTTCACCAAGGCATTATAATGCTCTTGAATAATTTTAAGAAATACTTTATAAATGTTCTCTTTATATTTTTCCTATAAAATCATGGTATTTTCTGTATATAATGTAGGTTAAATTTACACTTACTAGGGAGCTAGAATTGTGGCTTAGCAGTAGAATGTTCCCTAGCACATCCGAGAACCCTGGGTTTGACCCTCAGCACCACATAAAAATAAATAAAGAAAAGAAAAGAAAGAAAGGCGTTGTGTCCAACTACAACTAAAAAATAAATATATATATTTTTTTAAATTTATACTCACTAGGATGAGTATAAGTTAAAACGTCAGATGGCAGCAATGGAATAATTCAAAACTTTATACATTGGTGGCAATGTAAATTGGTACAAATGTTTTAGAAAACAGTTTGGTAGTCATCAAAAGGTTAACCATGCCTAGAACCACCTCCCAAAAAGGATGAACATAGAGTTGACCCAACAATTTCTCTTCTAGGTATATACCCAATAAAAATGAAAACATAGGTCCACACAAAATCTTACACATGATGTTCAAAGCAGCATTATTCATAATAGCCAAATAGTAAAAATAATCCCAAAGCTCATTGGAATAACAAAATGTGGTATATCCAGTGGAATGTAATTTAGTAATTAAAAAAAGAATGAGTTACTAATACACATTGTATTATTGGGAGCTTTGGAATCAAAAGTTGAAAGAAGCTGGTTGCAAACAACCACTTAGGATGCCAGTTATGTGAAATGTCCAGAGTAGACAAATCTACAGAAACAAAGTAAGTTAAGTGATTGCTTATGATTGGAGGGAGTTGGAGAGCAGAAATGGTGGGTGACTGCTAATAGAAACAAAGTTTCTTGTGGGGGTGGACAAAAATGTTCTAAAATAAGATTATGGCCATGGTTGGTTTGCTGGGCACTGGTGTATACTTGTAATCCCAGCTATTTGGAAGACTAAGTCAGGAGGGTGCAAATTTGAGGCTAGCCTCTGCAACTTAGACCCTGTCTCAAAAGAAAAATAATAAAAAAAAGTGGGGGATATAACTTAGTGATAGAGTGACCCTGAGTTTAATCCTTAATACCATAAAATAAAAGAAAATAACCTTGACTTGACTACTTCAAATAGATAAACTTTATGGTATGGAAAACATGCCAGTAAAGCCAGTCTAAGATCTGTTTACTACAAATTGGCAACACAAAAATGATTTTTTATTAAAAATAATTTATAAGATCTAAAGAATTTATAACTTGAAGATTAATTACCTGCTTAACAAAATATGTCAGGATTATAAGAGCTTGGGTCTTTTGACTCTTGAAATCGATGAGATATACTAATTTGGAAAAAAGTCTTAAATTTAAGGTGGGTACTTGATAGAGTTAGTGTACTCAAGCTTTCTACTAAAATATTAATGGAATAATACACAATAAGTTTTTGGATATTTGTATTTTCTTTTGTTTATTGTTGTTTAGTCCTGGAGATTGAATCCAGGACGTTGTGCATACTAGGTACTTACTCCACCTCTGAGTTACGCCTGTAGCTCTTGCACTGTCTTCAAATATGAGAAATATTTATTGTGTTTTGCTATTTTATTCTACATTTTGTTACATTTTGATAAATTGTGCTATTTTGAAAGAATAATATTGTGGATTATTTACTTTAAGATATTGAAACCATCTGAAAAGAAAGCTAAGTACCAGTATGGTGGACTGAACTCTGGACGTCCTGTCACTCCACCTCGAACAGCTAATCCTCCGAAGAAAAGGTGAAGAAAGGAATTCTATAAAGAAACCATCAAATTTGTTAAGGACATACTTCATAATATATAAGTGTGCACTGTAAAACCATCCAGCCATTTGACACCCTTTATGATGTCACACCTTTAACTTAAGGAGACGGGTAAAGGATCTTAAATTTTTTTCTAATAGAAAGATGTGCTACACTGTATTGTAATAAGTATACTCTGTTATAATATTCAACAAAAGAAGTTAAATCCAAATTCAAAATTATCCATTAAAGTTACATCTTCATGTATCACAATTTTTAAAGTTGAAAAGCATCCCAGTTAAACTAGATATGATAGTTAAATCAGATGAAAGCATGATGATCCATCTGTGTAATGTGGTTTTAGTGTTGCTTGGTTGTTTAATTATTTTGGGCTTGTTTTGTTTGTTTGTTTGTTTTTGCTAGAATAATGGCAACTATTTTTAATTTTTTTTCTGAAACATTTTTAAAAGTGAAACATGGGAAGAGCTTTAAAGACATTCACCAACTATTATTTTCCTTTACTTATCTATTTGCTCTTACTAAGAAAACATGCCTCATTACAGTAAAAGGAATTTTAGAGATTGATAGTTTTAAAAATATGCGAACTATCCAATAATTTTTAATCAAACAGTTTGGGCATACATACAGCTGATAGTGAATATTTTGCTTTTTACAGAAATTGCCACTGATTTGGATTTGTGCACTCTAATTTTTAACTTATTGATGCTCTATTGTGCAGTAGCATTTCATTTAATTTTAAGATAAGGCTCATATAGTATCACCCAACTAGTTGGTAATGTGATTATGTGGTACCTTGGCTTTAGGTTTTAATTCGCACGAAACACCTTTTGGCATGCCTACTTCCTGATAACACCCTCACCTGCATCAGTTTTGTTTTTGGGGTTTTTGTTGTTGTTTGTTTGTTTGTTTTTAGATCCACAGAACATGAGAATCCTTTTTTGACAAGCCTTGGAAAGCTGACACTATTTTCCTCCCTCTGTACGAAGGATGTATTTAAAAAGGATGCTGGTCAGTGGGACATATTGTCAACTATGGGTATTGGGTGCTTCACTGTCTAATATTGCCATGTGAATGTTGTATACGATTGTAAGGCTGTGTCACTAAAGATTTTAATTCTGGTTTTTCATAATCAAAGGTCATATGATATTGTATAGATATGCTTTGTAGTGAACTATAGTAGCAATAATTTCTGTACATGATCAAGGGTTTATTGCAGCATTTCTTTGTTTTTGTTTTGTTTTAAGGGTTAGAATTAACAAATGGCAAGGAGTAGAAAAGTCAACATAAAGATTTTAGAAGGAGAACTGATAGGACACAGGTTTGTGATTCATTGGATGTGATTCTAAAATCTTTTATTGAGCATTGTCAAATTTGTAAGCTTCACAGGGATGGACATCATATTTATAATACCCTTCTATATGTGCTACCATAGACGTGAAATTCTTGACCTTAATATTGTCTTTGAAAATGTTTAAATTGAGAATTCTGTTAACTTACATTTTATGGATTGGCGCATTGTATTACTGCAAGAAATATTTGATTTTCAGCACAGTGCAAAAGTTCTTTAAAATGCATATGTCTTTTTTTCCTAATTCCATTTTGTTTTAAAGCACATTCTAAATGTAGTTTTCTCATTTAGTAAAAGTTGTCTAATTGATATGAAGCTTGGCTAAGTATTTTTATTTCATTTTTTTCTTTCCATTGAGACATTTAAGTACATATTTTGACATTGGATTTTTTTCTGAAAGTGTTCATGACCTGCATATATATTAGATTAGGTCACGTGTGTGTGTGTGTGTGTGTGTGGTGGGAATTGAACCCAGGGCCTTGTGCATGTGAGGCAAGCACTCTACCAACTGAGCTATATCCCCAGCCCTCACACATGCTTTTATCTAAAGTGATTTAATATCTTCCTGATTGAAGTATAAATTATGCAATTTCTAATAGAAGCTTTCTATTGAAGACATCTACATCAGAGGTAGATCTATAATAAAAGCCTTTAGCAAGAAAAGAGCAATCTTTTACATCAGTATTTGTTAATTCACAAATACTGGATCCTGGCTTTTTTTAAAAGTCATCTCTAAGTCGACTAAATATGAAAAAATAATCACTAAGCAAACTAATATTGGTCATAAATTTAAAGTATAGAAATTTACCATGTTGAAAAATTATTTAAGCATTCTTTTTTTTAATTGGTTGTTCAAACCATTACAAAGTATTTAAGCATTCTTAAAAGCACTTTAATAACATATTCACAAGTAGTGTGTTCATCACAAGTTGGTAATATTGCTACTTAATTAAATTTCTCAGGAGAAAAATAACCTGGATTCCAATGTCACTGACTTATGTTCTTCCTTTGCTTTTTTCAGTGTAGTGATTTTCTGTATACAGTTTAACCCAAATGTTATGACATTCAAAATCATTAAACATACTAGATATGTATTATAAGGAGGATCACATGGATTAGAATAAGCAAGGTTATTATGGTCATTTTGTTTGTTCTTGAAAGAATCAACTGCAGTCAATCTTTTGCACTTAAAATTGTTTAACATTCTTTGTTTTAATTTTGTCTAAGGACAGGTTTTAATTATCAGCAAAGGACTGATTGGTTTAGTGTTGTCGTCTTTTACTACTCAGTGTTACTTTATTTTTGTAGAGTACTCAGTCAATCCTGAAGTTATTTTTTTTTTTTTGTTGCTGTTGTTGTTTTTTTAACTGAAAAAAGTCAGGAAGAAAACTTTTAAAGCTTTAAATAGGAACTATGCTTGTACATCAAAAGTATCTAATTGCAGTTATAATAACAAAAATATGAAGAAAGCATGAAGTTACCTACAATGGGATTATTCAGATATATTCCCAAATTAGGATGCAGTTTCTTTATGTATTAAGTTGTTAAAGGTTTGCAATGTACAGAGAGGCAGGCTTATGTCAAGTTAAATAGTTCCCATCTTTTCAATCATGCCTCTTAATTTTGGATATTGAACAAAACCTTGGGGCACTAACACCACTTTCTGTCACTATCAAATGGACATGTTTGGTCTCAGTACCTAATTCACAATTCACATTATTGGGTTATTTGAGTGATAGTCCCTGAGTTTAAATGATTTGACTTAAAATTTTGAATTTTGATCTTTTTACAGGCTAGCAATAAGTTCTAGGATACTGTCTCTTGATGCTGGAGCAGAGGCTGTTAGTTCCCAGTCACACAGAATATAGTCAGAAGAGTAAATGAATTATAACTCTATGTCTACTGTTTACCCTTTGCACAGACCAGTCCTTTGTAGTAAATGCATTTTAGACTTACGATATTTTCAACTTCTTATGGATTTATCAGGACATAACTCTGTTGGATGTGTAAAAACATCTGTCCTTGTAACAAGTAAAACAGCTGAGTCTCAGCTAATCATAGCAGCTGAGCTTTCAACAAGTCAGTGCCCTCAAACTGCCAGAAATGTCCATAAAAGGTAAATGCTGAACCATAACCAGTCAGGCCGTTTCTGTGTGTCCTTTGCTTCTGTACATACTGCCTATCCATGGGCAGAGCTCTGAGTCGTCATGCTTCGGGAATGCTACCTCAGGGGTTGCGGTTGTAGCTCAGTGGTAGAGCACTTGCCTAGCATGTGTGAGGCACTGGGTTCAATTCTCAGCACCACACACACACACACACACACACACACAAATAAATAAATAAAAATAAAGGTATAAAAATTGCAAAAAAAAATGCTTCCTCATTTATGATTTGTTTCTTTGATTAAATAAATTCAGCTAAATTGAGAGGGGGAAATGGATTGATTTGGAGTATGAATGTGTTTGGGGCAACACACCTTTCAAAAGAATTCATCAAAGGCAAGCCAGGAACATCTTACACTGTATCTCTTAAGAACACAAAAGTCTGTTATATTCAGCCAGGGGAATGAAATATGCTCAGTTTTATAAGTTCAGATATGTTCCTTTTTCTTTGTAAGAGCCAAAAGAACAAATTAACTTTTTTACATCTTTATGCTAAAAATGCAGTTAGAGAACAATGATGATCAGGCTGAGTTTGCTATCACAGCCAACCTAATCTTCCATCTCCCTTTCCTTGTGAGATCACACCTGAATTAAAGATGCATCTGAGCCACATAAAGTAACAAACACCTGTAATCCCAGCAACTTGGGACCCTGAAGGATTCCAAGTTCAAGACCAAGATCAGCAACTCAGAAAGACCCTAAGCAATTTAGCAAGACCTTATCTCAAACACAAAAAGGACTAAGGAGACATAGCTGTAACATTTGAAAGGACTAATTGCCTGAGGTTTCTAAGTTAAACATTCTTTTCAAATGTTACATGCAAAAAGATATAACCTAAGATCTATTTCTGAAGGCTTCCAGTTCAATCAGGCCTGCATCACCAAGTGAAGTGTGTGTTAATTTTTACAGCTGCCTCATCTGAGTAATTCAATAGATGTATTTAGGCCAATTTATTCCCCCCAAAGCAATGATGTCACAGCTAAACATCTGGAACTATCACAGATTGTTATGCAAATTTGTTGAAACATAAGTTTAAAACCCCTAGTATATTTCTTGGGGGTGTGGGAGGTGGTTGAAAATAAACTGCAGTGATAAAACTTTTTATATCAGACTATCCTCAGCATATTACCCTGATAACAGTTGCTGAAAATGTTGACACTTAATAAGTTATTGATGGGCTGACACCTGTTCTACCATTCATGGATTAACATGAACTTTGTCTTTTGCTCTTGATTTAATAAAAATTCCTGAGAAAATAGATGTGAAGTTTAAGTTATTTGAGGTTTATGTCTGGTAGAACTCATGAGTCTATTCAGTTTATCAAATTAAAATTAGTAAGATACTCATTACCTCAGAAAATCTTGTGTGAAACCCAGGATCCAACTCAACACATACAACTGGGTTCCAAACATATCAGTAAGAGATTTTAGAAACAAATCTCCTGTTTCCCAGGATAATTGCCAGGTTTTGTAGCCCACTGGGGCTTGGTGACTCCACCTAATTCAACTAATCAAAGATTTAGATTAAAATCTTCCTGTTATTTTTTTTTTTTTTTAAAGAGGGTGAGAGAGAGAATTTTTCAACCTTTATTTTTTAGTTCTCGGCGGACACAACATCTTTGTTTGTATGTAGTGCTGAGGATCAAACCCGGGCCGCACGCATGCCAGGCGAGCGCGCTACCGCTTGAGCCACATCCCCAGCCTAAAATCTTCCTATTATTATACTGCATGGCCTGCAAGCAAAATCCTTAAACTCTTTGAGTATGTTCACTGGCAGATTAACACGAATTGTAATCCATTCCATTTTCCATCATAGCAGTTACTGATTTGGATCCATTAAGACATTGGGTGTTCCTTAAGACTGTTAACATTTGACCCTTAAAATCTTGAGGTTTAGATCAGTCTCACTGCGTTGATTTGAACGTAGCTCATGGGCAGAGATCTTTTTTTATTCACTGACCGATCTAGAGTGCTTGACCCTTTATAAATGATAGAAAAGGTCTGTCAGTAACAATATTTGTTTAATGAATGGTAAGAGTTTCAAAATGACTGCTTGTATTACTGTTTTGACACCTTGGCCTTATGATGAAATTTGCCACAAATAAACAGCTCAAATTTTCATTCTCAATATAATTGCTTTTGTCTCTTTAAGAAAGAAGTCTCAGGAGAAAGTTGATTTGAGTGTGTGCTGCCCAAATGATTGATTGTCAAAACTGTGGCTGTTATTTGGTAAAATATTGGTAAATCTAAGAAGTAAAAGTGATAAGTTACTTGAACATTTTGCAGCTAGTATCTGACAGCCACATTGAGGAAGTTGTCTGTTCAAAACCAACCAAACAGTTCAAGATACTTGTAATTAGTTTCTTGCCTTCCTTTCTATAGATTATATTCTGTTTTGCTGATCTTGAGGCAAAACTTCACATTTTTTAGGAAAATAGTATAGTTCGTGTGATATTTTGCCCCCAAAGTAAGAGCACTTAAAACCAGGAATAAAAACTTTAAAGTGGAGAGGCTATTTCTTCATTTAACAAATAAGGATTAAGTCAAGACAGAAGTACAGGGAGAAAAAAAATGTTTACACACACACACACACACTTCAGTAAGGAACAAAATAAGTGGTACAGTGGAAAAAACTCTTCCAGGCAGAAATTTAATAAGTTCTGTTATTTTGTTAGATTGATTATTCCTGATACCCAGAGTTTATATATGTCTTTTCTGTTTAAGAGTAATTATGCAGGCTCCATTCATGGAGACCCTATCTCAAAACAAAAAGAACTGAGGATGTAGCTCAGTGATAGATCGCGCCCCTGGGTTCAATCCCTAGTACCAAAAAATAAGCCCATATGACTCCTACAGGTGAAGAAGAGGAGGGAGATTGCACAATGCCAATGTCTTGGCTGGGCACAAGATCACGAGCCACTCACACCTTGTAGATTCAAACAGCAATTCTTTATTCCCGAACTCACACCGGCCTCTACACACGTTCTGGGGCAATCCCAGTTCTCCTCCGCCCAATTCCCCTACTCCACGAGGCTTTTTTCCAATATACTCTCAACGGGAGCTCAGGCAGCAGGAACGCCCTAATCCCAGCAGCAATAATCTTCAACCTCTAACTTCCCTAAAACCTCTATTGTCTTAAACCGGAACGCCCTAAACTTGTCTTAAACCGGGAACGCCTTAAGCTCAAGGAGCAGGATACTTCCTCAAACCTGATCAGCTCTAAACCCGGATCCGCCTTGGTCCTTGAGCAAGGTCACCTTACATGCAATGTCAACAGCGAAATTCCAAGGCAAGTCCATTTAACATGGGGTACGCTGGCAAGGAAATTTCGATGCGTCATTCCTACTTGGCAATGGCCCTCAGCAGCACAACATAGCCACTATCCCTGCACCCAAATGGCTTGGAGGGTTGGGTAGAACACATAGAAAAGGAGTGCTGAAAAACATCGATTGGTGTCCTCTATTTAACCTTGTAAAGTTGAACATGTACATTTCTCAACAGCCCATCGGTTTTATTTTGAAACATTTATAGAAAAACTGCATGTGTGCATCATAGGACATATACAAGAAGTATCAAAACTATTTGACTTTAAGCCATGAACACTGACCAATCAGATCCTGTGCCAGGTATAAACATTGCAGCTGATGACCAAGTCTGTATGAGAATGCTCAATGCATTCACAATAAAAATAAATAAAAGACCCAAATACCCATTGACAGGAGCATTGATACAATATATTAATAGAGCAGAAGGAATGTAATAGTGATCTGCAGTGTCATTCATTAGCGTGGTCAAATCTATGATGAATACAAAGGCTGAGTATTAGTTCACAAATAAAACTTGTGTTTTAGGATAAATCTGAAGAAAAAGGAACCAGGGAAAAAGTGACCTATTGGAGACTAATGGGGGGAAGAGGACCATATAGAATCTAAACAGTACTATTGTTCTGTTTCTTGGATATATAAGTCATATGGTTTTGGTGGATGGTACTTTCATGAGTTTTTGTTTTAGGCTTCAACCTACATATGTGTTACATGTATATTTTGTACACATATTTCTTTTTTTAACCTTTCCTATTTTTAAGTTTATTTATGTCAGGTATTTGTTACAATAGCAGAAAACTGACTAACACATTCAAGTATGAGAACTGAATTTACCTTTTTAAAATTTTTTTGTTTGTTTTAGTTATACATGCTAGTAGAAATGCATTTATGCACTTTTTTTTTTTTAAAGAGGAGAGGGGGGGAGGGAGAGAGAGAGAGAGAGAGAGAGAGAGAGAGAGAGAGAGAATTTATTTATTTAGTTTTTTCGGCGGACACAACATTTCTGTTTGTATGTGGTGCTGAGGATCGAACCCGGGCCGCACGCATGCAAGGCGAGCGCGCTACCGCTTGAGCCACATCCTCAGCCCCTACATTTATGCACTTTGATATATCATACATAGATGTGATATAATTTCTCATTTTTCTGAGTGTACATATTGCAGAATCATTGGTCATGCAGTCACATATATACATACAGTAACAATGTTTCATTCTATTATCTTTCCTATCCCCACATCCCATCCCCTCCTCTCCCATCACTTACTTCTATCTAGGTTAAGGTAAGGTGGTAATGCTATTTTCCCCTAGTGCCCCCTCGCACCCCCCCCCTTATTGTGAATTAGCATCCGCATATTGGAGAAAACATTCGTCCTTGTGGGATCCGGCTTATTTTGCTTAGCATGATATTCTCCAACTCCAACCAATTACTGGCAAATTCCATAACTTCACTCTTCTTTTAAAAAACATGCATACAGATTCCTTCATGTAAAAATATATACACAAAAATATTTTTAAATAACTGATTAATAAGCTTCTGTAAAATGAGAACTGCAGAAAATGTTATAGGAGTTCAAGGGTGGCACAGAGCTCTGCACTTATTATTCAAATGATGATGGGATGATATAAGCTGGGTGTTAAAAGATGGAGACCAGATAGAAAATTTAAATAATAAGAGTAATGAAGAGAGCATACTATATGCAAGGTCAAAGAAGTGGGAAAAGTTTAAGACATGTTCAGAAAAAAGCAACAGAGTTAAAGAATTCTTACTTGTAAGAATGGAAAGAGATACATTTGGGAAAGTAGAATGGGAACAAACTGGAGGAGTTGTGGACACAGTGCAGAAGATGGTCAAGGTTATGGGCAATCAGCAATGATTTTTTAGTAAGGGAATAAACAGGGCCATCTTGAGAGATGGTGAACTGGATGGATAAGAAGAGAGAAAGAATAGTTCAGAGTCTTCATTCAAATGCTTGGGTCCTCATTCAAGTTTCAGGTCAAGTGAAAGATACAAGGAAGAAGCTAACAAAATCTACTTATGTTCCCAACCACTGCTTAACTGTTTACCCACAAAATGAAATTGTCCTACTTTTACAAATCAGGTGGTATCATTGCACACCTAGATTTGTTGATGTATAAGGTAAAATAATTTTCAGTAAGCTGTTTCCCCAACAACTTTAACATTTATGTGTGTTTGCTGAGTTTAATATTTTACAGATTTTGTAAAATGCAAACTGCAAAGATTTTGGGATTCTAATTGGGACTATTTGTGTGTGTGTGGGGGGGGGGGGGGTGACTGAGGATTGAACCCAGAGCCTTGTATACTGGAGGAAAGCACTACTACCAACTGAGCTATCCCCGGCCCAAGATTTAGGGATTCTAAGGAGTACTTTCACTTAATTTCCTTTTGATTATTTTATATATATATACAAGTTTATATATATAAACTTGTATTTTAGTTGTGTATTTATCTGTCTAGAAAGTTCTAGAAGGGTAGCGCCATATTGTATTAATTAATTTTCCTTCCCAGTGTGTTACATTGTGTTGTAGTGGGTAGTCATTATTCAGTACAACAAAAACACAAGTCTGGGAATTGATAATCACAGGAAACCCTGATACCTTGCAAAAGAGAAACCTTGGACGCATTCTTGGGACCTCAGGAAATAAACTTGAAGCAGCCATTTTCCTGAAAATTTTCACAACTAAATGGTGCTCTTGATCCATTCCCCCATTTAAAGGCCATGAAGAAAATGCCAGAGGACTTTGTCAAGAAAAATTAGCTCTTAAGATGTCCTCTCTTCTTACCTGTAGGTGATTTTGCTAACAAAGAAGGGAACCTAAGACTGGGTTTTCAGAGTTGCTGAATGAAGAATTAAGGGAAGTATCACAAATAGGCAAGCCTAAATTACTTTTCTAAGTGTAATTATAGTAGCCAAGAAAATCTGCAAGAAATCTAAATATCAAGTGATTTAAATACGACCCATCCATTCTGTAATATTATGTAGTCTTAGAAACAAGAGAGGGGCTGGGGATGTGGATTAGTCATACAGCGCTTGCCTGGGATGTGTAGAGGCCCTTGGTTGGATTCCCAGTACCACCAAAAGAAAAAGGTAAATGAAAGACTAGCAACGTGAAAAAAAAAAAAAGTATTTTTTTTAAAGTGCGTGAGTGTGAACGGAAGAAAAGCAGGTTCTGCGTGGGAAAAGAAAAGGAAAGGATGTGTGTGTGGGGGGGGGGGGTAAAAGCTGTGAAGGCTCATTTTATTAAGTACCTACTACATCTTAGGCGTGGCGGGGGGCAAAGTCCTGCGGTTGACGAAATTTAGGGCTTAAAACAGTAGAACATTACTGTCTCATTAAAAAAAAAAAAAAAACAACTTATAAAAAACACTCTTGGTTTAAGCGGGTAACGTGACCGCGTACGTGGTAACTGCGCTGCTGCATTCTCCCGGGAACCTCTCAAAGTAGGGACGAGAACTGCGGCCCCAGCCCTGCAGGGCCGCACTGTCTGGCTGGGGGAAGTTAACCATCTCAACATCGACTGATTTGGGGGCGTGTCGCTGGAAAAGAGGGCAAACTAGGAGGTGCCTCGAGCCGTGCCCGGGCCTTGCCCCGCTGAGAGAGAACGGTAGAAGCGGGCTGGGCCGCCTGGGTCCGCACAGGCGGGGGCGTGGCGAGGCGCTGGCGTCAGCCCCGCCCTGCGGCCGGCCCTGCGCGCTGATTGGCCCCTCGGGCCACGCGCCGCCGGCTGCGGGCGGGGGCTCTGCTAGGAGGTGGTGAGGTGTCGAGCGACCTGCGCACAACCGCCCGAGGCCGGGAGCTGAGGCAGAGGCGGGCGGCGCACCCTTCGCGGGTCTCCGCAGGTATCTCTGCTCGAACCGCGCGGTCGGGCCTGCAGACCAGCTTCCGGAGAGTTTTGGTTGTGTCTGGCCCGTCGGTGGCCGCTGGCGGCCCACTCCGCCGCCCACCTGTGTGAGAAAGTGGTCGCGTCTCTGCCCCCTAACAAGCGCCGCGGCCTCGTCCCACACCCCTGCACCGGTGAATTCCGCGGGTGCCCTCGCGGCCTCGAGCTCACGCCAGCTCCTGCGGCCAGGGGCTCGGGAGAAGCGGCGTCCCGGAGGCCGGGACTGGGGGCCACAGGGCGAAGGCCGGGCGGGGCGGGCATGCTGGTGCGGAGCTCGGGGAGCTGGGCAGGACGGGGAAAGGCCAGGTGGGGGGGACCGGGGGCTGGAGACGTCCCCGCACTCATTCACCGGGATCGTAGGCGGTCCGGGTGCCGCAGGGAGAAAACCGGGGCCGGGCGTCCGCCCGCCCGCCTCCTTTCCCCGGAACCGGGGCGGCGGTCTTGGGGTAAGTCCTGCCTCCCCCTCTTCCGCGGGTCCCAGGACACGCACCCCTGCCCCGGCGTCCGCACCAGAGTCCAGAGCACCGGCCAGTGGTGGCGCCGTGCTGTGCCTTAGCCTGTACCTCCAGTGAGGCGGCTGCCCTCTTACAAGACTCCAGTACGACTGGGGACCACCTAGCTTCTAGTCCTTAGAAAGGCCTGTGACGTAGCCGGGAATAGAGGCGCACGCTTGAGATCCCCGGGACCCGGGAGGCGGAGGCAGGAGGGTCGCAAGTTCAGGGCCAGCCTGGGCAACTTAGCGAGACCCTGTCTAAAAAAGGGCTGGGGATGTGGCTCAGGGGTAGAGCGCCCCGGGTCCAACCCCCAGTGCCTCCATCCCACAAAAAACCAAAATACTAAGGGTAAAGTACATTCTTTAGAGAGATGCTGTGATGAAATTGAGAACATGTACGTGTAGTTACGAATTCCATAACTAGCATATTTCCAAATACCAGCGAATTCCGTTATCAGTAAGAATTTAACATTTAAATATATTTAGTACTTGAAGTGAAACTTGGCTCAAACTCATATTCAAACCCTTCTTTCCTTGAAAGACACCCTTCCTGGTAAAGAAGATACAAAAATGATGCTGCTACAGTTTTTGCTAAGCATTCAGCACTGTGCTAGGTATTACCCATGTGGTTCCTTTTCTCAGACTCTACAAAATATGGTATTATTGATAATACCTAATGTGTCATTTGTACTGAGTACTTACTATCTACTGGATTCTGAGTAAACCTAAGTGCTTTTATTTCAATATCATGAGTGAGGAAACCGAGGCTTCCAGAAGTTAAATAACCTAAGGTCACATAGCTAATGAGACGCAATCAAGTCTTAAATCCTGAACCAGTCCCTTTTGCGTTTAGACTGATTTAAGTACCCTCTCTTTAGAAACAAAACAAAAAACCCACTCATTTGAATACTGTTCTAGCTGTTGTTCATTTTCTTCTAATCATTGCATGTTCATGCTTCCTGCCTCATTTTCTAACTTTAATTCTATTCAGCTGACTATTCTATTCACTCCTACCACTACATGGAAGTGTATTATATGTAATACAATTTCTAATCAGATTTGAATTCATCAAAGGAGCTGTGCCAATTAATTATTTTAAAATGCCTTAGCACTTACTGGGATTGTGGTTCAGATGTAGAGCACCCACCTAGCATGCGTGAGGGCCCTCGGTTCAATCCTCAGCACCACATAAAAAATAAAATATTGTGTCCACCTAACTAAAAAATAAATATTTGAAAACAATGCCTTAGCACCTAACAGTTGGATGAGGTCAAAAGCCTTTATAACCATTAGAAGATTAAAAATTGAAAAATTTATTTTTTTTTTGGTTTTTTTGGGGTTTTTTTTTTTTTTTTTATTGGTTGTTCACAACATTACAAAGCTCTTGACATATCATATTTCATACATTAGATTGAAGTGGGTTATGAACCCCCAATTTTACCCCAAATGCAGATTGCAGAATCACATCAGTTACACATCCACAATTTTACATAATGCCCTATTAGTAATTGTTGTATTCTGCTACCTTTCCTATCCCCTACTATCCCCCCTCCCCTCCCAACTTCTCTCTCTACCCCATCTACTGTAATTCATTTCTCTCCTTGTTTATTTTCCCATTCCCCTCACAACCTCTTATATGTAATTTTGTATAGCAATGAGGGTCTCCCTTCATTTCCATGCAATTTCCCTTTTCTCTCCCTTTCCCTCCCATCTCATGTCTCTGTTTAATGTTAATCTTTTCTTCCTACTCTTCCTCCCTGCTCTGTTCATAGTTGCTCTCATTATATCAAAGAAGACATTTGTTTTTTAGGGATTGGCTAGCTTCACTAAGCATAATCTGCTCTAGTGCCATCCATTTCCCTGCAAATTCTATGATTTTGTCATTTTTTATTGCTGCATAGTACTCCATTGTGTATAGATGCCACATTTTTTTTATCCATTCATCTATTGAAGGGCATCTGGGTTGGTTCCACAGTCTAGCTATTGTGAATTGTGCTGCTATGAACATCGATGTGGCAGTATCCCTGTAGCATGCTCTTTTAAGGTCTTCAGGGAATAGTCCGAGAAGGGCAATAGCAGGGTCAAATGGTGGTTCCATTCCCAGCTTTCCCACGAATCTCCAAACTGCTTTCCAAATTGGCCGCACCAATTTGCAGTCCCACCAGCAATGTACAAGTGTACCCTTTTCTCCACATCCTCGCCAGCACTTGTTGTTTGACTTCATAGTGGCTGCCAATCTTACTGGAGTGAGATGGTATCTTAGGGTGGTTTTGATTTGCATTTCTCTGACTGCTAGAGATGGTGAGCATTTTTTCATGTACTTGTTGATTGATTGTATATCCTCCTCTGAGAAGTGTCTGTTCAGGTCCTTGGCCCGAAAAATTTAAATCATCAAAATTGTGGAGATATAATAACTGTAGCAAAACTTCCAGCAATTTGCCAGAATATTTTTCCTCGATTTGCTGTATTTTTCAATAATTATATAATGCTGGTTATGAATAGAAATGCTGTAGTCATTTCAATAAAGATTCTTAAGTTATTTTATCAAAAAGATTATTATATACAAGGCCCTTGGTTCAATCTCTACCCCAACCCCAACCCCCCAGAAGTGATTCTTCCTCATAGTAGTGGCTTAACTCAAACATTAAATGAAGCAGGTATAGTGGCATATGCCTATAATCCAAGCTAATTCAGAGGCTGAAATGGGAGAATTATTTGAGGGGTTTGAGACTAGCATGGGCAACATACACCCCAAAGACAAGAAGCCACTGCCACAATTTATTGTGTGCAGTTAGACTGCAAATGCTAGAACTAAATTTGTATATTGTTTGCATTATCACTAGGTTTATGTTTTCCTCGCAAGGTGATAATAAGTAACATTGGAATGCTAACTGTCAAGTATTTGACTATGATTTCATTTAATGTTTAAAATAGTTATTTTAGTAGTTAAAAAATATGAGATTTCGAGTGAAATAGTCTTGGATCCAAGTTCTACTTTTATCACTACATGGTTTATGGGCAAATATCCTAACTTCTCTAAGCCTCAAATTTTTCATCTAGAAAATAAGGTAAAATACCCAACTTACTGAGATGTTTTGAGAATTAAATGAGATTATGTCTGTCACATTATCAAGTGATTGCAATTATAAGGCAGCTGAAACTTACCTGACTGCCCTGACTTGAGTTGCCAGTGGATTTGCTGTTAGATCATATAGACAAATGAATCTCCAAACTACTCTGCTTCTCTTGTATGATTCTGTGCACATTGTGCCAGAGAAGAATTATTTCAGATACCCATAGAATTGATGAGATATATTTACAAAATATACTTTTAAATCTCAGATATTTTATTCAAATATGAATTTTACTTTTGCTTTTCTGTGATGATGGGGATTGAACCCAGGACCTTATGCATACTTGTGCATACCTTTCACCATGCCAAAGGGCTTTACCTCTTGGCCACTCTCCAGCACCTTGGTAAGATTTTTTAAAATGTTAGTATAACCCATGTAAAAATTCATTAAAGAATTTTACTATAGGAGCAATAGTTTCTTCTATTCCCCCTCTTTGCCTATCTCTTGCCCTCAAAAAAATGGCCCATATTTAGATTTGCCTTTCATTCTTTTCCTTTTACTTGCAAGCAGAACTCTTCTTCTCTTGATATACCTAAACAAAAAGCACAATTGAGGTGAATTTGATTGAGACTATAACATTGATATCTCCTTGCCTTAAGCCCTTTATCCACAACTTTCCTATCAAAGTTTGCTTATTAACATCTGTGTATCTCTATTTGGGAATTTCAGATATTTACTTTCTTTTGTTTTTCTCAAATTTTATATTAAATATCCCAATACATAACCAAAGGTTTAATGGACTAATGTAAAGAGGCCTACTGTAAGCATGATATTTTGCCTTTTTGAGTGATAGAAAAATTGCATTGTATTTCATAATTTATCCATGGTTGTTTTTATATGAAAACTACTTACAACTATTTACCATTGAATAAAACTCATATCCTGAAAGATGTGCTACAGCTATTCTGTATTCTGGTACATCCCACCTCTGAGCCTAGCCCACACCACCCAACCCAATTTGAGAAGCTTGACTACTAGTTTTTTCCATCTAGATATAAGGCTGCTCTTACTCAGAAAAGATGCAGATGAGGCCTCCAGCTGTCTCCCAGATGAAGTGGGTAGGAAAGAGCAGAAAGTTCTTACACACATTTCAAGGCTCATGTTATCACTTATTCATCTTTGTATGGAGTTTATGGCACCCCTACTCCAATTTCATAATTACTTTTAATTTGGCTGGACCTTAAGATAAGATCTAGGAAAAAGGATGGGGGAGGAGAGGGAATCAAAATAGGAGAGAACCAATTAAGGATAATTTCTTCCTCCAAGTTCTTTGTAATGTGGCATCTAATACAGTAGCCACTATCCACATATGTCTTTATTCAGTGGCTGGTGCAGCTGAAGAATTTTTTACTTTAAATTGAAAAAGTGAAGGAGTATAAAATATTTTCCCTTATACACAACTTTATTTTTTATAGGACTTATATTTCATGTGAACTGTTAATTTACATTTCATGTAAATTGTTAAAAAAAAGCACCATAATTGTAAATAAGTGTAAATAACACACTAGATTTCAAAGATTTAGAATGTAAAATATCTTAATTTTTATATTGATTACCTGTTAAAAATTATATTTTGGATATATTGGTTTGTCTTTTCTTTTTAAATGTGGTTCTAAAATAGTGTAAAATTATATATGTGGCTCTCATTATATTGGACAGTGCTGCTCCACCCTCACTACATCCAATCTTATTTTCCATTCCTTCCTTCAGCAGGAAAATTTCTGAGGGTCAGGAAGGAGAATCTGAACCTAAATCCTTGAACACCAAGGGAGGCATGGCTGCCTGGGTCACTGTGAGTCATGGATTCAGAGGTTCTCATTAGGATCTTAGAGTAGTATACTGCTTTGCCCATTCATACCTCCATTTCCCAAGTACCCTAAAAACACACTGACCACAGAAGTAATACTAACTAGTATCTATGTTTAGTAATCACCACCAAAGTAATGTTCATGTATATGGTTAAATACTGATGGATTAACTTTGTTTCAGATTTTATTAGATCATAACACTGTATATTCATATACATTTACAATCAGCCATTCCAATAGGATGATCATATACTCAAAATGTTTAAAAATAGAACAATTTATGAAATTGTCTTACATTTCTTTGCTAGAATTATTTTCAACTAGTCAATAAATACCAATAAATGCTATTGAATAAGCAACTGTAACAAAAAAAGGAATTTACAGATATTTTTATGGAAAGGGTTGCTTTTCAGTACAACACTTGACATCAGTAATTCAATTCTAGTTGTTAGACAAGTTTCAAGTCTCAATTTATCACCTATTTGTCTTTCTATGGAGTTTATAGTACCCCCACCCCAACTCCATAATTACCTCCAATTTAGTTGGACCTCAGGATCTAAGAAAAAGAATAGGGGGAGAGGAGGGAAACATAATAAAGGAAAGAGAATTATGGAACCAGTTAAATTCTATAATTGGTGATAGTTTGCCTTATTCTATAAAATAATTTGAGGTGGTGTTTAACAACCATGTAATAAAATTGTGCCAGTTCAAGCAGAATAAAAAAAAAAAAAATCAGGAAGAAAGAACACCACAAATAGATAATGAACTCAGCATGGTTTTTATACTTTCAAATTTAGTTCTAATTCCAGAATAGTCGAAGCAAAGTGGTATGCAGTATCTGATTATTTCAGAAGAGGAAGTATATTAGCTACCCAAAAGAAGCATAGCTTTTCCTGGCACTGAATTCTAAAAGCAATTTCTAATGTGAGTCACTATCACAAATAATATTTTTAATAGCAAGTTCAGTAACAGTTCAGATGACTGCTTCCGGTAGATTACTCAATTAGTTTTTATATAGAAATGAATGAATGTGATAAATAATGAATGTTTTATTTTTACAGGAATCTTGGGGAACCAAAATGAGGCACAATCAGATGTGTTGTGAGACACCACCTACTGTCACTGTTCACGTAAAATCAGGCCCGAATAGATCACATCAGCCTAAAAAAACCATTAATCTGAAGCGTCCTATTTTTAAAGATAGTTGGCAAGTGTCTGAAAAAAATGCATATAATAACAAATCTAAACGCCCTAAAGGACCTTGTCTGGTTATACAGCGTCAGGAAATGACTGCTTTCTTTAAATTATTTGGTAGGTTTAAAATTTCTAATAGTGTAATTATAAAATATATTAAATTATAAACATATATTTTATCATTTTCATAGAGACCTAAGAGAATAATATTATTTTCTGTGTCAAATGTTCCATCTCCAACCAGGTTTGCATTTGTTTTTACTAGTCTTTTTTAAATGTTGGAGTTTTGATTGCTTTTTTTGCTAATGGATTAAAAATTCAGATTCAACTAAAATGAGCAGTACACATATGTAATTCCAGTAACTCAGGAGGCTGAGTCAGGAGGATCAAAAGTTCAAGACCAGTCTCTGCAATTTAGTGAGGTCCTGGGGATGGAGTTCAGTTCCCAGTACCAAAAATTAATTAATTCAGACTCATCTAGCTTCTAGACTACTAAAATCCAAGTGTATCAAATGTAGATTATGAGCACTTTCGGATCATAGCATGAGTTTTATTTGACATAATGTAAAATAATACATGAAGACTCAAGTGAGTAACCAACCCAGGCTTAAGGGTTTTCCAGGACTTTCACAGCTAAAACCAAGCAAATGGATGTTGGTTTCTCTAGAAAAGTTCAGTATTGCAAGTATTACATCTTGGGAATATTATAAAAAATTAACAAATGTTTTATCATGTTCACATAATAAAATTGAGTTTGAATTTGTTCAAATCATGAGACAATGCTCCTATGCTGATAAATTCTGTAATAGGCAAAAAGAATCTTCTTTATAGTACTTCTACTAGCCAAGAAAGAACAGGAATCTTTATTTGGAGATATGGTAAGTAAGGTAGACAGATTAGAAAATGGGGTAGGCTACATGGGTTCTGGGAAGTACCTTTGGGAATGAATAAAGTCAGTTGATACCGTAATTTGGTGGACATAGGTAACAGTTCTCCTTGTTTATAGAGGAAAGCCAGTTGCATTAAGGCAAGCTGGTTAAGATATAAAGAAACCAGTGAAAAAAGTGAGATCTTTAAAAAGAAGAAGGAAAAGGAAATATATATAAGAATAAAAGTAGAAGAAGATATTAAAAAAATGCTCCCTCATCAGGAATTAGAATGTTAACACAAGTTTCCCTTTCTCCTTATTAAGGATAGGACATAGGCTAGGGTCATAGCTCAGTGGTAGAGCATTTGCCCAGCATGTATGAGGCACTAGGTTTGAGTGTCAGCACTGCATATAAATAAAAACATAAAGGTCCATTGACAACTAGAAAAGTGTGTGTGTGTGTGTGTGTGTATGTGTGACAGTGACAAAAATTGGGGAACGTAGCTCAGTGGTGGTGCTTGCTTAGCACATGTGAGGCCCTGGGTTTGGTCCCCAATACCACAAAAAATTTTTAAAATTGTATAGGATAAAATTATTTCTTATAAACTTCTTTAGTACCGACAACTGGTCATCAGATACATGAGAAAATACCTACTATTAGCTTTGGTAATAAGAAATAAAAATGGAAGCTCGTGTGGTGGCACATACTTGTAATCTCAGCAACTCAGGAGGCTGAGTAAGGCAAGAGGATTGCAAGTTCGAGGCCAGTCTCTGCAATTTAGCAAGACACTGTCTCAAATTTTAAAAGGGCCAGGATGTAGCTCAGGGTTAAAGTACCCCTGGGTTCCATCCGTAGTACCACCCCCTCAAAAGCCAAAAATTAATTCTCAGGAAAATCAGTAGTTATTCTTAGAACTTTCCAAAATTTTATTACATTGATGATATTTGTAGCATGTAAAATGTCTATAAAGGAATTATGCTTTGTTACATAAAATGTGGGGTGGGAGAATGAGCAGGGCCCAATGCTACATGCCTTGTAATCTCAGCTAGTTGGAAAGCTAAGGCAGGAGATGACAAATTCAAGGCTAGTCTTGGCAACTTAGACCCTATCAATATAAAAATAAAAAAGGCTGAACTGTATCTCAGTGGAAGGAGTGTCCCTGTGTTCAATCCCCCATACCACAAATTAAATAAATAAAAATAAAAGGAAAGGGTAGGGGAATGCAAAAAAGCAGATTTTCCTAGATTATATCCTAAAAACTACCAATATATTTTGAGATTATGTATTTTCACCTTTAGTATTTATTAGTTTTCCCAAATTAAATATTAATTATAAATAGTAAATTTTGAACCTCTTTTTGTATAAATATTTTCATATGTATTTGAATAATAGATAAGAGAAACAGATAAATAAAAGAGAAAATCCAACACTAAAATCCCTGGAAACTGAAAGGAAGTATTCATGCTGGGTATAACACTTATAATCCCAGCAGTTTGGGAGGCTGAGGATCATAAGTCTAAAGCCAGCCTCAACAATTTAGCAAGGCCCTAAGCAATTTAAGTGCCCCTGGGCTCAATCCCAATTACCAAACAAAAAACCAATAAAACAGTATTCATTGAATCATTTCTTTAAAACTGAATTATCAGATTTCATCTCCAACTGTACTTTGGAACCGGGCACAGTAGTGCATGCCTGTAATCCCAGTGGTTCTGGAGGCTGAAACAAGAGGATCTTGAGTTCAAAACCAGCCTCAACAATGGCAAGGCACTAAGCAACTCAGTGAGAACCCTTGACTCTAAATAAAATACAAAATAGGGCTGGGGATGTGGCTCAGTGGTTGAGTGCCCTTCAGTTCAATCCCCAGTACCCCCCCCCCAAAAAAAGTTTGATTTTGGAAAGAAATGATGAGCTAGAATTACATAATATGCTATTAGATAGTCAATAAACAAAACACCATTCTCCCTCAAAGCTGAGCTTCATACATAGGGAGGGGAGGCAAATCAAATGGGAAGACAAAAGATAAGGCAGTAGCTTTTTATATGGTACTTGCTATAGCAAATATGCTAACTACTGACAATTACACCTTAGACAACACTGGTCTAGCCATTTTTGTTGGATTTCTAAGCATCATTTATAATATCCTGATATAGAAAGTAAGTCTTCAAAAGGAGATATTTTATTATTAAAAGGTAAGTCATAGCTGTGTTTTGTTGTAGATGATGATTTAATTCAAGATTTCTTGTGGATGGACTGCTGCTGTAAAATTGCAGACAAGGTAAATTTGGTAACAATATAAATCATTAGCATTATGTTACTAGATCATCAGAACTCTAATGAAACACTGTAAGAGCTTATTTTACTAAGAATAGGAAAACAGACTGCATTGTTTCTTCAACACAAAATCCTTACACCTTAATTTTTGGAATTAATATACTACATAGATTTCAGTGAATATTACTGATTAGATTTAAATGAAGTTTATATCTAAGTTTATATCTTATTGAAAACAAGAATCAATATAGACTTGATACATTTTTATTAGAATTATTACCTTTTATCAGGCTGCAGGGAAAATATTTTGAGATTCACTCCTTTTGTAGCAGTTTCTTAAACATTTGAATATTTGAATATTTTATCATTAAGATAAAACAAGGGCTGGAGTTGTGGCTCAGTGGTAGAGCACTTATCTAGCATGTCAATATCAGCACCACATATAAATAAAGAAAAATAAAAAAGTTTAAAAAAAAGAAAGCTGTAATTGAAAAAAAAAAAAGATAAAACAAATAGGTATAATCTCAGTGATTCCAGAGGCTGAGGCAGGAGGATTATAAGTTCTAGACCAACATCAGCAAGATCCTGTCTCAAAATTAATAAAAAGGCCTGAGAATGTGGTCAGTGGTAAAGTGCCCCTGCACCTGCTGCCCCGCACCAAATCTCAATGATTTTGTAGGGTAAAATTAGTTTATCGTGTTCTTTATTTAGGGCTATTCAAGTTTACATAATATCCAACTTATGTTCTTAGAACAATGCTGTTTTTATGCTTTTTTCTTTTTTACTTATATATAAAACAGTGGAATACATTACAACTCTTATATATAGAACTCAATTTTTCATATCTCTGTATACATAATATATTCACACAAATTCGTGTCCCATACGTGTACTTTGGATAATAATGATCATCACATTCAACCATCATTAATTACCACATGCCCACTTCCTTCCCCTCCCACCCCTTTGCCCTATCTAGAGTTCATTTATTCCTCCCATGCTCCCTCTCCCTATCCCTCTATGAATCAGCTTTCTTATATCAAAGAAAACATTCTGCATTTGGTTGTTGTTTTTTTTTTTTGTGATTGGCTAACTTCACTTAGCATTATCTTCTCTAACTCCATCCATTTACCTGCAAATGCCATGATTTTATTTTCTTTTATTGCTGAATAATATTCCATTGTGTATATACGCCACATTTTTATGCTCTTTTAATAGACAAAAGAGAACTGTTTCTATGCTATTTGAGTTAGCTAAATAGTTACAATTTCAGCTTTGTAAGTGCCATTTTAGACTAGGCAGTCATGTTGACAGTTCAGCATAACTTCACATCACACTTTAAATGTGTAAACAAAAGGAATGATTGGAAATTTAGCTTACGATTAAGTACTACTAAGTATTGAAGTGAATGTTTTTATTTCCCACTTAAGATGGCAAAGATAAAATGAAAAGTGTTTATTTTAAATTTTGGAAACTTCATTTTTGAAAATTCCAAATATATACAACTTAAAGTAAATCATATGGTATGAAAGCCCACTGGGTACCTCTCATCTGGCTACCACAGTCATGAATTCATGGCCATTTTTGTTTCTTCTAAATCCCTGCCCTTGAGACTGGATTATCTTCAGGCAAATTACAGACATCCTAGCCTTTAATCCATGAATATTTTAAAATAAAGAATTTTAAAATATAATCACAGTATCACTAACACTTTAAAATTTGCAGTAATGTTTTAATATCAAATATCCAGTTTCTGTGGAATCGTTTTAAACTTTATGGCTTTTTTTATGCATTAAAGTTGTGGACAGCAGGGGGCAGTAGTTGAAAAGAGAACAGTATGAACACTACTTTAATAATCCTTTACCAGAAGTCACATGAAAACTTGGAATCACCTTGGTGCCCAATACTGTGACTAAAAGATGAATGGGTATTTTATGAGAAAGAAAATATTACAATTATAACTTGTTTGTAATTTGAATAGTAAGATCCTGTTGTGTTCTAATAACAGGTTAGCCATGTAGCTTTCTAATAATACATTTAAAATATGTTTTCCCCGTGGGAGTGGAGTCATCTTACTCTAATTTCTTGAGTTATTTAGAAAACTCCTGAAAGTTACTTGAAAAATAAGTATCAGGGCTCAGTGGTAGAGCATATATTTAGCATACATGATGCCATATATTTAGCATACATAATCACCAGCACCAAGAAAAAAAAGGCAGGGAGGTGATCATGTATGTCTACAAATAAAAGTTTAGAAGAAAAGTGTATTGTGTGTGTGTACACACACAAAAAAAAAATAAAGCAAATGCTGCAAAATAATAATTTGTGAGTCTATATGAACGATGTATAGTAATTTTAATATTACTTCAACTTATCTATGGGTTTGAATTTTAAGTTAGAAAAATGGGGTTTTAATTCAAAAAATTATTTACAAAATAGTCTTATCTAGTTAATAAATGGTCAATAACTATCACTATTGACATGGATTGATTACAGGAAACGAGAAAAGTACTCAAATTGATACTATAATAAAGATAATGCTTTTTAACTTGTTTATTAAAAATTTTAAATATAACTATTTGGACAATTTATGAAAGCAAATGTTAATTTCTAACTTTTTTCCTTATAGTATCTTTTGGCTATGACCTTTGTTTATTTCAAGAGAGCTAAATTTACTATAAATGAGCATACCAGGATAAATTTCTTTATTGCTCTGTAAGTATGCTTTCTATGATGTGATTTTATGTTATTTATAATGTATGAGATAACTTATTTAAAACAGAAGCAGTTTAAAACTTTATGGATATCTTTGCTGGCGTGGGGGTGCATGCCTATAATCCCAGTGGTTTGGGAGGCTGAGGCAGGAGGATTTTGAGTTCAAAAGCCAGCCTCTGCAAAAGTGAGGCACCAAGCAACTCAGTGAGACCCTGTCTCTAAATAAAATACAAAATAGGACTGGGGATGTGGCTCAGTAGTTGAGTGTCTCTAAATTCAATCCCTGATACCCAACCAACCAAAAAAAAAAAAAAAAACTTTATGGGTATCTTTGAATAGACCTTCCTGTATAAAATTATGCATTTTTTACCTTAATATGATATTTTTATGTTCTTTTCATTGATCTTATCATGCTGCATGCCTAAGACTTATTGTTCAATATTCCTCTTGAATTTGTATTGTGCCTTTTACATTTTTCAGAGTGTTCCCATATACATGATCTCAAATTCTCTTCTTTATGACTTAATTTAAAAAAAAAAAAAGCTAGGATTTTGCCGGGGCTGTGGCTGGGTGGTAGAGTGCTTGCCTGGCAAGTGTGGGGCACTGGTTTCAATCCTCAGTACCACATAAAAATAAATAAATGGATTAAAGGTATTGTGTCCATCTACAACTAAAAATATTTTTTTAAAGCTAGGAGATTCTCTTTTAAATTTCCAGTTAATATACAATAAAAATCATTACTATCATTGCCCTTTTACATTGAATATTTTGTGGGAAATAGTCTAGACATACTCTTTGTGTATCTATGTCTATAAGATAGCAGTCATTCATGTTTAATTCTTTTGGTATCCACTGACTATTTTACTGAATACAGTGAACAAAGGAATATAGTTTGTTTTCTGTGTTAACTGTGTTAGTTCATGTAAACTTTGTGATCTGTTAAATGATTTTAATGATGTGATTTTCCAATCTATAAGTCAGAATTCAGCTAATAGAAATGTAATTTTAAAATATATTTTGGAGGGGCTGGGGATATAGCTCAGTTGGTAGAGTGCTTGCCTTGCATGCACAAGGCCCTGAGTTCCAGCACCACACAAAAAACCATATAGTCTCTCTCTCTCTCTCTCTCTCTCACACACACACACACACACGTACATATACATGTGTGTGTGTGTGTATGGGCTGGGGTGTTGCTCATTGGTAGAGTACTTGACTAGCATGTGTGAGACCCTGTATTCAATCCCCAGGACAAAATATATATATATATACTTTTTTTTTGTTTTCTATCTTATATCTGGATATAATGCAACATCAAACTTACAGATATAAAATATAAAATATTTAGGTTACATACCACAGTATCTATCAACATCAAAGAGTAAGTTTTTACCTAAAGTCTATTTTAATTTGGAATTAGAGTTATTAAAGAGTTATTAAAGACATAAGACTAGAAGAAACTGATCATTGCATTTATTAAAGAGACATACTTTCCAATACATAAGAAAAAGTGAACTCAAATTTAAAATTTGGTGATGATTGCTAAATTGGAAGAATATAATAGTATTAGCAAATACTGAGTATTACATACAAAGCACTATGGCATTTTTTATATATTTAGTTTTCCCTGTGAAATAATTTTTTTGAGACAGGGTCTCACTGTGTTGCTTAGTTGTTGGCCTTGAAATCATAATCCTTCTGCGTTAACCTCCTCAGTAGGTAGGATTATAGGTTTAGTCACCATGCCTCCTTGAAATGCATTTTTTTTAAATCACCGGTTTACAGATGAGGAAACAGACTCAGAAAGATTAATTATTTTCGAAGATCACGAAAGTTAGTAAGAAGCAGAGATGAGGTACAAATTCAGCTGTGATTTACCAATAGTCAAATTCAGCCATTGACACCAAGTTAAATGGCTGTTATTACATCAACATACAGATATGTTGATGTAATATCTTATAGTTTTTTCTCACCTGAGAATTTTTTTAAAACCTGGAACTTTAAATCTTACTAGAAGCCTTAAATTGGATTTGTTTCACATGTTTTGTAAAGTTATCATTAAAGCACTTGTCAGCATGTACTATGTAGTGTGTAGTCTGTAGGTTGCATCTCGTGTTGCATTATAAGTTCTTTTTTTTTTTTTTTTTAGAGAGAGAGAGAGAGAGAGAGAGAATTTTAAAATTTATTTTTTTAGTTTTCGGCAGACACAACATCTTTGTTTTTGTATGTGGTGCTGAGGATTGAACCCGGGCCGCACGCATGCCAGGCAAGCACGCTACCGCTTGAGCCACATCCCCAGCCCTATAAGTTCTATGTTAAAAATAACATGAATTATAATTTCCATTCTATGTCTAGTCATAATTTTTTGTATAGCCTGACTCAGTAGTTCCTATATTTTCTATTAGCCACAGTTCTAAAACTGAATTTCTCTTCCTTTCTATATAATCTTAGTTTCCTTTTAATATATTCTTATAACACTCTGAACTTCTATTATCACTCTTCCATATTCTCTTTCATGGTTTTTTGTTTCATATTTAGTGTCCTCCTCTACTTAACTGCTCCTTAAGATCAAAGAACATGTGTCTTTTTTTCCCCACATAGGAAGGGTTGAATTCAGGGCCTCAGTGTTAAGAAAATGCTCTACCAGTGAGCTACATCCCCATTCTTTTTTAAAATTTCATGTTGAGACAGTCTTGCTAAATTGCCCAGGCTGACCTCAAATTTGCAATCCTCCTGCCTCAGCCTCCTGAGCAGTTGGGATTACACACACTCCCTACCACACCCAGTTCATTTATCTTTTTTTTTTTTTTAATTTCATCCTTCAATGACTATAATAGGAAGTTCTTAATTCTTTACTTGAATAAACATAATTATTATGCAAAAGAAATGGACTCTGCACCAAGGAAATCTGTTTCAAGTTGGAGGATATCTTCCTCATATGTGATAGAGATTTTGTCATACTGAACATGAAAAAATTGTTAATGTAGAGTAGAATCACGATGTGATCCCAATATGGCTCCAAAGTACATTATAGATTTTTGATATTTTTCAGATGTATTATCCCCTTATTTTAACATGGTACTTTTTAAATTTTCTGCCCATGATTCCTTGTTCCCTATGTATTTTGTAACATTTTTGTTGTATATTACCCATCTTTCCTGAAAAATCAACCGTGGGGTTTGCATTATTTCAGATGGCAAATCTGCTCCATCCTTAACTTTGTTCCTATATTATCTAACATGTCTCATATTTTTTCTGACTGCTTTTAATATTTTTTTATCATTAGTTTTGAGCAATGTACTTTGGTATAATTTTCTTCATGTCCATTTGGCTTTGAAGATTTATAATTTTCATCAAATTTTTAAAATGTTCAGCCATTATTTCTTTAAATATTTTTCTGCTTACCCACTGACTTAAGAGACTCTAATTTCACCTTTATTAGACTTTTGGGGGTTATCCCACATCTAAATGATGCCCTGTTCATGATTTTTGTTCCTTTTTTTCCTCTGTGTATGTCATTTCAAATAGTTTCTGTGCCTTCTATTCACAAATCTTCTATAGTATTTAATCTGCCATTAATTCCAGTATAATTTTCTTCTTCTTTCCTCTTCTTTCTCTCCTGCTCCTTTTTTCCTTCTCCTTCCTCCTCCTCCTCTTTTGCTTCCTTTTTCTCCTCCTTCCTCCTTCTCCTCCTCCTTATTCCTCCTCCTCTTTCCTCTTCTTTCCCCCTCCCTCCCTCCCTCCCTCCCTTCCTTCCTTTCTTCCTTCCTTCCTATTCTAGCTTCAAACTCGAAATCTTCCTACCTCAGCCTCCCTAATAGCTGGGATTACAGGCATCATTTAGTGTAGTTTCATTATATTTTCATGTCTAGACACACATTTTCAATGTCTATTTTTTGAGCATATGGATTAATTTTAACTTTAAAAATATTTTTCAGTAGATGTACATAATACCTTTATTTTATTTATTTTTATATGGTGCTGAGGATTGAACCCAGTGCCTCACACATGCCAGGCAAGTCCTCTACAACTGAGCCACAACTCAGCCATAATTTTAACTTTTTTTAAAAATTTTTAATATTTATTTTTTAGTTCTCGGCGGACACAACATCTTTGTTGGTATGTGGTGCTGAGGATCGAACCCGGGCCGCACGCATGCCAGGCAAGCGCGCTACTGCTTGAGCCACATCCCCAGCCCCATAATTTTAACTTTTAATGCCCTTGTCTAGTTTTGGACTGGGTTTGATTGATTGGTTATTCTTATTATGGATTGTTTTCTTTCTTCTGTGCATGCCTGGTCCCTCTCAAATATTTGATAGAATTCTGATCTCCATTCATGTATACAGAAACTACCTGAGTCTAGGGAAAGATTATTTTTAAAAATATTAGGGAACAGTGTTTAACATTCATTCACATAGAGCTGGGAACAATGTCTGTTTCTACCAACCAGACTGAAAATTCATAATTTATGAAGTTTTAAGAAAAGAACTCAAGAACTCAGGAAGTTCTTGCCTCAGGTAGTTATCAATAATTAGCCTCAGACTCAACATTGCTCCAGATACATATAAGAAATAATAAAATCAGGACATGGAAGGATCCAGTTGTTTCCAAGTAACTTAACTCCATCCCAGTATGAAACTTAAGATTTATAGGAGTACAAAAATACCCAGAACCCAACAAGGTAAAATTCCCTGTATCTCTATTTTTGGTATGCCTTTCTTTAAATTATGAGTAAAGTTGAACATCTTATATGTGTTTAAAAGCCATTTGTATTTCTTTTTGTTGTTGTTAACTATTCTTCCTGTCCTTGCCCATTTCTTTTTTGGGTTATTGGTCTTATTAGGTATCTGGCTAATACAGTTGAAGAAGATGAGGAAGAATCCAAGTATGAAATTTTTCCATGGGCTCTAGGGAAAAACTGGAGAAAACTGTTCCCTAATTTCTTAAAGTTAAGGGACCAACTCTGGGATAGAATTGATTATAGGGCTATTGTAAGCAGACGATGCTGTGAGGAGGTAAGGACTTTAAAATGCTTACATATGTAACCTTTGTCTTCTGTTTATTTAATTTTCCTTTCTTTTTAATATGGTTTTAATGTTTCTTTTTTGTTTTGTATATGTAAGCATATATAATAAACCTGACCATTACTATGTCTACCATTTCTGAATTATCTTATTGGTATTTGAATTTGTGTCATAATAATTAAAAATTGTCATTTCTGTTTTTCAGAGCAGGCTACTCCTATAGTACTTTTATTTTAATGTGCTTCTCGTTCCTAGAAGATCACCAATATATTAGGAAAGAGTGGTGTGAGCCTACCAAAATAAATGCTTATTAAGGATTGTAATAACTTTGGAATTGAATCAACAATTTATGCTAAATATGTGATATTTCAAGTTCCCAAGATTAAAGTATATAATTTAAATATTTTTTAAACCCATATCTCTATTCACATAGAATACGTTGTTTCCTTGATGTTAGATTTCAAGGTAAACCAAAAGGACACTAAAAATTTTAAAGTCAATTATTTGATCAAATGTTTTGGTTTTTAATAAAGAAAGCTGATGTTTCAAACTAAAGGAAAATTTGAGAGAAAACTAAATGGAGAACAGTGATCACTGTAAGCTCTTGTACTAGTTTAGAAATTTTGATAAATGTAAGGTAGATTAATTTATCACTAAGTTAATCCTATACAGTTAAATGATTATGGGCCAAAAGGAACCAATTAAAGGATTAGTGGCAAACCTAAGTGAAGACTTCAGTGGTATATCACAGAATTCTGCCTAGAACCAATCTTGTTAATTATATTTATTAATGAATGAAGATAAAACAGACATGCATATTTATAGGATAAATTAAGAGGATTGTTGACTCTTGGGAAAAGATTCAGAAATAACTTAAAAGAATACACAGTAAGTCAAGCTTTTACAGGATTAAATTCAGTAGATGAAAAGTTGGATGTATGAGGTCCCTTCAAATTAATGGATCCTCATTAAGGAATTTAAATTGGACTCATTCCAATTACAGAGCGTTGGAAGAGTCCTGTATTTTCACTTTGTCATTCCCTCCCCAATTTAAGAGTGGATAATTTGCATATCTGTTGACATCCTTATGGACTATATTTGAACACACTAATTTTTTCAAAGTAAATGCTTCAGAACCTGTGAGACACCCAGCTAAAAGAATAGAAGGGGGCTAGCTCAGTTGGTAGAGTGCTTGCCTCAAATGCCCAAGGCCATGGGTTCAATCCCCAGCAACACCAAAAGAGAGAGAGAGAGCGCATCGCAGTAACAAGACTCCAGTAACAAGACTCCAGGAGGACTGGCAATACTTTATCAGTAACAAGACTCCAGGAGGACTGGCAATACTTTATCTGATGACTGACCACCCCCCTACTTTCTAGACATTTTCACACCAGCAGGGTTAATATACTCTATTAGAACTGGAAACATCTTATCTGCTGTACCAGACTGTAAAAGAGCCAAAGAGAATGCTGTGGCTTAATGGTGTGGACTTTATAATGAAGCTCTGAAAATTACCCATGAGCTTCCTCAGTTTTTTCCTTTAGGGGTTGCACAACATGATTGATCTTAATGAATTTTCTTGTGATTGCAAGTGGCTATGGTAAAGACTATTAAAGGAGGCCTCACTTGTTTGATGGAGAGGCTCATATGATTTCTAATATTTAATTTGCTCCATTTAAATTTTCATTTACTCAACTTTAGACATTCTAATCTGCATTTTTGTTGGAACTGATATATTGACTGTTCTCACCCAAGTCCTTTTATAAACTATTGCCACTCCAGTATGTGGTCAGATAAGATCAGAGTCAGAGCAGTTTACACAACTGCTATTTTACTAATTAAAATTTTTAAATAAAAAATAATGTGAATATAAAAGATTAAAATATTGTAGACAACTGAAAATTTAGTTTTGGAATGGGACTTCCAGGAAGTTTAGACTTAAGCTGCAGAAAAGAGGTAATCATCAGATTATAGCTAAAGTATTGCATTTGGTTCTGCATACCACACTTGAAGAATATTGAAGAACAAATATATATAGAAAGGAGAGCAACTAGAATAGAGCAGGGGGCTGGGGATGTGGCTCAAGCGGTGGCTCAAGCGGTAGCCCGCTCGCCTGGCATGCGTGCGGCCTGAGTTCGATCCTCAGCACCACATACAAAGATGTTGTGTCCGCCAAATACTAAAAAATAAATATTAAAATTCTCTCTCTCCCTCTCTCTCACTCTTTAAAAAAAAAATAGAATAGAGCAGGGTCTCAAAAGAAAAATGTCATATGTAGAATAACAAAAAGTAGAGATTTTTAGTATGAAGAAGAGAAGATTTCGGAAGCTTACTAGCTGCTTTCAGATATTTAAAGTACCATAGCAGGGCAGAAAATATATGTGAATTTTCTTTTTGGAATGTAAGCAGAGGATTAAGATCTGTAGATGGAAAACTAAAATTCAATAATAATAATTCAGTTGTTCTAACAGTTATGTGAAAATGAGATAGACTGTTTGAGAGGCAGTGATTTCTGTCACTGATGACTTTTTAAAAACAAGCAGTTGATTGTTATAGAGAAGATTCATCCTTTAGGTAAGCAATTAAACTAAAGTTTTTCATAACTTTAAATTTTGAGAGCTTAAAGGTATATAAATTTTTATTGCTTGAGCTTTTCCTGGGCAAGCTAGCTTGTTCCTTAATGTTTGATAGAACTCATTCATTCATTAAGTACATACTGATTTATTGATTATGTAGTAAGTCTACCAGATCCTTTGTATTGCTTTTAACTTAAAAATGCTTAAAGCAAAAATAGCAATAACATCCATTCATTTTAGGTCGTAGAAATATGGATGCATAATTGTTATTGTATCCCTAATGCTTTTTCATATGTCAACATTTAAAAACTGTTTTTAAACTGATAAAGAAAAACACAAAAATTGTACATATTAATGGGATACCATGTGATGTTTCATTACATGATTTCATTGTATAATCAGGTTAGACATATCTATCTCTTCACAAACATTTATCACTTTTAAAAAATATTTATTTTTTAGTTGTAGTTGGATGCAATACATTTATTTTATTTATTTATGTGTAGTGCTGAGGATAGAACTCAGGGCCTCGCACATGCTAGGCAAGTACTTTACCTCTGAGCCACAGCCCAAGCCCCCGTATTTATCACTTTTTTGGGGCAAAAACATTTCAAAATCCTTTTTTATAAACAACAAAAAAATTCTTTCTTAGCTTTTTGATCAAAAAGTTCACCTTATTTAAATCTGCTTAATCCCTTTATCCTCTATCACAATATCTTATTTGTTTCTATAGCACTGAACAAATTTTGTAGTTATTTACTTGCCTATTGTTTAAACTATAAACTGAATATTTTATGAAGTCAAACATGTTACACTTCTAATATCTCCCATTTCTGTTCTCACACTCAATTGGTAACAATAATGCATTCTCTTTGAGAAAATAAAGCAATCAGAAAAGAATGTCAACATACAGTAAATCTGTCATTCTAACTGTATGTTTACCTATATATTCTGCCTCCCTTCAATATTGTGGAAGAATCATCTTTGCTCCTATCCAAGTCCATTCCCTCTATTTGTGCACTAGATCTCACTTTTTCTTGCTTTTTTCATAACATCACTCCAGTAATCGTCTCCTTTTCCAGCATTTCATATTTTGTTTTACTAGACCACTGCCATCAGAATACAGAATTGCTCTAAGATTGTCACCAACTTAAACAAATTAAAAAGTTTCATCCCCCAGCTACATTTCTGTGCCCTGCCTCTTTTAATTAAACCCCGTAAAGAGTTTGTACTCTGTCTCTACTTCCTTCCTTTTCATTCTCCTTGAAACTATGTAAAGTCTTCCCCATCATAAACTTTTCAAGGTATCAAATAGTTCTGAATTGCCAAATCTGAAGTTCTTAGCCCTCAACTTAGCAGCAGCTAAGATGTCATTTATCCAGATATTCTCTTCATTTGGTTTCAGGGATATCAGGTTTTTCTTTTTCAGGCCTATTTGTCAGTTCCTTTCCACCTCACTAATCTCATTAGAATGCCCCAGGGCTCAGGGTCCTAGGAGACGACTTCTCTCTTCTACTGATAGTACTAATATCATTCATTCCCAAAGCTTTAATGAGGATAGCTAACATCTCTTCCACATCCTGGTCTGCATATCAAATTGCTTGTTCATATTTTATTGCCTAAATAATAACCCAGACTTAACATGTTTAATACTGAACTCCATATTTCTCTACACAGACCTCTAAACCTTCTATTCCTACTGTCATCCATATGTTAGTAAAAAGCAACTAAAACTTTTAGTTGTTCAGGCCAAAAAATTGTTATTGTTGATTCTTTTTTCCTTTGTCTCACATCCATACTTGAAAAAAATATCATTTCTTATAACCCCACCACTAATATCCTACTGTCATCTTTTGCCTTGATTTTTTCCATAACCTTCCCAATGGTCTCTCCTATAACCTTTCTTCCCTGTACTTTAAGAGGTTCATACAGCAACTGAAGTAAATCTTCTAAAAAAATAAGTGAATCATGACTCTTTTCATCAAAAGCCCCCAGTGGCTTCTCATCTCATATAGGGTAAAAGGCAAAGTCCTTATGGTTCTACCAGCTCTTCTTTCTTATCACTTTGACCTCATCTCTATCCTTGCCCACTCTACTCCAGCTACACTGGCCTCCTTGCCATACTCTTCAAATACACCAGGCTCATTCCTACCTTAGGTTCTCTGCACTTGCTGTTCTCATTACTTAGAATGCTCTTTCCCTATAATTGAATATGCTTCACTTCCTCACTACATCCAGGTTTATGCTTAAATGTCGCCTTAAAGAGATCTTTCCTTATGCTACATAAGGTAATATCTCCCTCAAAGTAGTATTGAAGTGTCTAGAAAGCAACCATCACTATTTTGTTCAGTTGAATTTTGACAAGGTTGCCAAGAGAATTCAATGGGGGACAAATAGTATTTTTTTTTTCAACAAATGGTGCTGGACAACTGACATGCAAAAGAATGAAGTTGAGTTACCTCCCTTATACTATATATAAAATTTAACTCAAAATGAATCAAAGACATAAAAGTCCAAATTAAAACTGTAAAACTCTTAAAAGAAAATGTAGTGGTAAATCTTAGTGACCTTGAATTAGGTTTCTTAGATATGAGACCAAAAATACAAGCAACAAAAGAAAATATGGATAAAGTAGATGTCATCAAAATTAAAAACTTTCAGCCAGGCATAGTTAGTTGCACACGCCTGTAATCCCAGCAGCTCAGGAGGCTGAGACAGGAGGATTGCAAGTTCAAAGCCAACTTCAGCAACAGTGAGGTGCTAATCAACTCAGTGAAACCCTGTCTTTAAATCAAATACAAAACATGACTGGGATTGTGACTCAGTAGTTGAGTGCCCCTGAGTTCAATCCTCAGACCCCCCTCAAAAAAAAGTTACAATTTTTGTCCTTTAAAAGATATCAAGTGACTAAGTTAAGGAAATTATATTCCATACTTTAATGGCTATGTCAAAATGAATCCTAATAGTATGTATAACTAAAAAGAACCAATAAAAAGGGAAATAAATAATACAAAGATACCAAGTGAAGAGACAATCCACAAATTGGGAATGGGAGAAATTTTTCTTGCAAATCATTTATTTGATAAGGGACTTGTATCTAGAATATATAAAGATCTCTTGGAACTCAATAATAAAAGACAACCCAGTTAAAAAACAAAGGAGGGGCTGGGGTTGTGGCTCAGAGTGCGAGGACAAGGGTTCAATCCTCAGCACCATATATAAATAAATAAAATAAAAATATTGTGTTCAACTACTTCTAAAACATAAATATTTTTTTAAAAATAGACAAAGGTGCTGAATGGACACTTTTCCAAATAAGATATACAAATGGCAAAAAAACACATGGAAAGGTGCTCAAAGTCATTAACTATCAGGGACATACAAATCAAAACCACAATGTATAATTATCAATTCACATTCACTAAGGTAGAAACAAAAAGATAAACACACATACACACACACACATGCAAATAGATAGTAAATATTTGCTGGTAGAATGCATGGAATTTAAGGCTTCCAATCCTTTTTTGTACCTTTTTATTCATGAAGTAGAAAAGCATTTTAAAAACCCAATAAATTATAGAATAATTCTTCACTGAGCTCACTTTGCATGCCCCTTACTCCAGGGCAGTTAAATAACCTATTTTTGGCTGTTTCAAACAGGTACATTTGAGTCATTGGGGTATAGAGAAGTCAACTACCAGCCAAGCATGGTGGCATGTGCTTGCAGTTCCAGTTACTGGGGAGGCTGAGGCAGGAGGATCACAAGTTTGAAGTCAGCCTGGGCAACTCAGTGAGACCCTATCTAAAAATTAAATTTAAGAAAAAAGAAAAGGCAACTATCTAGTAAACTTTATCCTGTTCTCTTTTTAAGTATCCATTCAACAGTTAGTTTATGAGTAACACATGAAGTTTATTGTTGTGGAGAGGGTTGTTATAAACAATTACATCATTAGCATTCTATGCATTTGGATCTAGCATATTGCTTATCAAAATATTTCTTTAGTCCTATATCCTAAAATGAACTCAAATTGAGATGGCTACAAACTGACTTAAAATAATAATACTTTAAGCAGGGTCCGGTGGTAGACACCTGTAATCTCAGGATCACAAGTTCAAAGCCAGTCTCAGCAACACCGAGGTGCTAAGCAACTCAGTGAGACCCTGTCTCTAAATAAAATACAAAATAGGCCTAGGGTAGGTGGCTCAGTGGTTAAGTACCCCTGAATTCAATCCCTGATACCAAAAAAAAAAAAAAAAAGATAATAATACTTTACAGTTGCCTAGTGCAACTGTAAAGTTATAAATATTTTCATATAAATTATTTTCTTATTCTCACAAAAATTCCTGTGAGGGTGGTGGCACTCTAATTTTACAGCTAATGAAACTGAATACCAAGGAGGTTGGGATTTACTCAAGATCATACAAATAAGTAGCAGAGCCAGAACTTGACTTCATGTTTAATGATTGTCCAGTGTTCTGTTTGCTCTAAGACATCTAGTCTATGTATAAACCTCTCATATTAGTTAGTTTAGAAAAATGCATTTATATTTTATTTTGGGGATTAAGTAGTAGTCTTTTCATTTCAGAGATGAAAAAAACTTGTTTATGTTGTGACTTGTCCATAGCCCTAAAGTTAGTGACAGAGATAACTATACTTACATTCAGCACTTTCCATTATATACCACTGTCAAAAGATAATGACTTTTATAATTTGTCTCTCTCTCCCTCTCTCCCCCCAACTGTGCTATATTTTATTACTGGTATGCCTGCTTTCCCCTTTTAGCCCCATTTTCCTTTTTGAGTCCCAGTTTAATGAGTTGTTTTTTTTTTCTTGTATTTTTGTCAGCTACCACAAATCTGAAAAATATATGTAGATCTTCTCCAGAACAATAAGACTATTTCCCTATTTACTCTGAACTTATTTTCTTAAGAAAAATAAGAATATCATATTCTTTGAGGTGGAATTTGTTTACCTTGGTGATGTGTTAATTTCTAGACTGATTTACAGATTAGGGAGGATGCCTATACAATGAGAGAGGAATATTCTAATTCCAATCTCTTTCATGCATCATGGAAGACAGCAAATTGAGAGGAAGTTTTCCTGGATTCCACTTATGTTCCATAGTCTGGATGCCACAATATCATTATAGCCAAGTTCTGTTAGTATCTACTTGACTCCAGATTAAGAATTCAGAAAGCAGTGAAGTAAACAGTGTTTTCATTTTATTTTTTATTTTTTTATTTTTTTTAAAATATTTTTTAGGTGTAGACGGACACAACACAATGCCTTTATTTTTATGTGGTGCTGAGGATTGAACTGAGTCCCACCCATACTAGGCGAGCACTCTACCACTGAGCCACAATCCCAGCACCAAAAGCTTTTTTTGTGTGTGTGGTGCTGGGGATTGAACCCAGGGTCTTATGCATGCGAGGCAAGCACTCTACCAACTGAGCTATATCCTCAGCCCTGTAAACAGTGTTTTTAGACAGAACAGAATAGTGTAGTAGATAGCATGAAGCAAGGATGTGAACTAGATAGCAGTAGTTAAGAAAATGAAATCAATGTTAGAAATGTTACAGAATTATAATTGTCATTACTTGGTGACTAGTTGAATATAGGGCACATGAGAGAAGGAGCTGTTAGTTTCACATCTTTATAGGAGGAGTGAATCTATGCAGGAAGAGTGATGCATTCCATAAGGGAAATAGTGAAGTGAACTGAAGCAATCGGGAAGATAAGGAATCTGCTATTTAGACATTTTAAGGTGATAACTGGACAATTAGATGGTCAATGGTATGGCAAGATAAGTCATTACATGTAAGTGCTGTTTAAAGTAGTTAGCCGGATGCAGTGTCACACCTGTAATCCCAGTGGCTTGGCAGGAGGATTGCAAGTTCAAAGCCAGCCTCAGCAAAAGTGAGGCTCTAAGCAACTCGGTGAGACCCTGTCTCTGAATAAAATACAAAGTAGAGCTGGGGATGTGGCTCAGTTGAAAACTTCCCTCTGAGTTCAATCCCTAGTACCTAAAACATAAAAATAAAAATAAATCATAATAGTTAAAATTTAACACTTTGAGGATCTGCCATGTGCTGCTATATGTACTGCATGTGTATTATTTCCCACAGCCATTCTTAGAGCTAACTAGGTAATTCCAGATAAGAAAGCTAAGGCCGGGACTGGGGTTGTGGCTCAGTGGTAGATGTGAGGCCCTGGGTTTGATCCTCAGCACCAAATAAAGATAAATAAATAAATGTATTTTGTCCATTTACAACTAACAAATATTTAAAAAGAAAAAAAAAAAAGCTAAGGCAGAGTGAATTCTCCAAGGGCACATAATTAGTAAAGAAGCACACCAGTATTCAAATTAAACAGTCTTAACTCCAGAGTCAGTACTTTTAATACTTATACTACCTCTTGAGATCACAGAGAAGTAAAAAGGGAAAAACAGAGAGCCTGTAAAAACAGTATTAAATTTTAGAAACACCAGCAAAAGACACAACAACAAGAAAAAAACCCAAATCACTAAAAATGACAGAAGTGTAAGTTAAATGAAAAAAGGAGAAAAATGTTTCTTAAAGTCAACTGCTACCAATGCCTTAGAGAAGTCATTTTCCTAGCATTTGAAAACTGCACATCTTCAAAAGATAACCCTGTAACCCAGAAAGTTATGTGATTTTTTCCAAAGTTAAGAATTATGTTTTGGGTTGTGGCTCAGTGGTAGAGCACTCGCCTTTCACATGTGAGACCCTGAGTTCGATCCTCAGCACCACATAAAAATAAATAAATGATATAAAAGTATTGTGTTCAACTAAAACTAACAAATATTTAAAAAAAGAATTATGTTTTGTTTTGGGCTAACTCTATTATCTTGACCCTAGTAATCTTATTTTTAATTCACTGTTGTTATTCAAGTAATTATATGTGTGTATATATAAATATGTAGACATGTTAGAAAGTAAGTGTGGCTATGTATTTTTTAACTGAGTTGGCATGGAAAGATACTATGATATGTCATTTATTGCAAAAATAAGTTTACCAAACTTTCCATTTAGTAATGGAAATTGCTATCAGTTTCCCTTCACCCTTCTCACCAAGCTTTGTTGTAGGACTGCTACAAAACTCAACGTTGTTTAAGGTGTGTAATGTCAGTGAGCTCTTATTTTTCTCTATCATTTGAGAACTAGATACTTACATGCTAAAATCCCTAAAGTAGCATTAATATTACGACAAGAAAACTTGAAAGCTGAAGTTTATTTATTTATTTATTTTTAATATTTTTTAGTTGCTGATAGATCTTTATTTTTTTGGTACTAAGAATCTAACCCAGTGCCTCACACATACCAGGCATGTGCACTACCACTGAGCCTCAGCCCCAGCCCAGAAGTTACATATACACATTATGTTTTATGGTAGTCTACATATCTAAAGGGATTTTTAATCCCTTTAGATATGTAGACCTTGTTATGTATTCCTTTTAGTTTTGTAGACCTTGTACTGGGTCTTTAGGGAGAAGTAACTAAGACTAAGGGAAAGGACAGTCCAGATGTGGGAAATAGAGATACAGAAGTATTGAGGGAAAAGTAATTAAAATGCAAAAAATAAGAAATTCTAATATTCTACTTCCTCACTTTAGATTTAAACCTAGTTTTACATTGTTACAGAAATGTTTTATATAAAATATCTTCATTTGCTTCTACTTTTTAAAATAATATAACTTTTTACATGTTGAAAACTTTTTTTTGAAGGATTTAAGAAGTGAGTTATAAAGTGAATTCAATTCTAAAATATATTTTAAAAATAACAGGAAACTAGGGGCTGGGGCTGTAGCTCAGTGGTGAAGCGCTTGCCTAGCACATTTGAGGCACTGGGTTCGGATCCTCAGCACCACATAAAAATAAAGAAATAAAACAAAGGTATGCTGTCCATCTATAACTGTAAAAATAAAAGGAATTTAAAAAAATAATAGAAGGCTGGAATGGTAGCTCAGTGATAGAGTAGTTGCCTTGCATGTACATTCTTGAGGCCCTGAGTTGGTTCCCCAGCACTGAAAAAGCATACTATTAGCACAGTATTCTTTATGTCATTATCTTGGGGAGTTATAGTAACGCAATTTTTTGAAGAAACTATTCTAAATTTGTTTTTTCTTAAAGGTTTTTACTTTTAACAGCAAAACCCTTTCTTTCCAAACAAAAATTATACACACAATCCCCAAAATTGAGTTGATTTGCCTGTTGTCTTCCCTTGTCCCTCCTGGTATCCCTAAAATACCTCTGAAACCTTAGGGCTCTCCAAACAATTTGATAATCACTGGTCGAAACATTGGTTATTGATATGTTGTAGATTTCATGAGGTTCCCTGGTTGACTTTTTAAATGGCTATCATCTGCCAGTAAATGGCTATCATTTGCCAGATGTCTACTATGTGGTAAGGACTTTACACACCTATCTCATCCAATCTCAGAACAACCAATGGGATAGATACCATCCTCATTTTAGAGAAGAAATTGGGGCTCATAAAGGTTAAATAACTTGCTCAGTATCACACAGCTAGAAGTGGCAGAGCCAGGATAAGAAACTTAAAGTCTACCCTGACTGTAAAGTCCATGTTTTGTTTAATAAGCCTTATAGAACAAAGTTTGATAGTGAAGGACTCTTAAATACTTTATAGGTAATCTCATCTATTGCTCATAATGGCCCTCTTATTCTCATATTACAGATAAGAAACTGAGGAACAAAGAGATTTACTTTTGTTGTTATTCACCATATCCTTTCCTAATGACAAATTTTAGACTAGTCTAACATATACACATTTGAGAACCTTAATTTTTTTTTTAACCCAGCACATTCCAAAGTTAAGAATCATGTTTTGTTTTGGGCTAACTATATTATCTTTCCTAAACTTAAAATATTCAAATTTTTGAAAACAAACACCCTGACAACCTGGAAGTTTGTTTCAATTCTGTTTCTATTTTTTTTTATATTTATTTTTAGAGAGAGTGAGAGAGGAGAGAGAGAGAATTTTTAATATTTATTTTTTAGTTCTCGGCGGACACAACATCTTTGTTGGTATGTGGTGCTGAGGATCGAACCCGGGCCACACGCATGCCAGGCGAGCGCGCTACCGCTTGAGCCACATCCCCAGCCCCTCAATTCTGTTTCTTGTTTGACATTATTTAAATACTATGTCAATATCTGAAGATGTTTTGTTGCCGTTTTAAAATTGGTAACTTAGATTTTAGATTTTTTTTTTTTTTTTTTTTGGTACCAGGGAGTGAACTCAAGGGTACCTGAACACTGAGCCATATCCCCAGCCCTATTTTTTGTTTTATTTAGAGACAGGGTCTCACTAAGTTGGTTAGTGCCTCACTTTTTGCTGAGGCTGGCTTTAAGCTCTTGATTCTTTAGTCTCAGCTTCCCGAACTGCTGGGATTACAGGTGTGCACCCAGCACCTGGATGGTAACTTAGATTTTTATCTCAGAAATGGCTGAGGTTCTTTTTTTTGTTTTGTTTTGTTTTGTTTTAGATACTGGGGATTGTACTCAGAGGTGCTTTTGACACTTCGATACATTGCAAGCCTTAATTTTTATTTTTTCAATTTTGAGACAGGGTCTTACCAAGTTACTGAGGCTGGCCATGAATTTGTGATCCCTCCTGCCTCAGGCTCTCAAGTTGGTGGAATTATAGGCATGTGCCAACACACCTGGCAGAAGTGGCTGTTCTTCAGTTAAATTTTTGTATACTTTAATAAATTTAAAAATCTTATTAAATTCTAAAAGTAAGCTTTCCATTACAGGTTATGGCCATTGCACCAACTCATTATATCTGGCAACGAGAACGCTCTGTGCACCACAGTGGAGCTGTAAGAAACTACGACAGAGATGAAGTTCAACTGCCCCGGGGACCTAGTGCCACACCAGTAGACTGTTCACTCTGTGGTAAAAAAGGAAGATATGTTAGACTGGGATTGTCTTCATCATCATCTTCATCCAGTGACACAGGAGAGCTGATGGAAAAACACTCTCGGGAATCACACAACTCATTATCAAAGGACATAATAGGTGCTCCTTCTCATGCTTATAGCTATTCTCAAGGTATGATTTAGTGATAAGACAGAATTAGATTTATGCATGTTATTTATTGAGTTCTAGTCAGTCCTTACAGGTAGGGATATATGATTATTTATATATTACAAATAATTAAATTAGTTTGAAAGTTTTCCCCTTTTCAGTTACTACTTTTGTCTTGTGTCCTTATGTTTTATGGTAGTCTACATAACTAAAAGGATTTTTAATGACATGTTAAATTGAGAACTAATGCACTATAAGCATTAAGTATTACAGCCTGAACCATTTCTTTGAAATGTTTATTCAAAAAGGATTTCAAGATAAAAATAAATTTACTTTTAATATTACCATCTAACTATTGGCTTCCTTCTATATACTTTTTCATTTCTAACAAAATTAGAAGTATACCATATCTAAGCCAACTTTTTTTTATTTATCATAAAGCATCTTCCTATGTCATCATGTAGTCTTTGAAAGCCTTATTTTTAATCCTGACATGGAACAAGTGCCATAATTTATGTGCATATTTCATTTTTGTTGAGATTTAAGTGCTTTGAACAATGGTATCTTATATTAATTAGAAAGTAATTATATTAACTGGGAATATAACCACACTATCTTTTTCAAGTTATTTTTATACATATAGTATTTCTCTGGCATTTCTAATTGGAAATAGTACTAGAAAAAATATTCTAAAATATGAATCTTCATTACTTATAAAAGGCCCTCTACCACTGAGCACACCCCCAGCCCTTTTTATTTTATTGAGACAGTACTGACAAGTCGCTGAAGCGGACTTTCAACTTGTGATCCTCCTGATTGAGTCCCCTGAATTGCTGGGATTACAAGTGTGCATCTGGCTGTTTCTTCCAGATTTTCACCCATCTGAAGATAGGATTGACAGGTTTCTTATAATTCTGTTTAACTCTATCATAAGAAATGAACTGACCTGGATTACTTCAGAATTTTACCTATTTTTATCCCAGCTTTACTAAAGGAGAAACTAGACTCTAGACACTAGAAAGTAGAGGTTGTGTCCCAGAATTCCCTGGCCATAGTAATCATTCAACAAACTTGACTGACAGTATAACACCTCAAGCATAATTTTTGTTGTTTTACTCATATTTGAAAGTAAATAGGGTCTACCATGGTCTTTCTTTGGTATTCATAATAGGTAAGACAAACTGAATTTTTAAAATGTCCCAGGTGCTGAGAGTAATCATTTTATATTCATAATTCATAATATCATTTAATATTCACAGACAACCATATGGTAAATACTGTTCTCTCCACTTGGCAGATAAGGAAACTGAGGCTTAGAGAAGATAAATAATTTGCCCAAGTTAGTGAACTCCAGTATCTGGCTCTAGACTAGAGCCAGAATTCCTAACTATTATGCTGTGCTGCCCCTTTAATAAAATTCTGCCTTCAGCATAAAAATAAACTGTAAATAAGCCTTTAGCAGACTGCTAAGGAAGTGGAGAAAGCATTGAGAATTGAGTCCTTCATGAATGATTGAATGGAATGACTTCACTCAACAATTTTGAACAGGTTTTACAGAAAGAGGAACAGAAACAGTATATTTTATTCAGACTAGTCCCTGTAGACATCAACAGTAGTATATACTACATTCTTGAACTTGTCATCTCAACAGGAAATTGGAGTGCACACAGGGAGTTAAGGGGCTCTCTGCCAGTCAGTATGCTTTGATAAAAACAGGTGTTTGAGGGGCTGTGGACAAAAGAGGGGTATTAGGGAAGTTGTAGAAGGAAATGTGTTTTCATCTTGTTCTACCACTGGTTTATTCTGAGTGTTTATCCAAGGTTAAGTAGAACCTTGACAAAGAAAAATTATTGATCTCACATACATTTGACCAGTCAAAATCTACATTTTCCTCAAATAACTTAACAAGAGTGAGCTAACTGGGGAGAAAGTTAAGAGTTTAGGGAGAGAAACACATGCCTAAGCAGATGCTGATTTCCAACAGTGTAAAAATTTTTTCCTACAGTCTATATAATGTTGGAATCAATCATGTTGGTTATAGTTGCAGAAAACTCAATCCAGCCATTCACCCAGAGGGATACAAAAAGCTGATGCTCTGTTCCAGGTTTGTATGCTAAACCTTAGCATAGGTAGTTATCAATGCTTCCGAGTTTCCTTCAAACAAAAGAAAGCAACGCCTCAATTTTCAGGTGAAAACATGTTTTTCTATCTTTAATTTTTTTTTCCTTAAAAATGTTCCAAAAGAGCCAGGCATGGTGGCTCATGCTCGTAATCTCAGTGACTCAGGAGGCTGAGGCAGGAGGATCACAAGTTTGAGGCCAGCCTCAAATCATCTGAAACCATCTCAGAAACTAAATAGGACTGGGGATATAGCCCAGAGGTAAAGCACTCCTAGGTTCAATCTCCAGAATCCCACTCCCCCAGAAAAATTCAAAAAACCAAATCTGAATTGCCTGTGATACTTAGAAATGTTTTTCACTTGAAAGGTAAAATGAAACTGTCAAAACATTTCACTTTTGGGAAGGAAGATAGATGAGATCTTCTTTATGATTTACATACAACACAATCACCAATCTCATTTAAAACCAATCCCCCAAGAAATCCTGAAGTGGTATTACATTATTCTTTTTATTGATGAAAAAACAAGCACCAAAAAAGTCACACCATTACCAGGTAAAACAATACCAACAGAAACCAAGATCAGAACCCAGTTGTACCTGAATACACACATTTTTTTTTTTTTTTTTTTTTTTTTTTGCTATGGGAGATTGAACCCAGAGCCTTACACAGGCTAAACCCATGCTCTACCATGGAGCTACATCCTCAGTCCCCACAGCACTTTTTTATACTAACCAAACTATTATTGTTTCTCTTTATGCTATGGTAAGCTACATGACACCTAAGCTGGTCCAAGTGAAACATGGGATGCATTATTATGTATTATCTGAGGACCCCTCAGATTTTAGAATGAAGCCCAGGGATAAAATTATACCAAGCCTTAGTACTGGTGCAGGGCAGGCACAGAACAGTCCAACTGATAATTATACTCAAATAATTTTTCTCAAAAATACAAACTATTTTGTGCTTTCCTATTTATTTTGTCATTACCCTTGTTATAGTCATACAGGTTGAAAATCCTTACACTTAATGAAGACATAATCAGCGTATATAAATTAATGATGTAGCTGGACATGGTGGTACATACCTCTAAATCCCAGCTATTTAGGAGGCAGAGGCAGAAGATTATAAGTTGTGAGGCCAGCCTGGGCAACTTAGTGAGACCGTATCTCAAACTAAAAAAATAAAGGGGCTGGGGACATAGCTCACAGGCAGAATGTTTCTGGGCTTAATTCCTAGTATCACTAAAAATAAAACAAAACTTTATGTATTACTATGAAATCATTGACTTAACAGGCTTTTTTCTCCCTTTAAATACTCAGACACCAAAGACAATTTAACATTTTTATGTGTGTGTCTTGCCCTGGGGACTAAACCTAAGGCCTTGAGCATGGTAGTCAAGCACTCTACCAATGGAGCTACATCCCTATCTCTATAATATATAATCATATATAATCTTTTAAAAAAAATAGTTATAGCCTAAGGGACAAATCCAGGAATAATAGCATTTATCTGCCCAGGCAATCCTATTTCAAGACCTGTAAAAGATCTACAATTAAACAACAACTCAGTCTCTTAATCTTATCTATAAAATATGGATAACTTTAAAGATGAGTTGCAAGTTTGAAATTAATATATGTAGTTCTTTAAACAATGTATGGTAGATAGTAAACACAAAATAACTGATACTTATGAATAATAAGCCCCATTCATTCCTAATCAATTCATATTTCTAAAGTATATTTCTCCAAACGTTACATACAGTGATTTTCGATGTTCTTTCAAGCCAATTCAAAAGATACTGAGAGGGATAAAAAAGATTTAAGAGGGGATGGGATTGTGGCTCAGTGGTAGAGTGCTCACCTAGCATGCATGAAGCACTGGGTTTGATCCTCAGCACCACATAGAAATAAAGATATTGTGTCCACCTAAAACTAAAAAATTAAAAAAAAAAGATTTAAGAATTGTTATATCTTAGGGATATAGTTCAGTGGTAGAGCACTTGCTTAGCATATGCAAGACTTTGGGCCGACCAACACCCATAACCAAAAAAAAAAAAAAAAAATCACGTCTTTATTAGACTTTTTAAGGTGATTATATCATTCTTATCAGTTTATCCCCTACTATAGGGGGAAGTGTTACTGATAATTGAACCTAGGGGTGCTTTACTACACATCCCAAGTCTTTTTATTTTTTATTTTGACAGGGTCTTGCTAAGTTGCTGAGGCTGCCTTCAAATATGCAATCCTTCTGCCTTAGCCTCCTGAGTCACTGGGACTATAGGCATGTACCATGATGCCTCGCATGCCCCCTACTATTTACTATAGCCAAGATTTCTCATTGTTTCTAAGATAACAAGCAATTAAATTACATATTTAAAATATACAGATACATCAAATTTATCTTAAAATGCATTTTATTTCAGTAGCCAAAGACCATCAATCAAAGAAAGGAAAGAACACTAATTTCATGAAGACAGACAAATCCATGGAGTGGTTTACAGGAAGTGAAGAATGAGATGGCTCATCTAAAGCAACTTGGAATCATTAGCTACAAAAACTAAATGCAAGACATATGTCAAAATGGGACATTTAAGTAGTTTTGCAAAGTTTCACATCTTTTTTTAGCTTTTGTTATTTTTCAAAGTTATATGTAAAAGTTATACAAATCATAGTAACATCTAAAAATACTAATCTATGAAAGTAGTGATTTATAGCTTAAAGTTCTAGTTTGATATTTTTCCATCTTCAAATAGGTTGCCATCATTTGGGATACTCAGTTAAGTTGTGGTTTGAACTTCCTCAACTTGACAAGAAAAGCTAATTTAAGAAGAAAAAAATATAAGGTCATTATATTACATTAATTAAAATAATAATAATTTAATATGGCCTGAAAACATTACTCACCTGTATGACCAGCTTGCCAATGTATAGGTCTGGCAATATAGGGAAATGATCCATATGGAAAATCAGAATGTGATCCTTCTGTTGTAGAACAAAATATGTACTATAAGCTACATAAATATTTTATAATTTGTTTATATTAACTGTTAAAATATTAATTACTATCCCTTTACTGAAGTTTTTTCCTCAGACTTTTTTTTTTTAAAGTCATTTGTTTTGGAACTACTCTGCCAGAAACTATACAGAAACAATTCGTCAATGATTATATAATAACTTTATCATATGGTTTTATAACCAAAAGGATAAGCCCATATCATAAATCAATGGATATCTGAAAACTTTTTCATAGTCTAAATAATGTGTATAATACAACAAGAAGCTAAATTTAATTCTCTGAAGAATTCCAGCAGCATCTTAGGAGATGCTTTTTGCAATAATAGCTATCTGCATATCAGGTCATATTAAATTCATCAGTAATAATAATCACTGATCTACGTTTTAAACATCCTTTAGTATATTTAAATTATTCCACAAACCAAGCTCATGGTGACAAACAATAAATATGAATCATATACAATGTCCAATTCTTCAAGATACCAGAATTTTAAAAGTACAAAAAGTCATTATTTCTCCTATTCATTCTAGGAATATTTTTTATTATATAATGGTCAATACACTTAAGAATCCATTCTCCATTTATCACAAACAGATGCACAAAGTAAAATTGAAGCTCACCATGGTCATTCTCTTGAAAAATCTCACTTTCAACTCCAGTTTCCTTTTGGGTATGTAATTGTAAATCTTTGTTGATTTTAGGTTCTACTTTTTGAACTAAAATTCCATTTTTCTGTTTTGCAAGGCAAACCAACCAATCTCTGACAATGACTTCGCTTATCTTTTCACATGACAGAGCAAGTTCACAGATGCGAATTCCATCTAAAAGTTCAATAACCTGTGTGATGCTTTTAGAAAAGTGAAAAATATACCTTTACATTTCTACCAAAATAATAACTCTACACTTATTTTAAGTTCACTGTACATCTTACCCAAATTTAAGTGATATTACCCAAATTTAAATGCTATATATAATTAAATTAAGGGGGAGGGGATTAAAAATGCAAGTTAACACATAAGTAATGTCACATACTAAATAGAGATATTAATTTAACATTAGTGTTCACATTATGATTTGAAAACTTCTTCCCAATTGTTGGAAGAAACATGTATCTTATTATTTATGTAAAAGGACGATTTAAATAGCAATATAACTGAATTTGGACCATATGTCATGTTTTGCCTTAGTTATAATATGAATGTATATACCCAGTTACAATATGAACATTTTAATCCAGTATTTAGGAAAAATAAAAAGTGTATTTAAAAATCACATTAGAAAGAAAAATGTCCCTATTACTCACTTTGCTAGATATACAGCACATACACCACCCTGTTTAAGATTTGGATATAAAACAGGCAAAGCAACTTGAGGGTTTAACATATCCAAAGCTACCTGTGGGGAAGGGGGAAAAATGAAATGGATCAGTCTGATTGTTTAAATAAAGCATGGGTTTTCTATTCTTAATTGTGGTGAAATGACACTTTTAGAAAGCTATTACCCAGTTATTTCTTCGAATATGGTACTATTAGAATATTAACTGTCATTTTACTGCTCCCCAAATGGTTGTTTATCACTATACAATTTGTCATAGCATTTGACTATATATAAAAATCAGAATGGTATACCTTGTACTTGGCAATATTAATAGAGAAATCTTTCTTTGGCTATTTATGTATACGTGAATATGGACAAGAATTCCTGTATTAATATTGCCATATGTAAGACATAATGTTATACCATAAAAAGTTAAAATATATTTGAGGCCTTGTAATTTTAAAAATATATCTTTATTTTGTTGTTTATTTTTATGTGGTGCCTCACATGTATGAGAAAAGCGCTCTGCCACTGAGCCACAACTCCAGCCCTTTCTTGCTAAAATATAAATTTAAATGCTTTAGTTCAGTTTTGGTAGTAAAAATTCACATTATTTTAAAATGTTTTAATTTTTTATGTTTAAAGGAGAAGCTCTGAATATTAATTTTGGAGGGTAAGAAACGTGCCCATTATTGCTTTTTTCTTTATTCAATTGTAGATTACAGGTCTGTAACAGATGACAAGTATAATGAGTAAATGAATGATTGAAAGTTTCAAGTAAAAAATTAATTAAAAACAGGGACTGAGGCTGGGCCTCAGAGGCAGAGTGCTTGTTTAACACAGGTGAGGCACTAGGTTAGATCCTCAACACCACATAAAAAATGAATTAAGTGGGCTGGGATTGTGGCTCAGCAGTGGAGTGCTCGGCTAGCATGGGCGGGACCCAGGTTGGATCCTCAGCACCACATAAAAATAAAGGCATTGTGTTGTCCATCTACATCTAAAAAATAAATATTAAAAATAAATAAGTAGATAGATAAAGTTATAAAATATATATACTTTAAAAATTAATAAAAAACAAAAAATCCAGTCAAAGTAACATTTATTGTTGGAAAACTCCAGAAAGCTTAGAGTTATTGGCACATCTATTTATTAAATGATATATTATTGTTTATGTGTTTGTTTAAGTAGCTCAGAGTGCTTGATTAGTGTGTATGAGGCCCTGAGTTCAATCCCCAGTACTCCAAAAATTCAAACAAACAGTGGGGTGCAGTGGCAAACGCCTGTAATCTCAGTGGCTCAGGAAGCAGAGACAGGAGAATGGGGAGGTTCAAAGCCAGCCTTGAAATGGCGAAGTGCTAAGCAAATCAGTGAGACCCTTGTCTCTAAATAAAATGTATAAAATAGGGCTGGGGATGTGGCTCAATGGTTGAGTACCCCTGAGTTCAATCCCTGGTACCCCCCCCCCCAAATCAAAACACCACCAGTACATTAGACCAATGGACATCATTCACTGTTTACCAAATTTTTTTAAAAAATATTTTTTAGTTGTAGTTGGACACAATACCTTTATTTTATTTATTTATTTTTATGTGGGGCTGAGGATCGAACCCAGGGCCTCACACGTGCTAGGCAAGCACTCTACTGCTGAGCCACAACCTCAGCCCTATTTACCAAATATTTACTAAGCACGTTTTTATACATGTCAAGCATTTTCCTTATGGAAATCTAACATTGTTAACGAGGATGTTGATTGACATGAACTATAACCATACAGCAGAATAAGAGGACCAAGACTGACAGGCATTGAAAGGTGCCATTTTATATATGAGCTGGTCAAAGAAGAAATCTGAAGAAAATGATTTACAATGGAAAGTTAGGGGGGGAAGTGTGCTGCAGGCAGGAAAATAGCAAATACAAATGTTCTGAGGCAGTGGGCTACTTGGGGAGTCTGAAGGTGCCACTGTTGCTGACAGTGGAGATGAAAAGGGGAAAATGGTAGGGATATGTGGAAGTAGAGAGGAGACGGCTTACATAGAATTTTGCTGGCTTTAGCTTTACTTAGGGAACAGTCTCTGGAAAGTTTTAAAGAATGCCATATGATTTTTAAAAAACTTTTGTGAACAATAAAGCATAGTTTAAGCATATAACTCGGTGTATTGACCTCCAGGGGGACTGAATTCAGGGGCGCTTAACCATTGAGCCACATCCCCACCCCTTTTTAATATTTTATTTAGAGACAGGGTCTCACTGAGTTACTCAAGGGCCTCGCTAAATTGCTGAGGCTGGCTTTGAACTTGCGATCCTCCTGCCTCAGCCTCCTGAGCCACTGGGATTACAGGTGTGCGCCACCATGCCTGGCTGAACTTTGCTTCATTTTTCACTGAAATAAGCTAGCCTTACAGCAACAAGTTAAGGAAAGCAAGGAAGATCCCTTATTCCAGGCCTAAGACCATAGTGCCAGGCTATGAATGTTGAGTAGCACCACCAAGGACAAGGCAACTCCAACACTATGTAATTCTGAAACTTTTAAGTCACTTAATACCTACACATTCCACATCTCTACCATCTTTGGTTATTGCTTAAAATACCATCCTTTCTTTTCATCTGTCCTTTTATCTACTATACTTCTCCCTAAGTTAACCTCTCACTGCTATAAATCCCTCTAATCTCCACATCTTTAATGAACACTCCTGTACATCCTGACTTCTAAAGATGCTGCTTACCTATTCCCTCTCAAATGGAGGCTATTTATCTCCCTACTTCTCACAACTGAGGTTAGGCACTGGTTTCAAAATGCTCCCAATGCTGCTTCCTAATTATTATTCCTTTATCCTGGAAACACTGAGATTTATGATGATCAACTTTTGCTTCTAACTTCTGGTCATTATCCAACATTCATGGACAACTGTGGCACCTGAGTCAGTTTCTCTGCTCCAAATCCCACCATGATATTAAAAGGTATTAAAGAAAAATACTCATCTCTAGTTATAGAAATAGGGCAAATATAACAAAGACTGTTGCCCAAACACAAGAAATCCAATTGTTTTCTTTGTACTCAAATAAGACCTACTTTAAAAAAAACTTACTGCATCAAATGTTAAAGATTTGATATCTTCAGTTGCTCCAGAAATATCCTTATGAATAAAATTCACATTGTCTGGCCATTCTTCAATGTGACTTAATTTCCATGAATCACGCCAGTGCTTGTAATTCTTCTTGGCTAGATAATGGTGGTCTTTCCGTATTTCAAAACTTATGACTTGTCCTTGTAATCCAACTTAAGTAAAAAAAACAAAACAAAACAACAAAAAAAAAAACTTATATTTCATAGTATAAAGTGTCAATCTATTTTCCAAAGGAATTATTAAACATGTGAAAAAAATCTAAACAGTTCAAGGTTACAAAAGTACTTCTCCCATTCCTGATCCACCATCTTCCTCTTCTTAGGTAGCCATATTACCCATTACTTACACTTCCCACACTAGTGGGTGCCTATACCAACATGCAAGTAACTCTGCTTTTCATATATATCATGACAAAAATACACTGTCTTGTACCTTACTCTTACTTATCAATGTTATTTCAGCAGTTATGGGTATACTTTTAATAGCTAATACATTACAGTGCATGTCTATACCATAACTTATGTAATAGTCATCTTCGATGAACATTTAGCTTGTTTCTCATCTTTTGCTAATACAAATAATACTGCAATGAACATTCTTCTGCCTAAGTCTTCATAATATATGTCAGTTTATCTTTATAGGACAAAGTACTAAACATAGAATTAGTAGTCCAAAGGGCATGTCAATTTTTTATTTTGAAAAACAATTGTCCTCCAAAAAAGTGGTGTTGATTTATACTTCCAACAATGTATTAATAGTGTCTACTTCTCCATACACCCTCTTCAACAGTTATCAAACTTTTTATCTGTGTCAATATAAAAATTTAATAGTTTATCACTGTAGTTTTACCTTTATTATTGATGAGGGTTGAGCCTTTCATATATTTAAAAAGGATTTGAATTTGGTATGTGTCCGATGAATCTTCAAATTGTTTAACATAAGTAAACACTACGGTTCCAAAGAATACTATATCTTAAGGCAATTAGGAGGGGAGACAAGAGGAGGCATCTGTGATACACAAACATATCCTTCATTAACCTAGGTACTAAATACATGAGTGTGGTCACTGTATACAAGTTCATGGAGGGTTGAGGATTTAACTCAGTGGCAGAGCACTTACCTAGCATGCACAAGGCCCTGGGTTTGATCCTGAGTAGTGGGGGAAAAGTTCATGTGGTATAAACTTATAATCTGTGTACTTTTTGCTTCATTAGAAAATTTACTTTATGGGGCTGGGACTGTAACTCAGTGGTAGAGGGCCTGCCTTGCACATGTGAGGCACTGGTTTCGATCCTCAGCACCAAATAAAAATAAATATATTGTATCCATCTACAACTAAAAATTTTTTTTAAAATTTACTGTAAAAAATTGTAGAAGCAGCTGGGAATGATGGCACACACCTATAATCCCAGAAGCTCTTGTGATCCTCTTGCCTCAGCTGATCACAAGTTAGAGGCCAGCCTCAGTAACTCAGTGATGCCCTAAAAAATAAAAAGGGGATGTGGCTCACTAGCTAAGCACCCCTATGTCTAAATGAAAGAAGGAAGGAAAAAAGGACAGAAAAAAAGAAGGCAGGCAGGGAAGGAAGAAAGGAAGAAGCAAGTGAGGTACAGTGGCACATGCCTCTAATCCCAACGACTCAGGAGAATCACAAGTTTGAGGCACCAGCCTGGGCAATTTAGAGAGCTCTAATCTCAAAGTAAATAAAAAGGGACAGGAAATGTAGTTCAGTGGTAAAATGCCTGTGCATTCTACCCCCAATACCTGGATGCGGGGGGCAGCATTAGAATGGAGGGATTAAAAGAAAAGAAATGGATGGAGGGTTAAAAAGAGTGACTGGAATAAATGAACAAAACACGAAGAAAGACAGTGGCCTCCATTTGGTTTTCAGGAGATGCTATTACAAATTTATGTATTCCCCCAAATATCTTTTTGGTTTTCTTTGCAGTACTGGGGATGGAACCCAGAGTTGAACATGCTATGCAAGCACTCTACCAGGGTCTCCCTAAGTTGCCCAGACTGGTCTTGAACCTGCATCCTCATGCCTCAACTTCCTGAGAAGCTGGAATTAAGGTATGTGCTACCCTACTCACCTGTATTAAATACCTTTATCTCTTTATTATCACGAACAAACTGAATGCTTTGTTATCTAGGTGTAGCTCATTTATCCCAATCTCTTACCTGCTTTTGATAAAAATAAGCTCATTCCACCAGAACCTGAACCAGCTTCCAAAACAGTATCTCCTGGGCTGATGTCCATCATCGATAGTATCATATTCATATCCTATGATTGAAATATGGAATGTGACTAATAAAAAATAATAAGCACTCATTCTTATGCTATGTTGGAGAAGGAAGCAAAAATTTAAAAAAAGGACTGACTTCTAGTCCTACTTACAAAGAATCTATATTTTGCTTAACATTATAAGGAATTTCAAGCCAGGCATGGGAGTGCATACCTATGATCCCAGTAACCAAGATAGGAGAACTGAAAATTCAAGACCAGCCTGGGCAACTTTGCAAGACCCTCAGAAATAGCAAGACTTTGCCTCAAAAAAAAGTACTATTTTTATTTTTAATATATTTTTTAGTTGTAGTTGGACACAATATCTTCATTTTTAAATTTTTATATGATACTAAGGATTGAACACAGCGCCTCACACGTTCAAGGCCGGCACTCTACCACTGAGTACAGCCCCAGCCCAAGTACTGGGTTTGCAGCTCAGTGGTAAAGTGTCCCTGGGTTCAATCTTTAGTTACACCACACACACCCCCCAAATAAAAAGAAAGAAAAAAGAAATTCAAGAATCAATTAGCAAATAAGCAATTCAGACACTAAATAATACTAAAATAATAATACTAAAAATATAGACATAATAATACTAAAACTATATAGCACGTACAAATGCAGAGGAGAAAGCAGAGGAAACTTTGCTTAATGACAAAGAGTAGAGAATAGAAACAGCTTTGAACAAAGCATACGTGGAACAGTCTGCTCATCTCAGGAGGAGATGGAAACATGTTTTCATGTTGTTTAATCAGACTATGAGGAAAGTATCATCATTCTCATTATAAAGATGAGAAATCGGGGCTGGGAATGTGGCTCAAGCGGTAGCGCGCTCGCCTGGCATGCGTGCGGCCCGGGTTCGATCCTCAGCACCACATACCAACAAAGATGTTGTGTCTGCCGAGAACTAAGAAATAAATATTAAAAATTCTCTCTCTCTCTCACTCTCTCTTTAAAAAAAAAAAAAAAAAAAGATGAGAAATCACAAGTTAAATATTTTGCCCAAGGCCACGACACCAGGAATTAAATGGGAAAGTCAGGAATAAAATCAATATTGAACTCTAAAGACCCTGTTATTGACTATTACACTATAACAATTGTTACAATGAGAGAATCTTAAAAGTAAGCATTTATTACAGTATGTCCCTCAATGCCAAATCTTTAAGTTGATAATAAATAGCATATTTAATAATTTTTTACTATCTTTTCTGGGAAGAGCTACTTGTGAAAATTCTAAAAGGGGTTTCTAGTATCCTTCTATCCAGTCACAAAATTATAAATTAAATATGGTTTTGACTGGAAAATGTAAATATTTTACAAAGTGTAGTTGTCTAATTAAAAGCTAAAATGTATTTGGATTAAGGCTTGTAGACCAAATGAAACAGACATGATTTTTAAGATGTGTTAGTCAAAAAGTCTCATTCAAGGTTTAGTCTTTAAGAAATACATATCCAGGCATCTTGGAATAGAGATGGGAAGAGGTACAGACAACTTTATATAAATATGAATATAACAGCTAATATAGTGGGAGGTAGCTTGAGTAGTCATTCAGTAAAAAGTCCTAGAGAAGGTACTTCTATTTTCTTGGTCCTTTCATACAGAAATGTGGTACATTATAAAGTAATTTGAGCATATTTTAGCTTTTGCTACTTGTCACTGAGGTTATTTGGTCTCAATAGGATGAGCTTTCTAGGCTACACATACAACAGTCATTTCAATTCAAAATTAGGTGGAGCATTGACATTCATTCATTTTCCTGCTTCTTTCAAAATGGGCTTGAGGCTGCTGGGAGAGTCCTCCACAGTTATAAAATATCACTTGACTACTAAGTTTTCTTAGGATTTAAAACTTTGGGCTTTCAAACAACCCTTTGAGACATGTTTTTTTCTCAACAGATATTCTAACCTTTCTTGATTAGTTTAATAATATAAATCTAAGTCTCAGCCTAAGGATTTAGGCCTAAGGATTTATAACTGACAAAATGGCAACAATCTCTATTAACCATTTGTTTTTTTTTTAAGAGAGAGTGAGAGGAGAGAGAGAGAGAGAGAGAGAGAGAGAGAGAGAGAGAGAGAATTTTTAATATTTATTTTTTAGTTCTCGGCAGACTCAACATCTTTGTTGGTATGTGTGGTGCTGAGGATCGAACCCGGGCCGCACGCATGCCAGGCGAGCGCGCTACCGCTTAAGCCACATCCCCAGCCCTGCTAATTGATTCTTGAATTTCTTTTTTCTTTCTTTTTATTTGCTCCCTTCAAAAGAACACTCTGGAGGCTGGGGTTGTGGCTCAGCAGTAGAGCACTCAACTAGCACATGTAAGACTCTGGGTTCTGTCCTCAGCACCACACAAAAATAAACAAATAAAATAAAGGTATTGTACCCTACTACAACTAATATATATATATATATATATATATATATATATATATATATATATATATAATTTTTTTTTTTTTTTTAAAGAACATTCTGGGGCCAGGGTTGTGGCTCAGTGGTAGAGTGCTCGCCTAGCTCATGCAAGGCCCTGGGTTCGATCCTCAGCACCACATAAAAGTAAATAAAGAGTTAAGTCCAACTACAACTAAAAAAAAAATATTTAAAAAAAAAAAAAGACCACTCTGCTCCTAGGCCTTTGCAAGGCTTGCTCAGCCCTATTTAGGTTTCCTATCAAATATACTCAGAGACCTCTGATCACCTGACACCCTTCTCCTACTCATGGTTCATGTGTTTGTCTTCATGGCTCTTGGCACTACCTAAAATGACCTTTTTCGTTCATTTATTTGTTGTTTGTCATTTCCTCCAGAGTGTAAAGTTTATGTTGAGTGCAATACTGTGTAAGTCCCCGGAAAGTAAAGGTAGTCAAATTACTTGCTGAATGAATCCTCCATTGGAAAGAGGAACTGTTACAAAGTAACATTCTACTCAAGGACCATGACTGAGGATTGAAATAAATCACTAGCAAAGGATGAACAAGGAACTAGGCAGTTAACTCATTATTAAGAATATTCATGGGGCTTGTGTTGTGACTCAGTGGTAGAGTGCTCGCCTAGCATGCACGAGGCACTGGATTTGATCCTCAGCACCATATAAATGTAAAATAAAGATATTGTGTCCACCTAAAACTAAGAAATAAATATTTTAAAAAAAAAGAATATTGATTTTGCTGGGCACAGTGGCACACTCCTGTAAATCCCACTCTGGAGGCTGAGGTGAGGAGGATCACAAGTTTGAGGTCAGCCTCAGCAAGTGAGACCCTGTCTCAAAATAAAATATAAAAAGGGCTGGGGATGGGGCTCACTAGTAGTGCCACTGGGTTCAATCCCTAGTACTGTAATAACAGAAAAGAAAAAAAAAGTATTCATTTTATGTTTAATGTTAGCCATTTTGTTATAAAACTTTATTTTTCTCCTAAACAGAAAAGCATAGTAATATTAATATATATCTCTACTGTGTTATTTTAGCAGCGCTAGGGGATTGAATTCAGGGCCACACACTTTCTAGACAAGTGCTCCACCACTGAGCTACACTCCCAGCCCTAGTATCTATTAAATATACCTCTAGTAAGCAAAAACTATTTTATATATATGTGTATATATATATGTACAAATGTATACCTCTAGTAACATGCCTTACTAAATTAAATATGATAATCAAAATACCACTATAAGGGTACTACAAAATTGTCAACATTCTTAAGTATTGAATCTGCAAACTTAAAAAAAATACTTAAAAAGGGGGCTGGAGTTGTGGCTCAGCAATAGAGCACTCGCTGAGCACAAGTGAAGCACTGGGTTCAATCCTCAGCACCACATAAAAATAAATAAAAAATAGAGGTATTGTGTCCATCTACAACAACAAAATAAATAAATAGTAGTGTGAAAGAAATATAAATATTATGTGTCCTGTGAGTCCACATCACTCTAACAGTAAGCTGGCACACTCTTCATTTTATAGGTTAGTGAAATCGCAGCTACCAAACTAAAATCTGGTTGCTTCCTCTTAATAAGCGATATCATAGATAGGTTGGTTACATCCATCTGGCTTATTGAAAAAAAATCTGAGAAGAAAATTTTCAAACGTTTTGAGGTGTGTTTTGAGTACATTCATCAGGACTGTGGTACCAATACCCACTTAATCCCTCTCTCATTACCTTTGGATATGTGATGGCAGGCCCTCTTTTCATCATTAATACATAATCTTCCAATGCCGGCCTCATCAGCATGAAACTCTTACCACAGGAACTCGTCAGTACCTGGCCTGGGAACTTCCCCACGATCTCGCTGTACGGGACTGACCCCCAGCTACTATTTAAGTGTCCGACATTGCTCAACCTAAATAATTTTCTATATTGTGTTTCTCTTTTCCCAGTCGTAGCTAAAATCAGCTCCCCGGACCGAAAGGGTCCCTCTCTGGAAGTTGAGCAGGAAGAGGAGTCGTGAAGCTCTGTGGTCTCAAAAGTGGACTGAGGCACTGGGGTCAGCAGGAGATCCCCGGATTCCGAATATGCGGGACCAAATTGAGCCCGCTCTCCGCTCGAGCTTTGGTGATCTCGAGGGGGTGACTCGTCCCGCGGCGTCTCCAGTGACCAAAGACATGTGTTCCCAGTGCCCGGGACGCGGAGAGGGAGAGGTGGAGACGAGTCTGCGTCGGGGGCTTTTCTTCGAGTCGCCTCTGGCTCTCTGTCCCCATCTCGCACTTCTCTAGGCGAGGACTCGCGACACAGTAACCGCGCTTCTTCGAAAGGCGGTCGGCCAAGGCCGCACAGGGTCGAATGGATCCCGAGCCCTAGAAGCCTACCGAGGCGCCGCAGCCCCAACAAGCCCTGACTGCGACGAACAGCGCACAGCATGATTTCCCGCGCAGGCGCTGTCTCAGAGGAGTGACGTAGGGCCGGGCAAGGCCCCGCCCCTTGATGCCCGGCGCACTGGGGCTTTGCCATAGGACTCCGCAGCAGCGCGGGAAGGGTCGCGGTACTGTGCCTGCGTCCAGAGGGGCGCTAGTGGCCGGGGCGTTAGTGGGCGGGGCGTGAGGTGTTGCCTCGCGGGCCTGGTGGAAGAACTGCTAGTGTAGCGTGTCTACTTGCGCAAGGGGACGGTTTTCCTCTACCGAAAGTGAGCACGGTAAAGAATTTACCGCTGGTCAATCTCCGCCTGGCCCGTTCGGTGACAGAAGGGTTAAAAAAGACAAAACCAGTTGAAGTGCTTTGTAAAGGCTTTCTCCCAGAGTTAGCTTGCTAGTAATCGTGACCACAAACGTCACTCGGGATGCGATTGTTAGAAGTCCTGGAACGCGCCACCTGCTGACCGGTGCTCCTTTCCTAGCTGCCTACGACTGCGCCCCCACTCCCACCCCCAAGTCCGCTCTCATTGACAGGTTTGTGACCTCCTACTTGTTCCCACTCGCAGGCCCAGAGAGTCTATTAAAGTGATAGTATTCACTATGCGCTTATTAAACTGTGTTTTAAATAATTAAAATATCTAGACTTTAGCCTCCCCAAAACTAAATAAGCTTTTTGAAACAGGAAAAGAGATCTTTGGAGTCCAAAGTTAACCTTAAATAGCACTAGTCTGTCTGCTTAGTAGTAGTTCACATGGCAAAATTTTATTGAGGGCCTGGCTATACCAGGCATGTTAGAGTACTGATTAAAATTTAAAACTCGTCTAAAAATTATTCTCATTTTCTGCAGAAGAAAACTGACCAAGGAGGATGAAATTCCTAACAAAATAGCTGACAAGTGGAAAGGCAGGGTTTCCTATTCTAGGTCAATCAGATTCAGCAGCCTTTGCCCTTTGTACCTTGAACCCTTTTCCTAAAGACTGGTCGACAGTGCAATTGAACTGAAAAGTCCAAGCGTGTTCAAAGGGCTGTGGATTCAATGTGATTTGGTTTAAATTTGATAGAATGAATTTTTACATTATTTTCTGAGGCATAAATTTATAACTTTATAAACTATACTTTCTAGGACATCAGCCACCATAAACTCTATCATTAGAATTTTTCTCCTTTCTTTGGCTCCCCCTCTTGCCTCCTATCCTGGAGATGGAGCCCAGGGGCACATACTGAGCCACACCACCAGACCTTTTTAATTTTTATTCTAAGACGGGGTCTAAACTGCCCAAGCTGGGGTCTGGGGTTGTGGCTCAGGGGTAGAGCACTCACCTAACTCGTTTCAGGCACTGAGTTTGATCCTCAGCACCACATAAAAATGAATAAATATAATATAAGATATTGTGTCCAACTACAACTAAAAAATTAAATAAACTGCTGAAGCTGGCCTCAAACTTATGATTCTACTGTTGCAGCCACTCCAGTTGCTGGGGTTGCAGACATGTGCCACAGAGCACTACCAAAAAAATTAAGTTTGTTTTCTTAAAAACCATGAATGAGGGACTGGGGATGTGGCTCAAGCGGTAGCGCGCTCACCTGGCATGCGTGCAGCCGGTTCCATCCTCAGCACCACATACAAAAACAAAGATGTTGTGTCTGCCGAAAACTAAAAAAAAAAAGAATGATTATTAGATTTTATGAAATTCTTTCCCCGTACCTTTTAAGATTACCATGTAGTTTTTATCTTTTGTTCTATTAGTAGAAGTATTCCATTTATTGGTTTTTCTTCTTTTTTTGGCACTGGGGATTGAACCCACTGGGACCATATCACTGAGTGACACCCCCAGCCCTTTTTATTTTTTATTTTGAAACAGTGTCTCAATAAATTGCTGAGGGGGCTGGGGATGTGGCTCAAGCGGTAGTGCGCTTGCCTGGCATGTGTGCAGCCCGGGTTCAATCCTCAGCAGCACATACAAACAAAGATCTTGTGTCCATCGAAAACTAAAAAATAAATATTAAAAAATTCAAAAATAAATAAATAAATAAATTGCTGAGGCTGGTCTCCAATTTGGAAGCTTTCTGAGGCACTGGGATTACAGAGGTGTGCCATCATACCTCGCACATTTATTGATTTATTTTTTCCCCTGCAGGTGGTTCTGGGGATTGAACCCAGGGCCTTGTGTGTGCAAGGTAAGCACTCTATCAACTGAGCTATATCCCCACCCCCAACATTTGTTGATTTTTGAGTGTTAAACCAACCTTGAATTCCTGGAAGAAATCCCATTTGATAATGGTGTTTAACTTTTTTATATATTTCTAGACATGGTTTATGATATTTTGTTAAGAATCAGAGAGGTAATCTGAATTAAAGCTGGTGTTGCCTGAGTTTTATTTATTTATTTATTTTGGATGGGTGGTACTGGGGATTGAACCCAGGGGCATTTTATCACCTTATCACACTCCCAGTCCCTTCTTTTTTTTTTTTTTTTTTTAGAGAGAGAGAGAGGGGAGAGAGAGAGAGAGAGAGAGAGAGAGAGAGAGAGAGAGAGAGAATTTTTTAATATTTATTTATTTAGTTCTCGGCGGACACAACATCTTTGTTGGTATGTGGTGCTGAGGATCGAACCCGGGCCGCATGCATGCCAGGCGAGCGCGCTACCGCTTGAGCCACATCCCCAGCCCCTCCCAGTCCCTTCTTAAAAATAACTTTTTATTTTGAAATAGGGTCTTGACAAGTTGCTGAGGGTCTGGGTAAATTATCTAGACTGGCCTCAAACTTTTAATCCTCCTGCCTCAGCTTCCCTTGCCACTGAAATTACAGGTGTGCATCACCTAGCCAGATGCCTGAGCTGACCTTTTAGGACTGATAAGAATTAATTGTTAGTTGGTAAATTGGATGAAGCTTGCCTGGAATTGGTGGCAGAGAGAGGCTTGGAAGAATATTAATTACAGGCCTGAGAAAAAAATAAGCAGGGCCCAGAATAATTGTGGTAAGGAGGCTGGGCCTGGTGGCATACACCTGTAATCTCAGCAACTCTGGAGGCTGAGACAGGAGGATCCTAAATTCAAAGTCAGCCTCAGCAACTTAGTGAGGCCCTAAGCAACTCAGTGAGATCCTCTCTCCAAGTATAATATCTAAAAAGGGCTGGGGATGTGGCTCAATGGTTAAGCACCCCTGAGTTCAATCCTTGGTATAAAAAAAAAAAAAAGAACTTTCATTCATACTCTAAGTCTACCTTATCATATCCCTCTGGACTGAATTAGATGTTATCATACTCTCAATTCCTTAGCAATTTACTTACATTTCTTCTGTGTTTATCATATTCTGCTTTGTGTATAAAAAGCACTCAATAATCTTCAATGAGTTGTATTATCATTGGTTTTATTGGTGCCTCCAGGTGACAAAAAAAGAACTGTATGAGCCAGGCGTGGTTGTGCATGCCCATCTTCACAGTGACTGGGGAGGCTGAGGCAGGAGTATCAAAAGTCCTCAGCCATCCTGAAACAGTAAAACGGCTGAGGATATAGCTTAATGGTAAAATACTCACCAGTACCAAAAGAAAGAAGTGCAGGGGCGGTGGGGGGCAACTCTCCGAGACAATCTATGAGTAGAAACAGTGTGGCTTTGCGGGTGAGAAAGTGCCATTTTAAATGTTTCCCAGTTGTTTTCTTGGAGAGTGCATCCCTGACCCATTCCTCCACTCTAGGCTGCCTTCTCCTATACCTTGTACTTTTCCTTGTGGGTGCTTATCATCATTATTCATCAACAGGTGAGATTTTTTTGTCTAAGGTGTCACTCCATCTTCCACTAGACTTCACTAAGCTCTTGAAGTCAGAACTCCTTTATTCCCCCTCACATCCCTAAATTCTAAGGAATGGATGAAGGTAAAGTTGCAAAATTAGGACACAGTTCTCTCCTCCAAGGATTCATCTTGTAAAATGCATTTGCCTGAGAGGCAGCTTGGCATAGGAAAATAAATAAATGCCCATGAAGTTTCTGAAGTCACTTAACTACTCAGAGTATCAGTTTATCATCTGTAAAATGGACAAAATGATGACAAAATTTCTTCACTTTCTAAGTTTTTATTAACCAGTGAAATTTATTTAACACACACATACCCAGTTCCAAATAGCATGGCCAGGCATGGTGGTACATGCCTGTAACCCAGCTACTTGGGAGGCTGAGGTAGGAGGATCAGAGTTCAAGGGCAGCCTAGGAAGTTCAAAAAGACCCTGTCTCAAAATAAAAGGGCTGAACTATAGCTCAGTGGAAGAGCACCCCTGGGTTTGATTCCCAGTACTACAAAAAGAAAATGTTTTTAATACCAGCAATGTCATATGATTAATATATATTATCCTGTTTTTCCTCTGCTGCACAAGTTGTCTTTTTGTCATCTTCATGTATTTTTTTTTTGATTTGTCATTGATCCAACTCATATTCTCCTGGTTGTATAAATCTCCACTCAGCATCTTCAGATAGGCTAGCTATTCTATCACTTTCCCCTGCCTTAAACTACTCAGGGAGACTCTGCAGCTGCTCCTCTACATACCTGTCCACATGTCATCTGGGGTCTCACTTGACTGCTCTTCTCTGTCAGTCTTCTGGGTTTCCTATATCTCCTCTTCCTTTCTCTCAATTACCCACTTGTTTTGTCAAGAACATGAACCTTCAATGACTTACTGAGAAAGAGAACCTGAGAATGAAGATTTTTTTTGTGAGGTTGAACATCCGAAAGCATTTTTATTCTATGGGTGCCTTTGCTAGCTAGTTTTTCTGGTGAGAATTCAATTTTTTTTTCTCAGAATTTTGAAGGCATAGCCTCATTATCTTCAACCTTCCATTGTGTTGATAAGACAGATTTCATTTGATTCCTGAACATTTGTATTTAACTTGTTTTTCTTGTTCCCTCTGGAAACTTATAAGATCTCATTGCCTCTTGGCTTTGTTCTGAATTATTTGTAGCGCCGTGCCTTGGTTTAAGTCTAATTTCATTCACTGTATGCGGCATTAATGGCCTCTCCCCCTTTTTTTCTTTTACATTATTTCTCCCTACCTCTAACTCTGGCAATCACTGTTCTACTTTCTATTTCTGTAAGTTGATTATTTTAGCTATGGCATACAAATGAAATCAGGCAGTGTGCATCCTAGGACTGACTTATTTGATCTAGTATAATGTCCTTTAGTTTCATCCATGTTGTGGCATATGGCAGCATTTTCTTCTTTTTAAAAGCTGAATAATATTCCATTATATGTACATACCACATTTTTGTTAATCTCTTCATCCACCAGTGGACATTTAGGTTGTTTCCATATTTTGGCTATTGTTAATAATACCTCAATGAACACTGGAGTTCAGATATATCTTGAAGAGCCTTTTGGAAATTCTTTTGGATATATGCCCAGAATTGGGATGGCTAGATCATATGCTAGTTCTATTTTTAATTATTAGAGGAACACCCACACTATTTTCCACAGTGGCTGCACTAATTTGCATTCCCACTAACACGTGTTCAAGGATTCCCTTTTGTCCACATTCTTGCCAACACTTATCTTTTTTTTTTTTTTTAAAGGCCATCCAAACAGATACGTGGTGATACCACTGCTTTGATTTGTATTCCCTGAAGTTGAACATCTTTTCCTATACTTGTTGGTTATACTTATTTGGAGCAATGTCTATTCATGTTCTCTCAATGTCCATTTTAAATGTTTTTTTTTTTTTTAAAGAGAGAGTGAGAGAGGAGAGAGAGGGGAGAGAGAGAGAATTTTTAATATTTATTTTTTAGTTCTCGGCGGACACAACATCTTTGTTGGTATGTGGTGCTGAGGATCGAACCCGGGCCCCACGCATGCGAGGCGAGCGCGCTACCGCTTGAGCCACATCCCCAGCCCTCAATGTCCATTTTAAATTCAGATCATATTCTTTTTCTTTTTTTTTTCTGGCCCTCAATATAGTAATTCATATCCCTCAGTTCTGGAAAACCTGTTCTGAACAATTCCTTTGATAGTTTCTTCCCTTTTATTTCCTCTGTTCTCTTTCAGGAACTCTTATTATTCAGTTTTAAGACATCTGAAATAGTCCCCCATTTATCTTTTCTTTGTCATTGGAATGTTCATTTTTTTAAAATGTAACATTGTTTTATTTCAATGATGCAATATCTTTTCTTGTTTTTTAGAGGTTATTATAATATATCAATTTTTAAAATGCATCCTTTCTACATGTAAAACATTTCTGAAGTTGGGAGTTTGTTTTGGATATGTTAACTTTGAGAGGTCTGTTAGAAATCTGTATTAGTGGTCCAGGCAGGTGTACCATGCCTGTAATCCCAGTGGCTTGGGAGACTGAGACAGGAGAATCACAAGTTCAAAGCCAGCCTCAGCAAAGGTGAGACACTAAGCAACTCCGTGAGACCCTGTCTCTAAATAAAACCCCAAATGGGCTGGGGATGTGGCTCAGTAGTCAAGTGCCTCTGAGTTCAATCCCTGGTAAAAGTAAATAAATAAATAAAAAGAAATCTGTATTAGTTTCCTGGGCTGCTGCAACAAATTACTATAAACATAGTGGCTTAAAACAATGGATGGGTGTTCTCACACAGTCATGGAGGTGGGAAGTGCAGAAGCAAAGTATTGGCAGGACCAGGCTCCCTCCAAAGCCTCTAGGGAAGAATTCTTCATTTTTTATTTTTATTTTGCCATGGTGGGGATTAATCCCAGAGCCATACTAATGCTAGTTAAGTGCTTTACACCAAGTTACATCCCCAGCCCCAGGGAATAATTCTTTGTTTCTTTCAGCATTCCTTGGCTTTTGCCTCTGTCTCCTGTAACTTTCTTTCTTTTTTCCCTCTGTGTTCTCTCTCTGTGTGTGTCTCTGTGTCTTTTTCTTAGAAGGATACCAGTCATTGGATTTAGGGCTCACCCTAAATCTAGAATAATCATTTTGAGATTCTTAAACAAATTATATTTGCAAAGACCTATTTCCAAACATTTACTTGGATATATCTTTTTCTGGGTGGAACACAATTCAACCTACCACAACATCCATGCACAGATGTTGAATAGGGAATTCAATATGCAAGTTGTGCACATTTGGAATTCAGAGAAAAGACCCAAGCTAGAGTTATACATTTGGGATCATCAGCATATGGATGGTATTTAAAGCCAGATGTCTAAGTATTATTAAGGAAGGAGTGAACTGAGGATGTAGCTTAGTGGTTGAATACTTACTTGCCTAGTATACTAGAAGCACTGGGTTTGATTCCCTGAACCTGTTGTGGGGAACAGAAAATTCAAGGCCAGCCTAGGTAACTTAGTGAGACCTTGTCTCAAAAAAGGGGAAGGAGGGGCTGGGGATGTGGCTCAAGCGGTAGCGCGCTTGCCTGGCATGCGTGCGGCCCGGGTTCGATCCTCAGCACCACATACCAACAAAGATGTTGTGTCCGCCGAGAACTAAAAAATAAATATTAAAAATTCTCTCTCTCTCTCTCCTCTCTCACTCTCTCTTTAAAAAAAAAAAAAAAGGGGGAAGGAATGTAGCTCAATAGTAAAATACTGATGGACTCAATCCCCGGTACCTGGGGGAGAGGGGGAATAATAGCATGTATATATGTTTATGAGGAGGAAGTTGAGAGGTAAAAGTTGATGCCAGCAGGGAGAGAAAAGACTTTTTTGTAGTAACATATTTGAATAGGAAAGAGGAGATAGAATCTAGAACTTAAGTGGAGGGGTGGTCTTTGGCAGAAACATGGATAGTTTATCCATAGTACCAGAAGAGATGGAATGTAGGTGGGTAGGGATGCAGGTACTGGTAGCTTGTGGAAATTATTTTGTGATTGCTTCTGTTTTCCCAAGAAATAGGAAGCAAAGTCATCTACCCAGAGCAAAGATGGATTAGGAGGTTTGAGGTGTTAGAAGATAAGACTTAAGTGTCTTGGAATGTTGAAGGGACTGGACTGGGGCCCAATATTTTGAATCATGAATTTAAAGTGGCTAAGTATCACATTAGAGTGGCTGTGGCTTATCTCTAGTCATTTTCAGGTGTTTGTGGGTAGAGAGTAAGATTTTGTTAGGCTTGCAGTTTTACCAAGGAATGACTGTAATATAAGAAAGAGGCAAGGGGTTTGAAGGTTACAATGATACAACTTAAAAATGAAGGGAGAAGGTATGAGGGTTGATGAGAAAATTATGGGGTTGGTGATATAAATATTGGCTGTAATACGTAAACCAGAATGAGTGAGCTGGAAATAGGAGGGATGGCAGTAAGAGAGCAGGGTGTGGAAATTGAGATTATGAAGGTGGTTCAGTTATCATAATGACAAGGTGAGAGATATGACCATTAGAGTGAGTAGCTCATGCAGAGTAGAAATCAAGATCACTGAAGGGGAGCAGTCTAGGAATTGATTTGCTTGGGTGTGGAAGGGTCATTTATGTGAACCCTACGTGCACTCATCAGGTAAGGTAGTCAGTGTCCAAAGATATCTTGGTTAGAAATCTAGCTCATCCTTTCCCAGTTTCTTTACTTTTCTTATCTAATGGAGGGAGATATTGATAGTTTCTACATTGTGGGGCTATTGTGAGGACCAAGTGAATCAATACACATAAATTACTTAGAACACTGCCTAACATATAGCAAATGTAAAATAAGCTCTTATTTTTATTTTCTGGTTCTGGGCATCAGGGTCTTGTGCATACTTGGCAAGTGCTCTACCACTGAGCTACAGCCCCAGTCCTTTCTATTTTATTTTGGGACAGGGTCTCACTAAGTTGCTCAGGCTGGCCTTGAACTTGCAATTCTCCTGCTTCAACCTTAAAGTGGCTGGATTCATAGGTACATGCCATGCACCCAGCCAGACTTTTTTTTTTTTTTGGTGCTGGGGATTGAATGCAGCACTTTGTGCATGCAAGGCAAGCACCCTACCCCCTGAGCTATATCCCTAGCCCCCCCAGCCAGACCTTTTTTATGTAGACTCACATCTGCTCTCACTTTCACTCTCTCTCTCTCTCTTTAAACAAAAATTCTTAAAAAATTACCAATGATCTTGATCTTGCCAAGATCACTGGTTAATTTAATGCTTATATTACAGTACCTGACATGGCTTTATCATGTTTTGTTTCTGAAATTATCATAAAAATTTGTTTTTCAGGGAAAACAAAAATTATTTTCCTAAGAGATTCTTAATTCTCTTAGGCTTTTCATCTCTCTTTATTGTCATCCTTTCTCAATCTACTTTTCTGGATGTTCTTCCTCTTCCTGACTTCTTAGCTTGGGACTAAGTTCACTTTTTTATTCACATTGAACATGACCTTTCCAGTCCCATGGTTTTGAATAGTATCAGTATTCTAATGCAGTCAAAATTTATATCTCTATTTCTACTATTCGCAAAATAGTATTACCTTTCACTTATTTGTCCAGTTTTTTTTTTTTTTTTTTCTTTTTGTGGTGCTGGAGATTAACCGAGGCTTCATCTAAGGTAGGCAAGTAAATGCTCTACCAGTGGACTACATCCCCAGCCCTTGCTCCGATTTAAAAATCATTCTTTACCCATTTCTTTTCCTCACCCGTCACACCAATTCATTTAGCAAGTCCTTTTGACTCTAACTTCAGATTACATCTGGAATCTGACCACTTTTCATCAGCTTCATTGCTTTTATCAGAGTCCTACCTACCACTGTCTTTTGCCTTCACTGCAAGACAATAAGCTCTGAGTGGGCCAAACAGTACCTGACTCGCCCACCAACCCCAATTACAACCCCCCCCCCCCCCCCCCCCCCCCCCCGCGCGCAGTGCTGGGGATTAAATCCAGGCCCTCACTCAAGTTAGGCAAGTCCTGTACCACTATACTCTACTCCTGTACCTGGCGTTTCTCGAATTGGATGCATTGATTTGGTGAAACAGTAAAGAAACATTAAAAAAGAAATTTTTAAAATTTTTAAAAAATTTTGGGCTGGGGATGTGGCTCAAGCGGTAGCGCGCTCGCCTGGCATGCGTGTGGCCTGGGTTCGATCCTCAGCACCACATACAAAGATGTTGTGTCCGCCGAAAACTGAAAAAAAAAAAATTAAAAAATTAAAAAAAAAAGAAATTTTGACTATTTGCTGTAGCAACACGGGTTGACTCTCAACGAAATAAGAGGAAGTAGCTGCTCATGCCATGACTTTTACACTACTATGACAGAATAAATTATTACTGTGTACTTAACTGTAGCCTGGAAATGAATAGGGGAAAATGAAAACAGTTGTCACAATCACGGAGTTATAGATAAATGTTTCTTTTAAACATTTCGTTCAACCATTTTATAAACGTTTTTAAAGTAATGGGTCTTGCTCTGCATGCTATAGATAGCCACTTCCTTTCACACACTCACGCTCCCGAACGTTAGACCTAGGTCCTACCCGGCCACCGTCCAGAGGGCAGACCCGCCCAACGCTCGCCTGCGTCGTGACGAGCCACGCCCACAGATCCCGGCACTCCCTCAGCCCCACTTCCTCTCTTTAGGATCCGCCCCGCGCCGGTGCGCCTGCGCACGGACGAACACGTGGCTGCCGCGGACCCAGAACAGCAATGGCGGCGGGTGGTGGCGGTAGCTGCGACCCTCTGGCCCCTGCGGGGGTCCCCTGCGCCTTCTCCCCTGACAGACAGGCCTACTTCGCTTTGGCCTCTACCGACGGTCACCTGAGAGTGTGGGAGACAGCCAACAACCGACTGCATCAGGAGTACGTGCCTTCCGCGCACCTCAGCGGTACCTGCACCTGCCTGGCCTGGGCGCCAGCGCGGCTGCAGGCCAAGGTAGTGCGAGCGGGACCGCGGTGGGGGAGGGCGCTCGTTCTGATCAGGATTTGGAGCTCCCGGGTAGGGCGACCCGCGGCCCCGCACCATTCTGGGCCCTCGCTGCCTCAGGGCAGGGAGGCACTGAGCTCTGTGGCGGCGGGCACTGGGCTACCTCGCCGCCTGTGTACGGCCTGTCGGGAGGGCAGTGAGAGGGCGCGGTTCGATCCGGCGGGCTCCATGCGGTCTGCGTCCCACTGTCGCTGGGCCGCCATGTTCGCCAAGGCCCCTGACCCCCCAGGGGTGGCTTTCTTCAGCCAGGCCCCACTCATCCGCATGCGCTCATCAGAGCCCTGGCTTTTGACAGAGCCGCATCTTGGAACTATACTGCTCATTCCTATCGCAGACTCAAGAGTATTGGTTTTTCTTGGACAGTTGTAATGAACAAGTCTGTTTTCTTGTTTCCGGGACCCCATCCTCCTGGGTGCCGGCTCAACACGTGTTCTCTCACGCGTTTGGCTAACAGGGCTCTTAGGCTCTAAACTCTGGACTTTCCCAATCTCCTTTTCATTCTCAGCCTTTCAGAGTTTCTTATGTTTAACTTCTGCTCGGCTCCCTCTTTTTAGTCCTTGTCTCATCTTGAATTCTTCATTAGCATTTGGAGTTAAAATGTAGTAGCTTGACTTGGTGAATATGATGTAAATCCAGGTGAAATTTCCTGTAGATTGGAATTTGCCGAGTTAGGGAAATCTTTTCATTGTCAGGTAAATTCTCTGTTGAATCACCGGATTACATCCACTCAAACTCACTCGCACGTGCTTACTGCCCTTAATAGAATAGCCAAACCGATTCACTTCAACATGGATTAGAAGCATCAAGTATCCTAAAGTGTGACATTTTGTCATAACTATGTTGTCAAATTTCAACACTTATGTTTAGGATAGATCTTACTCTGACCACCAGAAGAGCCCATGCTAAATTTTTGGGTGAAAGTGGGGATACATCTTTACTTGCTATACTTGGGTGAATTCTTTCAGATATTTTTTGACTTTAAGTTCTGTTTGCATGGTATCTCCTGTTGATTGATAAAGGACATTTATCAAGGGTCATAAATTAGGCACAAAACTCAGACTTGTAAAGTTTTTGTTGTCATTATTAGAATTTCAGCATTCTGCATATTTTTTCTTTTTAAAATTGTTTTCAAATGTAATTTAACAGTTCTGTTAAATCCAGGCTCTCCTTCATCATAATAATTCTGCTTCTAGTTCTCCCTTTATGAAATGAGGATTATATACATTGAGAAGTTATGTAAGGTAATATATTTAATAATGCAGAAAGCACTGAGAATAATTCTTGACATGTAAGTGCTGTAAGTATTAAATATTATTAGTGTATTTATATAGTTAATTTTGCAAGGTAGTTAACACAGCAACTTGCATAAAACCAAAAAATGGAACCAGGGCTAGAATTTAGATCTTTAAAGCTCAGTTTTTAGTTAAGTGCAACATATAATTAATATTATTAGGTTGTCCAAAACTTGCCCTCCACTTTTCTGTTGACTTTCAAATCACAGTGTATGTCAGGAATGAAACTTTTTCCTAGTCTCAAATTATGAATGATAGTTGGGAATTATATGCACAACTGGATTTGTTCTTATAACCAGGACTGATTTCCGATTTCCTTTTGTCATATTAAGTTGCTTTAATTTGGAAGGTCTTATGAAAAAGTTACACTGGGGATGCAATTCAATGGTATAGCAGGTGTTCAGTTCCCATGATCTCTCTCTTACACACACACACACACACACACACACACACACACACACAATGTTCTAGGTTTCAGACTCCTTTTACTAGTATGCTCTTATTTTAGCAATATAAATATGAAATTCCCTAAAATTACTAAACTTTAAAAAACAGATTGGTGGGTCAGAATTATGAAAGTTAAATGACTTAACCAAAACCTTAGTCACTAATGAAGTAGTTGTGGTCACTAGAGTCATCATACTCTGATTTCTAGTTCAGTGCCTGTATACTCCTCTTCTTGTTCTGGAGTAACAGCTGAGAGGATTATAGAGAGCCTAATTCCTATCATCTTGGCGATATGACATCCTGGATCATCAGTTTTACTTGAAGAATGAGAGTCAGTTTTGCTGTATTAAAACAGGCTTACACATATATTATGGTGTAGAATTAAAGTCCATACAATTTGAGGAAGGGGACAAAGGGAATTGAACCCAGGGGCAGGGCCACCATTGAGGTACATCCCAGCCCTTCTTTATTTTTTGAGACAAGGTTATGCCAAGCTGCCCAAACTAACCTCAAACTTGTAATCTTCTTGCCTCTTGAGTAGCTGGGATTTTAGGTATTTGCTACCATACCTGGTTGTCAATCGATTTTTTTTTAATGTTTATTTTTTAGTTGTAGATGGACACAATAACTTTATTTATTTTTATGTGGCACTGAGGATCGAACTCAGGGCCTCGAACGTGCTACGTGAGCACTCTACTGCAGGGCTACAACCATGTGGGGCTGAGGATCGAACCCAGGTCCTGCCTGTGTTAGGTCACAATCCCAGCCCCCTGTCAAATGATTTTTAATGGTACAAAATGAGTAATTGTTTAGCAGCTGCTCAATCTTTACTCCCAGTTTCCTGGGTTATGTTCCTTGCCACATAAGTGTCAAGATGCTTTTTCTTTTTTCTTTTTTCTTTTTTTGAATCCTGGGCCTTGTGTATATGCAAGGCAAGCATTCTACTAACAGAGCTATATCCCCATCCCAAGATGGTTTTTTCTTATGAAACCTTCTTATTTTTATATCCTTGAGGTTTAAAGCGTGAGGCATGAAAAAAAATATTATTACAAAGTCCACATTTCCAGCGTTTTGTTAAGATCCTGGCATGTTGTCCACTTTCAAACCAAAAGTAGAGATAATTCCACCCTGCTTTCAGGGTTCTCTGCATTAAGTGAGGCAGTGTACATGGCCTGTGTAGTAAAGTATGGCACATAATAAGTACTCAGTAAATGTTATTATTGAATGAATCAGTGACTGTTCTGTGTGGACTCATTTAATGTTGTATTCACACTGTAAATTTTATAGGAATATCCTGCATTTGGTTTATTAATTGGCAGTTTGCTACCCAAGGAGAGACAAAACATATGATGATATTATCTATATGAAAAGAAATATGAGCTGGGTTTCTCAAGTAGTGGGTTAATGTAATGGTTGGTTTATAAATATTTAGAAAAGTTAGATTGCCATTTTTTGTTCTTGGTTATAGAATGAAATACTTTTTTTGTTGTTGTGATGGGGATTGAACCCAGGGCCTGTGCATGTGAAGTAAGCACTCTAGCAACTGAGCTATATCCCAAGTACTGATTATAATACTTTGTATTTATGCCACAGTAGTTTTAGTTTCCCAAGTTTATATGTATAAACTGAGGCTGAGTTGTTAGTGTCAGGGCAGAGTTATACAGTAGATGGCTGAGCCACCTAGGAAAGGATCCTTTTTCATTGCTCCCTTAAGTCACACACTTTTCTACTTTCCTTCCCTACTGACTGTAGAACCCTAGAGGAATAGACTTTGCCTATTGTTGGCTACCACAGTACACATTTTTGTACTGCTTAAATCTCAGTGCAGTTATATGACCCTACACAGCTTAGTACTTACTGGAGGAAGCCCATAGCGCGTATCAGACATTGGACAGAGCCCATGTGGTAGCATTAAGTATATTTCTAGGAAAAAATCTGAGCTGGGTATCACCATTGCTATCTCTTAGAGATGTAGCACAATTCAAATGTGTTGCTGTGCTCTCTCGAGGTCTCCAGTATTTAAACTTCAAAAGAAGGTAAAGATCACAGTTTAGATTCAGTTGGCAGAAATAGATGTTTCTCTATATTAGAATTTAATTATTTTGTTATAAATACTATTTGTAATTTTATGTAAAATGTAAAGTTTTTCCCCGCTATTTCACATCATACTTCTACATATGCCAGAATAAGTATCAGTAAGATAAGCCAAGAAGTGGAATAGGAAGCTATTTGCCAAGTACAAATGTAAACTTGGTCGTAATTTTTGGTATCTAGGAGTCAGTATTTTTCAAAGTAAGTTTTGATCCATTAGTGGATTCTGAGATAGATAATAGTGGGTTGTGACCACATTAAAAAAATGAGGATGGAAAACATCAGAGAATTGCTACTCATGATAAGTTTTTCTGTGAAGCTTGTTTCATTTATATATATCATGTTTTCATGAGTGCATACTGGTTTCTTCATGTGTATGTAAACTCTGCTTTGAGATTTTAGTCTAAGCCATTGCTTAAATCTGGATCAAATTCAAACTTCTTATTACCTGGATGTTTCATGGTCTCTTCACGTCATTTTTACTACTACTTGCATTAAAAATCAAGCATGTGTTCTATTCATATTCTTTCTCATTGTTTGTGTGTTGTTGTTGTTGTTGTTCTTTTTATTTTATGTATGTAGGGTGCTAGGCAAGCACTCTACCAGTGAGCTACCTCCTCAACTCCTCAGTGTTCTTATTGTCTTCTGGGTCTAATGTTCAGAAGCTTTCATCAGACAGATTTGTGCTATTTGTGCTTAGCTCAGTCTGCCCTTAGGTTGGACAAGGTGTGTTAATTTAAGAAATCACATTCTTTTAGTCTTCATTCCTGATACCTTCACTTAGAGTTTATAGTTATGAACTAAATTCTCAGCCAGCATTTCTCATTACTTTATATTTTTACACATCTGGTCAGTTGGGACCTGACATTTCTAGGTATTCTAAGAAAGGAAACAACTGTGTGTGGCTTAAGATGAAAGAAGAAAAAAGATAACTCAATTTTACTGTGTCTGTGATGCAGAGCATGATTTATTTCTTAAGGAAAAAAAGGTTTCTGTAGGAGATGGTATTTAAGGTAGACTTTGAAGCATAGATAGAATTCTTAACCAATGAAAATTAAGGCGAGTAGGAGAAGGCCCCTTCAAGTAAAGGGAAAAGCAAAATGAGGAAGTTTAAACACATGTAGGGAGTGTGATGTATGGATAGAATTGGAATCAGTAGTACTGACCTTGGTTTCAGAAATATTTAATGTGGGGTTGTACCTAAAATATTAGATTTCACTAAAATGCACATTGGTTATATAAACTTTTGATCTGGTTCATGTGTTACATGTTAGGACATGCCTATCCTGCTGAGTGGGAAGTTATTTTTAAAAAGATCATCTAACTGAAAAAAAAAACATGCAAGTTAATAGCTATATGAAATTAATTGAATTATTATTTAGCTTTAGACGGTTTTCCTCAAAGTTGCATATAGATCTTGTGGGCTTGGGGCTGGGGTTGTAGCTCAGTGATAGAGTGCTTGCCTGGCATGTGTGAGGCGCTGGGTTTGATCCTCAGCACCACATAAAAATAAATAAAGATATATATCTTTATATATATATATTCATATATATATATATTCATATATATATATATTCATATATAGAATACTCCTGCCTGCCTTTTCTTGTTTCTGCCCAAAGTAGATTCCGCACATAGGAAAATCAGGGTTTTGGTTATGTTAATGTTTAATTTCTTTTTCTTCCTTCCTTCCTTTCTTTCTCAGTGCTTTTAATGTAAATTCAAATCTGTGGTTAAAGCATATACACATTTGGACAAACCTTTACACAGTAAAAAAAAAGGTCAGTATAGATAATTTGGTTTTTCTAGACTCTTCTCTAAAGAAAATTCTTTTAGAGTTTTTTGATAAGGTAGCACATATTGAGTATCTCATCTGAGATGCTTGGGCCTAGAAGTGTTTCAGAATTCAGAACGTTTTGGATTTTAGAATATTTGCATAGACATTACCATTTGAGCATCCCTGATCTGAAAAATCTGAAATCTTTAAAGTGCTCCAAAATTTCAGATTAAGGATGCTCAACTTAACAGTTGTTTAATATACTTCTCCCTACTGCCCTTTTATGAAATAGCTGTTTGTGTTTATAACCTTAATGCAGAAACCACATTTTTCTCTGGGATTATTCACAGGTAGCTTTAGAAATTCATGTAAGTGAAGTTGGGGTTGTGGGACACTTCTAATACAAAAGTTTCATTATTCAAGAAGATTAAATGTTACTGATGCGACATTAGATTAGACTGTTTACACTTTGTCTTTTAATTGTAACATCCCTTTGGGTTTGTTAATGTAGATACATTGCTGAAGAATAGCTAAATGTTATTTTTATTCTGTAATAAAAAGTTACTTCTTTTTGTTCATCTGAGTGTCTGATAAATCAAATTCTTCAAATGTAGCATCCCCATAGGATAACTAAAAGGAAAACATTTGAAAATTCTATAGAAATTTACTCTGATAGTCTTTATATACTGATAACATTGTAGTTTCCATTTTGTTTCTTGGATGGGGTAAATTTTTATGTTTCCTAGATTTTTATGCTATAGAGAAGAGAGATCCTATACTATTAAGAAAGTGTTCCCTTTTCTACTGGACAGTTTTATGCTAAAAGAATGGATTTGTCAGCCCGGGACTGTGGTGCATGCTTGTAATCCTAGCAGATTGAGAGGCCGAGACAGGAGGATCTGAGAATGGATTTCTCAGAGCTTCTTTTTTACCAAAACATACAGACTGGTGAGCTTTAATTAAAAAAAAAAAAAAGAAGAAGTAGTTTTAAAATCATATATTTCACAATTATGAACTCAGATCTGTACTTGTGAGTTGTGATCATGGATTGTCATTTTGATGGAGAATACAAACTGTTAGAATCACATTTGAAATAAATCAAAAGAAGTCTTGCAGCATTTGCTAGTAGATGGAAACTTTTGCCTTTTCAATCATCAGAATTACTGAGCCAGCATGGAACTCAGGCCCTTGATCAGATATTGGAGCAACTTCCCTGGTTTATACTCGGAGCTTCTCTACTAGCTACAACTATTTTGTTGACTGATATTAAATTTAATGTATGCTTATAAATATAAAATTGTTTGAATTCCATTTCTTGAATTTGAGGAAAGATTGGGAAGGGGTAGGGAAAAGTTGGCTGCTTACGTATAGATCTGTGCATTCATAGATCCTTGGGTATGGGTTTCTTGTGGAACTTCACTTAGTACCTGTCAGGAGGATTGGTCGATTACTGAGAAGTGGAAGGAATATTGATGCAGCTTAGACTTGTTAAGAAAGTACCAAGAGAAAACAATACTTGACTTTCTGTGTCTGACTTGTTTGCTACTTTCCTTTCAGAGAGGTGTGAGAGAGGGATGGAGAATTTTGAGTTTCCCTTCCCATTGGATTTTGGAGTGTGTGTTTGTGTGTTTTAAAGTAATGAGAAATTATGTGAGAGTGAATCCTTGCCTTTTCTCCTTTTTAAAATGTCTTGTGGGATAGTGGGCTTTAATGCTTATGTATTAATTATGTTTTAGTGTTTGAAATGCTAATAAATTTTTTAAAATTTTTTTATAGGAAAGTCACCAGAGGAAAAAAAGGAAATCAGAAGCTGTAGGAACGAGTGACCAGATTGACTTGTTGGCTCTTGGTACAGCAGTTGGTAGCATTTTGTTGTACAGTACAGTAAAAGGAGAATTACATAGTAAATTAATAGTAAGTATATTTTATATAGAAAATAATGGCAAGGAAATGAATTATTAGAGATTATTGAAAAAACAATGTAATTACAGTACTATTCACATGAAGAAGAATGAAATCATGTCATTTGCAGAAAAATGGATGTAGCTAGAGATCAGACTGTATTTTCAAGAACTAGTTATGAATGTTTTTTTTTAAAAAGAGAGAATTTTAATATTTATTTTTTAGTTTTTCGATGGACACAACATCTTTATTTGTATGTGGTGCTGAGGATCGAACCCGGGCCGCACGCATGTCAGGCGACCACGCTACCGCTTGAGCCACATCCCCAGCCCAGTTATAAATGTTTTTAATGATTATGACTGTCTAAATTCCCACTGAATTGGATAGTCCACTTGTCATGTAACTGTTAACTGACCATTTGGGAATTTCTTTTTTTGTTGTTGTTGTTGTAAAATAATGACTTTTGTTTTTCTGTCCAATGGATTTCCTGAATTCTTAACTTAAAATTAGGGTGACAAAGAGTTTGAGTGTTATGGCTGATTTCTGAAAGAGTTTCCTTAATTTTTACTTTTATCAGCAATGGAAGGACAATACCTATATCTCAGTAGCGTTATTTCTACCATGAATATTCCATTGAAACAGCAGCAGTAAAAAAAAAAAAAAAAAATCCCCAACTAATTTGGTAGAGGAAAAATTTTATTTTTGAGTTTTAGATCTACCTTTAGAAGTCTTCTGTTTGTCTATTACAAATTATACAAATAATACCCAGCTGTTAAAAAAAGGTAAAGCATTCAAGATCTGTGTAGCAGGAAGGAACTCTCCCTTTATTTGTCTCTTCTTTCCCAGTTAGGGTGATCATCTCATCAGGTGGGATCTTATCCCACTGTAGTTAGGAAACCATCCTTTGGTCAGTTTTTGTGGACAACAGATTTATATCATCCTGTGCAATGAAGTGGTTGCTTTGGCCCTGGGCATGATGCTGATGGAGCCCAGAAGTTCTTTTTTAAGTCATTTTAATACCACACAGGGGGCTGGTGTTATGGCTCAGCAGTAGAATGCTCGCCTCTCACATGCAAGGCCCTGGGTTTGGTCCTCAGCACCAAATAAAAATAAATAAATAAAATAAAGCTATAAAAAATGTCAGAGGAAAAAAATACCACACAGGATTATAAGAATATCTTTAAGAGGGATCACAGAGGAACTCAGAGGCAGGGTGATGAACAGTGTTGTGATGGTTTGGTAAAATAGAAAAGGACCATGCAGGCATTGGAGCTAGTTTGTTTTGAGGTTGACTCCTGCTAGTTAAGTGATCATGGGTAGGGGCTGGGGGTATGGCTCAGTTGGTAGAGTGTATGCACAAGGCCCTGGGTTCAGTTCTTAGCAACACACACACAAAGTGATCATAGGTAAATTAACTTATCATCTCTTAAATGGGTATTGGATAACTTGCCTCGTGACTTGGATATAATAGTGTATTTAAAGTGCCTGGCATGTAATCGTATTTGTTAAATGTTTGTTGAGTGAGTAAGTGGATGAAAGGATACATTGCTAAATTGCTTTCAAAAGGACACTAATTTTTCACTGCCACCAGAAATATATTGTAAGGCCATTTTTATTATGTCACCATCACAGGCAGTATAATGATAAGTTGCTAGATGAACAGACTAAAAATGCTACTTTGTTTTGGTTTGTATTTGATTACTAACAAAATTGAGCATTTTGATATATTTGATATGTATTTCTGAATTCTTTCTGTGGGATTTATGTATTCATATCCTTTGTTTAATTCTTTGTGTATAATATAGGAATGAGTTCTTTGACTAGACAGCTGATAAGAGGGAAGGGAAATAATTGAACTTAATGTTTTAAAATATTCTCCTTTGTAAGTAAGAGTAATTTTATTTGGAAGTAGCTTACATGATTTTGAGTGATTACTTTAATTATAATGAATGGATATAGGTTAAGGCTTAATTAAGACCTAACATTTTGGTTACAACTTTTATTTTTTCTTTAATTTTTTTTAATATTTTATTTTTTGGTTGTAGTTGGACACAACACCTTTATTTCACTTATTTATTTTTATGTGGTGTTGAGGATTGAACCCAGGGTCTCGCACGTGCAAGGTGAGTGCTGTACCACTGAGCCACAACCCCAGCCCATAATTTTTATTTTTTTAACCTGCAGAGTGGTGGACATGACAACAGAATCAATTGTGTACAGTGGCATGAAGACAGTGGCTGCTTATATAGTTGTTCAGATGATAAATATATTGTGGAATGGAACGTACAGACATGCAAAGTAAAGTGGTAAGTAGCACTGATGGCTCTGGAATTGGAAATTTAACAAGAGTTTGATAAATCCTGCTAGACAAAATGGGGAATAAACACATTAATAAGATTATATACTGTTCTCAGGGAATCTTTAATCAAATTAGGCCTGCAAGATTTTAGTACATAAAAGTGAAATGGTACAAGGGGAAAATAATTGTAGAAGAGATTTTATTTGGAAGCAGCTTACATGATTTTGAGTGATTACTTTAACTATAATGAATGGATGTAGGTTAAGGCTTAATTAAGGTAGCATGTGGTTATTTTTCAGATGAGTACAGTAGTGTTGAAGTCCTGGTGGAATAGAAGGGATGTCAGTTGGACTAGGACAGATAGAATTTGGATAGAGGAGGGCAGGAGAGTCCTTTTAATAGTAGGTTAAGGAAAGTGAGTAGATAGCAAGAGCAAAGGCCAAGAGATAGAAAAGTGAAACATTTACTTGTGTAGTGAGTAATTTAAAGGAGGTGCGGACTAGATGATCATGCATGGTAGAGGATAGAAATATCAAATTAATAAAAATTACAGTCAGGGGCTGGGGATGTGGCTCAAGCGGTAGCGCGCTCGCCTGGCATGCGTGCGGCCTGGGTTCGATCCTCAGCACCACATACCAACAAAGATGTTGTGTCCGCCGAGAACTAAAAAATAAATATTAAACATTCTCTCTCTCTCCCACCCTCCTCTCTCACTCTCTCTTAAAAAAAAAAAAAAAAAATTACAGTCAGAAGAGGGAAGTGGTTTGGGGGATTTTTAGACAAGTTGAATTTGAAATCGTGAAAGACAAGACCTAGCAGTCAGGATGGCTTAGAGTTTAAGGGGAGGGCTCAGGACTGGAGGTACTGGTGAGGAAACTATTTGCACTCCATTTACTTATAACAGTAGTTTTTATACTGGTCACCTGCTTGAAACACCTGTCAGATCCAGAGGGTCTGGAATGGGACCTGTGTTGTTATATTCTGGATGAGAATTCATGAAGTTGGTTTCTTCACATGGAGACCAGTAATGTTCAAGGCACATTGTTCAACAGTTTAGACCATTGTGTTTAATCATAATACAGTGACGTTGGCTTTGTCCCTACTTTATAATTGAGAAATAGATGAAGAGCTTGACCTCTTGCCTTTTAAACTGTGCTCTTTTTAAATATTTGTTTACAGCTTTATCCTTAACATTCTTATGCTTCTGTTAATTGACACCCCCCCTCTCCGCATTTTAGATACTATCTACTTATTTCCTCCTGTGGAAGATGAGGATTTAACTCTCTTATATCTCTTCCTTGTTATTATATTAGATTAGATTTGGTTCAGCAGTATTTGTTGTTTATATTATGATTCCTTATTGTTAAAGCTGAGGTTTGGATTATCCCAGGTTTGCATTTTCTTGTACAAAATTTTTCTTTTCTTGGGGTTTATCATATAGTTTTCTTCACATAGTTTAATATGTACCTGATATTAGTTTACTCTCATTCTTAACAGTAGTGTAAATCTTCCAGTTATATTTAGACACATCAATTAGTTTTATTTATTTCTTGGGAGAATTTTTATTGTCCTGGGTTTGCTGAATAGCCACTGTTTTGAGATTTGCTTTCATCATCATCCTGAAAAATTTCTCTTATTAGATTGAGCCTCTGTTGCCTGGATGACATTTTCCCCTCTCTTGGTTAGGGAACACTGGTCGATAGCTTCTTAAGGAGAAGGGTGTGTTTGTGGTGAATTTTTGAGATTTTGTTTACTCACTGTTGTCATTTTAATTCTACTTTCTTCATTGATAGTTTGAGGATAAAGATTTTAGTTTGAAATTACTTTCCCTCAGAATGTTTTATTTTGTTTCATTTTGGGATAGGGCCTCATGGAGTTGCCAGGGCTCCAGTGATCCTCCCACCTCTCAGCCTCTGGAGTGGCCGTGATTACCCTGGTTTCCTTTAGGACTTTGAAGGTGTTTGTTCCATTGTCTTTTCAGTGTTAATTATTTTGGGTATTCTGTAATTTTATGTGCTCTCTAATTAATTAATTGCATTGGTGCTGGATGAGACCATTTAGCCTGGCAGCCTAGAAATTCACATGCTTCATTTTTCTTGTACTATTCATTAGATAATTTTATTCACTATTTTTTTAAGTCCCTATTACTATATACTGTTTTTCAGATCTTGTATTTTGTGAGCTGATTATTGCAATTTCTGACTTGTTTTCTCTGGTTTTTCATTTTGCCTTTTTATTTGTTGTCTGTTTAATTTTTTCAATTTCATTTTCAAAACCTTCTGTTGAGTTAGGCGTAGTTTTGTGTACACCTGTAATGCCAGAGACTCGAGGCTGAGGCAGGCTCAAGGCCAACAACTTAACAAGGCCCTTAGCAACTTGAAGTTGTGGTTGTAGACTTTATCAGTGGATAAGATTTAAAAAAAAGTGGGTATGTAGGTCAGTGGTAGTACACCCTTGGTTTTAGTCCTCAGTACTGGGGGGGAAAAACCAAAAAACTTATATAGAATTTATAATTTCTCTTGTATTTTTAACTTCTAGGAGGGTTTTTAAAATTTCTTCTATATTTCTTTATCATTGAATTTTTTTAGTTCTCTGAAAATAATGTAATATTTCAATTTTTTTCTCTTTATAATCATCCTTTGAGGGTGATGTGTGGTGATTTGTCTGATTTAGTCTATTTTTCATGTTGAAGGCATTCTTTAAATTGCTGGAGATCCTTGGCTGCCTATTGCATCTTAAAAATTAAAAAAGCTGATTGGAAGGTTTTGGTGTGGATGTGTGACTCAATTGTTGGGGCCTTATTTGTGGCTTGATTGAAGGGCCTTTAAATGTCAGTGTGTAGAATGTTATTCTCTAGTGCTTTTTATGCTTTAACCCATTATGGCTCATCATCAAAAATATATGGGATACCTACAAAAGCCTATAAGATGGGAGAATTTTTTATCCTCTTCTTCATAACATGCCATGTTGAGAGGAACCTATGAAATATGGTATATGTCTAGGATTATGGTATATGTCTAGGATTATGAACTTAACACAGGATTTTAGGGGATGCAATTGTCCTAGGATTTCAGATGGTATTTTTATTGCTTGTTTTTTTTGTTGTTGTTTTATGGTTTGTTTTGCCCCATCAGTGAAATGTGTTTACCTCTCTTCACTATACAGCAAATGGAAAGGTGACAATAGCAGCGTCACTTCCCTGTGTATCAGCCCAGATGGAAAAATGTTGCTTTCAGCTGGTCGAACAATCAAACTATGGGTTTTGGAGACCAAAGAAGTCTACAGAGTGAGTCAAATTATTTTCTAAGCTGACAATCATATACAGTATGTAAGAGAAAGATAAAGAAGTTTGAGTCGTAGAATGTTGTTTCATAAGTACAAATTCTTAGTCATGCTCCATGATATCTTATAGTTCCAGCACTTGGCAGACTAAGGCAGCAGGATTGCTTGAGCCCCGGAGTTTGAGTCCAGTCTGGGCAGCCTAATGAGATCCCCATCTCAACCCACCCCTCCCCCCGGCAACCAGCCCAAACAGATTTTTAAATTTTTAGGTACATCAATTAGATAAAAATTAGCCTCCAAATTTGATTCATTGATACTAAATACATTATAGACAAGTTTGCATTTTTCAAAAAAATGAATAAAATAAACAAATAGACTCTGAATTTAAAATCTATTCTACCATGCAAGGATTGTGGTAATTTTGTTTTCTTGCTTGTATCTAGCATTTGGTCCATTTATAGTGTTTAACTATGGAGATTAGTAGTAGGAGGGAAAAACAGTTGAATTCAGAGGTTACTCAACTTTTGGTGCTGTGATGATGCCTTAAAATTGTGGTTTCGACTCACTGAGAGTAAAATGAGGACCTACAATTCCTTGGCTGTGTCTGAGCACCTGAGCACACTTGAGAAATGCGTAGAACTGGGGCTAGGGATGTAGCTCAGTGGTAGAGCCCTTGCCTAGCATGTGAGAGACCCTTTGTTTTAATCCTCAACATTGTTAAAAAAAATAAAATGGAAGAAATAAAGTTAATGTGGTAGGATCATGAGAGTTAAAAGGAACATCTTAATTTTCAGGGTTTTCAGAGTTTTTATTTTATTTTTAAGAAGAGGGGATTATAACAAATAATATCATTTGCTTACTATTAAATAGAATTGTTACTTCCCTGTAGAGCTCTTTTGTTAGATAATATCATTTAGAGCTTATTTATGATGATACCTAGGGAATTTTAATGTTTGTAATGCTTTGAATCCATCCTCTCTTAAATAAGATTTAACTTTCTAGCACTTCACAGGACATGCGACACCAGTTTCATCACTTATGTTCACTACTATCAGACCTCCTAATGAGAGCCAGCCCTTTGATGGAATTACAGGTCTTTATTTCTTATCTGGAGCAGTGCATGACCGGTTACTTAATGTCTGGTAGGTGGTTCTTTTGAATTTGGGACACAGCTTTGCCTTAAAATCTGTCAAAGCTTATGTGGTTAATAAAAAAGAGTATGAAACTTGCTTTATTGCATTTAATGTTGGAATTACCTTGACTTGTAATAAAGAATTTAGTCTGCCTAAAAAACATATTTTGAAAACACTTAAGAACATTACATAATATAACCTTTCTGTTTGGAGATGCAGGGGTCTCAGTATTTTTGTGACTGGGCAGTTTAAAAGTAGCTTAAAATATTTTTTTAGGAAAACTTCATTCTGTTGAATATGTGGTGCCACTGGATTAATGCAATAATATCTATTTACAGATGGTTTGCTGAGGATATAAATTTTCCTGACTTATTACTAATGAGATTTACCAATAATCCCCTTTTTTTGTAGTAGTTGTTGTTACTAATTCACTCAGAAGTTACTTTTTTTTTTTTTTTTGAACCCAGGGCCTTGTGCATGTGAGGCATGCACTCTACCAACTGAGCTATATCCCCAGCCCCTCAGAAGTTACTTTTAATCCATCTTCTTCTAAATGAGATTTTTAAAAATAAAAATTAGTTTGATATTAAAGAGTCATCAGAAAGTTTTTAAATGAGAAATTTTTTGGATTTTATGTCAGCATCTGATGGTGCTTTTATTCCCAACTGCTATTCATAGGTAATAAGAGTCTTTAAAAATGGAAATAGTTTCTTATTCTAGTAATAATTAGTTGAGCACGTCCTTGACCATATAAAATTACTATGTGTTTATAAAACAGTGCTCATTTAGAAGTGCAGCTCATCAAGCTGGGTTTGATGGTATGCACATGCTATCCCAGTACTTTGAGGAGATGATGTTGTTATCTCTTATTGATGGGCTAAGATACAATTTTTACAAGTTGATGAAAAGAAGTTGATTTTTGAATAGTGTTTGTAAAATCACATTTGTTAACTCATTTTTATACAAAATAAAGTGTAAGGTCTAACTTAAGTAAACTGCATACTTCTAAAATGTACAGATTGATGCTTTGATCTACATGTACATATTTTGAAAACCTTGACCACAAGCAAGACAACATGTGCATTGCTCCCAAGAGTTTTCTGGGTCCTTTGCTAATCCCTCCCTACCCCAAGTTTCCAGATTTGTTGACAGATTAGGATCATTACAGATAGAGCTGCTATGCATGTTTGTGTACAAATCTGGACTGGCATGATTTCATTTCTCTTTAGTGAGTACCTAGGAGAGCAGTGGCTAGAGTGTATGATAGGTGAACATTTTAATTTTTTTAAGATTGTCATATTTTGTTTTTCAAAGAGGTTGTATCATTTTATATTCCTGATAGCTATATAAGAGAGTACTAATTTCTTCACATTCTCACCAACACTTGGTATGGATCAGTAGCCTCTGGTCAGAGCATTTTTTGTCATCTAGGTAATGCATAACCTTATTTTATGTGTGTTTTGTTTAACCTTATTTAGTATGTATTTTGATTAACATTAGACTCCTACCACTGTAACTCGGTCTTATTTGACATATATTTTCTTTATAAGGCACATTAGAACCTTATTGCACTTAGGAACATATTCAACACTTTAGTACTATGCTTTTAGGTAGCTATTTTTTAAAAATATTATTTTAGTTGTCAATGGATCTTTATTTTATTTATTTATATGTGGTGCTGAGAATTGAACCCAGTGTCTCATACATGCTAGGCAAGCGCTCTACCACTGAGCCACAACCCCAGCCCTTGGGTAACTTTAAACAGTGAAATTACTAATAAACAAATATAATGAAAATTCAGAAACGATGGCACTAAGTAGACTTCTTATATAAGAGCTGAAATAAGGCAGATGAAGCCTTGTTTAGATTTCTGGAAATGCTGGGCATTGGCCAGCTTGCAGCTTTCATTTTCCCACACATGACTGAATAAGCATGAATGCTCACAGACAATAATTTTGGGGTTACAAGTAAGTTTTAGCAAGTATGTGAATTCACAAATACATAGTCCATGAAGAATGAGGATGCTGAGTGTGTGGAAGGGGGTATAGACACAGTATGTCTGCTTCTGGACACTTTTCCTTGATGTTATAAAGTGAATTATTTCTAAATTGACTGTAGACTCCATGCAAACCAAAATCCCATCAGCCTTTTTCAGAGAAATTGTCAAGCTGCTTCTCAAGCTCAAATAGAGATGAAAAAGACATAAGAATGGTCAAAGTGACTTTGAAAAACAAAAAAAAAAAGTTGGACTAACATAGCCTGACTTCAAGCTTTTATCAAGCTGTTGTTAATCAAAACATTGTGATGACATCAAAATAGACAAAGAGATCAGTAGAACAGGATAGAGAATGTTATTCATTGTTTTAATTTGCCAGAAATGTATTAATACTTTGTCTTTCCAAACCAATATGCTAATAAGGTGGTGGCATGGATGTTCCCCTTATTTTGACCTTTAATAATCTTACTCAGCTTTCAAAAAATCAACAAAAACTATAGGGACTCAAATACTGTGATTTCCCTCTTGGGTAAATCTGTCTTCTTATCTAATGGTTGCTTTTGTTTTCTAGGCAGGTCCGGTCAGAAAACAAAGAAAAAAGTGCAGTGATGTCTTTTACGGTCACTGATGAACCTGTCTATATTGACTTGACTTTGTCAGAAAATAAAGAGGAGGTAAGTGGCTTGATTTTTGAGAATTGTTTTTGGATTTTATAAACTTTAGTCTTAAAGTGTGGATGTGAGGGAGTAATAACAAAATGTAACCAAAATCTTAGACTGTGGAAGCAACATTACATCACTGTGATAAGTTCTTATAAGAGAAAGGGAAGGGGAAGGTTTGTGTACAAAGGTAGTATATATTTAAGTCATCATGTAAATTAACAAAATTGTTGTATCAAATGCATTTTTTTGGTTATAAAACCTTATAGGTCCTAACTAAGATGTGTTTTGTTCCAAGAATGACATCCCATGGGCAAAGGGGCACATGTCTGTAATGCCAGTAACTTGGAAGTAGAGTTTGAGACCAGCCTGGGCAATTGAGTGACACTGTCTCAAAAAATAAAATGGGTTGGTGGTAGCTCACTGGTAGAGCTTCCCTCGATTCAATCCCCAGTAACAGAGGGTGGGGAAACCACATTATTCTGTTTGATGCTTTTTTATATTTTAGAATTTTCAGCATTAAATAAATATGGCTTTACTGAAGTTCTTCATGTTCATGTGTCTGTTTGACTAAAGCTGGGTAAGATTTTGATTTGGGCAGAATCTTTGAATCTTTTTTTTTTTTAAAGACAGTTTTATGATATTTCATAACAGAGGTTTGGAAATTTGTATGTTGCAAACCCTTAGGGATTTAGAGATGATTTGGAAATTTTTTTTTTTTAAAGAGAGAATTTTTAATATTTATTTTTTAGTTCTCGGCGGACACAACATCTTTGTTGGTATGTGGTGCTGAGGATCGAACCCGGGCCGCACGCATGCCAGGCGAGCGCGCTACCGCTTGAGCCACATCCCCAGCCCGATTTAGAAATTTTTCATCTTGTTTTAATATGTTTGAAAAGTACTGTAGTGGAATGAGCATTGGTTTAAAAATTTAAGAGACTGGTTTAGATATCGATTCTGCTGTTAGCAAACTCAGGGTTTTTCTTTGTGTGTGTGTGTGTGTGTGTGTGTGTGTGTGTGTGTGTGTTTTCCTTTTCCTTTGAGGGGGCTGGGGGGCTTGCCCAGGCTGGCCTCTAATGCTGAATCTTCTTGCCTCAGTCCCTGAGATGTCTGGACATGGGTGCATGTTTCTGTGTTGGGATTACAAGCTTGGCTTTATAATGGAAGTGTGGGGATGTTGATCAGTGATTGACTATAAGGAATTCTGTCTTTTAGGATCCAGTTCAGATAGCGAGGAGATAACACAGTTATTTTAAGTATTTTTAGAAAACTATCCTAGGAATCCAACTTGTAACCATTATATACTTTATAAAGTCATAGGTTTGAGAACATTTGGTGTGATTGGTGCACTATCTCATGTTTATTATAGAACTTTTGATCATAGGAAAGTAATACAATGAGAAACACTTTGGTATTTATTCCCATGTTATTAAACAAAATCACTTGCCAAAAAGTTTAAAACGTGTGTGTATGGTTTTTTAGTGGTAGATACTTTGAATCTAAATTCTAGTAACTTCTATAATAAGAGAAATCATGCTCAATAACTTTAGAAAATGGACTGTATTTTTCCTTTCTTATTTTGTGACCGAATTCTTTTGCTACATTTAGATTTAATTTTTTTTTATCTAATAATAATACTGGCATTATACTTAAAATTGTCAATAATAAAACAGAACTTTTTTAAAAAGGTGATGGCACAAGAAGCTAATTCTGACAAGTGTCAGCTAATTCTGACTTTAATAAAATTGTAGTTATAGTAATTTAAAGTAAAATTCCAAAACAAAACCTCAATTCTGATACTGTCCAATATTTTACTTGTGTATCTGACAGTAACACAGATTGTTCCTTTGCCAGAGGTGATCATTTTTAAGTTGATCCTCGCTGTTCTTTTCTTCTGATTATTTAAAAGGATGGGAAGAAAATTGAGTTTTCATGGATTGGGGACTGACGCATATTATTCACTGAGTTAATTGGCTACATTTTTCTTTTAGCCTGTCAAGTTAGCTGTTGTTTGCAGAGATGGTCAGGTCCATCTTTTTGAACACATATTAAATGGGTAAGTAAGAAGTTTTCCTGGTCAGAAATTTTGTTTCCCTGTTTATTTTTCGTATTTCCACCTCATATTCTTTCATTATATTACAGCTCATTTAGTTTATTTATTTATATTAATACAGTAAGAACCCAAGTTTTTGGAGTTATGGACCATTTTATTTTATTTTTTTTTTGTGTGTGGTTAGGAGAGTGACTTTTAAAATACAAGTATAGGGATTTAACTATAAAACTATAAAAGTAGTATGTACTCACTTTCAAACATTCAAGAAACTCAAATCTTCCTCCATTGAGTTCTTCTAGGGGTATCCATAAACATAGTGTGTAGCCCTTGAGACTTATTTACATAGTGGTGTGTACATGGAATGTATGATTGACGCCTAAAGGAACTGGCACCCAGACATAGTGAGCCCGGTGAGGACTTGGATATTTCTTCTTGGGTACTGGTAAGCTGTTGAAGGGCTTTAAGTGGAGCATTGATGGGATTTGATCTAAATTTTGAGGCAGTCATTCTGTGTGATATGCTGGAAATAGCCTAAAGAGAGGTAAAGGCCAAAGCAGAGATGCAAATTCTTGGTTTCTAGGTATAGTTGTGAAGTTACTATACTTGAAGGAGTAAGTTGGAAAGATAGCTTTAAGTTTAAATGATAGAGGGGGGTGCACTTAAGGATAAGTGATAATATATCTAAGGTGTGAGGAATGTATGACTGAAATACAATGAAGGGTACAATCATTGGAGGTAGGAACTGAGATACCAGAGTATTATTAGAAGTCTCTTCAGCCTGAGCATGAAATATGGCAACTACCAAGAAAGGAATTCATTAGGGAGCAGTGTTGGGAAGAAGGAAGTAAACCACTGAAGTCTTCCAGAAATATAGGGGAGTAACCCAGAGGTGGCAACAGGAAGGGTGTTGCTGACAACATTTGAAAGTTTTCAGGTGAAAGAGGGAGATAACTGTAGTCTTGAAGTGTCAGTGGAGAACGAGGAGCACACGTAAATCAGATCTTACTAAGGTCTCTGGCACAAGGGTGTGGGAGAGAAAACAGCTACAACTTGAGAGGGTTGCAAGGATGAGCCGGGGAAGAGAAGGTTAAAAATGTCCTTGGATATGGAAGACATAATTTTGTTTCGGGAGTTATATTGCAGAGGTGATGGTGAGGCTTCTGGGGGTTGGGAACTGTTGGAGATGGGACTGGCTGGAAGAGAGAATATGTGTAAGGGCTGAAGTGAGGGGCAGGTTGGAGCAGGTGAGAGGTCATTTGGGAGCTTATGGAGTCCTTTTCTTTTGGTACTGGGGATTGTACTCAGGGAAACTTAACCATTGAGTTATATCCCCATGTCTAAAAAATTTGAAATAGGCTCTCATTAAGTTGCTGAGGCTAGTCTTGAACTTGGAATTCTCTTGCCTCCTAGTTGTTGGGATTACAGGCATGTGGCATTGTGCCTGCCTGAGGCCTCCTTTTGGGGCTTTCCTGGGTCCTGACAGAGTGGGGCAGAGGGGCAGGTGTGTTTCAAGGCCAGTTTTAGCATGGAGGTGTTGGTGGGGGCAGGTGAAATCTTGAAAGGCATACTTGTGCTTCAGGTAGTGATGGTAGTGTGGAGGTTAGAGCAGGGTTACTTTACATGACTAGGTGCCAGCTTCAGAGAATTAGTAAGAGGTGTTGTTTGAAATTCTCTAATCTTAATATTTTTTTTTCCCTATTCCTAGACACTGCAAAAAGCCTTTGACTTCAAACTGTACAATTCAGATAACAACACCTGGGAAAGGCAAGAAATCAACACCAAAACCCATCCCTATTCTAGCAGCTGGCTTTTGCCCAGACAAAATGTCATTGTTGCTTGTATATGGCAGTTGGTTTCAGCCTACTATTGAGCGAGTGGTACGTAGATGCTACTCTGGAGAAAAACAATATGGCATCAACCCATCCTTGGGAAAGAGGAATTTTTTTTTTATTATTATTTTTTAAGAACACATTGGCTACTCATTGGAATACTTAAGGAGAAATAGGACCTTTCACTGGGTGGTTTATTTTAATTTGTAAGAACTTTGTGTTCTATTCAGCCCAGTATACCTAAAATAACATTTTCACACTTACTTGATATAAAGCATTGTTTTGAAATATTTAATGTTGTTTTACACTTCCCTCTTTTGGCATTTTGTCTTCTGGTGTGCATTTTATTTTACATTTATACATCTCAGTTGGGATTAGCCTCCTCTTAGTGCCCAGGAGCCTCATGTTCCTACTGTTAATGTTTTGGTTAGCACAGGTATGACTTGTGTTGAATTTTGCCTAGTTACATAAAATGGAAATCTTCATAAGAGCCCTTTTTGATAACACCCATTGTATTTTCTAAATGGGATTGCAGTGGGCAGTGCAATGACTTAACATTTTTTACTACAGAAGTTTCTTCGAACACTTGTGAATTATTGGCATGTTCATATAGGTGATTACTTGAGCTTGCATTTTTAGTACTTAATAAGGCCCTCAGGGAAACTATGAGTGGAATAATGCATGGCCACCATTTGTTGAGTTAAAAAGTATCTTTTTCGCTGGGTATGGTGGTGCACACCTGTAATCCTGGCGGCTTGGGAGACTGAGGCAGGAGGATCAAGAGTTCAAAGCCAGCCTCAGCAAAAGTGAGGTGCTAAGCAACTCAGTGAGACCCTGTCTCTAAAAAAAAAAAAAAGAAAAAAAGGGCTAGGGATGTAGCTCAGTGGTCGAATGTCCCTGAGTTCAATCCCTAGTATCCCCGTCCACAGAAAAAAATAGAATACCCTTTTTCACCATTATTTTTTTCCTTTGGTGCTGGAAATTAAATCCAGGTCTTCATGCATCTACCATGGAGTCACATCTCCAGCCCAGTGGATACTTTTTAAAAAAACCTAATGCATAGATTTAAAAATAAAAATCTTCTGGGTGGGGTGGCACATGCTTGTAATCCCAGCACTCAGGAGACTGAGGCAGGAGAATTGGGCAACCTAATGACATTGCCTCAAAAACTTAGAAAAAAAAAAGTGCTGGGGATGTAATTCAGTGGTGGCGCACCCCTGAGTTAGATCCCAGGTACTGCCAAAAAGAATGAAGAAGAAAAAAGTCCATTTGCTCCTTTAAATTATGAATGTAAAAAATTCTGCAGTGTCTTCGGAGTTTACCCATTTCCCCAGTTGCTGTAAGAGTGGTGATTGTGGCCAACATTTTAGTGAGGAAGCCTTCCACACTAATTTTTTTATTTTTAGAAAATGCACAATTAATCATTGTTTGTCATTTTGTTCTTATTCCCAATTGCTTTGTTTGACATTCTTTTCTCTTCCCTCCATCTCCCTTCTTTTAAAAAATATTCGTAGGCTTTAAACTCCAAAGAAACTCATATGTGTTTAGTAAGAGATATTTCAAACTGCTGGGCCCCAAAAGTAGAAACAGCCATAACAAAGGTAAGTACATTCCACATTCCAAGTAAATTAAGTAAAAATGACATTTGGGGGGAATTGTTCTGTATTATTAAACTTCATTTATCTTTTTAATTCTGTACTTTGTGATCTTGCCTTAAAAATTTTGTGTGATTACAGTTTTAGATACCAAGATTATAAAACTTCATTTAGGTGCTCTTGATTTGTTGACTGAGAGAATGGTTGGCTGGTTAGAATTAAAAACCTTTCTTGCCCAGGTATATGATCATCAGGACAGGGAATACATAGCAGTGAATATTAACTTTGTTAATGAATGGTTCTCAGTCTCAGTACTTTAAAAAGAAATCTTTATTGAGAAGAATATTGTGTTTTAGGGTGCAGTAAAACCACAATGAGGCTAAAATTTATTCCCACACATAAAGAGCATCATTGTGGTGCTGTGCTTTGAATATAACTAACTTGGTTAACTTGGTGTCTGCATGTAAATGTCACGTATTTAACAGTTTAAGGGGAATGGGAAAACCCAGACATGCTATGATGACAACCACATGGTTTCGCTTCTGGCTGAGTTTCAGAGATGACACTTTTCTCTTGGCTGTCTGAGCATTTCTGGCAAAGATTGATTTTTGGAGGTGGTTATAAAATGTATAAGTTTGCTCTTTAACATTTTTAAATCAGTGTGTCCTTGGGTAATCTGTAGGTTTTGCTTCTTATTTTTTATTCCTTCATTTTGAGGGGGATGACTGGGGATTAACTCAGGGCACTTTATCATTCAGTTACATCCCCAGTCCTTTTTATATTTTATTTTGAGATAGGTTCTCACTTAGTTGCTGAGAGCCTCACTGATTTGCTGAGGCTGGCCTTGATCTTCTGATCCTCCTTTCTCAGCCTCCTGATTCATTGAGATTATAGGCTTGCTCCACCATGCCCGCTGTTTTTCACTTTTAACAAAGTCTCAGAGGTTTTAAAGCCATGTATTCTCAGGTTATTATGTTAAAACTTAATTTGCCAACATTCAGTTAAAATTTACATTGTATTCCTATCATGACAATTAGATTACGTTGAGTTTTTCAATCGAAAAGCCTTTTGAAGAGTTTTGTTTTCTCATTAAGGAACCGTAATGAGTAAGGCATAATTTCCTTTTATACATTCCCAAAACTGTGTTTAACAGGTGAGAACACCAGTGATGAATTCTGAAGCAAAAGTTCTGGTGCCTGGGATTCCTGGGCATCATGCTGCTATCAGGCCTCCTCCACCAGCCAAGGAAGTAGAGACCAAGAGGAAATTAGGAGGAAATGAGGTACTGCAACCCCTTTGACCAGATACTTGAGTTTGAGTTTTTAGAGTGCTTGGGAGAGTGTAATAAGTATATTGAATAATGCTAAAGCTGAATCTTTATAAGAAATGTCCTAAGTTTGTTGCTGTTCTATGTTCCTCCCAGGCAGCTTAGGTCCCCAAATTCTAGATTGTCACCTTTATAAGACTTGACTTGGTCACTGTTAAGAGAAAGTGGAATTTTTTTTTATTAATTTTTGGCCATTTGTTAATAATTAACAGGATAATATAAAATTGAATAAGCCAGGACTTGCTGTGATGATTTTCATTGGGTTTCGCATATTGCTGAGTTCCAGTGATGCCTCTTTTCTCTTGGCTGTCTGAGCAATCCTGGCTGGTTTTGTGCCAGTTGGTCTTTAAAAATGGTCATTATAATTGCTTAAAATGTTTATAAACGTTATTATTTTTTTCACTCTCAAAACCCTTCTGTAGTTATTGTACTTAATCTCTGCAGAGTTCTCCTCTTCATCTTTCATTCACATTCTTCACTTTTGTCTAAGTAATCTAGAATTTTATCAATTCTTTAGCTGGAGGGTTGGAGGTAACCTAGCTATTCATAAACATTATTCCGTAGTAGTGTGATATCTGGCCTTAAATAAAAGTATGAGCTTTCTTTAGCCTGGCCTAGATTAATTTCTTTAATATCCTTCCTTTTTAATGTTTTCCATATGTTAGGATAGATCAAGTAGGAAGCTTTCCAGAGCACATCTGTTTGCTTTGTTAGTCATAGAACAGATTTATATCTTCAGTTTGCTACCAAGGAGCTGGCAAATTATGGTTTCAGTCAGGGATCAGTTCTTTCAATTGGGTATTTTGTATCATAGTCATGTATGTTTAAATTAAGAAATATTATCAAGAACACTTGTCTGTAGTAAAGCATATAGCTAATAAAAGCATCTAGCTAATAAAACATTTGGAATCATTAAAAAATAGGAAGACATTTTATGAATTGTTTTGAGTGCATAAGCATGCTCTGTTGATAATTTTTTTTCTTCCTTTTACAGATCTGAAGTTTTTGCCAAGAGATAGTTAGATTGGGGGTAATGGGTTGTTTCTTTTGCTTTAGTAATCAGATGCCAGATCCTTAACTCTGTTGAATCTTCCATAGTGGTATTCTGTGAATTAACATTTTCAAATCATGCTTCTTTGGCATTCATATTTTTTGTTAGCTTATGGAAACTTGAATTGGAGATGTTTCACTTGTCTTCCATGTAGTCCTTGTGGTAGTGAGATTCCATTTGAATAAAAATGAACATGTTTGGTTTTTTTGGGGTTGAAATGATTCTTTTTTTTTTTTCCTTTTTTAACAGGGATATATTAACTCAAGGGGATGGGGTTGTGGCTCAGCAGTAGAGTGCTTGCCTAGCACGTGCAAAGCCCTGGGTTTGATCCTCATCACCACATAAAAATAAATAAAATAAAGGTATTGTGTCAACTACAACTAAAAAAATATCTATTTAAAAAACCGTCAAAATTGATTTTATTATTATTTTACAAGTTAAAAATGAAAAATAATAATAGATCCGTTAAACATTAAAGAATTCTTATTAATGTTAATATGAGAGAAGGAAAAGAAAAAAAGACAGTAAATCAGTTGAGTGTTTTTTTGTCTCTCAACTATATTAGGTCTTTTTATTAAATTATTTAAATTTTTTTTTAAAGCAGATGTACACAATACCTTTGTTTAATTTATTTATTTTTATGTGATGCTGAGGATCAAACGCAGTGCCTCACACATGCCAGGCAAGCTGCAGTCCCAGCCCTATATTAGGTCTTCTCTGATTGATCTTAATAGGTTGTTTCTGTTCTGTAGGTTAGCATTGAAGAACGTCTGGGAGCAATGGATATAGATAAAAAAGAAGAAAAAGATGACCTTTTGCAGACGAATAGCTTTCCAGTTCTTCTCACACAGGGTTTAGAAAGTAATGATTTCGAAATGCTAAATGTAAGTATTTTAGCAGTGTTTCTTTTTTTTTTTTTTTTTAATTTTTAATATTTTTTAGTTCTCGGTGGACACAACATCTCTGTTGGTATGTGGTGCTGAGGATCGAACCCGGGCCGCACGCATGCCAGGCGAGCACGCTACCGCTTGAGCCACATCCCCAGCCCCTTAGCAGTGTTTCAATGAATTAAATTTTTTAGTTTTTCCTTGAAAGTGATACAGCACATGACAGTGAATCATCATGTTGTATAGCAGTTTGTAATTAATATTTTGTGAGTTTAGTCAAATGTATATAATATGGTGACATTATACAGACAGTCACTAACCTACAGTGGTTTTGTGTTGAATTCCTTTAAACCTGGAATGCATTTTCTCATAGAAATATTGTTCTGAATTGTTAGTTTTTAGGCTTTAGTTTACAAAAGCCTTTATAAAAATAGCGTAGCTGAATTATAATACTCAGCATTCTAGATCACAATTTATATTTTTTTCTGTAGGAAAATGCGTTCCTGAGTTTTTACTCTGGATTCCAGAAACTTATTTCCCCCTGGCCGTGAGAGGGGGCGGTGAGGTGGAACCTTGACAATGGGTAGGAGATTTGGGGGGAAATTCAAGAGGGTTGGGGGATATGTTGTAAAATATATGAAGGCAAAAGTACTAAAAATTATATGAAAGTAGGCATTTATGACTGCTGTGGAAGTTGGTGACTGCTTGTATGAAGTTACTCAATTTAATCCTCTTGAATTTCATAACGTGGTAGTGCTCTATATAGAATTTTTTTTTTTTTATTTTTCGTTTCTTTTTACCAGAAAGCATTTGAAATGTTTAATGAATTTTTTTTAAAGAGAGAGTGAGAGAGGAGAGAGAGAGAGAGAGAGAGAGAGAGAATTTTTAATATTTAGTTTTTAGTTCTCGGCGGACACAACATCTTTGTTGGTATGTGGTGCTGAGGATCGAACCCGGGCCGCACGCATGCCAGGCGAGCGCGCTACCGCTTGAGCCACATCCCCAGCCCCTATATAGAATATTTAATTGTGACATGCATTCTCAATGATTCAGCAGCATCATAGTTTCAGTCATAGTTGTATAATTTGTAATCTATGAATAATGTCTTTGATTTTATTTCTAAGTGGTAATATATTTGTGTCTAAAGGAGGTTTTACAAAATGAGAGAGAAAATTAGCAAGTCTAAAAACCTCAAATTACTTTTAAAGACGTTTTAGAAGGTGGATTTTAGTTTACTGTGGCAAAACAACAACAACAAAAAACACCTAGGTGAGGATTTTATAAGAAAGAAGCTGTAGAAAACAATTGACAGTATTTTTGAAACGTAATATAACTTGCCTGTCATCATTGCCTATGTAACTATGCTTTGAAACATTCCTCAGTGGGTGAATCAGGTACAAAGTTTTTTTCTTTTTTTACTAAGAAACATTTCAAACTTTTTTTTTTTTTTTTTTTGGTGGTATTGGGGATTGAACCCAGGGCCTTGTGCATGCAAGGCAAGCACTCTACCAAATGAGCTATTTCTCCAGCCCTCAAACTTTTTGAGTAAAGTGAATCACCATCATTCAGTTTCAGAAATTATCAACACTGGCCAATCTCTTATGGTTCATTTACCTCTCTACCCCCCCCCCCCCCCCAGGTTATAGTGAAACAGATCTCAGAAGTGATCAAATGCCATTTCATTCATAGATACTTACCTATTCAAATTAAAAGCAGCTATAGTCCATTGCTTAAAAAAATAACCACAGTCCATTATCATGTCTAAAAAAGTAAACAGTAATTCTTTAAAATTATCAAATGTAATTAGTGTTTAAATTTTGCTTTCTTTAAACAGGATCTCAACAAATTATATCCTGTACTTTGTTGTTATGTCTGTTCTGTGTTTTGTAATTTACTTTTTGGAGACTCTAGACAATTTGTCTAATAGGGAGTCCCATGTTCTAGATTTTTTTTTTAAATACTCATTTTTCTACCCATATTAAAAAAATTTTTTATAGTTGTAGATGGACAGCATGCCTTTATTTTTAATTTATTTATCTATTTATCTGTCGAACCCAGTGGCTCTTACAAGCTAGGCAAACTCTACCACTGAGCTACAGCCCCAGTCCTCATGTTCTGGATTTTGCCTACTCTGCCTCTGTGGTATCCTTTAGTATGTTCCTTTGTCCATCTTGTTTCCTGAATACTGGTAGTTAGATCTAGAAACTTAAAGACATTTAGTATCAAATCTCTTTTAGCAAGAACTTCTCAAAGGTGTTAATATGTAACTTTTGTCAGATGTCATAGGGTTGTTTGAAAGACAAATGCTGTTTTCAAATTATAAAGCTTTTTGTATTACTAGGTAGAAGCAATTGGAAATTAGTTGAATAAATTATGTGCTTGAAAAGATTGTAAAAGTTACAGTGAAGCGCTCTTAAAATAACCTGTTTTAGAAGTGAGAAGTAAGCCAGCTGTGGTGGGGCATGCCTGTAATCCCAGCAATTGGAGAGGCTGAGATAGCAGGATTGTAAATTCATGGCCAATCTTAGCAATTTAGCCAGACCCTAAGCAATTTAGCTAGATCTTAAGCAAATTAGGGAGACCATGTCTCAAAATTTTAAAAAATAAATAAGAAGGGTTGTGGGTGTAGCTCAGTAACAGAGTGCCTCTGGGTTCAATCCCCAGTAGGCCCCCATTCCCTCCAAAATGTTCAAAGTAACGGTGATAGTATATTACCTGGGCATTATGCATTGTGCGAGCTTGGTGATGCATGCCTATCATCCCAGCTACTAGGGAGGTTGAGACAGGATTGCAAGGTCATGACCAGCCTTAGCAATTTAGTGAGGCCCTGTCTCAAAAAATTAAAAAGTTAAAAATGACTGGGGATATGGTTCAGTGGTAAAGTGCCTCTGCATTCAATTCCTCATACCAAAACGGGGGGTGGGAGGCAAGTAAAAACAATGTTTTCTCCCACATAAAATAACTTTACCAGAAGCTGCCTTACAAAGATACATGATGCATAGGAGGACATTAAAAATAGGAATAAGGAAAGTGAGCAAGGACAGGGATATTTATTTAATTTATTTAAATTAAATAAATATTTAAATCTATTTATTAAATTAAAATTACTTAAATATTTTCTAGGGGCTGGGATTGTGGCTCAGTGGCAGAGTGCTTGCCTTGCATATGTGAGGCACTGGGTTCGATCCTCAGCACCACATAAAAATAAATGAATAACATAAAGGTATTGTGTTCATCTACAACTAAAAATAAATGAGTAAATAAATAAAAATAAATATTTTCTAAAGGTTTAAGTGAAATCTAGAACAGATCTAAAACAGATTAAAATTAAAACATTAAAATCACAATGGATGCAAGAAATTAATTAAAATGGAACCCTGCTTAATTGAGTATTGAATCTAGGGGTGCTATACCACTGGGTTATACCCCCATTTCATTTTTTATTTTGAGATATGGTCTCACTAAATTGCCAGGCTGGTCCTGACGTAGCCTTCTAAGTTAGATTACAAGCTTTGTGCCACTATATACCTGGCTCAGACTTAAGTAACTGGAGGTCTAACCCATGTTTTTATAAGTTGGAATATTCAGTATTGTTATGATGGTGAATCTCCCCCAATCAATCTATATATTCAACCCATTCTCAATTAAAATTTCAGAAGTCCCTGTCAGTCATCTTTTAGAAATTGACAAAACTGGTCTTGAAATTTATAGGAAACACAAAGGATGTGAAGTCACCAGAACTATATAACTAAGGTTGGAAGAATTACCCTACCTGGTTTTATGATAAAGCTGTGTGATCAATATAGTTTAATATTGGTGAAAAATATAGATTAAGGGACAAAAACACTCCACAAATAAACTACACACATTGGGGGGAAAAACCTATCAGCTTTGTTTCATATATCATGTAAGAATTAATGGAAAGTAGACCATAGGCCTAAATATAAAACATAAAACTAAACTTCTAGAGGAAAATAAGGAGATTTTTAAGATACATCATGAAAAGCATGAAAGGTTAAAGAAAAAATTGGTCACTGGGGTCAGTGGTGCATGCCTATAATCCTAGTAGTTTGGGAGGCTGGGGCAGGAGCATCACGAATTTAAAGCCAGTCTCAGCAAAAGTGAGGTGCTAAGCAACTCAGTGACACCCTGTCTCTAAATAAAATACAGAATAGGGCTGGAAATGTGGGTCAGTGGTCGGGTGCCCCTGAATGCAACCCCTGGTAACCCCTTACTCCATCACCACTATTCCCTTCCCCGCCAAAAAAGGGAAAAAAATTGAAAAAAAAATGATAACTTGGACTTCTTGAAAATTACAAACCTCTTCTCTTGAAAAGATAATGTTAGAGTCATGAAAAGAGAACCTGTAAGCTGGCAAAAATATTTGAAACTTGTATCAGACAAAGGTGTATCTAGATAATTGAAAGAACTAAAAAATAAGACTTCACTCAAGAAAAAATAAAAAAAAATGGTAAAGATTTGAACACTTTACAGAAGAATTCCAACAAATAATAAGTATGCATGAAAGTATATGTATTATTAATCACAGAAATGTAAATGATTACCATAAATAACAGTACATATCTGGTATAGGATGTTGAAAATTAAAAGATAGTGTAGTATTGTGGAGAATGTAGAGTAGCTCACACACTTTTTGCTGTTGGGAATATAAAATTATACAGCTACTTTGGAAAACAGTTTGGCAGTTTGTTTATTTATCTATTTATTTTTGTACCTGGGATTGAACTCAGGGGCACAGGACCACTGAGCCACATCCCCAGCCTTATTTTGTATTTTATTTAGAGATCTGGTCTCACTAAGTTGTTCAGAGCTTCATAGTTGCTGAGGCTGGCTTTGAACTCATGATACTCTTCAGCCAGAGCCGCTGGGATTACAGGAGTGCACCACTGCACCTGACTAGTTTGGCAGTTTATTAAAAATTAAAAATAGACCTACCATATGATCCAGTCATTCTGCTCCTGGGTATTTTATCAAGAGAATAACACATTGCCTCTAACCTTGATTTGCCAAATTCAGTTGGTTGTTTATTGCCCAGATTTATTTTAAATCATTTTTGTAGACAATTTTTCCTGATTGTCCTTAGTTTCTTATATTATAGTTACATTGATGATACTTTTATTTTTTTCCACAGAAAGTACTCCAAACTAGGAATTCAAATCTGATAAAGAAGACTGTGTTAAGGATACCCTTGCATGCTGTTATTCCATTGTTGCAAGAGGTAACTGCTTCTTTTTTTCATTTTAAGATCCTAATCCTTTGAATTAAAGGGAAATGCCAGTGTCTAGAGAAGTGGATTTGTGATCCTTACTCATACTTAAGGATGCATGGCATTTAGAGAGGGAGTGATGGATGAATTGGAGGAAAGTGCTTTGGAAGGGTTGAAAAAAAAAGGGTGAAATTGAATTTATAAGCCAATAAAAGGAAATACAATGGACATTTTTACCTTTATTCCATTAGCAGGGAGTATGTATCTCTTTACCTAGAATGCAGTTGCAACTTTAAGGTGAACCATACAATGCTGTTTGTACAGAAGATCACTGCATGGGGTGATTGTAATAGAAACCCACATTTGGTTTTTCCCTTTATTTCCTATAAGGAGCTCTGACCTCACTTGAAATGATTTTTGGATATGTTTTGATTTGCTTTAGTGCAGTTGGGGTGTTAATCTTTATGCCTGTCGGTGTGGAATTATAAAGAGCATAACAATGATCTGGTTCAGCCTCAGGCCTATACAAGACTAACTTTCACTGTCTCCGACAAGCGGTTGCCCTGTCTTTGCTTAAGTAAGTTTATTTAACAGTGTTAAGAAAGGATAGGTAGCAGCTGGACAAAAGAAGCCAGGAGCAAGGGAGTGGTGGAGAACAGAAAGCCTTGAGTGGTACCAAGGACTAAATAACTCCAGCTCAGGCAAATCACAGGTTTGGAGCCATTTGGGTACCTTAGGTGCATCGCATTCAACAGAATTCCAATAATTTGGTAACCATTATTACCTTAAGGAAAATCTTTCTCTTGGTTTCTTTTAAAAGCATACATAATTGTATTGAAGGCTTAAAGAGTGGGTACAAATTATTAAAAAGTATATCTAAAGATAAAGTCTGTTCTTTGTAATCAGTAATTATGCTGTTTGCTTAACATGTTGAAGTGCTTTGTGAGAGTGAGAGTGGTTTTGTTATTAATAGTGGGAGTAAGGTTTACCATTATTGGTAGTGAAAACCTCTGTATTTAAAAATGCAGTATAAGGCCAGGCGCAGTGGTGCACACCTCTGATCCTAGCGGCTTGGGAGGCAGAGACAGGAGGATTGCGAATTCAAAGTTAGCCTCAGCAACTTAGTGAGGACCTAAGCAACTCAGCAATAACCTGTCTCTAAATAAAATATAAAGAGGGCTAGGAATGTGTCTCAGTGCCCGGGTTCAATCCTTTGTACCAACACAAATAAATATGCAGTATCATATATTAGACAAGTTTATATGCTTTTTTTTTTTTTTAATATTTATTTTTTAGTTCTCGGCGGACACAACATCTTTGTTGGTATGTGGTGCTGAGGATCGAACCCGGGCCGCACGCATGCCAGGCGAGCGCGCTACCGCTTGAGCCACATCCCCAGCCCCAAGTTCATATGCTTTTTGACTATTAATCAACTCCAAGGCAAAATTTGCCTGACCCTGATTTTTTTTGTGTATTTAAAAAATTGAGATAAAATTCACCTATTTAAGGTGAACAGTTTAGTGAATTTTAATACGTTCATAGGTCGTGCAGTTGGCATCCCCCCAAAAATTCTGTACTCAGTAGTAACTCTACTTCCCCTTTCCCCAGTTATTGTCAATCATCGAGTTTATTTACTATCTCCATGTATTTGTCTATTCTGGACATTGATTCATATAAATCCAGTTCTAGATTTCTTTAGGTAATTACTCTTGTGGGAACAATTCAAAGTTTGTTGAAGATAGACTACTAAATGAAATAATTTTCAGCTCTTGTTGTACACTGGGAACTAATGAAGATTATAGCCTCTGAAGTGCTGTGGCTAATAATGTTTTTCTCTTCCTTAGCTTACAAAGAGGTTGCAAGGACATCCTAATAGGTAAGCTGTTTAGATGACTAAATTGCCTATTTTTAAAGTAAATTAGAGATTATTGTTAAAAACAGCAGTATCTGAAAGTGTTAAATAGTATTAGGTAACCCCATATTCTGACGGTAGAATTCTTCAAAATGTTGGGGCTGGGGTTGTATTTCAGCAGTAGAGTGCTTACCTAGCACGTGTGAGGTGCTAGGTTCGATCCTCAGCTCCATAAATAAATAGATAGATAGATAGATAGATAGAAGGTATTTATTTATACAACTAAAAATTTTTTTTTACAAAGGTTAAATGTCACTCTTCCCCCATTTTAGATTAAATGATTTTATTTCTAAGATTTTATTACAGTTTTTTTTTTTTTTTGAGAAAGCTCCTAATTAGATCAGATTTTATTAGGTCATTTTAATGAGTTAGACTCATTTAATGAGTTAGTCTTAATCACTGTATGTAAAATTGACAATTTATAGTATTTGCCCAACCTCTAGTAGGTGTGTAAGAGACCATAAAGAAATGTCTTAGGACTGGGGATGTGGCTCAGAGGTAGAGCACTTGCTAGTGTGTGTGAGGCCCTGGAATCAATTCCCAGTACTACCATACACACACACACACACACACACACACACAAAATTTAGCTAAAAGACTAAATTTGTAGTCTTTTAAATTTGTAATAATGCTATCATTGCTGTGTATATTGTATGGCTTTTCTTTTTTGATTATTTTCTGTTACCTTTCTGAGCTCACAAAAGAGGAAAGCTAAAGAACTCTTGAAATAGAACTGGCTCTCACAATTTAGGTCTATATTTATTTGCCTTTTAATATTGGTGTAGAAGACTTTGCTGTTTGCTTTTGAAGGTGAATATCAGATGGTGGGTTTGGATATCATGAACATAAAATGCCAAATCAGTTAAGCTCAGTTTGGATGAAGATTATTGTTGTAGTATCAGTTAATTTGAAGTAAAGCATAGGTTTTATTTTGAAGTTGTTTTGGAGGGACTGATTTTTGTCTTATTTTTCCAGTCCCTACTCTAGGAAGTTAGTGTTTTTCAGGAATCTCAAACTCAGTGAAAAATACAACATGAATATTAAATGCATAGTTTTTTTATTTATTTATTTTTGAGAACAAAGAAGTTTTATTGATTTGCTAGCAGAGAAATAATATAGTGAAGTAAGTCCTCAAAGCCTGCACTTCTAACTGCCAAGGGGAATACAGGACTTTTAAAAGAAGATAAAATGACTGTTTTCCAATATCATTAAGTATAATTAATTTTTAACTTGCATTCTTTTAAAATATACTTTTAGTTGTAGATGGACACAATACCTTTGTTTTATTTTTTATATATTTTTATGTGGTGCTGAGGATTGAACCCAGTGCCTCATACGTGTTAGGCAAGTGCTCTACCACTGAGCCACAACCCCAGTCCCTCAACTTGTATTCTTGAGAGAGCCATTGCTTCAGTTTCTAGGTCCAGAGTTGCTTTATTCTTATGGGCAGGGAGTTGTTGGTTTCTCTGCTGTACAGTCATGACCTTGTATGATGAAGATAGTAAGAGCCACAAAACCTTCCTGAGGAGAGAATTTTGCCTGCCTTCAGACTCCAGCTGCAAGGTCAACTCTTCCCTCCGCCTCCAGCCTGCCAGCCCACCTTCCAGACATCAGACTCCCACGCCTCCACAGTCACATGAGCAAATCCCTTAAAGCCTCCTTCTTGATTCCATTTCTCTGAAAATCAGTTTCAGAGGTCTTAGTCCATAGAAAGCCAGCTCCATTCCTCAGGGCTCAAGGTGAAGCAGAACATCATGGAGGAAGAGTATGGCATTGGGAAGCAGCTCACATGGTAATCAGAAAGCGGAGAGAGCTAGTTGTTGATTTATTATGGTCATCTTCACAGCATAACTTCTAGATCTTCACTTGCCTATCTGTATTTTTCTAAAATTTTAACTCGGTTGTATTTAGTTTTGAATTTGTGGATATTTACTTGGAGTTTTTTTTTTTTTTTTTCCAGTGCTGTTTTAATGGTTCAGTGGTTGAAATGTGTGTTAACGGTTCATGCATCATACCTATCCACAGTAAGTATATATTCTGAGTATCAATAGTTTGGTTTTGCTAAGCATTATAAAATTTGATAAATGCTGAACAGAACCATCTCTTATCTTTTTTCTTCACCCACTAGATGTTTCTTTTAGAGATTTTATTTTTTCCCAGGTGACTTTACATGAATCCTTTCTTAATTAAACTGTGTGACCCTTTTCCCTCCTGAATCTTAAAAGTAATATATAGTGTATAAGAAGGCTTTTAAAAATACAGGAAGGAGAAATATTATATATTGATATATTAATCATGTTTTTCTCTACACAGTACTTGCTCAGCAAAATTGTTACATTGTGTATATCCTTACCCTCCTCTTAAAAAACACTGCCAAGTTTTAAACCCTTCATATATGCTGACATGTCTGTCTTGCCTTGTCTTGGGAGGATAAAAATGATGTAAAATAACTAAACTGGTGTTTTTTGTTTTAAACCAGTCCACAATTTTTATTGCAGTGGTCGTTTTTGTGAGGGTGTTACATTGAAAGGTCTTATACAGAAATTGCCACCATATTCAATATCTTTAGTGTTTTAAGACTCACATGGTGAATATAAAATTCTTAAGATTAACAGTATACACTCAGTGGAAAACAAAAAAGGCACTAATAGCTATTTCTTTTAAAAAGATCTTCAGGTGATAGGAATGAACACTGAGGTAATAGAATAAATTGATGACATAGTTAATGAAACTTAATTGGCATTCTTTTTGGGTGATTACTCTTTTTTAAAAAAGTGTTTTAATGCATAGTGTTATATTTGTGCTGCCATGTCTCAAAAGAAGGCTTGCCAAGGTAGGTGGAGTATATGATGCTCCAGTGCCTTATGGAACTACAATCAAGTGCAACTATAAATAATACTGAAAAACGTTCACCATCTGATCACTGTATAATACTTTCAAGGCATTTAGTCTGCTTATCCTTTGCAGTATTCTAAGCCATTCACATTGGCCATCACATTTATTTTAGTGCTTGCCACAAGGGAGGCATAAAACCTGTTGTTTTGGCTAAAATGAGACAGTGGGTTCTATGTAAAAGTAACCATATTAAAGGGTCTAATGGCAATCACTGACAGGCTGCTTAAATGACTGGTATCTCCATCATTCACTGTGTTGCAAGGGCCCAGTGTGGAAAGGAAAAAACAACAAAATAAAACAAAACCAAAAAAAAAAAAATACTAATGCTTTTTCAATGGATTGAATTGGAGAAATTAAATCCCCTTAAGAGCCAGGTGGCACTTAATGGGGTTAATATACGACAATTTTTATTTAAGTGAAATTACTGTGTGGCCTCCCAGTTTCTTTCCAAATGTCGAATGGTTCTTAATATCATCCAAGCCATTTACTTGCCACTTGAGTTTAATACCTGTAAATTCTTTTTAATGGCATCTTTAGAGCTAGTATAAATCATCTTTTTAAGGGTACAGTTTCAAGATCCCAGAATATAAATAAAAGACTTTTTTATTGAACTGTTTTGTTTCATGTGTGGCAATGTACAAAGCCTACTGGCAATTATTCACAAGCAGCAACTTCACAAAAGATGTGTAAGAGTCCTCTATAGTATCACCTGTCACTCACCAAGATCTGCTTTGCCTCCTCTACAGTAATTATTTGTCTTTTTTTTAATCACTTAAACAGAAGAGAACTGTTTTCTTTCTTTTTTTTTTTTTTTTATCTCCTTGTGTAGAAGATTTCCTTACTTTCATATCATTAAAAACTTTGATGAGGGGCTGGGGTTGTGGCTCAGTGGTAGAGCACTCACATTGCACATGTGAGGCTCTGGGTTCCATCCTCAGCACCATATAAAAATTAATAAAAATAAAATAAAGGTATTGTGTCTGACTATAACTAAAATAAAATATTAAAAAAAAAACTTTGATGACTTCATCATTCACTGTAACTCCAGATGCCATAGTGTTTGAGGCTGTGATGTGTCAGCTGCTCCAGCTCTGTGGCTCTGGGAAGAGGAGGAGGGGCAGGCAGACAGCAGCAAGTGCAGGGTATGCCAGGAGCTCTAAATTGGCATTTTGTTAGAGTTGGCTGCCAGCCTTTCATTGGTATGTGAATTATATTATTTATTCAGATGGAAGAGAAGGAAGATAAAATCTTAATGTCAGAAAAAGTTTTTTTATTAGTTCTTTGTTATCTGTTCCATCAGTTATATTTTTAAACTAGAAATAGAATTAAAATTATATACTCTGATTTGATTGTCTAGCACTTTAAAAATACACCTCCACCCCCTTTTTTTTGCAGTACTTAGAATTGAACCCAGTGCCTTGCACAACTAGGCAAGCACTGTACCACTGAGCCATATCTCCAACCCACAGTATTTTTTTCCCACATTTTCTCATAGTGATGAGATTTGTTGTTGCATATTTGTACATGCATACAATATAACATTATAATTTGGCTCAATAAATTTTCTTGAAAAGTTTTAGTGGATCACTGAAAATCCTTAATTGCTCTTTTCTCTTTTTGGACTGAATCCAGAGGCACTCTACCATTGAGCTACATTCATAGCCCTTTATTTTTTACTTTTTTTTTTTTTTTTTTTTTGAGACAGAGTCTCCCTAAGTTGCCTCGAACTTGCAGTCCTTCTGCCTTGGCCTCCTAAATCACTGGGGATTACAAGCATGCACCACTATTTCTGTCCAGCTCCTTAATTATTCTTTAAACTATAGCTCTTCCTTTCTTAACATAGTTTATACAACTCCTACATGGTCCCTCTTCCTTTTCTGTGTCTCAGATTCCTTTTGGCTTTAGTGATCTGAAACAGTGAGAATTGTTAGATAATCTGCTTCGAGGTCAGCTGTGCATTCTTTGTGTGAATAGGTGTACAGACAAGCAATAGAGTGGATTAGATCTCCTAGCCTGCAGGAATCCTGGGAGGTGAATTGAGGGCAGTGGTGTGTGGAGTGGCTCTGTAGCATGGTGATCTGCATGTGATGATTAAAGCAAACATGATATGTTTTAGAACCCTGGCTAGAATACTGGGTGATACTAAATCTCAGTTATTTGCTTAGAAGCAAGAGGCCCAGAGGCCTTGAAGTGAAATCTCTTCTGGAATCAACTACTGAAGTGAGCATCATAGATTAAAGATATATTTAAGTTTATTCTCTAAGCCAGCAACTCTGTTAGCCATAGATGTTTAAGGCACTCTGATCCCCATCTTGGATCTCATAGTCTGAATGGGGGTACATAAATGGGAGATGATGATAAATTGAAATGTAATCACAGTAAACCTTGTGTAACTTATTTTTGTGCCTATCTGCTGTTTACAAACAGGAATGAAGTACCATTTTATGCACAAGTGTCAGAAATAGGAGATTAAATAAAGGTTGATTATAGGAGAAAGTTAGGGTCCCTTTTCTATAGCTCTACATGGACAAAAGATTTTCTCCTTTGATGATTTATGGGATTCAATAATAGGAATGCTATTTGGGTCAATTCTGTCTTCTTTTGTTCTGTCCTACTGGTCTCTGGGAACTGGGAAAAACTCCCTCTAACTCACTGATTCTTTATGGTAAGGATAGATAATGTGCCGTCATTGGAGAATAAGAGTCAGAGGAGAGTCCCCTCTAGCCAGAGATGTGTCATAGAGATGTTTTTTAAATTATATACATTGTACTGATTTTACCTGAAATAATTTATCAATACGAAGAACTTCCATCCTGTAGTTTTGCCCTACCTGGTAGTTTTCTCCCTCCTAACCATGTATCATCATTATTATTTTTTTTTTAGAGTTGTGTTTTTTTTTGTTGTTGTTTGTTTTTAAATTTTCCTGCTGGGATATTGTGGGCCTTTTGTGAAGATTTGTGATGTTGCTTGGCTGTGTCCCCAGCAGCCACTGCCATTGGAAGTACTTGTTAGCAGATGCTTATGTAGTGGCTGAACGCTAAAGTGGAGCTGATCTGATCTGTATATTTCTCATCTCTGTATGTGATAATACCAAACAATCATTTTTCCCCTGCTAGTTGCCTGATCTGGTACACCAGCTGGGGACACTGTATCAGCTAATGGAAAGCAGAGTCAAAACTTTTCAGAAACTTTCACATCTTCATGGAAAGCTTATCCTTCTAATCACACAGGTGGGTAAATGAGAGTATTTCTAACCAACACTTTTGATTGTGATAGGAATGGAGTATAAATAAGATTGCTTACCTAATTAATAAGCTGTTCATGGTGGCACATGCCTGTAGTCCCAGCAACTTTCAAGGTGGAGGCAGGAGAATTAGAAGTTCAAGGGTAGGCTAAGTAACTTAGTTAGGCCCAAAGCAACTTAGATGATGTCTCAAAACAAAAATTAAAAAGGACTGAGGATGTAGATTAGTGATAAAGCACCCCTGGGTTCAATCCCTGGTTACACCCCCTTTCCCCAAGGCGGTGGGGGGCATTGTTTACCTGATATTTGAGGGCTACTTCATTTAGCTGGAAAACAGAATCCAGGCTGTACCTTGTAAATATTATCTATTTCACAGTTAGGAAGATTAGTTATACCCCCCTTTCAACTTATATTTAAATTGTTTCTCACTGGGATATTTCAGTTGTTAATATAGCTAGGTTGATAATGATATTATGAACAAGATACAGGATTTTTCTGCAGTTAAATTTTTGGCAAAGAAATATACTCTAATCACCTCAGAGGTTTTCCCAACTTTTACAAAGTAATTCTTTTCTCCAGGTATTTGAAGGTGCTCCCCCCTCTCCCCCATTTGCTCCACATTGTATTCAGACCATTCATTCTTATGGGAGGAGAATGAATGGGTGATGGTGGGAGATGGGTGTGGTAGTGGTTGGGATACTTGGGATAGATATGTACTTTGCTTAAAAATTCTACTTTTTCAGGTTACAGCGTCGGAGAAAACGAAGGGAATGACTTCCCCTGGACAGAAGGCAAAGTTGGTGTATGAAGAAGGTAAAGATGGCAGGAGGGTAGAATCTTGAACTGAAATAGTGAAATGTTTCATAGTGACTCAGTTTTCTTACTGTGTGAGAACATTCATATAAAGTCTTGCTTTGAGGGGCTGGGGATGTGGCTCAAGCGGTAGCGCGCTCGCCTGGCATGCGTGCAGCCCGGGTTCGATCCTCAGCACCACATACAAACAAAGATGTTGTGTCCGCCAAAAACTAGAAATAAATATTAAAAATTCTATCTATCTCTCTCTCCTTCTCTCTCTTAAAAAAAAAATAAATAAAGTCTTGCTTTGACAAAGCTCTCTTAAAATAGTCAAAAGTCTGTGGCAAAAACCTATGATAAAAGAGAAGGTACAAGTATGATACAGTGACAGAAAAGGTGTGGAATGGAAGAATCCTGAGCAAATTTTATGCCAGTACATGTGAAAATGTAGGTGAAACTAGTACTTCATTAGAAAACTTTAATGACCAAAATTGATTTAAAAATCTAAAATTGAGTTAATTAAAACCTTATAGGATAGGATACTAGGCCCAGAGGTTTATTTTTTGGTATTGGAGAATAAACCTGGGGGCACTCAACCACTAAATCCCCTTTTAATATTTTATTTGGAGACAGAGTGTCCCTAAGTTGCTGAGGCTTACTTTAAACTTGTGATCCTCCTACCTTCACCTTCCTAGCCACTGCGTCACCGTGCACAACTCTTGCTTTCACACATTTTAAAGCCATAGTTCTCTAGCTTTTTGGTATTAAAATTCTTTTACTACTTTTGTGTGTGTGTGTGTGTGCATTTGCAAAGTGTTTTATTCACATACATATGAATTCCCCCTTAAGATGATGTAGACATGAAGAGACAGGTAGTTGACTCCATAGGTTCCTCATCTTATATTTGCTTCCTTTCTGTCTCCTTTAGTTGGAACCTCTAAATTTTGATGCAAGGTCCAAAGTTGGTTGAATTTTTTTCCCCCATGGACACAACATCTCTATTTTTATGTGGTGCTGAGGATCGAACCCAGCGCCCCACACATGCCAGGCGAGCGCGCTACCACTTGAGCCACATCCCCAGCCCGGTTGAATTTTTTAAGTCAAACATTTTGTGGGAATTTATCAATGTAAATGTGTTTTCAGATGACATCACATCCAAGAATCACATTGTGCTTATTATTACATTAATGATGCTAAAATCAGTGACATTTTCTTCTCCATTTATTTCCCAAGGTGCTTAGAAAATAATATAGCTCTGCTACTACTTATACATTTGAATATTTTTTCTCACAATCATATATTTAACATGTCAGTTAATAATATTTCCATAATTAATATTTTTATTATGGTTTTAAAAAATGCTAATACTTCCATTCTTCTCTGTTTATAAGCCAGAACTTTTGATATAATTTTTCTACATCCAGAGAAATCCAGGTTATTTGGTGGTCCAGAAATGGCTTGTATTTTAAGTTGAGGGTTTGTAGGGGTTTGTGTACTTAGTCTTTTCTAATAGCATCTTGAAGGAATAGTATAAATAGACTGCAGTTTTATTCAGATAAGCTTATTAAATTAACATTATTTCTTGCATGAATGATAGATGAATAATAAGTATTATTAAAAGTAAGTTTAGGAATTTGGTGCGTCTTAGTTTTTAGGGACATGCTCTCTGCTTTGTTCACAAAATTAAAGCTGGATTTTCCCCCTCCCCACAGAATCTTCTGAAGAGGAGTCTGATGATGAAGTAGCAGATAAGGATTCTGATGTGAGTTATTTGTTTCCTGGTACATAAATCTGCCTTTATAGCCTCATTGCTCCATGAGAATGAGCCTTTCATGATTGTTTTCTTTCCTTGACATATCTACCAGGATGACTGGGATGAAGATGAGGAACAGAAAGAAAGTGAAAAAGATGAGGACATTGATGAAGAGAATGAGGAGGAAGATGAAGATGCTGAAGAAAAAGAAGAAAATGGTGAGGACAGAGATGGGGCAAGTGAAAAAGAATTAAATGGAGATTCTGATTTAGATCCTGAAAATGAAAGTGAAGAGGAGTGAAGACAGAAGAGCAAGCCAGTCAGACTGCGAACCCTGACTCACCTTGCCCACTGCTGCGGAGTCCTCCTAGGGAGGGTTGTCCCCGTGCCAGGACGCCAAGGACTGCTGCACATTTCCACATTCACAGCGGCGATTCCCATGCCACCTTGCTGTCCTGAGTGCCCCAGACTTTTAACTGTGTAAATAAGAGTGTTTCATTCAAATGTTAATAAACTTTACACAGTAAATAGACACATTTTCTGCAATGTACTGACATGAGTGTCCAATATATGGTATATTTTTATAATATAATATCTTAATATGATTGGTTATGTCAGGAATTGACTTAAGTGAAGACAGACATATCCCACAGGGTTTCAGAAACTGGACGCTTGTGAATGAGTCAGCTCTTCTCTCAGGTTGGTATCCTTCATCAAATCCATATGTGAAGCAGCACAGTGAAAAGTTTTTAATTTGGTACATTTTAATAAAATATGAAGGAATAACTAAAAACTGGAGTTACGAATTATTGTGATTAAAAAACAGAAACAAAAACCCTATTTACCAGTATCCCTAGCTTGTGTATTAACTGTGGTTATCTGACTCAAGTCCAACTGAAGTTTTGGAGTGCTTCCTCAAAATAACCACTTATTTTTTAAGCTGTCATGTGAAATATTTTTTTAAAACAAAACAGAAAATTATGATAATTAAAAAACTAAAGATATAGCCATATTGAGAAATTTTCTTGGCTGCAGATTGCCTGTACAAAAATAATCAGTGTATATAGATTTAGAAGTGCTCATTACCCGTAACTTTTTTAAAAATTCACTCATAGCTGCTTTTAAAAAGGTTTTCATTTTTATTTAAATTACTAATGAATCAAAGAACTATTGTTTATTTTTTTCTCTTTGGTTTTAGATATTAATGATAACCTTGTTGGAATTTTTTTTTCCAAAGAAAATATTTTTATAATTCAGTAAATTTAATGTTTTTTGTCCTTTTTCATTGCCAACTTGGCAGTGTTAGGGTATCTTTATCTTTAAAACAATAAATTCAACTCAAAGATTTTTTATGTATTAATAAGTATTTTGGTGAGCTACAAAAGCTTTTTCAGATTATTAGGAATTTGCTTTGTTTTGTTTTTTAAAGAATGAGCCAGTATTTAGGAAGGGCTGGGCAGATGGATTTATCTTTTCCCACCTGTGAATATGTAAAACAAATAATTATCTCTTGAGGGACTTTTTAACATCTGTGGCAGAACAGAGGTTTCTGTGCTCAGCTTGCAGAGCTGGAACCCTCAGCACCTCTTGGGAACACAGTTTGAGCTGCTGGTATGATATATAGTGGTATGTGTTTATCAATGGCAATTTAATACCATCTCTTTGTAAAGTGAATAAATACTCATCTTTACTCAGTGCTTGTCTTGTGGTATATGTAGAGGAATTTAGCCATGTGGTTGGGTTTATGGTATGAAGGTTTTTAAAAAGGGATTTTACTCCAGTAGCATTAATAGGTAAATGCTTTCAAGATTCTTTGTATAACCTAGAGTTTTTAAATGAAAGAATCAAGAATTTTGTCTTTAGTGTTAGGTAAAGCTGGTAGTTTCTTGAAGCTGTCCCATGTGGCTGGGTTGTGACTCTACAACGTAAGGCTGCAGTGACAATAAGGAAGAGGCACGTGTGCTAATAGAACAGGTCCTGGGAGTCACATTTCCTTTACCCTAGTTTAGAAGTGAATGAGAACTATGTGATGATATCTTACTCATTTATTGATTTGTGAGTTTTTTTGGTTTAGAAAAGTCCAGAGTTGATTTAGGCTTTTTAATCAAAATTTAATCAATTCTGGTAAATTTTGCTGTCTGGTCAATTCAGAAAATGAAGTGTTGTGTGTGGGTTTTTTTTTTTTTTTAATGTTAGCCTTCTAACCACGTCACCAATCATATGTACATCATATTTAGTTGTCAAATTCTGATAATCCACAATATTCCCCCTCACTTGGTTGAAATTTAATGAGCTTGCATAAATTGTGTTGAACAGTGTACTGCATTCTGGATTTGTCTGTTTCCTTATGATTAGATTTCTGTTTTAATGTTTTGGGCAAGAATCTTTAAGTGCTTGTGTTTGAAATGAATTTGTAGAAGTAAATTCCTTGGGTCTAGATGAGAATATTGAATAAATAAGTATGTTTTGGTATAAGTAGATGTGAAGGCTTCAGGTTTGGTGCCTGAAGGTCAGAACTGAGACCTGGAGAGTGCAACATTGGATGCGTTGACATTTGTCAGGTTCCTGTCTGGATTAATTCCAAAGTTTGCCATTTATTCATCTTAGCAAATGCGTATTGATTGCTTTCTCTCTGCCTAGTATGATTTCATTGCTTGGTATAGCTGAACAATGGGGAAAAATAATACCTGCCTGTTGTGGTTTGGATAAGTGTCCCCAAAACATTGTGTCTTATTAAACACTTGGTCCCCAGAGTCACGTTCTTGGGAGGTGCTAGAACTTTTAGGAAGTGGGTCCTAGTAGGAGGTAGCTGGGGCATTGGGTACAGGTCCTCAGATTATGGGACCTTGATCAGAAGAGATCTCTTGAGCTTTGCTTCCTGGCACATGAGGTGAGTAGTTTGCTCTGCCACAGGCTCACAGCATGATGTGCTGCCATTGACAGAGGCTCAATAAATGGAGCCTTAGTTTTGGACTGGAACCTCCACATCTGTGAGCCAAAATAAAACTTTTCTTCTTATAAGTTAATTGCCTCTATTATTTAATGTTATCGATGGAAAGCTGACTTAAAACGCTTCCTTTGAGGAACTGACACATTACCAGGGAGATCTTGGCAATAAGCAATATGTGATGAGTAAGGAAATTTTAATAGTATGTAACATGATAATTGATACGGGGGAAGAAAAGCAGAGAAGGAGGTGGGTCATTGGGTTTGGGGAGTGCAGATTGCAGATTTAAGTGATCAGAGTAGGACGTACTGAGGAAGGATTTGAATGTAGACCTGGAGGAGGCCTGCGAGTTGGCTAAGTATGGTATCTAGGGGAAGGAGTCTTCTAGGCAGAGGAGATGGCTCGAGCAGAGGCCTTGGGGTCAGCATATGTTTTATTGTGTTGAAATGTGGAGAGGAGGTCAATATGGTGGATATTGAGAAAGGGAGAGTGTGTCGGAGAGATGAGATCAGAAAGTAAGTAGTTGCATAGGGCCTTGCAGACTTGTAGGCACTGGTTTATGCTCAGAGAAATGTGGAATTGTGGCATTTGAGCAGAAAAGTCCAGCTTTTGTGTTGAGAATTCAGTATCCTATAATGAGAAAGGAGGAAGGACTGTTTTCTTAGTAGGCAGTACCAAATAGGATGCAGTAATCCAAGGGAATTGAGGGTACTAACTTGGACTATCAGTAGTGGAGCTGGTGATGGTATACTTTCAGTCAGGATTGTTTTGAAATTAGGGCTAATGGGGTTTCCTGTGAAGTGTGAGAAGGAGAGGTGTCAGGTAGCACTCCAGGGTGAGGAGTGCTTCTTGCTGGAGTTACCTGCATGCTGATGTGGGTAGGAGCAGGTTTGATGGGAGAGGGACAAGTTGGACTTGTTAGGTTGTTGAGATCTATTATTCCTGGGGAGAGAAGGCGGGATGGAGGCAGAAATTTGAGCAAGTGTGAGCTTCCCTAGGGAGTCATGTAAACAGGAGTTTTGAGGCCTGGTGCTCCATTGCTGCAGGAAGAAGAGAAACCCCAGAGGACACCACGTGCACAGTGAGTTAGGAGGAATTGACATTGTTTCTTCCATTCCCTTCAAATTTGAATTCATGGCATCACTCAGCTGCAGTTTCTTTCAGCTGTGATTGATATGATTACTGGTGAAGTCGCCCCAGCTGCAGTGGTTTTTATGTTGCCCTTTATATGACTATTTGTTGATCCTTTCTTTGAAGGTAACTCAGGCATAAAATTCTATTTTTCTTTTACTCCAGTGTAGTTGTCTTGACTTTTGTAGCACCTCAGCACTGTTTCTTGTGCTGACAAAATTGTACACTAGATTACAAAGCAGTTGCAGAATGAGAGACCACAGCAGTGCGACTGGATTAGCATGTTTTATTCAAATTGAGGAAACTGAAAAAGAATCAGAGGCTAGAGACTGTGCTTTCTTTATAAGGTGCTGACTAGATTGACTCCTCAGCATTGTGGATTTACATGTATAAATGAGTTACATTTAGTGTGAAAATATTCCTGAGAACAGAGTAATTATAAATCTGTGTAGAGGACCATGCAAAATGATGTTTGCTTGAATGTAGTATGTTAACTTCACATGTCAGATGAGGGATGTCAAAAACACTGAAGTTTTTCAACTACATTGAGTTGCATGGCATATTCTAGGCAATAATGGCTCGAAGGGGGAGGAAATTTTGTATGTTTTGGGCGCTAAAGTTTAAAAAGGATTTTTGTTGTTGTTGTTGTTTGGTGGTGCTGGGTATTGAACCCAAGGCCTTGTGCATTAAAAAGGATTCTCTAATAGAAATAAATAGGTAAGGAAAGCCTTTTGTTACAGGCTTGCCCAGTTGTGGTCCAGGTTGCTCCAGTGAGATTCCTCCCTCCTGGGCTGGTGGGGGAGAGTGGAACACGCGTGCCTAGCACAAGCAGCCTGTGTGGTCATGTGTTCTGAAGCTGGGCAAAAGCTTTGCAGCTTCTTAAAGCTCCTGAGTGGAGTTGATCAGTTTTACACAGCAGAGTCGTGACAGGCTTCCAAGAAAAAATGGAGTTTCCATGATGTGTGTAAATTGTGAGGAAATCATCTCGGGTGGAGCAGCCTCTTGTGGGGTGGTAACTTGTTTTCATTCTAAACAGGAAAGTTACACACTAACCCAGTTTTAAAATCGGAAGATTGTTTTTGAGCCAGAGTTAAGAAGTGAATTGGGCAGTCTTCATGGCTGGTGAGCCTGCCAGTGTTGGCAGGGTTTGTTTGACATCCTGGCCTTGCCCCGTGCTGTACTAGGGCCTCTCACATCACGCTGCCTGTTCTGCTCTTTTTTTTTTTTTTTGTACCAGGGATTGAACCCTGGGGCTCTTAACCACTGAGCCACATCCCCCGTCGTCTCCCCCGGCCCCACTTTTAAATTTTTTAATTTAGAGACAGGGTCTAGTTCAGTTGCTGAGGCTGGTTTTGGGCTTGTGATACTCCTGCTTCAGCCTTCTGAGCCACTGGGATTACCAGAGTGCACCACCACACCTAGCCTATTAACTTTTGTTAACAGAATGGTGACTGACTGGAATTTGGCACCACTTAAAGCTGCTGGTTAGGGGATAGTTTGCTGGTGACTGAGGGTCCATACAGAACATGGGGTTATACCTAAGGAACAAACTTCACTGGATTCCAGTGAAGTCTGATCACGTTAATTATTTCTCAGTCTGGAAGTTTTCCTTTTATTGCTGTAAAATACACATAATAATTAACATTTTAACCATTTAGGTGTACCATTATGTCATTTTGCACAGTCATATTGTGCACTGAATTGGTCTCTTTCATTGGTAACTTTTGATAGCACTAAGTGCAGGAAATGAAAGATGGGCCACCAGAAATACAGTTCAGCCTATTGTGGAAAGAGACTAAATTTAGGACCAGAGTCTAGAGCACCAGTTCTGGGACTGCATTATGGTGGCAGTGATTGGTCTACTTAGTATCTTTCCTTTTTAATTTTTTGGTATGTAGCAGGAGAGTAACAACAGCGCCACCTGTCTCAAGGATGCTGCAAAAACCAAATAGAACTGTATCTAGGAACACAGTGCAGCCCCTGCCTAACCCTTTTCAGATCAATTGTTAGACATTTTTCCAGTATGGGAAAGGAGGGTAAAGCATAAGGGTAGTGGAAAAGACCTTTTGATTCTGTCATTTAAAAAAAATTCAAGGTAGACGTACGCTTTTCTAAAGACACTGAAGTGAATTTAATGATTTTGGCAGTGCTGAGGATTGATTCCACGGCCTCGTGCATGCTGGACAAGCACTCTACCACTGAGCCACATCCCCAGCCCTTTTTATTTTTCAAAATAGGGTCTCGATAAGTTACTTAAGGCCTTGCTAATTTGCGGAGGAGGCTGGCCATGAACTTGTGATCCTCCTGCCTCAACCCTCTGAGTCGCTGGGATTAGAGGTGTGCACCACCATGTCTGGCTTGCATTTTTCTTAAAATATATTATTATGAACTATTTGTGGAAGTGGTGTTACTGAGTGAAATGACAAGGCTTTAAGAAACATGCCCAAATCCCTTTCTAGAAAGGTTATATCTGTTTATTTCCATTTCATCATGACTCTCAGTTCAGATCCTTTTTCACGTTCACTGCCATTGGTATTTAGTGTGTTATGGGTTCAGATCCTCTCCATCCTTGAATTGTCTTATTTATCTCTTGTTTAATTTTTAATTGTAGATGGACACAGTACCTTTATTTTATTTATGTGGTGCTGAGGATCGAACCCAGTGCCTCACAAATGAGGCAAGCGCTCTACCACAGAGCTACAACCCCAGCCCTATCTCAAGTTTTTTTTTTTTTTTTAATATTTATTTCTTGGTTTTTTGGTGGACACAACATCTTTCTTTGTACGTGGTGCTGAGGATCGAACCCAGGCCGCACGCATGCCAGGCAAGCGTGCTACCGCTTGAGCCACATCCCCAGCCCCCCATCTCAAGTTTTTAAAAAGATAATCATCCTTTGTCAAACACGTCACAAATATTTTCTAGTTTGCTGTTCATTTTGTTTCCACGATGTAGTTTTATTTTTGTTGTTGATGGACCTTTAGGTTTATTCATTTACTTATATGCGGTGCTGAGAATCGAACCCAGTGCCTCACAAAAAATGCTAGGCAAGTGCTCTACCACTGAGCCACAACCCCAGCCCTGATATATTTTTATTTTTAAGCTTAAGAAACATTTCTCATTCTGGAGCTAGGCAGGAATTCCTTGCATTTTGTTAGTCATTTTCTTTCCTCTTTCCCTCTCAAGAATACAAGACTACAAAGGAAAATATGTGCTGTGGGTAGCTCTGGGGGAAGGCCCTAATATGAGATTCCCACACAAATTAGGGAGAGAAGCATTAGGGCCTTCCTCTGGCCCCTTTTCTCCCACCTCAATTCTCTCTGTCCTTTGGCTCCTTACTGTCTCTTGGTCATGATGCTATAATGCAGCCACCTGCTGGGATTTCCCTGTCCCCCTCTCAGTCCTGGGAAGTTGAGTCTCACAGCATCAGCCCAGCTTCCTTGGGAAAGACCAAGGGTGGGAGGTGTGGGTCAGAATCATCATTTTCTGGTGAGCGATTCATCAGGCTGGGTTGAGCAGGGGTCTCCCCGGTCCTCTGCCTATGCTCCTGCTGGGGTTCCGAAACAGTCCCTTCCATTAATGGTTTTCCTCCCTTGCCTGTCCCAGGATGCCTCATCCTCCCTTGGTTCCCTTAATTTCACCCATGACTTTAGGAACCTCCTTTGTCACCTTCTGGAATGTATTTTTCCTGAGGGGAGCCTGAGCCAGTCCAAACTCCCAATTTGGGGATGGGGGGGGGCTATTGATTGGCTACATTTTGGTTAATGTGTCCAGTCACCCACACACCAGGGACAGGGTCACACCATGCTGGAGATATGGGAAGAGGCCAATCTTCATGCTAAAAATTGGCTCATTATGAACTGAACTGGTGCCTTCCTCTCTAAGAGTTTAAGTGTTTAAAAATATATTCCTTTTTAAAGTAATGGTTAAATATATATAATAGGAAATTTATTTACCATTTTAAACGGCACAGTTCCATGGTAGTGAGCACATTCGCAGTGTTTTACCACCATAGCCACTATCAATGTCCAGCACTTTTTCATCCCCTCGAGCTGAAGCTTTTTTTACCCATTAAACAATAATTCCCTACACCCCTCTAGCTCCCAGCTACATCCATTCTGTTTTGTCTCTTATGTATTTGACTACTCAGGCATCTAATTGATTTTAATTAGGTAATACAGAAACACATCCTAGTTAAAAAAAAAAAAAAAAACAAGATGAAAGTTTACAGATAAGGTTACACACTCTTTGCTTAACCATGATCCCCTTCCAGAATCCCAGCCTGGAATGGTTCTATGCAGAGATAACCAAACATGTTACTTTGGAGTTTGGGTTCCTCTAAATCTTTTCCTATGGATTTGTATAATATAGATGTCCTCTTGGAAAACAAGTGGTTTTAATGATACACTGTGTTTAGCACACTGCAATTTAGCTTTTGTTTTTCAATCCAATGTATTTTGGAGGACTTCCCAAGTTAATAATATAGAATACTTTATTCTCTAAAATCACACCAGGGGAGATTAAAGGTGGTGGTTTAGAGGAGGGCTGCTTTGCAATCGTTGCATGTATCAGGATTCAAGCAGCAGAAGTACTGCTTCCCAGCGAGGTTTAACGTACTCACAACTACCATAACTCAAAAAATGATGCCTGATACACAAAAGTTCTTGGAAGAGTTGATGGACAAACTTTGCTGAGGGTTTTTTTTTTTTTTTTGAGGGGTGTTCTGAGGATTGAACCCAGCGGCGCTTAAGCACTGAATCGCACCCCCCCCCACTTTTTTTGTATTTCATTTATAGACAGGGTCGCACGGAGTTCCTTAGGGCCTCGCTAAGTTGCTGAGGCTGGTTTTGAACTCCTCCTGCCTCAGTCTTCCGAGCCAATGGAACCAGCACTGGAAGCTCTGACATCTTCCCACGTACAATATCGCCTCCAATTTACCCCCTGCCCAGGATGAGTGTGGAGTTTTGGGTGCACCGCCTTCTGGGGCTAGCACAGGAAACTTAGAAGTGCTTCTAGCTCTGATGTTTTCTTGAAAGAGGGAAAGAAGAGTGTTACATACCTATTGAACTACTTTTCATGATAATTTAGAAGATTTGTTTAAACATTAAAGAAAATTTAATTTAAAAACCTAAAGCTGCACCAAGATCTACTAGAGGGCTGTAAAACAGGCATTCTGACTCCAGGCTTGTCCAGCCAGAGAATGTGCTTGCTGTTAACCCCTAGCACTGCTGCTTCTCAGTGCGTTCTCACTTTTGAGAACCACTGCTGCAGCTTCAGACTCACGAGGCATCTCTTGATGGGTAATGGTTGGGTTGTTTCCAGATTCTCAGGAAAGTGAAGGTTGCAGTGACCTTGGTTGTGCTGCTCATGCACCTAAGCCAGGATCTTTCAGGGTGGGCACTGAGAAGTGGAATTTGGTCGCAGCATGTACTTTAAATTTCCATAGATTCTGTCTAGTTGCCTCTCAGTATGGCTGTAACAATTTACAGATGAATTTTCACGTACTCCACTCAAGTTACAAATAAATCTTATGGGAATACTGATTGGACTTATGATCAGCCAATAGGTTAATTTATGAGAATTGATTTCATGGAATATTATAAAGTTTGACTTTGCTCATTTAACAGGAATATAATATGATGATGATGATGATTTTTTTTAATTTGAGAAGTTGTGCTCTTGTTTCTACCTCCCTGAGCTGGGTAATTACACTGGAATAAATGATCTAGATGCTCCTTTAGGGGTCTCTGGTTATGAATGTCTCAATTTAAGCAAAGGAGATCAGACTGTTACATAATATTTGCCAAGCTTTTACTTCATGAGTGCATGACTGTGTTCATTTTAAACTTCAATGGGACAGGGAAGGACTGCATCTGCAGAGGTAGGAGCCTCTTCAATGATAAGGATTTTTTTTTAGCTACTTGCAGCTGTGTACATGGTGTTCTGCAGACAGGTGATTGCATTTGATGCCCAGTATTGGAATGTGCCTGGAAGTGGAACTGTGGCACTTATTATTTAGGCATAGGATGGGTAGAGAGACACAGTTGAGCAACTGATTATGATACAAAATGGAAAGAAGTAAATATCATGAACTTTCACAAGTGAAGGGCTGTGGAAGCCACAAGAGAGACTGATCTATTTTCAACAGGGCTCAGAGTGATTTTAGGACTTGAGGGAGGACTTTCTGGGAAGCAGGAACAGTGAAAGCAAGGGGCAACTAGATGCTTAATAGGTGCTTTCTAGGAAGTTACAACTCCACACCTTAGAACTGAGGTCTTTGCTTAAGTGTGGGAGATTATCTAGGTTAAGAAACCAAAAGGAGTTTTGTTAAGTGGGAGATCCTAAGACAAACATTTCTCAGGTTCCCCAAGTGGTTCTTTCCCTCAGTTGACTTTCTGAATTTGGATTTTACAGCACTCATGTGTGTTGCTTGAGTTTGGTGAATTTAGTGGAAGCACTTAGAACCAGAGTGCTCCAGTGGTAGTTTCTTGCATCCTCCCTCTCTAGATTACTTGTCTGGATTATCCTGGTTACTTTCTTGAGTACAATCATCAAAATAAAAAAGCAACCGCTGGGGGTCAGCCTTGGTTTGTACAAATTTCTACCTAAGACCTGCAGCCTTCCAGAAGAGCTGGAAGCTCTGACCTCTTTCCATGTACAATATCGCCTCCAGTCTACCCCTGCCCAGGATGAGGGTGTGAGTTTTGGGTGCATCGCCTTCTGGGGCTAGCACAGGAAACTTAGAAGTGCATCTAGCTCTTTGTTTTCTGGTGTCTTGAGTCCCAAAACAGTGACTGAATGACTTGCCCAGCAATATGCATTATGAGGGGGACACAGATGGATCCTGATTTGGAGGAGACTGAGTCTCTAGGTTGTGGGATGCACTTCCAGCTTCACTGAAGTGGGCAGTGCCCCAGAGTACCAGCTGGTCCACCTATATCTTGGACCTGGACACACTAGCATTGGGCTTATCCCGTCAAATGTCCAGCTAGTAGACAAAGCAGCTCTTAGTCTAATAGTTGCCCAGTGAAAAAAGCTTGAATTAATGTTTTCCCATCCTCATTTCCTTAAAAAGTCAACTAATAATAAAGTCAAAATAGAAATCACCCACACAGTTTACTACTGAATTAATTTTCACAGTAGACTTTGTCCATAGCAACTTTGATTTCATACTATTTCAGTAATAGTGTGGGGGAATAGAATTTTGTTTTTCACCTTACTTCCCAAACTTTAAAAAAAAAATTTTATTTGTAGATGGACACAATATCTTTATTCTTTTAAAATTTATTTTTATCTGGTGCTGAGGGTCGAACCCAGTACCTCGCATGTACTAGGCAAGTGCTCTACTACTGAGCTACAACTCCAGCCCTCACTTCCAACTTTTGAAAATTTCAACTATATGGAAAAGTTAAAAGGAATAGTATAATTGTATGCATACCACTTAGAGTGACCTGTGGTTCATATTTTACTTCTTTTGTATTTACATGCACATATTTATTTATTTAAATATTTAATTTTTAGCTTTTTAGGTGGACACAATATCTTTATTTTATTTTTATATGGTGTTGAGGATCGAACCCAGTGCCTCATGCATGCTAGGCGAGCATGCTACTACTTGAGCCATATCCTCAGCTCCCACATATTTATATTTGGTGATCTATTAGAAAGCAAATTAGAGATGGCATTGTACTTTTAAATACGTCAGTTAAGTTCCTAAAAATTATGACCTGACATAACCATGCTGTCATTATACCAAAAATATCAATTGGTAATTCCGTAATGTTGTCAGATATTTAGTGCCTATTCAATTTTTCTCAACAGTCCCAGAATGGTTGTTTTTTTTGGGGGGGGCGGGGGTGTTGTAGATGGTGGACACAATGCCTTTATTTTAATGTGGTGCTGAGGATGGAACGCAGTGCCTCAAGCATGCTAGGCAAGAGCTCACAGAGCTATAACTGCAGCCTCCCAGAATGTTTTTAAAGCTGGCTTCCCCCCCCCCCCCTCAGATGATCCAGTCAAGGTTCACTCTGAGTTTGGTTGTCGTTTTTAGTCACTTTTGCTCTAAGACAAATTCTTCCCATATCCTTATACCCCATAGAGAGGAAGTTGTCTAACTGCATGAGCTGGATTTCTCTCTCTGTTGTGATTTGAACTTGTTTTGGGATAGTCAGTGTTTTTGAGATTCATTGATATTGTTGTAGTTTGTTCATTTTATTACCAGGTAGAATTTGTGTGAACATGCCACAGTTTATTTATTCCTCTGTTCATGGAGGTTTGGATTGTTTCCAGTTTAATATTTATATTTTTAATTTTTTTTAAAAAATATTCTAATTTGTTATATATGACAGTGGACTGCATTACAATTCATATTATACATATAGAGCACAATTTTTCATATCTCTGGTTGTATACAAAATATATTCACACCATTCGTGTCTTCATAAGTGTACTTTGGATAATGATGTCCATCTCATTCCACCATCTTTTCTAACCCCATGCCCCCTCCCTTTCCCTCCCACCCCTCTGCCCTATCTAGAGTTCGTTATTTTTATTTTTAATTAAAAAAACCTTTTTTTGGTACTGAGGATTGAACCCAGGGGCACTTAACCACTGAGCAACATCCCCATCCCCTTTTTAAATATTTAGAGACAGGGTCTTGCTCAGTTTCTGAGTCTGACTTTGAACTCACAATCCTCCTGCCTCAGCCTCTTGAGTCGCTGGGATTACAGGCATGCACCATCCAGTTGAATATTGAAGGATAAATTTCCCTCTAAATATTGCTTTAGCTGTACCCCACACATTTTTTGTGTACTGTACTTTAATTTCCATTTAGTTCAAGACATTCTCTAATTTTTCTCTTGTGACTTTTCCTTTGGCCCATGGATTATTTAGAAGTGTGATTTTTAATTTCCAAATACGTGGGGATTTTCTGGAGATCTTTCTGGTATTACTTTTTGATTTATTTCTCTTGTGGTAAGAGAACATACTCTATATTATATAATCCTTTATATGTATGAATGTTTCTTATGCATTTGAAAAGAATGAGTTATCTATTATTTTTGGGTGGACTGTTTTATAAATATCAATATGTCAAATTGTTTGATAATGTTGTACAGGTTTTCTGCTTTTGTCGTCGTCTTCTTTTTTTGTGTGTGTGGTGCTCTTGTGCATGTGAAGCAAACACTCTACCAACTGAACTATATCCCCAGCCCAGGTTTTCTGCTTTTTGTATCTGCATAGCTGATCAGTTATTGAAAAAGCCCTTTTTATGTAAATGTGGATCATAGCCAACATTTATTTAGTTCAAACTTTGTACTAGATACCACTTTATGGTTCTATAGCAACTCATTTAATCTTTATAGCAACTCTGCGAAATAGCTACTGTTATCTTCATTTTACAAATAAAAGACATGGAGGAGATATGTGACCCTCCCAAGGTCACAGTGCTAGAATATTTTAGAGCCCTGTTTTGTATTTAGACTCTTCAAAAAGCTTTTAATGGGACATCTTATTGTCAAAATAGAGAAATATGAACATTATCACAGTAGAGTTGCCTTCAGCCTGAGAATGGCTTTGCCTGCAGCCCCTCCCAGTGATAAGGATAGGGATGTGAAGACCTGAAGGAGTGTTTGTAATTTTGATAGTTCTGGGGTCCTTGTAGGATAGCCTCAAGATTAGAAAAACAAAACCAAAAAAAAAAAAAAACTTAGTTATCTACAAGGGTAGGCTGGAATTAATAAGGCAGTACTTACTAGGCATAAATATAAAGCCCATGCACAGGTGAGAAGCTGCTGGCCAACAGATGGTGGAGGTGTGAAAAAACTTGGGTAGTGAGGTTCACACTCAGGGAACTGGGCCAGCTCCATCCCTGCAGGTGTCTGCCCTTCTCACTACTCTGTAAGAGGACTTTTGAAAAATTAAAATACAAATAAGAATTTGTTTTTACATCATTTCAGCCAGTTTTTGCTACCTATTAAACTTGGTTATTGGGTACATACACATTTTAAGATTGTTATATCTCATTTTTGAATTGACCCTTTTATTAATGTGAAATGTTCCTCTTCGTACTTTGAACGTTTCTTGTTTTAATGTCTACTCTGTGTGATATTAATATAGCTACTTTGGCTTTCAGGAGTGGTTCATTGTTTGTGTAATATATCCCTTTTCCATCCTTTTAATCTGTGCTGTTAATTTCAAAGTGTTTTTTTTTTGGGGGGGGGAGTAGCACATAATTGCATCTTCATTTTTATCCAAACCAACTCTCATTTAAATTTAAATGTTTAGACTACTTTTATTTAATGTAACAGTCAGTATGATTGAGATTAAGGATGCCATTTTGCCATTTCTTTTGTCTCATCTATTCTTTGTTTCCTCCTTTTCCCTTCTTTTTATGAATTTTGGATTGAGTATTTTAAAAATTCCACAGTATCACCACTATTGGTTTGTTAGTTCTTCTTCTTTGTTTTATTTTTAAAGAGATGGCTCTGGGGCTTATGATATGAATGTCCTGAGTTATCAACAAGAACTCCCCTTTCTGACTAGTTGGAACTCATTCAATTCACTGCATTTCAGTAGCTCTTTGTCTGACCTTTTCTGTGCACATCTTAGTTTTCACTGAAGATCAGGGACTTCTTTTTTTTTTTTTTTTTTTTTTTTTTTGTGGTGCTGGGGATTGAACCCAGGACCTTGTGCATGTGAGGCAAGTACTCTGCCAACTGAGATATATCCTCAACCCTATATTGGGGACTTCTTAGCAGATTCTTGGGGAGCAGTTTTTCTGGCTACCTCCCTCTTCTCCAGAAGTATCTTCCAGGACTTTCAGTTGTCTCCCCTTCTCTGAACTCCCATCTTTTTCTCTTCAACACAACTAGATTGGGATTCACATTCTCTGCTCTGTGGACTGGAATGTGACTCTGCAGAAAGCTGGTGTTCCTGTGGGCCTCACTTTATCTGTTTCTTCCTCTTAGGACTCATGGGCTGCCTATTGTCCAATGTCTGAAAATATTTTCTCCATGTATTTTGTCCCATTGTGTATAAATAATCCATGTTCACCATAGAACGCCTCGAAATACCAGTGGAAATGGAAATGTCTCATCATCCCCTCTGTTTTAGTCAGCTTTTTCGTCGCCGTAACCAAAATAACCCAACAGAAACAACCTAGAGGAGGAAAAGTTTATTTGGGGCTGACAATTCCAGAGGTCTCAGCCCATAGATGGCTGACTCTGTTGCTGTGGGCCCAAGGTGAGGCAGTACCTCATGGGGGAAGGGACCACAGGGCAAAGCTGCTCAGCTCATGGCAGGGGTTGGAGGGGGTCCGGAAGCAGAGAGTAGGAGAGTAGAGGGAGGGGCCACAGGGAAGATGAAGGTGACCCACCTCCTCCAGGCATGCCCCATCTGTCTACAGTTACCACCAGTCAGTCCATTCACTGTAGGATGGACTGACCAAAGGACAGCTTTCACAATCCAATCATTTCACCTCTGAACATCCTGAATCACCATAGGAGCTTTTGGAGGACCTCTCATATCCAAACCATAACACCCTCCATCCTGATGTAAGCAAAATCAATGTTTTGGCATACATTCTCCCAGACTTTCCTTTTTGCATATATACACACACACACACACACACACACACACACACACACACACACACATACAAAAATAAGATCATACTATCCCCACCCCAAGGCATCTTATAATGCAAGGGCTGTCTGTTCCCCAAGAGTGCAGGAGAGAGAAATGGTACCCATATTTTGTGCCCTATAGGTTTCACAGGAGAGCTTACTGCATTTCAGAGACATTTGTAACATCTGGTCTGAGAAATTTCATAAACAAGGCCAATTTAAAAAAAAAAATTCAAAGTCTACAAGTGTGCAAATTTAAGTCTGTAAGTAGAAAAATTATATTAAAAATTAATATTACATTTTTAAGCTCTCAAGTTGCTTGTCATTAAAAGCATTAAGCAAACGGGCAAAAATATAATATTTTTTGGATTATCAGATTTTAAGAAATGTTCCCATGTCTGGACTATTTGTGAATCAGATCTTTCAATATTAAAAAAATAAAGCAATGAAAACAAATGGGTCAGTCTGCTTAAAAAAAAAAATAGTACAAATTAAAGCTTTGTGGCCTCTTACTGTGAATGCCCCCCCACCCCTCCCGGCCCTTATAGCACAAGCTGCCCTGGCGGGGTTTTTCCTATGCCTGAATTGAGCATTGTGAAACTCTGGAGTTAGAATTGCGAAGATCCCATCTCCCACACTTACTCTGTGGTCTTTGGAAAGCCACTCTGTGAGGGTCAGTACTCTCTTCTACAACATGAATACAAGAGCAACTCAGAGGATGGCTACAAAGATGAAATAGAAGTCTGTAATACCTCCAGGGACCAGCATCATGCAGACACTTATAAAAAACCTCAGGGATGTTATGAAATTAGATCAAGGCCTAGAGTCAGCCAGTCATCAATTTCAAAGTCACTTCTTTCAATCTGCATTTTAAAGTTTTTGTTTTGTTGGAGGCAGGGTCTCTCTGGCTTGGGCTGGTCTAGAATTCTGGGATGTGATCCTTCTACCTCAGTCTCCCGAGGGCAAGAACCACAGGCACACCTCACAGTGCCCACCTTCCAATCTTAAGAACACGTGTCCCCCCATCTTCATTTATTCCCCATCAAGAGGCTCTCTTTAATAGTTAAATTGACATTTTTTTTCCTTGACATAGCAAATTCTAGACAGGGCTGTTGTCATTGTGCATTTTCTGTTGCTGATAACACAAAATCTCAGCCTCTATAAATCATAAAGGAAAAAGTTTATTTTTCTCATGGTCCTGGTCCAAGGTCAAGGGCCCACATCTGACAATGGCCTTCTTGCTGGCAGAGTCCCAGGGTGGCATAGGGAATCACTTGGTGAGAGACCTAACCAAACTGACTTTTATAGTTGAAATAACACATTAATCCATTGATTATGTAAATGGATTAATCATTCATGAGGGCAAAGCCCTAATTGCCTTGTTTTTTGTTTTCTGTTTTTTGGTACTAGGGATTGAATTCAGGGGCACTCAGCCACTGAGCCCTATTTTGTATTTTTTTTTAACCCTTCATATTTTTTAACTTATTTTTTATTAGCTACACATGACATTACAATGGGCAATTCATACATTTGATTCATTGGGGTATAATTTCTCATTTTTCTAATTGTACAGATTGCAGAATCACACTGGTCATAGAGTCACCTATATACATACAGCAATCATAATCCTATTTTGTATTTTATTTAGAGACAGGGTCTCACTGAGTTGCTTAGTGCCTCACCATTGCTGAAGCTGGCTTTGAATTTATGAGCCTCCTGAGCCGGTGGGATTACAGGCTTGGGCCACCATGCCCAGCTCCTAATTGACTCTTAAAGGTCCCACCTGGTCTGCACTCTGAATATCTCATAATGGGGATTACATTTTGACATGGGTTTGGGGTGGGGACCAACCACATTCAAACACATAACTGAGCAGTTCTTTCATTCTCTTTCCCCCTCCGTCTTTCTCTCCTCTCCCCTGCCTGTAATCTGCCAAGAGGCCATCTCGTTCCTTTATACTCTTATCCTCCTGCTCCCACCATACGCACCCTAGAAACAGCGTGTGTGCTGAACGTGCTGCCAGGGAAGCAGTGCCCTGTGTTGCCCTGGTTGGGATGGAGGGATGGAGGAGGCTGGCTGCTGGTAGCACTGTTAGGAAGATCAGCACGAGATGATTATGAGATATTTGCTCTTTACTGTCACCACAAGAATGAGCTATCCACTGTTCTCAGAGAGGACGACAAGTGTCCACCTGTGTTTAACAATGAAGCCTCAGGACAACCTGAGCACGGAGACATTTCAGCAGGATTGCAGCTGAGCTTCGAGCCAGGTTTGTGCAGCAGGCCAGCCACCTCAGGGTGGGGAGAGGCTTTGAGTTTTGCCATGGAGATCTTCAGTGCTGGTTCTAGCCCCATTTAGATATGAGGTTACTGGTATCTGAGAGGTCAGGGGCTTTGCCCAGAGCCACACAGCATTTGTGGCTGTTTGGCAGCATGTGGGGCAGCAGCAGTGGGGGTGGTAGCAGGGTGAGAAGCAGGGGCTTTGGTGCAGAAGTGGGAAGTTGCAGTCTTTCTGTGGCCAGTGAGTCAGGACACACCCAAACTCGAGCAAATGAAGATTCCAGAAGACAAAAGGCCCAAGGGGACATGGGTCATTAATGTGAACAGGTCATTAGTTTTCATGCCTGTGACATCCTGGTGAACAAAAACAAAACAAAAAGAAAAAGCAACACAAAAACCAAACATTTTGGAAACAAACAGACCTCTGTTGGAATCTAGACTCTTGGGCTTCCTGACCCTGGAGGTCTTTGACTCCTGCTTTCTTCTTGGGTTTCTATCCTTGCTTGCATAATTATAGATAAGTCATCATCCACAATCATGTGACTGCCCTGGCACATAGTAGGTACTTAATGAATGTTAACTTCCTCTGTTCTCTTGCTTTCTCTCCATTTGGATTGCCTTATATATGATTCCTATGACAGTGCTAGAACATAAGCAGGGGAAATATTCTTATTCCCCTTTTAGGGGTGAGAAAGTGGGGTTCCAGGAACTGTAATGATTTGTTTGAGGCCTCAGGGGTGAAGCTGGGTCTGGATTCTGGAAGTCCTGACCATGTATATCAACTGCTAAAGAACAGGACAGGCTAGGTTTTAATCCTGACCCTACCAGTACAAGTCGGGAGACCTCTCTAAGCCTCAATTTTCTCATCTGAACAGTGGGGATAACAAGAGGATCCACCCCAAGGTTTGTTGTAGGGCAAATGAGTCAGTATGAAAAGTGCCTGTGCCGCCAATAGCTAGTGCAGGTTTGGACAGTCTTAATTTGGAGCCATTAGTAGCAAGGGCTACTAGTGAGACCCTGTTTCAAAATAAAACACAAAGAAAAGGCTGAGGATGTGGCTCCGTGGTTAAGTGTCCCTGGGTTCTATCCATGGTACCAAAAAAAACGAAAGAAAGAAAGAAAGAAAGAAAGAAAGAAATCGAGGTATTAGGAGGCCCACTCTCAGGGCTTATTTTGGATACTTTCTTTGGTCATTCTGGAGGGTGTCCTTCAGAGTTCTGGGTGTCCTGTGTACTAGTGACATAGTACCTAGTCAAGTTACTTCTTCCTGGGAGGGGGGAGCCAGGCGCCTGCCTGTGTCCACTCCTGTGTCCACACCTGAATTTGTGTCCGCCTCGGTCCCTGAGTGTGTCTCTGCCTGCCTGCCTGTGGCTCTGTAGGAGCAGGCTCTTTATATTCAACTGGCGACTGACAGCCTCCAAAAATTGATTTATATCCATGGTAACTGTCACCCAGGCGAACAGTGAGAGAAACAAGAGTCTTTTCTTTCCATTCCCATCAAACAGAACCAGGGCCCAGAAATCACTGGGCTGCTCCCTCTCTGGCCAGCCCTGGCTGGTTTCCTTGAGGGGGATGTGCTTGTCCTCTCCTGTCCCGCTCCCTCCCAGGAAGCCGGGGCTGATGGTGTGAGCGCACTGGAGACCAGCAGGCCCGAGAGAGGAACCTGACGGCTGGCTGCTCAGGTAACAGCCGGAAGCTGCGCTTGTCAGTCACAGTCCAGAGAGGACGAAATGCACAGACAGGCTTAGTGTTTGGTGGTAGTTCAGAGAAAGGATTGATGGGGTGCATGTGGGGTCCCCGTCAACCCTTCTGAGGTGAGAAGATATTCTCTCTCTTTTTCTCCTGTCATTGAACCTGGTTTTCCATCTTCTCTGGGGTATTTCTTTCTCTGACTGCTTTTTCTTCCCCTTTGCTTGTGATGTCTTTTGCGGAGGGAAGTCATGAGAGGGTTCTTGGACCAGCTGAGGAGAGAGAGTATACATCTTGACTGCAGATCTGATCTTTCGAGAGGGTCCCAAGAGGTACAATATTATTGAAGGATGAATTTGTTATTTGGTTGTGCTCAAGTTCTGGACTAGTTGCCTTAGAAACTTTGAAACAGATTAGAGCAGAGTTTCATATTGTGTGTGCTTTAAAACTCTGGTCTTCAGAAATATTTTATAAACACCCAGGTCTTTATAGCCATGCAGATTTGGAAATTGTTTCATATGCTACCCCTTTGGAAGTATCAAAATACCTAGAGCATATTAGAGGCTCTGAGAGTTAAAACTAGAGCAATGTTATTTAAGCCCATGCTTCCCAAACTTTCTATAGCATTAGAACCTTTTCTTTTTGCACTCGCATTTGTCCCACAAAACCACTATTTTGGGAATAGCTGGGCTGGAGACTCTTTCTGGCCCTGGAAAAGTCTGGCCAAGGGTATGGTTCCAGAGTAGTCAGAATAGAATGCAAAATCCACTTGGATTCTGAGGAAATTGCCTTTCATTTCCACTATATTCCAGAATCCCTGAGCTGTAAAGGTTCTTGGTGGGGTTGAGGTCTGGGAAGTTGGAGGTTTGCTGCCAGGCTTCTTGGACATCTCTAAGGATGGAGGACGCACTGTATTTTGTGAAAGTCCATCCTTAGAGCCATTTGTTAAGAAGTTGATTCTGCACACCCATTAATTAGCATTCCAGTTCCTGGAACCACGTGGCCAAACCCAATCCACCGGGGCTTGTTTTCTTGCCAATGGCTGAATGGTGCGCTCGCTCGCATTCCCCTCTGAGTCTCTCTGTATGTCCTCGCTGTTGCTTGTGTGATGTGGTCTGGAGCCCCTCCCTCGCTGGCTGTCACATCCTCCTCCCTCTGGGTGGGCTGTGGTTTGCTGACACCTTTCCTCCTGTGTGTTGGGGAAGAAAGCAGATCTGAACCCTAACTTGGCATTTCCCCCTGCACCTGCCCCCAGGCTCTGGCTCAGGCAGGTCACCTCTGTCCCCACCTGCTTGCCTTCCTCCTTGGAGGGCAGCTCTAACGTGATGGGAAAGGTTGTTTGAAGTCCACACCAAGGGTTTGGTTGTGCTAGTCCCTGTGGAATTAGGTTCTTAGCCTCGTGATCAGGCTTCCTGGAGACCTTTCAGTCACTGCCTTCTCCTCCGCACACGTGTCTGTGACAGGACACAGAGTCTCAGTGAGCAAGCTGTCTTGTCAGAAAGCTGTCAGCGTCAAGCCACAGAAAACCTCCCACACTAGCTGGCAGGCAGCGGTGAGGTAGTGGATCAAAAGTCCTCTAATGTGCTCTTTGACTTGGTCTCTTGGTGGCATCCAGTTGTAGATGCTGTGCTCAGGATCTTTCAAGTCCCTGGGACACTGCTCCAGGGAAGAGAAGCCGACCCTGTCATGTGGAACTGCTTTTTTTCCCACATTTTTTTATTGGTTCATTATGGTTGTACTTACTGATGAGATTTGATGTTACATATTTGTACAGACGCACCATATAACAACACCAGTGGCCAATGTCACTCCCCGGCACTTACCCCTCTCTCCATCCCTGCCTCCCAGCCCTTGGTCCCTTCTACTCCCTTTGATTTTTAGGAGATGCATCCCACTGATGTTTTCCTTTTTCCTCTCTAGCTTCCGCATATGAGAGAAAACATACCACCCTTAACCTTCTGAGTTGGACTGATTTCCCTTAACATGATGGTCTCTAGTTCCTGCATGTTGACAAGAAGTCAAAGAAAACAAGGCACAAAATGTGTCTTGAATTTAGGAACTTCCTGCAAAATGCCACAATTTCCCTGCAAATGCCATAATTACATTTTTCTTTAGGGTTGACTAAAACTCCATTGTGTATATGTGCCACATTTTCTTTATCCATTCATCCATTGATGGACACCTAGACTGGTTCCATGGTTTGGCTCTTCTGAATTGTGGTGCTATAAAAGTGGGTATGCATCTATCACTATCGTTAAGTTGACTTTAGTTCTTCAGGGTAAATAACAAGACATGGTATAACTGTTGACCCACATTTTGAAATTCTTTCCCAGTTGTTTCTTCATTCCTAATATTTCACATTTCTTTCTTTTATCATTTCCTTTCTGTATGAAGAAATTTATCCATCTTTTGTCTGCTGGTGACAAATTCTCTTAGAATATTTTCATTTCATCTTCATTCTTCAAGAATATTTTTGCTGGGTACAGAATTCTGAGTTGGCAGTGTTTCTTTCAATCTTTGGAAAGTGTTGTACCTGTTCCCTTGGGCCTGCTTGGTTTTTGATGTGAAGTCTGTAGACAATGGGCCATTTCTCTCTTGACACTTTCAAGATTTTTTTCTTTTCTGAACATTGATTATGATACATCTTGATGTGAATTTCTTTGGGTTCATCCTGTTTGGGGTTGCTCATTTTCTTGAATCTGTAGATTAGTATCTTTCACCAGACTTGGGAAGTTTTCAGCCAGAATTTCTCTGGACTCCTTTTCAGTCCCATACCCTTTCTTCTATCCCTCTTGAACTACAATAATATAAATGTAAAATCTTTTATTATAATCTCTCAGGCTCCTGAAATTGTTCATTTCTTTTTAGTCTAGTCTCTGTTTGTTCATCCTGAGTAATTCTATGGTTCTATCTTTGAGTTCATTGATTCTTTCCTCTTTCATAGTCATATTCATATTGATTTGTTTATTTCAGTTGCATTTATTTATTATTATTTCAGTTCTAAAATTTTCATTTGCTGTGTTTCTATTATTTTTATTTTTGCTTTTTGTTTTGTAGTACTGGGAGTTGAGCCCAGAGTTGCTCTACCATATCCTTCAGTGGTAGAAATACCTAGTACTGAGCTCCTTCTCCTTCTCCTTCTCTTTCTTGTTCTTCTTCTTCTTCTTCTTCTTCTTTTTTTTTTTTTTTTTTGGTAAGCCCATCACCAGCCTATTTATGTTTTAGTTTGAGACAGGGTCTCACTAAGTTGCTTAGGGCCTCACTGACTTGCTAAGGCTGGCTTTGAACTTGTGATCTTCCTGCCTTAGCCTCCCAAACTGCTGGGATTACAGGTGTGCACCACCATGCCCAGGTGAGCTACCTTTGTATGTATCTATTTTTATTTTGAGACAGGATCTTTTTTTTTTTTTTTTTTTTTTTTTTAAGAGAGAGGAGAGAGAGAGAGAGAGGAGAGAGAGAATTTTAATATTTATTTTTTAGTTTTCGGCGAACACAACATCTTAGTTTGTATGTGGTGCTGAGGATCGAACCTGGGCCGCACGCATGCCAGGCGAGCGCGCTACCACCTGAGCCACATCCCCAGCCCCGAGACAGGATCTTGTTAAGTTGCCCAGACTAGACCCAAACTTGCAATCCTTTTGCCTCCAGGCGTTTTCTTCTTTGTCATCTTCTATTTCTTTGATGAGACTTTAAAAATATTTTTTCTGTATTTCTAGTATATGTTCATCATGCTCACTGAAGAATTTTTATGCTAGTTTTACCTTAAAAACCCTTGTCAGGTAATCCCAGCATCTGTGTCATATTGATGTTGTATCGTTGATTATTTTCTCACTCAAGTTAGAATTTTACTTGTTCTTGGTGTGGTGAGTGATTTTTGATTGTATCCTGAACATTTTGGGTATTGTGCTGTGAGACTCTAGATCCTCTTGTACCCTCTGTTACAGGCAGCCTTCTGTTCCGAGGCAGGACACAGATCCAGGTGGGGGTGAATATGCCATTGGGCCCCACTGCCACCATCTCAGCAAAAGCAGGCCCCCTCCTCATACTGCCAAGCCCCCCCTGTTGGCACTAGTTGGGGAGAGAGATTCTACTCCCCACTGGGACCTGCTAGGTAGAGAGTCTTTTTAAAACAATGACAACATACATATAGGAATGTACACATATCACAAGTATGTGCAACATAATCTTGATGAATTTTTACAAACTGAAAATGTGAAAGTTTTTTAAGAATTTTCTCCTTCCTTCCTTCCTTCCTTCCTTCCTCCCTCTCTCCCTCCCTCCCTCCCTCCCTTCTTTCTTTTTGGTACCAGGGATTGAACCCAAGGGCACTTAATCATGGAGCTGTATCCCTAGCCCTTTTATGTTTTTTAAAATTTTGAGACAGGGTTGCTTAGGGCCTAAATAATTTTCCAAGGCTAAATTTGAACTCAAGATCCTCCTGCTTCAGCCTTTTGAGCCACTGGGATTACAGGTGTGCCCTGCTGTGCCTGGCTAGAATTTTCTCGTTTCTTTGCATGTTCTTATGTTTCCAATTATTTTTCTCCATCAGCTTCCAGAATTATTCATTCACTTGTTAATTTCTTCTTTCCCCCTGTTCTTCATCTCTCTTCACATTCATTCTTTATTTATCCATTCATTATATGTGAGTTTTCTTCCCTCCCCCTTTCCTATCCTTCCTCCCTTCCATCTGTCCCATCCCATGCCATCCTATCTTATACTTTGTTTTATCCTTTGCCATTTGTCCAACCCATCCCTTACTACCCTATCCCGTCTGCCTACCTCCAATCATCCATCAGCCATTGGAGGAACAGGTACCTTCTCCTGTGGCTGTGCGGCAGCAGCTCTTCTCTGACACTTTTTTGGAGAAAGGGGGAGAAAGCAGAAGGGTCAGGTCCATGTGGGGTGAAGGAAAAGCTTCTCTTGGAAGAAGACCCTAAAGGGGAGCTGGGGCCAGGAACAACAGAATGAGAAGGCCTCAGTCCGTGGCCTGATTTCCTGCACAGCCCTCTGGGCTTCATCTTCCCTCCTCTGTGATAGGAAGGGTTCAGCTGGGTCCTCTCTGACCTGTGGCTTAGGTTGCATATATTATTTTGGAATTTCCTAGAAAATTCCCAGAGAGCAAGTCAACACAGAAGGGGAAGCCAGTTTTGGGGGGGGGCTCTCGTGTGCCCTTGGCAGCATCTGTATGGCCCCGCCCTGCTTAGGGTGCAGTCAGCGCCTCCTGTTCTCACAGGCTGGGCCCCAAGGAGGTGGGGTGCGTGATAAAGCACAAGCCAAGTGTGGAGGACAGTCGGTCACAGGGGCAGTCTGTGGACAGTGCTGCTTGCCTTGGCTGTCCGTTTCTCCGCAGGGTGTCTGGCAGGTGGAAGTGAAGTTTCCAGCCTCGATCCCCAATATAGGGCCTTGGGCCTCAGGGGCCTGGAGGCCATTCAGTGTCTGATCCCTTCATTTCACAGATGACAGTTTGGCACCCTAGGGTAGGCAGGGGCTGGAGGCCACATAGTAAAGCTGGTGACAGTCCTGGAACCACTCCCTTGTCCCCTTGGCCCTGCCATATGCTAATCATCCTTAGTCTGGGCTCAATTGATCCTGAGGGGTTCTGAAGCAGGGGTAAGGGGAGGCACAGCCTGAGCGTGCCACTTCCCGGGGGTCCCCACATGCTCCATGTAATCTGACCTCCAGCTCTGACAGGCTGGTCCTGATTGATAATACGGTAGCACCAGCCAAGGGGGTTAGAACTTGCTCTACCCGCCATACATGGTGCCCAGACTCTGTAGGTTGGAGACGAGGCCTGGTCCTGGGAAAAGCAGTGGGTGTTGCAGGGAAAAGAAGCTCTTGGGCTAGTACCCCCACCCCCACAGTCAGATGTGTGTCACTCACACTTGTGCTCAGTGTCTACTGTGGTCTGACTGCGCTTGGCTTTTAGAGATAGAGACTGGAGCTCACCCCCAGGAACTCACAGTCTACGTATGTGTGGCTGGGAGGGGGCAGTTGTCCACCTGTGCATGCTGGGATTGGGAGGAGATGCTGAGAAACCATGGGGGTCACGCAGCACCTGGCACTGGCCACACTGGGACCTTCACCACCCCAGGGAGAGCTGTGTAGAGAGAGCTGCTGGCAGGAGCCCTGACCTCCAGGTAAGTGGTACAGCTGGCCCCCAGGGCTCTGCTGGAAGGAAACTGGGTAATAGGAGCCTGGCTCCCTCTCCCCTCCGTCCCCTGACCAAACCCAAGGGAGGGGGAAGGCAGGAGGGCCTGTTGATGTAGCTCACGGAGCTCAGCCTTGGGGCACAGAGCAGGTGGACCAGGATGGCAGGAGTTCTCCAGCACGCGCTCCCTTTCTGGGAGTGCTTGGCATCACGGGGGCAGGTCACGCTGCTACGCCCAGGAGATGATGCTTGGTTTTCTGGGTTGCCATGACCATGAACTAGAAATTGGGCAGTTGAGAACCACAGAACATATTGCCCCACAGTCCTGGAGCCAGAGGCTGAGGTCGAGGTGTGGGCAGGGCCCACTCTCTCTGAAGGCACCAGGGAGGGATGCTCTGGGCTTCTCTCTTCTTTTGGTAGCTTGGGTTGAGGCCGTTCGACTCTGTTCTCCCACGGTGTTCTTCCCGTGTGTCTGTGTCCAAACCCCTGCTTTATGAAGGACACTGTCTTACTGACTTTGGTGCCCACCTCACTGCAATATGACCTTCTCTTAACTCATGACATCTGCAATGACCCTATTTCCAGATAAGTTCATATCCACGACTCTGGAGGCGAGGACTTCAGCTCATCAATTTGGGGGCACACAATCCAATCATAACAAGCTGTCTTGAAAGATGGGTATGAGTTCTCCAGGCAGACAGGCAGTGTGTGTGTGTGTGTGTGTGTGTGTGTGTGTGTGTGTGTACTGAATACAGGCAGAGCCAAATACACACTCGGAGCCCAAGGGCTAGCGGCATGTTCAGGTCCTGGGAACTGTGTGCTTCCAGATGGCCAAGCAGGCCCTTGTGTCTTGGTCTCCTCTTTCTCAGTCTGCCGCCCTCTCTCCCTGTAAGCTTCTGCCCAAATTCCTTCAGAGCTCCTTTCAGGCCTCCTGAGTCTCTTCCCAGTTCTGCCCACTGTCCCACCAGTGAAGCTTTGTGAAGCTTGAAGCATCTCTCTTTATTCAGGAGGCTGAGGCAGAAGGATTGCAAGTTTGAGGCTAGCCTTGACCACTTAGAGAGACCCTGTTTCAAAATAAATAATAATAATAATAATAAAAAGCCTGGGGATGTAACTCAGTGGTAGAGTGCCCCTGGATTCAAAACCCAGCACCCCAGGAAGAAAGAAAGAGTGAGCGGGAAGAAGGAAGGAAGGAAGGAAGGAAGGAAGGAGATATGAAAATATTTCCTTCAGGTGATAAATCACAGGGGTCTAGATGTCCAAGTCCTTTTCTGTGACATCTTCTAGAGTGAGTCACCAGAAAGCATGCAGGTAGTTCCCTGTCACCTGGGGCCCTTCCCATCCTGGCCACTTCAAGTACCCCGAGTCTTTCTCAGCACCTACATTCATGGTGTCCATCTCCTGGGCAGCCTGTACTCTTCAGGCTTCTCTCATGTCACATGCACAGTCCTGGTGGGCATGTGAATATTGGTGAGTGCTTGCTGTATCCCAGGGGTACCCCTAGTGGTTCCTGAGAGTCATTCATACCCACCTCCTGGGGAAGGGAGGCTCCATGGCCTCCCTGCTGGGCACAGAAGCCTGTTTCTTAACTCAGGCCACAGGATTGTTAGGGTGAGAATCAATTCTGTGTGTGTGGGGGGGTGTGGGGCTGGGTGTTGAACCCAGGGTCTTGTGCATGCTAGGCAATCACTCTAACAATAAGCTACATCCCCAACCCTTTAAAAAATTTATTTTGACAGAACAGAGTGTCACTGAGTTGCTGAAAGTCTTGCTAAACTTCAGAGGCTGGTCTTGAACTTGAGATCCTCCTGCCTCAGCCTTCTGAGTAGCTGGGATTGCTGGTGCTGCAACATTGAGTCCATCTTGAGAACTCCAGTTCTTAAGAGCTGTGCAGATCCTACCTGTTATTACAGCTCATTCAGGCATGAGCCAATGGTTACCTCTCGGGGCCTCTCTGTGTGGCTCAGCTTGGAGGGCAGTTGTGCTCTCCCTTGTGGCCCAGGTGGCCATCAGGAAAACCTGGCGCTTGATAGTCCCCAGAGGCAGAGTGCTGTGAATGAGTGAGGTGGGCGGAGAGGTGGTGAGGAAAGAGGGCCAAGCTGGGCCAGGTTGAGAGGCTCCTTGGTCTCAGTGCCAAGGTCAGGGAGACAGGCGGGAACCAGTGGGGGGGGCGTGACCTTCAGATCTATGGTTTAGCAGCTCTGACTCTGGGGGAAGAGTTCACACCTCCTCTCCCTGGCAGAGGTAAGGGACACCGAGTCCTGCCCTGTCAGTGCCCATCCTTTCTGGCTCTCACTGGTGACTGGCTCTCATGAGCTGTGCAACTTGCTGAGCCTCAGTCTCGCTATCTGTAACCTTAGGCTCCTTCAGACCTGTGTCCCAGGGGTTATTCAACGCTTAACACAGACACGTGGCCATTGGTTCAACTTTGGAGGAGGCACCGCCTTCCTGGGATCTGCTGGAGGGAGCCCTGGAGTCCAGATCACCAGCCAGTCTGCTCCCCTCCAGCAGCCCCTCTGCCTTCTGGCTGGCCAGCGCCCTCTGCAGGCAGATCTTGTTCTCCATCTTTATTGTCTGGATCTCTGGCCCTTTTGGAGCTGCTAGATGAAGCCGCTTTTTCCAGGCAAGAGGAGAGAGTCGTCAGGCCTCCTGGAGGTGTGACCAGCTACACCCCACCTTCCCTGCTCCGCATCCTGCCTGCCTGCTGATTCCTCAGTAAGGAAAACAGAAGCCGCCTGGAAAAATTCTTTTTTTTTTTTTTTTTTTTTGGTGCCGGGGATTGAACCCAGGGCCTTGTGCATGTGAGGCAAGCACTCTACCAACTGAGCTACATCCCCTGCCCTTGGAAAAATTCTGAATGTCTTTGGACGGTGGCTTTTTGCAGGGCTGAATACAATCAGACCTTGGCTCCCCCTGTGTCCCTGGAAGGGTGAGGGTTAGACCGAGGGTAGTGTGAGGAGTGGGAACAGTTCTCATCTGAGGGGATCCGAGCCGGCCTGGGCTTTCTGCATCAGGGCTAGGGCTGGATGAGGAAGCACATGGGATTGTTGGGTTCCACATTTTCCCAGAGCAGGGATGAAAAATCTGGTTGGGGAGGAGGCCGTAGGTTTTCTGCTATGCGAGTACCTCTGGGGAAGTAGGGCAGGGCCTCCCGTGAGCTAGATGAACCACAGGCCTGTTTCAGGCTCCCGTTGAGTCAGTACCTTATTATACCCATTTTCCAGATGAGGAAACAGGCTTCGAAGGTTAAGCACTGTCCAGGGGCACACAGCTGGAGCAGCAGAGTCAGGACTGGAACTGCCCAGTGAGTGCGCGATGCCTGGCTTCAGACTATGTCTGGCCTCTGCCTCTAGGAGCAGCAGGTAGACAGAACCAGACGGGGGCCCCGAGGCCAGTGGAGGAAAACAGAGTCTCCACTGCCCACCACCCTGCCCCCAGGCTGCCATGCACTTCCTGGCAGTGGCTGCCACGCAGTGGGGCCCAGCTCCCTCTCTCTGGTCTCAGCCACTTGAGGGAGGCAGAGCCTGGGTGAGCCACAGGGGAGATGAGGCCGAGGAGAAGTCTCTGGGCTCCATCTCTCCCCCAGCAGGGAGCTGTGGGCTCCTTCAGAGCGTGGTTGCTATGCAGCCGTGTTTATTCAAGGCGAGCCTGGCGGAGAGCAGAAGCCACCACCAGCAGTAGACCGTGGCTGCCCAGCACCTGTCCAGACAGGAAGCTGGCCCAGGGCTGTGAGGCTGGGCCAGGGCCAGGGAAGGCCAGGCATGGGGCCTCCCAGGACCTAGGGGCAGCATTGGCTCTGAAGAGACTAAGAACCCCGGATTCCTCTGGTGGCAGGGCTTTGGCCTCTGGACAGAGGTGAGAGGCAGTGTGTCCACAGTTTTGGGCAGGAAGGAGGGAGAAATGGGAGGGCAGGTCAGGACCCTCTGAAGTCCTTGGAGGGAGGATGAGGACCTGACCTGGCACAAGACCATGTTGAGAGGAAAGGCATCATGCTGTGGTGTGGAGGCTATGTGTCTGCTGGAGGCCCCTGCCCCTCTCTGGGCCTTCATGGATCATCTCTAAAGGAAAAGGTTGAACTTGCTGCTCTCTGAGTGCTGTGAGCCGAGGCAAGAGGGCTGCCCTGGGCTGTCCCTTTCCCTGGGTCCTGGCCTGTGGAGTGCTCTGTTTGGGGTAAATCCCAAACATGTACCATGGCTTCCTGGGACTGCCAGGGACAGTGGCAAAGGGAAAGACAGGGGGAGGGAGCAGACTGCTTGGGCTGGGGTGCCTCAAGCACAGGCCTGGTCTGGGTTTGAATTCTGACACCAGCCTGTGACACTCTTACTCGGTATGTGGACTTGGGCTCTTTGTCTCTCTGAGCCTCTTTCCTTTCTGGAAAGTGGGGTTCAATCGTGCCTCCTGGCAGGAGGGCCGTCTCGTGGTAGCCAGGGGCAGCTGCTGACTTGGGTGCCGTTATCATCCCAGGGGGAGGGCATTGTGTTCTTTTCTGGAGCAGATTTTGTTCTCCTGATACTGCAGCATCTGCCTGCCTCCTTCCTCTGCCAGGACAAGGCCCATGTAGGCTGGGGACCTGGAAGAGCCGATGCTTGCTTGGAAGTGCTGCGGGCAGAGGGGGATTGCACTTGCCGGGGCGTCAGTGCAGTGGCTGGACGCAGAGGCACCTGGCCAGGGGGGATGTGAAGGGCTCTGCTCTTCCACCCTGGAGGGCCTGCAGCCTTTCTCGCTACAGGCTGGCTGGCTTCCGGCACTGGCTCGGGTTGAGCCCATAGAGCCTGGTGGCAGATTTGAACAAAGGGAAACGTAGGAGAGGATGAGGGACAGGGAGATGCTAACCCGAGCTCTGGAGAAAGGTGCTTCTGAAGGCAGCTGCGTCTTTCCTGGGGCAGCAGCACTGCAGACAGCAGAAGGTACCGTCTGGTGCATGAGCAGCTTATGGAAGAGTTATGCAGTGAGCATCTGGGTGCAACCACCCAGGTCTCCTTCAGACACCCAGCCGCGTTCCACGGGCTCCTCCTTGTCTTTGACATGGTTGTCTCCTCCTCCCACCGGCTGGGGGCGGTTAACACTCTTTAATTTCTCTTTGCTTTGCTCTGAAGTTCTGCTCTCTCTACCTGCATATCTGAGCCCTTGGCTTAGTTTCGCCCTCCCTGGGTCTTCATGACAGTAGAGTCGCACTCCGTAACATGCTGCAGGCGTCCACCGTGTCTTCATCCCACAGTGTGGGCCCCTCTCAGTCACCCTCCATCCCTGGTGGACATTGGGATCGTCTCCATATTTTGGCTGCTGTCCACAGAGCTGCCACGAACATCCTTGTGCTTCTTCCTGGATCACGGGGGCAAGGTTGTCCTGAGGGTGGTGGCCCAGGAGCGAATTGCCAGGCACAGGGTTTGTGCATCTTGAGCTTCACAGGCCCATTTGCACCTTGCCTGCCAGCCACGGCCAGGAGTCCTTTCTTGGCACTGTCATTGACACCCGCTCTCGCTTCTCATCTCATGCCAGTGTTTGCAGGGCAGAGTCGCATCTCATTGTTTGCATCTCTCGGTTTCCGGAGGTTGGGTGCCCGCCCCAGCTTTTCTTCCAATCTCTTTGGCCACCTCCTCGCTGTGCTCAGGTTTCTGACTTCCATCTTCCTCTCTGCCCTCCTGGTGCCCTGTCCCTTTCCACCATCCTTCTCGGAGGACCATCACCCATGAATGTCCTTCCGCTGTGATTGATCTTTGAGCTGCAGATGCAGGCTCCGGGGGGGGGGGGGGGGCACCTGCAGGCCAGAGATTGGCAATTGGTCCATGTTTCAAAATCTCTGGTTCTTGGCTCCACATACGTACTTACATTCTTCCTTGGTCTCAGATTTTCCTTCAGTAAAACTAGGATTAAAAAAAAAAAAAAAGTGGCCCTCGGTGGCAATCTTCTTGACCTTCCAGAAAAAAGCCAGCCTATGCCCCGGGAAGGCGCACACGTGACCCTGGCTCTTACTCAAGGACAGTCGACTTTCTCATGGGCCTTTGGGAAAAGGACAGAGCTGGGGGCTGAAGTTTCCTGAGCTCATGGGGCACTTTGTCAAGAGCCTTCTTCTGAAGTCATGGCTGAAACCACTTTGCTGAGACTTTGGTTGGAAAAGCTGTTTCATTTCTCCTTAGTCCTTCTGAAGTTTGAAGAGGTGAACTGCAGCGGCCTGGGCTGCTCCTGGAACAGCCGAAACGTGTGCTAAGCACTCCAGGCCCTGCCGGCCCAGTGGGACCTTGTGGGGAGGCCTTGGTGGGAAGCGGAAGGAGCATTTCCTCTTCGCCCCGTAGGGCCTAACAGCTGGCAGCCAGGGTGACGTCTGGAGGGTTGTGCCAGGGAGAGGCCTTGGCTCCTGATGGCCTTGGGCATGTTTTATGGACTCAATACTGAGTCCCTCTGAATTCACACATGGAAACCCTAGTCCCCAATGCATCGGTACTAGGAGGCCCGGCCTTTGGGAGGTAATTAGGTTTAGAAAAGGTCATGGGCCTGGGAGTGGGGAGGAGTCCCCATGATGGTGTTAGTGCCCGAGTGCTCTCTCTCCTCTCTCTCTCTCTCTCTCCTGTGAGAACACAGAGAGAAGACAGCCCTCTGCCCATGACGCATGTACCCACCAAGAACTGAATCACCTGGCCCCTCCGTCTTGGGCATCTAGCCTCCAGAAGAGTGAGAGAGAAACTTGTGTGGGTTAAGCCGTTCAGTCTGTGGTATTTGTTATAGCAGCCCAAGGACACTAAGCCAGTATGTGACGCAGTCTCTCTGAACCTCCAATAATCATTCATTGACAACTGAGGGACAGCTGATAGCCAGGTCCCTCACAGTTTGAAACTGACAGACAGGAAAAGCAGGTACAGGCAATGGTGTTCAGTGGCTAGCATGTGTTTTGACTCACCTCTAATTTATATTTGCACCAACATGATATACAAAAGTGTGGGCATGTTGGGAAGATTTGAATTTCGTAAATTGATGTATAAACTATGAACCCTTCCTTTGTCCTAGGGCTGCAGCCTGCTCACACAGTTCTCTTTGTGAATTAGAAAAAAGAGCCTCTGTCCCGAGACACTTGTATTCATCAGAAGAAGGTCATAATAAATATGAAATCTGTAGCATCTGCAGCATGAATGTTGTCCCCTTAATTATGACGACCTTGTACAGTGCCCAACCTGGATAATCAAACATGGCAGCCTTACCTTCACTGCTTTTCAAAAAGACCTTAAATACAACTTTCACTCATAGACTTTCCCATATCTTTTAGACCAATGATACTCCTATCAGAATTCCCTGGGTAGGGTTGAGGGGGCTGTTCAAATGTTGTGGCCCTGGACATATGTGTATGAGGCCTTCTTCCTCTTCTCTCTGTTCCATCCAGTTCTCGTCCCCTCCCCTAACACAGGCACTGAGCTGCTATTACAAATGGAAGGTCCCGTCCTTATTGTGTTGGGCATAAGAACAGTTGGGAAGGGCTGCTTTATTCTGCCCTGTTCTGGGAGGTCATTAAGGTGTTAACTCTCTCTTACCTCGGACCTCTTGAGAAGGGATCTCTTAAGCATTTCCTGCCTGGCAAGGTGGCACTAAGTGTCCTGTCCCAGCTTGCCTCCTGCTCACCTCAGAAAACTTAGGAAATGAAAGGCCATCCTGCTCCAAGAAGCAGTGCCTACGTTTGCCACTCAACCTCAGCCAGGCCTCTGCTGCTTCCTGTCCTAAAGGCTTTCAAAAGACATAGTCCACTGGGTGCGGTGGCACACGCCTGTAATCCCAGTGGCTGGGGAGGCTGAGACAGGAGGATTGCGAGTTCAAAGCCAGCCTCAGCAAAGGCAAAGTGCTCAGCAACTCGGTGAGACCCTCTAAATAAAATACAAAATAGGGCTGGGGATGTGACTCAGTGGTCGAATACCCCTGAGTTCAATCCCTGGTACCAAAAAGAGAGAGAGAGAGAGAGAGAGAGAGAGAGAGAGAGAGAGAGAGACAGTCCCCTCTCCCTCACAGCTGAACATGGCAAAAGTTACCAAGCAAACAGTGACATGAATGGCAGTGTTATGGAGTACTTTCTGGGGGCCAGATGCAACATGAAATGTTTTTTGTATGTTTGGAACACTCTCAATAACCTTGTGAGATTGACACTATTTCCATTTTGCAGTTCAACAGAGGCTCAGAGAAGTTTAAAAATGTGCCTCAGGTCACACAGCTAGCAGGCGATGGCGTTTAATCCACCTCTACTGACTCCCAGATACACACTCTGAAATGCTGGGTGCCACCGTCTCCCTGAGCTGAGACCACTGGTCCGGACTCTCCCACTTAGCAGTTCTGTGACCCTGATTAGCCTCAATCGTCTTATCTATAAAATGAGGGCAGTAATCTCCACTTTCTTGTTGTTTCTGAAGTTCAGTGGCCTAATACTTGGAAGCATATCATACACGTAACAAATGGGACCAAGAAATGTTCATTTCCTTCGCTTAGTGTCTTCCCAGCAAGACATTCTATAAAGACGCACTCCCATTTGGGATCCATTCGTTCATTCATGCTGCTAGTATATGCCAGGCTCTGCGCTTGGCACTCTTCCTACTTGTCTTTGTATTCCCGCGGCTGCTAGCTGACCCGCACCTCATATTTGCTGGGGCTCAGAGGGTTCCAGGAGTACTGGCCCCACCTTATCTCATGATGGCGAGGGAGATGGTACCTGCAGCCAGTGAGGGTGCTCCAGAGCTGGCAAAGGGAGCGGGGTTTGGCAGGGGGGCATCTCATCTGTGAATGGCCTTCCTGCTGGCCCAGGAGCCAGTCACAGCTGGAGCCAGGGCCTGGTGGGTGTGGCCACCAGTCTCCTGGGTGGGGGCAGAGGTGGCTTTCAGCACCTTGGCTCTAGAAAGGGCCATGAATTATCAAGAAGATGGGAATCTTGGTGGAATCAGCCCTCACCCAGGCTGCCCCGAATGGAGGCACGTCAGGGAGAGAATAGAATCCATCTGTTTTTTCTGAAGTCAGAACACAGCCTCCAGGATCTTTCTAGAACCTCACTGCTCTCTAGAATTCCTCCTCCACCACTGGCCGTTTGTGGCTCCCCCATGACCCTTCCCCTGGCTGTCCCATCCCCTCTCCCCTCACTGGCACCCACCATCTCCTGGCACCTGAGGCCTCCTCCCTGCAGCAAATGCTAGGATCCTGCTCTGTCCCTCACGGTCCCTCCCTCCTGTAGTCACCCTTCCCCTCTGGCTCTTCCTCCTCCTCCTCATATGCTAGAGTATTTCCCACTTTTAAAGAAGCAGAGAACCGCATGCCTGCAATCCCAGAGACCCTCAAGGCTGAGGCAAGAGGATCACGAGTTCAAGGCCAGCCTGAGCAACTTAGCCAGACTCCGCCTCAAAATAAAATTAAAAGGGCTGGGGATGTAACTCAGTGGTAGAGCACTCCTGGGTTCAATTCCTGGTAGAGCAAGAAAAAAAAAAGTGCAAACAAAAGCACAACTGGTCTCATTCAGGCTCATTGCTCTCGGGCTATTGCCCTCTCCCTCTCCTGACGGTCGCATCTAACTTCCAAAGAGTTGTCACATTCACTGTGTCAGCTTCTCCACCTTCTACCTGCTCCATGTTGCGGCGGCTTTCTGTCCCCAGTGCACAGAGATGCTCTCACAGAACTCCTGGCAGAGTCCCTGCTGGTCACATCCAGCCAGCGTCCCTGGTCCTGTCCCACCTCCATCTCTGCTGAGCTGACCCTCTAACCCCTCTCTGCTCTCCTGTCCTCCCCAGTGTCCTTGCTCTTGCCCATCTCTGCCATTCCTGGCTCTGGTTCTCTCCTGCAGACTCCATTGCTGTGGGTTGAGGACATTTCCAAGCCCAGTCCCTCCTCTGTGGAGCCTCAGACCAGCTGCTCTCTGGATGGTTCCATCTGGGTCTCCCAGAGGAGACACAAACCATGCTGCCCAAACCAGGCCTCAGTGTCTCTCCTGGCCTCCGGCACCAGCTCCCATGTCCACCATCTCAGCAGGGAATGGTACCCCAGCACCCCAGACTCAGCCTAGACCTCCGGCTGTCCTCATCCAGGCAGTCTGTCATTCCTGCCGGCTTCCCTCCCAAACCTTCCTCAGGTGTATTCCACACGGAACTGCCAAGCCCCGGATCACACTTAGCCCCTCTCTTCACCCTCCTGCCTCGTCCACCCAAGTCTGTCCATCTGCTGCTGCCCTGGGTTTTGTCAACTGCAATTTTGCTAATGCCAGTGTGTATTGATTACTTGCCGGGGCCAGAGTATTAAGTGGTGGTCTTAATTTATTAAATATTGAAATGAGACAGGAATTATCTACATTTTTGCAGTTAAAGTAACTGGGGCTCAGAGAAGTTCAGTGATGAGCCTTTCGTCACACAGGTACTGGATTTGAGCCTCATGCCTCTGTGTCCTAGTACCTGTGATATGAGCGCGTGGACCTCAGACCTTCCGAGATAGCTTGAGCCTCGGAAGTCAGAGTCCAGGAGGTCACCCGAGGCCACCCAGGGGTTCCCCTGAGGTTTATGGCTGGACTGCATCCTCTGATGGTGGGGAAGGGTGCGTGTGTGTGATGAGGAGGGCAGTGGCTGCCCCTTACCCTCAAGTGTGTTCTATCCTTTCTATCCTGCCTGTATCTGGTGGCACATCTTGGTCTGATTGTTTCTTTTCTGGGTCCAGCCAGGCCAGAGGCTGGCCCAAGGGTCTCTAAGTTTCAGTCCTTAGAGTCTGTCCCAGCCTCTGCTCCCCTAGGCAGCCCTTCCAGAGTCTCACTGAGCGTCTGCAGGAAACACAGGTCAATGATGTCCTCCCTCTCTGTTCAGCTCCTTGGGCTGTAGAACAAGCCAGGACTCTGCAGAGCCTTCCAGGGCTCTCAGGCAGCCCCACCTCCCAGTCCTGAGACTCACGGGTGTGTTTGTTCCTCCACGTGTGTGCCCAGGCTGAGCCTTGGCTGGTGTGTCTTTCCTCATTCCTACCCCCCACCCCCACCCTGCTTCCTTCCAGGCCCAGCAGGGTGTCGCTGGTCACTGCAGCATCTCCTCTGGGTTTCCTTATCAGACAGCAGCAGGGGCTCAATGGGCGCCCGTCTCTTCAGTGGAGTGGCTCACCCAGCCTGGTTGACAGTGCGCGTCCCCTGGCCCCACCAGGTGTGACAGTCCATGTTCATTAGTCCTGCCTGATGTTGTAGCGGGTGCTGGTCTCACCTGGGGTGACGGTGAATGTTCACTCATTCTGCCTGGAGGGACAGTGACCAGCCAGCCCTTCGCCCTGCCTCACAGGGAGCACTCACCGCCCTGATGGTGTGACAGAGAGCACCATTTAGAAACAGGGCTTGTGGGTGACAGCTGGAGGAGGGCCAGGTCCTGTCGAGTTTGAGCCTCCTGCTCTAGAGACACGTCTCCTCCCTGGGACAGGCATCTGTGTCAACTGGGGCTGTCTCAGAGATGGAGGGCTGGGCTGCCACGACTGTGCGGCTGTGCGTGTGCATGTCCTCGACAGGGCCCTTCCCTTGCCCTCCTGTCTCCATCGTCTCTCAGGGACAGTGCTCTGCCCAGGCCCCTGGGGAGCAAGGTGGACACGGAGCTCTGGCTCCTGGGGCCGTGCGAGACACTGGGGCAGTGGATTTTGTCCTTGGGGCCAACACTCTTTACTGGGCCAGTCCTAGCTTTGTTTCCTCTCCTCCTGAAACCTGAGTCCCTTCTGTCACCTTACTTCATTCCTATGGTGCCAGTCACCATGGAACGTCTGTAGTCATAGCTTTAATGGAAGGGGTAGACAAAGGTCACTTATCTTGGGTCACCCTGTTCCCTGAGCTGTGAATGAGGCCAAGGGTGGCAATGCAGGGCCTCAAGGAGTGAGGACAAAATCCTGGTCACCACAGTCCACTGGCTCATTCAGCCCTTTAGGTCAGGGGCTGGCTGTTCTGACGGTGAGAGAAACACTTTAGTGCTGGTGGAGTACAGGGCAAATGGGGTCTGTGACTTGTGTCCTGGGGGCCAGGTGCTAAGGGGTCTCCATGATAAACCCAAGGCTCTATCGACGTGTGTGTTGGAATTTCTGATTCTCATTTTTTAAATTGGGGTGTGGATTGCTGAGTAGTAGATCCTGGGCCTGAGTGGTTTCCCTGAGGGAGCCCCCTCACTGCTGTCCTGTAGGATGTGGTTGTCCATAAGCAACTGTGGCCACTTCCTCTTGAGCAGATGCCTGGGAGATCCTGCTCTCTAGACCTGTAGTGCCTGAGGGATTGAAGGTGCAGATCTGATAGGGACTCACAGGAGCTCTGCTTGGTGGGGTGGCTTGGCTGGTGTGGAGTGGCTCCAGGTGTCCCTGAGGATGTGGAGGAGCCTGGGCAGCCTGGGAGGCTGGAGGTGGGGATTCTTGTTCTGCAGGCTCAGTTCAGTAGCAGTCTGTGCTCTTGGGTAGCTCTGCATCTTCTCCTAGAGAGGGAGCTCTTGGAGGGAAACGGAGGCGGCACTAACCACCTGGACAACTGAAGGGGAGAACTAGGGCTGAGTCCTTATTGCCAAATGAATCTGAACTATAGCCCAGTGGTTTTCAATCCTGCTTGAATATCAAAATCACTTAGGAGTTAATCAAAACAAAACAAAACAAACAAAAAATGGATCCTCACAGTCTCCTTCCTAGAAGAACCACTTCAGTGAGGGGTCTGAGGTGGGGTCTAGGAATCTGCCATTTCAACCAGTTCCCAGGAGATTCTGGTCCGCAGCAATGGGGAGCGCTGCTTTCCTACCACAGTTTCATATAACGGGTTTCCTCTGATCAGAGAGATGCACAGCAGATGGGGCCTGCAATTCTCACTGCCCCCAAAGCCTTGAACTCCAGCTTCTTGGCTTTAATTTAGCCACAGAACATTCCTGCTGGGCCTCGCCAACCCCTTGAGTCTACCAGCTCACTGGGCTGAAGGTTGGGGTGTTGATAACTGTGCAGTGGAATCCTCCCACCTTGCTGTGACAAGTGCTCTCACCGCCATTCGTGACTGCATTCACCCCATGTGGCCACGTTCTAATCTCCCTTTGGACAGAGAACCCATGCGACTTGGGGGGCTCAGCAAGGAGACTGGGCCCGGTGGAGCTGGGCGGGGGCAGCCGGGCTGAGCTGCCTCCTGTTTGGCCAGGGGGTTGCTAGGTGCTGCTCTGCCTTCTGGGGCCTGGGTGGGGACCGTGGCAGGCTGGCTTCCAGACAGAAGGCAGGTTTCTCAGTTCCTGAGTTGGGATTTATTGCTCAACAGAAGGGAGTTGGCACAGTACTTGCCCTGTCCCCAGATAACATCTCGAGGGAACAGCTCTCTGGGTAGAGACTGGGACGTTATTGTACCACTGACCAGCTCCGGCTATCTACCTTCCTGATCTGTCACCCTCATTTCAGCAAAGAATTCATAAAATTGTGTGAAATCACAGAGCCTTGCACAGGGAGGGTGACATTAGGTGGAGGGTAAAAGCTGAGGACTGGCCCCTGAGGCTGGGAAGAGCCTTGGAGTGGCCAAGTCTCAGCCACAGGGCAGCAAGATGGCAGAGGGTCAGAGGTGTGGCTTTTTCAATGAGGTGAGCATGAAGGCCCAGAACTCCATGCAGATGGGGACAGACAAGCCCCAACCTGCTGCTGGCTGCTTGGGTGCCGTGAGCGCAAAGGCTCGAGGCTCACATGGGCTTTGGGGGCAGCTGGTAGAGTGTGGAGGGCTTTAGGAGAAAACAGAAACTGAAGGAAAAAGTGGCAGAGTTGCACCCTCCCCAGGATCCTAAAGGTGTCTATGAAAGCTATGGCGGGTTGATTGGGTTTCGTTGACACTCTCTATCACGAATGTTTTCCACAGGATCGAGTGGCCTTGGACTTGACTTGGGACTTAGGAACTCTGAGGTGTCTGAGATAAGCCCAAATGTCAGAAAAGACGTCTGGGTGTCCTGGGTCAGTGGTAGATCTGCTCGCCTCAGCAAGGCTTTGGCCCCTGTGCTGTTGCCCATTTTTACTGACTTCTCCCTGCCCTTCCCACCACAGGTCCCTGGATGTCACAGGTCAGAACCATCCTGACCCCCGAGGCCTGCACTCAGGGCCCAGGCACAGCTGCTGCCTCTGGACAGCCTCTCCACGGGGGGCATGGGCACCCGAGACGATGTCACCTCAGGTGAGAAGCACCCAGGGAGGCGGCTACTGGCCTTTCACAGGGTGGGGGACCTTCCTCGATCATGTCTGGGAGGTGGCGGTGCCTCTCCAGCCCTGCCCGGCTCTTCACATGCTGGCACTGGCCCTCCCAGCACTGTCACCTGTGTGGTGGCTCCCTGGCCTGCAGGGGCTTTGAGGGTTCTGGAGATCCGGCCTGGGCTTTGCCTCCACTCTCTGAGACAGAGTGGGCTGGCTCCTCAAGGGGCCCCTGCTGTTCTGTGGCCAGGAGTGTGTGGACGGGCAGGGGGCGTGGGGCCTTGGGATTGTGGACGACTTGTTTCCGTAGCTGACCAGGTAGGGGAGCAAGAACTCTTTAATTCAGCCACAGAACCTTCCTGCTGGGCCTCACCAACCCCTTGAGTCTCCCAGCTCATGGGCTGAAGGTTGGGGTGTCGATAACTGTGCAATGGAATCCTCTTAGGGTCAGAAGACGGGGGTCCAGGTCTGGCTCTGCCTTTGGGGCACCTGCTGTGCTTTAGTCTCCTCTGGGAAAAGAGGAGGTTGCTTCTGCCTCAGGTGAAATGGGTACCTGTAACTTGCAAAGCTGATCAGCCCCGAGGGACAGATGACCTTTGGACAGAAGGTAGAGAATCAGGATGGGAGTCTGGGCATGGTGCTCAGGCAGGACACCCTGAGGCTCTGACAGATTAATCTGAAAGCAACTGCATAGTTTAGGAATAAATCAGCGCCTGACATTAGATTCTAGTGGGGAAGTGAGAGAAGATGTTGTGGTATGAAGCCCTGGTGCCTCCAGCTACTTGAACTTTGCGTGAACTGAGACACAGAGAGGTTAGCTTGTTTCCTCTAGGCCACACAGTGACAGAAACGAGAACCCAGATCCTGAGTCCAGTCTTGGGGCAGTGCATCTTGAGGGCAGGCAGGCTGTGTTTCCATCTGAGTGGGGGCTTCACTGAGAAGTGGGTTAGGGCCTCTGAGGTGTTTTAGGGAGGGGCTGAGCTAGGAGAGTGAAAGATTGACATTTATTAGGTGCCTGCTGAGTGGCAGGTACTAAGGAAGCCACAGGGCAGGCCTGAGGGCGAGAGAGATTGGGAAGAGTGTCAGAGCAAGGTGTGCTTGAGGCTACAGGACATAGCAGGGGGAAGGCCTTTTTATTGGGGTACCGGAATGAACTCAGAGGTGCTTAACCACTGAGCCACATCCTCAGCACCTTCTTTTCTTTGTATTATATTTATAGACGTCTCACTTAGTTGCTTAGGGCCTGGCTAAGTTGCTAAGGCTGGCTTTGCATTCTCCATCTTCCTGCCTCAGCCTCCTGGGCCACTGGGATTATGGGCATGTGTCACCGTGCCCAGCTGGGGGAAGGCTTTTTAAAAGAGGGGATGGCTTAACTGAGCTGTGCACTCATCATTTCCTGGCTCCTTCTCTGATCTCAGTCCATTGGTGCCTCCCTTTGAAAAGCCTTCCCTCTCCCTGTCCCTGGCCCCACTGTCATTGCTTGTTGATCCTTTTCTTCCCCTTCAGACTTCTCCCACTCGAGGGCTGAGTCAGTCTTGCCCCCACTCCCACCCCCTGTTATATGCCAGAGTCACTGCACAGAGCAGGGATGAGCATTAATGAGTGTCTGCAGCTGGATGAAGGATGCTGGGGGCGGGGTGCGTTTAGGAGGGAAGGTGACTTCTGAGAGGAGCTGTGGCTAGGTAATGGCTGCTTTGCAGCTAGGCTGTTAGTCAGGGCTTTGTGGGTTAGGAGGTGGTCTGAAGCAGGTGGCAGTGAGGAGGCGGCCCAACGGCAGCACCAAGTATGATAGGCGCCTTGATAGAGACTGGGACTGCACATAGTGGGGTCAGCACTTTTGGATGATGGAGAAATCTGAAAAGCCCTGGCCAGGGGTTTGGAGCAAAGTCAGGATGAGGAGCTCAGAGTGGGAAGCAGGAGATGGTATTGGCTGAGAAGCTGGCCTGAGCAGGGTTGGTGGGGTTGGATGGAGATTGCAGGCCCCCCACCTGGCGGGTCCCCCATCTGCAGGTAGGGGATAGGTGTGGGCAACCATATGCCCTTGGTCTTTCAGGCAGAGACCCTGGGGGCAGAGTGTTCAGGTGTCTGCATTTGTGTTGGATTTGTGCCTCGCCCTGGCCTTGGAGGCCTCTAAGATACAGCTATTCTGTGATTCTGTCCCTAGCCAAGGTTTTGGCTCCAGTGGCTGTGTATTGTGGGAGTGTCCCTAGGACCAGTGCTGGGCCCCGAGGGACCCTGCCTGGAGGCATCAACTCCAATCTGCCAGCTTATGGAGAAGGTAAGATGGTAGGACCCAGCCTGGTGACTCAGCCACACCAAATGGCCTTTGAGAGCCCTGTGTGGCCTCTCCGAGAACTTTGGCAGGTGATGGGGAGCTCCCCTGGCAACAGCCCAGTCAGGGCCACAGACCCCAGCGCAGAGCTCGGGCCCTAGACTGGGGAGGGGGATGAGGGTGTTGGACGCCCAGCTGTTCTCAAGCTACGTGGGTCCTTTTTGCTTCTTTTGCTTTCTTTGTCTGCTGCCTCATCTCACCTTGAACTCTTGGGGCCCACGTGATCCTCCTACCTCCGTGTCCTTAGGAGCTGGGACTACAGGTGCCTGCCACCATGTCTGGCTATGTGGGTGTTATTAGTATTGTGGTCCCTGCTGAAAACACCCATGGTTTTTGGCAGGTACTTTTGGCTCTGTGCCTCTCTTAGGGCCTGTCTTAAGAGATCCCAAGAAGACCTGCAGAGTGTCTGAAAGGTCCCCTGTCATCACTTTGCCTTGTCCCCGGGGGGATCCACCAGGCCACCTCTTCACCAGGGTCTTCCCCATCACCCCTCCCCACTAAGTGCATCGTAGGGCTTGGCCTCCTGGGCCCTTTGCTTCCCTCACTACAGGACCTCTCTTGGGGACCTGTACTGAACCTATTTATGGATGATGCATCTTCTTCCTCTAACAGATCCAAAGTCCCTTAATGGCAGACTGTGCCTCACATAGTCATGTTTGTACCTCCACTGCCTGGATAGTGCTTGGCACCTTGTAGGTGCTTATTAAATGCTGATTGAAAGAACAATTGAATAAGTGTGCCCCTGTGAGCATGACTTGCTCCAAATCTCCCAACTTCCCTATGTGGCATTATCCAGTGCTCCATGGCACTGAATGGATTTGTTGGAGATCAGTGGACAGTGGTCCCTGGGCAGTTGGCCTTTGCTAAGTACTTATGGCCTCTCATCTATGCTGTGACAGGACTGGATTTTGAATCCTCTTCTTATTCCCTGAGAACTTCATGATGTGGGTTTTGCTGGGGTCAGGTGCTTCTTAGACACTGTTGGATGGCTAGATTGCCCCAGGAAGGACAGGAACATTGAATGACAGATTCATTAGACAAGTGACTGACTACTCCTAGGAAGCCATACCAATGGGTTTGCTGGTGTCTGGTGCCACTGGGCCCTGCATGCCAAGCCACCCTTCCCTTTCTGCTTCAGCCTCCCTCCAGCCTGTGCCAAGTGTCCTGGTGAGCAATGAGAAGCCACCAGAGATCTTGAGCGGCCGTGGGGATGCAGGCAACCTCAAACTGGACATCCCTCTAAAGGACTGGAAGGCTAGGAATGGCCACCCCAGGAATCTTGGAGCTCTGACTTTAGGGCCTTGTCCCCTGGCACCTGCTACCTCTCTGGAGTCAGAGGCCAACAGTGTGGCCCGGGACACCATCCAGATCAAGGACAAGCTCAAGAAACGGAGGCTTTCAGAGGGCATGGCAGCATCTTCAAGAGGTGAGCCCTGCCACCTGCCACCACCATCCTGAGGTCAGGTACCAGGCCATTCAGGCTGTCAGGATCAGTAGGTATCCAGGTGACTTTGGGGGTCCACTGGGGCTGTTTAGTGGGCACCTGCCTAGATGATGACACTATTCGGGGTGGGATGGGGCAGGATATCTGTTGGGCACATAAAGTATTAGCAAAGGGCTGGAAGGGGGCCGTCTGTCTTCTAGGTGATGTTGGAAATGTGAAGGCGGCTGCCACCTCACTGCATTAGCTGGAAAGGGTGGGGGTGGGAGCAGAAAGGATTGATTGGCCCTGTCACATACTAGGAACTAGCTTGGCATTTTATGTAAGGGAAGTCACTGAGTCTTTGCGAGTATCCCATTTACAGAGGAGCACACGGGGTCAAAGAGACAGCGACTTGCCTGAGGTCACACCGCTGCTATCCAGGGCCAGAACCCACTGTCCTCGCTCCTATATCCCAGCAATGAGTTTTCTTGCCTTCCTACCCACACAGCCTCTGCAGTGGGTCACTTGGATTGGCATTTCTACCATTCTATAGGAATGGAAAAGGATGGTGCCTGCCATCTGCTGGCTTAGTCTACTGATAGGTGTGGGGCGGCAGGCATTTAGGAAGGAATGCCCTCTCCCCTCTTCATCCCAGCATACCCCCGGGGCACGAGGCCCTCGTAAAGCTCTGAAGTCTGCCCCCACTTCCCACCGTCCTGGGACTGACTCATTTCCCATCCTCACCTCTGAACAGCCTTGCTGGATCCCGGGGGAGGCCCTAAAGGTGTTCTTCTGAGGAGCACCATCCCGCGCACCACTTCTCAGAGGCTGCTGAAGGGGCCCAGGCCAATGCCTCCCATCCAGAGCATCCCCACCACCCCAGAGGCCAGCGGAGCCAAAGAGAAGAGCCTGGATCTGCCGGGGAGTAGGAAGGGTCCCCAGGAGGTGAGAGCTAGGGCCCAGGAGATAAAGTGGTTCTGCTGCTCTGAGTCTTGCCTGCAATTGTCCTTCTGTCCATCTTCCCATCCTCTACCAACCCCTGCTCCTGTGTTTCTGCAGATGTCTCAGGGGCTGCCCTCAAGGGTGGGGGTGGCATTGGGAGAGGCTTGAGCCCTGTTTCACCTCCTCTGCAGCATCCCAACCCTTGGGAGCTGGAACTTCTGGGTGGCTGCTGTGGAGGTGAGAGGCTGCCTGGCCACCTGTCCTCTTTGGTCTTACTGTTCAGAATTCCCCCTGCTTTCTGGCCCTCTCCATTTAAAGCCGGGAGGTGTGACAGAGGGAAAAGAACGCTGGGCCAGGACTTGGATTTGGGTTCTGTTCCTCATTGCCTGTGTCACCGTGGGTAGGTCATTTCCTTATCTAGGCCCCAGCAGGTACATCTACAAAAATAGAGATTTGGACCAGATGTTTTGAAAGTCCCTTCTAGCTCTGATGTTCTCAGAGCTTTCTGAAACAAGAAAGAAAAAAAAAAAAACCAATAATAATAATTACAACCACCAAAGAGCTTGCCAGCCTTCTCACCTGGAGTGATAAGGAAGTAAGGGGCTTTCTGGAGGCTGGGGGTCTGGTCCCTGGGTCATGGGACTGAAAAGGGAAATCTGTGGGCACTTCCCAGCACTCCGCCCTCAGGTGGCTCCTGGCAGAAGGAGCTGAGTATCCAGCATAGGACGCTTCCATGGACCAAGTACCCCTCTGCTCCCAGGTGCAGATTTCCCCGCAATACCTGCATTGCAATGACGAGAAGATGCTGAAGTCGCTGGGAGGCATCGTGATCCCACCCATCCCAAAGGCCGGGATGCCTGCGGGGACCTCCTCTAGTCGGTCTGGCTCCCTTCCCAGTCCCTTGCCTCCAGGAGGCCAGCACGTCCTCACAGGACTGAGGGTCCCACCCACACGGTAAGAGCCCCAGGTGTCTTCCTTTCCTCTCTCTGTCCAGGATCCACAGGGGCCCCTCAAGACTGAGCCTTGTTGTAATGGCAGAGCTCTGGGGCACAGGGATGGGAAGCCACAGACCTGTGGGGGCCACAGCATTGTTGCTGGGGCTTCTCTGATCCTGGGCTACAGCAGGTTGGGAGCAATGGCATCATGAACCATGTCTCTGGCCTCTTCTATAATTTCTTAATGTGTATGATTGCTGTAGTGATGAAGAAAAATGCAAATTACTTTAGAGCATGGTTAAGTTCATGTTGGTTCCTCATTTTTATGGTTTTGTTTTTTTTTTTTTGTACCGGAGATTGAACACAGGAGCACTGGACCACTGAGCCACATCCCCAGCCCTATTTTATTTAGAGACAGGGTCTCGCTGAGTTGCTTAGTGCCTTGCTTTTGCTGAGGCTGACTTTGAACTCATGATCCTCCTGCCTCAGCCTCCCAAGCCACTGGGATTACAGGCATGTACCGCTATGCCCAACTTATGTATTTTTTTAATGGATGGAAACTAAAAATTTGTGTGTATGTATGTGTGTATGTGTGCATGTGTGTAATCCACAAAATTTCGGATTTAGAAAGGAGTCTTCATACCCAATAAAAGGTTGAGAATCCGTGGGATAGAGGGTCTCTGTGCTGTAAGGAATATGGATTTGGGTTCTGTTTTGGGTTCTGTTCCTCATTGCCTGTGTCACCGTGGGTAGGTCATTTCCTTATCTAGGCCCCAGCAGGTACATCTACAAAAATAGAGATTTGGACCAGATGTTTTGAAAGTCCCTTCTAGCTCTGATGTTCTGATGTTCTCAGAGCTTTCTGAAACAAGAAAGAAAAACAAGAAAGAAAAAAAACAAGAAAGAAAAAAAAACCAATAATAATATTGGTTGTAATAATAATATATGGTTTGTAAGTAGGAGAGGCAGTGCCCTCCAGATGGCCAACGGTCAGTCCAGCCTGATGTTGCAGCAAGTGTGTGTGAAAGCGTGTTCATGTGTGTGTGCAAGTGGGGGTATGTATGTATCTGTGGGCATAAGCATGTGTGTGAGTGTGTGTGTATGTGTGTGCGTGTGCGCGCGCACGCGTGCTCCCTTGCTCCCTTGCCTGTGGGCCTGGCGCTCCTAGCATGGTCACTGTCGAGTTCCTGTTGTGACTTCTTTCTCATTGCTTTGGCCTGCTGTTCTGAATTCTCCCACTTCTCTCCAGCTCCTCACTGTCTCATCTCCTGTGCTTTCTTCCCTAACTATCCTTACCAGTGTCTGTGGCCCCTCTTTCTCCAGCTGTGTTGGGGTGTTGGAACCTGTGCACATACCGGCTTCTGGATGCACATCCTCTGCTTGATTTCCCCTCTCTGCCTCCTCAGACCTCGCCTGCTCCAGCCTCCTCCCCTTCCTCCTCTCCTGCCCAAACACCTGCCTCTTCCTCCCCTCTGCTTAGCAGTATCAGTAGTTATAATGACTCAGCCCCAGACCAGTGGCCCATTCACCTCATTATTCTTGATTTTTTTTGTGTCATTTGGGCTGTTGATGGTCCTTGAACTTTTCCTTAATTTCCTGACTCCTGCCTACCTGCTTCTGGACCTTCCAGGTGGTCTCTTGCCTGCCTTCCTTCATCTATCAGTCTCTTAAATTTGGCCATTCCTGAAATTTATCCCAGGGCCCTCTTTGTTTTCTCCTGCGGCCCTCTGTGCCGTGCTCTCCAGGATCACATGGGTGGTGATCTTGCCACTCCTGCTCTGACCTTACATCTCCCCAGATGTCCATTCTCTGGCTGTATATCTCCAGTTCTCATAGCTGATGCAGATCAGCATGGGGGGAGGCAATCTGGAGTACTTACACTTCCCCAAACCATCTTTCCCGGGTCCTCCTTATTTCCATCAAGGTGCAGGTATTTGCCTTGGTCTTCAAATCTCAGCATCATCTTTGACTCTCCTCCCAGTACCCTGACCCCTTCTTCACAGATGGCCACGTGCCCTCAAGTCTTTCTTACAACAACAAAAACACACAAAACCTCCCACCTGGCTCTTGCCCTATCGGTTCCTCTGGGGTTTGCAGGTTCCAGCTCTTTCTTGACCACCCCCAACAGCTCCTGACCTGCTCTCCATCCTCACCTTGCACCCCCCAATGACTCTTCTGTGACCTTCACCTTTATTGACCTCCTGGTGCTCTCTCCTCTCCTGGGTGGCCTTTAAGATGAGTCTTCTTGGTCTGACTTTGGGGCTCATCCTTTGCACCCCACTCCACATATTTCCTCCTGTGCTGCTCTGTAGGAACACCCCTGTCCCTCTGTGGGTGAGCTGGTTCCTGAGCGGGAGCCTTGCTTCCCCAGATGGTGCTTTCACCCCAACCCTACTGCTCCAGCCCATTCTGTCTCTACCATTCCACGTCTACACTGGCTTTCATGGGCTGCAAAGGGTGCTGCGTGCAAGTGGCCATCTCTGAACTGTCCACTTGACATCTAGCCCATGGACTGCCTGACCACAGCCTTTCAATATTTTATTTATTTAAAAATTTAAAGGTATATTTTTAGTTGTAGTTGGACACAATACATTTATTTATTTATTTATTTATTTATTTATTTATTTATTTATTATGTGGTGCTGAGGACTGAACCTGGTGCCTCACATGCGCTAGGCAAGCGCTCTACCACTGAGCCTCAAACTGCAGCCCCTATTCATTTAAATTTCATTAACACATTTTGCCTATTTACATTTATTTTGTTTCTTTTTGTATTTTTCTTGTATTTATTTTGTCTCCTCATTTTATTCTTTAACTTGCAGCATTCAAGGGCAGGGGCCATATCTCAAAAGTCTCTGTGGTTCCCAGGATGCCAAGCTTGGTGTCTGCCATAGCCTGGTTGTGACTAGATTTCTCTTCTCTGACTCTGAGGGACTGTCCAGCCAATGGGTCTCCATCTCACTCATTCATCTGTCCATACTTTTATTCTCTTAAGAGCTATTAGGCACCTGCTATGTGCCAGGTGCTGCAGAAACAAAGTGAAATAAGACCCACACTGTGTGCTCTCGGGACCCACCAGAGAGATTTAGGAGGAAATCACTGAGTTCATGTCCCATGACTGCCTGTCCTACTGGGAGCCCAGTAGAGAATCATCTGCGTCAGGCTGGGAAGATTTCTTGGAGAAATTCTGAAGGCTGAAGGAGAATTCTTGAGGTGGAGGAGAGACACGAAGGAGGAGCCCCTGGGACTTTAAGGGAGTGGCAGAGGGAGGCAGGAGGGGGTTTGGGCAGTGCTTACCTGTGTTTGAGAGACAGGCTGCCAGGAAAGCAGGGCTGGGAATCACAGGTGGTCCTCCAGGAGCGTGTGCTTTATCCTGGGGGGAATGAGATGTCACCCAAGGCTTTTTGGCGTAGAGGTGACATTAGTTCTGATTTCAAGAGGCCAGTTTGGCAACTGTGGAGCTGTGCAGACCAAGGTGGGTGGGGCAGGTGAGGAGGGCGGAGCCCAGGTGCTGGAGCAGGGCAGAGCGGGGTGAGGTGAGGATGGGGGAGAGGGGAGCCAGGAGGGGAGACTGGGAGACTTGCTGGTGGCCTCAGCTTGCCTTGGCCCCTGGGACACGCCGGCTTTGATATGTGGCAGGGAGGGGCTCCTGCCGGGCTTCAATCCCCCTCCCTGGGTGGGAAAGAAGCTCCACCACTGTTGGCAAAGGGAGGGACGAGGTCTTGAGCTGTGCACCTGCATTCAGTAAGGAGTGCTTGGAAGTCATCTGGCAACCACGAGGACATCCCACCTCACTTCTCCTGCCTTCCCCATCTTGTTCAAGCAGTGGGAAGTGGAACCGGGTTGCAGTGCCTGGGGCCACCAGCTCTATCTCCAGCCCACACAAGTCCTCTGGGTGGGTCCACACCCAAGGGCTGGACCTGTTCCAGGCAGAAGCTGAGAGTCCAGGACTGCACCCAGCGTGGAGCTCTGTTTCCCCAGTAGACTTGGGGTCCCCCTGACCTCCGTGGTCCTTATTGATTAGGGTCCCCTGGGCCAAGGCAGGCACTGAAGTGGACTCCCCTACTGCCTGTTCTCAGGCTCATCCTGACCTGGTCAGTCTGCTGAGTGGCTCTACTGAGGCCAGAGCCCAGGATGCTGTGTCCCACTGCTTTTGTGGTGGCTTGTTATCCTGCCAGCTCCCGGGTCCTGATGCCTATGTGTTTCCTTGCTGAGAAGAGAAATCATATGGGAGATGGCGCAGCTGGCCTCCATGGGGCCCAGCTCTCTGTCCATTGCACTGATGCTCTAATGCCAGGGTCTGAACAGTGCTTGGCACATTGCAGGTGCTCAGTAAATAAACATCTTTTGAATGAAAGAATGTGCTTTCCATTAAAAAAAACTGCAGTGCAACCCATGCCAGGAATGTCCCCATCTTATCCTTTCTATGTGCCATCAGGATTGAATTTCTAGTACAAAACAGTGGTGATTTCCCATCACAGCAAAGGGTACCTTCTAGATTCCCCTGGGGAGGTGCTGGAGGGGAGGAGGAATATTTAGGGGTCACTGAGCCAGGTGGAGCAGTTTGTAGAACTTGCGCTCAAAGCTCTCTGAGCCGGGGGACAGTTTACACTCTGAAGCAGCTGCTGTCCTGCCACACAGGCCCAGGAAGCCACAATGGCGGGTGGGACTGTCCTTGAAGATTCATTTCCATGTGGGTGCCAGCTGCCTGGGGACAGACCAGGGCACAGCCAGGAAGCCAGGCTGAGTGCTGTGTCTGGGCTCCCAGCCTGCATATCTGTCTCTTAGCCCCTCAGGGCACACAGGAGCTGTATCTCCTGGCCTTTTCTCTCCTGGATGGGAGCTTGGACAGGGAAACCAGCTCCCTCCCTGTGTCCCTAGTCTCTGCTCCTCATCCTGGAGCCACGCTGGGCTCCCCCACCCACCATCTCTGTCTTGCTTTTCTCACTCTTCTGTTTTCTCCCCCATTCTTTTAAGATTGGTTCGGGAGAGTGGGCCTCGGGAGAAGACCCCTAGATCTTTGGGTATGTATTCTCTATGAGCACACCCTGGTTTTTAACCCTTTGTATTCCTGGGCTGGGTCATGGTGTGGAGTTAGGCCAGAAGAGACCTCAGGGCTCTCATTTCCAAGCCCCTCATTTCATAGACGGGGAAGCTGAGTCACCTGTGGTTCCTTGCTGGAGGGTGATGGTAAGCCTGGGCGTGGGGCTGGAGAAGCAGTGTACACTGGTGCCTGCTCTGCCTATGTTGATATACAACATAGTTGTATATCACTAGTTCATGATGGCCCAGATGAGAGGGATGGCTCTGTTACCAGTTGACAGATGAGGCTCAGTCACCTGGATGTCCTCCCTGGCCTTGGAGAGTGAAAAGCAGCCCCATCAGATTTGCATTGGGGACTCTTATTCTGTTTTAAGCAAGCAGAGGTGACCTCACTGGACAGAGCATGAAATCACATTCCACAAACCCTCAGTCGGGGCAGGTCCTGGCAGGTCTAAACGTCAGGGGAACAGGGCCAACCCCAGGATAGGAGTCAGGAGCGGGGCTGGACAGGAGGCTCTCAAGTGGGCAGAGCGGGGAGCAGGGATCCTTTCTGGGCCTGATGATCTCACTCTGTGGAGAAGCAGGCCTTGGCTGTGGTGCAGGGGAAATGAGGCCGCAGCCTCCTGCCTGGTGGCTGGGTGGTTGGGGCACCCTGATCCTGGGCTGCAAGTAGTAGGAGTTGGTGCCAGCCGATGTGCTGACTGGCAGGAGGGTGCCAGCTTCCTGGCAAGTCCCTGGCTGATCAGCTCAGCAGGTGGGTCAGTTAGCAGAGGGCAGGCTGTTGCCCAAGAGGCCCCCAGGTCAGGACCCAGAGCTGGACCTGAGAGGTAGGCCTGGCCCTGAAGCCTTGGTGGCAGCTGCTTCTCCCCTGCTCCCTGACTGGGCTGCAGTGGGGTGAGCCCAGGCAGCCTGGGTGACACTCATGGCACCTCAAGTGTCCTTTAGGAGCCTCCTCTGAGATTGCTGGCATGGGGGTTTGGGCCAGGAGACCTTGTCATGAGGGCCTGGCTACTCAAAGCTTCTTAAGGTGTCCCTTAAGGGTGAAGGTGGGGAAGTGGTATATACAAAGAGCAAAGTCCTTAGAGGGCTCCCTGCCCGATGTGTGTAACATGCCTAGCACATAGTAGGGCTTCCTCAAATCTTGCAGCATTCCTGCAAACCTTGCCCTGGTCAGTTAGCTCTGTCACCACCCCCACCCCTGTGTCCTCTGCCCTGTCTCTTACCTCTGGGCAGATGGAGGCTTTGAAGCCTCTCTTCCCCCTTGGATCTTCATCCTTCTCCCTGCCCCAAAGAGAGGGATCCTTATCAGAAGGTAGGAGGTGGGCAGAGGACCATGGGACGGGACCAAAAAGCTCTTCAGGAGTCCCAGATTCATGATTCCCTTTCCAGCCTTGGGCAGCCCAAGATGGCGGCCCATCTGTGAAATAGGAGAATGGGACTAGTGGTCCCATTCTCTGGCCCTTCCAGCTCTGCTGTGGTGGTATAAATGGTCAGCAGGCCTGTTTTACTTTTTCTTTTCCCGATTCTGTTTCCTGCCCAGCCCCCTTTCCATGTCTATATAAGAATAGGGCAAGCAATTCTTGTTGAACGAATGAATGAATGAGTGAATGAATAAAGGGGGATGATGTGGTCCTAGGCACTGTGGCTCAACAGGGGAAACCCAACCTCCATTAGGGAAGTGTTGGACAGAAGCACTGAGGGTGGAGGGCTTGGGCGGTTAAGTGACCCCAGCCACAGGGTGGGGGAGAGTAGCTCAGGAGCTGACTGTCTTCACCTCTCTCCCTATTCTTGACTCCTCAGAGCCCAAACCTTTGGCTCCACCCATCAGAGACAGGTCTGCCACCTCCTCCCAGAAGCCTGTCCTGCCTTTATCACAGTCTGCTCCTACGCTGACGGCCTTCTCTTTCAACCCCGCCAAAGAAGCCCACCCCTTGTTAAAAGAAGAGGACCAGAAGGAGACCAGCACCAAGGTATCTGGGAAGCCAGAGGAAGACGAAGTCAGGATCAAAGTGGACCACTGGCTAAATCCCAGAATGTTTCTGAACTGCACAGTGTAGAGCTGGCCCGTGGGACATGGAGGAGAGCCAGGAAGAGCCGAGGCAGCTGTGTCAAACCTTTCAGGCCAGGACTGCGGGTGGTCTGGGGGTGAGGGAGGAAGAGAAAGAGAAACTAGGACAGGGCTGGGGTGGGCACTGGGTGAAGTGAAGAGTACAGAGGGCTGCTGAGGGGCAGGTGGGGAGGAGGAAGGACAGAAGGTCACATGTGGTCGGAAGGAAGCAGGATGTGGGGGAGAGGACAGAGGGCTTAGGTGAACCAGGCTGGGTAATCTGACCTGCCAGGCTGGACAGCCACCGAGAGGCAGCTGACCAGAGGCTGTGGGGCTACGGTCTGACAAATACCTTATACATTGGAGGTGACCTTGGGGAGGTGGCTTCTCTTCCCTGGACAGGACTGATTTAGTAAAACTTGAAGAGGTGCTGGTAGGGGGCGCCTGTGTTCAGAGGTAAAATAGTTCAGCTCAGTAAACACATCCAGGTGCCTATTCCATCCCCACCATGTGGGAGGCGGGGAAGCCCTGCTGATAGTGACAAGGGCCAGGCCCTGCTCTAGTGAGGGCGACAGAACATGAAGGGTCCTAATCATTCCATGTAGAGAGATGACTTTGTCCTCCACTCGGCCTCAGCTTCCCACTGCACACTCAGACCCCAGATCCCCACATTACCGAATTCACCATCCATCTTCCAGATCCCAAGTGTCCCATTGGCTCACCACCGTGTCTTTGTTTCTGCTCCATTCACCCAGCTCCAGCCCAGCACAGCTTCACCTTCTTGCATCAACAACATTCTCCCTGAAATTGGATCATCCCAGCCCCACGTTCACTCTCTGTCATCTCTTCCATCTTCAGAAAACCCGACAAAACCAAAACAAAGCTATTCCACCTCTCTTTTCCGGTTCTCTCATGAGCTTACTCCAATCCGACTTTAGTCCCCCCCCCCAAAAAAAAGGGTCGCCAGGGACTGTCACCTTCCCAAATGCAGCCACATCTCAGTCCTGTCTATGTTGACCCAGCAGCAGCAGCTTTGGATTCAGCTGGCAGTGTGGTCCTCATCAACGCTCCCTTTAGGGATGGAGGTGGGGTGGCTCTTCCTTGGTGCTGTGCCTCCATGAGAGCCAGCTCCTTCTTGACCCTTCCTTGGCCCTTCCCAACTTCTGGAGGCTGAGCCCTCCTGGGCTTGGACCTCTGGTTTATTTACATTACCCCCAGGACCAGTTCGTGGCATTGAGTACCATCTCTGAGCCAAGAACTCCCAAATGCCCCTCGCCAGTCCCCACCTTCCCCTCACCTCCATTCACATATTTAGCAGCTACTCAACGTTTTCCCTTAGGTATCTAATTATATTTGGAACCCACCATGCCTGAAGCTCAACGCCTGAATCCTCACCTCACAAAATCTCCTCTTTCTCTAATGTTCCTGCTCGGGGAATGGTGGTAACAGGCCACTCCAGCCTTCCAGGGCCTCAGGCCAAATGTCTTAGGCCCATCCCTGATTCCTCTCTCTGTCTCTTTCACCTCGCATCTCAAGTGTCAGCAAAATCAGGTCTGGTTTAAAAAATGCCCAGGGGCTGACGGGTCCACCATCCCCACCCCCCAGCCCTGGTCCAAGCCCCCACCTCATGCTCAGTGTTCCCTTGCTCTGATCCGCTGTGCCCACTCCACCTAATCTGGACTCTTCCCATGTAGCTCCATCCCTGGGATATAAAAGTCAGAATGTTCTGGGTTGTGTAAGATGGCATCATTGGAGGAGGCCGGGGGAAGCCTACACAGGGTCCTACTTTTACAACTTCTTATGAGTCTCAAACTATCTCAAAACAAAAAATTAAAAGTAATCACCCAGGGAGAAGCCAGTGCCCCCGAAGGAGGTCAGGTCATATCACTCCTCTGTTCAAATCTTAAATGGCCTCCTGTGTCTCTCTGAGGAAAACCCAAGTCCTCACTATGGACTGCAAGGCCTAGTGTGGTTTAGATCCTGCCACCTTCTGACCTGGTGTCCTGTCACTGCTGTGACTCAGAGGGCTGTGCCAGCGTCCCCCCACCCCACCCCTTGCAGCCACACTGGGCACACTCCAGCCTCAGGGCCTTTGCATTTTAGAACATTTCTTTCCTAGAAACTGTGTGTTCTTTTCCTTTTCTTTATTATATCTCTGCTTGAATTTCACCTCTGGGCCTCCTTATCTAAAGCAACAGTCACCATCACTTCTGTATCCTTCCATTTTCTTTCCCCCTAGCATTTCGCTTGACATTAGAGATTCATGTGTTTCTTGTCCATCTCCTCATTTCCCAAAGTTCTTAGGGGACAAGGACTTTATCTTTTTGGCTCCTTCTTGAAACAGTGATCGGCACATAGGAGGTGCTCATGCTTTTGAGGACTGAATGAATGAGGGTATAGAGTCCCCAAGGCTAACAGAGTTTGCCTTGATCTTGTGCCAGATCCAAGTCACCATCTCCAAGTCTGCACAGGAAAAAATGCGGCTGAAGCAGATGAGAGAGATGGAGTTGTTCCGGAGGACAAAGGAGCCTGACAGGGAGAAGGAACTCGCTTCCCAGGCCCCCGGCTCGAGGAGAACCCTAGTGAAGGAAGGTACTGGGTGCATGGGATGGGAATCCTTCAGACGGGGGAAACTTCTTGGCCAATTCCTGGATTCTCAACTCTTGAGACTGGACAGGGCCTATGTCCACTCTCATAGTCTGTTTTTTTTAGGGACTCGGGATTGAACTCAGAGACACTGACCACTGAGCAACATCCTTAGCCCTCTTTGGTATTTTATTTAGAGACAGGGTCTCACTGAATTACTTAGCATCTTGCTTTTGCTGAGGCTGGCTTTGGACTCGCCATCCTCCTGCCTCAGCCTCCGGAGCTGCTGGGATCACAGGCGTGCGCCACCGTACTCAGCTCATAGTCTGTTAATGGGACCATTTCCAAGACGACCTTGGACCCCAGGAAAGGCAGGACCAGCTCAGTTCTAGGACTTTTTTTGTCTCCACAGGCCTCCTTCCCCTACGGGGCAGTGGGACCCTGTCTGTACCCACCAGGATGAACAGCCCATGCAGAAACAACTTTGGCATCATCTTGAGGAAGCGGGCCAACCGGTCCTCTCTGCCCAGCATCCCCGTCAGCAAGCAGGAGCCCAGCTTTGCCCGCCATGCTTCAGGTGGGGCTCAGACCTCTGGCTGCGAGGCTTCAGGATACTCTGGGGCATGAAAAGGGGATATGAGCTGCTCTGCCTGCCACGTAGGACTAGCAGGTAGCCCTTGTGTGAGGGGTCAGCTTGCCAGGGAGAGAAAGAGTGTTTGGAACTCATAACCATCTATGGACCAGGCAGGGGACCCAGAGATCACACCTGGTGTAACATGTCCTAGCAGAGTCATTAGCACACCGGATTAAAGATGCTATCGAATAGCAGCCAAGGAAGTAGAGGGAACTCCAGGAGGAGAAAGAGGAGGGGAGAGATCCCTGCCTGCTGTATCACACTGCCAGGTGGGTCAGAGGATCCACAGGTCCCAGCAGGACACCTCAAGAAAGGCGCCAAGGGGCCAGGGGAGGCTCTGTCTCCATTCTATTTTGCACATAAGCCCTTCACATGAGCTTTCATTTGAAAAGATTACTTAAAGGTATTTCAAAATAAACAATTGGGCCCATTTTATTTCAGTGGGATGTGGTGGACAGGGTTGGTAGACTAAAACAACATTTTAGTGCAATAAATTATATGAACTCACTTCCATTTTCCATTCAGCCTTTATGATCTGGGCACGGATCCCAGATGATGTCATGTGACAATCCCAGCCTCTATGATTGTGTCAAGTAGAAAGTTTAATTTGGGGCTAACCTTTGGTATCTCTCTGTTTTGATGAAGAGATCCTCCAGGCCCAGTCGGAGATGTCTGAAGCTGGCTCTAATTTTATAGCGAGGGTTTTAAAATATCATTCTACTTTCATTATAAATATTCATATCTATGACAAATAATATTAGTTTATCCATTATGGTAGTGACATGAAACTCCCTTTAAAATGAATTTACTTAGATTTGGAAGGAGGCTTGACTTGAAGAAAAGTACAAAGCAAGAAAAAATGTAGATAATTAAATGATATGGCAAAAGGTCATGGAAGTGGTAACTGAATGATTGATACTGGGAAATATTGATCTATATAACTCAACTGACTCACTTTATAGATAGGGAAACTGAGAACCAGAGATCCAAGGTCACCAAAGGTCCCTCAAGTTGACGGTGGCCCATAGAACTAAGACTTTGGCTAGTGACTCTTGACCCAGTATGGTCTGTTACCACCTCTCATTATTTAAACTGGGTGTGTGTGGAGGAGTACGGTAGAAATAAGATCGTTAAGTAGGTAGGTTGGGTTGTTGGAGTTAAGAAAAAACCAACATTCTCCTCTTATATCCTCCCTAGGATATAATCTTCTTCTTCCTCCTTCCTCTTCCTCTCTCTCTTTCTTGATAGTCAACAGAGAATCACTTACATTGTACCCTGTTTTTTGATTTGCCTGGAAATGATGGAATTTCAGGACTGTAAACTTGGCTATCCTCCTGATTTTCCTAATAAATCCAGTAAGACTCTAGCTTTTCTCGGGATACCAGGTAGGTTTAGGAGAGCTTGGTTGTGTCTACTCAATTCCTCCCATTTTATGTGTGCAAAAAATGGAAACTCCTGAACCACAAGGCACCCTGTGGACATTATTGAAAAACCGTCAGGGTAAGGGACTGGGCAGGACTAAAGTAGACGCAGACCCTAAGAGATTCGAGGCTGCAGTGGCTTCTGCCAGTGCCTTTTGTGTGTCTTAAAGTCTAGGTGGATGCTAAATGCCACTGGAGAACGAGGTGGCAGCAGGTTGGGGTTGGCAGGAGGCCAGCTTGACTCTTCTCCTGAATGGACCAGTGCTTCTTGCAAGCTTCACTAGACAGTGCTTAATTCAGGCCCAGGTTGACAGGGGAGGACAGGGAGGTTGGGTGTCACCTCCTACCTCCTAGAGGGTGATCTGAGGGCTGACACACCCTTTCGTGTGCCAATGGCAGAGAATCCAGGAAGGACATCTTTGTGACTGGTTTTAAGTAAAGGGCTGCTTCTCCATTCAGATTTGCCCGGGGCCACCTGGATGTGCTGTAGAGAAGATCATCCCTGGGGGCGAGGAGAGCTAGCCAGGGAGCCAGGCCTGGGAGCAGAGCTCTGGGTTGGAGACCTTTTTTCCTGGCAGTGTAATGGCCTCTCAGGGCCTCCAATATCCCACTGTGTGATGAGGGCATTGGGCTAGAAAAAGCGCCTCTGAAATTTCGTCCTGTTCTTGTGAGATTTTGTGATTCTGTCCATAAAGAAGGAGCGTATACAAAACACACTCTATTTTTGTTTGTTTTGGTACTGGGGATTGAAACTGGGGTGCTCTACCATTGAACTACAGCCCCACTCCTTTAATTTTTTAAAACTTTTTTTAATAGTTTTTTTTTAAAGTTATTTATATTAGTAGAATCCATTTTGACATAATTATACAAGCATGGAATATGTCTTATTCTAATTCAGTCCCTAGTACCTCTCCTTCCTCTTCCCTCCCCTATGCCTGCTCCTGTATCGATCTTTCTGCCATTTTGAGACAGGGTCTTGATAAATTGCGAAGGCCGGATTTGAATGTGTAATCCTCCTGCCTCAGCCTCCTGAGTAGCTGGGATTGTAGGCGTGCACCATCGCACCCAGCACATGCACAGGCTCTGGTTTCTAAATCACTTCCTTGTCTGTTGTGGGCCACATCTGGACCCAGCACCTGGACCTTGTCTCCTCCAGGGCTTCTTACCTTTCCCTGCCTCCCTCCAGCCATCTGTCCATGGAGCGCTCACCTACTCAGGCAGAGGATGATAGCAGGAGGGAAGGAGCAGAGGCTCCTGGTGGAAGTGAGGTCAGAACCACGAAAGGCGCTCACTGAGAGACTTCCTGGGCCTCAGCCCAACCCCAGGTAGGGCAGGACTGGAGGCGTGACATCAAGCAGCATATCACAAGTCAGTGTGTCCACCATGGTCAGAGTGGCAGTGGAGGAATGGAGAAAGTCAACAAAAGGCACAGTCGGATGGTCCCCTTTGGCTCCCTGGGGCGTGAGGCCTGGAGCTTCTGACCGTCATCAGTCCCTCCTGCATACACAGTGGACTCCGAGCTGCGGGCCATTGGCATGGTGAGGGTCAGGAGGAGCAGCCACTGGGGACATTTGCCCACCTTCAGTCCTCCTGGGTGAAGTTTCTCTTTCTTTCCTGTTTGTGGGTGCAGCTAACTCCTTACCTGCCGTGCTTACTCTGGGGTCTCCTGAATGGGAGGACGAGGAGGACGAGATGGGTCTGAGAGGCTTCAAGGAGTTGAGGCCTTTCTCGAACCCAGAGCTGGGCTTGATGGACGCCCTCCAGTGCCTCAACAGCAGTGATTGGTGAGGAGACACCGTGTGTGTGTGCACAACCTTGCATCTATGTGTGTGTGTGTGAGAGTGTGTGTGTGTGAGTGTGTATGTGGTACCTCTAGCTTCCTGAGCCTGGATTCCCCCGGTTGACCCTGTGCACTGATCTGCAATACGCCAGGGTTAGGCCTGACAACTGTGACTCTGACTCCAGAAGGTGGGGACTGGGAAGGATCGCAGCCCTTTATTTCCCTAACTCAAGTTTAATTTGCTCTGAGTCTTCCTCACCCTGTGCTGATGGGGCACAGTCTCAGTCTTGAGCAGAGTGATGGCTCAGAGTCCAGAACATTTATGGAAAGCCCTCAGGGTCTTCAGTCCTCACTCCAAGTACTTCCCTTTAGGTGTCTGCTTTGTGTCAAGGACCCAAATAGGTCTTGGTCTGGGCACGGATCCCAGCACTGCCAGAGCCGAGGGCCAGCCAGGGCCCATACAATGGCTCACACTGAATGCCTAGGATTTCAGGCCTGGGTGACACTCCAGGAAGTGCTGCCTCTGAGACCCTGAAATGCCACCCTGTTCTGTGTGTGTGTGTGTGTGTGTGTGTGTGTGTGTGTGTGTGTGTGTCCCAGAGGTCCCTGGTCTGCAGAAGGAGCAGGGGTTCTTCCTCCTTATCTACTTGTGACAGTCCCGGCCTTGCTTCTCAGGCAGATGAAGGAGAAGGGCCTGGTGAGCGTCCAGCGCCTGGCGGCCTGTCACTCGGAGGTCCTGGCTGGGAGGCTGCACGATGTGTCCTTGGCAGTGACTGGGGAGGTGAGGCCTCCCGACAGACCATGAGCTTTGCCCCCTCCCTGCAGCTGCTCCCCCTTCCCTGGTGCAGCTGCTCAAGGTGAGTTTCCCAGAAGCCACGGAGGGGCCCATGGCTCCCTGGAACATGGGCATCTCTATGTCTCAGCCTTCAGCCACTGAGGTAGGAGGAGTCACCCATTCTTTTCTTTCTTTTTTGTAGCAGTGATCAACCCCAGCGGTGTTTAACCACTAAGCCATATCCCCAGTCCTTTTATTTTTTACTTTGAGACAGGTCTCACTGAGTTGCTTAGGGCTTTGCTAAGTTGCTGAGGCTAGTCTTGAACTTGTGATCCTCCTCCCTCAGCCTCCTGAATCTCTGGGATTACAGGCATGCGACACTGCACCTGGCTAGCCATGTATACTTCAGATTAGAGAGCTGAGACCTGGACTCTGTGTACCTGTAATCTTTGGAAGTGGCACATTTGGAATCCAGTGTGCCCATTTTTACACAAACTGCCTGGGGAGGGATGGCATGCTCTGGGCCAGATCCCCAACTTCAGGACAGCTGTAGCATTTCCCAAGGCCTGTCTGAGGCTGGGACTCAGCCTGGGCCCAGAGAGGCAGTCAGAGGCACTTGATCCATGTGGAGGCCTTGCAGACGGGACTGCTTCAGTGAGGGTAGGGATATGACTACAGAAGATGTTGTGTTGACATGCAGGCTGGGCTGGGTTGTGGCTCTGTGCTTTCCTGTATGTGACCTGGGGTCTGTTTCTTCCTCTGCAAAATGAGTGTCATATACCTACTTCTCACAGTACTTGTGAAAATCAAATTGGATATTTTCTTTTCTTTTTTTTTTTTTATAAATGTGCCCTGAAGACTAAGTGTTGTGAAAATTTCAGATGATAACGATAATGGTGGAATTAACAATTATGATGATCACAAAATGGGACTGTTTTGCCCAGAGCGGCTACAGGGTGTTCATTTCTAGCGTGGTGAGGGGTGAGGAGGGGGCTTGGGGTGGGGGAAGGGGTAGCGCGAGGGCTGGTTCATTTCCCATCCTCGCTGTGTTCCAGAGCCCTAGGCAGGGGCTGGCAGTCCTAGAGGCCCCTTCTCTCTCTCTCTCCCAGGTCTCCAACCTCCGCTCCAAGGTGTCCCGCCTGGCCATCAGCACCCTGGGAGACCTTTTCCGGGCTTTAAAGAAGAACATGGACCAAGAGACTGAGGAGATCACCCGCTGCCTGCTCCAGAAGATGGGGAACACCAGCGAGTTCATCCAGCGGGCAGCCAACCATGCCCTGGGTGCCATGGTGGAGAACGTGACCCCTGCCCGTGCCCTTGTGGCCCTCACCTCAGCAGGCATTTAGTATGTGGCTGCCTGTTGTCTAGAAGGGCCAGGGAGGCAGGGGAGAGGCTCTAAGATGTGAGAGAAGGAGGAAAGGGACAGAGAAGGAAGGAGGCAGAAAAGCGGGGCTGCAGAGGGTCAGCGTGCCCAAGGCGCCCACCTCAGGCTCTGAGGCACCACCAGCTTCTCAGTGGGCTTTTCCCCACCCTTTCTGGACCAGGCTGGGGATTCTGGAAGAGGTGCTGTTGTTCTGCTCCAAGGCTGGGGAGCACGGTGGCCATGGTAATGCCGCAGGAGGCACAGTCGCAGAGCAGCCTGGGCTGTGCCCCAGGGGCTCCTACCCTCCCCGGGGGCATTCTGCTTGTGTCTGATGAAATTTGGGCCAGTGAGGAGAGGAAGGCACAAATGGCCGTCTCCTAGGGAGGGAGAGGCTGCAGTTGGAGCCAGATTTGCTTTTCCCTTAAGAACAAAAAGCAAAACCAAAGGCATTTCCGGGCCCTCTCTCCCTCAGGGCAAAATGCCCCTCCACCCCAATAAGTCCACCAGCATGGGCCTCTCAGGGGACATTAGGGTCTGCTGCCGCAGCCAGCACACCTTTGCATGTCGCCAAGGGTGAGGTGCTCCTGAGCCACGTCGCCTGGGTTCCATTCTGGATCGTCCCCTCACCTCTCCAGGCCTCCTGATGTGTTTCTCTTGTCAGAGTTCAGATTCCACCTGTCACAACGACCAAACCACCCAGTTCAGTTCAGCAGACATGCACTAGGCTTCTGCGGTGTCAGGGTGCCTGTGAGGTTGCGTCGGAGATGGGGACCTGTTCTCTGTTCCCAGGGAGCTGGATGCCTCACCAGGCTGAAGGCAAGGGCACACCTCAGAGGGAACATCTCAGTGTGCCTGTCAGGCTGGGAAGGAAGAGGAGACACTGACTGGGATTTTTCTAGGTGGAGGAAAATGGGGTGGTGCATGTAGATCAAAGGATGAGTGCACTTGGGCAGGCCCCGAGAGCACTGAGCTCAGGGCGTGTGGCTTTGGGCACTTGTCCCTCTCTTCCCTACAGCCCTGTCATCAGAACTGATCTCTCTGTCCTCCAGGATTCCCCAGCCGTGTGTGGGAGCCACGGTGGGCTGGCCTGACCACGGGTCTACAGTCTATGCTTGTAGATCCATATTTTCCAGCTGGGACCCCCACATCCCCATCCTGGGACTGACCACGTGGCTGTGCTTGTTTCCTTTCAGCCACCGGAACCCATTAGTCCGGAAATGCACCGCTGAGCACCTTTCAGTCGTCCTGGAGCAAATTGGTGCAGAGAAACTTCTCTCAGGCACAAGGGACAGCACTGACATGCTGGTGCACAACCTGGTGAGGCTGGCTCAGGACTCCAACCAGGACACCAGGTAGAGCAGGGCTGGGGCCTGGGGCAGACAAGGCCACCAGCCAGCCCCAGGGGCCCTGGCCAGGGTTCAGCTTCCCTGGGGTCATTCAAGGGGACCGTCAGGTAGACTGAAGCTGATTTTCCTATTGTCCCCCCCCCATATCACAGACAAGTCTGTTCAAGAAGCCGTCAGTGCCCCCTGCCTCCACGCTGCTTCTTCCTTCCTCTCTCTACTCCTTGCCAAGTCGCTCCTATCTCCACCCACCCCGGCTCTGTTCTCTGCAAGACTGTTCAGTCATTTTGCCAAGTGTTATCTGCGGAGCACTCTTCATCCTTGTGACACAGCGTTGAATTGGAAAAACCAAGCCCCTGTTGTCTTACTCTTAGTTAAGGGAGACAGATAGTAAAAGGATAAATATTAGATCACTTTAGACACAGATAAAGGATGCAAAGGTAAAAACAAACAAGAAGATAGAGAGGAGAATGGGCTGGGAGCGAGTTTAGACTGAGGTTTGGGGAGATGTGAGAACTGACCAGCTGGATGGAGTCAGCCTTTTTGAGAATGTGGGAACGTGATCCAGGCAGAGGAGATGGTACGAAGGCCTCTGGATTGGAACTGCCTGGTGTTCAGGGACCAGGATGGCCAGCCTGGGTGGAGCACCAGGAGTCAGGGGTGTAGTGGACCGGTGCCCAGATCATGGAGGGCCTCAGAGGCCAAGGTCAGGGTTGGAATTTAGAGTTGCATAAAGCGAGGTCACAGGAGGATTTTTTTGGTTGGAGTGTGAGGACGTCTTAGAGGGTTTTAAGCAGGCCAGTGGTGGGATGAGTTTGTACACTCCAGCGGCCCTGCCCAGCTGGGGCTCCTAGCATGCTGCTTCCCGAGCCTTCCTTCTGTCAGCCGAGGTATCTGCCTCTTTGTAGCCCATCCAACAAGTGAAAATACTTGGATTTCTAATTTTTATCAATCCCATGGGTGAAGGTGACAGCTCATTGTTGTTTCTGAGTATTTTTATCCTGGTGACTAGTGAGTTTGAATTTTTTTTTTTTTTTTACATATTTGCTAGCTGTTGGATTAGAAATATCTCTTTCTGGCTGCTCACTGGAGGACTGACAGTTAGGGAGAGGAGCCAAGATCAGGGTGGACAGCAGACGATGGCTACACACGGTCTGGGCAAGGGGGACTGGAGGCTGGGCTAGGATTGTGGGTGACTGATACATTTTGAAGGCAGAGCCAACAGGACATAGATGAGTGGTGAGGGTTGCGGGGATACATAAATCAAAGATGCCTCTCAGGTGTTTAGACAGAACAACTGGGTGAATGAGAAGAATACTGGTGAAAAAGAAGGTTTGGGGTTATTTGTTTCTCCTTGCTGGTAGGTGATGGAAACGGAGGCCTAATCTCTCTCTGGGTCTAACATTCTTTCCCTTCTGACCTCCCTTTTATACTGGATGACCCTCCCTGACTTTCATTTTCTGTTTTGGAAACCCCATGCCTCCTGGTTTCAGGTCACTGGACCTCCTGGTTCTCCTTTACCCAGGGCCATTTCTCCACCCTGCCTGCCCTCTGCATGGAGGTGACTGTGGAGTCTTTACTCCTTCATTGTCCCCCTTTTCTGGCTCTCACTTCTCATGACTGCAGCCACCAGCAGACTCTGGCACTGCCCTGTCTCCCTCCAGACCAGACCCTTTTTGGAGTGTCAGTCTCACATCTCTGATACCTCTAGGGGACCTGCCACTGGATGTCCCAGTAACCATCTTCAGTGCAGAGTGTCCCTAAAGGAGCTCATTGCCATCTCCCGAAGCCTGATTTCTTTGGCTGTGTTTTCTTCACGGTTCATAGTGACCATTACTTGCCAAGTCACACAGGATGCAAAATAGGGATTCCCATACTTCATTGAACCCGAGACTCACATTTACCCCGCATGGTAAGATCTTTGAAACTGGCTTGTGTCTTACAATCAGAGACCTCTCAGTTGCTGTTGTAAACCAAGTGATTGCAACTTGGGTTTTATTATTTCACGTTTGCAAACTTTGGCATTCAAGTTTGCATTGTAGGAATCTATGCTGTAAGCTTTTCTTTCCTTGTCAATCTTTTGATTTATTTACAGAAATCATTTTGGGTGCTCTGCAGAAAATTGTTGAGTTTAATTACTGTTGAAAATGTCTTAGAAGTATTATACTAGTATTTGGCATTGAATTGAAAAATTATTCTGTACAAGATGACATGGAGACAAGCAATGGGGCATCCATCAGACGTCGGCAAAGCAATCATTCACTGTTGAAGAAATGGCCAATATTTCACATTTTCTTGCAGAGAAACCACCAAGGACTTTACCTGACCCAAGGAAGGAAAATGCTCACCAGTAATGTTACCTTCTTTTTCCAAGGCAGCCTTCACTCGTGGCACAGCATCACTGAAGATAGTGGAAAGTGCCAGCATTTTATTTTTCTGTTTTTCCTTAATGGAAAATAAAGTAATGGTGCATTTTGCGATGCTTCCTGCTATCAAATCCCGTTATTCCAACCCCCTAGCAGCTCTTGAATCTGACTGCCCCTTCTTATCCCCACTCGGCTGCCTTATTTCAGGTCTTCATCTCGTGCCTGGGCCACGATGATAGCCTCCTAATGGTCTACTGGCCCCCAGGCTTGTCTCCACCAATCACCCCTCACATTGCTGCCAGAGACGGTGTGACTAATGCACAAAGCTGGTCATTCCTCAGCTTCCTGTCGCCAGCAGCTAAACTCCTTCATGTCTCCTTAAACAGGGCCCTGCCTTCTTGTCGACCTGTCGCTTCCCGTGTCTAGTCCCTGCTCACTCTTCCTCAATCTGATCTCCTGCTGATATGTCAAATGTGCTATGGACCCTGGATGGCCCTTCTCCTCCTGCTTATTCCCTAGTCCCACACCCACTTGTGAACTCCCACTCATCCTTTGAGTCCCAACCCCAGGGTCAGCTCTTCTCTGAAGCCTTCCTTTATTTCCTCCCCATCCACCACCATTCACCAGGTAGAGCCAACCACTCCCTTCTATACTGTCTTCCTTCAGACTCTTAAATGTACCAGACTAGAAAAAAATTAATTATATTTTTTTTGTATAGAATTCAACAGAATAATGGATAGCCATTTAAAAGGATGCTGATAAAGAGTTTTAAATGACCTAGAAAGATAACGGATGATAAAGTGAAAAATCCAGATGCTAGGCGTATCTGCACTTTGGTATCAAATGTATTTGTGTGGAAAAAATATTAATATGTAAAAATGTCATAGTGATTTTTCTCTTGGTGATGGCATTATGGGTGATGTTGGTTCTTTTTATGAATCTAATTTTTAAGTGGGTAGGATTGCTTTCCTGATGAGGAGAAGTATTAAAAACTCTCCTCCCATAATTGGGAAATTACGAAGCCCAGGTCTTGTGCCCTTCTGTCGCTGTCGCTTCAGCTTGCTCTTTCTGCTATGGCAGGTTTTATGGCCGGAAGATGGTGAATATCTTGATGGCCAACTCGAAGTTTGATGCATTTCTGAAGCAGTCCCTCCCGTCACATGACTTGCGGAAAGTCATGGCGGCCATCAAGCAGCGGGTGAGTTGGTGGAGTGTGACTCTGAGTCTTTGGGGGCAGAGAGGAGCCTGGTGGCCCTCAGTGGGTCCGGAGAGTGGAGAGTAGATTCCAGAGCTTCACTTTCATCCGTTGCCCCTGACAGGTGGGATAAATGTGGCTTCTGGCCCCTGTGCTCATTTCTGGTTCTGCCCCTCCCTGCCTAAAGCTTCCTTGAACTCCCTGGGCCTACACAGCTTCATCTGCTAAGGCGGGATCTTGGTCTCTGCCCTGCAACCTCCAGGGCTCTGGAAAGCTCAGCTGTGACCTCTGGAGCTCTCCCAGGCAGAAGGGGGGTGATCCCTCATGTTGTAGTCTATACCAGAATGGTGGGCAGTTCCCTAGAGGGCAGCTTCTTTTAGCTCATGTTTGTGTGTCTTTTTTTCAAGGGGACAGAAGATAATCATGAACTTCCATCTGCCAAAGGTCGAAAGGTGTTGAGGAGCCTGGTGGCATATGAGAACGGCCTACCCACCGAGGACGGGTATGGCTGCTCTTGTCTCTCTGGGGCTTCATGTTCAAAACTGCCAACAGAAGCATCTTGCTTGCCCATGGCCCAGGGTTGCTCTGGGGGTAGAGGTGTGGATCTGGTGTACAGCTGAGACCTAATTGGGTCTGCAGTACAAATGGATAGTTTCCAAAGAAATGTTGCTCCACTCACATCTTGGGCAGACAAAATGGAAGCTGGTTCCTGCAGGCTTGGCCAAGGGAGTGCCCTTCCATGAGTGCAGGTGGGGCTTGTTGGTCCGGCCCTGTGCGAGGTCAGCCTCTCTTCATTCACTTAGATCAGCAAATCCTTTGGGCACCAGATGTGAATGCGCAAGCAGGGCATGGCCAGGGCCTCGGGGGGGGGCCCCCTGGATTAGTTCAGAGATGGAGTTGGGACACAGCAGGCCAGAAGGCCTGGGCTGAGGGGTTGGAGGGTAGATCCTGGTAGCAATTAGAAACCAAGCAGGAATCCCATGGCCACTCCCTAAAAGTTAACCATTCTGCCATGTCTTGGGAGGATGCCATCTGAACTCAGCAGGACCTCAGAAGAAGGCCCACCCCATCTTCAATAGCAGCCTCCTGCTTTCTCCCACTAGGAGATCTCAGCCAGGAGCTCCAGTTCCAGGGCCCCCTGCAGCCTCCTTCCCTGCTGTGCCTTTGTTTAGGTTTTGCAGTCTTCACCTGGACCATGCCTATTGGCCTAACAGGCTCAGCTCACTTGTTGTCTTCTCTCAGATGCTCTCTGACACTCTGTACTCTCCTCCCCCCATCCTCAGGGTGGACAGCTGCCCCTCTCCTTTATGACTGTCTTCTATTGGTCCATGACCTCCCTAAGGCAAACACTGTGCTTCTGGTCGTTCTCAGTGCTCAGCACGGCTCTTAGCACTAAGTAGGCCAGAGTGTGAGGTGTAGGAATGAATGACAGATTGGATGATGCGGAGTCCTTTTGGCTGGGAACTGGGTGTAGAGCACGAGCTCAGTGACCCTGACTTTGAATGTGGGGTGGCAGTTTTCTATTGAGCTGCTCTGGTGCTGATTCAATCAGGCCACGGGGCTCAGATGGGCATGTGATCCAAATGTCAGGGAACAGAGCTTCATAACATTTCCCCAGTTACTAGAGGAATGAGAGCAGACCTGGCCAGCAGGTGCAGGATCCAGCCACCAGGGAGAAGGTGGGTCCTGATGACCTTAAAGACCTTTCTCCAGTCTTGGATTAAATGTGCATCAGTTGGAGCTCAGTAGTTGAGCACTAGAATATGTGAGCCTCTGGGTCCAGCACCACAAAAGAAAAAAAGAAGAAGAAAAGAAATGTGTACCAGTCATCTTCTCGTGAACATTTACCCGCCACTCCAGCCTTCCCTGCCAATTTTGCACATGTCTCCTGAAAGGGGGGAAAAGGCAGGAAGAGAGAGCTCTGCCTCTGGCAAGAGGATGGGGCCCTAGGCAACCACATCATTGTCCCCTGGGGAAGAGAGTTCTCAATGCCAGTGTCCCCAAGCAGCAGGTAGAGGAGAAGCTTGGGGTGGACCAAGCTGCAGGTGCTCATCTAGAGGGATGGCATGTGGTACAAGACGTATGTTCATCCCTCCTTCTGCCTAGGCTTGGCTCCAATGGCCCACGGCGTGTGGGGTTGCGCTCCTCGGCATGGGGAGGCGGGGAGGCGGAGGAGCAGCTACGGGAGCTGTTGAGGCTACTGGAGGCCAAGGAGTACCAGTCGCGGATGGATGGTGTGGGGCGGCTCCTTGAGCACTGCAAGACCAAGCCAGAGCTCATTATTTCCAACCTGGTCCAGGTGAGCACTGCCCACCCTTCCCTCTGGCTTCTCTCTCTTTTGTGGGTGCAACTTCAATTTGGAAAACTCTGAACCAGGGTTGGACATTGTGCCAGGCCTCTCAGGGTGGAAGGGGCCTGCTTTCCAGTCGGCCTTGTAATGCCAAATGGGGTCCTGAGGGGTTGACCACACCTTTGAAATGCTCAGAGATATCTTGGATGTCTCATCTGTCTGACAGATTAATAACGAGGAAGGTAGGAAGTACAGGTAGAGGGCACCATGGGGGAGGTCTTGGATTGCTTTTGGTTAGTTATTTCCATAATGTATGGAGGCAGAGCCTGTGGTTGGACCATGATGGATGGAGAGGTGGATTAGGGGTAGGTATAGCCTTTCTCAGGTGGAACACCAGGGTGAATACCTGCTTCTTCCTGGAGCAGGATTGCTGGCAGTCACTCCTGAGTCAGAGTAGGGGCAGGCGGGGTCAGCAGACCTGGTGTCCATTCATGTTTCTTATTAGCTGTATAATCTGAAGCACAGCATTTAATCCCTTGGAGCCTCAGTTGTTGTTTATGGAAAGGGGGATAACACATACCTTGTGGTTGTCAAGGTCATTCAGTGGAAGAGCACAGAGGACCTCCATGATGCTGGGCACTTGGCAAGCGAGGAGTGCCCAGGGTGTGTTAGTTCCTCCTTCTTGCCCATCTTCCTCTTGAGGAGATGAGCTCTCCATGATTAGGAATGCTCTGGAAAGGCTGGAAGACCCCTTTCGAGGATGCTGGGGGAGTCTTGGCCAAGGGCAGTTGGTCAGGCTGGGTGAACTCCAGGGTCCCTGGCTCCATGGGACTCCCACTCAGCTTGAGCTCCCACAGGCTCTTGGCTTTTGTTCCCTCAATAGGTCTTTGATGCGTTCACCCCAAGGCTTCAGGATTCCAACAAGAAAGTGAACCAGTGGGCCCTGGAGTCCCTTGCCAAGATGATCCCCCTCCTCAAACACAGCGTGCATCCCATGCTGCTCTCCCTCATCACGGTGACTGCAGACAATCTCAACTCAAAGAACTCGGGGATCTGCACCGCTGCGGCTGCTGTGCTGGATGCAATGATGGAGAGCCTGGGTGAGCGTCACGCTCGGGCTGTGGGGCTCTGACTCCCGAGTCACCACATGCACATTCTTTTTTTTTTTTTTTAAAGAGAGAGGAGAGAGAGAGAGAGAGAGAGAGAGAGAGAGAGAGAGAGAGAGAGAGAGAGAGAAAATTTTTAATATTTATTTTTTAGTTCTCGGCGGACACAACATCTTTGTTGGTATGTGGTGCTGAGGATCGAACCCGGGCCCCACGCATGCGAGGCGAGCGCACTACCTCTTGAGCCACATCCCCAGCCCCGACACATGCACATTCTTGCTTGGGAATCATCATAGTGGTGAATGGCCCTGGTTGGTTCTCAGGCCAAGAGCCTCCCCAGAGGCTCTGCAGCCAGGTGTCAGCACCCCAGAGGCACTGAGGCTCTGGCTGGAGCCTTCTCCGTGTCCTATCCACCCAGGCACCAGATGGTTAGAGGTGGAGGAGATGTGGAGATGACTTGGTCTAGCCTCCTTGTAGCCACACAAAGGAAATGACTCCCCCAGGGCCACATGGCACCATGGTGGCTGAGTGCTGGACAAGGCTCGGCTGGGGAGGGTGTGGTGATGGGCAGAGAGGGAGGTTGAGGGGATTGGAATTTGGGTGGAATTTTTGATCCAAGTCTTTTTCCCCTCTCATGGGTTATTAGAAGGTGGTATCTGGTGTATCCAGTATATAGATGGAAGTGCAAGTTTAAAATTTCAGGTGTGCCGAGGAAGTAGGACCCCAGTAGACTTATGTCCAAGCCAGAGAGTAGTGAGTTTTCACAAACAAGTCTCCCTCGGTGCGAGGAAGCTTCTGATCTGAAAATCGCCGTTGTCGGCCTTGCTGCTGTGCGTCCTGACCAGCACAGGGCCATGTTTCGCCTTGGCATTCACTGAACAGCCCACCAGGAGTCTGGAAACGCCTGGCACATTTGTCCCTTCCTGCTCTCCGTGCCCTGGCTGGAGCCCAGCTCCTGGGGCTGGGATAGCAGCTGTGTCCTTGACGGGAACCACCAGGAGGAGTTTCAGTTACAAATCAAAGGCCTAGTGAAGCCCTCCTCTATCTCTTGAGTTCATAAATATTGTCAATTTCCACATTTCATCTCAGAGGGAATTTATGATTTGCTGAGTTTGTTGCTGTAGAACAAACAATATAAATCCAGCTCTAAATTATGGTTTGTTCTCAGCACTGCTCTGGGAAAGTGAGATTGCCGTTGCCAATAACCTAGCTCTTGGTAAATCACCATGGGCCCTGGATTTATTGGGATAACCTGCACCAAGCGGAAGGCACTTTAGCTATTTGAAGAATATGACACCTGAATCATGGGAGAGGAGTTTTAACTCTTCCTCCTTCATGTGTTTCAGTGTCAGCTGTTTGCCCATGGGTTAGTCCCCTTGAGCACAGTGGAGTCTGGAGCTTTGGTTAGTAGAATCTGGGGTCTCCTATGGTGATAAGACTCAGGTCCCCTTTACTCAGGGTCCTTTTTTCTACTTACCTGGATTGGGCACCCTGGAAAATGGGGAGCCTGGAGATGGCCTGTGTGTATCAGTTCATTTTCTGCTGCTATAACAAAATAGCTGAGGCTTTTATAAAGAAAAGAGATTTGTTTAGCTCACAGTTCTGGAAGTTCAAGAGGATGGTATCAGCTTCTACTCAGCTCTGGTGAGGGTCTCATGGAGGACGGGTGGATGGCATCACAGTAGTAAGAGTGCATACAAAAGAGATTATATGGTGAGACAGGAAAACAGAGATGGGGGCTGGGGAGAACCAATCCTGTTCTTTTTGTGACAACCCACTCTCATGGGATCTAACTTCTGAGGGGCAATGCCCTTAGTGACCAAACTATTGTCCACTGGGCCCCACTTCTTAAAGGTTCTGCAACCTCCCAACATTTTCCACACTGAGAGCCAAGTTTCTAAAACATAAACTTTAAGGGGATAAACTATATCCAAATCAGAGCAGTCTGCTTTGTGTTCTGACCACAACTTGAGGCAGAGTTGCCACTACCAGGAAGATGCCTGCGGTTTCCCCTTCCTTCTGGGACAGGGTCTTCTTGGATGTGACTGACAGTTCTCCTTCTGGCCATCAGCTAGAGGCTTCGGCCTGGGCAGGGTGGAGGCAGGCGTGAGGGGGCTGACTTCCTCTCTAATCCTCAGATCAGGGCTCCGGCTGGCATGGAATGGTGTTGGCCTCAAAGGACTGAATGAGCTAATAAATTCCTAGCCAGGGCTCCTGTGGATCCTCTGGAGTGAAGTCCCCTGCTTGGCTCTGGGCGACTTGGGGTGGAGTGGCAATGAGCTATCTGGGTCAGAAGGCTCTGCTGGGCTCCACATCCTTTCTGTCCAACCAGAAATGTCAGTTTTGAAAGTGTTCTTCACCATCTGTGGAGCTGATTTCTGTGTGCACGTGGGCCAGAGCCTGAGGGGTTCAGGTGAGTAACAGGGAGAGTTCATCACTGCCGGCGAGGACCCAGGGTAGAATCAAACTGTCGCCTCCAGGAATGGCTCTCATCTGCCTGGAGTGGTCTGAGCCTGGCTCAAAGAGGGAAGGATGGATTCAAGGACCTAAGCTTCCCATTACCCAGGGGGTTGGGTGATAGCAGCAGAGACCCAGGCAGGTGGGGACAGAAGAGAAGGGGCGGATGTCTTCCTCAATCACCCCAGCAGAGCCTGGGGGTTCTAGGGGTTCTTAGGGACCCCTCTGGGAGGCAGCTTGGAGCCCTCTGATGGAGGCATTTTCTCCAAGCTTGCTTCTTCATGCCCTCCCAGGGATCCTAGGGTCCAGACTGGAGACGGACCATGAGATGCCATGATGTTCAAGTGTGAAAAGTCACAAAGCAACAGCTCTGCTCATTACAGGGCCACGGGGATCCAGAACAGTGCCACGTGAGGTCCTGGGCCATCTTCCGACATTAAGAGAATAGAGATGGCATAACCAGATGGGCAGGTGGGCCTTCTTCCAGACCTCTTAAGATCCCCCTGGATCCTGGAGTTCCTGATGAAGAGGACTCATGAGCCAAAGTTGTCTCTCGTAGTTCCTTGGTTTTCCTGAGTGGGGGTGGGGTTGAGGGATGTGTTGGTGGACAGAGCAGGTGGGGATTTCTGCCCCTGTCTTTCTGAGGGGCACTGAGGGAGGAGACACATTGGACAGCTTTTCCCTGACCCTGACCTCTGCCATTTGTCTTTGTCCTGGGGCCTCTCAGGTCTTGAGGCTCTGCGGCACCTTTCTGACTCAGCACCAAAATCTTTGGATTTCTTCTGGGGAGTTCTTCTGGGGATTAAGGATGTTCTTGAGCAGACTGGCCCTGTCTTTGGACTCAGTTACTGGGTTAGTTACAGAAGAAACTTCACTAATGAAAACATCAGGCTGCCAGTGGCTCAGCCTTTCGCAGATGACCTTTGCATTCAGGTTTCTCAGAGCCCAGAGGAGCTCTCTTAAATTAGCCCAACTCCCGGCCAGGGCTGGAGAGAGCAGATAAGCTGGAATAGGGAAGGCTTCAGACCTACTTTCCCTACTTCGCTCTCCCGATTTTAAGCTTATTACCTTATATAAATCATATGACCAACACTGTATTATTAATGGAATTAAAAAATTCATCCATGATGCCTCTCCATCATAGCAACTGCCAAAAAAAAAATAGACCTATCCTGTCTTTCTTGTCTACCTGTGTAAGTTTCCCTAATTACACATCATAATGTAAAGATAATTGTTATTGCTTTTGGTTAGCACTACCTAGTTTCTCCCTGCCTTTATATATAGTGTGTCTAGTTAACTTGAAAATATAAAGCTTGCCTTCACGTGGTAAGAGTGTTACTTATTAATTACAGAGAAAATGGGGGAAAAACACATTTGAAAGGAAAAAAAAAAAAGAAAGCAATTCACTTAGAGTTCGTGTCAGTTCCTAAAAGAAACCATTATTAGTATCTGGTGCTTTTCATTTTAGATGTTTTTCTGTGCATATTTGCAAACTTGCATATCCATTTGAATTTGCATCCTGCTTTAAACAAATCAGAGCATGAACATTTACATATGATTACACATTGGAGTCCCTTTTAGCAGCTCAGTCTTGTGACAGTGTCATAGCTAGCTTGGGTGGATCATTCCAAGTTTTTTCCTGAGATAAACACACCTGGTTTGGGCCGCTCTGGAGAACTGTGGCATTCCTTTACTGAGTTTTTGTTTATTTCAGTTTGATTCCAGATTCTTTTCACTGCCACTGTATACATTGCCATTTTTAAAGAAACACCTTTCTTTCTTTTTCCCTTTGGTACTGAGGACTGATTCCAGGGAAGCTTTGCCTCTGAGCTATATCCCCATTCCTTTTTATTTTTATTTTGAGATGTGGTTTTGCTAAGTCAAGACTGGCCTCAAACTCTCAACCTTCCTGCCTCAGCCTCCTGAGTTGCTGGGATTACAGGTATGTGCCCACTTGCTCAGCTTGTATTTTCTTACTAGGTCTTCTCTGGCTTCCAAGCATCCTCAGGATTATGTAGCTTGATGGCCTCAGAGTTTGACTGAATGGAACAGATGTGAGGCCTCTAGACCTTTATCACATTGTAAAGGAGTGATCCTGAGCCCTTGGGAGGACAAGATCTTTAGCCTATGAGCCAATGGCTATTTTCTCCCCATTGTATGGCTTTTAAAATATTCTCTTTGTTGTAGGATCAGTGTTGGCTTCCTTGTGAGGCAGAAGAGTCTAAGGACACTTGGTCGAGGCTAATGTGGCATCAATTTTAAACTTTCAAGAGTTAGATTCTAGCCTCTTAATTATATTTCTCTACCTTGAAGGTTGCTTGGCTTTCAGAGGATTTTAGAGTAATAAACATAATAATAAGAACAATAGCTGAAGCTTATTAGAGTTATATGCTCTAGGCAAGGTCTCATTTAATCCTTGCAACCAGAAAAGTACTAGGATCATCCCTATTTTATAGATGGGCAAACTGAGGCATAGAAAGAAAAGTGGCTTGTCCAATGTTACACAGCAAAATGTGGAAAACCCAGGATTTAAACTTGGGCAATCAGTACCCAGAGCCCATACCTTTTTCCCACCGTGCTTTATGGCCTCTTATTAAACTTGGGCATGACCCAAAAGGTGAGCCTTTGTTATAAAAGTGACCAGAGAAAGAGCAACTGCTGTGGCATGGTGCTCTACTGTTTCAGCATTGCCCTGTACTCTGCAAGCATTTATCAAGCACCTATTGTGTGCTAGGTGCCTGGGAGCATGGTCTGGTACAGATGTCTGCTGGCTGTGCACGTTCAAGCACTCTCTAAGTGCATGTCTTTCTAGACCTGGGAGGCCATGTCAGAGGCCAGGGGCTAGACCGAGCATTGTAAGAGGTGGATGCACAGGGAGAAGTCCTGCCTCTTTAAATGTGAACTTGTGGTCAATGATGAGGGCAGGTGGAACAAATGGAAGCACCTGGAGGCAATAGTACAGTTGGTGTTGACATAAAGCCTATTCTTACACAATTACGACCTTACCAAGACACCCCGAGACCACTTCTTACTAACTGAAATATTCTAGAAATTGGCATCTTTTTCTCTCCTAGGACAAATCATTTTAAAGACTCTTTGTTGCCTTGTGGATGGAGCTTTGGCAAACAGCAGAGAAACACCTGTGAACACCTCCTTTTTTGCATCCCTCACAGACCTTAGGAAGGGAGCCAGGGAAGCAGGAATTAGCTCTTAGCTAGATTGTGGTCCCATGGGAGAAGCAGAACTATGAGAACACATCTGTGGGGATGCTGGGGCTCCCTGCTCAGCCCTGGAGGAACTGAGAGAAGGTGGGACTGTCTGTAAAGACTGGCCTCAAGCAGGTCTTTAGACTCCGAGCCCACCCCAAGAGAAGTTCGGCTTTGAGATATGGGTTCCTGGCCCCCACGTGCTATGGTTTGAAGGCCTCCTCCAAAGCTCATGTTGACATTGAATGGCCATTGTGAAGGTATTAAAAGGTGGGCCCTTCGAGAGGTGACTAGGCCAGAGGGCTCTGTCCTCATGAATGGATTAATGCTGTCATTACAAGGTTGGGTTATTATGGGGGTGGGTTCCTGATAGAAATGATGCGTTGGCCTCCTTTCTATCGCTGTCACACACACTTATTTGCTCTTCTGCCTTCTGTCATGGGATAATGCAGCACCCAGCCCTTTGCTAGAGGCTGGAACCAGGTTCCTGGACTTCCCAGCCTCTAGGTCCCAGAGCCAAATAAAACTTTTGTTGCTTATAAATTACCCAGTCCTTAGTTTTCTGTTACAGCTGCAGAAAATTGACTAAGACACCAGGGTGTACTTGCTGGGACACTGGGACACCAGCCTCCCACCCACCTTCCTGACAGGTGCAGGCAAGCCGCATCCATAGCCACATCCCAGAAAAAGGCATCTCATTACTTGCCTAAGCTCCTGTTCAATTATGCCGGAACTGCTGTGATTGCAAAATGCCAGGAGCTTTGCATGCTGGGGCCACCATGGCTCACAGTAGAGGCCATGTGGCAATAAAGCAGAATGGTCCAATCTCCCACATTTCTCTGTGAGCACACTTTCTCAGTAAGGGGCCACTTTCCTCACCTTGGTGTATCTGTGAGGAACAAGGGACTTCAAACTAATCATTTGAGAAGCCAAGGAACATCAGTTAGATGCGGGGAGGAATGAGGAGCTTCTAAATTCAGTACACATGAGCTCCTGCCGCAGCTGGCTTTAGAAATACAATCCAAGAGGCCAAGAGCCTTTGTGTCCTAGAGATACCCCACCATGTTTGTATGTGATTTCACAATTAGTGGTTCATCTCTGCCATAAACACTTGCACGATTTTAGTGTCTTTCAAGATACAAAGCAGGGAGGTGCTCAGTGCTAGTACTTCATCCCTGGGTGTGGCTGCTGGGTAGCTGGGTGAACTGTGCCCCTGGGCTGGGTGTGGCGGCTGGACAATTAAAGAAAAGAGGTTCAAAATCCCTCTTTTCCCCAAACCTCCTAAAAGATGGATTAGGACATATGGAAGGTAAACTTCTTTCTCCACCTGAGTTACACTCACTTTGTTGTTAGAATGTATGTTCTTGTAGGGCCTGGGCCTCAGGCTACCTGGGTTTAAAAAGCAAGGAGGAAAACAGTGAGATTAGATAAAATTCATGTTTCCTCAATCTGTAAACCACCTCCTGTGACCTCACCAGAGCTGGCTAGGTCAATCTGCTCCTGATAGGGTGACCAGTCATCCTGGGTCCTTGGATCCATACTGTCACTGCTAGAGCAGGGAGAATGCTGGGCAGACCAAATCCAGCTGGTCACCCTGGCTCCAGACCCCAGACTGTGGTTACATGAGCACAGAGCCTTCTAAGCTGGGTCAGGTTCAAGGTAAGGTCTCTCCTTGTCAAAGGAGCCTCCTGAGGGGGTCAGGGTAGACCGCATTTTACTTCATTCCTAGCTCTGTGCTTATTACATAAAGGATTTCAGCAAGTGTTCAGTGTGGAAATAAATGAGCATCTGGTGTGGGTATGCCCTATTGATTGGACCACAAGTTCAAGTTTCGAGGAGAGCCATGACTTCTAAATTCTAACCCCAACCCTTTACTGACCTTTGTGTGATCATGGCTCAGTGCCTCAGTTTCTCCTATAACTCTATATTTATTTATCCTTCTATCCATGTATGCATCATCTGTTTATCAATAGTCCATCTATCCTCCTTTGCCCCAAAATTCACAGCAATTTTGAGAATCATGAACAATATAAACTAGCTCCATGGGAGTAAATGCAGACATTTGGGAGTCTGCATAACTCTTCAAGGGTATTCCTCTTCCCCAAACACCCAGCATGCATTTACTTTTTAAGTGGCTCTACTGTGACCTGGAAACATTCATTGGGCTTCCCAAAATGCCTTTTCTCCTTGCTGGCTTGTGGGCGCCTGGCACTGTGAATGCCTGGTGCTGTATCAGGCATCACGGCCACTGAGCTCTCCATCTCTTTCAGACCACCTTTGCCTCTTACCAGCGTTTGCCGGGAGGGTGCGCTTCCTGAGTGGCCGCTCAGTCCTGGATATCACAGAACGCCTGTCAGGTGAGACTGCCCTAGGCCACCCAGCCATCTGTTCATCTCTGGATGCTTTTGGGCATGAGGTAACCACAGATTATTTAATTGAATATTTTGTGACAGTCTCCACATTGTCAGAAGATAATCTTTTGTTTGGGGTCAAAATGATGCAGGTATGTACATAACCACATAGTTTTTAAAGAAACTAGTATGCAGTTCTTCCTCTTTGCAAACCAGGCTTCCTCTAGGCCATTGAGTGTCTTTGTGTGAATCAGAAAAAGGGCCCAGCTAGACCCTGCCTGCTGGAGGCATGGTTTGATGCCTCCATCAAACAGTATTATCGTGAGAGTTAAAAAATCTGCCCTTTCTGAGGCCTGGTGAACAGGGCGTGGGCTGGATCTAAGCCTGCTCAGCCCCTGGCTGGGTGCTGGACCCATATCACAGGAGAGTGGGGCCTCAGACTGAATCTCTCTACTGGTTCCAACTGCAACTGAGGAAAGATTGCTCCAACCAATCCTACCTGGGCTTGGAGTCTGTAGGATGAAGTCCCAAGTGATTTCATTCCAGGCCTGGTTCCTGCCTCTGTGGCTTTGAGGTGCAGCACAGAAAGGGCAGGGTCTGTGGGGGTCTGTGGACCCATTTGCCTCCCACTAGTACTCAGCTTAGTTTATTATCTCTTTTATTTGCCAATCCTCCTCTCCACTATGGGAGGGTCCCTCCTCTGGAGGAGGCAGGAGGACTGTCTGTACCTTGGCTCCAGGACCATGGAGATATATCATGCTATGTCCCCATTATATCCTCCAGAGGCTCCTGAACTGTCTTAGGAGACCCTTCAGCATCCTCTGTGGTGGCCTGGCCCTGCTCCCTTCACTGGGTCACCTTGGGCCCATCCCCAGTTACATGCCCTGGGTCATTTAATCTGCACAACAAGCTCTCAAGAAGACAGTTCCCAAAAGTCTCCTTTGGGTAGAGACAAGAAAAATGGAGCTCATAGAGGTTAAACACCCGAGGTCCTTTGGAGAGTCATCCAGGATTTGTCCCCAGGAGGCCCCGCCTTTGCCTCCTGGGTGCCAGCTTGCCACCCTTGTCTCCTCAGGCCCTTGCCTGCCCACTTGAGGCCCCTCTGTGTGGAAAACCAACTTCTTTCTCCTCCTGAGTGATACCCACTTTGTCCTAGCCTCGTCCCCTCTGTTTCTCTTCTCTGTGTGCTTCTCAGGAGTGCATCCATGGAGTATCACAAATCTGCTCCTCCTCCAGGGCCTTGTGGCCTTGGGCACTCAGGGGTACTTGGCACAGGTGGCCTCAGTAAGGATCCTGGTGCCAGTTACTCATCTGGTTTATCCTCTATTCCCTGGTCTTGCCTCTGCTCTCTGGTTCAGTTCACCCTGAGTCGCCGGAGTGACTTCCTACCATGTGTCCAGATGACAGACCTTCCCCAAACAGGTGCAGCAAGTGAGGCAGGGTTGGCGGCAATGGCAGCCACGGAGCAACGCTGTGGGTGCCCTGAGGCAAGAGCAGGGGCATGGAACTAAGACCACCCAGGAGACCAGACCCTTTTCTGTTGCTCAAAATCAGTGTTCTCTGAGGGAAACCCTTACCAGTCCTGTGTAGGTTACTTAGGGGGCACAGGGGTGGGTGAGTAGCCTCACTTTCTCCACTGACTATAATTTTTTCTCATCTATTTCCAAGAGACCTCAAAGGCACAAGTTTCTTCAGAGCTCTTCTGCTAACTTGGTGTTGTCTAGGAACAGAGAAGAAAATTTCCTTTGACACAAAGCATAGACTAAGAATAGCACAGCTTAATGGGAGTAAATCTTTTGCTAATGACTTCAGCTGCTTTTTAAGCTTGAGCGTAATGGGGTTTGCTCCCTCACCATGGCTCGCAGAAGGGCTTCTGTGCCTTTGCAGTTGGAGAGACAGACCCAGGCAGCCAGGTGACTCTGCATCCCTGTACCTGGGGAACGTAGCTCGAGGCAGCTTGTGTGTTGTTAGCAGAGTGTGAACAGAGGAGGTGCATGGGCCTGAGGCAGGAGGGCTGCTGCTCTTTTGGGGTCTGGGTGTCAATGCACCTTGTTGCTCTGAGGGAGGCGTTCTGGGAGAGGAGGGATATGGCAGTAATGCACTTAGGGTAACTTGGCCATAGCCCAAAGGCAGAGACGCCCCTCCTGGAGACCTGGGGTACCTAATGTGCTTTGACATGACTTGCTCTGATGTTGGAGGCCTGGGTGCAGGATCAGCTGGCTGCTGGGTATTCTTGGGCTCAAGAGGTTGAGGGGACTCAGGGCGTTCATCACTGGAAAGGAGGGTCTGTACAGAGCCTGATGGTTTACAAACATGTTCACACGTCATGGACTTCTGCTGGTCTTGTCATGAGGTTTGACCAGATGCTGGGGGCCATGCTGGCCTCGTCCCCTGCTAGCTGTTTTAACTGTGAATAAGTCTTGACTTCTGTCCCTAGCACAGCTTTTCTTTGTTTGTGGGGACTTTCATAGGTGGCATTGTGGATTAATGCAGTTTTAATATTAGGCTCTATTTGTCACCTGTCTACCTAAAGCTGGACACTTGACACATATTTATCAAATTTCTAACAATTTTGAGAACTTGGTTCAGGATTGTTATCCTGACTTTACAAGTGTATAAAAGGCTCAGAAAAGTTGGGTGTCTTCCTCAGGCTCACACGACTAGCAGAGACAGGATTGTAACCAGGGTGCCTGCCTCCCCCACCCCCATACTGCAGAGACCTATCATGGTCATGGACTCTGTGCATGTTTGCCTTTGCATATCCCTTCTTCCATTAAAAAATAAAATGTATATTTCCTAATTGATTGATGTAAATATGAACATAAATCAGGTTGGATATATTCATCTTTGTTTTTTTCTGATGCTAAAATAAACTAAAACATTTTCCTGGGTCCCTAAATGTGCCATGATCCTTGGACATTGTGCATGGGAAATTCAGCCTGCTTGCCCTTTGAATGACAGAATCGGTCTCCCAAGAGAGGGCAGCGGGAGGGGAGAGGGTTCCCCAGCTTATGTGACCCTCCCTCTTTTCTTCCTGACAGTGCTGGTGGCCTCAGTTTATCCCCAAAAGCCTCAGGCTGTGGAGCGGCATGTTCTTCCTGTCCTCTGGTACTTCCTGAACAGCATGACCATGACCGGAAATGGCATCCTGCCTGGGCGTGGTGGGAATGTCCGCATGGTGGTGTGTCAACTGTCTCGGAGCCTCCAGGAGCAAATGGGCTCCCGCCTGCAGGACTTTGCCATTGGGCAGCCAAAGCAAGTCCTTAAAATGCTCCAGGAACTCTTAGACACAGAATCCCCAGGAGGCGGCCACAAGGTCACCAACAGGGAGACGCCACCTGACAGCAAGATGACTGGCAGCTGATGCTGCTTTCAGCTGGATTAAAGATGGGCCTGAAATGGGCCGTTGTTATTTTTTACCTTATTTTATTTTTATGATGGAATAATCTCCTGGTCTACTTTCCCCTTAGAGTCCCAGATGTATACAGTATATTTTGAAGTAGAAATAAAAGAATTTGTTATTTTTCTAAGGTTTTCTTATCTTGCATTTTGTAACCTCAGAGAATTTTCCAATAGGTGGGTTTATGAAACAAAATGAAATACGAAAACAGCAAAATTAGTTGCAGATGAAATTGAGACAAAGAACGAGGATAAAAAAAAAGGGTAGCTGTTATGGTGTGGATATGCGGTGTCCCCTGAAAGCTCATAATAAGATTGTGAAAGCTGTAAACTAATCAGGGGATTAATCCATTTGATGAATTAATCCATTTGATGGATTAATAATTTGAAAGGACTATTGTGCTGGGTGGTGAGTGTGGGCAGGTGGGGTATGGCTGAAAGAGGCGGGTCACTGTGGGCATGCCTCCCTCTTTCTTTCTGCTTCCACCTGTCATGAGCTTCTCTAAACCCTCTGACATGATGTTCTGCTTCATCTTGGGCCCAGAGTGATGGGTTCCACCAACCATAGACTGAATCTCTTGAAACTGAGCCAAAGTAAACATTTCCTCCTCTAAGCTATTCTTGTCAGGTATTTGATCAGTGATGAAAAGCCAACTAACATAGTAGCACAGGTCTACATGCTGTAGGTCATTCATGGGTGGAACCTCTTTGAGCAACCAGACATGAAGACCTCTTAAGACCCAGAGCCCCACAATTTTTCACTTTAATCTGGTCCATTTGTTATTGGTCAAATTAGAGGTAAATGTAACAAGAATCTCCAGGAATCTTGCGCTTCTCTCTGGCAAAATCTTCAGCACAGCATCTATTGATCCTATGGGAACCTTCTGGTAGGATCTGCTTATCTTGTCAAAAGGCAAGGGGAATGTGACATTTGTGTCAAGAAAGCCTTCTATAGACATTGGCAGCATGGCTTGCTCTGTTAAGGACCATAGCTACAAGGTACTTCAGTCTTGAAACTTTGCAAGTAGCAACACTTGGTAGAGCTTGGAGTGCTTTGTATTGTGCTATAAGAACCCAGGGACATAGTGTCTCTGAAACTGGGCCGATGACTGCAGTTGGGCTGAATCACAATGGTGGAGAGGTATGCAGGGCACAGCATGGGCCAGGAAGCAGAGCGAGGTGTCAGTCACAGAGATCCTAGCAGGGGGAGGGGATAGTCTGTTGTGGACTCAGGCTCTGGACATAGAAGGGGTGGCTCTGACTTGGCGGGGCCAGTGGCAGGTTAACAACGTGTGACCAGAAAGAAGTAGAGCTCAGGTCATTACTTCAATCACAAGGGTGGGACACACTGGTAAGGTGAAAGCTGAAGGGGTGACAGCTCAGCAAGTTTTCTGTTGAACCCCACCAGAGGAACTCCTGTCCACTGTCACCTGCGCCCAGGTATGACATCAGTTCCATACCACCTTTTTTTTTCTTCTCTCTCTCTCTCTTTTTTTGGTACTGGGGATGGAACCCAAGGGTGTTTTATTACTGAGCTACATCCCCGTACTTTTTATTTTTTTATTTTGAGACAAGGCTTTGCTAAATTGCTGAGGTTGGTCTTGAACTCACAACCCTGCCTCAGCCTCCCGAGTCACTGGGATTACAGTGGGCGCCACCATGCCCAGCTATTCCATACCACCTTTCTAACTCCTTCCTGGGGTATGTGACCCTGGGAGGCCTTATTGCCAGGCAGAATTCAGAGGGGCCCTCCTTATACCCTGGGGTGAATTGGACACTTGCAAGTCACCCTGGATTCTGGCTTTCAATAGACTGCTAAAGTGTGACTTTGAATAATTTCAATCTCAGTGTGAACTACTTCTCCCCCAATAGTAACCCAGCAGGGGCTTCCCTGATAACCACCTTCCTCTTGATCAATTCTGGCTAAGTTGGGTTCAAGGCCTACTGGACAGGGAACCAACCAAAGGTGCCCAAGAGACTGATTTTAAATGTTTTTAGTCTTAAACAATATAAATGATTGTGTTTGCTTATTGTCTGAGCAAGGTTTTTTTTTTGTTTTTTTTTTGGTTGGGTGACCTGAGTTTTCTGCTTGTCAAGATCTGAGAATAGATCATAATATTTCAGGAATTTTTAGGACTATAAGAACATAGAGTCTGGAAGCGATTTTTTTTTTTTTTAGAGAGAGTGAGAGAGGAGAGAGTGAGAGAGGAGAGAGTGAGAGAGGAGAGAGTGAGAGAGGGAGAGAGAGAGAGAGAGAGAATTTCCCTAATATTTATTCCCTAGTTCTCGGCGGACACAACATCCCCGTTGGCATGTGGTGCTGAGGATCGAACCCGGGCCGCACGCATGCCAGGCGAGCGCGCTACCGCTTGAGCCACATCCCCAGCCCCTCTGGAAGCGATTTTGAAGGCAGAAATTCAGCTCAACCACATTTTCCTGTCTCAGATACAAAACTCCCTATCTCTGGGTTTTATACCCACCTTCAGGTTTGGAGGTATTAAAAACGGTAGAAAAATAAAGAATAAATCTTTGCGCTAGTCTGTTTCCCTAGTAACTTCAGGTTTTAATCTGCTGGCCACACCCCTGGCACAAGGCTTTTAGGCAAGGGCTGGTTGGTTCTGGTATAGCTTGGGCAATTTCAGTCTCAAAAGATTTCCCACATCAGTTCTTGTAAAAGAAAAGAGAGGACAGCACATTAGTAACCTGGGCCCCCGCTTGTGGGCAATACCTGCAAGACCCAAGGGGAAGGCAGCCATGGGGAATGAAGATTGTTCCATGAGCCAAGGTAGGCTGGACCATTCCATTCTCTATTGGCTATGTTTGGGCCAGAAATTCTACTTGGGTAAGATGCTCCTGGGGTGGGAACACAGCCTCTGGCTACGGCAAATCCTCCCCACTTTTCTTCCTCCCCTTCAAGTGAAAGTTTTGAGATTTTATAAAATTTGGCCCTTGCCTTCAGGCCGTGCCTCTTGTTTTCTCTTGTCCAGCTCCTCCCTTCTGGGGTAGTTAAGGGGCAGTTAAAGTGTCTCCTCTGGAGCTGTGCTTCAGAACCACCTCACAAGATAGAGTACCTTGTCTGGGCTCCCCAGGGTTTTTGTTTGTTTTTGTCCTGGGGTAGAACCCAGGGCCTTGTGTCTGCTAGGTGAGTGCTCTACCACTGAACCACATCCCATCCCTCCCTAGGGCCTTTGACTCAGTTGGTCTGTGTTGGGGCCAGGTAGATCCTTCCTCCCTCCCTCCCTCCCTCCCTCCCTCCCTCCCTTCCTTCCTTCCTTCCTTCCTTCCTTCCTTCCTTCCTCTCCCCCTTCTCCTTTTGTTCTTTCTTCTCCTGAGATGATTCTAATCTGTGGCCATATTCAGAAATCACAATGGCTCTGGCCCTGTGGTCCCCAGGCCCACCAGCTCACCTCACCTCACAGTCCTGGAATATCCTGGGGTTAAGGACAGACTGAGGCTAGGAACCGGAGTCAGAGAGGCCTGGGCTTAATTAAGTCCAGGCTCAGTGGCTTGCTAATGTGTGGCTTTGGATCCTTTGTCAAGCTCTCTGATTTTCACTTTTCTTTTCAATCTAGGGCGTGTGTGTGTGCGTGCCTGAGTGTGTGCGTGCGTGTGTGTGTGTGGGTGGGTGGGGGGGGCTGGGTAGTGGTGGTGGCTTAATGACAATACCTTCCTGAACCCAGCAGCTGTGCAGATTAATGAGACAATTCTTTTGACAAGCTCATGGGCACAGGAAGCCCTTGATCAACATTGGTAGTGATGTTTTGGGGGTCACTGCTTTAGGAGCAGGAGGGATCAGTGGCTTGTGGGAGCTCTGCTGACCTTGGTTTTGGAAGAAGAGACAATGTGCTGGAGACTCCTGAGACTCACTGTTCGCCTGCGGGGGCTGGTCTAGAAGAACAGGCCTGTTCTGCCCTCTCCACTAGGAAGTTAGGGCCATGCTCACCTTTGGGGGTTTGTCATTTCTCTGGTTGCCTGACCCTTTTTCCTTGCTTGACAGGCTCTCATGGCTCCTGATGCCATTTCCCACTCTTACTCTGTTACCAAACTCGTTTTGGAAGATTGTCCCACAGATAAACCCATATCCTAGAGATGCCGTGAGTGTTGGGAATTAAGAAAAGCTTTATTTAGTGGTCAAAGAATGAGGTGGGAGCCCCTGCTTGCACATCAACTTCTTGACTCCAGGAGATTGAGGGCCTGTAGAAATGGGATGAGAATCATGAGAGAGAAACAGGCTAATAAAGGGGAAGAAGAAACATGTCTTTTCTGTGAAGATGTAGAGATCCTGGAACTTGGGTGCCACCTCTTTTCACGCTGATCCTGGTCTGGTGTTTCTGGTCATGGTGGCTGGTAAAGATATCTTGAGCCTTTAACAGGGAGAAGTGAGGACAAGCGAGTGTGAGTTAAATTAACCCTAAGTTATAGTTTGGGGCAAAACATTTCTCAGACAATCCATGTGTCTACGTGAGCTGAGTAGAATCTGACACAAAGCTTAAGGCAGCAAAGGAGACAGACGCAATGGGAAGACAGATATGTCAAGTCTTTTCATCTCCTTCCCGCCACCCAGCAAACTTCTTCAGGCACAAAGAAGGGTCAATGTTTGCAGCAAAAGCAAACTTCAGACCCCGGGGAACTATCCCAGGCAACCATTATCATCATAACCCACCGGTCAGAGGTGTGATCTTGAAGCAAAGCTAGTGGGAGTGTAATAATGTAGTGCCCAGTTGTGTGATTTTTAAGTCAACTAAGAGCAAGTGAAGGTAGTGGGTTTATTTAGTCCGTCCCCCCCCCCGCATTCAGTAACACTCTCACTAAGAAGGAAGCCTGGATGCCCTTCTTCCCACCAGGCTGCTCCCTGCCTCCCCTCCTCTAGACTCTTGCAGCTGCAGGCAGAAGGATTTAGAGGACAGCAGAGTGCTTTCTGGCCCAAAGCATTTCCTTTATAACTCAGTGCCACCACTAGGAGAGAAAAGGGGGATGGGGAGGGTAAAGAACATGGCTTGTGTTGTTCTTGGCGGAGGTAGGAAGATGGAGGCCCCTAAAGGGCAGGTGGAGGAAGAACCAGCCTCCTATTGAATGACTGTGGTGTTTGGGGTCTGTCTTTCTTCTTCCATCCTTGAAGGAAGAGATCATTTCTCTCATTTCCTGATGAGGACACTGGGCTCCAGAAAGGTCTAGTAAGCTCCTTAGCCAGGGCACAGGGGCCACCTGGGAATCTTGTTAGAGGGCAGACTCTGATTCACCAGGTTTGGGTGGGGCTTAAGAGTCTGCATTTCCCACAAGCTCCCAGCTGATGTCAATGCTGCAAAGCTGCAGGTCTGGCAGGGACCCCACCTTAGGTGTCAGGCCCTAAGAAGCAGCTAGAAAGTTATCTGTGCTCCTCTCTTGTAGTATGCTCCATGGCTCCAAGAGATTCACTTCCCCCTGGGTCGGTCAGAGCCCTTAGAGAAGACCAACTAAAATCCCCTGGACTCCTGCAGTTAGATAATTCCAGAGTTTTACTCCCATAACTTCCGGGCAGAGAGGGTTTGCTTAGTCATCTCTGATCATGAGAACATGCTGTGGCGTTGGGCTATCCAACCATGGCACTGCTGGGGATAGGATTTGTGCAAAGAAATGAGAGCCAACCAGAAGCTAAAAGCACAGAATTTCCAGAATTTGCTATAGCAAGGGAGTTATCCATGATTACTAGACACTCAGAGGCAGTCAGGGGAGGGCTAAAGACTTGTAGTGGGCAAAAGAGAAGCTTCAGGTGTGCCTTGGCAGGAGGCTGTTGGTATGGGGTGACAATGGCCTGCCACAGCATTGTCTGTAGTACTTGGTAAAGTGCAGAGCCCTGGGCTGTGCTCCAGATGTGCTAGACCAGAATCTCTGACATTGCGACACACTCTCACACACTCTCAGGGTTCAGGACCCCTGCCACAGTCTTAATACTGGGACGGTTAGGTTCCCAGGCTAGCTCACACCTGGAAGTTGGCCACCCTAAGCCAGATTTTTCCAAACATTGTTTATGTAAAGACTTTCTTGGGGGAGGGGAAAGGAGAAGACTAGGGTGGTGCTTGTTAAAAACTCAGATTCTTAGCCTCACTATAGATCTGTCCCTGGGGGGAAGGGCCTGGGAATCTGCAAAGGATCGGACCACTCTCATGGTGGGTCCTAAGATGAAGGAGGTTGGAGGAGGAGCCCTAATTGCCTGATCCCAGCTGGGCTCCTGCAGAATGGGGTGGCATTACCAGCACACCACACCAGGGCTCTCTGGGTGGGTGTTTCTGAGTCAGGGACTGTGCTAGGTCTTCATTCCTGGGGCTTATTCAAGGGGTGGACTGGTTTCCAGTATTCTATCAGCTGGTGTTTTAGTGAAGAAGGTTATAGCATTTGAAGGGTTTGTTTTGTTTTAATCACAGCTTTATAATTACCTCTCCGTGGGTTGACAGCTGCTATTAGCATCACCTTGGGTTCTCCTTGAGAAATTTTACATCCAGAGAGTGAACCAGCACCTCTGGGGCTGGTGTCAGAAGCCATTAACTAAACAATAGCTTTCAAAAGTCACCAGGTTTTTGTAAATACAGCCAATCCTGTCTCCTTCCAAAGGAGAGGAAAAAAAAAAGGTAGATAAATAATTTTCACGAAGGCAATTTGTTTCCCAGGGTCTATATATTTCCTTTCTATCTCATCCGCTGGCTTTCATGGCTTTGGGGCACTGGCAATAAAGTCGGTGCTGTCTCCAGAAGGGGTCTGCAGCTGCTCTTGCAGGAGGATTGTCACCTGGCAGCCACTATGTGGGTTCATGGCAATTAGGAGCAGTTTTTTGAAAAAGTTTTTTTTTCCTTTTTTTCTTAATGCTAGGAGCAATTTTGTATGTGTGTATTGGGGTGGGGTGGAGTGGTTGGGATTTGTAGAGGGGGCTTTTGTTTACAATTCTCTTAGAAATTTCACTTTTCCATCCAAGCTAGTTTAAGATGGTTAGCTAAAATTATAACTGGACAATTTCCAACATGTAAACATTGGGAAAAAATGGAGACCCTCCTCCACCCCCTTGACCAGGAAGGTTTTGATAATCTTTTTCCAGAGCTGCCCTCTGCCTCCTAGAATCATGTAGATGCAGCTTGCATCATGTGTGGTGATAACCGGCTGACCCAGGGCAGAGAGGCCTGTTCTGCACCTGGTGACAGCGAAATATGGCATGAGCTGTCTGCCTCACTTTTTTTTTTTGTTCTTGTCAAAGGTATTGAAAAATACTTTGTTCATAATCTCAAAGGATTTTTTTTTTCAAAAAAATTATGGAAACAGTGTCAATAATTTTATTTTGAAAATGAGTGTTACATACAAAGAAAAAGGTGTCATTATTATTAACTCTAGCCTCATCCCAGCACTCTCTAGCAGACCTGTTCAGAAACCAAAGTAATTGCCAACCATCTATCTGACTGACAGATGATTCTGAGACTCCATGTGGGGATGACCGAGATTCTGAAGCTTAATTTGTTGTTTTTTTTTCCATTTGGGATATTTGACACATGGACTTGTGATTACAAGCAAAATGTTTTAAAGTCTTTTCATTTTGAAAGACATGAAAACCTTCAAAGAAGGAATTCAGTTCTCACTGAGTTTGGCAGCTGTTCTTAACTTTCTCTAAGGACCAAAGTGCTGGTCTGGAATGAGGGGGAAATGATGCTGAGTTCTTAATCAGAATCTCAAAGGGTAGAGATGGGTGGAGCTGCCTACCCCCCCCCCCCCAGGAATCCTTTTGATGGGATCAAAAAATTGTGTTTTTTTCCCCCTGGGGGCAGATCTGTTTGCTATGGGCGGAGATTGGGGGGGGGGGGGAAGAAGAAAACAAAAGCAAAAGGGGCTAATGGGATTTTGAACTCAGTTTCCCAAGATGGCTCAAAAAGGTGCTTTAGAAAAGACTGGTGTGCTCCATGTCTTGCAGGTGGCAGGAGAAAGTGTTATTATCACTGCTGTACAGACGAACAGACAGGACAGAGAGCAGGGTCTTGGAGGTGTCAGGACTCGCCCCTCTGTGTCCTGTCCCAGTGATTAGCTGTAGCTCCCAAGAGTGAGCCTTGCCTTGACCACACCCTCATCTCTTCCTCTTCCTCCTCTAACACTCCTGTCTGGGTGTTTCTTCCCATTGAGGTTTGTCCAGGAGCATTAACTGGGCCCTGCTTATCTGTCATTTTTTTTTAGAGAATTTTTTTTAATATTTATTTTTTAGTTTTTTGGTGGACACAACATCTTTGTTGGTATGTGGTGCTGAGGATTGAACCCGGGCTGCACACATGCCAGGCGAGCGCGCTACCTCTTGAGCCACATCCCCAGCCCTATGCTGTCATTTTTTGTCACTTCAACCAAAACCAGTTGCCGCCTCCTGTGTCAGACATCAAGGGTATCCAGAATGACAGACAGCATTCAGCACCCAGGTGGCCCGATCAGTAGGTGGCCACAGTCACTTGACGAGGGGCCCATAGACCATTGGCGAAGGGACTTTCTGAAATCCATGAGTGTAATCAAGCTGGCAGAGTCCAGGGCCCTCCATAAAATTGAATTACAGGACTGAGTGAATTAACTGTTTGCTCCTCTTCGTGAGCAATGCATCTTTAATTACATTTCATAAAAACGTCTGGATGGATTGATGGAACTTTATTTAAACTTTAGGTAGGCACAGGGAGTAAACGATAGTGCAATATAACATGTTCTGTTAATATAGGTTCAGAACACATTTACTTTATGGCAGTTCAACAGAATCTTTGATGTGGGGCTACTTAAAAATATATTAACTTCCAAAAGATTTCCTTTGGAAGATAGAGTGAGTGCTTGGCAGCTTGTAGGCAGTCAACCAGATGATCAATTGACAAACATGTCAACACTTACAATTCACTGTACTGGCTCCCCTGAGACATGCAAAAACACTGGTTTATTTTAGAAAAAGAATATATTTCTCCAAATCCCTTTCATTCACATTGTAGAATTTATGAGGCAAGTCTTGTCAAACATAAGCTCTTCACAATGAAAGAAAAGTCTCTTTGGTCTGTTTGCCCTGAATTTTCTATCTACATGGATTATTTTAGGTTCTGGATAGGTATGTGACATGAGGAAAGAAAATAGATGCTGCTTATAGTAAACAACGGCACAGACCCAAGCCGCAGAGAGAGGTTATATTTCATCTTGAGGATTGTATTTATACTTGCAAAAAAACTATCACTGTTCTGCCAGAATATTATATTTGCCTCCCTGCCACCCCCATGAATCCTTTTGATGGAATCAGAAAATTGTGTTTTTCTCCTGGGGCAGATCTGTTTGCTAAGTTACTAATGTGTTAGATAAAGGCTGTGCTAAGCACCTCCCTCCTTACAGCTCTGGGGTCCCCGGAGGTATAAAGGAGGAAGGCTGTAACCCCCAGAAAGGAGTTGGCCCAAATAAGGAAACTGGTTTGTGGAGGTTCCTCCTTTATACCCAGTGTTTCTTCTTAGTTTCTTACTCTATGAAGAAAAAAGTATAGGCTAATGAATCCTTGATGGGTTGGGTGCATTGGCTTAATTAATAAGCAAAGAAAAACTGCCTTCCCTTTTCTCTTGAGTGAAGGAAGTGGATTGGTCTAGCAAGGATAAGGTGGAAAGAGAGAGGTAGGGAAGAGTGGCCCAGCTGAGAGGCTGTGGTACTGAGATCATCCCTCACAACCACCAGCACTTTGCTCTCAGAGGCAGAACCATAGACCTGGATTTGTGGAAAGGCCTCGCCTCCAAACTGAGCTGTTGACACAAAACTATTTTGCTGTGGTGGACTTAATTTCTTTAGTACAAATTCTGTTTCACATGGAACTCAAGCTAGGTGAAGTTAGCATGGTGGCCCAAACCCCACATCTTTGTCCCATCTGCTCCTGGGCCAGCTTAGCACTGCTTTACCTTGAACTTTCTCCCCCAGCCCCAGCTCCTTGGCCTTGGCAACCTCGTCTGTCTGTCCTGGGAGCAGCTGCCTTGGAATGCCCATAGCCTTTGTGCTACTGAGCAACACAATGGTAACACCAAGTCATTGTCACTGCTGCCTGGACCTGGTAGTGGCTGGAGCCTCTCATTACATCACACAGAGGGACCTAGGGTAGGAACCTAGCACTGTCCTGGTACATGAAGTTTCTCAGTAAATGAAGAAATCCTCCAGGGGGGTAAGGAAGTGTCACAGGCTGCTCCGTGGTTGACAACAGGAACTGGAAGCTGCTGTCCCCTTGTCTGCTACCTGCAACATGGCAGGGGTGAGTTTTTGCTGCTTACCAGCCTAGGGTGGGAGGGTGACGGCAGGTCTCAGGAGCCTTCTGCCATGCACAGGCATGGAGGGCAGATGTAGTTCACTCTAGATCCCTGCAGGGAGTTCTCTTTGATGTTGATCCCTCTATAATGTGACATTGGCTCCTGGCTGTCCACTTCTATCTCTTACCAATTTGGTGGGGGACACTCAAGCCAGCCTGGACTTGTACCACACAGACTTTTTTTTAAAAAAATGTTTATTTTTTAGTTTTCGGCGGACACAACATCTTTGTTTGTATGTGGTGCTGAGGATCGAACCCGGGCCGCACGCATGCCAGGCGAGTGCACTACCGCTTGAGCCACATCCCCAGCCCCGCACAGAGACTTTTAAGGAGAGAGGTCTGGAGGTCAGGTGGCTCCCCTCCCCTCCCCTTAGGCTGATCTGGCTCCACTTCATATTCTAGTTCCAGAAATTTCACTTTTTATTGTCCCTGTGGTTATACCCCACATTGTACCCCTGTTCATCCACTGTGTCTGTTCAGTCCCTGCAGCTGGATTTCTGCCTTGTTTCTTAAGACCTCCAGGAATCCTGTTCTAACTCTTTGCACAGGGCAGGGCACACTTTCTGACCAGTGTTCTCAGAAGTCACCTACCTGTGGGCCAGGTCTCATGGGCCACCCACACTGCCACCTGCTTGCTCAGCTGGGGTCCAGCTCACCCAGGACCCGCCTTTGTTTTGACCTCCTTTGACTGCCCAATCATTTGGGGACAGTGCCCTGATCCAGAGGAGGCAAATTTCCTTAGCTGGTTTCATTTGCAGGCTCTTACCCCACTCCACCCATTGCCTGCAGCCCAGGCAGTTCCCAGGTGTCTACCCAACCGGAGATGTGGCTCCACTGGTCCAGCTGTGGTTTGAGCATTGCTCTGAGATAAGCGTAGCCACACTAGCAGATGTGAAAAAATGTGTACAGACAGTTCCAATAGACGGGTGGGTGTGGCCCTTTTGGTACTTTAATCAAGTGTTCTTTAGGTGTCTTTGAAGAGATAAGCTCCATCACCTTGTTCATTAATAAATGGACAAGTCAGGTGAGATCCTGACCTCTGGGGGAGGAAGCTGGAGTCCCTGGCACCCACTGTAACATGTTCTTGAGCCCACGATCTATTTCAACAAGAAAGGATTTGAGGTCTATAATTTTCCCAAACTTTAAAATCAGCTTTGCAGCAGAACTGGAAGATTGCCCCTTAGCTGTACCCGTGGGTGAGAATTCTTGTCTTTTGACAACCCACTGAGCCGGCATTGAATCACTCAATTACTGCAAATTCTTTTCTAAATAGAAAGCACTCCACAGCCTCCGGTGGAAACATTCCAAGATCTGCAGCAAATATCTAGTTCATTGGCAGAAGTAGTTTTTGGCATGAAGGACCATTCTTTGCTTTAATTTCAGCTCTAGTAGAAGGTCTACAGATGACCTGGGAATAAACTTGGCCAAGAAGGTTAAGGGGGAGATGGGCATGAGGTGACCCACACCATCTCATCAGCTCCAGTGCCCACCGGATGTGGAGACTAGGCTGCCTTGTGTGGGAGGCCTGGTTGTGTCCACTTGGTCCAAGAATCATCCCACGGGCTTGTGTAGGGCTGCACTCATATTCCATACACATTGAGGCCAAGGACAGCATGGCTCTGGCTGGGAGCTGGAAGCTTTGAATTGATAGCATTGAAGCTGAGCTCTGGCAGGAGGGAGGATGGGTGGGGCTGTGTGTTCTAATGCACCAGCCTTCTCATGTCAGGGGCAATTAGCTTCTAAACAAAGCTCTTTTTTTGGGGGGGGGGGATAGTAGGGGTTAGGAAAGGTAGCAGAATAGAACAATTACTAATAGCGCATTATGTAAAATTGTGGATGTGTAACCGACGTGATTCTGCAATCTGCATTTGGGGTAAAATTGGGGGTTCATAACCCACTTCAATCTAATGTATGAAATATGATATGTCAAGAGCTTTGTAATGTTGTGAACAACCAATAAAAAAAAATCCCCCCCCCCAAAAAAAAATAAACAAAGCTCTTAATGGAGACTTCGATGCTTTGCCAGCACTCAACCTTACAAAAAACCAAAACCAAAACCAAATCTTTCCCACCAATTATATAACTATGAGTGCTGTAGGCAGCTGGAGTGATGGAATAAATTAGGGCAACAAAATTCAAGGGAAAAAGCATAGGTTCTTGGGCCATCTATGTCTGTACCAACTGTTGCTTTTTTCCTGGCAAGACACTTGGGGGAACTCCTCCCCACACTTTGGTTCTCTTATCTGTTTAACTGGAGAATGCTATTTATTTTGTTCGATGTTGTGGGCATTAAATGATTTCACAATTGTCATGTAATGAATCTATATCCTCCCTAAATTAAGGCCAGCACTTGAAGGGTTAAAAAGTGTCATTGTGGGGTTTAAAGTTTTGGTTAATCTTTGAACCCCCAAGGCAAAGCAGGATCTGTGATTGACAATAGCCATTGTATAAAGCATCTTCAAAGCCTTTCCAAGATACCTCATTTGGAGCACATCTGCCCACCATCTGTGGGGCACTGTGGATGCATGGCTGTCACATTGTGTCTCTGGGGTGACTGTTGTCAGCGTGAGAGTCAGGCCATGTCCTTCTGCTGGGGCTGGGTCTCTGGCTGGGGTTTGTCCTGGATGTGGCTGGTGCGGGCCTCTGGCTGCAGCCCATGGCCCAGCACACAGAGCTCTGGGGGTGATGCACACCTGCTGCCGCCACCCTGAGGTTCTAGGGCACAGGGGCTGCTCCAAGTCACTGCATTCAGCTTGGGGCTGTCCTCACTGCTGCTGCTGAGAGAAGGACAAGAGCAGATCAGACAGTCCTCCACTGTTCCTTCTGGCTCCCTCCCCCGCACTACTCTGTCCCTTCCCATCCTCACACCAGTGGGCCCACCCTTGATGTCAGGCCTCTTCCTCTCGGTTGGGCTTATGGGCTTGCCTGCCTGGTCTGGAATTGGGGAAGCAGCTCCCAGGGCCTCAGCTGACAGGTTGAGTCCTGTTCCTTCCCCTGATGCCCAGGATCCTGCTGCTAGAAACACAGCAACTCCCTCAGGGGCTCTGGAGCTGTGCCTTGGTTTTGTTTTTGAGTCTTGAGCACTCCTTGTTAATAAAGGCCTGGGCTCAGCTAGTGGAATTAACAACAACAACAATAACAGCAAAGAAAAAGCCTGCTTTGCACAGCTGCCACCCTTTTCCGGAATGGAATAAAATGGAAACTCCTTGGCCCGCCTTGCCCAGCATTTAGCTAGAGCAGAGCTTCCCAGCTGCTGAGTGACATGGCCAAGGGGGGCTATGCATGGGAAAGGGACCCCACATGGTCTCCAGTCTGACTGTGCATACTTCTGGAGAGCAGAATGGAGGATGTCACAAAGCATGGAGCAAGCCTAGGTCGAAGGGACCAGCTCCAAAAGTCATACTGGCTATCTATCTGAGGTAGGCTGGCCCAAGGAGTCCTGGTGGAGGTTGGAGTGTGGCTGCCTAGGTTCAAGTCCTGGCTTTTCCACTTACTGACCATGTGTCCTGCAGCTGATTAATGAATCCCTCTGAGAGAAATTGTAATAATCTCATCAGGCGCTCATGGGTATCAATGTTAGATGTAAAACTCTCAGCATAGGAATGGCACATACGTGTGTAATAAATGGGTAACTGTCTATGGGGCTACTTTGTAAAATTAATAGGAAGTCACATCTGGAAAGAACTCCAGGGACCACCTTATCATGCTACTCGTGGGCCTAGGTCAGAGCTCTCAACCAGTTACTTCAAGACCTGGACAAGACTTCTGGTCCCCACCTACAGACCAGAGGGCCCTTCTCTCTGCCACTGATAGCATGTTCTTGATTTTTCTGTGAGCTTTATAAGGAAGTGTGCTCAGCTCTGCATCTGACACCAAACCAGTGGAGGATAAGTTTTGCAAGTGGATCTGAACAAGATCAAGAGAGAAGGAGTAGGACCGGTGTGGATGCGATGGACCCACATCCTTGGTTTCAGGCAGTGAGAAACCCACTGTGTGCCTTAAAGCAGTCTGTGTCTAGCTCCATCACAGGTCTTTTCAGGTGTTCAGGGCCCAGTGTGATTTTGCCACCTACCTTACTTACTTCTTTTCTCTGGGGCTGCTTGGGGAATGGGAAGGCATAAGCAGGGTGCATTTCATCCCTGAATGGCCTTTGCTACCCCCCCCCCCCCCCCCCGGGGTCTGGCAGGAAGGGGAAACACATGCATACAGGAAAGTCCAGGCCAAACTACTCTGGAGGCTGACATGGAGCCTGACAAACAATTTGGTCTTGAACTCTTTTTTAGCCCCATCCAGGTTTTGTGTTTATATGAAATTTGGTTCAGGAAACTGATTTCCCTGGTTGTTACCCAGTGGCTGGGATTCTACCTCTTCTTGGCACCTCTAGGAAGGCAGGTTACCCAACTGTTGCCCTGCTAACCACTGGGCTACCTGAGACAGGGGACTGGGAGGGGGCTGCAGAGAGCTCCTGTCTCATCAGTTCAGGCCAGAAAAAGATGAAGAGTATTGCATTTAGGGGAAAAAGTCTGGACCTTTCTTGAGGTGCAGACAGTACCCCAGCATTCTGAGATCTAGAGACTGGTATCTCACTAGGAGAGTCAGCTCAGGCCTAACAATTAAAGCTCAGCCATTGAAACCTCTGAGAACTGTTCCTGTTCCCGGGGCCCAAAGGTCAAGAGGATATAGCATGCGGTGACAGGAAGATAATCAAATCCAAGTACAGGCCAGTTGATCCTGTAAGCCTGCCCAGACTGCCAGACGCAGTGGGCATGACAGGTCCCTGCAAGCCTCTGCTTGAGAAAGAGTCTGCTCTGAGCAGTCTCTGGCTCTTAGCATCCGCTTGTTGCTCAATCTTGGGGAAACCATGCCTTGGTCCCTGCTCTTGTTTTCTCACATGCAGAATGGCAGAAAATAAGCTTGTCTTCAACAGAGAGGCAAAGGCTGGCCTGTTTCTGCTAACAGACACCAAATTCATACCTTGGTACAGGATGGGATAGGGGAATGAGCGTATTTTCATATGCACAATTTGGAATGGCTTGGAGGTGTGGTCATACCAAGTGACCCTCCATGTGACCTTGAACAGGTTACTTCTTCAGGCTACGCACACACCAAATATTGAGATTCAAGACATAAAACAACTTTTAGGCCTCCCTATTCTGGGGAGAAACCTGAGAGAAAGGCATTATTTTCTTCTTGAACAATTTTATGTTCTTCAACAATTTTATAGCTCCTGCTGTTTTAAAATGTTAGTGTTTTTAATTAATGCCATTTTATTGTCCCTGTTCTCTCAAGCTCTTCCCCTGAAGGGCACAGTTTTAAAAATCTAATAACTGAATAAGGAGCTAGTGTGAGGAATAATGCATTAACATTTATAGAGGTTCTTAGATGAAAGCCACTCTGCTGTAGGAAGCTCATTTTAGATTTAAGAAAAGAGCAATGTTACATTAAGATTCTTGCAAAAATAATCAATATTTCATTTCTTTCAAGTGGCTGGGGGAGTTTATATAACTGTTATAATGTGCAACTTTCTTGAGATAATATCTTTATTTAAAATTGACTGCCGAATACTTGGAAAAAAATTACCATTATGCTGGACAGATTGTGAAGCTGGAAACATGTGTCACTCAGGCAGAAATTAACTGCTGATTTACACAATTGTGGGCAATGCAGCGAGATAGCAAGGACTGGTGTTGGTTGAACTTTGTCTGATCTGATATTAAGATACACTGAGGGAGTTCCTTTTTAATGGTCTTCAGATATTCTGTGATTGCTCATGCAAAGGCTGTACTGATTCATGTCCCCTTGCAGCTGTGTGCCCAGGCTGTCTGCAGGCTGGGCCAGTGACATGCAACTCACTTCTCCATGCTGAGAAAGGCACACTTAGAACTCAGTCTGCCAAGGACAGGAACAGCAGCCCTTCACCTGGATTCTGGTGCCTATGTAGGATTTTGTTCTTAATCTACAAGGCTCTGAAGTTGGTGGAGAAGTGGAGTCAGGTGATCAAGGGCCTGGGAAACCAGAAATTTATATTCCATACCTCTAGGACAGGCCATTCTGGAGTTGTGGACTGGGGATTCCTGGGGACTCACCAGACACTTTCAAGGGAACTCGTGGGTTAAACCTATTTTTATCTTCATACAAAGATGCTACCTTCCCTTTTCACCCATTCTCTTGGGTGTGTGGTGCTGTCACACATGATGTCACACATGTCACACACGATGATATGAGATATCACCGCAGATTGGCTACAGAAGCAGAGGTTACAGCAGAGGCTCTTTTCAATTAAAATCTTTGAGTATTTGGTTGTCTTCCAGTTGAGCCAGACACCAAAAGGATTTGCAAAAATGGAAGACAGTGCTGCCATTCTTCTCATTAAATTTTTTTTGTGGTTGAACAAAAAAATGTTTCATGGGAATGTATCATCTGTGTTAACAGAAAATCTGTTTATTCTTTTTAAAAATAATATTTTATCAATTTCTCAGTTTTAGCTTTTAATATAGTAAAAATGGGTAGACATAACCCACATATATGAAGGCTCTTTGGGGTTCTCAATATTTTTTCAGAGTTTAAAGGGGTCCTGGGACCAGATAGTTATAGAACCTCCCAGAATCCAACTGCTGGGTCCAGACAAGGTTGCAGGGAGTGGGCCATGATGGCAAGTAATTTCATCTGTAAAAAACAGTTTCTCCACCTGTAAAATAAGGGCTATGAGGTGTAGGGCTAACTTGGTTGTTTTAAGATTTTCTCTTCTTTATTTTTTAAAAAAATTTTTTTTTTTTTAATTTTAATATTTATTTTTTAGTTCTCGGCGGACACAACATCTTTGTTGGTATGTGGTGCTGAGGATCGAACCCAGGCCGCACGCATGCCAGGCGAGCGTGCTACCGCTTGAGCCATATCCCCAGCCCTATTTTTTAAAAAAATTTTAATACAGCAGAGGCTCTTTTCAATTAAAATCTTTCTCAGGAATCAAAATATGTAATGTAATAGATAAAAGCACAGTCCACAGTCTGTTGTGGTCATATCTACTCTTTGGAAGTATTTCTCTTAAACATATTGAGTCTTGTGCCATAAGAAATTCCTTTGTTCTTTTATAGAAAATTAATTTTGTGTTCATAATTAAGTGCCGAACCAGTAAAAATGAATGGTTAGCTGGAAGCCAGGGTCAGGTAAGAATCTGAATACAGCTACATTTTTCAAAAATGAAACATCTATCAGAAGTAAGTTTGTTGTATTAAAGCCTAGTATTTAATAAAATGGACATTACCCTAAGTACATGTATGAAGACACGAATGGACTGAAAATACTTTTTGTACAATCAGTGACTTGAAAAATTGTGCTCTATATGGGTAATATGAAATGAATTGCATTCTGCCATCATGTATAACAAATTAGAATAAATAAATAATAAAAAACAAAATGGACAATGTATAAAGTCTAAAAAAAAAGAAAAAGAAAAAAAGCACAGTCACTCATGGTGGCGAGGAGACCCACACCTCTTTTTCCCATCTGATTCTTGGAACTAAGTTTGAAAACTATTGACCCAGACAATCCGTTGGGCCCACTGCCTCTGCTTTTTCTCCAGGGAAGGGCAGTGACCAAGCTCACTCCTTACCTGCTCTGGTCAAGCTGGGGTTCCCAAGAGGAGCCAGTGGAGCTGGAGCCAGGCAGCTGAATCCGGACACCAGGGTGGCAGGCAGGAGCTGTCCTTTTGACGAAAGGCAGAGGGTTGAGGGCACATAGAGCCATTCTCCTCTGTGAATCTGCCTTCAGTCGAGGCTCCAAGCTGCTTCTCCAGCATCCTGCTGGGGTCCCAAGAGCGCCCCCGGGTTCTGGTGGCAGTGATGTGGAGGCCTGCAGGTGGGCTGTCAAGGATGGTGATTTAGCTTCAAACAGAGAGGAGGTGGCAGGGCAGAATATGGAACATGTGTTCCGGGATGCTTTGGCTGTAGGGGCTTGACTGCCTTCCGAGTCTCTGGTCTCTTTGCATCCCTGAGAGGGGGACCCTGGGGGGGATGGGGAGGGCACAGAGGAAGGGGGGCTTGCTTCCGTGTGCTGGGCAGGACTGGAGACCTTGGGCTGCGCAGGCGGGCTCCCCAGGGGTGGGCTGGGCAGCTTGTGCTGGGGTGGCGGGGAAGTTCGCTTCTTTGTGTTTGGTGGGCTTAGGATCCCAAGGCTTGCTGTTGGGCTGGGAGCTGCGGGGCTAAGTGGTGGACTGGAGGAGCTGAGCACAGTGCTTGGCTGAGCAGGTCCAGGAGATGAGGGTAGACCCCGCTGCTTCCTGTCTACTTGGGGTGCCCAGTGTGCCCTGGTGGGAGAGCTCTTCCTGACTACTGGGGGGCTTCTCTCTCGGCTCTGCCTGGGGGCCTCAGGAGAGTGCGGACCACGTGTGAGTCTGGCCAGGCTCGGTTCTGAAGTCCTGCTTTGCCCAGATGTGGGGCTGGTGTGGTGCCAGGGAATTGCCTTCCGGTGGTGCTTGGAGAAGCTTGTGGCCTTCTCTGCCTGGGCCTGACTGTGAGCCCCGCCCTCCGCCTCTGGGTTGGGGCTGGCTGCAGAAGGGAGGTTCGGATCCTGGACAGGCTTCCTGGGATTGCTGCCACTCTTGCTGCTTCCTGGCCCTGCGCTGCACAGCCTGGTGGGGCTGGCAGTGCTCTTGCTGGGCAGCAGGTCAATGGGGCTCATGGAAGCTCTCAGCTTTGGGGAAGCCCACGTTCTTCTGGTAGGGCCAGCCCGTCCCAGCCCTGGTACTGGGGACCCTTCAGGGGAGCTGCCTGTTGACTTTCTGCTTTCTGGATTCTCCAGAGAAGTGAATGATTTATCCATCAGGACTTCCAGAGGTGGTGGAGGGAGGTGCTCTGGGTCCCCCTCTACTTCACAGTAGATATCCTCATTCTTGAATGCTTCTGCTGTAGGCAGAGGGGGAAATATCGGTGCTACAGGTCTCCAGCCTGTGTCCACCTTGAGACATTCTCTGCTTCCTGTTGGAGAAATTTGGGGCTTACTATACATAGGAGCAAGGCCCCTATAAATGGGAAGTCTGGGAGGCATGATGGGGACTCCCCACTTCCTGAGGCAGGGGCTTGACCCCGAGTTCCTGGAGTCCCCCAGTGTCTTCACACTCTCAGTGGGACTGAAAGTTTCAATGAGTTTCTTGACGGATGTTCTGGTGGGAGAGCCCCGGACGGAGCAGTCCTTGGCCCTAGGAGTCTCGTCCTTCTCACCAGGTGGAATGGCATTTGGCAGCAGCTCGGCTCTCTTCTGCCAGGGCTGTTCGCCCTCAGACAGGGGACTGCATTTCTGCAAAATGCTCTTGTCCTGACTAGGCAAGATGCTGAAATTCTTGGTAAGGGATGCCTTGAGCTTGCTGATGGTGTTGCTGGGGCTCACCCTGCAGTTGCTGTTGGGCCATATCGCTGCTCCCCTGGACCGCACAATCTGCTCCTTTCTCTGTCCTTGCCTTTTGGGTCCCTGGGCATAAAATGCCTCCAGTCTCTGACTGAGGTCTTTTTGGACCCTTCGCAGCTCCTGGAGGGTGGGGTCCTCCACATGGCTCTTAAGGCACGTCTCGGACTGGGACCTCTGCTGCCTCTCGGGGGTCCTCCTGCTGCCACTGACCGTGCTAGGTCTCCGTGGGACCACAGTCCTCCCCTCCTCATCCTCAGACCAGTCCTGGTGCGCCAAAGGTGCAGGGACAAACTTGATCCTTTCACTGATGGCTTCCTTCATTTTCAGAATCATTTCCTGGGCCTGGGGGCTTTCCCAGTCTGCAGGTGAAGATCGTGGCCTTGCAGGTGACACGTTTTCCTGCCCTGCACATGGACTCATGTTGCTAACTTCATCTTCCTCCTCGTCGGGGCTGCTGTTCTCACTTTCACTAAGGGGTGGAACCTCCCCAGACCTGGAGCTTTTAGGAAGCTGTACTTCCACAGGGATCCCAGTCCCTGGGGAGTCACACCAAGCACTCTTGCTTGCCTCTGAAGGCCTGGAGGTCAGAGTTTCTGGGCCAGTGCTGTGGGGGCCTGGGCTCCTTACTTTGCCCTGTGAGGTTGGATGCACTTTTGCAATGGGAGGCCTTGGACAGTCCTGGGGTCGGTCTGAACCCATCCAGAATGTACTTTGCTGCCAGGCACGTCCTGATTGCCGGGCCTCCGTCTGGGGTGAGATCCCTGGCTTCAACTCTACAGCCTCCGGGACAAAGTTCCAGCTGGCCTGCTTACCCAGCTTGTCCATAGATTTCACGGACTCATTGTCGGCACCAATGCCACTGTCCTCGGAGCACAAGGGTAGATCCTGCGGCCCAGGGTTTCCATGGCCACTTGCCAGGCTCTCCAGTTGCCTCAGAGCCCTTAGGAGGCGTTCATCCACACTCCTCTTTGTGCTCAGCTTATTTTCCAAGTGGCTTGCCGTGGAGTGGAAATAGCTGCTGGAACTCTCCAGGAAGCTCCCGGTGAGGGCAGCCACCATGCCGTGGAGCACCTGTAGCTTGCTGACCGTGTACTGCAGCAGCTGTTGCAAGAGATCTGGCTGCTCCTGGGGCTCTCCTTTCTTCAATGGCCATGCCAGATCCTCCCTAACTTCCTGGAGGAGCACTTCTCCATCCTTGGAGATCTCCCCAAGGAGCTGGCCCACCTCCTCAAAGCACAGCAGCAGGAAGCTGAGCATGGGCTGCAGCAGCCCCTGGGTCTGGCTGGCCTGCTGGACCAGGTGCAGGATTGCTTCATACTTGGAGAGGCTGGCGTGCAGGTAGGTGTAAGCATGCTGGTGGGCCTTGACCAGGGGTTCAGGAAAGTCCACTTTGCCTTCTGATTCAGTAGTAGGGAGGATAGTTTGGCTGCAATGGCCCTGTTTGCTTGAGCAATAGCATGTCAGCTTCTTTTCCCACCTGGAGGTCTCCTGTGTAGTACTTTCCATACTCTCTTCCCTGGGAAAGGCTGCCCCTTGTGTCCCATGGGTACCTTTTGTCTGGAACGGAGTGTGGCTTTGTGGTTTGTTCACCCAGGATGGAGAAGTTCTGGTTTCTGAGATCAGTCCTTCCATATCTCCCATGGGCTGACCAAGGCCTTCAGCTGTGGTTTGGGACTTCCTGGAACTCAGCTGCTCCTCTGCTGGCCTCTGTCCCTGGGGCAGGCCCCCCCAAGGGTCATAGCAGGTAGAACACTGAACCAGCAAAGGGATGGAACCTCTTCCACTGCGCCCGTGACATCCTGGCAAAATAACTGTGGGCTTTTTAAAAAACTGAACACCACTTTTTGTCAGGTTGTTCACAATGTCGCTGTGTGAAGGTGTACATCCCATGACTGCAGCTGGCCTTGCACCCACAGCCTTCCAAATTTTCAGAGAATCATCTTGAAGATAGGAACAAAACTAGTCCTTCCAGGCAATTCCAGACCAGGTTCCTTTGAAGTTCATGGCAGGAGGTCTTGAACTTGGAGGCAGCTTTCTTTACTTCCTTGGTTGCACTGAAAAGAGGGAGTGGTGCTTGTTGTCCTGTTATCCTTCTAAGTTTTGAACCTTCTGCTGTTTAGTGAGCAGCGGGACAATTCGAAAGGACCTCAGTCTCCCGGATTATGGGCCTGTGTTTTGCTCGTGTCCTGACAGATGTAAATGCAAGTGGAGCTTTAAGCCTATTAGGTTAATCATGCCCTAGCCAGTCAGCACTCACTGTGTGTTCTAATATAGAACTTCTCAGCACTTACTATCTTGGGAAGCGGATTATTTTTGCACGTGCTTATGCTTTTAATTCCGTTCAGACGCCTGCCATATGAAACCTAGAGAAATAAGCTTTAATTGCAAAAGGCTCTGGAAGAGACACATTTGTGGAAGGAAAGTGAGGGCTCGCCAATTATAGACGCTGGGAGAGAAGTGACCTTCACGGTTTAATAAGGGCAAACCAGCCGAGTGTGCTCCAACCTGCTGCAGCCAAGAAGATCCCAGAACAGACAGGGACCCCAAAGCTGTACTTTGTCGTCTGTGTGGCTTATAAATCCCCACGACTCTAGTGACAGACAATGTTCTTAAATAACAAGACAGTGAATAAAGAAGGCAGAGTTGCTTTCCTGTATGTTAGAAAATTAGTCAGATAGCAGGAGAGCTATCCTTCCTGCTTTGGAGGAGGAAAGCAGGAAAACTCACCACCAGATGAAGCTCAAAGCCAGTCACTATGGACTGCAGTGACTCAGGAGGCAATGCCTCTGCTGAGATGAGCCTTTTTATTAAACATTTCTCATAGGAAAACAAGCTAAACCTGGGCACCGGAGAGTTATTTAGTCTCTAGGAGTAGAACTCAAAGGGAAAAGGTTTTTCTTTTCAATGGCATCTTGCCTTTGGACAACAGTGGCAGCTGCCCACTTAAAAGTGACTTTTAAACCTTATTTGTTGTCAGCAAAATCTAGAGCATGGACTTGGCAAAGGGAGACATGAGTTTAGATCTTGACTCTGCCTTTGAGTTGAGGGAACTTCTGAAAGCTATTTAACTTTGTGAGGCAGAGATCATCTTTAAGAGGAGGACGATGGCATCTACTTCCCTGAGCTCTTGTGGGTATTAAGTCAATCAGTGTTTGGTAAATGCTCGGTCCAGTGCCTAGCACATGCTAGGTACTCAAAAAAAAAAAAAAAAAAAAAAAAGAAGACAAAGACGAGAAAAAAAAAAAGGTGTTCCTTATTCCTTTCCCCCTGGAAGCTAGGCCACTTATAATAATAAGAAAATTAATTGTTTGTCAAGAACCAAACTCAGGTCTTTTCCTGAATTGTCTGGAAACAATTGCTGCTGGGCTTGGAGCCCTCTAAATATGTTTGGTTGGCTATTCTATGCTGTACAGGGGGGCTCTGGGCTTCGTGCATGGCTTCATCAGGATTTCTCCAAGGCCTCATTTAGTAGTTTCTCTGTTCTTAAGCACAATGATTGCTAGTACCTGCCGGAGGCTTTTATTAACCATTTCCCATTTTTGAACATCTAGGTCATTGCCAATTTTGAGTTTTCCTAGTAGCAAAAATATGGCATTGAGCATCTCTGAGCATCTCCAAGCATCTCCTGGAGTTGCACAGATCGGAGTTGTTATTCTGATTTTACAGCCATTTTCACTTACTGAGCCCTGCACAACCAGTAATAGTAATCCTGTGTGTGTCAGGATGTCCTAGAAACAGAAAGGACTTAAAGCCACTTCCCGTGCTTCAAGGAAGCTGGAGAGTGGCTACTGGGGCTGCGTGTGGAGCCCTGGTGATGCCGATCAAGGGTGATGCCCCAGAGTGCATCATTGATAAAATTCTTGGATCTGTTTATTTGAGGCAGAACTCAGGGGAAACACAAGCTGTGTGAGTGCCTGGGGCGAACCGTGTCAGACATCAAGATATTGTTTCATTTGTTACAGCGCCCGGCTGGCTGGTGGACAGAGATGCTATGTTCTGAGACTCTTCTTTCTCCTTAGGGTCTTGCATTGAACACAGTGAAAAGCTCATTTGAAATATGCTTAATGTAAATTCTTCTCCTCTTGGGATTTGGGCCCTGGCCTGAATTATCTTTGTGAAAACTTTTGATCTAAGTGACTAAAATGATTTCTAAACCAATGATCAAAATCAAAGTATTTGCCTGGAGGATCATCTGTCAGATAGCTTTGTTCATGTTAGACTGTTTTCCTTGACTATTACAAATAATTTAGGAAGCTGTTTATACATTGCCATTCATTTTTCATTAAGACCAACTTTTGTTTTTTTTCTCTTTAAAACTGAGATAGTTTCAAATGAAAACAAAAAGCTTTTTTGGGGTGTGTTTGCAAAATGGTATTACTTTGGAAAACTAACATTTAAACATACACCCTATGTTCTATCAATTACATTCATAAGAATTTACCCAAGAGTGTTAAATGCATATGAAGACAGAGACTGGTACAAGAATAGTAATAGTAATTTGATTCATAATATTCTGAAATTGAAAACAATCTAAATGCCTATAAATAGGGAAAGTATTTTTTATATAATTATATAATCTAATACTTCCCAGCAACAAAAGAAACAAACTACCCAAACATATAACAACATGAATAAATTTTAAAAGTATTATTATGGGTGAAAGAAGCCAGACATAAGAGTACCTGCTGAGCTGGGTGTCATGGTGTGTGTATGCCTGTAATCCCAAGTAACTCGGGAGGCATGATGAAGTGGGTAGCAAGTTGGAGGCCAGCCTCAGCAACTTAGAGAGGCCCTAAACAACTTAGTGAGTTCCTGTCTCAAAATAAAAAAGAAAAAGGGCTGGGGATGTAACTCAGTGGTAAAGTGCTCAGAGGTTCAATCCCCAGTACAAAAAAAGAAAAAAGTGCATATTAAAGTACTCCATTGATACGAAGTTTAAGAACAGACAAAGTAATCTATATAGAATTCAAAAGAGTGGTTATCTCCAGGAAGAACTATTGACTGCTATGGACATGAAGGAATTTCTTAGAGTACTTGAAATTGTTTATATCTTAATTGGATGGTGGTTAAATGAGGGTATAGAGATGTAAAAATTCCCTGAGTTGTACAGTTAAGTTGTGAACTTTATGTATATCGTACATTTACCCCGAATTAAAATGTAGTATTTTATTTTTTGCTTTATGCCTAAAAGAGTCTTAGCTATGATGCTGTTAGTCTTGGATAAGGATTCATGTCAAAAGCTATCTATGCTAAGCCTCAGGCTAGCATCATTCTGAATGGACAAAAGTTAAAGGCATTCCCTCTAAAATCCGGAACAAGACAGGGATGCCCTCTATCACCACTTCTATTCAATATAGTTCTCGAAACACTGACCAGAGCAATTAGACGAAAGAAATTAAAGGCATAAAAATTGGAAAAGAAGAACTTAAATTATCACTATTTGCAGATGACATGATTCCATACCTAGAAGACCCAAAAGGGTCTACAAAGAAACTACTAGAACTAATAAATGAATTCAGCAAAGTGGCAGGATATAAAATCAACACGCATAAATCAAAGGCATTTCTGTATATCAGCGACAAAACTTCTGAAACGGAAATGAGGAAAAACACTCCATTCACAATATCCTCAAAAAAAATAAAATACTTGGGAATCAACCTAACAAAAGAGGTGAAAGATTTATACAATGAAAACTACAGAACCCTAAAGAGAGAAGTAGAAGAAGATCTTAGAAGATGGAAAAATATACCCTGTTCATGGATAGGCAGAACTAACATCATCAAAATGGCGATATTACCAAAAGTTCTCTATAGGTTTAATGCAATGCCAATCAAAATCCCAACGGCATTTCTTGTAGAAATAGATAAAGCAATCATGAAATTCATATGGAAAAATAAAAGACCCAGAATAGCAAAAGCAATTCTAAGCAGGAAGTGTGAATCAGGCGGTATAGCGATACCAGATTTCAAACTATATTACAGAGCAATAGTGACAAAAACAGCATGGCACTGGTACCAAAACAGGCGGGTGGACCAATGGTATAGAATAGAGGCCACAGAGACTAATCCACAAAGTTACAACTATCTTATATTTGATAAAGGGGCTAAAAGCATGCAATGGAGGAAGGATAGCATCTTCAACAAATGGTGTTGGGAAAACTGGAAATCCATATGCAACAAAATGAAACTGAATCCCTTTCTCTCGCCATGCACAAAAGTTAACTCAAAATGGATCAAGGAGCTTGATATCAAATCAGAGACTCTGCGTCTGATAGAAGAAAAAGTTGGCTCCGATCTACATATTGTGGGGTTGGGCTCCAAATTCCTTAATAGGACACCCATAGCACAAGAGTTAATAACAAGAATCAACAAATGGGACTTAATTAAACTTAAAAGTTTTTTCTCAGCAAGAGAAACAATAAAAGAGGTAAATAGGGAGCCTACATCCTGGGAACAAATTTTTACTCCTCACACTTCAGATAGAGCCCTAATATCCAGAGTATACAAAGAACTCAAAAAATTAGACAATAAGATAACAAATAACCCAATCAACAAATGGGCCAAGGACCTGAACAGACACTTCTCAGAGGAGGACATACAATCAATCAACAAGTACATGAAAAAATGCTCACCATCTCTAGCAGTCAGAGAAATGCAAATCAAAACCACCCTAAGATACCATCTCACTCCAGTAAGATTGGCAGCCACTATGAAGTCAAACAACAACAAGTGCTGGCGAGGATATGGAGAAAAGGGTACACTTGTACATTGCTGGTGGGACTGCAAATTGGTGCGGCCAATTTGGAAAGCAGTTTGGAGATTCCTGGGAAAGCTGGGAATGGAACCACCATTTGACCCTGCTATTGCCCTTCTCGGACTATTCCCTGAAGACCTTAAAAGAGCATGCTACAGGGATACTGCCACATCGATGTTCATAGCAGCACAATTCACAATAGCTGGACTGTGGAACCAACCCAGATGCCCTTCAATAGATGAATGGATAAAAAAAATGTGGCATCTATACACAATGGAGTACTATGCAGCAATAAAAAATGACAAAATCATAGAATTTGCAGGGAAATGGATGGCACTAGAGCAGATTATGCTTAGTGAAGCTAGCCAATCCCTAAAAAACAAATGTCTTCTTTGATATAATGAGAGCAACTATGAACAGAGCAGGGAGGAAGAGTAGGAAGAAAAGATTAACATTAAACAGAGACATGAGATGGGAGGGAAAGGGAGAGAAAAGGGAAATTGCATGGAAATGAAGGGAGACCCTCATTGCTATACAAAATTACATATAAGAGGTTGTGAGGGGAATGGGAAAATAAACAAGGAGAGAAATGAATTACAGTAGATGGGGTAGAGAGAGAAGATGGGAGGGGAGGGGAGGGGAGGGGGGATAGTAGGGGATAGGAAAGGTAGCAGAATACAACAATTACTAATAGGGCTTTATGTAAAATTGTGGATGTGTAACCGACGTGATTCTGCAATCTGCATTTGGGGTAAAATTGGGGGTTCATAACCCACTTCAATCTAATGTATGAAATATGATATGTCAAGAGCTTTGTAATGTTGTGAACAACCAATAAAAAAAAGGACTCATGTCTTAGTTGTGTATTGTTGCATAACAAATTAGCATAAAATTTTGCAGCTAAAACAATACATATTATTTCACAGTTTTTGTGGGTTAGGAATTTGGGAGCAACTCAGCTGGGTGGTTTGGCAAAGGGTCTTTGTGAGGTTGTAGTCTAGATACCATCCAGGGTTACAGACATCTGAAGGCTTGCCTGGAGCTGGACTATTGGTTCCAAGAGAGCTCATCCACATAGCTGTTGATGGAAAGCCTCAATTCCTGAGTATATTGGCCTTTCCACAGGGCTGCTTGAGTGTCCTTACAACATGGTAATTGGCTTCCCTGAAGCCAGTGGTCCAAGAGAAAGCAAGGAGAAGGTCTCTATGTCCTAATCTCAGAAGTCAAGGCTGGGGCTGGGACTCAGCAGTAGTGCACTTGCCTGGCATGTGTGAGGCACTGGGTTCAATTCTCAGCACCAAATATAAATAAATAAAATAAAGGTCTAGCAACAACTAAAAAAAAAAACTAAAAGAAAGTCACCTTTACTTTATCCATATTCTTTTAGAAGCCAATCACTAAAAACAATCACACTGAAGAGGAAAATTACGTTCCACCTTCAAAGGTCATTTAAAAAAAAATCGAACTGGGCATGGTGGTACACACCTGTAATCCTAACTCAGGAGGCTGAGGCAGGAGGATCACAAGTTCAAAGTGAGCCTCAGCAATTTGGTGATGCCCTAAGCAATTCAGTGGGACGCTGTCTCAAATAAAAAGTGCTGGCTGTGTTGCTCAGTGGTTAAGTACCCCTGGATTCAAACCCTGAAACAAAAATAGATCTAGGCATATCATAGGTCAAATCATGGCATCCCAAACATAATTATATACAGTAAACATTAGTTTATAGTGATGCTAGTTCTTGTCCTTCTGCATGTTAAATAAGTTCCACCTCATTTTGGTCAGTTTTTGGTTACTATGGTCAAAACACCTGATAAGAACAACCCAGAGAGGAAAAGTTTATTTTGGGCTCATGGTTTCAGAGGTTCAGTCCATGGTTGGCCGACTCTGTTTTGGACTTGAGATAGGGCAGAACATCATGGGAGAAAGGTGTGGAATGGCAGAGTAGAGCTCCTTGGTTTATGGAAGCTGGGAAGGAGAAGGGGAGAGGGAGAGGGAGAGGGGGAGGGAGAGCAAGGAACAAGTCGTAGTCCAAGGGTATGTCTTAGTAAGTAAACTATTTCCTCCAGCCATGCCCCACCATTTAAATTATTAAACCATCAAATGAATTAATCCACTGATGATTATATCCCCTAAGATATAATCATTGCCTAAAAGTCCCACCTCTAAACCTTGCTGTAATGGGACCTTGCTTTCAAAACATTTTCAGGGGACATTAAAAGTCCAAATAGCTCTGAACTGATTCATCAACAAAAGATGGTTCCAATGTGGCACCAGTTTTGAATTAAGATAAAATGCAATGTAAGCACTGTCTAGAATTATGTATAGATGAAATCATTTAGCTTTTTTTTTTTTTGGTTAACTTTTTTTCCTCAACACAGTTAATATTGGGAGTAATTCGTGTTGTTGGATGCATCAATAATTCATACCTTTATGTTGCCATGTAGTGTTTTCACATGATTGACTTCTGATTAATAGCTTTACCCTTCTCCTAAGAGAATTTGCCCAACTCATATGTAATTTAAAATAAAACTGAACCGGTCTGCTTTTAGCACTGATCATCAACCTCAAAATACCCTACTGTTAATATGAGCATTAAATGCAATTTTTTACTGTCTTCATCATTGCTGACATGAAGCAAAATATTGTGTACAACTCCAATAATAATGGGTAAGGTTAAAAACATCACTTCCCCCCCCCACCAAAGTAGCCAAAGGGAAATGTAAAACACGAACTAATCTCAAATATTATTGTATAAATTCTTGCAAAACCAAATCTAATTCAAGTGTGTTGTGATGGAAAGATGAGTCATTCAATTTTTGTTTCTGTTTCATTGTTTTAAACAGTAAGACCTTTATTAAGGGAATCACATGTACTTTGAAATGTTTACCAAGGATTCTTCTAACTCACAATCTCTGTGAGGTGGATACTAACCCTATCTTTTTTTTTTTAAATGAGAAAATAAACACAGGAAATTAACTGACTTGCTCAGAATGAAATGTTTCTTTTTCTTAATAAAAGTATTACTTAACATCTTTTTAGGTTATTTGAAAATAGAAATTTCATATATGTAGTGAATGAAAGGTTGGGTCGTTAACAAGAGTGAGAAAATTTAAGGAACTTTTGAGTAGTGATATAGACTGGAGGACTTAAGGAGTATAACTTATTTAGCTACTATCTTTTTAGAGATGCATATTTTTATTATAGATATAATATGTTAAAAAATTTATATATGAATATTCCCAGCAGCACTATGCAAAATAAAGATGTAGGTAACCCAAGTGTTCATTAGCTGATGAATGGATAAATAAAATGTGGTATATATAATATTATTTAGCTGTAGAAGGAATGAAATACTGATATATACTACAACATAGATGAACCTTGAAGATATCATGCTAAGTGAAAAAGGTTAGAAATAAAAGGTCACATATTGTATGATTTAATTTATATGAAGTATCCGCTACAGGAAAAACCATAGAAATAGAAAGCAGATTAATTGTTGACAGGGACTGGGGGTTGGAGAAGGGCAGAAACAGCTTGATAGATACAGGGTTTCCTTCTATAGTTATGAAATGTTTCAGAACTAGATAATGGTGATGGTTATACATACCCAAACTAAATGACATTGAATTGTACACTTTAAAATGTTTAAAATGGTAAATTTTATGGTATGTATACACTGCTATGGAAAAACAATATATGCTTTGTAAAAATTTAGAAAACATAAATAAGCTTGAAGGAAAATAGAAATCTATCATATGTATGTATGTATGTATGTATGTATTTACCTAGACTTTCTAGCTATTTCTTATTCAATACAGAATCTTGTTCTACATACAATTTGTTACCTAGGTTTTCTTTTATTTATTTATTTTTTTTGGGTAGATTTACATTCATACCATTAGTATGCTTTATACCATTCTTAATGACTATAATATTCTACCGATTGAAGAAAGATAGATGCTTTTTTTTTTAAGAGAGAGAGAGAGAGAGAGAGAGAGAGAGAGAGAGAGAAAGAGAATTTTTTTTAATATTTATTTTTTAGTTTTTTTTCCGCGGACATAACATCTTTCTTTGTATGTGGTGCTGAGGATCGAACCCGGGCCACACGCATGCCAGGTGAGTGCGCTACCGCTTGAGCCACATCCCCAGCCCGAGATAGATGCTTTGGTTAGACTCATTATTGAACATTTAGGTTAGATTGAAGGTAGGTATTACTAAAATATTCTTGTAGGTAAATTTACTCACATAATTTTCTTTTTCAGGACAAATTCTGGGATGTGAACTTGTTTTGCTAAATAATGTAAACTTTTTTAAAAAGTCAGAAATTTTCTTTTTCAGAATAGTTCTAGATTGACTGAAAAAAATGAAGCAGAGAATTCCTGGGTCCCTCTCCTCATCTACACAGTTTTCCTTATTATTAACATTTTACAATACTATGGTACTTTTGTTACAATTAAGGAAATCAGTCTTGATATGCTGTTATTAACTAAAGCCCATCCTTTGTTCAGGCTTCCTCAGTGTTTAACTGTATCCTCCTTTTGTTCAGGATCTGAGCCAAGATATCACATGACATTTAACAGGCACTCTCCTTAGGCTCCTTTTAGCAGTGACAGTTTCTCAAACTTTCCTTGTTTTTGATGGATGACCTTGATAGTTTTGAAGAGTCCCAGTCAAATACATTGTAGGACATCCCTCAGTTGAGAGTTGTCTTGTGTTTTTCTTATAAACAGGGGTTGTGGGATCTTGGAAGGAAGATCACAGAGGCTCTCTGTCATTTTCATCACATCAGTTCAAAAGCACATACTGTCAACATGATTTATGACTGTCAATGTTGAACTTGATCGATCACCTGGATGTAGTGGTGTGTGCATGCTGCAGTACCCCATTGTGAGTTTACTCTGCCTTCCCTGGGCATCCTGAACTCTATGAAAGTCACTGTGTGTAGCTACACTTAAGAAATGGGGAGGTATGCTCCCCCTGAATATAAACATTTTTAAGGCTTTAGCTACATAACTTTCCAGAAAGATTATACTAGTTTCTTAACCCCCAGCAGTGATGTAAAAATCCACTTTATTGCAAGCTTGCCAGTGCTGGGCATTAGCCTTTAAAAAGTCTCTGCTGATTTGAAAGAAGGAAAATATGGCATCTCATTTTTGTTTGCAGTTCCTAGTTTGAGAGTTTGCGTATTTAGAAAGTATCTTTTTTTCAAATAAAATATTCTATTTTTTAGTATATGATGGTTTAATTGCTTTATTATTTATTTATTTTTATTTGTTCTAATTAGTTACACAGTAGAATGCACTTTGACACATCATACATAAATGGGGTATAAGTTCTCATTCTTCTGGGCTGTGCATGATGTAGAATCACACCAGTCGTGTAATCATATATGTACATAAGGGTAATAGTGTCTGATTCATTCTACTAGCTTTCCTACCCCTATCCCCCCTCTGCTACCCTCACTCCCCTCTACCTAATCCAAAGTAACTCTATTCTTCCCTAGCCCCCCTCCCTTTTTGTGAATTAGCATTCACATATCAAAGAAAACATTCAGCTTTTGGTGTTTTGAGATGAGCTTATTTTGCTTAGCATGATCTTCTCCAGCTCCATCCATTTACCTGCAAAAGCCATAATTTCATTCATCTTTAAGGCTGAGGAATATTCCATTGTGTATATATACCACAGTTTCTTTATCCATTCATCTGTTGAATGGCACCTAGGTTGGTTCCATAGTTTAGCTATTGTGAATTGAACTGCCATAAACATTGATGTGGCTGTGTCATTATAGTATGCTGATTTTAAGTCCTTTGGGTATATACTGAGGAGTAGGATGGCTGAATCAAATGGTGGTTCCATTCCAAGTTGTCTTAGGAATCTCCATACTGCTTTCCAGAGTGCTTGCACCAATTTGCAGTCCCACCACCAATGTGTAAGTGAACCTTTTTCCTCACATCCTCACCAACATTTATTGTTGCTTGTGTTCTTGATAATTTGCCATTCTTATTGGAGTGAGATGAAATTTTAGTTTTGAATTTAATTTCTCTAATTGCTGGAGATGTTGAACATTTTTTCATATTTGTTTATTGATGTTCTGAGCCACTTTCCTTGACCACACTTTTCTGCCATGGTGTTCTGCCTCACCTCAGATGGAAAGCAATGGAGCCAGCCATCTATGGACTGAGGCCTCTGAAACCATGAGCCCCCAAATAAGCTTTTCTTTTTCTATAATTATTATTCTCAGGTCTTTTGGTTACAGCAATGAAAAAGCCGGCTAAAACAATGGATTACCTGTAACATATCTTTGTTCATTTAAAAAATCGATATGCTTATTTTTATCTTATTAATTTTCTGGATATTAATATCTTAGCTGGTAACTTGTATTCCTACTTTTGTTGTTGTTGTTTGTTTTTATTTTGCCTTTAACTTTTATGATATTGTGGTATAGTTTTCATGTAATTTTTCTTTGTAATTTCTATCTTTATTGTCATATTTACATTTTGTAAAATATATAAGGCTAAATTTACATTTTGTAAAATATCCTGATCAATTTGTATTGAGAAAATCATTATTTTTTAAAGCAGAGACATAGTGTGGGAAACTTTGGTTTGAGTGGATTGAGCTTTGTCATGATGATGGGAAACAGCAGACAACATTTCAAGATGGATAGCTGTAAATTACAGCCTCTCCGGCATTACACAAGGGGTTTAATGTTTCAGAGAATCTCAAAATGGAAATGAACTGGCTGAACATACCATGATAAGTTCTTAGGCCAAAAAAAAAAAAAAAAAAAAGAACAAATGGGTGAGTTGGAAACGTGTACATGTGAGCCCCTGAGCTAGAGATAAGCTTTAGAGGGTCCCAGGATAAGAGCTGTTCTTGTGAAGTCAAGAAACTAGTGTTTTCACCATCTGTATTAGTTTTCTTGGGCTGCCATTACAAAGGATCACAGACGGGGCAGTTTAATCAACAGAAATGTATTTCCTCACAGTGCTGGAAGCCAGAGGTCCAATGCTGGCTCACAGAGGCCATCCTGCAACTCCCCCTGGTCACCTTCTGGGTGCGCCAGTGCATGCCAGGATGGGAAGGAAGAGCGGAGTCACCTTACAGTGCATCCTCTCATAAGGATACTAGTCACATTGGATTAGAGCCCACCCTGATGGCCTCATTTAACCTTTATTACCCCTTTAAGGACCTCATCTCTAAATACAGTTAGTTTCTGATGCGCTTTGCTCTTTCCTTATGCTCATCAGATTTCCTCAGTGTTTCTCAGGCACCTGAGGCTTGGTGACACACAGAAGCAGAGTCATGAACCTTTTTTTTTTTTTTTTTTTTTATACCAGGGATTGAATTCAGGGGGCTTAGCCACTGAGCCACAGCCCTTTTTAACTTTTTAATATTAAGACAGGTTCTTGCTAAGTTGCATTGGGCCTTGCTAAGTTGCTGAGACTAGCTTTGAACTTGCAGTCCTCCTGCTTTAGCTGCTGGGATTATGGCCATGTGCCACTACACCTGGTTAAAGTCCATGAATCTTCGACTTCTGCACTGACAGACTTCAGCTGTAAGATGGGAAAGGTCTGAAGGGGATGAGAGCAGACAGAAGACCCGAGGCTCAGGGAGAGTTTAGAGAGAGGTTGCAGGGTGATCTGAACGTGGGGCTCCCTGTGCCCCACCTCTGACCACAAGGCCTCCTCTGAAGGATCCTGAGAGAAGAAGGATGCGCTTGTGCTTCTCTTCCTGGTAAAGTCTAAAGCTGGGGAGCAAGTAGGCCATGGGGCAACTGCCTCAAGTAACCTTGATGTGCCAGAGTAGGAATGGTGTCTGGTACCAAAGGATGGGAGACTTGGGCAGCAGCCTCCCATCAGAGTGGTATGGGAGGGCACCCACAGTGTCCTGAAGGATTCCAAGTAAAACAAAATTTCTCAGCACTAGTGAGAGCCAGGTGAGGACATAGTCGCACTCTCAATGCAGAGAAGTAACGGGAACCTTCATGTACCATGAAATATGCAGGTCACTTTTCAAGAGCACACCTGACATCTGTGATGCCCAGAGCCAAACAGGACAAATTAGGATCAAGAAGGGGACCCCCTTGGTTAAGCCTTGAGGAGCTTCGACTTAATTCCAGGAAGAAAGAGGGGGGAAAAGACAGATTTTAAACTTAATTGTGACTGAGTTATAAATTTGAATTGATGAATTTGAATGAGTTTATCTGAAAGTGACTAGATTAAATTTTCTCCACTTTGAGGCAGAATGGAGGCTCAAGACAGAAATTATACTCAATTATAGGAGAATAGAGAAAATTACATTTTTGCACACACAAGTCAGTGACTGTGAAATTTGTACTGGTTCCAATAATTACAGGCAGCCAGGTGTCAGTAAAATCTCAAGAATAGACCAAAGAATCTTTATGTGCTATTCTCCCAAGTTATTATCTGATCTGCCGCTATAGCTCAAAAGATCAGCACAGTGTCTTATCATCAGAAATTGTGGTGAAACCCAGTAGAATTTCTGCTCAAAATGTTCTCTTTAAATCAGAAAGCAGAGCCAAATGTTGTAGGGTAGAAAAAAATTTTTTCCCCTGAGTTCTGAGGATGCCCATATAACCCTATGACCAAAAGGGGGAAAATATGAAATTTCAGGTGACAGATAGCTCCTGTTTGCCCCAACAGGTCTGCTCTTCACCGGTTCTCACCTCTCGCTGAGTCCTGGGAGGCAGATATCTGTGGATGCATCACTAGGTCTCCTGCCTTGGAGGCATTTAGGCTGGAAGGAGCTCCTAGGAAGAAAAAGAATGCTTGGGGAATATTGAAATATTGATTCCCCCATCTTTCCATGCTGATCACCATGGCTTGGCTGGCGCCCTCTCTGGAAGACAGCCTTCTCCGCAGAGCTCTCTTCTGAGCTCCAACCTTGGCTCTCTCCTTGCTTTTAGGCTGAGGTAGTAACATGCTATTAATATTGCCTAAGAGTACTGCTCTTTCCCTTGGGAGTCTCCTAAAAGTTTGCCCCTCCCTTGAAAATTTGTGCCTTTATTAAACTCTTCTCTAACTTCCCCACTGAGTCTACTGTGATATCTTGGCTAATCCTTTGGGGACAGTTATGGAAAGTTACGTGCTATTTGCATGAGTTGAGGAACTGGATCATGCTGACACCTGTAGTATAAGGAGCATGTTTCCCTTGTGCAGCTGACTCAGAAGCCCTGAATGAGCAGGACTAATGATATTAATACCTATTTTGTAGGTACTAATAAATTCCAGAGTCTTCAGTGCCTAATTGTGGATGTACTTCAAAATCTTCCAACTCTTAGGTTGTTCATTAGAAATAGTTGATTATTGTATAGCTGTGAAAAAAAGATAAACAATAGAAAATTCTGGATACCAAAGGGATAGATGTTCTTTTTAGAATGATTGCATTAAGCAATTCTTGGCTAAGGATTTTTATTAGGTAGACAATGGCTGAGAATTCATATTTGGATTGAAAGAGGGAAGGGAGGAGTCACTTGGCATGTTTGCTCTCTGTTCTGTTGTACCCGGCAGTGTTATTTCAATAGAAACCATGATCTCTCCAACTCCTAGCCAACCATTTTCTGGTTAAAGAAAGTTCGAGAAGCTCTAAGGCCTCCCTCACGTTGATAAGAGGGAGGGATATTTCCTGAATTCAATGTTCCTTTGCCACTAACTAAACACTTTTTATTTTTTAATAAACTTATCATTCTGCTAACTGGAATTTTCCTTTTTTTTAGGGGGAGCAGCTTCCTCTTAGATGTGGTTCAGTAACAGCTGGATTAAAAAGACTTGCACTTTATTAAGAGCTAGAGTCTTCACGGTGTCATATGTGTCGGATTTATCTCTGTAGTATGGTGACTAGAAAATTGTCACTGCAGGTGATTTTCAGTGGAATAATAGACTTTGTCTTTTCAAAGACTTGCCACAACCCACGAAGCTCTGGGCTTGCCATTGGGGGGCATTTCTCGCTTTGAACATGATGTGATGGCTGATCTGTTTGCAGAGGAGAGACCTACCAAAGACCCGAAAATTCTCTTGCTCTGCTCTATTCTTTTTTTTCCTTTAAAAAAACCATTTATTTATTTATTTTTAAATAATTGAGGATTGAACCCAGTGCCTCACATGTGCTAGGCAAGCGCTCTCTACCTCTGAGCCACAGCCCTAGCTCTCGCCCTGTTCTATTCTTAAGAGCAGATGGGAAAGCGCAGCTCCAAACTCACTGGGGGTCCTGCGCCTCTCATTAGTGAAAGAAACCCCTGAAGCCCATCCTAGGTGATGAGGGAATTTGAACAGAAACAGGACTTTTTCTGCCCTCCAAAGGTAAGCCTCTGACAGCAGTGACCACTGATACCAATGAGGCTTCTTTACCTCAAATAGACTGCTACCTTCTCACACCCAGGATTCCACATGAGCGAAGCTTATGTCTTATAGATGCAATTTAGTACCTAGTTCTGAAAACAGTCTCTTCTTAGCTCCCCAGAAGAAGGTAGACGACACTTCAGGAAGCTTGGTTAGAGTTCAGGGTGACTAAGCTCCTAAATAATTTGACACTGACTTTGAAAGAGTCTCTTAAAACTTCCTGGGCTTCTTCCACGTGAAATGATGGGCAAGGCCCCATTAGCGGTTCTTCTCTCTCTGCCATTATTGCTAGAAGTCTAGGAGGAAAGTTAAGGGTCATAATTAATAGTCCCTGGCCCTTTAAATCTGGTATCCACAGCACCACAGGTCATGCCATTATTATGTATTTGTGGCCTATAGGAACACTGGCTGGGCACTCAAAGGAGGACTCCACCAAAGAGAGGCGAGCCAGTGCCTGCCATCACCACCCTGGCTTTCTGCAATTGGAATCTGTGGAGGAGCTAAAGGGAGCCCATTATGAAAACACTCATTTCCATATACTCCCAACCACCACGCTAAACAATTTGTACACTTGCTGAGGAAGACCCATAAGTTACTGAAAAGGTTTTTCCCAGGTGACATTTGAGAAGACAGTCGCATGACCAGGGTAAGTCTCATTGTATTATAAATCTCTTGTCCATTCAGACCTCTGATGAGACTTATTTCTGTTTAGGCAGAGCTGAATAACCTGAATGAAGCATAGTATTATTTTAGACAAATTAATATGGGTTTCAGTAACTGGTTATGTATACTGTCAGGCAACTTAGACATATCTTATAGAGATTCAAAAATGTCAGCTCACTGCTACGAAACCAAAGTATTAAAGATGCTTCATAATCTACTTTTTCCTCCTTTTTACAATCAAATTGTTTTTTGATACATTATTATTAACTAAAGTCCACAGTCTGCTTTAGGACTTGTTTTTTTGTGTTGTACAGTATGTTTTTTTGACCAGTGCATAATGTCATGTACCTACCATTAGGGTGTCATACAGAAGAGTTTCCTTGTCTTAAAAGTCTCTTTTGTGCTACCTCTTCATCCTTTCTCACTCTTCTCCAGCCCCTGGCAGCCACTGTCCATTACTGTCTCCATAGTTTTGATTTTCCAGAATGCCATATAGTTGGAATCTTACAATACTAGCTTTTCACACTGGCTTTTCTTATTTAACAATATGCATTTAAGTTTCTTCCATGTCTTCTGGTAGCTCAATAACATTACTTTTTGTCACTGTATAATATTTCATTTTAACCAGTTTGTCCATTCACCTATTAGAGGACATCCTGGTTGTTTCTAGCTTCTGGAAATTATTCATGTGCAGGTGTGTGTGTGGGGCGGGGCGGGGAGGGAAGGAGAACATAAGTCATAAGTTTTCAAATCACTTGAGCAAATGCCTGGGAGTGTGATAGAGGTGTCATATGGTAAGACTTTATTTCAGCTATGTAAAAAGCTGACAAATTGTGTTCTAGAGCAATTATACCATTTTGTACCCCAGTCCTCTTCATCAGCACTTGTTGCTGTTAGCGTTTCTAATATCAGACATTTTAGAAGGTGTGCCAGTGGTATCTCATTTTTGTTTTAATTTGCATGTTCCTAATGATATATGACATGAGCATCTTTTTCATAACCTTATTTACTATCCTTATATCTTCTTTGGTGAAGTATCTGTTCAGATATTTTGCCCATTTTATTGTTGAATTTTAAGAGTTCTTTGTAAATTTTGGATGACAGTTCTTTACCAGACACGTTTTGTAAATATTTTTTTTCCAATCTTTCGTTCAACTTTATTTTCATATCAGGGTTTTTCATAGAGCAGAAGTTTGTAATTCTAACGAGGTCCACCTTGCCAATTCTTTCTTTCATGATTGTACCTGTGATGTTGTATCTAAAGGTCACCAAATTCAAGGTCACCTGCATTTTCTCCTGTTATCTTCTGAAGTTTTATAGTTTTGAATTTTACATTTATGTCTATCTTCCAATTAGAGTTAATTTTTGTGAAAGATATGTGATCTGTGTCTGGATTCATTTTTTATTGGTATTTTTAATTTCATAGAACAATGGGTTTCATTGTGACATCAAACATAATATGATGAATTTCATTTCCCAATACCTCCCATTATCCTCCCTTTCCCATTCCCCTGATTTCCCTCCTCTTCACTAATGGTCTCCCTTCTACATTCCTGACATCTTCTTTGTTCTCCCTGCCATACCTTCCACATTTAATGGAAACCATATAGTACTAATTTTTCTATTTCCATTCATTTTCCTGCAGATGACATAGCTTGGTTCACTTTTTAGGGCTCCATTATATACTACATTTTCTTTATCTATCTATCGGTTGATGGGTGCCTCAGCTGATTCCTTAACTTGGCTATTGTGAATTGTGCCACAATAAACATGGGTATGTTCATATCTCTGTAGTGTGATGACTTTAAATCTTTCAGGTAAGTACCAAGGAATGGTTTGGCTGTTTCCTGTGGTAATTCTATTTTTAGTTTTTTGAAGAATCTATATACTGATTTCCATAGTGCCCACCATACTTACATTCCTTCCAACAGTGTCTATTCCTTTTTTCCCCACTCCATGCATTTATTATTATTTATATTCTTGATGATTGTCCTTCTATCTGGGGAAAGATGGATTTGTATTTCCCTGATGGCTAAAGACATTGAAATTTTTTTTCACATAATTTTTGGCCACTTGTACTTTGAGAAGTGTCTATTCATTTTATTTGCCCATTTATTAAATGGATTTTTTGGGGGGTGTTGAGGTTTTTGAGTTCTTTATGTATTCTGGATATTAATTCTCTCAGAATTGTAGCCAGCAATGATTTCTCTCCCATTCAGTAGCTATCTCTTCACTCTGTTAATTGTTTTCATTGCTGTGCAGAAGCTTTTAAAATTTGTTTTATCTTGAAAATCCCATTTATGAATTTTTGCTATTATTTTCTGGGCTATAGGAATTCCATTCAGGAATTGTGTATGGTGTCTACTTGTCAAAGTTGTCTTCCTTATGCTTTCTTTTTGCAGTTGCAAAGTTTCAGGTCTTATAGTTAGGTCTTTGATCCATTTTCAATGGTATACAGAATGAGAGAGAGGGATCTAGTTTAATTCCTCTATGTATGGATATTCAGTTCCCCCAGCACCATTTATTAAAGAGGCTTTTAATTCTCCACAGTATGGTTTGGGTACCGTTGTAAAGAATCAGATGACTATGGTTGTGTGGGTCTGTCTCTATGTCTTCTATACTTTTCCATTGGTCTACATGGCTTTTAATACTAGTACCATGCTGGTTTTGTTTTGATGGCTCTGTAGTATAGTTTGAAGTTGGTTACTATGTTGTCTCTAGCATTGCTCTTTTTTTGCTCAGAATTTCTAATATTTTAATAAGGATTTTTTGTATCTATGTTCATCAAAGATATTGATTCGTAGTTTTCTCTCCTTGAAGTGTCTTTATCTGGTTTTGGTATCAGGGTGCTGCTGACTTTGTAGCATGAGTTTGGAAGTGTTCTATTACTTTCTATTTCATGAAGTAATTTGAGGACCATTGGCATTAGTTCTTCTTTAAAGATCTGATAGAATTCAGCTCTAAATTCTATCAGAATTCTAGTGTGTCTAAGGGTTTATCAGTCTTGTTTATGTTTCAAAGAATCAACTCTGTTTTATTGCTTCTTTTAGTCTCTGTTTCACTAATTTCAGCTCTGATCTTTATAATTTCTTTTCTTCTACTGGTTTTAGGATTGTTTTACTTCTTGTTTCTCTAAGACTTTGAGATACATCATTAGGTTATTTATTTGAGATTTCTCTGATTTTTTAATGTAGACATTTTATATCTATAAACATCACTCTTAGAATTGCCTTTCCTGTATCCCACAGATGTTGGTACATTGTATTTCTAATTTTTGTTTGATTCTAAGAATTTTTAAATCCCCCTCAATTTCCTCAATGACACTCATCATTCAAAAGTATATTGTTCAATCTCGGTGAGTTTGAATAAGTTTTGTAGTTTTACTTGCTATTGATTTCTAATTTCATTTCATTATGATCTGATAAGATACAAAATTATTTCATTTTTTTATTTGCTAAGATTTTCTTTATGGCCTAATTTCATGATCTATTCTGGATAAAATTCCATGCATAGCTGAAAAGCAGGTATATTTAGCTGTTCAATGAAATGTTCTATAGATGTGTGTTAAGTCCATTTGATCTATAGTATAGCTTAAGTCTATAGTATCTTTGTCAATTTTGTTTTTTCTGGATGACTTATGCACTAGTAAGAGTCATGCATTAAAGTTACCCACTACTGTTGTATTGGGACTTATCTGTTCTTTTAGGTTAAGTAGTGTTTGTTTTATGAAGTTGGATGCACCAACATTTGGGGCATAAATATTTGCAATCATTATTTCTTCTTATTGGATTTTTCCCTTTACCAATATGTAATGACCTTTGACTTTTATGATGAATTTTGGCTTGAAGTCTGTTTTGTTGGATAGGAGATTCCTATTTGTTTTCAGATTCCACTTGCATAAAATATCATTTTTTATCATTTTGTTTTCAGCTTACAAATATATTTGCTGGCAAGGTGTGTTTCTTGCATAAAACATACAGTTAGGTCTTATTTTAAAATCCAATCTGCCAGTCTATGTCTTATTTGAAGAATTATGACCATTTCAATTTCTATGTTATTATAGAGAGGTATGTACTACTTCCTGTCATTTTGTTTATCTCTAATTCCTAATTCTCATTTACTTATCTACTATTCTAATGAGATTTATTTTTTCCCAAATTGGCTTGGATATTTTTATCTTCTTCTGTACGTATGATTCTTTTTAAAAAATATTTATTTTTTAGTTTTAAGTGGACACATATCTTTATTTTACATTTATGTGGTGCTGAACTCAGTGCCTCAAGCATGCCAGGCGAGCACTCCACCACTGAGCCACAACCTCAGCCCCTGTGTGTATGAATCTTTTAAGTATCTTCTGCTGTGCTGACATAGTAGTCATGAGTTCTTTTAGTTTATCCTTTTCTTGGAAGGTTTTTATTTCTTATTCAACTTTGAAGGATAGCTTTGTAGAATATAGTGATATAGGTTGGCAGCTATTTCCCTTCAGAGCTTGAAATACATCATTTCATGTTCTCTTGGCCTTTGGAGATTCTGCTGAGAAATCTATAGTTATTCTGATGGATTTACCTTTATTGGTGACTTGATGCTTTTCCCTTGAAGCTTTTAAAAATTTCTCTTTGTTCTGAATTTTTGGCACTTTAAGTTTAATATATCAGGAAGAAGTTCTTTTCTTGTCATGTCTATTTGAAAGTCTACATTTCTCTAGTATCTGCATGTTCTCATTCCTAAGATTAGGAATATTTTCTACTATTATTTTTCAGAATAAGTTTCTTTGCCATTAGCCTGTATCTCACTCCTTCTCAAGACCTGAGTCTTAAATTTGATCTTTTAATGTTGTCCTAGAACTCTTGGATATCCTGTTCATAGTTTCTCCAATGTGAACTGGAGAACTAAGAAGCACGGCCCATACAGGGTCAATGAACTATGACACTATTTTCAGCTGTATCTATTCTGTAAGAGGTAGAATAAGCAACATAAGATCCCCTATGTTTTGGCTTTAATGACTTCATATCAGCAACCAGAGATAAAGAACCATTATTTTCTTCTGCATTTATTAGACAGACAACTGTCCTTTTTTCCATTGAATTGTCTTTGCTCCTTTATCATGTTTGATTTGTCAGTGATCCATTGTCTATATTGGGGGAGGTATATTTCTAAGCTTGCCTTTGATTTGCCTATTCTTTTTCCAGTTCCACATTATCTTGATTATAGCTTTGAAGTAAATCTTTATGCTGGTAGTGCCAATTCTCTGACTTTGTTCTTCTTCAATATTGTGGTGGCTATTTGGGTCTTTTAATTCTCCACATATACTTCAGAATTTGTCAATATCTGCAAAACAATTTGTTAGGATTTTGAGTAGGATTGCATTGAATCTATAGATAAAGTTGGAAAGAACTGACATCTTAATGATATTGAGTCTTCCTATTCATGAACATGGAATATTAATTTAGACCTTCTTTGATTATTTTTCATCAGAATACTGTAGTTTTTCTCATGTAGATCTTGTACATAGTTAGCTTTATATACAAGTCTAGACAGTAGAATGAATCAGTCATAACTTTCCTATGTTCGTATATAAATATGCAACCAGTGTAATTCCACATCAACCACAAAATGGGAAGTTATACTCCATGTATGTATATGACAAAATACATTCTACTGTCATGTATAACTAAAAGGAACAAATAAAACAATTAGATTTATACATAAGTCTTTTTTTAAATGAAATTTCAAATTCTTATTATTGCTGGTATAGAGGAAAGAAACTAAATTTTGTACACCAATTCATGTATTAAATGCCTTTTTTCCTTTGATTTTTCCTCTCTTTTGTTTCCTATTATCTGTTAAAAGAAGGAAACTCAGACTTTGTAGAAAGATAATAAATTAGTCTTTAAAATTAATAAACTTTGTTTATTATACCAAGTTAAGCAGATGGTACAGAGAATTTCTACATATCCTTCACCCACTCACATTTTCTCCTCCTATTAATATCTTGCATCATCTTGCATTCAATTTTAAGTTTACTACAACAAGGAGGTATTGAATACATTCTTTATTCTTTGCCCTCACAGAATTTACAATTACACTGAGAAGGCAGGGCAAAGTGCTTCCATGTAAGAAATTAATACAAAATAGTGTACAACTGAGTTTTCATATGTATCTTCCCTTAGCAAAGGGGAGAAATTAGTGTAGTTTGTAGTCGTTAAGAAATGAGAGGTAGGAAGGCTCTGAAGTTTTGAAGAGCAAACAGGACAGGGGGCCTGAATGTTGGTGTGAGTAATCAGAACTAGATAAAGGCTTAGAATTGATTTTTCTAAGCAGATCCTTTGGGTTTGGTTCTTTTGGGATCTTTGGTTTGTGGTTTACATTTATCTTTAGGTAGATATTCAGCACAATTTGCTTCTTTGAACCAAACTGAAAGGCTCATGTCAAGGAGCATTTATAAAGAGAAGCAATGCCTTTGTGGGGAAAAAAAAGTTACCAAATGGGACCATGTCTTTTTCATTTGCCACAAGAGTAGAATTTTATGTGTATTCATAAGAAAGGACCAGATAAAAAAAATAGTGACACAGACCCCATGTGAAAATTGCCCTGAGTTCTCCAGATCCCTCCCCTGCATTGTAATCACACTGTTTGGAGAAGTTCAGGCAGGAGAACTCTGTGGGATCTCTTGGGGGGTGGGGAGGAATGAGAGGAGGTAAAAAAAAAATCCCATTGCTTTTAATTTTTTATCTCTTGTCACTAAGAGGGGGAAAGAGCAAGGAGAGCATTAAGTGTCCTGTCCCCACCCCACCCTGCCTGCCACCCTTTAGTTAACTTACTTCCAGAGGCCTCTCTAGATTTACATGTAATTGCTTACTTGGGTCACCAGTAATGAAGCTACACTACTTAAGAAAGTTCTGGAAGTGGCAGAACACATTCATATTCACAGCTTTGGTCACACTTCTCCACAAACATTACCTTCTTTCATAATATATCTGTGCATCCTCTCCTCCTGATTTTCTTTCCTCTACTTCCACTACCAACACCCGAGTTCAGGCAGCCCCTCTGACTTCAATGGCAGATACTAACTTAATCTTCTGTCTCACAGTGACTGGGTTTTAAAACATTAGTGGCATCTTGGATCGATTCAGTCTTTTCCTTCATGAAGTCTCACTCTTTCTTCCTTGAAAGCATCTCTTCTTATTTTTTTTTCTTATTTCTGCCTTATTACAGGACCCCTACCACACCTTACTTTTAACTCTTCCATGCATCAAATCTAGACTTTTGGCCAGGATCTCCAGGTGTTCCCTTTTGAAACTTAACAAGACTGTCCCATTCACTTCTTTCTTTAGTCCATGGTAGCCTATGCTTATCCCTGTGCCTATCCTTTCTTTCTCCAAATAAGAATTTATGTTCTCCCTTTCTGTGTGGGGTTTCCATTTTGAGCAAATAAAAATAACAGTTACATTTAGATCTCAGATAAACAAAAATAATTTTAAAAAAATATGATATAAAATATCACTTATTTGTATAAAATTTGAACTTGTTTGGGCAATTGAGATTTTATTTGTCAACCTTACTTTTATATGGGACCTTTTCTTAATGGTCCAGTTTTCTCTGATCTCCATTTTTAGTTCCTGAAACACCTAATTCAATCTTTAATTATATTCACAGTATTGACACATATGGAGAGAATACTCATTGTTGGATACTGTACTAAGACTTTTTTTAAAATGCAAGAATAGTTCATTGAATTCTAGGAAGAAACATGGGATAAAGTGGGAACTACTATGATGCTCATATGATACATAAGGAAACTGAGACTTTGAGAGGTTTTAATTTTGTTCACGTTCTCAAAGACAATTAAGAACTTGGTTTCAATTTGTTTGTAGATCAAATAACTTGTTCCGGTTTTCTTGGCACTGTTGTCTTTTTAAAATTCAGAGTTGCACATCCTGCGAGCCCCCTCATTTCTAGGCAAAGCCTGTATATCTGAATTCAAAGCCTTGGATTCTATCCTATTTCCAAGGTTTTGTGAGTTTTAATTTTGTTCTATGTTATGTTATAAAGCCCCTAAGGGCCAGGGGCACATCTAGTGGTATTCGCTGATACTAAGGATTACTTGGCAGGTGCTTGACAAATGGAAGGAGGAGCTTTCCTCACAGACCACACCTTCTTTTCTTGGGCCTCTTTGGATTGCAGAACTGAGGACTGTGTTGATCAGTGTGCTGTGGGTGTCCAATCTCAAGATTCATCTGAGACCTGAGCATGGCTGGTGGTCTTTGCATTACACATGTTTTCATAAAGTCACTGGATATTGCTTGCAAAAATGCTCGGCTATTGCTACCAGCAAAGATGCCTCTAAATTGGTGAAATGCAGCTCCCTAGCAGGTGTGTGGTGTCTCACTCTGCAAGATGAACTTGAGAAGCTCCCTGCTGAGAAGTCTGGGTTAGGGCACTGAGTGAAGCTGGAGAAATCAAAGTCATTGTGCCATGTGGAAAGGGTACATAGAGTGGGCAGGCAGCCTATTGGCGCCTTGCTGGATGGAACAGGACCCTAGCAAGTGGGGTAGCTGCTGCTCCTTTGCTGGGACTCTGCTTTGATCCAATAGGTATATTTCCCAAAGATTATTATATAACCAAGTGGATAAGATGACGATATGTGGGTGTTATTGTTATACAGCAAGGTGGTTAATGGGGTGTGATGGGAAAGGCAGGAATGATAGATTTCTATCTCCCAAGGGCATCTGTATCGCTTGTCACCAGTTCATGTTGAATGCAGGTTGCTATTAAGCACACATTAAATATTAAAAAAAACAAGCTGTTTATGGAGAAACATTTGTAAAAATGATTTACTGTTTTTAAAAGTCTAAGTTGAATTGATAGAGATTAAGGATCAAGGCAATTTTACTTTCAGCTGCTAATTTTCACTTCAGAATGCTTGAATTCTTTCATATGCTTGTGATGTTCAGGTTTCTCTTTATTAAAAGGGTGTAACAGGTAGCGGGGCATTGAGGGTGGGCAGGAGTTTCCATTTTGAACCGTGCTGACAGATTCTGTAGTCTTTTCTTCCTTAGAAACTCAAGGTGGTTTTTCCTTGACCCTATGGGACAGTCTTTCAGGCTAATGTGTGACATTCAAGGCCATTCTAACACGAATCTATCTCTGTAGCTCTTCTACTAGTTTCTTACTGTAGGCTCTGCTCTAGCTAGATGATTATGGACTGAATATTTATGTCCCCAAGGTGAAGGATTTTGAATATGGGGCCTTTGGGATTTTATGCCCTTTTAAAAAGAGACCCCAGAAAGGTCCCTCCCCCTTACACCATATGAGGTCATGATGAGAAGTTGGCTGTCTGTGAACCGGGAAGAGGATGCTCATCAGACACTGAATCTGCTGGTACCTTGATCTTGGGCCTCCCAGTCTCTAGGACAAATAAACCTTGGTGTGTAGGTATAGCAGCCTGAGGGGACTAACACATAGACTCTCCTACCATCATCATCTAAACACACACTGAGCTTTTCTTCCTCCAAGTCTTTTCTCTTGAAAAGCATTCTGGTTAAGAGTTTAATCTTTGGATCTAGGCTCTTTGAGTTCACATCCTGGTTCTGATGCTATGTGCTCTTGAGCAAGCTGCCTAACTGCTCTGTGCCTTAATTTCTCCAACTGGAGAAATGAAACTTAAATCGTATTTATTTTTTTAGGTGTGAAAGAATGGAAGTATTTATAACCATGCACAGCATATATGAAGCACTCAATAAATGCTAGCTCCTTATTTACATAACTTGATCTCATTTCCTCCCTCCCTAGCTCAAAATGTGTCTCTTCCTTGAAGCCTTTCCTGACCCCCATCCCATCCTGCCATGTGATCCCTTTTTTGGAAATCCTAAGAGCTGGCACTATTTCTTTGGCAGATGGTTGGTGTCCTGTTCTCATGCCATGTCTCAGCACCACAGCTATTTATCGAGTATCTGTGAGTCATATTTATAGAGTGTCACTCAATGTATTTGGTGGATAGCACTTAGAGGCAGGAATTCTTTATCTCATTTTGCAAAAGAGCAAACCAAAGCTCAGGGGAGAGTTCAGAGATGCTGTAGTGTTGCACAGATAGAGAGAGATGATCCTGGGCTTCCAGTTTAGGCTGCCCATGATTGCAGCCATGACATTTTCCCTCCTTTACCAGAAAGCCAGAATAAAGCTTACCCCTGTTTAGAGCTTCCACTCTGACCTTGAAGGAAGAGGCACTCAATGTGTTTCTGGTGATTTAATGGGCCATATGCAATCTGCTTGCCTTTCTAAATGCTTTCCAGTCTTAGGACTGTGATTATGGTTTTTTTTTTTTCCTTCCTTTTTTCCTTTCTGTACTGGAAATTGAACTTAGGGCCTCATGCATGCTAGGCAAGTACTCTACCACTGACATATGTCCCCAACAGGGCTGTTGATCTTGATGCTGATAAAAATATTGCACCATATATTTTTGACCTTAAAAAGAATAGACTATAATTTATTATTCTTGTGCTGAACTCCATATGAATCTAATTCTCGCTTCTTTTAACCTTGACTGTTCCCTGCTGTTTTGAATATGGTTATATGAGGAATGTCAGAAACAATCTTATTATCAGTGTTATTTGTCACAAAGGAGACTTTCTCATGACTCAGGAACAGCTAATTGGTCTGTCAATGGCTTTCTTTGGTTAGGTGAGTCATTCGATCCATTGTAGACAAGGTGCAAACTCAATGGCACTCTTCTGTAGGTGTGACATTCTTCTAACCCCTAATCAAGATGTCATTAAAGTCATTGATGGTTTATACTGAACTGGGATGAAACTGGATTGGTTTTGTGAACAGCTGTTGAGAAGACAATTTGATGGAGCTTTGGTGATACATGAATGCTTTGCATTTTCAAGTATGTGCATGCATGTGATCCACAGGCAACCTCTGTGATTTCTAAATGCCTTGGATGTGGTAGTCTATCTTGACTGAGACTGAAATCTTAATTATTGGCCCATTCAGTCAACACATTTCATGAATTTGTACTATGTGCCTGATAACTGTTCTAGCTACTTGGGATATAGCAGTGACAGCAATGGACTAAAATTTCTGTTCCCTTGGAACTCCTTTTTAAACATTTTTTGGTATGAAAAAAATTCAAATTAATATAAAAGAAGAAAGAAGAATATAGCCATCATTCACTTTTAATAATTATTTATATTTAATAATTTAACAATAATTACTATTGTATCATTCTTTTTCATCCATCTATTCCCACTGCACCCTTATTGCTAATGGAACACTTTAAAGCAAATCCCAGACATGAAGCCTTTTATTATATATTCTTCAATATGAATTTTTCATGTAACCAACAATGTCATTGTCATATCTAACAAAATGCACAAAAATTTCTTGGAATCATTTATCATCCAGCCTGGGTTAAATTTCTCCCAATTGTCTCAAGAAATTATTTTTCATTCGTTTGTTTGAATCCAGATCCAAGCAAGATCTGTGCATTGCAGAGTGTGAATAGGGCTCTATTCTTCTCCTTCCACAATTTTTTTTTTCTTTTGGTACTGGGGATTGAACTCAGGGGCACTCGACCACTGGACCACATCCCCAGCCCTATTGGGTATTTTATTTAGAGACGGGGTCTCACTGAGTCCGGCTCCTTCCACGTTTTTTTTTATTGGTACATTAGAGTTGTATATAATGGTGGGATTTGTTGTTACATATTGGTACATACACACAACAATATAACAATATACTTTGGCCAACATCACTCTAGATAGGGCTCTTAACCCACTTTTGATCTATAACAGACTTTCTCGGCTACTTCTTTGGCTGTAGGCATGGGTTATTGGTCTTGCGGAAGCTTCCACATTTTGAATTTGACTGGCTGCATCTCGGTGGTGTGTTTAATGATATTCCTTCACGCTTCAACTTTTCTATACCATGATAGTTCTATCTAGATGCTTGGTTTTAGAGTTAGTTTCAATGGTGGGAGGCAACAGTGGGGGCTGGTGGTCTTTGAAATTCATATACTCACAGAAATTGGCACAATGCTGTTTTTGTGTGCCACTGCTGTCTTGGAAGCTAACAATATGGGTGGCTGATATGCAAAACTTAGTTCTTTTTTTGGAGGGGGGTGGGACTGGGGATTGAACTCAGGGGTATTTGACCACTGAGCCACACCCACAGCCCTATTCTGCATTTTATTTAGAGACAGGATCTCACTGAGTTGCCTAGCGCCTCACTGTTGCTAAAGCTGGCTTTGAACCCATGATCCTCCTGTCTCAGCCTCCCAAATGGCTGGGATTATGGCGTGCACACCACCATGCCCAGCCAAAACTTAGCATTTGTGTCACTGCTTGGCAAACACTCTGGCACTGAGCTACATTCCAAGCCCTTTTATGAACTTTTATTTAAAAACAGGGTTTTGCTAAGTTGCCCAAGCTGATCTATGAACTTGTAATTTTCTTTCCTCAGCTTCCTGAGTAGCTGAGATTATAGGTGTGTCCCACCAGACCAGGCTTATAAGGAAGAATTTTAAAAGTGGTTGTCTTATGTGATGTTTGGAGGGCTTGGAGAGCAGCGCTCCACATAGTAATAAGCTGGGTTTGAAAATTTCATGTTAGTATCTTCTGCGGAGAACTGAAGAGAGAATTAACTTATAAGATAGCATGAATCTAAATTAGACCAGTGAATCAGACTATTTGATCAGGTCTTTAGGGCTTATTTTGCAAAAGATACCCAAATGATTAAAATGTGCAACCAGAAGTGAGTAGCACTGATTCAGATAGTAAGACTTGCACAATTTGGCTAAGTTCTCTTCAGTTTGTGATGTACTTCAGCAAGAGGTCCCTAATTGTAACCTTGAGAATAAAGAGGAGATGGGTCAGAGGGAGACAAGCCCAAGTAGAAGCAGTAGGAGGAGGTTCCTGGATTCTCTAGCTGCTATTGATTTGTAAGGATTTCCATGGCATTGATGAATTTCCTCAATAAATATGATGTCATGAACTTTTAAAAGAATGAGATCAGCGGTTTTCATTTGGAGAATCCAGAAGGAATGACACTAGTGAGCACACACAGAAGAGATTTGCCATTTGCTCACATGGGGAAAGTTTCCATTTTGAACATGTTATATTTGAGCTGCGTAGTATATACCAGAGAGTAGATGTTGAGTAGGCAGAGTTAGGAATATAAACTTGGGTATTATAAAACTACAGATGGTATTTAAGGCCACCAACTGTGTAAGGTCACCTGGTGAATGAGAGATTGGCTGCCTGGAAGCCACGTGAAGAAGGTGCTTCGGACAGTTGTAAAAGTTTTTCTGAGGTATACTGAGGAGAGTGTCTGCAGAGTCCTAAAGCATACTGTTTTTATTTTTATTTTTTTCACTAAACACAGACAGATTGCTGTATAGAATGTGTTTGCTAGCTTAAATTCCTATCATCAGTGCACAAGGATTACCATTTCCCCATATCCTTGGCAGTCGGTGGGATTATCTTTCTGACATTTTGCCACGTGCATGGGTAAAGCAGCCGTATGTTGAAGGAGCAGCTCACAAGAGCTGAATGAGCACATTTCTTCCCAATTTCTTGTCCAGTGACCTCACACTGGTGGTTTGAAGTCAGTGATGGTAAGAATATGTGCACCATGGAAATTAGCAAATACTACAAATGAGTACTCGCCTCCTCCCAGGGAGCTGGTTTTAAAGTCTGTTCCAGACAGTGGTCGCACTGTATTTGAGTATGAGCACCTCTTCTGAACTTGCTCGCTATCCTAGCCTTCCCTGCCATGAGCTGCCTGCTCTTATCCTTTCATTATTCTATTTTTAAAAAAAATATTTATTTTTAAGTTTTAGGTGGACACAATATCTTTATTTTACATTTATGTGGTGCTGAGGATGAAACCCAGTGCTTCATGCATGCTAGGCGAGCACTTTATCACTGAGCCACAACCCCAGCCCCACCTCCTTTCCTTATTTTTATCTTGGATTGTCTGATTGCTTTTTATTGACTTCTCCAAAGTTTCTTATATATTTTAGATTCTAATCTCTAATTGTTTTTGTATATAGCCCATGTCATTTCCCAATTTGTCAGCTCTTTCAACTTTTTTCTAGGGCTTTTTTAATTGAAGAGAAGACTTATTGTGATACATTTAAATCCTCCAATTTTTTTTTCTGTTCTGAATATCAAACTTGGGGCCTCACATGTGCTGGGCAAGTGGTCTACTACTGAGGTACATCCCCAGTTATGCAATCTTGTTTTTCTGAACTGAACTTGTATCCCACATTAACAGAGTTGGTCTCCCACAGTTCCTCTCTCTCATATGCAGGTCTTAGGTTTATCTGGAGTTTTCTTTGTATGTATATGGCTTTACCTTTTCTTCATTAACTAAGCCAGTTTCCTCAACATGATCTCTAAATATTCTATATTTTTTCTCATTGGCTTATGGTATCACCTTTCATATATCAAGGTGCAGTTGGTCTATCCACAGGTTTACTTCTGAGTTCTGCATCCTGTCTCATTGCTCCTCTTTTCCCTGGAGCCATACCATTTTGTTTTTATTTCTGCATTTTTACTTTTCAAAATTGACATAACCATTTTAATTTCTTTTGTGTGTGTGGTGCTGGGGATTGAACCAGGGCCTTGTGCATGCAAGGCAAGCACTTTATCAACTGAACTATATCCCCAAACGTTTTAAATTATATTTCATTATACTTTTTACAAGGTTATTGAGTTATTTAAAATTTTAGTTCCTACTAGAATTTTGGCTATACCAAAACATTGAATTTAGAGATGAAATGGGCATTTTTACATCTTCATGCTTTCAATTTTCTTTTATCCAGTCTTCTTTTATGTCCTTAAATAGTTTAAAAATATTCTTCATAACTTTTTTTTTTTTGCAAGTTTTGGGTTAATTCCTGGATATTGTGCTTTAAAGTTTTATTGCTATGGTGAATGGTCTCTGATTGTCTATTGTATTTCCTACGGCTTGCTCCTGGTGTAAACTATTGATTTTTATAAATTGATCTAGTACTTGACAACTTTGCTAAACTAACCTATTACTTGTAGTGTGCGTTGATTTTTTGGGGTTTTACATGCTGATAATTATATCATTTGCAAACGTGATAGGAAGATTTTAGGGGTTGAGTAAGTGCTCTGCTCTTTTGCATTTAACTACTTCTAGTTGTGCTCTCATCTGTACTCTGGATTTTGTCAGCAAGGTGTCTGTTTGGTTCTAAGGTCTTGGTCCCCCTACAGTCAAATTATGGAAATGAGTTCTTTTCTTCTTCCTGTGAATGAAATCCTGCCTAGTACCTGCCCACAGAAGTGCAGGATGCTTGCCCTCTTTTGCCTATTTCCTCTAACTCCTTTCTCAAAGTGTGGGGTTCTGACAGCTGCTGAGAACTTTTCTGAAGCTAACTGAATTTCTGAGTGATCCCTACTGCTCTATGCAGCCATTTCTGGTTTCTTACAGCCTAGAAGGACACTTATATAGGTGAAGCAAACAGTGACTCAACATATGCTTTCAGATCAGACAGGCTTAAATTTGAATCTCATTTTTGTCCCAGAATACATGAAGAAAGTTATACAGCTTCCCAGAGTCCATTTCTCCATTTGAAAAGTGAAGACTAATAAGATCTGGTAGGTAAAGTGATACACAGTGGACATTCAGAAGTTGCCTTTTCTCTACACTGATATTGACCACCACTGTAGACCCCTTCCTTGGTTTGCTGCTATATTGCAACTTCAGCAGCTGCTGTTGGATCATATTCCATGTGCCTTTCCAATTGATAGTTCCAGCTCCAAGTTCTGGCTCTGTATCATTGTCCAATATCATTCTTGATAACTGAACAATACCTAGTTCTAAGACTTTGTGAGGGGTTGATGGGGTGGTTCCACGGAACATGAGTCCACTGGGTACTTGTATTCATGATGATGGGCAGGGGAGTAACTCTAGTTTTTGAAATAAAGAACCAGGTGAGTTAGGGACTCTTTCTGGTGACATGGTGTCCTGGGAATTAGTCTATGTATTGTATGATGTTGGGTGTAGCAGAAAAAGCCAGTGATCTGGGTGGTTCTAACAGAGACCTTTGTTAGAGCTAATAATGGCTCAGCTAGCCACACCCTGTCATCTACTAATAGTATTAACTTAGAGGGATGATTTAAATCAGCAATAAAAGCAAACTGAATACTTGTGGAAATTTCACCAACAGCTCCTTCTGTTACAATAGATCTTTATGAGTTTCTGTGACAATAGTCCTCATTTACAGTTGTTTAAAGTTCACCAAAGGCAGACTGCCTTCCCTCTTGTAACCAATTGAAGAGGGAGGTGGGTAGGTTAGACAAGAAAAAAGTATTAGGAAAACAGGGAAAGGGAGGTGGAGTCCTCATAGGGAGGAGGAAGTATCTGTGTCACATTATCTCTGAGAGTGCATGAAGATGCAGAGCCTGCAGGGATAGAGAAGCTGGCAGCTGACCAGGGATGTGGGATGGTGATGGTATTTAATATTGCATAAGCACCGTGGGTTTTAGTTGGCAGTGTGCTCCACCCAATTCAACAATGTGATGTGACTACTACAAACAACCACTTTGATATTTTGAGCTATGTTCACAGAAGCATAGGCGTAGAAAGAGGTGGCAGGCTCACTCCTCTCTGCATTCAACAGGCCACCCATTCATTCCTGAGCATCACATTTAAGAGGGCTCAAGACAATCTGTGATACATCCTGAGGACTCCTTCAGCATGCTGGTGAGTAGGTTTGTAACAATGTTATATAAGTCACAGCCTATGAGACAGACAGTGCTTAAATTGGAGTCAGACTTGATCTGAGTTTCCAGGGTAGAAACAACCAAAAGAGGAGGACTGGCAGGGAGCCAGATGTTAGCTCCCAAGGAGGGAAAAACATTTCCAAAAAGCTGGTCCGAGACAAGTTGGCTATTTTATGAGATAGTGAGTTTTTTGTTACTGGAGGTGTTCAACCATAGCCACTGTGGGAGATGTTCTAAGAAGGAATGAAGTAACTGGAAAGTTTTTTTGCCGCCCGCCCCCCCCCCCCCCCCAATCAATGGTGCTAACAGGAAAAGATGTTCTGGTATGTGGTGTGCACTCATTTCAGCTCTTCCAGAGACACTGGTGACATTCCTTCAGTCATTGATTTATTCAACATATTCCTGCCAGGCATTGTGCTTGGTGAACATGGAAGGACAGCAAAACAGTGTGTGCCTCAAAGAGTTGTTATGGTGTGACGCTATTGACTCAGGCTTAAAAACCTCAGTTGTAGTTTCATTAGGTCTCCGCCTGAAAGGGACACAGGAAAACGTCAACACCTTTCTTTTCACTGAAAGGCAGAACCAGGAGGTGAGTGTCCACAACTGTTAGGTGTCATAGTTTCACCACTTTCAAATTCTTAGGAGATAGAAAAGGAGATCAGGATAATGTAAGTAAGGCAGGGGAGGAGGGAGCAGAGTAGGGGACATCAACTCCTGCAGTGACTACTCCCTTCTCCCCTCTGCCTCCTCACTGCTCAATGTGGGTGTGGCATTGACTAGGGTTTCTACAGCAAGATCTGCAAACAGATAATTGACTGATGGATCTAATCTAGGCGGTGCAGGTCTGCATGCCTACACTACTCGAAAAGGGTGAGACACTGTCCCTGCTCCTAAGAGCAGTGGTGGAGACTCTAGCCCAGGATACGAGTGAGCAAAGCAGGCCAGCCTGGCACAGCTAAGGGCTCTAAAGAGGAGGATGTAAGCAGCGCCAAGAGCTGCTGCACCAAATGTCTGTCCGGCCAGGGGGGTTTCTGGGAGAACTTGGCTTTGCGGCGCTGAACAGATCCCCGCTGCCGCTGCCCATGCCCGGGAAAGTCACGAAGTCCATCAGACTGTGCTGGCGTCGAGGACCCGCCGCGCTGCATGCGGCTGATCTTCCGCCTGTTGAGGGGCGCAGGGGCGCAGGCGGCAGGCGAGCGGGCGCAGGCGCGTGCGCCGGGCTGAGGCCGAGGCCTGCGCGCAGCCGGGGCTGCTGCACTGCGCGCGCGCGCCGACCCGCGTGGGGCCCGGCTCCGGCGCGCGCGGCGCGGAGGCTGCCGGCGGGAGGGGCGCGGGAGAGGTCGGGGAGCAGCGCAGTGGGAGGTTCCGCGGCGGCCACCGGACACAGCCGCCCGCGGCGAGCGCGCTATCGGTTTTTCCTTCGCGCCCCAGCGTCCCCAGCTGGCTCTCGGAGAGGACCTGGAGGAGGCAGGTGGGGCGGGGCGCGCGGGGCCTCCTGGGCCGCGGGTGGGAGGCAGGCTCCAAACCTGGGAGGGCGGCGGCGCGGGTACCGGGAGCTGTTGGCGGTTCAGGGAGGGGGCGCGGTGGCGCTGGGGGCTCTGGAAGCCGCGCGGCCGCCTCCTGTGGACGCTGGTGTCACCCGCTGCAGGGAGGCCTCCCTGGGGCGGCGCGGCCCACAGGGCAGAGATGTGGGGTCTGGTTTCCGCAGCTGTCAGACTGTTTAACTTTAGCGTGAGATAGGTGTCGCGGATTGTGCGGGTCCCGCAGGGCCATGCGGAGCCGGGCAGAGCTGGGTTCTGGCCCACGCTCTGCAGCCGCTGCGGTGGCGGCCGCGGACGCCCTAGGAGTCCTTCCCAGGCGCATTGCTGTGCACCATCCGTCGTGGTTTATCCAGACATCAGCCTCCTTAGGTTTCTCACTCGCTACCCTTACCACCCCCCACCCCTTGTTTATTAAATAGTTGAGAAAACCGTTTGCCCAGTGGGTATTCTAAACTAAACCGTCTGACTTTCCTTCCAGTGCTTTGCTACCTTGGAATTCCTTAATTCTAAATCATCTGCGTTGGTAAGGGAAGTTGGAAGAACACCTGAACTGAGACCTGCCCTAAACAGACACACGTTTTAGCCCGTGTCCTTGTGGATGAGACTGATGGGTTTACAATGTTAGCATTCTTTTGAATGAGATGTGAAGTTTTACACTTCATCCAGAGACTGTCCAAAGGCCATTTGGATTTCAACTGTTCTGAGACAATGTTTTGATACGTATCAGAGGATGATACTCTGAGGGGATACTTATTTTCTGTATGTTTCAATCTAGGCTGTGGCTCATATTGTAATATCATAGTATAAAACAGTGCCTTTGTTATAATAAATACCTTCCTCTACAAAACATTCGTCAGATACTTTATACTTCACTTTCACTTTGACACTTGTCAGTTATGAATCTCCTGCACAAAAGTGAGTGTCTAAATGGCCCAAGAGCAGGTGTACAGGACAGGGAGGGAAAGCAGAGACTTGAAAATGGTAAAAGTCTGTTCCCTACATTTTTATGATGCAAAATCCTCTGCTTCCATCCTAGTTTGCTAATGTGAATATGCATTTTTTTTGTAATGCTTTCATTAGATATGGACTACCTGGGCTGAAAGATTGAATCTTGGAATATGACAAATGTGTTCACTTCTATTTTGAAGAAAATTTAGCACATGGTATACTATTTGTAGGCTTTATTTCTAACATTTTGTGTTTACCAAATATAGTCCCATCAGCAAGACCTTTTAAACAGGTGATAATTATGTGGTGTTTTATTGCTCATAACAACCCTAGTTTTGAAATATATAAATTAGTGATCTTTATAGGATCAGCTTCACTCTTTCTCCTTGTTTAAACCTACAATTATCTCTTTACTAAAAGTCTAACAGTTCCCTCATTAATTATTTATAATAATGCTTCTTGGACTTGCTTAGAGAATTAGCCTTTGTTTTTTCTTGATTCAGGCATCTGTATATATTTTTTCATTTTAGAGAGTAAACTGCACTGTTTTCCTGCTGTTCAGTACAACTTTCTGTGACGAAGTGTTCTTTGTGCACTTGTGCAGTATAGTAGCATTAGCCAAAGACAGCTTGAGCTTTTGAGCCCCTGAGTGGAGCTGAAGCCATGGATGAACTGAATCTGAAATTTAATTTAAATAGCCACGTGTATCTGGTGGCTTCCTAGTTGGACATCACAGCTTTTAATTATTAATGCCCCAGGAATCCTTCACTAACCATCTTGAGTCTGTGCTCATAGTTTGCAGCTCTTCTCAGCCACAGCACTTGTTACAATTACAGTGTAATCACAGCTTTCTCATAGAAATTCAGTGCTAGGCTGGAATCTACATGAGGGCAGAGGCAAATCCACTTTCTTGGCATTTGATAAGCCCAGTTTAGGGCTTGGTAAGAAACAATAAATATTTGTTGAATGCATAACTGAACTTGGAGGCAGGTGTCTTACTTTGATATTCTCTTTAGGGCCTAGGGGTAAGTAAGTGTTCAATGCTATACATACTTGTTTAGTGACTGAATAGATGTTTTGTGGGTAGCAAATGAAAGGATCATTGGAGGTGTGCTTTTCACATGTTAGTCAGTCTTATTTTGGAATCCATGAAAATAAAGTCTCTTGACAGATTGCTGTGGGAAATTGAATGAAGGGCCTTATGATTCTGAAGATCGTGGTTTCCTGTTATTTGAGCAGCTTGAGGATGCTGCTCTTAGCTATATTCTATAAATCAGTGAGGCTCTTTCTAGAGTCCTCTAAGCCCTGAACCACTTGGAAGAAGTTGGTGGACATTTCTTACTACTTCTGTGATGAGGCAGAATCAGGGGGTCTTTGAAAAATCAAAAGATAGTAGAGCCATGTGTGGTTCCTTAACAGTTATTTGTTAAACTTTGTTTCTTACCTCTCAAGGAAGCCTCATAGCCTTTGCAGAATATAGGCCCATATTTACTCCCAAGCAAGCAGAGGGCAGCAAGTAGAAATCCTGAGTTAGGGAGAAGCTGTAGTGTGAGGGAGGGCTGTCCTTGGGCTTGGAGTTGACAGTGTTCGAGGATGATCACAATTAGTTTTCTTTCTGTTTATGTGGCAAGGCTCATGTCAAAATGTTCAGAGTATTGGGTGACAAGTAATTTTGTAGCATCCAAGAAAATTTAAATACCTTCAAAATAATAACAACTTGTTTAGGTTATTTAATATGCAATATCCCTGTTTATATAAATGCATACTCCTTGAGGAAAAAAGAAAGCATCTTACTCTTACCAGTTTCTTCTAGTGTTGAGTCAAATTTGGAAGAAACCCATGCTCAGAGAAATGATGGTTTCCTTGGAGAGGGGTGGAATGATAGAGATGATTAAGTAAGTACAGGGTTGGTTAATCAAGAATAGAGCTCACGTTGAGTAATATCTAGTATGGCATTATCTGCGACTAGATCGAGCTATCATTGAAAAACTTTTTCCCGTAACTTATTCTATTCTTTCTACTGAAAATAATCTAAAATCATTTTCATTTAGTTTCATAATATGATTTTCTGCTTATATTTAAAAAATATATAAGGGCTCAAAACATTTCAGAATAAAGACCTGATGCAAAAGAAACTGTAAAGTTTTTATCTGCATAGTTAAGTTTTACTTAGCATTTCTCTGCTTTCTATGTCATTTCTGAGATGTAGGCTAGGGTAGCACAAGTCTAATTTAGAGCAAATGTATTCTAAGCACTCATGTTTTCTGGGAAATAGAGGTAATAAAAGTGATATGGTTTAAAAGGCATGGCTTTCCATCTTCTGCTAGGATAGAATAAATAGACCCTCGTACATTAAGTGGAACATTCTCAGTAAGCTCTTACATTTGTGAAAGCGACATGATTAATTTTCAGTAAAGTTTTCTGGGATATCAGAAAATAATGGAAACATTCTAAACTAGATTATTTTCATGGGATGAGCACATGGCACCAGCTACTGGATGACAAATGATACAACCCGTGTCAGCATTGTAAGAAGTCCAAGATCCACCTGCAGGGATAATATGCTCTTGTTTGTTACCATGAGTAAGAGGATGTCATCTATTTAGAATAGCTCAGCATTTTAAACTGTTTTTTTACCTATTATTGGGAAATATCTTTTTACCAATTATAGTTTATTATTCTTGAACTCTGTCTAGAAGAGATTATGTATGCTGCTGACTGGATAAGAAGCAGTATGAAGCAATGTGTATTTTACACAACAGTTTTGCTAAGAGAACTGTTTTCCTGTCATAAAAGAGATTCTTAAAGATTGAAGTTGAAAATGTCACTAGCTTAGATATTAAAAGAATTTTAGCATTTTTTTGTGATTGAAGGCAATCATTCAAAATTGCATATAAATAAAGAAGAAATACTTTATTTTTCCCCCTTTCTTTTTCACTTAGGTGGCTTCCTAGAAGATGACCATAGAGGACCTTCCAGATTTTCCATTAGAAGGAAATCCTTTGATTGGAAGATACCCCTTTTTATTTTCAGGTTCTTATACACCAGTTATCTTTTCCATTTCCGCTGCACCAATGCCTTCAGACTGTGGTATGTGACATAACTCTGTTTTCTGTAAACTGGTAACTTGACTTCTGTCTTATGCCCTCTTTGCACTCATAATTTTTTTCTGAAACCATTTGCTCTGGTTTTTATAAAATTGCTAAAGCTTTCCTTTTTCAAAATACAATCGCTTATTGCATTTTCTGCCTCTTAAGCTAAATACTTTATTTCTGCTGTCAGCATTTTTATTATGTAAAAACGTTAATTTTAAGCACCATGATGGATTTAGAGGATTTTATTTTTAGAATGTAATGGTGCTTAGATATCAAGCATTCTTTTGCTATTGATGTATTTATTTTGGTTAAATACACTGAATTGCTAAAAAAGCTGTGTACTAAGGCAAAGACTGCAAGAGACCCTTCCCTGGAATATGGAATGAGATTGATTCCTGTTTAAATTGGTCCATTTAATTCTCCTTTGTAAACTGTAAATTTAGAAGTATCCTAGTTTTTGTCTATTTTGATTTATTTCCTGAGGACTATATTTTATAAGTAGTTGATAAAAGAAAAAGAAAAAAGGAAACCAGGAGGTAAATTTGATAGAATTTCTTACATTTTTAATTTAGAGTTTTTCAGGTAAAATATTGGGTCACTATTTCAAATCGTCTTTGGAGGTAGAAATAATACAATTTTTAAATGTTAGTAGATATAAAGTTATTGGATTAAGAATTTGTCTTTTTACTCATGTTTGTTCTAGTAATTTCTCTTCTCCAAGTTTTCTACATTTTTTTGTATTCTGGTTCTATAGGAGTTTCATACAGCTGTCACCCAAAGTATTACCTAAAACCTGTACCCCAATCCTGGGAGTTATTTGCAGTTCCCCTTGCCCATGGTGCTGGGGATTGAACCCAGAGGCACTCTACCACTGAGCTCATCCCCAACCCTTTTTAATTTTTTATTTTGAGACAGAGGATTGCTGAGTTGCTGAGGCTAGCCTTTAACTTGTAATCTTCTGCCTCAGCCTCCTGAGTTGCTGGGATTATGGGCAGGTGCTACTGTGCCTGGCTTGTTTGCTGCTTTTATAAAAGTTGACTGGGTTTATTTTCAGTTATAACAAAATCATTTATACTGAGGAAACCTTGAACTAAAACCTTGAACATTTTACCTTGCTTATGATGTTTTTTCTATCTTAAATTAGAATCATCTTATTTCCTTTCCTAGACTGTAGGTCTTTGGGATGGAGTAACAGTCACGTTTTATTTTTGCTTACCTAAAGGCTAATATAGCCATTTGTTGAGATTAGTTATTCAACATTTGTTGAATAAATACATTGAATGAAAGATGATAATGAATATAACTTTGTATAACTGAATTCAAACGTTCCCAGTAGTTTTCAGGCCCCAGATTCTGAGAATCTTTGTGGTCCTGTGCTTCTGCTTTTCCTCCCTCCTGGTATAGAAGGACCATTTGCAGGCTCTCTGACAGATAACCATCTAGCCTCTTGCATATCTTCAGTACTTTGAAACTAATGAAATAGTTAATTATTATCATTAAAAAGCTTTAGTTGTAGTAGATTTGTTTTTGAAAATGGACTAAATTATGTCTCCCTGAAACTTTGGCAAACTGGTACAATATGGGACAAACACCTCTTTCTATGACAGCCTTCAAGTATTTAAGATAATTTGAACCTTTTCTCACTCTGTACATCCTTTGGCCACCTGTTTCTAGTTCCCTCAGCAGGTCCTCATTGTCAGGACTTTTAGACTCTTTCCATCCTAGTTATTTTCTTATAAATTGAAGTCAGTGTTCCCTTAAAATGCGGCATTTGGAATTGCATCTGTGGAGCAGACGTTTATCGAGGGTTTCCCGTGTCCTTGGTACTGCCCTACGTGCTGGGTTGCCACAGTGACCAAGACAGATCTTTTTGAAGGGAAGACAGACAATAAACAAACAGATGAATTAAATAGAACAAAAATAGATTGTAATGAGTTCTGTGGAGAAAAGAGATGGGTACTGGGGTGGGGAGTCATCGGGCGGGGTGGCTACTCTGACAGATAACCAGAGTGGGGGGGCTTTTCTGAAGAATCATGAGAGGTTCTGGGGAGAAGCATTCTAGAAAGAACTAGGGGGGAAACGTTGGTGTACACTAAGAATTAATAGAAGACCTCTTGCTGAGAAGATAAGGAGCTGAGGGGCAGAGTGGAGGAGGTGAAGTTGGAGAGAAGTCCGATCATGTAGCCCCGAGTGGTCCCAATAAGATTAAAACCAAGAAACAAACCAGTTCACACAAACCAGGCCTTGGTTGTGGAGCCCACTGTGGACCCTCTAGGTGGCTGCCCCAGGAGCTCAGTGTGTCCTAATGCAAGACAGTTTTGCAATCTTTTGCTTTGAAATGTCTTCAGAGCTAATTCACCCAGAGTACATGCTATAGATGTCATAAACACCATGATGCTTTCTTTAAATAAGAATGGGGAAAATCTTACTCATTTAGGTTACCATTCCTAGTGCTCTTCCTTCCCATGTGTGGACCCAGATTTCCATGGTACCATTTTCCTTCTGCCTGGGGGACCTCCTTTAATTTTCTTATGACCAGTGATGAATCCTGTTAGTTATTTTATGTCCAAAGCATGTTTGTTTCACCTTCTGTTTTGAAAAACAGATTTGCAGGGTGTATAATTCTAGGTCCTTAATTGTTTTCTTTCAGTATTTTAAAGATGTTGCTCTTCGGTGTCCCCTCTTGCATTGTTTCTGATGGGAAATCTGCCATCATTGCTATCATTTTTGTTTCCCTGCATGTAATGTGTATTTCCCCTCCTACCCCCAGATGCTTTTAAGATTTTTCTCTTTATTACTGGTTCTGAGCAATTTTACTATTATGTACCCTAGTATAGTTTTCTTTATGTTCTTGTGCTTGGAGTCTGTTGAGCTGCTTGCATCGGTGGGTTTCAGTTTTCATCAAGTTTGGGAAATCATTATTTCAGGTCTCTTTTCTATTCTTACCAATTTTTCAGAGACCTAGGTTACATATATGTTAGACTGTTTGAAGTTGTTCTTCCATAACTCTCTGATGTATTTTTCATATTCTAAAACATTTTTCTGTGTTTCATTTTGGATTGTTTTTACTAACAGTATCTTCAAGTTCCTTAACTTTTTCTTTTACAGTGTCTAATTAGATGCTGATCTCATCCAGTTTCATTTTCATTTCAAATGGAGTTTCATCTTTTAAGTTAGATTTGGGTCTTTTAAAATGTCATCCACGTCTCTCAACCTTTGAACATTTAGCCTATAGCTATAGTAACTATTTCAGTGTTCTTTCCTATCATAAAATCTGTGTCAACTCCAGCACTGTTTTGATTTATTATCCTCTTGATGGTGCATCCTGTCTTCCTCTTGCCTTGCATGCTTCGTAGTCTTTAACCAGATATCAGATGTTGTGAATTGTACCTGGTTGGGTGCTGGCCAGTTTTGCATTTTTGTAAGTTTTTTTGTTTTTGAGCTCTGTTCTGTGGTTATTATTCCCCATGCCTGAGTACTCTTTTCAGTGCCCTGTGAATTATAGGAATTTTGTTTTTCAGTTTTTCTGGTAGGTGTGAGCACTGATCCTGCTGGGTATCTGAGGAGGCACCTCTGTAGATCTCTGGGGTTCTTGTGTAGCACCCCTGTTTCTTCTGGAACTCTGCCCTGACCTCTTCCCAGCTTGGTTTCTGTGATACTCAGCTCAATCTCCTCAAATCAGGGTATCTATGGGCTTTTTTTGATACCTCTTTCCTGCACTGAGACCTGGAAACTCCCAGGGTAGTAGCTTAGGGCTGTTGAAAGACTCAGCCTGTTTGTTTCCTGTTCCTAGAAGTTCCTGTCTTTCACGGCCTCATGTCGAGTGCTTTAACAACCATTGCTAGCTCCTCTGGTGTTTTGGCTATTTCAGATGGAAGGGAAATATGTTCCCTGTTATTTCTGACATCTTCCCTAGTTCCTCTTTTACCTCACTTCATTTTGATTAATTTTTTTCCAAGTATGGAAGTTTAAAATTTGAATGTAGCTGGATTTTTTTCTAGCCACATTCAAATTTTAAATTTGAATTAAATTAGTATTAATTTATTTCATCATAGAATAGGGATTTATTTATTTATTTTAATTTTTTCTAATTATACATGACAGCAGAATGTATTTTATTTTATTATACCCAGATGGAGCACAACTTTTCCTTTCTCTGCATGTACACAGTGTAGAAGTTGCACCATTTGTGGAATTATACATGTACCCACAGTATCTGTTTCATTCTAGCATCTTACCTACCCCTATGCCCTGTCCCCTCCTCCTCTCTCCTTTGCCCAAGCTAAAGTTTCTCCAGTCTTCCCATGCCCTCTCCCCCAATTATGGATCAGCATCCACTTATCAGAGAGAAACATTTGGCCTTTGGTTTTTTGGGATTGGCTTACTTTGCTTAGCATGATATTCTCCAACTGCAAATTTATCTGCAAATGCCATAATTTTATTCTCTTTTAATGCTGAATAATATTCCATTGGGTATAGATACCATAGTTTTTTAAATCCATTCATCTATTGAAGGGCATCTATGTTGGTTCCACAGTTTAGCTATTGTGAATTGAGCTGCTATAAACATTGATGTGGCTGCATCACTATAGTATGCTGATTTTAAGTCCTTTAGGTATAGACTGAGGAGTGGGATAGCTGGGTTGAATGGTGGTTCCATTCCAAGTTTTATAAGGAATCTCCATACTGCTTTCCAGAGTGGTTGTTTCAATTTGCAAGCCACCAGCAATGTATGAGTGTACCTTTTCCCCCCCCCGCATCCTCACCAGCACTTATTGTTGCTTGTATTTCTTGATAATTGCCATTCTGTCTGAAATTAGAATAGGGATTTAAATGAAGGGTCATGCTGGCTTTAATTGTAGGTAAATTGCTTATTTTCCTTGTCCATTTAAAATGAGATAAAATGAGAATGATAATGGTACCTATTACATATGGTTATTATGAGAATTAAATAAATTAACATACATATGTTCATAGCAAAGTCGCTGGCACCTATTAAACATGTAATAAATATAACCTATTACTGTTTATTATCCAAATACACAATCTGCTATTTTGCAACATTTTTCTCTTTTTTTCATTTTTTGGTTCTTTTTAGACATACATGACAATAGAGTGTATTTTGACATACTGTACATACACAGAGTATAACTTATTCTAATCAGAATCCCATTCTTCTGGTCACATATGATATGGAGTTACATTGGTGGTGTATTCATATATCTGATTCATTCTACTGTCTTTCCTATCCTATCCCCCCTTACTTCCTTTCATTCCCTAATCCAGTGTCTAATCCAATGAATTTCTATTCGTCCCCTCTCTACCCTCCCTTGTTGTGGGTTAGCAACCACATATCAGAGAGAACATTTGGCCTTTGTTTTTTTGTGACTGGCTTATTTCACTTAGCATGATATTCTCCAGTTTCATCCCTTTACCAGCAATTGCCATAATTTCATTCTTCTTTATGGCTGAGTGACATTCCATTGTGTATATATATACTATATATTTTTTTAATTCATTCATCTGTTGAAGGGGTACCTAGGTTGGTTCCATGGTGGCTGTGTCACTATAGTATGCTGATTTTAAGTCCTTTGGGTAGAAGCTGAAAAGTGGGATTACTGGGTCAGATGCTGGTTTCATTCCAAGTTTTCTAAAGAATCTTCATATAGCTTTCCATAATGATTGCACCGATTTGCAGTCCCACCAGCAATGTATAAGTGAACCTTTTTCCTGACATCCTTGCCAACATTTATTGTTACTTGTACTATTGATAATTGCCATTCTGACTGGAGTGAGATGGAATCTCAGTTTATAAGTCTGGAGGGCAGCCCATGAAGAAGACTTCTAGATTTGACCTCAAACTATCTTTAGCTGGTGAAATAAGGTTAGCAGTTTCAGTCTGATGAATTTTCCTGGTTTGTAATTTAAATGTCTTTGGTGATATCATCAGATGTTCTAGTGAACTCTCTGAGTAACTCTCACAGCAGCAGGCATGGAGGTTGTCCATGTTTGAGCTGTTGGAGTGACTTCTTTGAAGTTTATATCAAATTGTTCAGCTTCAGCTTAGAGGGATTAGGGAAAGGGAAGTTTTAGGAAATTGGAAATGCTAGTTTAGAGAGTCTGTCCTAACTAGATATTGGAGGAAATGAGTAATTCAGGATCCAATCAAATTTACAGGTTGGTTGGTAACAAAACATCAAAGATAATGGATAAGATTAGCTAATATGGTGGCTCTTGCCTGGTGACTTGGGAGGTTGAAGCAGGAGGAGCTCAAGTTCAAGGCCAGCCTCAGCAACTGAGCCAAGACCCTGTCACAAAATAAATAAGAAGTGCTGGGGATGTAGCTCATGGTAATATCCAAATGTCCTCATTGGCTCCATAAGTTCTTTAAAACTGGCAATAAGAAACCTTAGATTAGACTCTTTTTTTTTTTTTTTAATGATGGGGATTGAACACAGGGCACTTTACCACTGAGCCACATCCCCAGCTCTTTTTATTTTTAATTTTGAGAAAGGGTTTCACTAAGTTGCTGAGGCTGGTTTGAACTTGTGAAGTTGCTGGGATTATTGTGTACCAGTGTACCCAACTCAGATTAGACTATTAAAAGCATTTCAGGCTAAGTAAATAAGCCAGTTACTTTTACAAGTATGTCCTATTGTAATGAAAACAGATTATTATTGAATGTATATAAATATAGATTTTGCCATAAACATAAATAATATTCGGAAAGAGTTTATGAACTCTGGAAGGGTCAGGTAGAGAGAAAAAATGGGCTTCATTTTTGTTTACAAAAGTATGCTTTACCCAATTGTTGTAAGTTATAGGTCTCAAGAGAAGGGTTCTTTAAATCTGCAAAACAGGGGCTGGAATTGTGGCTCAGCGGTAGAGCGCTAGCCTAGCACATGCAAGGCCCTGGGTTCAATTCTCTGCACCACATAAAAATAAATAAAATAAAGGTATTGTATACAAATAAAGAATAAATATTAAAAAAAAAATCTGAAAGCAAAACATTGAAGAACCAGAAATATTTTGAACAAAGTCACAGAAATTATAATCATCCATCAGTTTGTTAGTCCCCTGTAATTAATTTTTGATTCTGGTCCAGCAGTCTCATGAATCCATTAGTTTTTCATTAGAGGTCTGGAAATTCTTACCCAATCTAATGGTATGATTTTAAAGTTATCAGAAATTTGTATTTGTCTTTTCCCTGAATCGTTTTGCAGTTTTGTATCATAGATGCTTGTCAAAGCTTTCAGGAAGAAATGAGAGCCAAATAATAACTGCCTGTTTGGACAAAAGCCTTAAGGCTATGGGTAAAGATTATGGGAGTTCATTATCATACAGTTGATGAGGAAATTTGGTCATTTCTTTGACACTTTAAGATAACTGGAATCATAACTGATAATATTATACCAGGACCTTTCAAATTACTAAGAATTTCATACCATTTCTGGAACAGTTATTGATAATATACCCATACAAATATAACGTAAGAGGGTTAAGTATGGCCTTTATTTGATAGTGCATCTTGTGCCTAATTGGTTTTACTTTTGCTTGATAATTCTTCCCATGCAAATAAGCTTAATTACTTTAACAACTCTTTCTGTTTGGGGGTTTTGGGTCTTTCTGAAATATCCCAAAGTTAATCTGAGATCAAAAAGTCTTCATCCAGAATTGGAGTTTTCATAAGTTTGCAAAAAAATGTCAGAAGATTCAAAACACTTAATTAAATAGGATCATGGGTACTTAGTTATCTATTTTACCAAAATGACAAAAATTTCAAAGGTAAATACAGAAAGCCATATAGTTGAAAAAAGAGAAAAAGAAGAAGAAAGACAGAATAAAGAGCTTTGGCTCTTTTCATGGAAAAATTTAAGTAACCCAAGACCTGGCAAAGATAACACGAAGCACAGGAAATTATCTTACAAACCCCAGAATCTTTGTTTCCTAGGAGGCCCTCTGAAAAGTTAAATCCAAATTTTAATTTTTAAAAATTTTTTAGATGTTGATGGATCTTTATTTTATTCATTTATTTATATGAGGTGCTGAGAATCAAACCCAGTACCTCATGCCTGCCAGGCAAATCTCTACCACTGAGCTACAGCCCCAGCCCAAACCAAACTTTTTACACTCTCCTATCAAGGGAAATTTTATCATTTTAACTGAGAGATGCTCACATTCTGTTTTTGCATAATTTTGAAATTAATCATACATTCTTTTATTTTTAGCTTGCTTGGCAGCACAAGAATTTCTTTCTCTCCCATTTCCTATAGCCATTTAGTTTTTCTTCATTTTCCTTTTCCTCAACAAAAGCCACGTCCTCACATTTTTTCTTAACTGTCATGATAGGATTCTGTAGATTGGCAAATTTATGAATATACCTGTTCATAATTCCTAGAAGTGTCCTTCCTTGTGGTACAGTTTTTCACTGTAGCGCAGGACATGTTTACTAACACCTAGACATCTTTCATTCATCTGTCCAAAAGCAGATATACTTTTTTTTTCAGCAATTAATGTTTCAGTATTTTATGTGGACATAATCAACTTAATTCACTTGTTTTAACAATTATACTTTGATTACTCATTAAAATTTCATAAGACATTAAATAGCTCATTATCATCTAAGTTTTTTTCTTGCTGAGAAATTTTGTAACAGATAGCATGAACTTACTTGTAATTAATTTGTTTTATATCATGAGCTTATTTGAATGGTAAACCTAAGTAGAATTAAAGTTTGTTTGTGTCATACTTAATGCTAACACTCTGCAGGCATATCCATTTTTTTAAAGTAAACCATTAGTATTTTTATTTATCAAAGATTACCTAAGTGATGTGATCTTAAAAGGCACTTTTGGGTTAGTTCCTATTTTTCTGAATGTTTTAGGAATACTTAGTATAAGCACTTGAGATTTTTATTCATGTCTGTTTAACTTTTGTTTATATGTTTAACTTTTGTACATATGAACATATAGACCTAAGCATAGATAGTTTAGCATTCATTTCAAAATTTTTGCCAATACTCCAAAGCTTCTAGTTTGATAAAGGAAGTTGGATCCACCTTGTGCCTCTGGCAGTTAGAAGGTTACCCATTCTGATGGCCAAAACTTTGTATTAGAGATTTTTCATTTGCACGCTATAAGGATTCTTTAGAGAAGTTTTTTTTCCTTTTTCTTTTTCTTTCTTTTTCTTTTCTTTTTTTTTTTTTTTTGAGTCATTTTGGTTTTAGAAGGTTCTGCATCCAAATCGAAGGATGCATTCCATTGTCTGAGAGCTTCAGGATCCTTCCTGTTCCAGAGCACTGCCACAATGAATTATCTTGTCTAAATTAAAGGTTTCCCAGAGTGGTCATTGTAATTCCAAGTTATCCGTTGTAAATTTCATCCATTTTTCCAAAAAGGCACACGATCTTGGTCCATAGTTGGTTTTGTACCAGTTGGAATCCATCCTTCTCTTATATTCTTTAAGAATTCTTACATTCTTAGATTCTTTTTTTTTTTTAAGAGAGTGTGAGAGAAGAGAGAGAGAGAGAGAGAGAGAAAGAATTTTTAATATTTATTTTTTAGTTCTCGGCGGACACAACACCTTTGTTGGTATGTGGTGCTGAGGATCGAACCCGGGCCGCACGCATGCCAGGCGAGCGCGCTACCGCTTGAGCCACATCCCCAGCCCCAATTCTTAGATTCTTAACTGTGTGAAGTGTCCCATTTTTCCTTTTTTTTTTTTGTATTGGGTATTGAACCCAGGGAAACTTAATCACTGAGCCACATCCCCAGCCCATTTTTGTATTTTCTTTAGAGATTGGGTCTCACTGATTTGCTTAGGGCCTCACTAAGGTGCTGAGGCTGGAGTTTTACTCTTGATCTTCCTACCTCAGTCTCCTTAGCTGCTGGGATTACAGGTGTGCACGACCATACCCAGCTTCAAGGTCCTACTTTTCAACAGTTGTTCTGAAGCACTGGGAATCACGTTTTCCCCTCAGTCCCTCTTTGAACAGAGTAGGATGACTGGCCAAGGAACTTCAGCAGAGGCCACTAACAAAATGCACATGGCATAGGCCTGTGATCCTAGTGATTCCAGAGGCTGAGGCAGGAGGATTGCAGTTTCAGGGCCAGACTTGGTAACTTTTTGTGAGACGCTCTCTCAAAAAATTTAAAAAGTGCTGGGGATGTAGCTGGGGATGTAAATGTCCCTAGGTTCAATTCCAGTGCCTCCCTGCTACCTGCATGTGTGTATGGGTGGGGGTATTGGAAAGTTGATTCTTCTCTAGTGGATGCTGCTCTGCTTTTTTTTTTTTTTTAAAACAAGCCCCTTTGGGCTGGTTTGGTGTTTCTCCTTTCATATTTTCATTATCCCAACTCTGTGAAGTAAGACTTATGTGTACATATTATGATTTTGGAAAATATGTAAATATACAAAGAAGAAAAATTAGCCCTGTGAGTACTACTGCTTATGTTTGCTGCTGTCCTCGGAGCTCAACAGAGTTATCTCAGCCAGCAGCCTAAGGGAGGAAAGAAGACAGGCTTGGGGACAGACCTCGCTTCCCACCCCAGATTTCCCATTCAGTAGCTTCCTGACTGTGAGCTAGTTGTTTAATATGATTTTCTCTTACATAAAACAAGAATAACAATATCTGGCGGGTAAGGTGTTTATGGCAGTTAAATTCTAAGTGCTCAGCAGACTTTAATTTTCTAATGTTTTCCTTTTTAGATATGTCTTTTTTTTATAGTCCCCATTTTTTTGTTTGGATGAAGACAGTAGCATTGATTTTTTTTTTCTCCTTGAAATATTTTATTTTCTTCTTGAGCCATTCCCTTCTTCTGTAGTTGTAGGATGATCAGTCTTTTTCTCTAAATCTTGGGAAGGGCATTTTAAGAAATATCTAGATCACACAATCAATTTTGTCTCATATTCTGTGGTTTTTACTAATACCGATTTCACAACCACCCAGTCATTTTTGTCCCAAGTTTCTATGTCCTTATCTGTTGGAATAGCCTTTCTCCTCAGATTTCTTCAGTAGGTAAAAAGCAAAGCTCTTTATTATAGAAAATTAGGAAAAGAGGAAAGTAGAAAGAACATTTGAAATCACAAGTTTTTATCTAGTGTATTTAATATTTGGCATATTTATTATTTTCATTTTTGTTATCATAGATGTGATTCTACTATTCATGACATTTGTGTTTTGAGAAGAAGACTACTGGTAAAATTAGATAGGTTTTTTTTCTGTGACTTAGAAAAAATACTTGGAAAATTCAGGGTTTGAGATCTGTGTACTCACATTTGGTTTCATCTAAGATAAAAAATATAGTGTGATACATGGAAGTCTCATTGCCTCAGAAATTTAGACAAGCCTTGTTTTTGGTCACCCTGTCACCGGTTTTGAGAATTATGTAAGGTCGAGTCTACTTTTTGTCTACCATTTAAAAAATATCTGTGTCATTTGAGTTTTAATCCTATTATTTATTATTTTCAATATATTTGAAACTTGTAACAAATCTGAATTTTACCTTTTTTTAAAATTTCAGAGTTTTCCTTCTTTGATCCTAATGATGCCTCATGCCAGGAAATTCTCTTTGATCCCAAAACTTCCGTCTCAGAATTATTTGCCATTTTAAGACAGTGGGTTCCTCAGGTCCAGCAAAACATTGACATTATTGGAAATGAGGTAAAAAAAAAATTGTTGCATTTTCCATTTTGCATTGTTGTTAGGATTGTTAATGGTATAGATCCCTCCCACCCCACCCATCTGAATGGGGAGATAGTGATGAAGGTGAAGCCTTCAAGGTTTTGCTTTTGTCCTTTGTGTTTCCATGGGCAGCAGGTGGGTGCTCTGATCTTGTCCTCCTGCTCCTCATGCTCTGTACTTTCTTACACCTGGGGTTCCAGCACTGGAGACATTTGGGTAGGGGTAGGGAGAGGCACTTGCGTATTTTCTCCTTTATACAAATTGCTTTTGCAAACTTGCATGCATTTCTTGAAGGGATTTGATCACCATCACATTCTGTCTACAATTTTGAATGATTTGACAAAGATCTGGGCTTTTAAATATAAAAATGTTTGATTCTTGGAGGGGGCTGTTCTTGACCCACATGTTGTCATATTATAGGAGGACAGTGTTTGTACTTTCTTAAAGTAGTATTCTACTGATTGGGGAAAAGTTTTTTTTGCTCATTTTTGAGAAGAGCAATATTTTGAGTAACAGATTACTTTGGAGTCATCTTTTAAGAATTTTCTTCTGTGGGGAACAAGTTCAATATTCATTATGTTGACTGCGGGATATTCATTATTGTTGGGTGTAATTCAGGTAGGACAGACTAACTCGGCTCCCCAGCACTGATTTGGAAGTCACTGGTACTTCTGTAGTTAGATTGTAATCGTGTTTTTTCTTGGCTTTCTTAGATTCTTAAGAGAGGTTGCAATGTGAATGATAGAGATGGACTGACAGATATGACTCTTTTACATTATACTTGCAAGTCTGGAGCTCATGGTATTGGTAAGTATGTGGTAATCTGTTGCTTGCTTGGGTCATCTGCATCTGTGCTTCTGTATGCACCAGTCAGAGACCTGGGAAGACAGTCAACAGGCAGAACTCTTCAACTGGGTGAGGAATCTGTTAGGTCCTTCCTAAACCTTATTTCTTTTTCTTTGGAAAGTTTTATACTCTCCTGCTACCTCTCAGCTTTTCTGCAGCAGGCTCCCTGTCTAATTGCTTCCTAGCTGGTCTGTCCTAGAATTTTCCCAAGGGCTTCCAGCAGGATCAGTCCAAAGTTCATTTGCTAGGCATAGCAATCTCCACAGAATCCCAGATTTTGTAGGCTTGAAGGAGGTATGTTCCAATTTAGGAAACATCTATGTGTGTTTTCCAAAATTGATACTCTCCTGTGGTTTAGCATTTTATAAGTCTGCCTCTAGCTAAATTATAGATTGTGATTATCTCTCCCAATTTCAGTAGTCCAATACGGAGTGCCTTAAACTTTGGATGGTGTAAGACTCTTCCCCCACCCCCTCCATAATCCATCATTGACTGGTACTTTTGTAAAGTAAAAATGGATTTATAATATAAAAATGAAATAAAGCCCCAATATTTTTAAAAAGGCATAAAATTATATTTTAGTCAGTATAGTCAGAAGAAATATTAACTAGGGAAAAAAAGTTACAAAAATTACAGATTACAGCTTGGAACTTCTAGATCCACAGTGCTTATTTTTTTATGATTCTTTTTAGTTATACATGACAGTAGATGCCATTTTGACATAATTAAACAAGCATGGAATATACCTGTTCTAACTCAGACCTCAATATCTCTCTGCCCCCTTCCCTCCCCCAACCTCCTGCATTCTTCCCTCTATTGATCTTTCTGCCATTTACCCGTAGTTATTTTTCCACAGCACTCACTTTGAGTAGCACATTATTTTTAAAGGCTTCATAGTATTCCATAATATGGGTGTCTCAATTTATTTAACCAGTTTTAATATTGTACTTTTAGGTTGTTTCAGAATTTTATTTTTAATAAACAGTGCAGTAATGAAAAAATTTATAGATGAGTGTTCACAAACTTGAATATGATTATTTTCTTAGAATAAATTCCTGAAAGTGAAGCTTTTGAGGAGTTAAGGTATATTCAGTGTGCTTTGACTTTTTCCATTGGGACTTAAAAGGTGTACTGAGAAAAAATAATTTAGAAAATCTTCTCTAGGTGATGTAGAGACAGCTGTAAAATTTGCAGCTCGACTTATTGACCTGGGAGCAGATGTCAGTTTGCGGAGTCGCTGGACAAATATGAATGCTTTGCATTATGCTGCTTATTTTGATGTCCCAGAACTTATAAGACTGATTTTGAAGACCTCAAAACCAAAAGGCAAGTATTATCAGATCACTGTTAGCTGTTATTAATTGGAGATTTTAATAGTAGCATAAAATTATAGTTTAAGGCAATTTTTCTTCTAATGCATCTTGATATGCCTTCCTACCTCATTCCTCATTTTATTTCTGAGATAGTTTAGAATCTTTTTTTCTTAAAGATTAATTACTATCCTTTCACATAAGTCTTAGTATAAAAAGACACAAAAATAGCATTCTTTGGGTTTTCCTATCTTTTCAGATTCTCCAATGTAACATGGGTTTATGTGTAATTGATTCTAGGTGCTTTATAATTCTTTCATCTTGCTTGGGTAGCCAGGAATAGAGCAATAAAGCCTTCGGAGGTAGGCATAGAAGTAATAAAGGATATTTCTTTTAGATGGTGTTCATTTCTGAAATTCTGTGATTCTACTTAACAGATGAAATTTCAGTCCGATCCCCGTTGCCCTTCCCCACAAAATCTCAATGGTGGTATACTAAAATTGAAGATCTTATCATCTAAATCCCAAGCCTGGCTTTTGACTTTCTGGTTCACCTCTTGCGGGGGGGGGGGCGAGGGGGTGTCAGTTATCTTTGGAGAGCAAGTGAAAAGCATTTCTTTAGTAAAAGAGAGTGTGCTGAATTGCCCCTACTGTAGAAGACATGTTTTAGAGATTCCATAGGAAAATGGAACATTAGTTTCTAACCACAGATTCACAAGGATGGTCAATTTTCTCTTTGAAATTTTACCTTTTCACTTTCTTAATGGTATTGGGGAAAGCCTGTATTGATGGTACCTTGTCTTTTTTGAAAATATTTTTTTAGTTGTTGATAGACCCTTTATTATTTACTTATTTATATGCAGTGATGAGAAATGAACCCAGTGCCTCACACATGCCAAGCAAGTGCACTACCACTGAGCCCCAGCCCCAGCCCCAGCCCCAGCCCCTTGTCTTTAATAGTTGAAGAAAGTTTGTCCTGAGCATATCTGGCTTGCCTGCAGTTGTAGGTAGGGCATGCAGGGATGGTGGTGTGTCGATTAAGGTAAATCTGCAGAACCAGAGGCATATTAAATAGAAATATTGCAGAAAATGTTATAGGAAACATTCAACATGGGATTCCCAAGTCTGGAGGATTTCCCATGGTTAAGTATACCATAATGACGATTTATTGAAAGATATCAAAATGTCCTTAGAATTTCAAGATTTCTTTTCTTGTAATGAACTCCAACCCCTTTTCTTATAATGATTTGTTGAATAGGGTATTATGAATGATGGATATATATTTATATATATATGCGTGTGTGTGCGCTCGTACATTTATATGTTTAGTCTTTAATTGGTGAGATAATTCTGCATTGTTTCACCTAGTGGGAGTTGAAGAATTAGCAGTCTTTTTTCCTGCTAAGAACTAAATAGTAAATAAATATTTTATATTTTTCAGACCATATGATCTGTTAAGTTCATGATTATAAGCATGAGAGTAGCCTTAGAAAAATGTCAGTGAATGAGAGTGCCTGTGATCCAATAAAACTTAGAAACAGATGGTGAGGTGGGTTTTGCCCATGGGTCATAGTTTGTCGATCCCTGACCTAAACCCTATTGCTTCGCTGTGGTTGTCAGAGAAAATGTGAAAGAGATTTAGTGAGAGGTCATGGGAAAGCAGTAATTTATACAAATACAAATTATTGCCATTCATTACTTTTAATATGATTTGGTTTGTGATAGCTGGAAAACCCATGATAGTATCACTTGATTTTAATAATAATGAACTTTATTATACTAGAAAAATATCAGTTGATTGTTTTGGCCAGATTGTAATGCAAAGATTTTATTCCATTGTGAAACAGTACTTCTGGTGGGTTAATTTAAGTCTTATAAAAGGCTAAAAATCCCCAAGCCCTCAAGCTTTCCATTTCCTGTTAAATTATAATAGCTAAATTTAAAATTTTAGTTAATATACTTGTCATGTTTAATTGCAGATGTGGATGCCACTTGCAGTGACTTTAATTTTGGAACAGCTTTGCATATTGCAGCGTATAACTTGTGTGCAGGTGCTACAAAATGCTTACTGGAGCTTGGAGCAAACCCCGCATTTAGGGTAAGAGGTTGAAGTAAAAGAACGAGAAAATTTATATTATCTCCTAACAGAGAGCTGAATTCAGATGTTGTTATCAATAGAAGAACTCCTATATGACTGAGCAATTTATATATATATATATACACCTAAATGTATATAGACATAAAGAGTATGATGAGATTTATCTTAAATACATTTAAGGCATGAATTTCAGTCCTTTTATATTAAGTTCTACAACATTTGCATTTAGGAAAGTAAACTCATCTTAAAAATATCATAATATTTGAGTTTTAAATATCTTTAGGTTTTGGATATATTTATAAAAAGTTAACTGTTAAATACAAAGGTGTATATTAAGGTGATTTTTAAATTAGATAATACTTTAAATTATTTTGAAAAGAAAACTTTTGCCAAAAAGATTAAAAGTTAAAATAAGTACAAACTTTAAATATACCTCTAAGAATGTAAAAACACATTTGAAAAGCACAGTTGGCATGTGCCGCGTCCCTTGGAGCACAGGGTGATGGCCACAGTGTTAGAAGAACATGGAATTCTGTAATGATAAGCCTGCTCACGTTAGGAAGACATCATCATCGTGGCTATTTTGTTTTCTTACCACAAGTTTCAGTTGCTAAATTTCACGGTAGCAGAATCGTGCAACTGGCTTTCAAAAGTGAGGACAAGTGCAATGTGCAGGCTCAGGGGACTGAGGCAGGAGGATGCAAGTTCAAGGCCAGCCTGGGCAATTTAGTGAGACCCTATCTCAAAATAAAAAATAAAAAGGGCTGTGGATGTAGCTCAGGGATAGAGAGCCCCTGAGTTCAACAGTACAACGTACAAAAAAAGAAAAAAAAAAAGCGAGGACCCTACAAAAGACAAAAGACTACTTATGACTCATCAGCACAGTGTTTAAATATTTTTTTGGGGGGGGGAGCTCGGGATGTGGCTCAAGCGGTAGCGCGCTCGCCTGGTATGCGTGCGGCCCGTGTTAGATCCTCAGCACCACATACAAACAAAATGTGTCCGCCGAAAACTAAAAAATAAATATTAAAATTCTCTCTCTTTTTTAAAAAAATTTTTTTTGTGTTTCTCCACGTGTATTCATCTCTCTAGGAGTACACATCAGTGCTATGCATATGTTTCTTGTATTTTGTAGTTTTCTTTGAAATCTCAGATTTAAGTAGTCTATCACTATCCCAGAAATCTGGGAACAGGTCTTCCCTTCTCAATTTTACTCAGGACCAAGCTGACTTGAGTTTTAAAACAAAACAAACAACAACAACAACAACAACAACAACAACAACAAAATGTTGGGCAGTTGCAAACCGCGTGTGCACTTAAAGACTTAATTTTAAAAATCTGTATGGATCCTTTGAAGATCATCAGCAGAGGAGAAGAAATGGTTTTCCATTAACAAAACTATCTTGATTCATCATATTAAAAAAGATTGAAAAATCTGGACTTTCTCATAAAGTCCAAGGTTTTTGGTTGGGGAAAATAAGGAAGGTGTCTTTTCTAAGGGAAACATAGTATGGAGAATAGGAAGGCCAAGGACTTGGTTGGGTCAAGGTTAGGGTGCAGACGGCAGGGACTGTAACGTCATCTCTGCCAGAAATCATATCAATGATTTTGAGCCATTAATCTCTTTATCTCTGATTTTCCTAATTGGCAAACTGGAAATTTCAGTATTTTTTTATTTAATTGGTTATTGTCTCTTCCACTTTAATATGAACCTGCAAAGGGCAGGGATTCTGCTTTGTTCACAAGCTTTTCCCTGACCTGAGAAGGAAGGGAGATGGCTTGTACGACAGGGTTTTCGTTATATGGACACCATGCTGATAAAGTGGGTTTGTGTCTGGTGTCTTATCTTGTCACAGGATAAATTCCAGGCTACAGTCTCTTCTTTATAGTGCTAAAGAGCATTTTTCTTGATAATAGGCCAAATTTTAGAAACATGAGAACTAAAGTTTCTGTTTCTGAAATCTGAGTTACTTTATGAGTGGACAGGAGGCCCAGGTCACCAATCCCAGGTGGCAGCGGTGGAGTAGTGGACTATAGTCAGTGTTCCTTAATGATGGGGATGCATTTAAAGCAATGCATTGCGAGGTGATTTTGTCCTTGTGCGGACATCATAGTGTGCATTTACCTAAGTGAAGTGGCTGTGCCATCACAAGGTGATTCAGTCTATGGGAGCACTGTTGTATATATGGTCCCTTATTGACCAAAATATCATTAAGTGGTGCATGGCTGTGGTTGGGTCTGGGAATGGAAAGCCAGTCAGCCTTGTGACTTCTCTTTCCAAGCTTGCCCTCTCTGTACCTGAGCAGCCAGACATGCTATCCACCTGGGCTTTGGAACCTGTCCTTCCCAGCACACAGAACACTTCTCCCTCATTTCCTGAGGATCTCCATATACACACATCTTCCAGGGAGGCCCTCCCTGGCCACTCTGTATTAATAACTCCTCCTACACCTACCTCTGAGCCCAGGGTCTCCATTCCTTTTCTTTTCTACTGTTTTCCTTTTCTCATTCCTTTTCTCTTACTACTGTGTAATACACCATATAACTTACTTGTTTAATTGTTTAAATTCTGTCTCTCCCACCAGAATATATGTTCTTCTTGCATAGAGTAAGTGTCCAGTAAATATTTTTGAATAAATAAAAGATACATGCGTTTAACTTAAAATTCTGCCATAAAAGAATTTCATGTGACCATCCAGGGCTCTAATTCAGTAGGAGTTGAAGATTTTCTCTTTATTTGTAGAATGACAAAGGACAGATCCCTGCTGATGTTGTTCCAGATCCAGTGGACATGCCGTTGGAAATGGCCGATGCTGCAGCCACTGCTAAGGAGATCAAGCAGATGCTTCTAGATGCGGTGCCCCTGTCGTGTAGCGTCACAAAGGCCATGCTTCAAAACTGTGATCACGTTACTGCCAAGTCAATGCTTACCTCTCTCGGCTTGAAGTTAGGGGATCGTGTGATGATCGCAGGACAGAAGGTACAGTAAGCAACTGTGGGCCCTGAAGCTATGTCCATGGCCTATGTTCAAAGGTGTGTGCAGCATGGTCAGAGTTTTGAATTTTTGGGAAAAGGTTCAATGTAGAGGTAGGAGGTCCCTTATTGACTGAGAATATGCAATTTAGATGTAAGTTTACTATGAAATCTGATTTATGGATGTAAACTTATTAGAACTTGATAGGGAAAGTGTCTGCGTTTGCATGGGAAAGAGTGGAGCAGAGTGGAGCTGCTGAATAAATTTAGAGGCATGAGCTGAGCAGTGATCTAGCCCCCTTGTCTGTGCAGTCCCCACCCCACCTCCAGGGGCTCCTCCCACTGCAACGGCACAGAGGCCAAGTGAGGGAGACCCTACTGTTCTTCAGTGTTTGGCTCCAAGATCCCACAAACAGAGACATGTAACCTGACAGGAAAGAGTTCTATGCAAAGGAAGACTCCTTCCTCCCCTGACCCCACCCCACCAACAGTGCAGCAGACTGCAGATCCCTCAGAGTGGCAGCTTCTGTGTGGCATTTGTGGTGGCCAGTCTTTTAGTTTTCTGATACCTTCTTTTCTTTTTGCCATGCTGGGGGTGGAACACAGGGCCTTGTCCATGCTAGCCAAGTGCTCCATCACTGAGCTAAGCCTCCAGCTCCATCGGAGGTTCTGTTTTTGTTTTTAATTTTGACATCACTAGAGAACTTAGTGTGGAGCGTAGTGTAGAACAGGGAGTTCCTGCTTGGATGCTGAAATTCCCAACATCTTCACCTTTCAATATTTGAATGGGTTTTGTTGGGGGTGATGGAGATTTTTCAGAAAATTGCAATTTACAGACTTGATATATTAAGAAAATTGATTCAAAAAGGAATCAAAGCTACAAATAATTAGGTCAAGAATGACTTTTACCAAAATAATGCCTTCACAGGACATTTATTAGGTTTTCACTGTCTGTGGAGTTAAAACACCAGGAGATTATGAATGCATGGCTTTTTAAATTTAGATTGAGTGTTAATCTTTAGTAGTATTCATTCCTATAACTATGTCTGAGAATGTGGACCCTTAAGAGAGTTATTCTGTTATTTTATCTTATTTTTCATTTTGGTTAATTCTAGCTGCACTGAAGAGCAGTCTCCAGTTGTAACGTGGACTTGTCTCTCTTTCCTTTCAGTTCCATTGATAAAGAGCTTCATGCTCTGAAGCTCCCTAACTGGGTGCCTGCACACGTAGGATTCTTATGTCTTCTTGATGAGTTAACTCTTTTATTATTATTTCATGTCCCATTTAGTGTTCCTTATTCTGAAGACTACTTTGAGACAGTGAAATTTTTAAGACTTCTCTGGTAAATTTACCAGGAGGAAGACACTTGGAATTACTAATAATTCTAAAAATTGTTTTGATATATATTTTCTTTAGGTTGGGACATTAAGATTTTGTGGAACAACTGAATTTGCAAGTGGGCAGTGGGCTGGCATTGAATTAGATGAACCAGAAGGAAAAAACAATGGAAGTGTTGGAAAAGTCCAGTACTTTAAATGTTCCCCCAAATATGGTAAGGTTGATGCTATTTAACTTACTAAGGATTAACTAAAAAATAATCAGATTTTACTCTTTTATAGATTTTTGTTTGTTTGTTTTTGTTTTTTTTTGATGATGCTGGGGATTGAACCAGGGCTGACGCATGCAAAGCTCACACTCTACTACTGAGCTGCACCTCCAGTCTCTCTTACAGTTTTTAAATGAAACTTTTCTCCTGACTACTTATATGATCGATGAGGGGAATGGGGATTTAGGGAGGAGTTTTTAAAAGTAGGAGATGTTATAGCATGTTTATTCACATTGATAAGAATTACAGAAAAGAGAAGTGGAGGCTGCGGGAGTGGAAGGGCAGTCACAGGAGGAGAGCCCTCGAAGAGCTGACGAGGCTGGAATCCAGCCTAGGGGTGACCTGGCATTGCATCAGGCACAGTTCCCCCTCCCCAAGGAAAGAAGTGGTGGGGAGGTGGGGAGATTCTCTTTTGACTGTGGGTGTCCTTTCAAAAGCTGAGAAGTGAGACCATTAACTAATATTAGGAGAGGGAAGGGTATTTGGAAGTTTGAGGAAAGAGATTCAAGAAGTTCATTGAGGAGAAGGAGAATGTGGCCAGGTCAGGGAGATATGGTAGATGGCCAGGTGCTGCTGAGGGCCAAATGGGAGCCTGTGGTCATAGACTTATTCGAGTTAGACCAGCATGCAAGATTAGGTGTTTTTTTTTTTTCCCTTAAGTCATATTAAACTGTTTGGTTATAGGTGCTGATTAAGCAGAATCTGGTTTCACCAGGGCTATTTTTTCTCAAATTACAAATAGGAGGAAGTCGGCAGAGGAGTTGAGGATTTTAGGAGAGCGGTGAGCATGATGAATGGTGGAATCTAGGACAGCTGGTGGGGAAAATGAGGATGCTACTGGGGAGATGGACCATGACAGCATGATGGGATTGGCTATTTCCATGTGGTGGAGGGGCCATGGGGTGCTGGAGTTAGTGACCTGGAGTGGTTGAGGCTCCAGCATACCTTGTGGAGAGCTATACAGGTTACGATGAGCCTGGCAGCTGAGCTGGAGGAGAGGGAAAGCTTATGGGAGGGGCAGTGCTCAAGGAACAGACAGCCTGGGTGTTAGGTGGCTGCCTGGGTGGGTGTGGCATTCACCATGAGCCAAGCCAGGAGGAGAGGAGTGGGGGAGGTCAGGGAGCCAGCCAGCTGCTGGAGGTTTTTACTGGATGAGGATGAATATTAGTGACTCCAACTTCTGTTGTGGCTTCCTGAAGGAGAGGTAGGAGTGGTGCAGTCAGGTTGCAGCCCTTGCCTCGGATCCGCATCTCTATAGGAGCACTCAACAGATGTTAACCCTTGGCTCTTATAAATTTACCAAAATTACTAGTTTCTTTTTTGTTACATTTAGGATGGAGCCTTGGGGATTTGTCTACTAAGAATTTTTTTGTGTTTACAAAATTTGCTCACTGTGTAAAATTAAAAAACAAAAAAGGAGAAAGAAGAAAATAAAAATCACCTGTACTTTTTTTTTTCTCTTTAGTATTTCTCCCACAAAATTTGGATCATGTATATAGTATAGTTACATGTTCTGCATCTTTACTTGACATCCTATTATAATTTCCCTGAATCTTTACGTATTATTTGAAAATGGGATTTTTAATGGCTCTATTTCCTTTAATTTTTCCAATTGGGTGAAAATTTCTGTTTGGATTCACATTTCTCTGGTTGTGGCAAAATAGAAAATTTAAAATGTTTTGTTTTACTATATGTATTTTTTGTGTTATTAGCAGTTGTCTATTCATATTATTTGCCCATTTAAATTGATATATTAATGTTTTCTTTAAAAAAGAAACTGATATGGGTTTAGAAAATACATTATTTAGAATATTGGCCCTTATATTTATTATAGATATTTTGCTCAATTTGTCATTTGCCTTTGAACTTTGTTTGCAGTGTTTTGGGGCATCTGGTAATAGAGTGAAAAGGCTTTTCTTTTATAAATTGTTGTATTGCTTTCATTCCTTGTTGGTTAGTTTTTTTCTAATCCAAAGATTAGTAACAATGTATTTTATTCCTTTGAATATTTTAATTTTTTTACATGTGATTATGTAATTCACTTAAAGCTTACTGGTTAGTGGTGTAAGATTAAGGTTTTAATTTTAGTTTTCCTCTGGTAACTGTCAAGCAGACTAAGGGCAGGACCAAAAACCTTTAGCAGATGTAAATCAGACTTAGGGGAAATAGTTTGTCTAGAAATTTTATGTGGATTACCAAACCCATCATTCCAAGGTATTGATTCAGCTCAGCACCCCAGGAGCAGTCAGTCCTGCTTTACGTACCACGGCCTGCTGGGGTGGGGATCCTGTGTTGGATGTCTGAAGGTGGGAGTAACCCTTCCTGCTGACTCAGCCAGGCTCCCTAAGGTCCTTAAGGTGGAGGAGTTGGTGAATCCCCTGCAAACCAGAAGCCCAAACATTTGTTTCTTCTGAGCAATGTTTCTCTTTCTCTGTTTTGAAATCTGTCCTTTTCCCTTCTTTTATCACAAATTAAGTTCTTATAAATGCTGTGGTCTGTTTCAGGATTGCTTTTTTTCTAATGATCTTTTGATTCTAGCACATATTATTTTTTAATTGTAGAAGTTTTATAATAAATTTTAATACTCGGTGGTAATACTGGCTTAATGTCTTTTAATAAATTACCAAAGTGAATACATGAACCTAGTTTGATAAGTTGATTTATATTCTAAAGCTTATTAAATGAATCAAAACCCTCCTTTGACTTATCTTTCCCTGCCTTCTGAGTCTGGCTCTTTAGCGGCCAAAGCTTTTTCAACTCCTTTAGCTGTATCTTCTGATATTAGTATCCATGTTTATAAATAGTATATTTATATGACTCTTTCTTGATTTTTCCAGCTTTAGACATCTTTTGGCTTAGTATTTAGAGATTCATTGCTCTTACTCTTCTAAGTCAGTTTCTTTCTTGTTGTTTTAGAGGAGCCTACTGTTCAGTAGCTTTCTGACAAAGGATGCATGAGAAATAAAATGTTTTGAGACTTTCCATTCTAAAAATGTGTTTATTTTGTTGGGCAGGGAGTGCATGCTTGTAATTGTAGCAGCTTGGGAGGCTAAGGCAGGAGGATAGCAAGCTTGAGATCAGTTTCAGCAATTTAGCAATTCCCTGTCTCAAAATAAAAATTAAAACCAGGACTGGGTTGTGGCTCAGTGGTAGAGCATTTGCCTAAGATGTATAAGGTCCTGAGTACTGCAGTCAATCAATCAATCAATCAATCAAAAATATTTTTACCACCCTGTATTGCATGATGATGATGGTTTGGGATAAGGAATGTTGAGTACATGTTCCCTCACTATTTTGAAGGTGATCCTCTGTTGTCTAATGTAGAGTTTGGTGAACTTTCTGTAAAGGGACAGGTAGTAAGAGGTTTAGGTCTTGTGGGCTACAGCTTTGTCTCTGCTGCTGTAGTGAGGAGGCAGCCACAGACAGCATGTAATCTGTGCCAGAAAAGCTTTACAGAACAGGCGGTGGGCACGTTGTCTCTTGGGTCCATAGTTTGCCAACTACTTTCTTGAGCTTCCAGTTTTGCCAGTTAGAAGTTTCAAAGTCTTAAAGCCTTTTGTTTTTGACCTTTTTCCTTCTCCTGGAAGCTTTGAACATTTTTTTCCCTTCTTTTTTAGTGTTTTCTTTTAGAGTTCATACTATTTTTATTCCTTCTTGATATTTTAGTGGGGGTTTTGGGAGGAACTGGAATTAAAGACATATTTATCTGGATATTTATTATTCTTTATTTAATTTATTAACTTTTAGTGGTACTGGGGATTAAACCTGGGAGCTCTATCACTAAGCTACATCCCCATCCCCTTTTATTTTCTTTAGAGCCAGGGTCTCCCTAAGTTGCCCACACTGGCCTCGCAGTCCTCCTGCTTGAAGCCCCCCCCCCAGCAGCTGGGAGCACAAGCGTGGGTCCCCACACCAAGCTTTATTCCTTTTTTTTGAAAATGATTCTTCTTTATGTGTTTATTTTTAGTTAAACTTTAAAGTTGTCTGTCAAGATCCAGGGAAAATCTCATCAGAACTTTGGTTGCCTTCAGTGACCAGATAACTAGACCTGTATACTGTGCTCACCGTGGACTTGGTATCCAGGCTCTGCTTTGACTTTATTTTTGTTTTATTCTTGCTTAGCAAAAAAAAAAAAAAAAAATCAAGAAGAGGGATGGTTCTATAAATGAGGTTTTATATGCTATATTCATCTTTTTAATTCACTGAATAAAATATTTAATTTTTTAAAAAAACAAATACACTTTATCCTACGGAAAATTTCTGGTAGACCTTGAAAGAAAAACCATATATTTTCCCTGAATTCAGAAAAAAAAAAATTAATTGAACTCCATTATTACGATATTACTGACGCTAATCAAGTAAATTAGAAAAATAATTCATACTGTTTTCATGTGTGTTAATTTTCAGTTTTCCCATTTATTTATCTATATCTACACATGGAATATTTTTTAGTAAAGGTAATATTGTATTTTAATAATGTATAAAACATATAACTTGATTTTTGTCTTCTTGATTTACTTCTCACATTTTCAATATTATTGTATAATTGTCTTATTTGTCAATGGTGATACAGCACAGCAGTCCCCCTTATTCTTGGTTTTGCTTTGTGTGGCTTCAGTTAACTATGGTCAGATATAGACCAAAAAATACAGTACAATACAGGATGAGGTTTTGATAGTGAGTACATTTACATAACCTTTGTTACAGTATACAGTTACACTTGTCCTATTTTATTATTACCGTTGTTGATTTTTTACTGTGCCTGATTTATAAATTAAGCTTTATTGAGCTCATTATATATAAGAAAATAACTCAATACGTGCAGAGTTTGGTACTGCTTGTGATTTTAGCCACCTGCAGAACATCTTGGAATGTGTCCACTGTGGATAAGGGGCACTACTATAGTTCACAGATATGATTTATCCTGCTACCAGACAACTTTGTTTTCTCCTCCTTACGAGTAATGTTGCAGTAAAGACATATTTAGGTGTACAGTCTTTTCCTCCTACTTGGATTATTTCCTCATGATTAATTTCTGAAAGTGTGATTGAGATATAGTAGTAAATTAAAAATTAGGACATTCTAGTAACTATAAATGGTTTTGACTTGTGAAATCTGTCTTCTCCTTATACTACAGAAATGTAAACTTTTAATCTTTGTGTGCACTTCTAAGCATCATTATTTCTTTACAATTAATTCCATAAGGTTGATTATGTCAGGATTTTTGTGTTCCAGAAAGATTGTACAAAGTTACATCCCCAGAGCAACAATTTGTGTCTTCAAACCCTCAGCAATACCAGTTGTCATCGTAGGGCTTTAAAGTGTGTGTGTGTGTGTGTGTGTGTGTGTGTGTGTGTGTGTGTGTCTGTGTTAGGCTGTAAGAATTGAGAAGAGTAGAGAGACAAGGAAAAGCTCATGAGTAGGAGACAGGAGAAAAATGGCAAATAAGTGAAAGAAGGAGAGTCAGGAAAGCCAGGGCGAGGTATGGGATCCAAGGCAGGAAAGCGTTTCAAGATGAGCAGAAAAGAGATCCAGAGGACACTTTTTATCTGTGAATAGTGCACTCGGTTTTTGTATTGTCCTGAGCATTTCTACCTGGCTGTAAAACAAATTGTTTTTAATATGTTACTTTTTGGTCATAATATGTATTTGTTAGGTTGTAAACAATAAATGAAAGAGTGTGACCTCCATATATGATGACCTCACTTTCTCTTTTTAAACGCCCTGGAGGTAGACTTGGCGTTCTCGCGCTCTGCCATCTCTGCATACTTGGGCTGGATATTTTGTTGTCTTGTCAACTCCTTTCTGAAGGAGTGTTGTGCTCCCAGCTGCGACAGGCAGCCCCCACCCCCGCCCCCACCCTGCTCTCCTCAGCACACTTTGGGTTGCTTCCAATTGTTAGGAACTGAGGGCCAGGCCTTTCGGGAAAACTATATTTTATAGGCAAAAGAATGCATCTCTTCCATATGTAAGGCACTGTAATTGGGCACAGTGGGGAATGCAGAGATGAGTAATGTTTGAATTTTGTCTTTCAAAGGTATAAAGTCTGGGAAGAGAGGTAAGACATGGCATAAAAGGCTATAATGTGAGAAAAACATAAATCCTGAGGAGTTATAAAGTGACATGGAAGAATAGGTTTTTATATTATATACTGCATTTTTATTTACCGGTAGCTTGGAAATAATAGAAGCACTATTACTTTAAATCATTTCCCTTTCCCCCAGTTTCTTAGCACCTGGTTATTTATCTCTTATGTGGCTCTTAAACCATCACTGGTGTGAGTCTTAACTAGACTGTAAGCTCTTTGAGGAAAAGTACCACCTTACTTGCTTTTCTGTCCCTCACTTCAGGACCTATATTAGGCTCTAAGAAGGAACTTGCAGATTTATGTCACCAAGCATTTATACTTGCCCCTTTATTTGAAATGCTTTAAATTGTTTACACTGACCTAAATTCTTCCCTGTCTCTTAGGTATATTTGCACCTCTTTCAAAGATAAGTAAAGCGAAAGATCGAAGGAAGAACATAACACATGCTCCTTCCATGAAAGCCGTGCCTCTCATCAGGTCCCAGAAAATTGATGTAGGTCACGTCACCTCAAAAGTGAATACTGGTAGGTCAAATCAGAAAGGAGGCAATCCTCCTCAGTGTTTTTGCTTTATTCCTGGGATTCCTAGGCTGCTTTGCTCTCCTTCCTTAGCCAGCCGTGAAACCTGAATCGAGTACAACTGCAGGTTTGTGTTTCCCAGCCGCAGTCAGGTTTAAAGGCTTCAGCTTCTAACAAGGGTGGTTCAGATTTGTCCCTCCCTTTCCTTTCCTGTTGTCTCCATACCTCTAATCCCCCATAATCTAACTCAGAGCTGGCTTTGGTACCTCTAACAAGCCTGCGTGAAAAGGCTCACTTCACGTTCCTCACCTGTTCAAGGACATGCAGAGACTCCTGTCACCACGCCCGGACTCCTGACACCAGCAGAGTCCTCCTTCATCTGCTGCAGTCCCTTCTGTTGTTGAGCCTCGGTTTGCGGAATCTCTCCCTGTCTCTGTACTCATTGTGCTTGTTCCTTCCTTCAACCCCGTCTTGGGCACAGGTGTGACTTCTGCTTTGGGGTGTCCTTGCTGGGCTTGACCTCCTTACCCACACCCTCTTTCTCCAAGGAAACTTGCCCAGGGTCTCTGTTTTACCTAATCTCTTTGTTCTCTGGCCTTGTACTTACTTTTTACCCACGCTTCCCAATTGTGAGTTATTACTTTGGATTTTGTCCACTGATTGCTTTATTTGTGCAAATCTTTTATTCTCTCGGCAGAATTTTAATCTTTAAATGGGCTGTGAGAATATTCTGTCTTCTATTCAGTGTGGCACATAGCAGAGAATTAGGGGCTCAATAAATAATTTGTTAACTCATTAACAGCTGAAACGTGATGAGAGAATTGTCTCCAAAAACTTGGTGTGGTGTTTCTATTCTGTTCCATTGGGCTATTTGAATATTGCTGTGTCAAATTTCACTTCATAATTGCTCTAATTTAAAATTAATAAATCTTGATATCCAGTAGAGGAAAGTCTCCCACCTTATTCTTGAAAATTGTCTTGCCTATTTTGGGGCTTTATACATCACACTTCCTTATTAATTCTAGAATAAGTAGTTAAGTTTCTTTTAAAAAATAATCTGCTGTGGTTTTAATTGGTATTAAATTTAAACCTTAAATAAATTTAAAAAGAACTGACATCTTTACAATAGTTAGTCTTTTAATTATGCCCTTGGAATAATTTTCTATTTAATTGTGTTCTTTAAAAATATCTCACTACAGTTTTTTTTTTTTTTCAATTCTCTTTCACCCCAACCAGTGGGTGAGCAGGTACCGAAAATCCCAAGGAAGGGCAACCCTTGTTTCTGAATGGAGAAACTGTGGTCCTAAAAACATGCATGGAGTCCCCAGAGTTCTTTCTGTTTTATCATAGCTGGACCCTAGAGGCAGAATCCATCTCATGACAGAGTAGGGAAATGAAACCGTGGGAGGTGTTGTACTCAGGATGCAAGGAAGGAGTGTCCTGGAGCTGTCAGGGAGATCAAGAGAAGATGGGCTGGAGAGAGTGACCTTCAAATATTAGACAGGAACTCCCAGGCCTGTTTCCACGTTGGGTGTGTATGAATCTGACCGAAGGTGGTGGTCTCTGGATAGACTACTTCCCAGGCACAACTGACTACTTGGTGGCATAGCGCATAAAATAGATTTGAATGTCACTGCAGAGATTTTGGAAACTCAGTGGCCCTGGGAACTGCTGTGCACAGAAGGTGGGCAGAAAGTTCTAGCCTGAACCTAACCAGGTTGTGACTTCTGCTGAAACAAAAGAAAACCAACCAACAAAACAACATTCTCCAAAGGGTTTAATGTGACTCATTGTCCAATAACAAAACATTCAAATAGGAACTCTAAGATGATACAGATGTTGCAACTAACACATAAAGACTTTAAAGAATAGAATAATTGTAAAGAATAATTGTAACTATGCTCCAAGAACTAAGGGTGAATTCTCTTGAAACAAATGGAAAGACAATTTTAGCAGAGAAACAGAAGATGTGAAGAGTCATATATTGTGTGTACACACACACACACACACACAAGTAAACCTTGGATGATTTGTGTAAAATCACTGGATTATATCAAGGTCGGTTTCCTGGTTTGGGATTATAGTTTTGTAAAACATTATCTTTGGAGAAACTGGACAAAGTGTACAGGGATCTTCTTATATTACTTTTTACAACATGAATTTACAGTGATCTCAATTAAAACTTTCAAAAAAAAAAAAGGACCAAATGGATAATTAAGACAGAAAAACATAATAATTAAATTATTAAAAAATAAGAAATCTACCCAGCAGGTTGTCTTCTCATTCCATTTATGGTGTCTAGTTCAGGCCCTCATCCCTGATTGCTGTCATAGTTTCCCCAAGTTTCTGCAATCAGATTCTCCACCTCTGGTTTTCTTTTAGACCTTAAGTTGGAAAAATGTTACATAACCAGGACTCTGTTGAGGCCAGTCCTCCTTTTTAAAGCCCAGTGGAGGCTCCTTCACTACAGAAGAGCTTCCATTCCTTAGGCAGGCACTCTTACCTAGGAGGTCTTCTGACACCTGTCCATCTAGTCTTACTTCTCCATCCAAAAACTACTCCATTCCAGCCAAGTATTTACCATGCTCTGTCTTCCTGCAAGAGCTACTTTCTCTCCATTCTGAGCTTCCAGTCTTAATTCTTCCTGACCGTACCTCCAGTGTTCTGGGGAAAGATCTCACTTGTTCTTCAAGGCCTATCTCAGTGTGTTGTGGCCTTGTTGATGGCGCACTCATTTATGGTTACAGCAGCAGTTACTGTCTCCTTCTCCTGTCCTCATGAAGAGTATTCTCACATTTTACTCATGCCATCCATATTGAACCGAGCAGGACCTACCTCCTCAGGGCATGGACCATGCCTTGTTAATCTTTGAGTACCTTGTGATATTCAAAGTCCCAAGGACAGTTCTTTGTTAAAAATGCTTCATAAGTAAATAGAATTCTACCAGACAGAACTTAAAATTATGTGTAGTCCTTTGATTTCCTATTTAAATTATTTAGTTCTGTACAGTTGAAACAAAAGTCTTAATAAGGCAGATTATTATTTAAGAGCTTCCCTGCTCCATGTAAAAGTTTTGTGGGAGTAGGGTGTGGTAGAGTGGGGTAGTCATTTTCAGAATACCAATGACAAAGTACAGGACTTCTTACCATCTGAACTCCCATAAGTGAAGAATTGCTATAATAATTGGCAAAAATTTTTACCCCAAATTCACTGCACAGAATACCTGCTGCAATGAATTGCATGCAAACATTGGTGAACTAATTGTTTGCATGTTCCAGTGAGCTGTGGCCCCTGCACGTCCTGTCTTCAGTTTGCTGTACCTGACAGCACGGTGCAGTTGTGCTCTCCAGAGGGTGTGTCAGCCGTCAGTGAGGCACCTGGGTGGCACATGCTTTGTATTCCTTGGAAATCCTTAGCAGATCATGAAATTGGGGCTTTCATATTGGCTGCAAATGCGTTCTTTTTCCTCTAAAGGTGAAATATTGGTTTCTGTGTTTATTATCCAGCATGTTTTCAGAAGAAGGTAAGATTTAGATGAAGAGGAATGCATGTACTTTTTAAAACAAATAAAGTTTTTTGTGTGTTTAATGTTAAAGAAAATTCTCTTTTGCTGAAAGTGCTTTATTTTCATGTCCTAGGATTGATGACATCAAAAAAAGAGAGTGCTTCTGAATCAGCACTTTCGTTGCCTCCTAGTGAAGAATTGAAAACTTTAACAGAGAAAGATGGTAATATAATTTATAACTTCTCAAAATTTAATTTGCTGGTGGAATTTTAATATCATAGAAAAACAGCTTTACATGCGGGTTAAGTTTTAAAGTTGGTAAGGGAAAAATGAGTATGATAAAAATTACCCTTGAAAATCTCTTAAGCAGCTCATAATAAAGTGTGTACTTTAAAAGAGATAAATTCCTATCCTGCATTTCTTATGTAGATAGACTTAGAGAACTACTGGACTGGATTAAAAGGGGGAATAAAAGGAGATTGCATAGTTACAAATGGCCTGACAGCAATGTTTAAGTTGCCTTACCTGTCAAATCCTTAGGTGAGCAGTATTGAACTTTGGCCATCTTAAAACATATTAATGACATTTTTTTTGTGCTTTTTTAAAAATGTAAATAAAATAGAACTCTACTGTCAGTATTTACCTAAGGTGAGAGGTGAGTATGGTGGTCAGATTAGATAGGTAGTTAACATTAATGGAAACAGTAGCACCTCCTATTTAAGATTGTGCTGAATCCTTAAAAAACAATTACTTGTGTTATAAATTCGTTTTTTTTTTTTGAGTGGGGGGGGTACTGGGGATTTAATGCAGGGGTGCTTTACCACTGAGCTACAGCCTCTGTCCTTTATTTTTTATTTTGAGACAGAGTCTTGCTAAGTTTCTTAGGGCCTTGCTAAGTTGCTGAGACTAGCCTTGAACTTGTGATCCTCCTGCCTCAGCCTCCTGAGTCACTGGGATTATAGGCATGTGCCCAAAGTCTTTTTTAACTACAGTATATTTGGATGACATCAGGTATTTAATTTAACACTGGATAATCCACAGTTGAGGAAGCTAAATGGAGCATTTCAGAAGGATTTGCCTAGAAAAGCATCTCCTTGGCCCACTTCTTATTTTCTGCACTTGAATGTATTCTTTTGTGTTCCTGTTTTAGTTACCCTGCACGGATCCATCAGCAGCTCCTCCTCCACATCTTCTTTGGAACACAAACAGAGCTACCCCAAGAAAGCGAATGCAAGCAGCAATAACAAGAAGACCATGAGCAAAAGCCCTTCTCTGCCATCTCGAGCCAGTGCTGGTATCTATGGCTTTTTCAACCAGGCTTTCTTGGTGTTTTTTATCTTGGTTTGTTTGTAAGTAGATTTGCTCTTTTTAAATGTGTAGAAGGAACTCTTTACTGCAGTCAGATTGAACTACTTGCACTCTTCTTTGTCTTCCCCTGGGCCTTAAGCCAGGTCTCTTTGTTTTGCTGTTGGATATAAGATATTGCATTAATTTTCACTTAAATTTGCTCCTGGGGGTTTCATCCCATCTGAATTTTGTTTCTTGTGTCTTGCCTGTTAGTCTTCTTTAAAAGAGATAAATTCCTATACTGCATTTCTTATGTAGATAGACTTAGAGAACTACTGGACTGGATTAAAAGAGGGAATAAAAGGAGATTGCATAGTTACAAACGGCCTGACAGCAATGTTTAAGTTACCTTACCTGTCAAATCCTTAGGTGAGCAGTATTGAACTTTGGCCATCTTAAAACATATTAATGACATTTTTTCTCACATGCTTCTATATCATCTTCATATTTAAAAAGCATGTTTTCTCTGCTTTTACTCAAGTTATTGTTTAAAACTATGTAGGACAGGGTCAGAGAGCCCCTTCCAAGATGCCAAATGGCAGCCTGTCCTTATGTGACTTTTTAACTAACTGGCTAAGGGTCCAGTCCCCTTTTCTCCAGCTATATGTGAGGATACACAGAACAATTATTTAGCCTTGTTGAAATTGTGTCTATTGCAGTTTACTTATTTACTTAAATAGAAAACTTGTCCAGAAATTTGTCCATCTAGGCCCAAATCAATTGTGTGTGTGTGTGTGTTCTTGAGGATCAAACCCAGGGGTACTTTACCACTGAGCCACACCCCCAGCCCTTTTTATTTTTTATTTTGAGACAGGGTCTCACTAAATTGCCCTTGCAATCCCTACTGTCTCAGCCTCTAGAATTGCTGGGATTGCAGGCATGCGCCACCATGTCCAGCTCCAAATTATTCTTAATGACCCTCATGATAACCTCATGAAAATTACCATACTTCTTTTTTAATACTTGTGCTCCTTTTAGTATTTTATTATAGAAAATGTTCATTATGTAATTTTTTTCTTTAAAATATTAATGGGAAAAAAAAGAAAAAGGGAAAACCAAAACACCCAGCAGTAACAGTGATATAATACATCTGAAAGTTGGGACCCTAAAATTGGGGAACCCAACTTGGAGATTTTGCCTACGAATGTTCACCTGACCAATTTCTCCTTAACACAGTGAGGCACAGAGGAGAGAAGTTGCAATGATGCAATCCTACTTGTGTGTATTTTATTTATAGATTAAGGTCCCTCTCAATTAGTATTTAGATTTTTGATATATTTTTTTAATTTTTACATATGTATGTGAGAATAGAATCACCTTTTTTTTTAGCTTTTATAAGTAATAGTTCTAGTGGGCCTACATGCATACCTTTTTTCCTTTTATCAATTTGAATGTTATATAGATAAATAATAGTGAAGATGAAGACAGTGGTCAGAGTAGGAAAGCAAACCTTTCAGAGGGAGGGGGAACAGAGAATGGAGGTGTGTTTGGAACCCTAGTGACATTTCCTTAATAAATATGTCCAGAGTGTGGGTAGATATTCCACTTTTCATATATTTGTTTGCATTTGAAAGAAACATAAACTGCAGAGAATGGACAATAATGGAAGGACAGGCTAAAGAATTAGAGGAGCAGAAAGGAAGGATTAGGGCAATGGGGGGGCAGGGAGGAAGCTGTATTCTGGGTTGGCCTCACTGTATCCCGTTTTTGATCTTGCCATCTTTGGCCATTGTGGGCAGGCGGATGGGGACAGACAAGGATTTCTATTAATCTGGGTGTACCGCCTTTGAGCTGCAAACACCGTGTCTCAGATCATTCCTTGGTTTGTGTCTTATTTTTCATTTTAGCTTTTATGAAAGGTACTATGTAAACTATAAAGTGCTATGAACTCTCAGTTATTAGGGGGACCCAGGACTTCTTAGTCCAGCAGCTGATCCAGACCTTCCTTCCCCATGGGCTTAGGTTCCTTCCGTCGTCATTGTGTTTTCAGCTCCTCTGTTCACAGAGTGACTTGTTCCTTCCCAGGCCCTCACCTTGGGTTCTCCAGACTTCCCAGGGGGTTGGGTCTTCAGTCTGCTCACATGCCCACAAGACTGGGCCCAGGGGCCCACCTGTTCTCTGCCAGCCTTGGTAATTAGATAGCTCTGGAGATGGTATTTCTCTGGAACTTCTGATATCTAATAGGGTGTATTGTAGGGTTTAGTTTTGAATCAAGTAAAGAATGGTTTTGTTCTTTAATTAGGAAATAAATTGGGAGTAACTGGATTGAGTTATAGGCTTAGTATCCCGTATCCAAAATACTTAGGACCCAGAAGTGTGTTGGATTTATTTTTTTCAGGTTTTGGAATATTTACCTGGATAACTGGTTGAGAATCTCTAAGCCCCAAAATCTGAAATCTGAGAATTTTTGAGTGTTAAAACTCCCTTGAGCTTTGGCAGTTTAACCTGAGTGGGAATTTGTGCATTGGAGCTCAAAATGGTTTAGATTTTGGAGCATTTTAAATTCTATATTTTTATATTATATTAACTACCGTAGCAATTTTACCTTCAAATCACATTTCTGTGTGTATCATTTACACTGAATCCAGGTAAAACGACAATGACTCTAGCATTTTGCTAGAGTAGGGACTGGCAAATTACAGCCCGATGGCCAAATCTGACCTCCACCTGATTTTGTAAGTGTGGTGGTTTTATGGAAACACAGCTGTGCCTATTCCTTTATGCATTATGTACATCTGCTTTCATGCTTCCACAGCAGAGCTGAGTCACTGTGACACAGACAGTATGGCTTGCAAAGCTTAAACTATTTACTGCTTCACATAAAAAGCTGGCTGGTCCTGTCCCTAGTAGAGAGTACTACAGGTGGTCCTGGCAGAATTGATTCTACCCAGAATCAAGTGTGTGAATTTCCTCTGGCAATAATTTTCTCAGAAAACCCTTATACTTTTGCTCTGTGTGCCTTGGCCTTCCCTGTGAGAAATGCAATCACAGATGACATACATAATGAAAGGTATCTGATGTCGAAATTTCCAGCTAACTCATTAGAATGCATAGTGATTTCTTTTTGGACTAATGTGCCTTTTGAGTTTTCTCCTTGTTTTTTTTTTCCCTCTTTTCCTCTTATCTCCCACCCACCACCCCAACAGGTTTGAATTCCTCAGCAACATCTATAGCAAATAATAGCCGCCGTGAAGGGGAGCTCCGCCTTGGAGATAGGGTGTTGGTGGTTGGCCAGAGAGTTGGTACCATTAAGTTCTTTGGGACAACAAACTTTGCTCCAGGTAACTCATCTCAATATTCTTTGCTCAATTTTAATTCTTTAGAGTATAAAAGGTTTAAAATTTTATAGGTAAATAAAATTGAATCATAGAGAATTCTCGATTAACAGCTTTTGTGGATAATAGCAATAGTATGTGTGTACATGCACACAAGCACACACACATACACACACGTAAAACAGTGAGCCACACTCAGATTGCCTGGATTGACTTGCATCCATAAATTTCTCTTATTGATTGTGTTTCCATTTGTCTAATGTTAAAATTAGTTGTCATTTCCCAAGTTTATTCTTACTGATTGCTGAGTGTGCTAAATGACAGGGGAAACCTTTTCAGGATTAGGGTTTTTTCCAAGGATAATCCATAAAGTGAGTATGTAATGAATTAAGTGTACAGTTTTTTTAAACAGGGTGACTTGGAGAAAAAAGCAGAGGAAAATGAAAGAGCTTCTGTATACCCTTCTGTGTACCTTAAAAATGCATATTTGTGTTTTTGTATATTCATCCCAACCTACCTATGCTTTATATTGATTTTTCAAAAGTAAGGGTTAGTTTCTTGCACATTTTCGAATATTATAATTTTACACTGAAGTTTCAAATGAAATTGTACGTTTTAAATAGCAATATGCTATTTTAACACATGGTGGCATTGCTGCATTTTAGGAAAAGGTTACCTAGAACATTGATTAAAAAAAAAGTTTGTGGTGTAGCGTTCTTTCAAGAACCACAAAGGATCTGAGATTTTACCCTGTTTGCAAACTATCAAGTTAGCCTGCCACAGTATTAGGTGTTAATGGAAGATGGGAGAATTCAAGGTCAAGAGACAAAGGACTTTGGTACTTACAAGAATAGAAATAGCCATAGAATTAGCATTTTCTTGCATTGTTCCCCAAGCTTGAGCTTCAGTTTCAACAGGGTGGGACTGAGGGATAGGTGACACCTGGTCACCAGTGGTTTATGAGCTTAAGAAGTCTGAACATTTACGTGGACCGTGTTTTTCCACAATGTACACCTTTTGCTCTGGAGGGGACTCCCATCTCTATCCTCCAAGATGTCCTCTACACACACACACAGCCATGGAAAGATAGTCTGGAACACAGTCAGTAGTGCCACTGTCTGTTGGACACTCAGAAACATGAGGCAGCCCCCAACATCTTCTTGTTTCAGCAATACCACTTTTAACTGCAAGTTAGTAGGTTGACTTGAGACAGCTTGTATGTTTTATATTTCATGGCTCTTTGGGGGACTCCAGGTAGCAGCAATTAAGATTAGTTAGGATGTACTTAACAGTTCTCAAGTAAAAACTTAGAGAACTCACAGGTAGGTTAATTTTCACAATCTCTCTCTATCTCTGCACTTCCCTCTTTCTGACCTTATTAAACAAGGCTAGGATGGTTTGATTCTTTGGATACAATTCATTATTTTAGGTTTACTTTTAACTTTTAAATTTTTAATGTAAAGCATTTCGAAACTTGGGTAGTAACAAGCAAATGCAATAGAATTTGGAAGGTTTTGTGTTAAAGTCATTCTGTCCTTTGAGGAAGTGGTAGCATACACTTCTTGTGTCATCAAAATTTAGATCAGTCATTTCTATAGTACAATGATAATGTTAGACTTTTTATAGACTATAAGATCTAGACCTGGAAGAGGGTATGTTTGACCTCTTCAGCATTTTTTTCATTGCCACATTGGAAAGAAAATTAACATTTAAACAGGAAGATATCCATGCCCTACCACTACCAGACAGTGTGGAATCACCGTTGCTAACACTTTTCATATGTATGTTACACATTTTTTGAAAGCTGTATGGTAAACATGTAGCAGTAATATGGTAAATTAAAATGGTAAAATGCAAAAATTATATAAGAAAGTATCAAAGGCAGAAGGAAGTAGAACTTGAAAAGTCCTAATTGTGGTACTCAGAGAAGTAACAGTGCTAACGAGAGTGTCTTAGTGGACCTTCTTAAACAAGGCTAGGATGGTTTGATTCTTTGGATACAATTCATTATTTTAGGTTTACTTTTAACTTTTAAATTTCTAATGGTGACTCTGGTTCCCTCCTTCCCTCCCTCCCTCTCTTTTTTTGCATGTGATTTTGTTTGCATGGCTGCGTCTGCACAGTGGGTGTGTAGACTCTGCTCTGTTTCACGACACTGTAGGGCTCTGCAGATAGACACTGGTCGTGCTTTAGCCTTTCCAACCCCAGTACCTGGACATGGGCCCCGGTTTCATCTTTTTGAGCATAAGAGGAAGAGAATAAAGAAGTTTTTGGATGGCTTATTAGCAGCTCTATAATTGACTCAAAGAGCTGATATTCTGAGAGAAACAATATATTTGTATTTTGTAATCTACAGTATCTTTCTTGATATGTATGTCCTCATTTTTATTTATTATGTATTGTAGGAGACCAAATGCAATTACCATTGTACTCTCCTTTTAAATCACGAATGAGTGAACTCCTAGGCATTTTTAAGCTGGTCTAAGGTATCCTCAACTTGAAAATCCTTGCTCTCAGAGGGTCTCCATTTACCTTAGGCTTGCAACCTTGCTACTTCAGTTTTAGGCTTTCTAAATTCCTATCACTTTCCTCAGATTGGGCCTTTAAATACTAAAAATCATTTAGAAAATTCTTCCTAAAAGGAAAAAAAAAAGATTTTTCTTTCCATCTAGACATAGAAAAAGAGAGAGAGAAGGGGGGGAGGGAAAGAGAGGGACAGAAGAAGGGAAGGAGAGGGAGAGAGGGAAGAAGGGGGGAGAGAGGGAGGGAGGGAGAAAGAGGAAGGAAGAAGGGAGGGAGAGAGGGAAGAAGGGGGAGAGAGGGAAGGAGGGAGGGAAGGAGGGAACCAGAGTCACCATGATGTCTGGTGGTATTTTCCATATTATCTTTGTCCTTCTTAAATTATTTAAGAACCATTGGTGGTGTTCTAATATTGGGAGTGTGAAATGAAAAGATTGCACATTTACTGTATGATTTGCATCTTGATGTTATATTATACTTGTGAAACACAGCGTATTAGAGTCAAGGACAGTTTCTTTTTCTTTATAGTTTTAAGATACATTTTGGCTGCAGTCTACTTGCATAATAGCTAATCCTCTCCAAATTTGTGTTTGTACATTTTATTTTCCTCCCTTAATGTACTGCTCAGCAATTACACTTGTAAAATGTTTTCCCCACTTTTAAAATTTTCAAGTTTTATATTTTATAATTTTATCATTTGAAAGCTTAATGATGGTGATGATATTCCATCATTTTGGTCATTTGTGAAAATGTTAAACCATCCAGATTTTGGGTTAGTATAATAGCATAATGATTTTGAGCAAAGTGTAGACGCTTTTAAAATGCAATATTCATGTTCTAGGGTATTGGTACGGTATAGAGCTTGAAAAACCCCATGGCAAGAATGATGGTTCAGTTGGAGGTGTGCAGTATTTTAGTTGTTCTCCAAGATATGGAATATTTGCTCCCCCATCCAGGGTACAAAGGTGAGAAAAAGGGGATTTGTGTATGTTTACATAAATGTTTTGAAATTTGAAGTTGCACACAGAGACCCTAATTTGATCTGGAGACACACACCAAGTGTAACTTGTGCCTTCATTTAAGGGTTAACCAGCCACCTTCTTCAGAGAGAAGGCTCATGGAAAGCTAAATTTGCCTTGCTAAGGATTTGCAATTTTAAAAACCTTTTTTCCTCATTTGCAAACCCTATGAGTATGTGTAGGCTATTAGAAGTGGCGTTTTGAAGCTAAGAACAGTGAGAGCAGCAAGCTTAATCTGTCATGCAAACAAAAGTAAAAATGCTCCCTGATTGCTTCAGTCACATCCTAACTACATTAAATTTCCTGCCAGCAGGCACCCATTCATTCTCCTGCAAACCTAATAGAACCAAAATGGCTTTTCCTCTGATTTCTTTAGTTTTCAAAAATAGATAGGCAGTAGATCTTTGGGGGAAGTGAAGTTTCAAGGACTTATATATAATAAACCTCCTCGGTGTTTCTTCGTAAGACAGTAACACTTCTGTGCACCTTACTCTGGTTTTAAAAAACAACTTGAGCAGAAAAAAAAATCCCTCTGAAATTCCAGGTGGAAAGTGAAGTGCCTTATGTGCTGGAAGAGCTGGCTTGGTGTGCTTTTCAGTGGCTGGGAAATAGGATGCGAATCTTTCAATAAGGGAGAACATACATGGTCTGATCATATTCCTAAGTCTAGAACTCTGATCACACTCCGGCTCCCTTACGAGCCTGTGACCGCTTCCAGGCAAATTCATTTTAGTTTCTCTTATCAATTTTCGTCCTCAGTTTTTTTTTTGTGTTGAATAACTGCATATACTTTTTGTATTAATTTCCTTCTTTTTACAATGCACTTGGTATTGTCATTTTCTTCTTTTTGATAAATATTCAGCATACAGTGCTTTTGTAGTTCCTAAAGTATCCTCTGTTAAATGTTACTTCCTTTGATCCTAATAGGCGTTTGTTTGGTCAGGTAAGCCAGAAAATAACCATATCTGTTACAAACATTTATTGAGCATTTAATAAGCAGAGGGCTCTATAGTGTGTGGCCTGGCTGCTTATGTCACTGTGGCTCCTCTGTGTCCAAGCCCAGGCAGTGTAAGCCATTATGATTATTCCCGTTTTGGCAGGTGAAGAAACAAATTACAAGAGATAAAGTAACTTAGCTAAAGTCATGTGGCTAGTTAGGGGTGGAGCTGGACCCAGCCCAGGTTTGTTATTTTATTTTTTTTAAGTCCATACTTTTAGGCACTTTGCTGGTGCTGCTCCTCCTCCCCCACCTCCTCCTCCTTTTTTTGTAGTCATTTTTTAAATGAAGAAAAGGACATGCTAGTAATGAATCATGTGCACAACTTTTGGGCCCTGTTTTCAGCACTGTTCATGTATTTAGTCAACTACAGAGGAGGAAAAATTTATTTGAGGGCTCAAGGTTTCAGAGGTCATAGTCCATCGAAGGCTGGGTCCATTTCTTGGGGCTCAAGATAAGGCTGAACATTACGGCAGTGTGTGTGGCAGAGGGAAGCAGCTCACATCATGGTGATCAAGAAGCAGAGAGAGAGACTTCACTCTGAAGATACAAAATATATACATCAAAACCATCTCCTCCAGCCACACCCTACCATTTTCAGTTACCACTCACCTAATCCCTATCAGGGGATTACATCACTGATTGGGTTAAGATCTCACAACCCATTCATTTCTCCCCTGAACTATCTTGAATTGTCTCACACATGAGCTTTTGGGGGGACACCTCACATCCAAACCATAACAGATGATTTACTTCTCCACACCCGGTGAGTCAGGCACCGTACTTCTCCCTGATTCACAGACGAGGAAGGCAGGACCCAGAGAGATTAAGTCAGCTATGCTCCCAGTGGGGATTTGAACCCTGACCATCTAGAATCAGGATGTGTGCTTCTTAACATAGCTCTGGTGGATAAAGGAGCTCTGGTGACTTCCTTTAAGAAGTTGCAAGGGGTGACCTTGGGAGTGAGGTCCACTGAGCCATTGGTCAGGCTCCTGCGCTCTGCTACTTGGGAAAATCCTCATTGGCACGTTGCTACAGGCTTATACAAATTTTGTTTCCTAGTCATGAGGACTGGGATTCGTTTCATGTTCCATTACCCAGAGTGTGTAGTTTGGTGCTTTTTAGGCACAGTAAGTATTGGTCAGCTCTGATTCCCAGTTCAATGCTTTTCTGCAGGAACAGCCCTTTTTTCCTCCTCTGCACTGTGAAGCCACATTCTTTCTCATGGTTTCATTTTTCCTCTGGCTTTGTTTTTGACTTTGTGTTTTGCTTGTCTTCTGTTTGGTCTTCTTTAAGGTGTTGCATTTGAAAGCAGCTCCCTCTTAACAGAAACAGGGCTGTCTCTAAATGAACTGCTGTCTCAATCCAGCTGTCTTCCTGTCATCTTCTGATTGTCTCATTCATCATCATCAAATACTATTAAGTGTCTTTTAGCATTTTGTGCTGTGCTAGGCATTCTATAAGCAAATAAAACAGACATGGTCTCTGATTTTGAAGAGTTTCTCATCCAAATCAGTTTTGATCTCTTTAAAGACCCCATTGATCCCCACGATGGAAGGATTTTTAAATTAGGGACTGCTGGAGGACAGTCCTAATAAGGTAGTGACCTATCACATCCTCACCTTGCATCTTTCTCCTTGGAATTATAGCTGCCTTTTATTTTTCCCCTTTCCATTTAAAAAATGTGCCTCCTATCCCAGAATTGTTGCACATATTATTTCCTCTGCTGGGTTGGCTTTTTAGACCTACCCACCATTACCCAACTTCCATTCAGCTTATATATATCTATATATCATATATCTATATACATTTATATATTTGGTCAATATATAAATCAATCAGTGTTTCTTTTAATAAATACTCTGAGAAAACTCACTAAATCTAACCCCCCTCCCCAACACGTGTGCATATTGACCAGATGATCTTCATTAGCATAGTATTCATTTTCTTAGTTCTTATCAGTAGGCACTTAACTTAATGAGCTGATCACCTTTAGGATTCGGTTACTCTCTACTGTCCATCACCACTTCATCCAAGTCTGTCCTGTTCGCCATTCATCAAGTCACATTCTTTGTGTCCCTCAATCCCTCATTGACTGCAGTGTGTTGTATGCCATGTGAAAATAATGCAGGTGGCTTGTGTGTGGAGCTGCAGATGCTGCAGGAGTTGCAGGATTCCTTGATGGAAGTGAAGCGTGTTGCAAGAAGGGATTGACACAGGAGGCCTTGCAGATTTAGGTCAGTAAGCAGTTGAAAGAAGATGAGGCTGTCAGGGTTGGCTTTTCAAAAATAAGGAATAATTTGAATATCAAAAAATGAAGAGAAAACCCATGGGGAAGGTGACCTTTATGATTGTGCTTAAAGTCAAATATAAAGGGCCTTGAATTAGGTTAGCCGTACAGTTTTATCAGAAAAATTACACACACACACACAAACTTGGCCAATATCTTTTTTTTCCAACTTAAGAATCAATGATATTTTTATAATTTTAATCTACTGTTTGTTAAATTTAATAAAATAAAAATATTTTCATATTTTTTAAGTTCATTTGAAAATAAAGTTCCAAAGAAACAAAATCAGGTTCCTATTTTAAGTTACTTTACTTTAAATTGACTTTTCATACTTTTGATTCTTAGATAGTGATTCTGATTGTTCCATTTGAGTATTGCCTATCTCCCACACTAGGCTGAAGCTCATTCCTGGCTTATATGGGTGCTCAATAAATGTTTGTTGAATGAAAGAAGTAACAAATACTAATTGGTGTGAAAACCTTGGTTGAAAACCTGAACACCAACTACTATTAATGAGGTATGCTTTGTCTGTTCTGTTTATAGACTAACAGATTCCCTGGATACTCTTTCAGAAATTTCTTCAAATAAACAGAATCATTCTTATCCTGGTAAGATAACATAGTTTTATATTGCTAGTAAATATTTGTAGCCACGGGTAATGGTACAGAACTGTAATCCCAGATACTTGGGATGCTGGGCCAGGAGGATCACAAGTTTGAGGTCAACCTTGGTAATTTAGTAAGTCTCTGTCTCAAAAAAAAAAAAAAAAAGGAAAAATAAGGTTTAGGGATGTAGCTCGGGGTAGAGCTGCTTGCATAGCATGTGTCTGTTGATTTGATCCCCAGTATTGGGAAAAAAAAAAAAAAAGAAGTTCTTTTGTTTTAGTTCATTGTATTGTCAAGTTTGTATGTAAACAAAGTAGTACATGAATGCATTTGTATAGTTCTTCTAATCATGGAGCAAGTATCTGTTACCCACCCCTCAGCTGAGGATTACCTGTGTTGTAGAAACTCCTGAGTACCCACCTGCTTCTCATCTTCCTCCCTCATCATATATCCCATCCTAAGGTTGTGAGCCTTGAATATTACGTTAATTATTTTCTGTGTATATCATATATATGTGTGTGTGTGTGTATAAATAATGTTTAGTTTTGATTAGTGCTTGCTATTTTGTTATGTAGCATCCCATTAAAATGCAGGATGGTTATTTCAGGTTACGTCCTATTTTTTGTTAGTACAACGTGTGTTGTGGTGCATGGGCGACTGTGTCTCTAGGTTGCCAGGTGAGGATGGCCGTGTCCTCAACATTCCCTAGGGAGCGCCAGGTGCTTGCAGCATACACTCTGTCCCTCTGTACCTCCTGACACTGATCTTGTTTGGCTTAGGAATCTTTGCCAGTCTGATGGTTTTCAGTGGTATCTCACTGTGGCTTTAATTCATACTTTCCAGATTACCGAAGAGGTGGAGCCAGGCTTCAGTTTATGGGCCATATCCATTTGCTCTTTAACCAAGTACCTGTTTAAGTCTCTTGCCCATTTTTTTTTTTTTTGGCATGTATTGTTTTTTATCTTATTAATTTGTAGATCTCTCTTTGTGTATTCTAGGTGCTAATATTTTTTTCAGTTTTTGCCTAGTTGATTGTTTGTCTCTTCACTATTTTTTTTTAATCTTTGCATAAATAAAAGTTCTCGATTTTTATGTAGTCAAAGAGCAAACCCTTTTATGGCCTGCATTTTTTTTTTTTTTGTCTTAAGAAGTTATTTCCTAAGACAGATATCATAAAGGTATTTTTCTGCATTGTGCTTTAAAAGTTTTTATATATTCATTTTTCACATTTGTTGTCAGTTCACTTGGAATTGACTTTGTGGGTGGTACGGATCAAATGTAATTTTCTTTTCCATATGGATGACCATCTATGAGAGAGTTATTTGTATTAACACCAGCCCGTAAGTCCTTGTTGAGGTCAACTTATGACATATGGATGGATTTTCACCATTCTGATAGCCGTGTGTTTTAATTGGGGGTTCCCTGAGGAGGTGCGGTGTTGTGTTGGTGTGCTGGAGCTGCCTTGGCTGGCAGTGGCTTCTTCCTCTGCTGTCATATGGTCTCTGTGTCCTGATCTCCTCCTCTTGTAAAGATACCTATCATATTGAACTAGGGCCCACCCCAGGACCTCGTCTTACCTTAATTACCTATTTAAAGCCTATGTCTGTGTACAGTCTCATTCTGAGGTATTGGAGGTTAGGAGTTAAGCTTATCAATTTTAGGGGGACCCAGTTCAGCCCCTGATAGAGGTTGAGTATTTTTTCACATGTTCACCCCTCAGTGAACCTTGTTTGGTGAGGTGTCTGTTCAGATAGGTTGTTTTTTTCTTGGTATTTTCTTGTTGTTGAGTTCTTTGTGTATTTTGAATACTAGACCAATAAGATAAGTGTTTTGAAAATATTTTCTCTCAATCCATGGCTTGTCCTTTTACTCTCTTTTTTTTGGTGTGTGTGTGTGAGGTACCAGGGATTGAACTCAGGGGCATTTGACCACTGAGCCACATCCCCAGCACTATTTTATATTTTATTTAGAGACAAGGTCTCACAGAGTTGCTTAGCACCTTGCTTTTGCTGAGGCTGGCTTTGAACTCGAGATCCTCCTGTTTTAGCCTTCAGAACTGCTGGGATTACAGGCGTGTGCCACTGCGCCTGGCTTCCTTTTACTCTCTTAAATGGTGTCTTTCACAGAGCAGAAGTCTTAAATTTTAATGAAAACCAAGTTAATCAGTTTTGGGGGGATGCTGTTAGAGATCCCTGTGTTATTGGTGGTGCTTTACTAGGATATTTCTAGGTGGAGGTTTTTTGTTGTTGTTGGTTTTGGTTTTGGTTTAACCTGTTTGGTATCATGGGTCTTCCTGGATCTTGGAATTAGTATCTTTGATCTTTGTTCAAGTCAATAAAATTTTTACTCATTATACTTCAAGAGTATTTTCTCCTCCATTTTCTTTATTATTTCCTCCTGAAATTTGGATTGATTGTTATATTGGACTTTCATACTTTTTTCCCCATGCCTCTTATATTTTTTTCACAACTTGTCCTCCGATCACATTCTGAATATCTTCAGAGTTTTCTTCCTGTTTTCTGATTCTCTCTTCAGCAGTGTTTATTCTCTTGCTTAATCTAGACATAAAGTTATTAATTGTAGAAATTTATTTATTTATTTTTAAAAATCTGGTTGTTATTTACTATCACTTATTTCCCCATATTTTCAAGTTTGTTATCTTTAGACATTTAAAATTATTTTTATTTTATTTTATTCTGTGTTAAGTAATCAATATCTGAAGATTTTGTGAGTCTAATTCAGCATCTGTTTCTGTTGAGCCTGATTTAGGGTGCCTTCTTTTCTCGTGAGTTTTCAATTTATTATTGTGAGGTGCTTCATTTACTTGGAGTTTTAAAGATGAGAATTCTTTGAGGCCTGGGTTGATGCATTCTGGGATTATATTTACTTTTGCCAGTGGCCTGGAGGCACTGCTCCAACCTGGGACTTTAACTTATGTTCTGTGCAGCACTTTTTATTTTTCACACAGATAGCATGAATTTGACTCATGGTCACAAACTGTGAGGGTAGAAGTTTTTGCCTTTTACTGAGTGGGAGGTTGGACACAAATCCCTTTCCTTTGTCTTCATTGGAATGTGCTTCCTTCTGTTTCTTACTTAAGCTTATGCTGAGTGAGCTCCTTTAACCAGACTCCCTTTTAGTGAGAATCCCCCGCCCCCCTACCCGCTTGGGTAGGCCCTTGCTGCTTTCTTCCCATTCCCTAGTGCATCCAGAAAGGCAAGAGCCATGGTTCCTAGAATTGAGTGAAAACTCTGTGGTGTGCTATCTGGATGCCTGGTGATCACTCATGCTTTCTTTCTTTTTAAAAATTTTCTTTGAAATTGTGCCTTTTGTGTAAGTTCATCAGTACTTTTTTTTTTTTTTAATATAGTTGTTTTAAATTAAGGTTGTTCTGGGGCTGAGGATGGGGCTCAGTGGCAGAGTGCTTGCCTAGCATGCATGAGGCCCTGAGAATCCTTTGTAAGAATTTATCTTTTGTGAAGTCTTTTTTTTAAAAACTCTCTTTTATGTATACAGCAACAATCAAGGAGTTCAGCTCTGAAGTTTATTACTTACTCTTTTATAAATGGAGTATTTTTAATAATGGTGTTCTAAAATCATCATTTTTTCATGATTATCAAGATTGCAATATCCAGTCATAAAAGGAATCAACTGTATCAATATATAATTCAGTTTATTTGAGAAATATTATGATAAAAACTTCCAAAAGTACTCTCATGATCTTAACTTATCCCGTACGAGTGTAGTTTGCTAAGGAAGGTAAAGGTAAGGTAAAGGTAAGAATCTGTCAAGAAATCTGAATGGCCAATATGCTCTGAGTTTACACTTTTTTTTCCCCCAAAGAAATATTTCATATCATAGAACATCTGTAGAAGAGAAATGACCAGAGATAACTTTTTAAATAAGGAGTTAAAAATGTGTGATTTATTTTTCTTCTTCTGAAATTAATTTCATATTTAGGTTTTAGGAGAAGTTTCAGCACAACTTCTGCTTCTTCCCAAAAAGAGATTAACAGAAGAAATGCTTTTGCCAAGTGAGTATTAAGAAGATTTAGAAAAACACCTTTCAAGATGAGCATGACGGGATTCTGTGAAGGAAGAAAAGTGGATTTCTGTGTAGTACGTTGCTTGGTAGAATTTTGACACGTAAGAGAGAAGGTGTGATCAGTGTACTGAATTCTTCCTCTCTCCTTTGCAAGCTCAATTAAAAATGTCACCAGTGACTAAATAGAGCAGTCTTGCATATATTTTCTCAGAGGTTAGTACTGCTAATAAAAGAGGAATTTACATTTTGTGTTTTCCTTGAGTAGGGTGGATTTATTTTAAACACTGCTTATTAAAGTAATCTGAGATTTGACTTAATATGATCAATGCATGAGAGAAATGTAAGGCCTGTTTACATAAGGTAATCTTAAAATATTTTTTAAAAATGCATGCCCCCTCCCCTTAATAAGCATGTACTGCTCAAAGCCATCACCAGTTTTGAGAGTTTTGAGATTGGTCTTCTCGCTGGAGTTTAAGAGCAGCAGTAACTCTGTGCTCCAGTTTATTGAAGATATTCAAGAATTCTTAGGCAGAGTGGAAGATGTTACTAAGAAGAGACAACCAGGAGATGAAAGACTGCTGAAGGGAAAGAGGTAGAAAAATCAGTGTGGGGATTGTGGTGAGTGGAAGGACATGATACAGAGGAACGAGGGGAGGAGCAGAAAAGAAAAAAAGCTGAGCCCTGAGAATGGATGTCAAGCCAGCATGTCTGGGCGTGCTCAAGACCGGCTCTTGACCCGGGGAGGAGACCGCAGTGCTCCTTTCCTATAAAAATAGAGATTAAGCTTTACTAATAAGGATACAGATTGACACTAGAACCTGTTTAAAACTGACTATACTTTTACCGAAGATATAGAACCCATTTTTAGAATTATGTATTTATTTTTACTTAAAGAGAGTGTGTGACCAAAATGTTTGGTGACCAGTGTTCTCAGGAACAGAGGACCTGTAGGTGCTGGCAGTTGGTAGGAAAGTGGCCCCTGATCTTCGGAGTAAGAGAGAGAGTGCAGCGACTGGACCTCCACCTACAGAGTTGATGGTGTGTCACGCTGTTGTTAATCAGGAAACATGATGTATTTTGAAGGATCTGTATTGAGAAAGTGAGTTTATTGAGGTTGGCCAAACGCTATGTTGTTTTCTCGCTTATTTACATGGAAATAAATAATATTTCCAGAAGAAATGTGAAAAATGTAGTCAGAAGGGGTGAAAACTCCTGGGTGAGAAGTGTGGAGGACTTGGGCCAGAGGACACAGTGCCCACGCATGTGAGAGGGAACCGCAGAGGGGCGCCATTTGTGTGGAAGAGCAGGTTGGTTTTCTATTCGTGGGGGAGATGGTAGCGATGAATGCACTTCACTCAGAGGGAAAGGTGACTGAGTGCCTTGGAAGCAGCTCTTCAGAAGCCCATGCACATCTCATGCCAGGAAGGGGAGTAACAAAGAAAATGAGCTTAGAGAGTACTGTAGGAGCTTGGGGACCTGTCGCCACCAGGCATGCGTCCCCTCTCCTACTATACTCATCCTACTGTGTACATTCTGTGTCTGACCAGCATCTCACCCTCTCCCTGCCACGTGGCTTCAGCTCCTCTCCCTGTTAGGAGCCTCTGCTCATGAGTGCGTGCTGGGTCCTGTCTGGAATGTCGCACAGGGGCAGGGGGGCGGTCAGCTCAGGTTTAAGTATCTTTAGGCCAAAGTTCTGCAACTCAGTTGCCACAGGGTCCATCATTTCACACCCCGTCAGTGTGTTCTGCCTCCCTTCTCACTTCTGAATTTCTAAGCAGAGTGAGGTCCAGACTCCTGGGCACAGTTTACAGTGGCCTGCATGGCCAGCGCCTGTGTGTTTCCCCTGCCTTACCTCATGGGCTGTGCTCTTTAGACCCTCTGAAATGTGCCTTTTGCTCACCCCATGTACTGCTTTTCTGTCCACGACCTCCCTAGTTATAGCCCCAGTGTCACTTCCCCACCAAGTGCCTTCCCTGGGCTTTCAGGAGAGATTCCCTCCCCCCCTGCACCCTTGGCACCTTCCTCCATCTTTATTGTAGCTTAGAAGATTTTAGTGCTTTGTTATGTAGGGTTCCTAGAGCTTAGCCCATGCCTGCCACTTCATAGGTGGCCAATGAATGTTTTTGAGTGAATTAACATAGTTCTCAGACATACTATAATTCTGAGTTTCTCAGTTCCCCGGACTTCTGAGCTTTGATATAACTTGAATCAAAATAATTTCTTATTAGAATGTTTAGTGTTTATCCAAACCATTAATTTTGATTTAGATAGCGAATTCAGTTTATTACCCATTGCTGTCTTTTTCTTTTTAAAAAATATTTACTTTCTTTTTAGTCATAGGTGGACACACTATCTTTATTTTACTTTTATGTGGTGCTGAGGATCGAACCCAGTGCCTCATGCATGCTAGGAGAGCGCTCTACCACTGAGCCACAGCCCCAGTCCCCTCTTTGCTCTCTTTATAAGCTCTTTGGTTTAGGAAAGTTGAGTGTACAACATTTAAAACATTAAGGAACACTAGATGCGGATAAGGAACAGCTGTAATTTTGTCACCTCCATGAGATTATCCCTATAAGCACCTTGGTGTGTATGCTTTTCCAGTTTTTTTTTTTTCCTAATGCATGTGTCTGAGGGTTTTTTTGGGGTAAAGTTAGATGGATCAAACTCAGTGTTTATACCCTTTAGAAAGCTTTTTTCATAAAAATATCATGAACATAATCCCATGTTCTTTAATATCTTTCCTCACTGACTTTGGCAATGTTTTTAAAAAGACCTGCACTATGCTATGATATGGAAACATTTTTAAAAAATAAACTCTTTTATTTTAGTTATAGGTGGACATAATATCTTTATTTATTTTTATGTGGTGCTGAGGATCGAACCCAGTACCTCACTCACGCTAGGCCACTGTGCCACAAACCCAGCATCTGGAAACATTTTTATATCATAATAGCATATGAAAAAAATCATAGCTTGACTAATAATAGATGCCAAACTTTTAAAACATGTATCTCTTCCTCTCATCACCCCCTTTCTCTGTGTGTGTGGGCACATGCATGCTATGCACAAGGTCAGATAAATATCCAGCATTATTTTCTTTCAGTGTTTTTTTTTAAATTATGCATTAGTACTTAAATGTATTTGGGATTCATATTTGGAATTTTGAAATTTTATGAGTTGTGAGAATCACATTCATCTCTCCCAAACAACCAATTGCCCAGCATCCCTAATTCAGGGTTCCCTGTTCTGAAGTTTTACCTGTCCTCACATAAAATAATTCTGTATATTTTTAATTTTTCTAGATTAATAGTTATTTTTGTAGGGGTTAGATACACCCCAGGGCCTCTCACCTGCTAGGCAAGCACTCTGCTCCTGAATCATAGCCTCAGTCATTTCCTTTGTTATTTGTCATTCTTATGCCAGAGCCACATTGTTTTATGGGTTGTGACTGTAATTAAAAAAAAAAACAGCAATGTAAATATGGCCTCATCATTTTTCAACCTTTTCTTGATGGCTGATGCCCATCTGGTGGTGAGTTAGCCCTGGCCTGTGTGCCTGGGCAGCCTGGGCCTGAGGTTCTGAGCCTGTGCTCCTCTTAGGTGAGCAGGAAGGAAGCAGGACCTCTTTCATGGATTTGTGTAAGGCAGAATGAGATAATATACGGAGGTATAAGGCACGTACTAAGTGCTCAGGAAGTGATAGCTCACTGTCATTATGTGGAGATTACTATAATTTTGTCATGATTCAAAAATTGTCCATTTGGGGTGAATTTGAAATATTAACAAATGTATGTTTCTGTTTAGAAAAAGGACTTTCATTTTTCTTTTGTATGTTCTTCAGTAAAGATCTGTGCCTTTTCTCACACATTGTTTATTATTGTGTTTGTGCATTTGACATAGCAAATAATAATTTTACAAGTATTTTATAACTAGAATTCTGTTACTTTTATTGGCAAGGGCAACTCAGAATAAGCCTCTAAGCCTCAGCTTTCTGCCCATAAAATTCATGTCCTCTTCCTTTCTGCGTTGTGGTTGATAGGAAATGAGATAGTGTTTTTGATAGAGTATTTAAAAATATATAAAAATGAAATAAAATAGAAAAATAAGTAGGGTCCAGGTTCTGTTTCCAATGAGATCTGTGCAGTTTGGGTAATAGATTCTGCACTGTATTTGCTGTGGTCCTGGGGAGAAGGGTTTCTTTTGGAGCAGTGGCATGGGACAGACGGTGGAAGGCTCAGGTAGGATTGGTGGTTTCTGGAAGATCTCTGATGAGAGGGCAGCAAGATCTGGGCCGCAGTGGACCCATCGCGGGTGAACCTCAGGATCAGCGACTTCCAGCACATCACGGAAGGTAGCTCTTGGGCGGGGCAGGCTTGAGGCCTTGGCTGAGTTCACTGGTGAGTGAGTCCCAAAGAGTTTTGTTAACCAGGTCACATTGGCAGCAGGTGCTGGGAGGTATCTGTAGTCCATCATGAGGAAGGAAAAGGAAGGAATCCTGCTCAGGGCACCCAGACCTCATTTGGTGTTAGTGATGCGATAGCTGCTGCTTAGCATTTTAAAAAATCAAGCTGTTCCCATAAAGTGTTCTCTTTTGTGAATTACAATGACGAATTCTGAATCTGGCTGTGGGATAAGTATGGTCAGTTGTCTTCTGTGGCTGTCACACCTAAGGACTGTTCTCACTTTCCCTTCTGGACAGGTCCAAGACCGCTTTGCGTCGCAGCTGGAGCAGTACCAGCACAGCAGGTGGCCTTGAGGGGAGTGTGAAGCTGCACCGGGGCTCTCAGGTCCTGCTCACGAGCTCTAATGAGATGGGTACCGTTAGGTACGTGGGCCCCACGGACTTTGCTTCAGGGATCTGGCTTGGACTGGAGCTCCGAAGCGCCAAGGGGAAGAACGATGGCGCCGTGGGTGACAAGCGCTATTTCACCTGTAAGCCGAACCATGGAGTCTTAGTTAGACCGGGAAGAGTGACCTATCGGGGAATCAATGGGTCCAAACTTGTGGATGAGAATTGTTAAGCTTCTAAAATATGAGTCGAGCTCAAAAGTGTGTGTGCACAGTGCACACACACACACCGTGTAAAATAAGAACCCATGGCATATGGTTTTACTTTCTTTAGCCATTATCTAACATGTGGAAATGCAGCATATAGTCATCTTCGTACAAACCCTTACAACAATGAGTGACTCCTTAAAAGGCCACAAGCATGAGCTCTAGATATCATGGTTCTCTTAAAAGGTTTCCAAATAAGCACTTTTAAAAGCTTTAAAAGCTTTAGGTCCCAAGAAAAATTCCAGGACTCAAAAAAGGAAGAAAGGAAAGAATGTGCCACCAGGTGATAAATGGATGTATTGCTTTGCTTGTTGTGTTTCATTTTTGCACATGATGTTGGATTTGTCACGATTGTGAAGGTTTTCACTAGCTTTGGTTAACACAGTGTTTACATGACCTTTTTCTGTCACGTGTTTTCTGAGTTTTTCTTTCTGTCTGAGTTTTATTCCTAATAATTACCTTAAGGTAATAGCAACTAGGTGTATTTTTGATATTTCTGATAAAATCACACGCCCCTTCAGGAATGGCTCACCTCAAGGTGTGTTAGAATGTGAGGTGGATGAACCCTGGGCAGTCTGGCTTGGCCTCTGGCCCCTTTGCTGAATACAGAAATGGAATCTGTCCTACCCAGGGCCACCAACTAGTTGGTTGGCAAACAACCATGAATCTCCTGACTTGTGGCTCAGTGCTTTTCCCTCTATGCAAAGTAGGTAACCTCTGAGTTTTCTGCTGCTGCTTGCCTGTCTAATCTGTATGAACTACAGAAAACCCACAATTAAGGTTTATGAATTCAGATCAGAATGTTTTGCACATACTTGTTTAACTTCTTCGCTAGATGTATCTATCTCACACACGTACACACACACACGCTCACTTGTGCACACATGCACGCACACTCAAAGCACTTTTAAAACATGATGCACTTTCATCTTTGTAGATTCTTTGACATCCTTTCCTCCTGGAATATGAAAAACATTTAAAAAACGTATTCAACAGAAGAGAGCAAATTAGGATGTGTCAGGAAGGGCGTATTACTTGTTCATTTAAATGTGTATGATTCCCGGGCTTTTTTGTTCTGTCACTGGTCAGCCTGGTGTTGTTGGCTACAGTGGCTGTTCTTCGCCCCCAGAGGTTGCAGAGGTCAGCCTCTTACAGAGCGACAGATGGCACTGTCTACCATGGTCCTCCTTAAGTATATGTTACAAACTAAGCTTTGCTAGAGTGATGTAATAATGTCCAAAGTCTGTCTTGTGTATATGTATTGAAGTTTCTGTCCTATGTGTGTAAAGATTTATTGTCAATATTTAGACTTCAAACTACCATAGAAATATTGGAACAGTTTATAAGATTAAGTATCCTTCAGAATGGAGCTTGCTTTGTGCTTAGAAATAAAATATGCTGAACTATTTTGCAATATACTATTTTAAAATCTAAATTCTGTTACTTTGTTGCCTTTTTTTTTTAAAAAAAGTGTGGTATGTCAATAAATACTGCTAGACTTATTTTCCTGAAATACATTTGCAAAATAAGGCTGCTTTATAACCAAGGATTATTTTTATTGATTGAAGAAAATAAGTGTGCTGTGATTTAAAAGTAGATTTATTTTATTATATAGATTATTTCTTAAAAACTATTTATACCTGAACATGAAATCCATGACTATACTGAACTTGAAATTTATAATTCTGTTAAATATAAAACTCTCCGAGTTAAAAACAGTAATGCCAACACTGAATTTATTTTTGATGTCAAAGAACAAATTCTCATCATATTCAGATCAAGATTATTAAATCCATTTAACATGTATGTTTACATATACTATAGATACAAATTAGGTGTTTCCATTGTGTTTTGCTTATTAAATGTCATTCAAAGTTCACTTCTGGAGCATTAATAAAAAGGGAAGCTGCTTGGTTTTGGAATGGTATCTTGTCATTTACCCTGTTTACAATTCTTCTCTTAGTAACTGAGGGCACCTGTGCCCTGGGCTTTTCTCCCCCCATAGTGATGGCTGTCCTGTCCCTATAAACAATCTTAAAAAGTACCATGCTTGTTGTTCAACAAGGAAAACTGTTTTTTAGCTACCCTCCTGTTAGTATTATTTTGAAGAACAGAGTCGTTTCAAGATGTTTTTCTATAGTTTTTTTTAAGATCACTTAACTTTGCCTGGGATTCATTTAGAACATGAGAGAACACTTTGAATTGAGGCAAAAAGCAATCACCTTTCTACTGAAAAGCTTTGTTTTTGCTTTTTAGGGTAAGTCGGGGGAATAATTTTAAGTGCTTAAAAATGTTCGGATAGCTGCTGAATGTGGACTGAGACCTTGTAATCTTGGGATGAATCCCCTCCACCCTCCTCCCTCTCACAAATCATTTTCTCCTTAGCATCCACCACCCTTGGCCATGCCTAACTTTTTGTTTATTATTCCTCTCATGAGTCCCTAAATTGAGGGGTAGGGTAGATTTAAACCTGCTTTGTCCATTGCTTTATCTCCACACCTAGAGTAACGGCATCTGGTAGATGCTCAGCCAAGATCCGCAGAGGGAGCAGAGACTGGGAAGGCCATTGGTTGCTTAATGTCCAGTTGCCACACAGCTAGCTTGCAGTAGAGAGGTGGCTTTGAGAGACAAAGCCTAGAAAGGAGGAAAGAGGACCAGAAAGGTTTGAGTCCAGTGACCCAACTTTGTCCCTACAGAGTGACAGGTTGGAGATTAAAAGATGTTGAGGGGCAGGAAGAGGGAAGGGGGAACCCAAGAGGGTCATGGAGGCAGCTCCCTGTCTGTTTTACTGGGGGCTGTCTTTGAACTTCTGTTTTGATGTAATAATTTAGAGAACATCTCTAATATATGTAGAGAACTGGATCCTATGCCAGTGTGCACAACATGGGTCTCCAGCGCTAAATATTTTCATTTTGAGGCTACCTATTTAGAATGCGTGATCATATGCTTTCTGACTGACCAATGTGTTAGGAATCATTCTTAATTGAAAAAAACATATAGAAATTTTAACTGTTTACCAGTTATCTGTTATCTAAATGATTGGCCCAAGGGTATATATATCACCACATTGTAAGCCAAGGGGAGAATTCATTTAAAAATTTTTCTTCATGTTCTTTTCTTCACTACATTTATTTATAATATGAGGACAGTAGTTAATACAAAACTCACATTATCACATATATTTTAAATATTGTTTATTAACATCCCTTGTTACATTGGCTCCTATTTACAGTGTCACATAAGCTTTGTGAATACATAAACATTCTTAATGAAGCTTTTGAATAGACTGATCAGGTTCAACTTTAGAATTCTTGGATTTTAGAACAGTGGAACATGATGCTTTTGCATAGGCAAAATATTTTTCTATCAAACTTTTTGCAAATTCTCCTTTTACAGGAGGGAAGTTCTTATGGTAGAATTAGAGGAGATGGGCACATGTCACTGACATCAATATAGGTTCACTCTGCTTGATGAAAATGAGACTTTTTCTCTTTTATAGCTCTCCCTTGAGGAGAGTAGGATCAAGGTCTGGGGGAGACTTTTCCCCTCTTACCTTTTCAAAAAGTCTAATAAATAGAGTTTTCATGGCCAGTCAATAGCGAGTCCTCTCATTTACTGCACCTTTCAAATAAGGAAATATGGTCACAGTGATACTGAGGAGGGACAGAGTTTTGAATCATGTAAAGATATTCTAAGTGTCTCAATTGAGGCCTGTAGCTTCATATAAACCTGTCCTGAGTGATTACCAGTGTCATTTACAAGATGCTAAGTCTGGTTGAAGTGCAGCTCTACAATTCAAAGTGTACCCAGATCTGGGTCTGTTGCAGAGTAAATAGTCATACACATGTTCTCCAACAGAACCCTTTGGTCTCAGGACTGGGCTTTTTCTCAGAGTTGTTTCAATTGGCTAAATAAAATGAAACGGGAGCCTCAGAAGTGTAGGAGGTTTAAATATCCAAACTAAACACCATCCTGGACCCACATCAGTCTTGCGGAGGTTCAGTTCTTTCAGTTACAGCCAACTAGGGTTCTTCGTGGCTTCGTGATGGCTGCCCTGTCCCTATCAACAATCTTAAAAAGTACCATGCTTGTTATTCAACAAAGAAAACTGTTTTTTAGCTACCCTCCTGTTGCTCAAAGTAGGTTCACCTCATTGAAGACTGAACGAATGATTGTTTTTCACATAGCAGGTCAAATCACACTGACATGGAATTGAATTGTGCTAAAATGATGCGTACAGCTTCCAGCCATCCCTTTTCTTCTTTCTCAGACTCATCTTAAAACACAGTCAACAGTGTTAATGACATTGGCTGCCCCCGATAGTTCTTGTTAAGGATGGGGTGTCACCCTCTGATACCTTGGGGGAAGGATCTCCAAATGGGTTTTTAAATGAATTTTAATAGTCACAACGAGGCTCATATTGATGGCAGGGGAAATGGCTTTTGTTTATTATAGACAATATCACAGAGCAGAAGAGCACAGCAGAAGAGCATGGGTACCCTTTATGAACTTGCTAATAAAGATGGATTTTTAATGAGCATTCCAGTGGGTTTATACATATCAGTTAAAAAGATCAAAATTTCCCCAAAGTGATCTTCTCTGTTTCTTGAAGAAAATAAGAGCTTAGGGAATTAAGAAATGGCCCAAGATTCTTGCAGCCTCACTTCACACTCCCTGGTGTGTGACAGAGGAAAATCCAGTGTGAGGCTCTGCTTCAGTTTCTCGTCTTTTTAAAAACAGAACCAGCTGCTTGTTGGTACATACACAAGAAAAAAGAATTTCTGTCTTTGAAATTATTTCTTTTGAGAACTGTGAAATACTACATAAATGTTACTTTGAGAGTAATGCAGAAAGATTTAAATTGTTTTTTTCCCTCAACTATTAGGAGCAGTAAAACGTAGGAAACTTGCCTACAGCCTTTAAGGCCTTATCTTTGTGGGATGTTTGAATTGGCTTTGTTTTTTAGATTTCACATTTCAGGATCCATTATAAAGCTGTCTTATTCACAATAGGTTTCCAGACCCTGCCTTCCAACAGTGGTGGAGAGCTATATAAACCTGAAAGGAGGGATTCTCTTCCAAGGTAATTGGGACAGAGGACTCCTCAATGAATTCCCCATCATAACAGCACCTGGACACCCATGTTGAGGGACGCCCCGGTCCAGACACCTCCTGGTCCCAACACCTGGCTTATTCTGGGCTTTGCTACCTTGCTTTGGGAATGGGCACTGAAAGGTGAAAATCGCCTGCGGACAGAGGGCGTGGGTGTCTCATTAGATATTCTCTGTGGTGAAAGGTAAGCTTTAAAAATGAGTTTATTATTTTACTTTGCTAATAAGGCTGCAGTTGTAGCAAAATATAACTGAAGAAAATAAGTAGTGTGACACTTAAGGCATAATGATCATTAAAAGGATGTGACACCTAGTCCTGTCAACTGCTTATTTCCGATCTCTCCTGATGGACTTCTTTTTGTATGGTAGTGGTTGTAGGTTGGTTAAGGAGATCTTTGAATAGTAAGGGAAAACACAGAACTGATGCCAAACTTTCTGGTTAGCTTCTATATAAATATTCAATTTGGCTCATAGGATTGCGCTCGTAATTATTTGACTTTGGCTCTAAGTGAATTAAGAGTCAAGCGCACACACACACACACACACACACACACACACCCCTACTGATTATGGTCTGGGTGTTGGGCTTACCTTTCACAGATGAAATCTTACAGAACCTCAGACTTCAACATTAGAAGGGGCCTTTGAGACCAAACCACTGGTTTTTCAAATGAGCGTTTCAGTCACCTGCCTGAGTCCCGTAGGTAGATAATTGCAGTCTGGTACCCAGTGTCTCCTCTACTGCCCAGTCCGCTTGTTGTTTTTCAAGTAATTGATGAGTGCTAAATTATCCAAGATGACATACACATCTAGAACTTATCACTCTGATATTCATCTAAATAGCCACTATTAAAATGTAAATATTCCAGGGAGAGTTGTGCCAGGCTTTCAACTGACCTGAGGGATTCTCTTCTAATTGGGAGTTGTTTCAGTTGGCTAAATAAAATGAAATATCACTTTAGATGGGTAGAAATGAGCCTAGCAAAGGCACATTAGTGTGGAGGAAGAGTTGTAAGGGATTGCTTACGAGGAGGCAGCAGGCCTTAGATTGTGGGAGCGCAGAGAGTGATTGAGGGGGTGTCAGAAGAGGAACTTACAGTGGTGGACACTTACACAGACTTTGGTACCTGCAGCTTTTCTGAGGGTAGACTGATGGTGCCATTGTCACATGAGAGGGGAGCACCCAGTGCATTCCCTGCCCTGAATGAAGCAGGGAGGACGTTGCTCTAGTTTTGTGGTTATAGGTCCCCTCCCTCACTAATTTTATGTTGGTCTGCTCCTATGAAACTTCTCCAAGTTCTTCTCCTTGATGAGCCAGAGCTAGACAATACCTTTGTACTCCAGGAGTGCATTAAAAACCAAGTGTACCTGCGCAGGATACCAAATGAAAACGATCTTAACAGCTCCTCTGTTCTCAGTCATCCTCTTAGATTTCAGGGCATACTGGTGAGGAGCTCAGGCACGTGGGGGTGGTTTTGTGTTCACACAACTTGGGGAACCATCTGTTGTCATGAAATCAGCAAAGTCAAATGTGGATTCTTCAGGGACTCATTTAAAAAAATCATTAGCCACAGACAGATTGACAACACACTGCATACAATTTTATGAATCTTGTCATGGGGAGCCTGTTACTTAAAGTGGTCTGAATTCATACCTGTCTCGTTTTTGGTCTGCAAAGCTCATCTTGCTGTATTACTAGAGAAAATCTATTAAAGTAGCCCAGCTATGTTTTAAAGAATGAAGTCAACCTGCAGTTACGTAATATCTTACAGCCCTAGGGTTGACCAAGAAATAATTACATGGAGATGCCAAAAATATTTTTTAAAATAATTGCTCAAATTAGTTTTCATTCTGTGGTGCTTATTGTAACACTTGGAACCTAGTTCTACAGTGGTAGAGCGTTGACCCATTCTTCTTTTTCCATTGGGTGGACAAGAACTGCTGAATGGGAGGGTAGGAGGCGCACAGACGCTGACCCCCACCCACCCAGCCTCATGTCACTCCCCAGGTGTAAGGGGTGCTGTGCAGTCACAGTTTATGCTCTCCCACAGGGCAACTATAAGGCACAGGAGTGTTATTGTCCTTCTTTTATATAGGGGGGAATCATTGGGTCAGATAACCCAGGGGAGCCAGGACTCTAGACTCTACCCTAGTGGAAGAAGATTTAGTCTTTTAACTATTAAGTAGAACATACTTAAAAAAAAAGTGTATTCCTGCTCCTTCAGTTTGCTATAATTGTGAGGAGCCATGCATTGACAAACTGGTCATTCCTCACAAATTGCTAGTTTCCCAGTGGAACTGTTGTAACCTTTTGATGGCTTTTTTAATTGATGTGGAATATAAATAATTATGCTAGATTATGGTTTAATTAACATGACTTCTGCAAACTTCAGTTGTGTCTGTCCACTTTCTAGGTGGAACCTGTTATCATAGTTAATAAATTTATTAGAGTCCACAGCATCTGCCTGGATTGCTGTAGCCAAATGGCTGTAGCAGCATTCAGTGGACAGTAGTCTATGTTAATCATGCTGGTACCTAAGGTTACACCAACTTCAATGAAACATCTCGAGGGCATAATATCTCAGTGTGGAGTTGTTTATTTCCGTATCCATGTATACAGGCTTTTAAGATTCCACTATTGTTTACATGAACATTGACCAACAAAGACGATCAGAGAAAAGCAACAAATCAACCTCCGTGGTAGTAAGGCACAACCTGCATTTTGTTTTTTAAGAGTGGAAAGGGCTATGATCCACCCCTCCCCCATCTATTACAATAAGGAGTTGGCTATTTAACCATGTGGCACAGTTCCTTCTTAACTGGTTACTGGTGTTACTGATGTAAAGTGGAATTGTTTTCTGTTATCCTTTAGGAGAGAGTGTTTCTCAGCGTGAAATTCTAGAGCCTCTCCGGGTGGTTTGTAAGCTGGAACAGAGTTTATGTGATTACTTTGCACCTGGCATGAACCATACTTTACGGATAGTTATTTAGAGATGAGTTCATGGATGTTTCAGCTTCATGTATATTGATGAAAATATTTTGGGCAGATAAATAAAAGTAATCCCCAAGGTACCAGTGCATCTACAGATACACAGAACCACCAATTCTGGGACCAGGCAACTGCCTTAAGGGAAATGAATAGTTTTCTGGTTTTGGTGTAGAATACAATACCTCTCTTCATTCAAACTGATACTTCCTATATAGATAAAAAGGAGAAGATTGGAAGAAAAGTACATATGCACCTACCCGCCCTGCAGTCCCTTTGCTTGGGAATGTTTCATGCATAGCAAGTAACAGAAAATGCTTTCCTCCCAAAGAGATGCTACCACCGGGAAACAGACTGGACACGAGCATAGAGGAGAAGCACAAAGAATGAAATGAGCACTTAGAGATCAAAACATTACATAAGCATGTATATAAATTTTAATGGGTTCCTGATGCAGTTTTATAGAAATAAATTTCATCTGTGAAAACCAGGTGTAGAACTCCCACAATAAGATGTCAGTGTCATCCCCTACACTCCAAGCTTTCCTTAGTTGCTTTCCTCTTCGCCGCCTAGAGGGAAAAAAATCTTCATTTTAATCTGCATTTGGTAGCTATACAAATTATCCTATAAATATTTCAACATATTTGGTCCCAATATACTAGGATCACATGATTAAGGGTCAGAAAACTCAAGTGAATGGGGCCGGGGAGGTTATGGCCGCAATACTTTCCTAGGACCACTGGAGGGCCTGGTCCCCCAGGGACCCTGCCCATCAGGACAGGGAGAACTTCAGCACAGTGAACTTCATGACTGAAACTGTTCAAAGGTTTTTGGCCTGAGATGTACTGAAATGAATGTCTCCAAATGGATATGTTTCCACACTTCTCTGCTTAAGATTTTTGTTTTAAAATAGATGAATAGATTTGAATTAGTGGCAATTTTGAAAGCAAGTAATTTAAGTCGTGATTTCAAATCTAGTAGGAAACCTCACACTCAGTTTTTCACTTTTAGGAGGAGGATTTTCTTAAGGCATGAGGTATGTCAATAGGGTGTTTGAATCTCTGGATCTGTCCTGGTGTTTCATCATACTCAAAGCACTTGGGATGTATGTATTTTGTTTAGATGAGCATATTCACATATTTTTTTTCTCTATACTACTGAACTATTCACGACACTTTAAAAAAGATAATTGGCAAGGAATCAGAACAATTAGCTATCTACCCATCATCTAAAGTGATATTTCAGTTAATGGTCTATGGTTTTTCTTTTCCGAGTGAAGAAGTCTTTCCCCATGCTGAATCATTATAATTAGCTCCTTTATTCGCCATCCCTCACCCCTCCAATGGTTCATGTCCACATCAACGAGGAACATTCTTACTCCCACCACGAGACATGTAAGCAGCTGGTTCTGACGACATTGAAGCAGAGCACACACAGGTTAAAAGAAGCATAAGGATTAAGAAGTATACAACCACCATGCGGAAAAAACCTTATGCAACCAATAGGGCCTGGTAGTGATCAGTTTTTATATTTTCTTCTTTTGAAAGAATAGGATGAACCCATGCTCAAAACCTTTCTAAAGCATTTTGAGAATACACTTTTTTAAAAAAAACGTGGCACTTCGAAACAAATTGGCACAAAATGAAAGTGACATTTGGTCTCTGATTGGTGATGGAGCCATTACCTCCCCTCCCCCTGTCCCATGGGCTCTCCAGGAGAGAGAAGGAAGTGGCCCGGGCTCAGGGCCCAGGGTGGTTTGCCTTGTTCTTGTTTTTCAGAACGCTGTCCTCGTAATGACTGGCTCCGGGGGCAGTGGTGGCCTCTAAAGGTAAGCCCTGCTGCTGGTAGCCGTAGTTGACATTCCCACAAGGGAAGTGACGCAGCCTGAACAGAGGCACCTCCTTCATGGTGGCAGTCAGCGAGGAGGGTTCCAGGAGCAGCGACGCCCCCGCGAGTCTGCCGGGAGCTGCGCCGGCCGGGACAGTACAGCGTCCCGTCTCCTGTGACTCCCTCTTGGCTGGAGGGTTGTTCTTTTTGGTGGGTTTCTCCGTAAACCAGGAGCCATAAGTTGGGTTCCACAAGCTGGTGGGCTTGTTCCTGGACCCCTGGACCTTGTGCAGCTCTGCTGGCGGGTTGGACTGAGAGAATGCCATGTTAACGTGTCCCCCTTCCGCGGCTGGCCCTCTGGGGACGCGCGCGGAGGCCTCGGCAGCGCCGGGTTTCTTCACAGCCTTCCCGGAGGAGGGGGCCGGCAGGGCCGGGGGCGCGGCTGGGGCGCGGTCCTCCCCGCGTTTGGCCTGCTGCGGGGACACCAGGAGAGGGGGCATCCCCTCGGGGTCTTTGGGCCTCATGGGCACTTTCTCCTCCTCTTCCACGAGCGGGCCATATTCTATGGGCAGCGCAGTGTTGATGACATCTGGGTCCTATGGGAGGAGAGAGGGACCCATGAACACCGAATCGCAGAAAATGTGGAGTCCGGAAGGTACCCTAGAAGCCATCTAAACTTTAAGGCAAGGAGACCGTTCAGGATACACTGAGAATATATTAATTCATAAGCCCTGAGAATAGGAACCGAATAAAGCATCACCCTTGACCTTGAAGGCCTTGGAGGAGCCCACTGGGTGGAATTAGGAGCCCGAGCCCGGGTGCAGGGAAGCCCCGCACTGCCTGGGGCGGGGGAGTGGGACTTTGCCCTTGACCCAAATTACACTGATTAATGCATTTTTTAAAATTGTATTTTTTAAAAACTATTCCAGTCTATTATCAAGAATTAATATTTCCAACTAAAAAGAAGTCTGTGTTGACCTCAGGTGTGTGTGTGTGTGCTGTGGGCAGGGGAGGAGAGGCAGACTGTGGGCTCCTAGCCTCCTCCAGTTTCCTGCTACTTGAGTAGGTTCGCTTGATGGTGACTTTCCCTGGTGTTATCACATCATTCCATATGCTGATGTCACCATGCAGGGGTTTTTGACTGGTTTGGATGTGAATGGTCCCTTGAGGGCTCAGGAAGTACTGAAGTGTTATGAGGAAAACCATTTGCAAGAACAACTTTGTGCTAGATAATTTTTACAGCAATAGATTGTAACATAGAAAAGTAGAAGCAGTTGCTAGAGATTTAAGGGAAATTCGTGGAAGAAAACGTAACTCTGGGGGAATCTAATTCATTAATGTTTCATGCAAATAGGGAAAAGGGCCTGTAACTTGAGTTTAACAGAAGAGCACATTGGTTCAGTATTCATCAGTAAAAAAATAACCTTTCCATAGCAAGTAATTTAAAATATGCAAGTGTAAAACTGCCCACCTTGAGAGGGCTTTTATATATTTTGGAGAAAAATACTCTAGGGAAGGTATCTCTATTTAGGTAGATGTATTCCATTTGTGTTACAACATTGTAAACTGGTATGCCATCAAACAAGATTCTTTGACAGAACTCCAGTAACTCCGCCAATGAAGCCCATCTACAGGAAGATGTCAGTTCACCCGCTGAGCTAAAAGGCCTGTGAGTGTGGGATGGTGAGGCTAGAAAGTGATTCTAGTTTGGAAAAGGTGTTTTATCTTTTGTCCCAATCGAGGGAATTTAGAGAGGTGGTTGAATTGTTGAATTTTTCTGGAATATTCTCATCAGTATTCTCGTTCTGGCAGAACAAGAGCCAAAAGAAAGATAATGAAAGCAGAGAGCAGGAAGAGAGGAGATAACTTGATGATTATAATCCCCAGGGACAGTAGGTGACAGACACCGGGATGAGGAGGAGGCCTGGGGGGCGGGGTGTACCAATGACTGCAGAGGTAGGCAAGTCTACACTGTGGACAAGGAGGAAACTGGAATTCTCCTTCGATGAATTGTGTGCTTCTTGAGGTGGGAGGCAGGTGTCTGCTAGAGATGAGTGGGGAGAAGGGAAAATTCAGTATAGGATTGGACAACCTCTCCTGGCCTGGCTCCTCCTCTGTGAAATGGGATGTCTTATGTCCCTCAATGAGGACGAAATGAAATACATGAAAAGTGATTTGTGTAGTCCAAATCTACACAAGTACTAGAGATGATGTTAAATTTTCTCCAGATTATTCTGAATTTTCATTCCCTTAATACTTCTAACTTGGACATATGAGTGAGCAATTGTACACTGTGATTTAGTTCAGATGTTGTTATTTCTCCAGCCAGGCTATAAACTATTTGAGAGCAGGAGTGTTTCATCCTTCTTTGAAGCTCCAGTTTCACCTAATAAAACATTAGATCTCCAGCAGGGACTTAGTTAATATTTGTGAATTGAATTGATTTTCTACTACTACTGTCTGGCACTGTATCACATGCTGGTGAAGAAACTGGAAGTTACTAGGATTTATTGTATGAAATGGGCAAAATGAGACACCAATCATTTCATTATAGAGGTGATGAATATTCATTCTCATGATCATCAGTCTTGTTCCCTGACTGGTTTGCCTTTCATTTCCTACCTTTGTATTTGCTATCTTTAGGACTTTTCCATATAAAATTATTGCTGGTTAAGGGGAGAACATGTTTTTACCTGGGTACAGTATTCAATCCTCTCCAAAATTATGGCAAAGTTGGGCCTGTCTTCGGGCTGATGTTGCCAGCATTGAGTCATTATCCGGTATCTAGAAGAATAAGCAATTAAAGTCAGGAAGAGCACTTCCAGATGGGGTCAGAACTGGTACCTATCTTTTGAGGGCGGTAATTCATGTAGGACCCAGGTAGGCAGTATGTGCTGTCCCCTGCTGGTAGATTAGGGAATTAGCCTGACATGAAGTGTTAATATCAAAGCTCATTAACACAGACATCCTGGTGTTTATATCAAATATTCATTCCTGAATTAAAGCCACTTCTGGGACAGAATATTCTATTTCCTATCTGTCTTACTGATGGAAGGAGGCGAGGGATGCCAGATAGGAGAGTAAAAAACACAGCAAACAGGAATATTATTAAAGCAGACTCAGGATCTAGGGTGCAGGGGTGGGTGAATCTGGTACACGCGTGTCTGAGGAGTGTGGACCTGTGAATCCTCAGCCTCTGGCCAGGATGGCAGTCTTGCCTCTGAGGGGCTGGAAGACTAACCATCTCAATGAAGTTATAGACACATGCCTCTCTTGGGGCATGTTCCATTGAAGGTAGCCACCTGCCCCTCCAGCTTAAGGAATACTTTTTAGATACTTTTTAAAGGAAAAACTATGCTCAGGGGCTAGTAGAAGTGCCCTAAAAGAGTCATACACAGGCCCAGGGCAGTTCTTAGGTGGGTCCATCCGTCCTCCACTGGTGACGAACTCCAGGACTTCCTGGTTGCTTTTGCTGGGATATGGCATGTACCCCAGGGAAAAGATCTCCCACAGCAGCACTCCGAAGGACCTGAGCATGGATAGAAGACACGGGGACGGGTGTGGACATGTGTACACGTGAACACAGGTGCAAAATTTTAATCTCTTTCCCCATTATACCTTTATCTATAATAGAGGAATCTTAAGATAGAAAAATGAAAGGAATGAGAAGTACCACATTATGATGCTCTATGGAAAGATGACTGCTGCCAACATGTGACTTTTTATTTCGGTCGAATTTCTGTTTTTGTTTTCTTACCTAATTGCAATTATATTCAATATGTAATTTTGAACCTTGATGCTTTTGCATATTTTGTTTTAGCAAAAACATTTTCCATGCTAATTTTGTGAACAAAAATTTGAAATGATGATAAAGTAGTCCATTGAATAATTGGGCCTTAATTTGCCTTATCATATTGCTTTCAATTTTCAAAATCCCTTATAAATTAGTTAATTAATTTATTTATGGTGCTGAGGATCGAACCCAGTGCCTCACATGTGCTAAGCAAGTGCTCTACCACTGAGCTACAGCCCCAGCCCACAACTTTCAAGATCTTTAACTCCATGATGAACATCTTTGTGAATTTCCAAAAGGAGGATTTATTTAGGATTAATTCTCTGATTTACTACATTAGAATAATAGTAAAATAAAGAATAATTCTAGTACAAGTACATCACAAAATACAAACATTGAAACATTCTTGATACATAATGTCGATTTGATTCCTAATGCTTCACTATTCGTCTGTCAACATTGAACAAGAGTATAGCAAACACTCTCATCAACACTGAATATGCTTGTTAACAATGAGGACTTTTACTGACTTCAAAGCAAAAATGGTTAAATGTCTTAAATTATGTTTATTGACTTGCTAATTAACATGGGGGAATGTCTTCCTAAGTGTTTATAAATCCAGTTCAGTTTTTCTCCCACAAAGTGTCTGTTCATGTCTGTTGCCCATTTTTATCTACTGGGGCATATTATTTTGGTATCAATTTTGGTATCTAAAAGAGTCATACACAGGCCCAGGGCAGTTCTTTTTATGTATCTGAGATGTTAACCTTTTATCAAAAATTCAAATACTTCTCTGAGTTGCTTTCTAACCCTACTTTTTTAGCATACCAAAGATTTTCATTTTTAGGTAGTCCAATCTATTTATAATTTTTTGTAGGATTTCCTTCATTTAATTTATAGTCATACAATCCTTCCTTCACCAAAGATTAGGTAAACACTTGCTGCTCTTGTTGAGTTTGTTCTTTCCTATACTCAAATTCGGTTGAAATTTAATCTTGACTAATGATACATCTTTTCTAGGCCTAATCATTTCATCTACTTGTCTGCTTCTCACATAGATACCATTCTGTTTTACTGTTTGCATATTTTTCCCCCTCCATCTAGTAAGGCATTTTTCTCTTCTTTCTTTTTTTAAAAAAAGTGTTCAAGTTCTTGGGGCTGGGGTTGTGGCTCAATGGTAGAGCACTTGCCTTGCATGTGTGAGGTACTGGGTTCGATCCTCAGTACCACATACACATAAATAATACTAAAATAAAGAGTAAATAAATAAATAAATTTTAAAAAGTGTTCAAGTTCTTGTCTGTTATTTGTTTTAAACATTTTTTTTTTTTTTTTTTTGGTGGTAGTGCTGAGGATCTAACCTAGGGTCTCGTGCAAGCTAGGCAAGCACTCTACCAACTGAGCTATATTCCCAGCCCTCCCTACCCCCATCCCCTGTTTTAAACAATTTTTAAGATTTTTAAATCATGTTCCAAAATAACCTCCTTTGATATTTTGGTTATAATTTTATTTTAAACCCTGAATTTAACAGTGATTATTTTGAAGAAAGAAAGCCTGTCTTTGTTGTAGTATACTGATGTAGTTTTCTGCTATTAATAAATATCATCATGAAAATTGTAGAAAACTATTCTTCTAAGGAACATGAAATGCTTTTATTGTCATCTTGGTAACATTTCAAAGACTTTGGTGAGTTGGATTGGGCAAAGATATTTTCCACATTTTTCGGATGAGAGGGTTGAAGCAAAGATTCCAACTCAACTGCCCTAAGACAGACTGGAGCAGATAATTAGATCTCCAGGATTCTGTTACCTACAAATTTCCTGGCACATTATATTATCTCTCTCCGGGGGTATTTTTGCACCCAATGCAAAGCAAAGCAGGCAAGATCAAGCAAAACAATGGCAGCAAGGCCTAAATAGTTACAGCTGTATGTTTTCTGCCTGTCAGATAGATTTAAATTGATTGATAAATGGAAGACAGTAGATGGAGGTCACTGTATTTTTTTTAAGGAATCTAGATCTTATTACTTTACCTTATTCATGTCAGTTTTCCCTTTCTTTTTAAATAAATAAAAATACATATAGGTAAGCCCCACCTGCATCTCTTCTTTCTCCCCTCCACTGACATAAGAATGTGTTTTTCCTTTTTGTGTTTCCACATTTTTAAACAACATTTGAAGCCATAAACAAGAGAATCTGTATTATGAACTTTTTTTTGCACTGTAAAGTTATACTTAAATATTATCCTATTCCTTTTTGTGACATTCTTTATATTGTTTTTGTGATGTGTCTGTGTCGATACATGCAGGCTTAGCATGCGTTTTACCCTTTCTACACTGCTGAACAGTTTTCCCTGATGAAAACAAACCAGTTTGTTTTTCCACCCCCTGTTTGATGGAGAGTCAGGTTGAAGCCTTTTTTCGACTGTGAACAGTGTGCAAATGAATATCCTTTCCCAAGTCTATTGGCATCAAATTTTCTTTAAAGTAAATTCTTAAAAGATCAGATGGGTCATAGGATATACATGTGTTCAGAACAATTACTAAATCACATTATTCTACCTCTGGATGGGCTGGGTAGCTTGTGCTCTACCATTGGTGCACGTTGGTATCCTCTGTTGGGCTTGTTAAAACAGATTGCTGACCCCACCCCTAAAGTTTCTGCTTCATTAGGATTGAAGTGGGGGCTGTGGATTTTCATTTTTAACGAGTTTCCAGGTAATGCTGATGCCCATAAACCATGGTCCCCACTTTGAGATTCCCTGGGTTAAGTTAAGGCAAGTCTGATTTGTAAAGAACAAAGGCTCCTGTTTACATTATTGAACATGGGCACCGCCATTGTGGGTTCTACCATCTTGTACCATTATCTCAATGTAAGCCTTTCAGAATGGGGACTATTCATGCATCGTTTTCTTGTGTTTCCTGTGTTGTTAAGCTATTCCATGTCTTTGATCTCTGTTTATTATATTTTTTGGAAGCATGAAGAATCTTATTGGTCTGAAATTTCATGACAATGTGCTCTTGTGTGGCTCTTTTTATCCATGGTGCTTGGCACTTGGTGGATGCTTTCATTCTGCAGATTCATGTTCTATTCTAGAAAATCTTGTCTTATGTCTTTGATGTTTTTGTTCTCTTCACTTCCTCTGTTTCTTGTTTCTGGGACTCCTGTTTTGTTAGCTTTTGGGATCTATTGGTCTAATCCTCTTAATTCTCTTTCCTATGGATTCCATCTCTTTATAGTTGTTTTATTTTCCAAAGGACTTATTTAACTCTTTATTCCAACCCTCCTATTTATTTTACATTTATTTCAGAATATTTTAAAAATAAACTTATTTTTTAGAACAATTCAAAATTGTGAAGAAATTGTGACTACATATACCCCACACTTTATTTCCCACTATTTTTAGTATCACATTAGTATGGTACATTTGTTACAATTAATGAACCAATATTAAGACATTATTAACTAAAACCCACAGTTGATTCAGATTTCTTTAGTTTTTTTTTTTTTTTTTAACTGAGTTTCCTTTTTCTATTTCTGAATCCCATTAGGAATAGCATGTTACATTTAGTTGTCAAATTTCCTTAGGGTCCTCTTGACTGTTGACAACATCTCAGACTCTCCTTGTTTTTGATGACATTGTCAGGCTTGAGGGAACTGGTCAGGAATTTTGTGAAATATTCCCCAATTGGGTTTGTCTGTTTTCATCATTATTAGACGGGAATTGTGAGTTTGGGAGGAGGATCACAGGGATAAAGTGTCATTTGCATTACATCATCTCAAGGGTATGTGTTCTCAGCCTGACATATTGCTGTTGCTGTTGACCTTGATCATCTGGCTGAGGTCACATTTGTCTGGTTTCTTCACTGTAAAGTATCTCTTCCCTTTCCCACCCCTGTGATCTTTGGAAGGACATCGATATCAGTGGCCACATATGTTTTTAAGGAGTTATTCTCCATCCCCTTAAGAATTCCTATCATCATATTTTATTTCCAAGAGCTTTTTGTTCTGCTAAAAATATTGCTTTAAACAACTTTCTGCCCTTCACTTATGATTGCAATAGTTTTTTCCTTATCTTTCTGAGCATATTATAGTTTAAAATAAGTTTTCCTAAGTTTTCTACATTTTCTTCCTCCAAGTTCCCTCTCTTGTTTTCTTCAGATTATAATCTTTTTCTCAAATGTTTGTTGATTCTTGTCTGCCTATTTTTGTTTTAAGGCTGAACAATAAAAGCTGGTGCCAGGCTCTGGGAGGGGCCCTTGGCACCTGTGGGCAGCTGTGCGATGGTTTCACCGGATGTGTTCCTTTCCTGTGGCTGCTGTAGGAAATTACCACAGGCTTGTTGGCTTAAAACAACCTAAGGTTGTTCTCTCAACAGTTCTTAAGGCTGGGCATGTGAAAACAGTTTCTCTGGGCTCAAATCCACAAGTCAGCAGGACTGTGTTCCCTCCCGAATCTCAGAGGGAGAATCTGTTCCTTCTTCCAGCTTCAGATGGCGGTTGGAACCCTTGACTTGTGGTCACATTGATCCAGTCTCTGCCACTGTGGTCATACTGCCTCCTACTATTTGTCTCTGTGTGAAATTTTCCATCCCCCTCTTATTAAAAAAACTTGTGATGGCATTTAATCTCCCCCTCCCTCCAGTTAATCAAGGAAAACTAACCCACTTCAGATTCCCAACTTAATTCTCTCTGGGAAGGCTCTTTTGCTAATAGGCTAACAACCGCAGGCTTCTGGGTTAGGACCTCCGGCCTTTGGGTGGCCATTATACAGCCTGCTACACGGGTGACCCCCCTTGCCAGTGTCTGTGGTTTTCTCTTCATCACTCAGTGCCTCCAGGGATTCTCTGATCTCCTGCCTGGCTGCCAGTGTTCTTGCTACTGAGGGGACCAAGGGGGCAAATACCCTTAAGACTTAAAGAAATATTCCTGTGAACAGTAGAGCACCTCACCCATGGTGAGGTTTATGTCCCCAAAACCAGAGGGACTTCATTTGAATCTCTGGGAGAGAGAGCCCCACTCTTGATGGCAGAAGGAGCATCGACACTCTTTAGTGATGAGAGGATGGGCCAGAGGACTTAGATACTTCTTCATCAGACCTTGAACTAATTTTCCTGTAACTCTTTTTCAGTTCCTGGGCCTGTCTGGGGCTCCCGGGCCGAGTGCACAGCCTGCTTCTGGACCTGAACTGTTGATTGGGATGTCCATTTTTGTTCTCCTCAGTAAGGGGCCACTTCTCCATGAGCTTTCCAGTGTTCCAAATTGTGTCTTTGTGGTATTCTTTGTCCTTGTGGAGTTTAATGCAATTCAAAAGATTCCCTTTAAGTGAGTGTGTGCGTGTGAATGTGCATGCATGTGTGTGCATGCTTTCGGAGGGAGCTTAGGTTTAATCTTCCATTTAAAATGACTTGGGGGGGAGGGCTGTGGCTGTGGCTTAGCAGTAGTGCACTTGCCCGGCATGTGTGAGGCATTGGGTTTGATTCTCAGCACCACAAATAAATAAACAAAATAAAGGTCTATCAACAACTAAAAAATAAAACTAAAAAATTAAAAATAAAATAAAATAAAATGACATGAGGTTCCCAACATGTGGTCACCCAGCCAGCAAAGTCAGTATCATTGCAGAACTCTTTAGAAAGGCAAGTTCTCAATCGGACACAGATCGTCTGATCTTGGGGTGGGGTCTTTAAGCAGCTTTCCTGATGATGCTGGTGTCTGCCAACGCTGGAGTACCACTGTGATGAAGTAGAGCAAATATTTCCTTCTTGGGGTCTCCCCAAGGAGAGTGTGGATCATTTAGACCAAGAGCAGTACCTAAGGTCACAGTGATACCTGGAGGAGGGGAGTAGCAAGACTCACCATGTGTCTGTTTTAGAAGTAAATATTCCTTCCATGAAGGCCTCTGGGGGCATCCATTTAACCGGTAGCATGGCACACCCTCCCTTTCGATAGTAGCTGGCCCTGTGGGGAAGAAGAGGAAACCAAGCGTGGTTCTGGAGGCGGCACTGCACAGAAAGTGTCAACAACATCGTCTACCCATTAAAGGATTGAAATTAACGAGAGGTCCTTGGTGGATCAGGAGAAGAGCAGAGGACCACAGATCATTTGGTTAAGAACTCTGGTGTCATTTAATGGCTCACTAGAGGCACAGAAGAAAAGATCTATGCAATGACTAAGATCCCTGCTAGCAGATGCTTAGATTTCCCTGTTGGGTTTTGTTTATTATAACTCAAAATGAATAACATTACTCCTACCTTATGAGGACAGTGTGTTTTGATCACCTGCAGTAACATAAGATGCTAAATGGGAGAACTGAGAGCAGAGCTGGGTCTTATCCATTCGGCTCCTCCATGGCTCGCAGGCAGAGCCTTTAGTTCAACGTGGGCTCTCAACCAATAACCTAGAAGGCTGTTGGGGGAGGCCTTCCACGGATACTCCCAGATGGGAGAACATGGGACTAGGCATGGAATTGGCTTAAAAGGTAGATGAATTCATTTATTCATGTTCATCAGGAATGCCACTAATGCAACTCACTGATAAAACCAAATCAATGGACTCATCTACCTTTTAAGCCATATTCTCAGTCTGGGTGTGTTCTGGGAGGTAGCCTGCCAACATTAATTGATTACTTCAATAAGTATGTATTGAGTACTTGGTATCAGGTCACTCTGTCATGTGCTGAGGACATAAGTCATAGCTCTCTCCCAAGGAAATATTTCAGTGGAAGGAACAGAACAACACACAGAGTAATGTGGACAGGGACAGTCTTCAGTGACACAAGTGAAGCATGGATTTGCTCTGTATGAGACAGGGAAAGCTTCAGAGAGAGGCACTGATGGAACACTCTCAGGCCATACCTGACCCATGAACTTGGTGGGCACATGGGGAACTGCGGCACTGTCGGTGGGCGAGCAGAAGCTAGTGAAGCTGGATGAAGAGCAGTTACAGTTTGGATTTCCCCAGAGTCTTTGTGTTTGGTGACCAGCCTGTAGTGCTAGTAAGAGGCCGGGGGACCTTTAGGCAGTGGGGCCTGCTGGGAAGAAGTTAGGTCCCTGGAGACATGTCCTTGAAGGAGATATTGGGACCCAAGCCCCTTTTCTCTCTCTTTGCTTTCAGCTGCCATGAGGTGGGCAAGTGTCTTAAACCAGGAGTTCCTGCCATCATTCACTGTGTCACCACTGACCCAAAGCTTCAGGGCCAAGTCGCCATGGACTGAAATCTCTGAAACCATGAGCCAAAATAAATCCTTTCTTTTTTATAAGTTTATTTATCTCAGATATTTGTCACAGTGACAGAAAGCTTACTAACAGTGGGGGGCTGTCAGAGCAAAGACCCTAGTAAGGAAGGAAGAGCCGGGTGACATGCCACAGTGTTTGCGTTTTAAACTGGAGGCAATCCTGGGTGTTCTGAGAAAGCAGGGGAAGGAGTGCTGAGACTCTGGGTATGGAAGGTAAAGTGGAACACTGGAAAACTGCATCATGATAGTGGCAGACAGCTCCAGAGTGGTCCTCACTGACTCAGCCCCACCATGTGCTGCTCCCTGGGTTCCCAAGATGGTAGTGGTATCCTCTCTCACATGGAGATTGTTACCAGTTCTGGCTGAGGCCCTTAGGAATGTCCAGGTCATCTCAATTATTCTCCAAAGAGCTAAAACTCTATGCCACCATCTCCTTGCTCTACCCCCAGGGTTAATGAAGGGGTTAATTAGTGACCATGCAGAGGAGCAACTTAACTCATGTAGTCAGTCACTGTTGTAAATAATTAGAAAAAGAAGAAACAGAGGAATAGAAGAATGAAAGTGCAATTATTATTTTTTAAAATTAAAAAATTATATATATATATATATATTTAAGGTAGCCATATATATATATATATATATATATATATATATATATATATATATTTTTTTTTTTTTTTAAGGTAGCCTTAAGAAGGGCCAGGGAAGATGCAATGAAGCTAAGTGCCCATGGTTTAAACCACACCCCATCTCTTGGTGTCCCACCAGCCCTGGGTGTTCATGCCCAGGTGATGGAATCTATGGCGTCCTTTAGATCTTGCCCATGAAGGGGAGAGGATGAATAAGTTGCAAGGTTACTTATTGAATAAGTTCCAAAGTTACTTTGAAGCTTTCCCCATCTTTAGAATCCAGGTTATTCCATGTCTCAGAACATGGCAGGATTAAGAGTTGGAACCAGAAAGACAATCCAATTAAAAACTTGGTGTCAATTCCTGCAGGTGGCTGTGTCCTAGAATTAGACCTCAGGCATGGCACTAATTAAGGTTTTGTATCCTGAAAGGAACTCATGGAAATGTCATGCGGGAAGGTGACAAGGTATCAGCTGATGGAAGGTATGAGCAGCCACAGGCCAGTCCTCAGGGCTGCGGTGGTGGAGACAGGCTTCGTTGGGGGCTGGGGGTCTTCACTCACCTGTAGATGTCTCGGGCCATTCCAAAGTCCCCAATCTTCGCTATTCTTCCACTGCCGGGACAGGTCAGGAGGCAGTTCCTGGCAGCAATGTCCCTGGGAAGAAAACAGTGTCCCCAGTTTTATCCAGTGAAGATATGTGTATAGTAGCCATGTCTAGGGCTTTCACCTCCAATCTGGAGTTCCAACAGTTCCCTCCTCTGTCCTATACTTCATTTGGTATCTTAGACTTCAGTGTGAAAGAAACAGCTGTTGCCAATTTCAGGCCTCAAAACTAACAGGGAAATGAGAAGAGAGTAGGGGAAACAATTGAAAATGCTTAATGGGACAACAATAATGAAAATAACTAATAACAGTAGCAATTTATGGGCCTCTTACTATGTGCTAAGCATGTTTTAGGTCCTTCATGTCTAATTCTCACAACCCTGCAAGACACAGGGTGCTATTATTATCATCTTCATTTTATTAAAAATTTGAGCCAAAAGCCATGATACATGGGCATAAGAAATGCTTTTTGACCTGAAGCTCTTATTAGGTACAGACCATGGGTTGGTTTTTGCCAGTTGTTTGAAGGAAAGTTCTGGAACAGCATGACTTTCATGATATCTGATTCAAGTAGGTTACAATATACCCCAATATTTCTAGTTTTAAAAGAAGTAGCCACGGTTTCGCCTCCAGGTTTTGCTAAGCTCCCTGGCTGGAGCATCACTTCTTTCAGGTCACGAGGCTGGCTTCTTTGTCATCAGGCTCCCCGTGGCCCCCTTTCCTGCAGTCTGCCTCTGAGGCAGGATCAGAAGCCTTCCGAGACTGTCCACTTCAAATCTCCCACTGCTCACCCAGTGACCTGCACATGGGCATCAAAGCTGCAGCCAGAAGTCTGCAAAGGGTCCCTAATAAATTTTAAGTTCTATGCAGAAAACACAAGAAGTACCTTAGGCAGCACAGGTGGGTTTTATATTTTCAGGTGACTTCATGAGTGTTCTGAACCTTGGTTGAGAAAGAACTTGGAAAGTAAACAACTGGCTGTTAAGATATATTAAAAAAATATGACCCAGATCATGGATCATGGCTTAGGATCCAGAGTAACGGCAGGGTGGGGAAATGAATGTTATTAATGCTGCTGACCTGATCCCTAAGGTTTAAGTTGAAATTTGAGGAGCGTTGGTTCATAAAATGACCCAATAAAATCACAAAAGCATAACAGGAATGACATCAAAAAAGAAAAAAAAAAAACTATTGTATAGAGAGCCATCAATTCTAAAGAGAAATAGAGCAAAGTGGACTAGAAATGGTATGTATGGCTCCAGAAGGGTTTTTGCTCTGATGCATATAGAATGGTTACTTAAAAAGTGATCTTGAACTTGATAAGGTATTGTAATACTATAGAAGACACCAAGAATTGGTAGGGTGACACACCGTTCTTGAAATTGCTGTATGCCATGGCCAAAGAAAACAGATTTAATGAAACCAAAAAAGCGGGGAGCCAGTGGCTGTAGTGAAGGGGTTCCTCTGAATTCAGAGGTGTACACGTACGGGGGTCCATACACTGAGCTCCACAGAGACAGTGCTGGAGCAAGTTAGAGCTCAGCGGGCAGCTGTGTCCCACTGACCAAAACAAAACAGGTCAACGTGGGCATAGAACATCCTAAGGAACCAAGAGGCAAAATGTCATCAGACACATTCTTTGTGCAAACTTGCTGGGAGGAGAACAAGAAGAAACTCCCAGATGCATCAGTTAGCTTCTCAGAATTTCTATGAAGTGTTCAGAGAGCCAAAAGGCCTTGTCTGCTAAAGAGAAAGAGAAAACATGGCAAAGGTGGACAAGGACCGTTATGAAAGAGAAATGAAAACCTCAATCCCTCCTGCAGGGGAATCCAAAAAGGAGATCAAGGATCTTAATGCACTCGAGAGACCTCCACTGGCCCTATTCCTGTCCTGTTCTGAGTATCGCCCCCAAATGGAAGGATTTGGTAACGTGGTAAAGAAGCTGAGAGAGATGTGAACTAGGGCTGCTGCCGAGGAGCCTCTGAGAAGACTGAGAAGCTGAAGGGAAAGTATGGGAAGACAGTGGTGCCCACTGGGCTACAGGAGAGCCCGAGAAGCAAGAGAGGGGGTGCCGGGGCTGAGGGAAGCAAGTGAGAGGTAGGAGGAGGAAGAGGAGGAAGAAGAAGAGGATGGGAATAAGTTGGTTCTGGTGCAGGGTTTTTCCTTGTCCATAGAGCATTTAACTCCTTTTAAAGAAAAAACTGAAATGTCAATCAGTGTAAGATTTGTTTTTAAAGTGTACAGTGCCTTTTTTTTTTTTGGTATCATTAACACCCTACCAAATATATCTCTAGATAGAAACAAAACAAAACAAAACAAAACCAAAACAAACCAACCAATCTGAGGTCCTTGCTTTAGCGTTATCTGTTGTCATACGTGAACTATGAACTCCTTTTACTTCCCCCTAAGGAGCCCAGTTTTCTACATGGGGCAACCATAGGTGATCTAGGACTTGAACGTTCAAGATGCAGGCAGGAGTCCCCACAGGAGGCGCAGAATAGCCTACAGGCCAGGGGGCGTGCGCCATGCCCATTTCACACGCGGGCAGGGGAGGCCCTGAGCCAGTTCCTCTCTCAGTACAGACAGCTCTGGAGAGAGGCTGCTTCTTCCACTCTGAGGAGGAAGACCTGGCCCTGGAGGGCGTGGGGAAGTGTGCCGAGGTGGCAGGAAGAGCGAGGCGTCTGACTCACCGGTGGATGAAGTGGTTTTCCTCTAGATACTGACAGCCACAGGCAATGTCCCGAGCTACATGCAGAAGGTCCAGCATGGCCAGGGAGGAGGGCTGATTCTGTGAGGAGACAGAAGTGATCCACTGATGATCTCTTGGGGGACAGACAAGATGCAAACTGGCTTCTGCTTGCCTGGAGGCTGGCTGCAGACGGGCTGCTCCACAGGGGCCTCTGTCCTGGCCACACACTAGAATTCAGCTGGAAGCTCTTTAAAAACACAGAGGCCTGGCCCCAACCAGCCCAGGCTCCCACCTCTGTGGGGGGGCTCAGCTCAGTCCATGTGCAACTCCCCCCCCCCCCCCCCCCCCGTGATTCTAACCTGGGGCCAGCCTCGGATGCTCAGACTGCAGGACTCCAGCCTGTGGCCCCTGTCGGTTCCTTTTTACCTTATTCTGCACATCCTATCTCAAGCCTTAGAAACACTTGAGTACCTCAAGTTTATAAACAAGCCTGTGAGGAAACTGACCAGGGGAATAACATTTTATTCCCCTGGAATAAATGCTCTATCTAAATGTCTCAAAATATTTTTTAAAACTTCAAGAAGATCTAGACCTAAAATGATTCTGAAAAGAAAAGCTTTTAGAAAAGGCTGGGCAATTGATTGTAATGATGATGATTATTGGTATCAGGAATTGAGCCCAGGGGCTCTTAACTACGAAGCCACATCCTCCGTCCTTTTTGTTTTCTATTTTGAGACAAACACCCGCTAAGTTGTTGAGTCTGGTTTTGAATTTGGGATCCTCCTGCCTCAACCTCCTGAGCTGCTGGGATTCCTGGCTAAGGGTGGCCAATTAAGGGCCACCTCAGGCTGCTCCATACAAAATCTTTTTCATGCTAAAGGAAATAGCACATGCCTTGGGACATGTCCCTTTTGACCCCTTAGCCCCCACTTGAGGGATGTGAAGACTTTTCTGACAGTGACATCTGTCTTAGTCTCTCTCTCTCTCTCTTTTTTAGTTATTGACAGACTTTTATTTTATTTATTTATATGTGGTGCTGAGAATTGAACCCAGGGCCTCACACATGCCAGGCAAGTGCACTACTGCTGAGCCCCACCCCAGTCCCTGCCTTGGCCTCTTTTAATGCCCCAACCCCCAGGACCTGCAGCAGCACACTGTCGTGCAGGGTCCTATCTACTTCAATTATTACTCTGAGCTTATTTTACCATGTCCCTAAGTAGGATGCTTTGAGGGTTGTGAGACAAGATTCCCATCCCTCGTTGCAGGGCATATTCCGGGTGCTCAGTGAGTATTGGTGGCCAGTTGACTGATTATGGTTCTGTGGACCAGGATTTGCCCAGAGGGTGTGTTTCAATGTTTTATGCAAGAAGTGTAGGTGGGCCATCAAATCCAATCCCCTGGTGTGGTTTGGATGAGTGTCTGCCAAAGATCCATGTGGTAAGGGCTTGGTCAACAGGGTGTGGTATTGGAAACAGAGTGGGCCTAGAGGGATGTCCTTGGGTCACTGAAGTGTGCCTGTGAAGAGGATTGTGGGACCCTAGTCTCTAGTCTATTTCTGTTTCCTGCCTCAGGATATAAGTGGTTTGCTCTACCATGCACTTCCATGATGCCTGTCTCAGAGACCCAAAGCAATCGGACCATCCGACCTTGGACTAGAACTTCCAGAACCATGATCCAAAAATGACCCTTTTCTCTATGTAAGTTAATTGCCTTAGGTGTTTCATTATAGTAACAGGAAGCTGACTAATATACCCTTTTAGCACTGTGTTGGATTGTTTCAGCCCCAGAGAGGTAGAAGCTGGTGACTCTGGGTCATATGGGCAAACTCCCTACAGGAAATTTCTGCTTGTTGTTCTATTTTGTTCCTCCTAAGAGACTCAGAGGCCTTTTACCTTTGGCTGCATTGAATGCTCAAGGGTAGGACAAGAACCGTGCTCTTTAGTTCTGAGGAACCCAGAGGGAAGTCACCTACCATATAGTAGTAGTGTCACCCAGGTCTGCCTGAAGAGGCTTTCTTTGTCCCTGGTCAGGCCTCCCAGGGCTCCACACAGCTGTGGCTTGGTCTGGAGGAGGCAGGAGAGAGTCCTGCTTCTCTAGGCTCTGCTTCCTGGGGCAGACAATGTAGGAGGGCAGATCCTCTGCTGCTGCCTTGCATGAAAGTCTGTGGAGAAGCTCCCCTTTGATGCAATGGACAGTGTGGTATGTAGAGAAGGCTAGCTCCATATTTAAGGTGAGGATGCCAAGGGCTCAGAGAGGTTAAGTGATCACTCCAGGTCTCAGAGCATTAAGGTAGAACCCAAACTTCCCAGAGCTGGGCTTTAAGAATCTGAGTTGGGGGCAGCAGGATTTAAGTAGTTAAAATTGAGCTTCTCAAAAAAAAAAAAAAAAGACTGCTGAAGGATGGATGGAGGATATGTGAACACAGAGCACAATACCCTGAGCATAGACTACAACACCGCACACAAACACAGAACATCATAGAGCAGCGGTCAGTCAAGCTGACCTGGGCTTCACCCCCCTGTTATCCCTTAGTAGCCATAAGATCTGGGGCCCTTTGCTCAGCCTATTTCTGAGCAGGTTCCCCATCTCTGACAAGGCCTGGTGCTGTGGATTGCCAGGAGGGCCACCCAGAGGCACAGAGGGACTCCTCATGGGGCCTGCAGTTCCTAGGCGGCAGCGGGGAGGCTCAGGAGTCCCTCCAGTGTTTGGCTCCTTCAGGGTCTTCACTGGGCCTGATGTATGGGGCACTGTGAGAGACAGCGCGACTTCCTGGGGACAAGAAAAGCCGCGTATCTCCATGACATAGCCCTCACTATAGGATTAGAAATATCTTTTCTCTCCTCAGGAGAATTGTGCCCACGAAAGGAGGACCTGGTCCCAGCTGAGGGGGAGCCTGGAGGAAGCAGAGCCTCTGTCACTCAGGATCCAGGGTCACTGATGTCTCAGAGGCCTGCGGGGACTACAGAGCACCATGCCTCAGGGCAGGGCCAGGTTTGCTGGGGCTCTCGGCCTTCCCCTGCTCAGAGCAACCACCTGCCTCACTAAGCAGCGGGCACAGCGACCTGTGGGGAGGTGTGCGTGTGTGTGGTTTGTGCATACATATGGGTGTGCTGCACATGTTCTGGGTGTGCACGTGTGTGGTGTGCATGGGGGGATAGGGGGACATGTGACACTGTGGGAAAATCGACCCCTAAACTAGCCAGTGTGGAGCAAAGCCAGCCGGTGTACCTGGTGTTCGGCTGGGGCAGAGGAGTGGGAATCAGGATTTTGCCTGTCATCTGCCTGTGGATGGTGGCACTTCTTTGGCCACCAGATGGTCTTCTCACAGGACACCTGTGGACAGATGCTGTGGGGCTCAGTGAGGATCTGGTCTGGGATTTCCCAAAGGAGAATTGTGGGTCGGAATTGGAAGATGAAATAGACATGGGAATCCCTGGCCAGGTAGGTGTCTTGGTGACATGAATGATCAGTCTTTATGTTGTGGCTTTGAAAGTCTTTTGGACTCCAGAAGTCTTGTGTGGGTGAGTGTGTGGCTCTGCCAGGTACCGGTATTCCTTTTAGGAACACCATCTAGGTGGATAGCCCTTTTTTCTAGGTGAGGAAGCAGGACTGGTTTCTTCAGTGTTACAGGAGGGGCTTCTCCTAAAAGATAACATATACTAATAAAAGATACACAAATATTAGTATCTCTCCTCCTTTTTTTGGGGGGGGTGTCTGAGGACTGACCCCAGGGCCTTGGGCAGTGCTAGGTGAGCACTCCACCACTGAGCCACACTCCTGCCTGTCTCATTTTACTACTTAGATGGAGGATCACAAGACATGGGGAAGGAAATCTACCAAGTGAAAACCAGAATGGGGTGTATTTTAAAATTGACACATATAAAGATGAATGGGGGAGACAAAAGCAGCAAAGAATGTAGACAGGGAACCCCAAAGATACAAAGCAAGTTTTAAAGCTGATGAGAAGTTTGTGCTCGTGGGCCCTCATGATTCCTGCCTCCTGATGGGGACCAACTCTTCCTCGCCACCAGGGGACCCGGCTTGCTTGGAGTCAGCATTGATATTGTCCAAGCCAGAGCCAAAGATTTAAACCCGAGCATGGTCCCTATCAGAAGTTCTCACCCCGCAACAGTAGGACCCAAGAAGTCAGCTGTGCACTGAGTGACTTGTATGGAGCCATTACCTGTAAGTGTAACCATGATCCCAAAAGATACAGACCCTATTGTGGTTGACAACCTACACCTTCAATAAGGGCATTCACTGGGCTGGGTTGCATAGCACAGGCCGGAATCCCAGTGACTCGGGAGGCTGAGGCAGAATTGCAAGTTCAAGGCCATTCTGGGCAACTTAAAATAAAACATAAAAAAAGGGGCTGGGGGTGTAGCTCAGTGGTTAAGTAACCCTGGGTTCAATCCCTGCTGGTATATATTTTAAAAAATCACTAACTTTCTCGTGGCTTTTATCATCACAGAATCAATGGATACTAAAAGACAGTTATTAGCTATATCTGGCATACAGTAAAGCCCCAATAAATATTTGCTGAACAAATATTGGTTCTGCACAAAGGTTTTTTTGACATTAAATAGAAACCTTTGTTCTTGGAGAGGTGGGGACATAGGTTCAAGCAACATTTTCATCTGTACTGTTAATTTCATTTCCATGGCAGACATGGCTGGTCTATCCATCATGTTTGTACATCTGTCACTCCATGTCTACATTTGTATCTGAGGTCAGAGCCCCTTCGACCATTTCTAAGGGCCTCTGATCCTGATATAAGTTCTATGCAACTGCAGAGCCCCGGGGCCAGTGCCCTTGTCTGAGTCTGCCCTTAAGCTTGGTCCCTGCACACAGAGATCATCAGGACCCCCCCCCACCCCCCCACCACCAGCAGGGTCTCAGAGTGAGTCATACAAGTGAATCCTGTGGAATTCAGGGCTTCAAGCCAGTCAAGAACCTGGGGGTGCAGCTCTACCCACCCCTCTCTAGGGAATGTGTTTCTCTGCCCCAATGTCCCCTGGCCACCTTGCTTCTGTGGAGGATGTACTGGTATTAGCCCCGTCTGCCCCCTAGAAATGATGTTCCTTTCTCCCCTAATGTTCATGTTTCTAAGTTGCTACTTGCAGTCCCTTGGGAGCCCAACAAATCCCTGACCCCCTGGGGGAAGGGTTGTCACAAACATATTGGCCCAGGCTGCTTTGGAAGGCTGAGCTGCAGCAGGTGAAGCCTGATGCATTATAATGCACTGATAATAACAAAGCAGTGGGTTTGGTGACCCTGAGAAACTGCTCTCTCAAGAGTGGAGTCATCCCCATCACGGGCATCCTCCGGGCAGTGCCTGCTGCTGGAGGTTGGAACTGGGCAGCAGGTCCCTGCTCTGACCTGCCTGAGGGTCGTGCTCTGGGGGCCGTGCCTTTTCTTGCTGGTGCTTTGTTCTTTGGATCATGTTTAAATCCTAAACCATCCGTATCCTCCAAGGAGAGAGCCACCTTTGTTTGTAGGAGATAGAAAAGCCCCTCTCCCCGCTCCTGCCCCTTCCACCCCAAGGTCCTCAGACTTGAGAAGTGATGGGTTCCCAGCCTCCCCCTCCAAGGAGGTCTCTCTCCTCTCTGTGCTTTCTGAATCTCAGTCACATCCACTAGGAAAACCAGACCTGTGCCTCTTCCCAAAGTGTGACGCCACTCGTCCCCATGAGACCTCTGCCAGCAGCTCTGTTGAGAATCTCAGGGCGTGAGGACTGAGGGCTCTGTCTGGCTGGGTGGCGGTGGCAAGCCAGAGAAGCTGGCACCTTGGCAGAAACCCCAGATGGCCGGCAGGGTTGCCTCTCACAGCTTCCCAGAGGACCACTCAGATAAACAGCATGGGGGGCTGGAGAGAGAGAGCCCCGAGCCTGGAGTCCCAGCCCTGAGCTCTCGTTCCAGCTTTTCTACTTCCTGGATGGTCTTGGAAGTCAACAACCTCTCTGGGACGCAGTGTTCTCATCTGTAAGATGGAGATGAGACCTGCGCTGTCCCCTTCACGGGGTGGGAGCCATGATGAAGATGGTTGTGCTGAGGAGGGCTCCTAGGAGATGGGTTGGTCCTCCCCACCCCCTCTTTCTCCTGCATGCACCCCATCTTTTCCGGGACTAAGATTGGATCCTTCTTGGATGCCCCCTGGGTCCCCCAGGGGCCTGTAGAGACAGTACCCAGGTTCCTAAGGCAGAGGTATTTAAAATCGAACCTGATGGGATGTGAAGCACTGTGACCCCCAGGGTTTCTGCCACCCACTTTAAGTCCCTGTGTGCCGCAGTCTGGCTGGCACAAATCACGAGCCACTTGAGCAGGAACAAACTTTATTTCTGAACTCTACCATCACACTCTACACACGCTCCCCGGGAACTCTCCCGAACACCACCCATGTGGCTCCTCCAGGAACCAACCGGAAATCCCTCCTCCGGCACTTCCCCAACCAATTCGAACTCTCCAGGAATCCCCGTGAGAACTCCAAAGTAGCAGGCCTAGGCAGACACTAAAGGTCTAATATACAATTGAATCAATCCAGCATCATCTTAATGGCTCGCCTCTCAACCAATACTATTGGCAAAATGCCAGGGGCCATTCCGACTGGGCTGTGGCTCTCAGCACCTGTGAGCCATGTGGCCACTCAGGGTCTTCTGCAGCAGTGTGGATGCCAGTCTTTCTCTGCTTTCCTGGGGTGGAGAGGGTGGCTCTGTTCTCACGGTGATAGTCTTTCTTGTGCTGGCTCCTTGAGGAAGCTCAGATCCTAACCCTGTATGTGCTCTGCTCCAGCTAGGAGTGACCAGCGCCTCTTGGAGGCCCAGCAGAGACAGGAGCTTCACTTGGGGACAGGGGCAGTGCTGCATTTTATCATTTCAGACCTCTGAGCTGTGTGAGTCTGACCCTCGGGTTTCACCTGTGTTGACTATGCCAGGGGTGTCTGGTGGACGTATGGCATCCGATGGTCACACAGGGCTGGAGCTGGGGCTTCCTGGACCCCTCCAGGTTCTGTACGTCCCAAGCTCTCTCCCCTTACCTGTGACCTGCAGCACCTTCCTAAATATTTCAGCACTTTGTTTTTGTAGTAAAACTATTACTACAGGAGATTGGCTATTATTTTCCCTATATGAGAGGTGATGTCAGTGGGTTTGGAATAAATGGATGGGAATGGCCTGTCCCAGGCCAGTCTGTTGTGTTAGTGATGCAGCTGGCACCAAAGTCCCCCTCTGAGTTTGTATTGGGGTTGATGTTCCAGCATCATAGGCCGTAAGAAGGGAGCCAACCTTCAAGATCCACTGTGAAGTCCTGCACAAATTTCTAGGGCTTGGGCTCAGGCTCAGCCTTTGTTCCCATTCTGTCCATTGTGTCCCAGCCAGACCCTACTGTCCAAGCCCAAGGCTGACTCCCAGGGCCCCGCCCAGCATGCTGCTTCCCAGGCTGCCCACTCTTGCTCCCCCGATCCTGCTCCTCTCCTCCACTCAACCAGCAGATGGAAGACCTCACTCACCGGACGAGGGCGTGTCTCCCGCAGGAAGGACTTGAGGTCTCCTCCTGCCATGAGCTCCAGCAGGATAAATCGTGGCAGGGCTTGAAGACTCACCCCGATACAGCGCACAATGTTCTGGTGGTTGAATTTGCTGTGGAGCAGAGGGGTGCAACCAAATTTAACTGGCTGAGTCTAGGACAATCTTGAGTGAGAAGCTTTCAGCAGCCACATTGTGTAGGCACTGTCCTGTAGGGGATGGCAGCAGGGTCCCCTGCAGGGAAGCGGGGAAGAAGAGGCCAGCCTGCCCGCAGTTTAATTTGTAGGAGAGAATTTTGTTGGAGTGAGAGGATGTTGCCCAGGCCCTGGGATGAGAATGCATGTGTGTGTTGGGGGGAGCAGGGTAGTGTCTTTCTCAGATGAACAAATTCCTGTGGAGTTCTCTAAGGAAGGTGTCAGGCAAAAGCTGAAGGAGCTGCTGGGTGCAGTGGCACACACCTGTAATCCCAGGCAGGAGGATTATAAATTCAAGCTCAGCCTAGGAAATTTAGCAAGACCCTAAGCAACTTAGCAAGATCCTGGCCCAAAAATGAATGAATAAATGAATGAATGAATAAATAAATAAATAAATAAAAGGAGAGGGTGCTGGGGATGTGGCTTGGTGGTAAAGTACCTCTGGGTTCAATCCCCAGTATAAAATAAAATAAAATAAAATAAATTGAAGGACTGGCTTCTTAGAGGATTGTATGAGACCTGTCAGGTGATAGCATGTGAACTAGAGCCAGGGGTCCATGCTGTGTCCTGTGGATTCCTCACGGGAAGGAAAGGGACTGAGTTGGGACAAGAGGCCTTGAGATTTGGTTTTCTTGTTCCCATCATCCTGGTAAGATACACAGGAGTGGGGCTAGGGAAGTCAACATGGGCGGGGACACATGTGCACCCCCCCCACACACACACACTTGTGAGAATGGGTGACTACACTATCACCAAGCAGTGAGATTGGTTCTCCTTCCAAGTGATCTCATACTTTTCAATTTTATTCAATAGTTCAGTAAGACATGCCTTTACTGCGTGTCTTCCCGGGGCCCACCAGCCCCTCCTTCCCACTGCTCTGTCTTGATTCTGGCCACCATCCACCACAGGGAAGTCCCAGGCCACCCCATCTGTCAGGATGTGTAGAGGCTTCTCTAAGCCACGGGAGGCTGTGAGCCCCCAGCAGATCAAGTTCAAACTTCTGCCTCTTTTCAGAGGAGCTGCTGCCAGAGAAGATGCCTCAGGAGCTGAGTGCTGAGACCCCAGCTGACATCCAGGCCCAGAGCCTCAGGGGGCTGAGTCCAGGGGCTGAGACACAGTTGTGCCATCGTGGACCCAGGGTGGGTGTTCTTCTATCACATTAGGGGTGTGATTCCTTCATACTAGATCCATGAGCTGGATGGGAAAAGGGCTTTGGTTCCAGAAGAATCACTTGGGGGGAGATTATATCTCCTACGGTCAAAACCTCACAATCTCTATTTCTTCAGAAGAAGTGGGGGAAATAAGAACCAATGGAGGACCCCAGGGATGCGGCTGCAGGCAGAATTGTAGCAGTTGGATTATCAGGCCACAGAGATGATTTTTGAGACAACCCCTGGGGCTGTACACTCTAGGAAGAAGTATCAATAACACTAGAAAGTTTTCCCTTGGGAGGAGGGGACATGCTGGGGACCTTTCCCTTGGAGAAGTTTGTAGAAGCCTCTCACGTTGTTGGAGGCAGGGGGAGGCAGGCTGGGGGCCCCTCTGTGGCTTTACCTGATGATCAGGGCCTCCATGAGGAAGTCCAGTTCATCCTGTTCCGAACACACCTCCGGCAGCGTCTGGGCACAGAAGGGGAGGGTGGGAAGAGGGAGGAGGCTGTGAGCTGAGAGCTGTAGCCTACAGAGACCACAGGCCAAGGTCAGTCCAATAGGGAGCCACCTCTTACCTTCACAGCCACCTGCAGGGGGCTCGGGTCATTGGGCATTCCAGACACCTGGCCTTCATAGACCTCCCCAAATGCACCATGGCCCAGGCCCCTGTTCAAAGAGAAGAAAGATTTTAAGTGGGCCACAGTACAGAGGCAGCTGGGGCCCCCGAGTCCAAGGGTCACATTTAGTGGACACACATGAGAGGCTAGGGCTGACATACACACTCAGCCCTGGCTTCGCTCTGTGATCCTGGGCCTCTAGTCTTTATTTGAATCTGGTAAGAAGGGTTCTGCTACGGTCTGGATATGGCTTGAGTGTGTCCCCCATTGCCAGGTACCAGAGGGTGGAAACTCACCCAGCTATCATGATTAAAGGTGGGGCCTGTGGGAGGTGAGGAGGGTTACATAAGGTCATTAGGGTGGAGCCCCCAGGATCGAACCCTGGTAGCATTAAAGGAGAGTCCAGAAGGTGCACACACTCTCCCTGTCCTGCGATGTCCAGCACTGCGTCTGCCAGTAAGTAGGACATCACCAAATGTGGCCCTAGACCTCAGATGTCCAGAACTCTGAGCCAAAATAACTCTTTGGTTTATAACTCACTCAGCCTGTGGTACTGTGCTATTGGCAATAACCAATTGCCAACGGACCAGTGTGGGTTTGAACCAGGATTTATCATGATGTTCAAATGTTTATTCATTCAGTGATAGTAAAGGAGTCTCTGGTATTTTCAGGGACACAGAGGTGAGTAAGACATGGCTCTGGGCTGGAAGAGGCTCCCATTTCCTGGGACAGTGACAGATCACTGTCAGATACTTGCTGGGGTCTGTTGTAATGCATGACAGGGATGGACAGGGTGCTCAGGATGCTCAGAGGAGGGCCATTCTGCCCCAGAGAGGGGTAAGGGACCAGGGGTCCTCTGGGAGGGGTGCTCAAATGGAATTTGAAGAGAACCCTGGTTCTTCCCATAGATTCTTCCTGTCATTGCATGAACTCCATAAATACATAGGGTGTCAACAAACCCCTGGACATTCAGCCTGTCTCTTTGGGGGGCTGGGGGTACCACCAGGAATGCTTTGCTGAGGCTAGAGGAATCCATGGTGCTGCGATGACATCCCACTCCCTAGACACCCCCCAACCCACCGAATGAGGGAGATGTTTTTCCGGGGCACTTCTTTCAGGTCACTGATGGAGGAGGTCTTGCCGGCAAAGCAGTAGTTGGGGTTGTAGTCGGTCATGATGGTGGAGGTGCGGAGCTTGCTCAGCTTGTACTCAGGGCTCTGCAGCTCCATCTGCATGGCTTGCAGCTCCTGGTGCTTGCGGCGGTACACTGCAGACAAAAGGAAGCCAGTTGAAATGCGGCCTGGACCAGGAGCCCTGGCCATTGAAGCCCAGCATGGACCCCCTCCTCCAGGAAGCATTCCAGGAGTTCCATGTCCTCCCCTGAGCTCTAAACTTTTCTATCTCACGAACAGTAACAAAACAATTATACTTATAAGAGTGTCCCTTTAATTAAACATCATTTAAAGCACACGTGAAGCTTAAAATTGCATAAATGGAAAGGATTCTATCAGCCATACAGGGGCAGATTTATGTTAGTCTGGGTCCCAAGGTAAAACTGGATATGCTGGGATTTTATGTGAAGGGAAAGGGCGAAGGAGCTGAAGGCTGAGGGCCAGCAGACCATGCTGCAAGTCTGACCCCATGTGAAGGAGAGGCGAGAAGCTTGGGTAGGAGCACCCTAGAGGACAAGCAGTCTAAGGTCATTCTGGTGAAGCCCTTGGGGAGTTTTGAGGCCCAGCTGGGTCCACAGAAAAGTCCCAGGTGTCCCAGAACTGGGCTTGCCATTGCACTTCTAAGGTGCTCAGTTGCGGGGTGAGGTGGCCTCCATGCGCACACAGCTGGGGATGGGCAGTGGCTGTGGACTTGGTCAGCCGTGTGCCCCATGGCCCTAAGAACTGGCAGGTCACATGGATGGAGAAGAGCCACATGGTGAAAAGTCACTGAACTGGGGTCTGAAGACCAGTTAGGAGCTGAGTGAGGCTGACCTGGCCACTTGACCTCTCTGGACCTGGCTGTCTTTCTCTGGACAGTAATTCCTCCCTGTTTCCCAAATCCCCCGATGCCCCACCCCTAGGGTTGTCATAATGAAATGCATTCACTATCATAAAGTGGTTTCAAAGAATTCTAAAGCGCTCTGCCATGAGAGTGGCGTGATTGTGTCACCTCGGTCTCTGCAGATGCTCGCTAAGGCTAACTCCCGGGAGGCAGAGAGACCATCGATTTAGAGCAGATTCTGCTGGTACTGCCCAGCCCCACCACTTATTGGCTCGGCAAGTGCTGCCCGTGGTCAGCTGTGATGTGCTCAGTCCCCTCTGCCAGGAAATGCACCAGCCATGAGCATATGAGCATAGGATTTTTCTTTTCTTGATGGGGAAGGGAAAAAAGAGAGGCTGTGCCTTGTACACGGAGGACAAGGAACGTGAAGGGACCCATGGGGGAACAGGAGGGTGTGGGGAGTTAAAAAGGCTGACACCAGGAGTGAGTGGAATGAGGTGGAGAGTGAAGGAGGGGTCAGACAGGGAGAGGGCAGTGCTGTCCCCCCCCCCCCCCGTTTTCTTCAGGAGCAACTCAGAGTCCCCTTGTCATATTTAGTTTTATGAAATGCTCAAATTGCTAGGCACACAGTAAGTGTGCAAGGTGTGTTCTCTCTTATTCTCCTGTCCTTTTGAAGGATGGCACCATATGGGGACACAACATGGGCTGCCATCTCCCTGTCCATCCACAGCCTCTCTCGCCCTGAGGGGGCAGGCCTGCGGATACTGCCAGCGGTCTTTCCTTGGCCTGTCTTCTTGTCCCTGTCCATCTGCCCTGGGCATCCAGCTGCCAGCAGTAGGCCGAGCTGGATCCTGCTGTGTTCAGCTGGATCCAAGCTGAGCTCTGGGGCCTCAGGTCAGCTCACCTTGGCCAAGTGGGGAAATCCCTGGAAACCAGCTTCCTGTTCCCTCTGCTTGGGTGGGAGGGCCTGGGGAGTGGGCCAGATGGGTCCTGCACCTGCCGAAGCACATAAGAGCTGAGGGCCACGTCTGGGGGCGGAGGGAGTGCGTCAGCCCCTGCAGGGTGGCTGCTGAGGAGTACCCCTCATCCCCTTGAGCAGTCAGGAGGCCACACTTGGGGCTAAGAGTAAGGGTCGGTGTCTCCTTAGGGAACTGCCCCTCTGGTGGGTGGAGGGGCCGGGGGTTTCTTTTCTGGCTTGACCAGGGCTGCTTTCCTCACCACTAAGGGGGTAGCTGACGGGTGTAAAACCAGGGTGTACAGGGACTAGTGGGACAGAGTGACACCTTGGTGTCTGCTGCATGGCCTGAGACACATTCACCTCTGCCGCCCTGCCTACTGCGATTAGAAGCCCCAAGGCTCTGACACACTCACCAATCATGATGCCGGAGAAAGCCAGGACAAGGGCGGCCACCAGGGCAGAGGTCACAACGGAGAGGATCAGCGAGAGTGGCAGGTGGGGCTCCGGGGTAGGTGACACTGGAAGACAGGTCCCAAGGGGGCATTGACAATGGCACTGCTTCTCCTCTGAGTTGGCCTCAAGTCACAGATATCCTCCCGAGCTGGGACAAAAGCCAACTGGTGCTTTTCATCCTGTCACACCTTCTTTTTTTTGGGGGTGGGGTGGGGGGGACCACTGGTACAACGCAGGCACATCCTGGATTTACAGGCCAACCGTAGCTTTTGGGTGGAGGGAAACTTGAACAGGAATGAGTATCAAATTCTGGGTGTTGGTCCAAAACATCCACTGTCCCAGTGTAGGAGGAAGAGGAAGGAGAAAGGGAAGTGGATGCAGAAGAGATTTGAGGACCTGAGGGGACTCCGCCCTGGGTAAGAACCAACAGTAGACAGTCCTCAGTGACACCCTCGGGCCCAGTACAAGTCCAGGAGGATCCCAGGCTCCCCCTGCTGGCCAGCCCACACGGAGGCATCTGGCCCTATAGGGTCACAACTCTGGAGGGGCGATGGCACCAGGAACACATGCAGGTGAGGGACAGCAGGGGAGGGACGGGGCACACAATTGAATCTGTATGATCAAAACAAACAGAACATTTAATCTGGAGATGATTGAAAGGAAAAAGAAGTCCTGTGTTCACACCTACACCTGAAAGGCCGTGGTGAGTTGAACACGGATGACCCCTTTGTGGAGAGGTCCCAAGCGAGGGATCAAACTAGATGACTTTCAGACTCCTTCAGGGGCTACAGCCCATTTTCCCATAAGGTCCCTCTGCTGGTCACCACAGCACTGGCAGTCGAGGGACAGGGTGCTTACAAAATTGAGTCGGTGTGTCCCCAAACCATGGAAAGCAAGTGCTCAAGGTCCAGTTCTCTTCCCCTGTCCATCCTGTCCCCTTACCAATGCAGGAGACGCCGTCTTCAGCCAGCACTGTCCCATGGTCACAGAAGCAGATGACCTTGTGGCTCTCGGGGTCCATGTGACATTCGTCTACCTCACAGTGACTGCAGTTTAGGTAATGCTTAATATTCACTTCCCCGTGGCCCTCCATCACTGGTGACAAGGGGGGAGGGTCAGATTGGGCTGAGCCTGTGAAGACCACCCGGCTCCCCGTTTCCTGCCTTTGCACTTTATCTCCAGCTGCTCACTGTGGGGTCTCTGGTCCCTGTTCCCAGGTCCTCCTGCCACTGGAAGCACATCTCTGTGGAGGGAAGCTTCCCCACACATCTGATGAGTGCATCTCAGATAGAGGATGTGAGCATTTTGTGTGTTGATGGGAAATTCCACACACAGGGCCCTTAGGTGGGCAGGTACCCGTGTGCCGGCTACTGCTGCATTTCTAGGACCAGCCAGCCTGGTAATATGGTGCCTCTATGTCCATGTTAAATCCTGACTTCCAGAAAACTCAGCGAGAAGAGCCTAGGAAGACCTGCCTGCAAGGGACCCACAATTGTGTCTTTGTATCCTGGACATGTGTCAGGAACCTTGAGGTTTTAGCTTGGTGGGACAACTGGCCCCAGGAAATTTGTTCCACCACCTGGCAGAGGGTACCTTTTAAAGCTGGGGTGTATAAGATGCCCAGTGGACTGATAAAAGAAACCCCATCTTCCCCATCCATTTCAGGGTCATTGTTTGAGGCCGCATTGCCACCTGTGGCAAACCAGAAAAGAGTTGAACACAGAGAGGTGGGCGCCAAAATCTCAACACACATGCGCATCAGCGGGGCATGCAGCTCTGGCCAAAGCCTGGGGTCATGGGAGGCCTCAGGGGCAGGGGGGTGGGGAGGGAAGGGAGGTTCAGGTCACAGAGGCTGTGCTTGGGACTTGGCTCAGTAGATGCTGGGTGTCTGGGCCACTTTCTCCTCCAGGTTGGGGCCAGCTCTACAGGGGGGTCTACCACTCGGCTGAGGCCCCACCAGGAAGCCATTGGTGTGAGCAAGAGTCCGAAACACTTGAGTCTTTCCAGGCTGGTTGGGGCCTCTTTCAGGGCCAACCAGGACGACAGCACTGAGGTGGGGACTTGCTCTCCAGTCCCATTGGGTCAGGGCTGGGGCATGGGGGGAGCTGAGCCCCTGTGCCTTCAGGCTCCTGTCCCTCCTTTCATCTGGGGCTGGGTTATCTTGGGGCTCCCCCGCCAGGGCTCCTCCCACCCACCCTTGGCTTGGAAAAGAGCGTGTGGTTAACACGAGCATCTCATACAGAGCATGAAAGCAAACACAGACATGAACGGCACGGGGCAGGCATGCAGTGTGTCCTAATCTGGGGGGGGGGGCAGCCAGCGTCTTCCAGCCTCAACTTCAGAAGGCTCTTTTGAAGGCAGCTGGGGTCAGTGGCTGCTTGCTGGAGTGTTGGGCGGGGGCTACCTGCAGTGGCCCTCAGGAGGAGCGCCATGGGCACGGGGAACAGTGCTCTTTTGGCCACTGTGGGCTGGGCAGGGGACAGAGTGAGGAGCCAGTGAATCCACAAAGGAGTCCCTTAAGGAGCTGGTTTGGCCAGGCCACTCAAAGGAAGGCATGGACCTGGGGGGGTCTGGCCTCCAAGGTTCTCAGGCCAGAGAGTCCTTGCAGTGGCTCGGAGAATAGTGGGGGAAGCCAAAGCCTCCTGTCTTTGGCTTTGGGGGAGATGGAAGATCACCTGGGATCTTGATGCTGTTGCCAAGGAAGCCTGCAGGCAGGGTGCTAGCTCGAAAGCCAACACCCTGCCTCTGGCTGGCCCTGCTGGGCTCGGGGGAGCGTGCAGTTACATCACAGGCCACACTGGGGAGGGCAGGGGGGAGGGAGGGCCGGGACAGGAAAGGGAGGGGAGGTGCCTAGGACTACGTGGGGGAGGGAGTGACACCTTGAACACGAATCATCTTTACCTATATATCCTCCGCCTCCTCCACCTGAGGAGCACCCCCCTCCACCCCCTCCGAAACCCCCTCTTGTCTCCCACCCCCACTTCTTCATGGCCTGGGGGCAGGCATGTCCTCCAGTGGCGCCCTCCAGCAAAGACTTTCCGGCCCAGAGCAAGGAAGTGTTATCTTTCCAGCCACCTCCACCACCTGCAGGGGAGAGAGAGAGAGAAGGCCTCCTAAGGATGCTGGTGCTTTGAGGGGCACTCCGCCAGCTCCAGTTCCGGGGTGACTTCAGTGGGACCTGAGGGCTCCAGATTCTACAGCTGGAAAACCAGGAGAGTGCCATTGGGCTAGGAAGACCAATGGCCACAGTTTATACTTAGAGGATTTGCCTGGTTGCTTTGCTTCCTCTCAGGCCTCTCTGGCTCAGAAGCAGGGAGTGTGCTTAGGGATTGTGGAAACAGGACAGGCAGCCAGACAACTCTCTCCCAATCCGGAGGCACCACAGCTTCCTTTCATTAACTGCTTCTCACCCTGGTCTCAGTCAAGTGTCAGAGGCCTGCAGAGGTCACTGCATTAAAGTTTCTTGTGGGGATCCTGGACTAGGCACCAGACAGCCCCAGGAGCTTTATTGTTTGCAGGCTGTGAAACTCTGGGCATGAGTTTCTTTCTGAGCCTCAGTTTCCTTACCTGTAACTTGGGGATAATAAGACCCACCCCATGGGGTTGATGCTAAGCTTAGTGGAGAGAGTGGGGGCGTGAAATGCACCACCGACCACCAAATGTTGGGATTGTTGGGGGTTTGACAGGCATGTGCGCAGGTGGCCTCATGCCATGGCTCACTCTGCTTTAGCCATTCCAAAGCCGGGAGCAGAGAAGGCAGGGGGAGGGGGTAACACTCCCATGACAATGGTCCTTAGAGCTAACCCCTGGGGCTGCTTTAAGCAGCTGCAAAGGAAATTAACCTACAGAGCTGAGGTTGGATGTGGCCCAAGTTGACCACAACAAATCTCTCCTGCTGGTCTTTGACAATCCAAGTCCCTAATTGTTCCTCCAATGGCATTTCAATAGGATTTCTACTCCCCAAGAGCCCAGTAGGTGAGGGTGGCAGGGCCTGGAGACTCATGCAGAAAGAACAGAATCAGCAAGGTATGTGTCTGCTGGGCCGGAAGAGCCAACGCCTGGGGAAGAACTCTAGGTTGAGGTTCTCCCTACCCAGAGGGGGCAGCAGAGGGCCGTGTAGGTGAGGGAGCTTCAGATAGAGCTGACTGTGGCTAGAAAGAGGAGCCAGGGTTAGAAAATGAAGCTGATATCAGCCACAAGCTTGGCTCTGCAGGGGGTCAGCAGAGCTGAATGGAGGCCTGGGGCGGGCTGTGGGGAAGGAAGGTTAGTGCTGGGAACTCCATGGCTGGCCAGAGTAGCAGTTACGGCCCTGGGTACTATCTGCCTTCCCTTGCTTGCTACTGGCACCAGTAGCCAGAGCTCCCAGCATGTCAGGGGCCCGTGACTACTGTGCCTCTAGGTGCCTAACGGCAGCCTGGTGAGCTGAAGCCTGTGGGAGATTTCTGGGGGTGGGCTTGGGGGCTTTACCTGCGGCTCCGGAATTGCCGTTCAGCCCTAGAACTGAGGAGTTATTCTCCAGTCTCTCTGGGTGGAATGTGTCTGTCTTGGCCCCATAGGCCCTGCCGCCACCACCGGCTGCAATGATCAGGGGCACCGGCACTCCATCCTTCATCTGGCCAGGGGAGACATTCAGAGATTGAGAGACTGAGAGGGCGTCCACTCTGGAGATCCCGCACTCTTGGTTAAGTGTTTAAACCTGGCTGTTTGCAGGGCATCAGGGTGACCTCTTGGTCTGAGATGGTTTGAGAGCCCCAACAGTTCTTGTGTCAGTGGGGGATCTATCAGAGCAGCAAAATCAAGGGTATACATAAATGTGCATGCGTGTGTGCGCGTGTGAAGGTGCATAGTCGTATATAGTTACATTATATATATTGGAACTGGGAATGGATCTTGGAGGCCACTTATCCCAGTCCCTTTCCTGAAGCTTCTCAGACTAGCCTTGGACATCTGGGTGCTGGTGATTAGAAGCAGGTCCCTCTTCTCTCCCCTTCCTCTCCACTCTTTGGCATCTCTGGCTCTGACCCCACGTTCAAGATCAAACCTCAGCCTCACCATCCCATGGCAGAAGTTCCCAGAGTTTAGCTTCTGGCCTGGCTCTGATGGTGTCTGAAAGGTCTACCTTAGGACAGACAGCTGGCCCAAGAGAGCAGAGGACCTTCTTGGAGCCCTGAGGTGGGGCCGCAAAGCACTGGTGAACCTGAGCTGATCAATGAGTAAGAGGAGAGCTGGGACAGACATGGCCCATTTTCCTTTAGGTCTCAGCTCCTCATCTTTCTAGGGGGATAGAGTACCTCAGGACTTTCTGTCCCAGTGCTGTCCTGAGGTGACAACCCCATGAGGCCCAGAAGTCACTGTCTTGGAAATCTGGCCAAGTGGACCTTACCTTAAACACGTAGGTGGCTCCCCCCCCACCTCCTCCTCCTCCTGCCCACTCGTGCACGCTTCTGTTCACGCGGATTTCTTCTTCGATCACGTTGTTCTCCCCGATGCAGACTTTCTGGATCAATTGGTTTGTCTGTAGAAACAAAAAGCATGTTAGGTTTGTGCCCAAATCAGGGTTCATCATTTCCAGCAGACGAATCTCGGATGCTTAACGTCAGGATCTGAACCTTCTTAAATAGCTTACAGTTGGGTGGAGTAGAAAAAACACCTACACACAAAAATTTCACTCTGGGCCACGTAGGGAAGGAGCACAAGCTTAGATACAAAATGCTATGAGGAGTGGGGAGAGCAAGGAGGAGGTTTGTTGTTTTTGGTGGTCAGGGAGGACTGCCTGCAGGAGGTGGCTTACAGTTGGGCTTGGAAGGATATAGGGGGGATTAGCACAGAGAACAGGGGAGTTCTGTCATTCCAGGAGGAGAAAGCAGCAGAAATCAAGTGGGAAACGGGGTGTTAAAGTATAGGACTTTCTTGCTTTTAGAGAAATCCATTTTAGGACAGAAAGATGGTCCTGGAGGACCTGTCAGGAAGAGGAGTGTCAAGCCCCTGTGTGGTGAGATAGGGCTCAGCGTACAAACCGGGTCATGGCAGGAACCCTTGAATGCAATCAGAAGAGTTAGGTTTCCTCTTTTAGGCAATGGAGCCGCTAAAGGTTCTGGAGAAGGTGCAGTTCTGAAGCATCATGGGAAGAGTAAAGAAAAACAAAGCAAACGAATCCCCCCAAACACAGTGGAAGGATGGACTCAGATTTCATTCCCCGCTCGTCTTTGGGAAAGTCATTTCTCCACTTTGGACATCTCATTCCTTCCAGCTAATGTCCCATTTCTTGTCTCTAAAAATCCCTGGCACAGCCCTACATAGAGCTCTCGGTCTTACCTGTGGAGCTTGCAGGAAGATATTCTGCACTCACCACCCTCCTTGGGTGACTTGGTCCTCCATTGTGGGACAGTAATGAAGGACAGGTTGGTGGGATAGTGTGAGTAAGGTGCCAGCTGAGTGTCTCACACGTTAGGGCCTGGATAGCTGGCTGCCGTTATTATTTTATTTGCATTGACTTCTGGACCCCACAGATTCCTGGTGGGGACTCAGAGGTCTAGGAGTCCCTGGGATTGTGCTGGAAATTTCTGTAGTGCAGACTCCTGGAATTCCTGCATAACCAGGGTATTGCCTCAAGAATAGCTGCACCTGCTTGTCAGCCACCAAAGCTCAGATGAATTCTCCAAGCATCAGCCTGACCTCGGAGGAAAATGACTTTTCTTTCACTTACTGGAGAAAATAAACCAATAAAACATCAAATTTCCATCAAGTGGTGCTGTGTAACCAGCCAGTGGACATGGCAATTCATCTTGAGCCACTCCTTATGCTAAAGCATTCAGGGATGCCAGCAATGAGTACTAGAGAAATTTCCAGATAAACAGCCGAGATGCAATTTGTTTTATGGCATTTTGGATTTAATGATGGAAATAATTTGATATTTTTTAGAGTGGATTTAGTGTGGATGGAAGGCTCTGAATTGCTATTGTAGAGAACCAATCTCTCTCTGGTGCATACGTAACCCTGTTCAGGCTGGAGGGAGATTGCTGGAAGGGAGCATTCTAATGGTGGGCTGGGGCAGGCATGGGCTGCAGGCCGAGAACAGAAGCCATGTCCAGGGTAAGAGGGAGGAAGTGTGGGCTTCCAGCTAAATAGGATATTGAGTCCACACTGGGTTACTGACAGCTCTTGCTAGAGATTTGCTGGGCCATGTGGGTGGGCGCCTCACATCCCTGGACTGACTCCATTTGTAAATCAAGGTGCTGCCCAGTTTAAACTAGCAATGCTAAGAAGGCCCATCCCCCAGACCCTGCTCCCTCCCCTCTTCTTCTTTGGCTCAAAGCATTGGGTTCCACATCCCCCCTGGGTCGGGGGGGGGGGGATGTCTGTTTCAGTAGAACAGAATCTGGAGACTGTTGGGGTGAGGAAGAGAGGGCCACGGGGTTTGAGGATGGCCTTTTGTTTAACTAAATGGGGACCCATGCCCATCCTCCACTGCTCCTGCTCCAAGGACACCCTTTAAATTGGTTGGGGGTGAGGAATGGTCCATTCTTAGCCTGTGTCTTACTGGACCTAGAAGCAGCACTTGGCAGAGTTGACAGACTTTCTCTGTCTGCCTGCCAGGAGTCCACACCCTCCAATCCTCTCCCACCTTACAAACTTCTCCTTTTTGGTATCCTTTGCTGGTCTCTTCTTTTTCCTGGCCTCTAACTGTTGGTCCCCAGGGCTCCTCCTTGATTTTCTTCTCTACCTGTATGACACCCTAGGCAATCTCAAACCATCTCAGCCTTATGCTGATTTCTCCAAGCTCTATGTCTTTACCCTAGACCTCTCTCCTGACTCCAGTGGCCTGCCTCCTGTTGTCCATCCAGCGTCTCCCTTGACCCCCTACAGCCCTCCATGTCAGTATAGATGGACTTTGACCTTCATATCTTGCCCCCAATGTGCTCCTTCCACATTCCCCAATTCAGATGATGGTAGCTTCCTCCTTCCAGTGGCCAGAATCTGTTCTTAGAATAATCCTTAACTCTTTTTTTCTCTCTCAATTTCTCATCTAATGAAGCAGGAAATCTTTTTGGATTTTACATTCAAAATATGCCCAGAATTCAACCACTTTCACCATCTCCACTGTCACCCTTGTATCTTGCCTGGACTAATGCAATAGCTCTTGGGTTCATTGCCCTGAGTCTTCCCTTGAGCCCATGCAGTCTTCTCTTCATGGTGAAGCCAGAGTGAGTCTTCTGACACACACACACACAGTACTAAGTCACTATTTGCTCAACCCTCCTATGGCTTGAACATGTCCTTAGAATGGGCTGCTCAGCACCATTACCCCGACCTCCTCTCTTACCTCCCCTTTCTCTGCTCCCTCTACTGATTCCCATGGGCATAGGACAGGCTCCCACCTCAGGTACTTGGCCTTTGCTGGCCATTCTTTTCCCAGATACTTTTCTCCTCCCCCTGCTTGAACATAAGCTCCTTGTGAATAATGACTTTTCTTTTCCCCCTCAAAGTTCCTAGAATAGTGACTGGCACACAGTAGGTATTCAACACATATTTGTGGAATAAATTTGAATAAATTGAGGGTTATCTGGCTCATGAGCTGATTTTTCATAATACTTGCCTGGGGGCGGGGTGATGGTGGTGATGGGATTTAACACGTAGACCAGTGCTTTTGCTCCCATAGAACCCTGGATTGTCCTTTCTGGGGAACACTACTGGCATCAAGTGGGTAGAGAACCAGCATGCTGCTAAATATCCTGCAATGCACTGGGAAGCTCCACCCCCCAGAGAATATCTGCTCCAAAATGTCAGCAGTACCTCTGGTGGGGAAGCCTGATTTCAACTTCTGCCTCGGGGTGGGTCTGGAAGGATGGGAGGAGCAGGGGCCAGGTGAGTGTGTGAGTGAGTGAATGAGTGTGTGTGTGTGTGTGTGTGTGTGTGTGTGTATGTGTGGTGGGGGTTTTCAGCAGGTGGAGCCCACTTCACACTCAGGAGTGGCCAGGTACATGGAAAGAGCGACCTTCACAAATGTGCAGTTGAACTAGCAAAGTTGCCAAATCCTGTGGTTTAATTCTTAGAGTTAACTTCATTCTTTCAAGATCATCTCTAGACACTATTTTTTTTTTTTGATAGACAGAACTGGGGATGGAGATAGTAACTGAAAATATGTTTTTTCCCTTTCCCAACAACTCAGGAGGCTTAGAGCAACCAGGGTACACCAATTACTTTCCCCTTATACCCATGCTATGCCCCACCCAACCAGTAGAGGGGGCTCTCTGTGTCCTTGACTGAGAATTGCCTCCTCCTGCCCTGGGGACTCTCCCTGTGTATCAACTAAGATTGAGAGTAAGTAGGTTGATTAATAAAAATGATAAAGGGCAGCAACCCAGAGGAACAAGTGGATTACAATTGAATTAAAACAAAAAAGACACGTTCCTGTGAAAAGACATAACTGATTACAATCCAATCAAGTAAAAGTTCCTTGCTGAAGTCAATGCAATCTTTCTGCTTAGATGAAAGAATTGCATTAGCACTCAATGAATTCCTGTGAAAATTACAGCAGCCTGTAATTTAATGACTTAATATATTATAGCAGGTTGGAAAGTCCTGATTATAGTTGCTAAATAAAAGTTGAAGTGGTGACCTTTCTCAGACAGAAGGTTGCTCCTCTTAGCTTACTTCTGTTCTTTGCCTTCACCTCATGAGGGATGGGGCAGGGAGGAAAGCTGAGCTATACTCTTGCTTGCCATCCTCAGGAATCTCAGTCACAGCCTGGCTCTTCTGCATTTATTTTGTGAATTGACCTGCTGTGAATAGACCTGTTTCCCTACCTATTCTCCCAGGATACTCTCTAATATGTTCCTGGAGAAGGAGCTTCCCTGGGCACAGGAACCCAGCTCCCTGCCTGGGCACCTACCCCAAGCAAAGCTTATTTCATGTGAGGCTGGGGTCTGGCCCAATCCACCTTGCAGCATCCTGGGTTTCTGCTAAGACAGCCAGCATTGCCAGGGGCCTGTCCCCTGCCCCCAACACAGACAGGCAAGAGGTAACAACTAGAGCATCTAGGGGTTTCACAGCTGCGCTTAATTAATTGCCTCTGTCTCATCCTCCTGGCAATTTTAGGCCACTCTGGGCTTTCTCAGCTCCTGCTATTGGTGTTCTCCGTCTTGGACAGATGGTCACCCTATCCCAAGAGGGCCAGAGACACAATGTCAGACTGTCTCTGGGACTACAGAGGCATGCCCAGGGATGAATTTTAGCATGAATGGGAAAATGTATATGGAAACTGAGGCAGGTAAAGGGCACAGGAAAAATAAGAGCCTTGAGCTCTGGGCCACTTTGTGAGTAACTTGGGACAAGTCCCTTTACCTCTGTGGCCTCCATTTTTCTTACCTATAAAATGTGGGAACTGGGCTGCATAGTATTTATTCTGGATCTTGGCTTATGTCTTCATTTTTTTTTTGTTTTAATCACACACATAATAAATAATATGTGAAAAATCCCTTTTTTTTGGTAACAATTCCAGTCATGATCGATCAAGCCCTCCCAATCTAGTCCTGTCCCCAGCAGTAGCCACTGTTAGCTGTATCTTTCAGAACTTCTTTTGTGCATTTATATGCATCTATATGTGGCCACGACTCTGTGATATCGAGCTGAACAAGAAGTTTAAGCTGGTATTTTTCTATTTGTAATAGCATGATTAAGTATAACAGGGCCCTAGCCAGGAGGCTCAGGAAGTGACTCCAACTTATACTTTTACAGAGAAGAATAATCAGTCCTTCAGTTTCAAAGGTCAATCATGAAACCCATGCTTCAGTCTTGGTCCCCGTGGGGATGTAAGACTCCCATAGCCACACATCACCTACTTTCTTGAGCACCCACATGACACTGGGGGCGGAGGGGTATTTACAGGCAGAACCCAGGGCAAGTCCTGCAGCTTTTGGAAGTGAACTCCCAGGGGTGTGCTGGATGTTGGTGTCCTCCAAGAGGCCTCCCCTGCTCTGGGCACTTACACTGGGGCAGGCGTCCTCTCCCTGCTGCCCGACCAGGATGTACAGCATGTCATCCTTCTCCAGGTTGAAGATGCCCAGCACAGACACGCCATGGGACCGCATCATGGTGTTCTTCCCGCCTTTCCCTCCGGCGGCTCCATAGCCTGAGATGCTGCAAGGGACAAAGCACACTGGCTCCTGCAACAGAAAGAAGACTGACCCCCCTTTCCTGCCAACCCAGTAGCTTCCAGGGGCATTGCTGCCATGGTCATGTCTGAGCATTCTTGCCCACATCAGCCTCGTGAGGCCAGTAGGGAGGGATTCTTCCTCCACTGTCAGGAGAGAAATGTAGAGCCAGGAAGGTAAGAAACTGGAAAGGTGTGAAGAGACAGAGGGAGAAAGAGGGGACACACACACGCAGAATAAGGTCGGGTGATGACTTCTCAAATACCTAAGCCTTCACCATTTTGGATTTCCCAGTCCAAGATCAAAAGACTCATAAGACCTTGGATAAGTAACTTAATCTCTCTGTTCCTCATCTGTAGAATGGGGACAAGAAGAAAAGCTACACATGTTATGAAGATAAAAGGAAGGCAGACAGGTTGTCTGAGAATTGTAGCTGCCACAAAATAGGCCCCCAGTGAGTACTTGTTATCAGCAGCATGAGTGGCTGGAATAGCAGCTGGCTTTGTGCAAAGTTTTACAGTCACCCCGCAGGGTCCTGAATGAAGGAGGTTCCACGGCAGAGGCGGAGGAGAACATGTTTATGAGCACAGACTGTTTACTTGCCTTGTCAGTAACTCCTTCTGGAGCAATCTGTGTGCAGACAACAAACAACCGATCATGATGAAAATAAAAACAGAGCATGGGGACATGGGATTGTGTCTGCTGCCTCTAAGACTGTTGAGATGAAGTCGAGCAAGGCTAGGGGACAAAGACTCGGTCTGTGAACCGTGTCGGAAGAGCAGCAGGTCTGGAAGGCAGCTAGTGTACCAGCTAACATATGCCAACAGATGGCTCCCCAGAGACCAGCTGCCAGGGAGAGGGAGGATTTGCATAATCCCATCCCTTCAGACCCAAGGTCCTTTATGAACGACTAGGAAGAGATACAAGGCAGTGTTGCCCAAGTGGGAACACAGCAGCTCCTCCACAGACAGTTCTAGGACATTCCCATGTTCTGGGCATGGGAAGGGCCTCCTAGGGACTCCTCCAAGTCAGGGTCCTCTGCTTTCCCACCGCAGAGCTGAGCCTAGAGACTGGAGACCTCAGCCATGTGGTCCTTCTTGATGGAATGCAAACAGAGAACCTCATGCCCAGTCCAGGGGCCTGGCAGGTGCTCAGAAACCAATCGGAGCTTATTGAATGTTGGGAACAGTATCAGGTTGTATGGATCAGAGACCTGAAAAACTGGGCTCCAGATCCTTGAAAAACTAACCAAGAAACTGGGGACACGGTCCTAGTTATGAGAAGAGAACTTTCACCATAGGGTGGCTATTGGAAAAGGCAAAGTGGAGGGCATTCTGGGGCTTCAAGGTCAGAGAGGACCATTAGGTCCTCTTCTACCACAAAAAAAGAATCTCATATTCTTTCCCAGACTCACATGACCGTCCAACATCAAGAAGAGACAATGGCACGAAAGCCTCACGATGCTGCGAGTCTCTTTGCAAAGTGTGGGTTGTCAGGTGATCAGCCCCAGGAGGGATCCGGAGGATGTGACAGGTGCCAGGACCTCTGCTGGTTGTGGGGCTGGGGTGGGGTGGAGGGCTGAGGTTGGCTTCATGGTGGGGCTGACAGATGGCTCCCCATCTGTCAGACAAGTAGAAAGGGGTGGAGGGTAGGAGTCAGGTTTGTGTGACCCGAAGTGAAGAGACAGGGAGCCTCTGGGATGTCTGGCTGCAGCAGGCAGCTGGAATGGGGAAGATGGGGTTGTAGGTTTGGAGAGGGAGTGCATCCTCCACCAGGAGGCGCAGCATGCATGCTGACATGTGTATGTCATCTCAAGAGCCGTAAATAGGAGAGGGTATTACTCTCATTTGACAGATGAGGAGACTGAGGCTCAGAGGGATTAAATGACTCATATGAGGTCACAGAGCTGGCCACTGGCAGACTCTGGTCTAGACCCACACATCTCCCTTCCTATAGAGGCCATCTCCTCTCCCATATGCTCCTAGGAGGCTGATGTGGATGGATAAAGATGAAGGCCTGAGAAGACACCAGCTCATTCTAATTCCCTTCGACCCTCAAGTCCCTCTGACTCACGAGAGATGGACAGAGCTGACAGGCTGAGGAAAAGGAAAGTTTTTGGTAGAAGGCGGAAACAGGGGTTGGCAGTGTGGCTTCCAGAGAATGTGCAGTCTCAGGACAGACATGGGACCTGGACTCCCTGCTCACTACTCCGGGGGGCTGGGCCAGGTTGATAAAAGAGTCATTTCAATCTGGAGATGTGCTTTGCTTGGAAGACTTCTACCTATGTCCTTGTCCTGCCCATTCCAACTTATGGCTGAGAGGTAAGCTTTACCCTGTTAATTCCTTTCTGTCTCATTTGCATATCCATTTGCATCAATCTGCATGTATTATGAATCATTCTGAACTCTTTCATATGTTTAAATTTAGTCAAATTATTATTATATTTTAGACTTGTTCTTGACTCCTTTTATTTTCTCCCACTAAATCTTTTCTATTTCTTCTACCCCTTAACCAAATTGGAAAGGCAGCTCCCCCCTAGGACTTGACCTGGCTCTTGGCAGTGGGGTAGGCTGCAAAGAGCCCAGAGCTCTGAGTCACATGCTGGTTATAGTCCTCACTGTGGAGCTGTGTGACCTGCGGCAACTTGGTCAACCTCTCAGAACCTCAGCTTCTACTACCAAGGAAGGAAATAAGGTCACAACCCTGCCTCACGTATGGGGTAAATAGTTGATTTGAAAAGGGTGCAGATGATTCACGAGGGGGGTCTCTGGGCTGGAGTCAGCTCCACATATTCTAGAGCTGACAGTAGAACTTGGCAATCAGGTGTCAGTGCCCAGAGTTTACTTTGCGGGGTGGTAGCCTCTGTCCCAGGCTCCCACCCTGGACTAGGGACTGGCTTAACGTCATGGGAGTAGGCAGCTGACTGCCTGGACTAATTGCTGGTGTCCTGGAAAGGGGTGGCTCCCTCATCATCCCCTGAAGCCTGAAATTCCATTATGCAGAGCTTCCTTCCTTTGGAAGCTTTTATTGCTACAGTAGGACTGATCTTCTTGGGAGTGGGGTGCACCACAGTTAAAAAAGGGTGACAATGCAGACAGACCTGGATCCAAATCCAAGCTCTGCTACTCGGACCAAGAGCAGGTGAGGCCATTGCAGCCTCTCCTTCCAGGTGCTCACCAGCACTGATGACCCTGAGAGCCAGAATCTCCTGAAATGTGCCTGAGATGCCTTGATTGTCTCTCCCTGGCTCAGGCCCTGCCAGGCTTACTCACTAGCTGTGTGACCTTGGCTATTTATTTACCCTCTCTGAGCCCCAAGTTTCCCTGCATACAAATGGGAGATAATAATTCCTTGAAAAATAGTTGTGAGAATCAAATGAGAGAATTCCTATAAAGACCTAATTCAGTGCCTAGAGGTCAACCAGAGAGTGACAAATGATAGCCACACTCCTGATAGTGAGCCTGTCCACTCCTCTCCTGGGGGTGGCTTCTGGGAGGCAGAAGGAGGTGAACCAACGAGAAGGGGGCAGGAGGTGGACCAGAGTGTGGCCAAGGAGATCTGGGTCAAGGCTGTACAGTTTCCCCTGGAACCCACCCTGTACACAGCCTGGGAAGCACAAGCCAGTCTTAGAATTTTTGAAGACCCCAAACCCTGATAATAACATCACACATACTCACGTCAGAATAACAACTGCAGCCCAAATCTCTGAAGTGCTCTCCCGGACCCTTGCAAACAATTTATTTTTGATGGTTGACAAATGACAAGAAATTAATATACCTGCCACTCAAGTGGGGAAAATGACTTGCAGTGATTCCAATTTACTGGAAATTACAAGATACTGCTCTCAAAGAGTTGACGCTGTAATTTTTTTGTTTTTTTCCCCCCCTCATCTAAATCCATGTCCCCTGGTCAGAATGCATGTTTATTGGGTTTGCATTTTGTATTATTGACTGTGAGCTATTGTTACCTGATGTAATTGAGTTGTGAATCTTTTTTAAATAAAGAATTAGCAGCAAATCAAAGCAACTGCCTGCCGGATCTGGAAATGACAGCACAGCTGGTGTGCAGCATGTTGGTGGCTTCTGTACCCACTTAGGAGAGGGAGGAGAGAGCCCCCACTCAGGGGAACACAGAGCACCCCATTTCTCTCCTGTACCCCCTTTGAGTGGACCAGGGTGTGGCCAAGAGAGACCTCAGGGCTCTGACTCCTGACTGTTGCTGGGGCCGGGTCCCTCCCTCCTCAGTCTCAATTTCCCCATCTGTGAAATCAGGACGCTAAGATCTGGCTGGCCTGACCCCAGAACCGCCTGGGGGGCCTGCCAGCGTGGCCAGGGACTAGGCGGCAGGGAATTTCTGATCCAATGTACAGTCATACTATCCAAATGGGTCACTTGGGCCATCAGGTGACACCCCTGGGGGTTGGTGTTAGAGGGGCCTGTTGGGGAGGTATGTGCTCCTCAGGGGCCACTGGGTCCTGTTCCTATTACATTTATGAGCTGGGCACTTGGTCTGATCTACTTCTTCCTTCAGCACCTTCCTGACAGTGCAGAGCTGGAAAGGACCTCAGCGACCTCTAACTCCATCCTGCTGACAGCTTCTTGATCTTGGCCTGACCCCCTGCCCCTGCCCCTGCCTGCTCTGTGCTCTTCATGGCGAGGGCTCCCTGTGCAAGGACTGAGGCAGCTCGTCATGCTTTGGGACATCGCTTCTACTACTGCCGAGAGCTTGATGGGCGTTGTGGGCTGCTACGGAACTTTCCCGCCCTGTGGTCTTTCCAGAGACCATGAGACTCTGGAGTTTCAGTCATGTCCTCAAGTCCTGTGGTACCTACTCAGTGCCTGGCCCACAGTAGGAGCCCCGTGGTTCAGTGCTCAGCACACAGTAGGCATCCTGCAGCTCAGTGCCTGTGTGTGTGTGTGTGTGTGTGTGTGTGTGTGTCCATGGTTGTTTGTGGATTGGGTTGAATTAAGGTTATCCAGCTGCACACGCTGGTCCCTGGAGCCAGGTAAGGAAATGAATGTCACTGATGGAGACCAGCAGGAACAGCTGTGGCCTAGGTCAGCTGGCTCCAGCTGGGCTCTGGGGCCTCTGTACGTTGTGTGTGAAGAGTGACTGCCCCATGTGAGAACTGCCAACAGGAGCTGTGGGCCGTGTTTGACAAATGTTTTTATGTGTGCTCTGCGGAGGGGGCGGGGGGAGGGGTGCTGAAGTCTACAGAGGCAGGCAGGCAGGAAGGACGGGGGGCTGGAGGGTTGGGGGGATTCAGAAAGAGCAAGAGGCACCGGCGATCAGCTGAGTGACTGCCTCTCTGTGGGCACTCCACACTCTCTCTAAAATGCCCCTCTTGGTCATTAGAGTTGGGCTCTGTCATGGTCCATCTGCATTCTAAGATGAAGCTTAGGTGAGGTCCATCTCCATTCTAAGAGGCAGGCCTCTAAGGGAGGCCCGCCCCCCAGCACAGGCTCCCTAATCCACGCTCTCTGTGGGCACTGGTGGCCTCCCACCCTCTCCATCGGGAACTCACCCCCCTCCTTAGGCACACTCTGGACATTGTCTCCTGCAGAACAACTTGGCTCAGAAGTCCCCCTTAACCAGGTGCCTGTCACATGTGCCCAACCCTTGCCTTCCCTTCTCCATCAAGCTCCTTAGAAGAGTGGCTGATATTCTCCTTGCTCCCTGCACCCCTCAAGCCAGAAATGTGGGTGCTGTCCTAAGTGTTGCCCACACCCATCCACTCAGTTCTCAAATCCCAGTCACCCCACCTCCTAAAGTCCTCCCAGCCCTGCCCTCTCCTCTCCATCCTGGTTTCCCTGCCCTGCTGTGGTCCCTTTCTCTCTTGCCTGGATGACAGCTACTGCCTGGAACCTGCTCTGCTGGCCTGGGGCTCCTTTCTGTCCCTCCCACCTCCTGCAATCAAAGGGAGCTAAAGGCATCTGGGAAGCAAGGCTCCAGTGGCCTGGCCCCAGCCTGGCCCACTCCCTGCAGGACCACAGCAGGCACCTGCCACCCTGCTTCTTCCGCCCCCCTGCCTCCTTGGAGACCACTCTTACTGCCGTCAGATGGGACTCTGGCTCCTCTCTCCTTGAGGAAACTCTTCACCTACTAAGACTGGGAGAAATGTCCCCCCGGCCGCTGACAGTGGTACCTTGAGTCAACATCCATTTTCATTCTTCTCCATCACATGGAAATGCTTGTTCCCAAGTCCACTGTACCCAGGGCTGCCGTTCCTCCGGGGCTGGGGCTGGGGCTGGGGCTGGGGCTGGCTCTCACTCACTTTGGTAAACCTGGGGTCAGGCACAAGCTCCAGACAGGTAATTATTGTGGTTCACTGAGATTTGCACGGCAGGAGGGGAACAAGTACTGACACCAGGGCAGGGGCTTGCATGGAATATGACCCCCTCACCCCTTGCTGTTTTGATAGAGGCACAGGCAAATCCAGGGCAGAGAAAGCAGGTGGCGGGGCAGAAGAGGAGGAGCCCCAACTCTACTCTTCCCAGCCCCTCCTTCAGCTCCCGCTTTCTGGGCCTCCTCCTTTGTGGTGGGCAAATGAGTAAGAAGGTGGGAGATGGGTCCACTTAAAGAGTAGAGGGTGCTTTCACCCACATACATCCAGAGGAAGCCCAGGCAATGGAGGCCCCACCCTGGCATGTGATGTTTGGTAAGTGTTAGCCCCCTTCCCCTCACCTCCACGCCCAGTGGAGACATCATAGGACCACTTGAATGGGTGGTAACTGTAGGCAGGTTGGGTGTGTCTGGAGGAAACAGGTCACTGGCCTGTGTCTTTGAGGTTTATATTTTGTCCCTGGCGAGCAGAACTCTCTCTGCTCCTGGAGGGGCATGAACCGAGCAGTTTTCTTTGGCCAGGCCCTTCTTCTGCCTCACGTTAGGCCCAGAGCGATGCCGTGAGCCGACCACGGACTGAACCTCTGAAACAGTGAGCCAAAGTAAACTTTCCCTCCCCTAAGTTGTGCTTGTTATGTCTTCTGGTCACAAAAGCTGACTAAAAACACCTGTTTCAATAGAAGAACAGCTCCTTGTATATGTTATCAATTACGCAAACACCCGTCAATGCTAGGGACTACGAGATAGTCTCAACATTTCAAAGGGAGGGTAGAAACGGTTCTCCAGTGTTAGCTGGGGTTACATCAATGCAGCATGAAAATTCTGTGGCACTTCATGCGGATCAGAAACCTGACTAGGCTTAATAAGGCTGTGATTAATAATACATGGGAAAGTGAGTTAATTATTATTTAATAAGTTTAGTTCCTCTGGCAGGCCAAATCTTTCAAAACCCAGAGCCCATCTGAAGAAGTCAGACTAAAGTCATCAGAAACAGGAAAGTCAGGAGCTAATGCTGATGGAATAGGTCTGTCCCTGGAAATGCCTCTGAAGCTGCCTGCTGCTGTTCTTGCTGAGTTCTCTGTCCACAGGGGAGGTGCTCCTCCCGCTTGGAGGCTTTGTGCTGGGTGCATCATCGTCATAAGCAGCTGGGTCGGGGCCAGTGCTCTGCTGCTGCATACTAATGGGCAGAGGAGCCTCTTCTAAATATGGAAGTGGGCCCCATGTCTAGGGGGACTGAAGCCCAAGAGGACCCCAGGTCAGGCATCTCCTGACTGTGAACTTCTGTGGGAGAAGCATCAGGGAAGTCTTTATATTTTGTCCCTGGCTGATTCCCATCTGCTCTGGAAATGCCCTGGGCTGGGAGGGGACGATGGGGTTCTGCCTACTTTACTGCTCCCTTCAGGTGGCTTGGCTTCTCTTTCTAGGCTCTCATTTCCAGAGGCTTTCTGGAGGTGGGCTGTAGATGGTTCCTATGTCTAATCTCCTTTCCTGTCCCTCCTAGCCTCTGTGTGCCTCCCAGAGTCCAGATGTGGGTGTCAGTGCAAGGAGCACAGACTCTAAGGTGGAGGCCCTGGGTTTCAATGCCAGCTCTGTCACTGTGTAGTCTTAGATCTGGAGCTGAGCTTCCCTGACTCCAGTTTTCTCATATGAAAGCTTGAGGGTATCAGCAGTAACCATGCCACTCACCTCCCTGCTAAAAGCAGGAGAAATACCAGGTGGATTCTCAACGAGCTTTCATCACCTCTCCCCAGGAATCCTTTCCTCCCTGCCCTGGGACACAGGGAGGTTCTGCTGGGCAGGAAGGGGAGGTCTGGCTTTGCTTGGTGTACTTACTGGGTCTTTGGGACATTTATTGAGGGTGGATGGGACCTGAAACAGCTAACCTGATTGCAGTCAAACCTTGTTATTATGTTCCTGCCCAGAATGTCACTTAAAAAGCACTTAGGGCCCTCCCCAGAATACACTTGCCAAGGAATCAGGATATCACAAAACACCCTTAAATTGGAGAGAGAAAACAGAGAGACCTGAGAAACCCCTGTCCTGGAACACAGGGAGGAGCTGCCGGAGGGGAAGGAGAGCACCACCAGGCGCCAACACTTACAGTGAGGATGCTTCCCGGCTAGCCCAGTGGTGAAGGGCTGGGTGGAGGAGGCTGCAGTGAGGCCACACCTCAGATGTCTGAGGTTGGAGGCTGATTCTAGATGATGTGACTGGAGGGATACTGTTGGCTCTCTGAGTCTGTCTCCTTAATTGTAAAATGAGGGCTGTTGTGTGGGCCCTCTAGAGCCTGGATAAGGACTACACAGGCTTGACTAAGTCCCGGGTCTGAAGAACTCAGAGACTCTCAAAGGCGGCATCGGTACCACCTGACAACTAGGTGGAAATTCCGATTCCCCAAACCCACCCAGACATGCGGAGTTGGCCCTCCAATCTCACCACAAGCTTTGCTTAGTGCCGTGGCCTCGAGGTAGCACAGGGGAGTCAGGCTCCTCCTGCCTGACTTTGCCCTGGTGGAAAACTGTGGAGTTGGGATTGGGGTGAGGATGAGCATCAGAGAACAGCTTGCTTTACATGCATACAGTGAAGGTCCAGAGAGGGTAAAGACAAACACAAGAGCATCAGCTTTTGTGTGCATAGTATTTTTGTTTTCCAAATATTTTTTACACACCTTGTCTCATCTGAAGAACATCAAGTAGTATTCAAAGGACAGTCCATCATAATTATAATTATTAGTAATATTTATGTAGCTAGCTAATGCATGCCTATCATCTCCACAACAGTGTGTGAGCCAGATTTGGTCTCCAGGCCTTACACCTTACTGCAGGCTGCCATGTGTGGCCCTTGAACCTTGGCATGCTTAGGCACCCCAGGGACATGCATCCACAGGCAGGACTCCAATCCTCTTCAGGGAAATGGATCTGCCCCTCGGCCTCCCCCTCTCCCATACATACCTGTAGGTGTCAGTGGCTGGCACTTTCCAGATCTGGATGCCCTTCAGGGGCCCTTCACTCCCTACCACCACACTCTGGTTGGAGTTCTGGTAGGCATTGTTGCACTGGGCCTGCGTGGGGCCATGGGGTCCGCTGGCCCCGCACGTGGTGAACAGCCAGTGAACTGTGGCACAAAAGGAGAGACAGTCACTCACTTGGCCTGGCCTGGCTTTCTCCAGAGGCCTCTCTGGGCTGTCTCCAAGTTGTCAGCTCTATAGGTTCAAACATGCATTCCAAGATGGTATCATGGTTGGGTCAAGAAACACTGATCAGCCATTCAAACTGGAAATTTCTCTTGAGCTTACTATGTGCCAGGGGAAAAAAGCCATGGAAAGATCCAGGTAATACTGTGCTATGGGCCATCTAAGGAGGGAGTAAAGTGTCCTTTTATGTGACACAGACATGGACCTGACCTAGAATTCTCCTGGTCTCTCATAGAGTCCAGCACAAAGATGGGCAAACTATAGGAGCTCCATCTGGTCTACTATGACTGTTGCTAACCTGCTTCCAAAGGCTTGGCATGTGCATATAGGAACCTTGTAGCTTTGAGAAGACAGAAAATAGAAATTAGACATAGTACTAGCCCCATGACCCCACCATTGGCCCAGGCACCCAGGACAGGTGGGAGCAGGAAGTTTCCCACTGCTGGCTATGGCTCTGTCTGTCAGACACTTGGTAACAGACCCTGAACATCAGGCCTCAACTTCCTTATTAAAACCAAGTTGGACTTAGAAATGCAATGAGAGTAACTTTCAGGTTCTGTATGCAAAAGAGAGTATTAAAAAAAAAAAAGAAAGAAAAAGTGGGTCAAATTTGTCAAATTTTGCCTTTTTTCTCCTAAGCCCACTTCTTAGTGAGCTCTGTCCTTGTCTAATATCCTTGGGTGGCTTTCTGGGGACATTGCAGGAACACTCAGCACAAACCCTCCCCCATCACCTCATTACCAACCTCTGAGCTATTTCCTTTCAAACTTTCTATCTTTGAGCCAGGCCAGACCTTGGGGAGTTTTTGGATTTCTTTTTGGCCACAATTCTAGCATAGTTTTCTTTCTTTCTTTCTTTTTTTTAACAACTTAGAAAAACTTTAAAAAATGTATTCTTGATAAATTATTTTTACTTAAAAGAAAAAAATCTCATTATCAGATTGTCAAGATTATTTTTCTTTAAAGAGAGATTAGGTCAAACTGTACCCACAGGAAATGATGGAAGACTTAATTTAAGTATACATAGCTTTGTTCACTAAAACATTAAAGTGAAAAAAATTGAAGACTTTGAACTAATTTAGTGATGAACATAAAAGAGATTAATTGGGGTTGCCAATTATAAACAAACAGAGATTATGCTTGGCAGGATTGATAATTTGAAAACTGGGCCAGTTTTGGTGGGCTTTTGTGAGAGGGCCCTGGCCCCAAGGTCAGAAGCATGAAGTTCCACTGGGGCTCCAATACATTCAGCTATCCAACACAGCACTCATGCTTCATTTTTATCAAATGAATGGTCTGTTTGTCTTCTGAAAGTCATTTCAAGGACTGGGAGGTAGTGAGTCCATGTACCTTTGGTGTGTATGGCTAATGGTTAACTTTCTGATCTATTTGTGTTATAAAGGGGGCAGTCTTATTAATTCAAAGGTCTAACTCTTTACAAAATGTATTTTAGCAGAACATTTTTGGCCAGTTGCCTTTTTACCTTCACCAGAGCCTAAATTCCACCTGCAGGCTGTGCTATCGGTGTGAAGTGGATGGACCACGGCTTGGAAATCAGCAAGAGCACCTGGGTTTGGGGACAGTCTCATCAACTGCTGTTTATGAGACCTTGATCTACTTTATCTGGGGCTGGATTGGCATGTTAAAAGAAGCAGAGGGATAGGAAAGCCATCGTGAAGTCCCAAACTCTCAAACTCTGACTTGTATCAATGGCACCTATCTGTATCCAGGACTGGTGTTGTCCCTGAAACTGGAAATGGGGTCAGAGAGAGGTTCTGTGAATATGGATCCCATGCCAGCAGCACCTGGGGATTTCAACTCAGTGGGGCTGGGAGAAAAAGAAAAGTTCTGAAAGTGAGTTGATAAATCTACCTCTCCCATTATCTCCAACCTGAAGCCTATTCTGCAGACCCATCTACACCGATGGCAAATGGCCTGGTTCTGGAGTAGCCTCATCTACCTGAGGACAGAAGCACAGTGATTTATTTGATTAATTCAATCATGGAAATAAAAGAGTTTGTGTGTGTGTGTGTGTGTGTGTGTGTGTGTGTGTGTGTCTGTGTGTATTTTAAAAAAATTTTTATTTCTCAAGAGTTTGCTGGAGGAGAGAGCCTTCAGTGGGACCCACTTTTAGCTTCAGTCTAGCTTAACTAACATTGTTTAGAAAGTTTCGAGACATTCCTAGGAATACTAGGCTTCTGTATCTTGGCCAGGTAGGACATGTGGTGAGACAGGAAGAGGGGCATGGGCTCTAGATTCAGCTGTGCCAATTTTTCTCATCCTGGATTTTTGCCCCTGATCCTCTGTGAGACCTGGGTTAGATTATATTACCTCTCTGAGACAGAATTTTCTAACCTGAATAAATGGAGATTAGCTTAGGCTTTCTGTGAAAGTGAAAAGATGATCTAGGCAAAGGGTCATTCAGCATTAGAGAGGCCTAATGAATATAGTTTAAACAGTGTGTAACTTCATGTTCACTGTGGGAAGCAGACACCCAATCTCAAGATTTATGCCTCCATCCCATAAAGGAGGGACTCTAGGGCTATTTCTCAATAAAGGGACCAGTATTTTCCCAGTTCAATGGATGTATAGTAGTCTCAGGTGGTTTCTCTACACAAAATTTTGTTTTTATTTTCAGTGATTTCTGATGGAAAGGCCCAGAGAGGAAAGTCTTTCTAAAGTGGATTTCATGGGAACAGAGGATTTGCCATCCCCGGTCAGGCTCATGATTCATCCAGCCAGAAATCTGCTGCTCCCAGTAGCCTTTGAGGCATGGAGGTGCTCCCTGCTCTCTTGGATGGCTCTGACCCACATAAATCTGCCCGATTTTGTTTGGAATCAATTTATGTTTCCCACCAGCACCACTTCTTCGGAGTATGGAGTTTGAGTTTATTACTCCTTCTGCAAGGGCTATCCTGCTTCTCGTGTCTTGTTCAAGCTTCTTCCCTTTGGCTCCCTTCATTCATTTTGTCTGAAATCTCATAGAATGTCACAGAAAGATGGGACCTTAAAAAAAAAAATCACCAAATCAGCGGTTCCCAAACCATTTAAGAACCTTCAAAATACAGATACCTGGAAATCCAGATTCAGTAGTTCTGGGTGGGGATGGGAAGGCAAGAGCTGTTTTATGTAAAAACCTTTCCAAGAGAACCTGAGAGTCAATCAGTTTTATAGACTAGTCCCATCTACCTCTTTGTCCAGATGAAGAAAGAACATTCTGGATAGAGCAAGTGGTTTTTCTGAGCCTGTCAGCATTGAAGAAGGGGCCAAAATTGAGAGTTACTCCTTCTCCTTTCTGCCTTGAAGACTTCCATCTTTTTCAGATTATCCTTACATGAGTCCCTGATCTCCCAGTCTTTCTTAGGAACTTCCTTAATGCTAGAAATCTGTTTTTTTGAGATGGGTTCACTAGAACAGTGGGTACCTGTGAGGATAATTGCTATTCTGCTTTATTTCTAGAATCCCTGTGAAGGTGCTTGCTTGGAATAGACTTTAAAATTTTCCAGATCCTTGCCCAAGGGTTGGACTATGGCTCTGAGCCTGGTGGCATCGTGGACCTAGTAAAGTTTCACAGGAAACAATCTGGAAGAGGGGATGGTGGAAGCAGGAAGGATCTAGCAGTTCTGGCAGGTACAAGATCAGCTCTAGGCTAAGGTAGGTTAGAACCATGAGAGGGTAGGCAGGAGCTAGGTGAATTTTCAGCACTGTCACAAGAGTAGAAGGCACTGGACACAACCTGTGGACTGAAGCAGGCAGGTGAGAGGCAGGAGAGTTATCAAATATCTTGGGGTACAGGAGAGACCAAGGTGAGCTTTGATCTGCAGGTGGAAGCTGCTTTTTTCATGAATTGTCTTGTCTCTCCTTTTGGGTGTGTGTGGGGTCCTGGACCTTAGATACCTAAGAGGTAAATCCACCCACGAAGGGGGCAAAACCTCTCAATATTTACTGCCCCGCCAATGTAAGTCAGGCACTGTGCTTTTATACATGTATTAAATGCCTTTAAACGTTCTGAAATTTTGTATAGCTGAAGGCAAAGTTATAGTATTCCCTTTAATTCAAGTTCAGAGCAGCTGAGTGCTTGTTCTGTAGATTATGCAGTGAGTGGATAATTGGTTAAGGCAGGGATTAAATGCAGATCTTTTGTCAAGCCAAGTTCAAGGATAAAAATAGTGCTAGGATTAAGGGGAAGTCCCCATGAACTTTTCTAAATGATATGTTTCTTCCTTTTCAATCCCTGAGCTAGGGGCTCATTTCAAGCCAGGACAGACTATACCAAGGTTGCTCGGGCACAGACAGTAGGCAAGTCACCATGAAGGGTCTGGTCAGGGTACTGTGGTGGATGGACCCTCAATCCTAGAAAGTCCCACAGTGGCCCCAGTAGTAGTTTAGCTTAGTGGAGTGTGGGATTTACTAGGTCAAGAGAACCAGCCCAGGAAAAGAGATGGGGTCAATTCTCAAAGAGGCCACTGGGAGCCAGGTGGTATCAAAAGGGAAATCCAGTGACTGGAATGTTCAAAGGTCAGGAAGCAGAGAGATATAAGAAAGAGGAACTGTACCACAAGCAACAGGGCGAAACTCTGGTTTTAGGGAGATTAAAGTCCCAATGAGACCAGCAGTGAGGCAGGCTTGATGCTGAGCTGTCAATCTAAGGTTACAAGGGTCTCCATATTTCCCTTGCAAAGGGTTCTCATTGGCCGCTGAAGCTCTGTGGAGCCACGCGAGAATCAAATGGCCCTCAGAGAGGAGCCCGGATTGGGGGCAGGGAAGGGAGAAATCCTGCCCCTTCCTTTTTCTCTTACTTAAACAAATGAATCCCTATTTTATTAAAAGTCATTTATGAAAAAAAAAGGAATGGCTTTATTTTGTTCTACAAAGCACCACACACTGCAAGTGTAGTTCAGTGCTCATTCACACCTAAATTGTATAAAAGAACCCACACACATGAAAATACTGATTGGTTATAGACAGCTGAGTAAAGAAAAAATCTATTAAGCACTGGGTTTCATTTTAAGTATATTGCAGAGCCCTTCAAGAAGAAACAAATCAATTAGTAATATACAGCACAATGTTAAAAAAAAAACCGGGCTAGAAAGCGATTGTACTGGTTTTTATTACTGTTGCTAAGCCATCTCATCTACTCAATTCAATGCAAAGAAATAAAGCATGGTACAAAGGAAAATAAGTTTTCAACTATCACTATTAATCACCACAATAAGGATCTGCCTCGTGTTGAAGGCCTGTAAGTGTTGTACCAAAGAAAAGCACTCAGTGTTTCATGTGGATAATTTGCACCATTTTGATTCTGATCCACGGAATTAAATTTTGTCTATAACCAACGACTGACCTAAACTTCTTGAAAGTTATGACATACTGAACCATTTTGATTGGTACCCCAAACCTTACTGAACAAGAATCAGATCAAAATCCAAATAAATATAATCAGTCACCCATCCATAAATGTATATGACACCATTCTTTGGCATAGATTGTATTATGATTTGGATATGAGGTGTGCCCCCTCCCCTCAAACAAATCCCTCCCCCATGTTAGGCAATATAGCAACCTTCAGAAGTGAAATGATTAAATTATGTGACCTATAACCTAACCAATGGATTCATCTACTTAATGAATTAATAATTTAAATGGATCACTGATGGTAACTGTGGAGCATGGTTGGAGGAACTGGGGGTGCCCTTGGGAATTACATATTGTCCCTAGTCCTTCTTCTCTCTCTGTTTCTGGTTGAGCAGAGAGAGAGTTGAGCAGCTTTTCTCTGCCATACCCTTCTGCCATGATGTTCTGCCTCACCTCAGGCTAGAGAATGGAGGCAGCCAACTGTAGACTGAGACTTCTAAGTCACTTTGCCTGTGACTTCATAACACCTTCAATGGCCTCTCCAATCTCAGCTCCTTCCTTTCTCTTGAAAGGAATTGTCTCATGTTCTTTCTTGTCAGGTCTTTTGGTCACAGCAACAAAAAACTGACTAACACAAATTGGAAAAGTGACCTTTTTTATACATAGCAATATTCAATTGTTCTCTTATTAGATGTGGAATTAGTTCTCCATCATCTTCTAAAATTGCCCAAATAATTATTTGTGTATCATTAAAAATTCATGAATTTAATTATATTTTTGGGTTTTAATTAATCACAATTATTATCCTGTAGAAACTCAAGTTGTCACATCTTTGGTCACTGGGAACTTCCAGAGCAAAATGAAAATAAGGTGATCGTAGTGGGGTCAAAACATCTCTACCACCTATCTCAACTCTTTAAATAATAGAGTGATGTGCCTTTCTTCAGAATCTAATCTGATATTGGCTCTATAATTAGATAGGCAACTCAAAACCACCAAAGGAATACTATGGAATCAGACGCCCTGGTAAATATTATTATAATATATACCTTTAGTTTTAAAAGTCTTGTTGTATTCCTTTGTTCTGTTGCAAGTGCAAAAAAAGAAAGAAATCTATTTCTGTAAGTATGCACTCGAGAATGAAACTGGTTCTATTTAATGGCAGGACAATATAGGTCTCCTCAGTGATGAGAAAAAAATTTAACCTTTTAATTTTAAAACAAAGCACAAAGAAAGGTGCACAAAGCAAATGTAATACGTACTTAGTAGGTCATTAAAAAGCAAATACCCATTTAACCACTGCCCAGGTCAAGAAACAGAACATTGCCCCTGACTTCATAAGAGCCTCAATGGCCTCTCCATTTTCAGTGCCTTCCTTCCTCCTAAAAGGAATTGTCTCCTGGCTTCTCTCATAATCACTTCCTTGCATTTCTCAGTAGTTTTATTACCCAAATGTGCGTCACCCCTAGGTATAGTCGTTAATCTTGACCATTAAAATTAAAAAAAGAAATTGTTTCTTTAAATCTATAGAATCCTCTTCTACCTCTGTTCCTTATTTTATCTTTTGAAGACTCTGGACCACATGGTCTGTATCTTTTCTCTGGACTTTGCTGACTGCAATCCCATGGCACAATTCAACATGTGCCTCTCTCCTGCAAATTCCCAGCTGGGTCTCTTTGCAAGACTTTAGGTGGGGTTCTTTCATCAGGAGGTACTTAATGTCTAATTATCACTGTCTTTTTTAATGTTAGCACTTGTTGAAGCTCAGGGTACAGGTCCATTTATTAATCAGGAGCTGTAAAACTATGCTATTTTAATTATATCTTTTTATCCTAATTTATAAGCTGGAATACATTTATAAAGCATACTTGCTCTCATTTCAATTCAGTTACTCCAGTCACATAGGAAAGATACTACCAATGCTCAATTCTTTCTCCTTACAAACAATTTTCAAGATATGGGATTAGTTCTCTATCATCTTCTAAAGTTGCCCTAATCACAATTATTATTCTGTAGAAGCTCAAGTTGTCAGATCTTTGGTCAGTGAGAGCCCCTCCCGAGTCCTTTTGATCCTCAAAGACATGGCACAACAAAATGTTTCTTTTTCCAGACCTGGAGTCAGATATTTTCTTAAAAGCCCTGGTTTCCATGAGTGGCAACAGGTATTGTAAACAGGAGAGCCAGGTGCTGTGGCGGCTTACTCTACTGGGTGGGTGATTGTTTCTAGGCTGTTCTAGTGAGCAGAGCTAGGAAATCGACGTGTGTGTGTGTGTGTGTGTGTGTGTGTGTGTGTGTAAACGGGATAAGCCTACGTCCATATGAAACACACACTTATGCCTGGTGAAGTCATATGAATTTTTTCCAATTCATATTCGGAATTAAATTCTTTTAAAAAAATTTAACCTCTTCTATATTACATCTGTATTTCTTCCTCCACATTGAGAATCATGTTTCTCAAGAACACAGATGACAATGGAATTAGAAAATCCTATCATTTTAATTTAGCTTTCCTTATACACACAACGGCATTAGGAAAAACAATACTTACTCTACTATCATCATTATTAATATAAAAATTGAGAGGAATTAGAGAACTTTTTGGTACATGTACACTCTATTCTCCTATCATTTCTTGGACTACATCCACATTGTGGGGCAAACTGTCATTACACGTCACTCTTTGCTCTTTAACCCTTCTTTGTTATTAGTTCTACAAGTACTATGTTTAATGGTCATGAAAGTCCTTATGTTGATGTTTCTCTTCTTATTTTTATTTTCTGAATCTTGTTTTTTAAGTAGATTTCAAAGGAAGAAATATTTATTGAGTTCTTGGATGTTGATACTATTTCTTCCCTAGAGTAGATTAAATATGCTACTCTATTTTCTTCTGACTTAAAACTGTTACTGTTTTAAAAATTCTGATAATTTAAATTTCCTTCTTTAACAAATCACTTGCTATTTTCCTTAGGTGCCCATTTTTTTTTCTTTTTCTTTGACATCCAGCAATTTTCCCAGAATTTGTGTTGCTATAGCTCCTCTGGGTCAGTGTTCTTGGGTGTGTACTGCACTCCTTTAATAAGCAGTTTTGATAAGGATCGTTGCCTTGACTTACAGCTTTAAGTATTGGTTTTGTTCCAGTTCTTTGGTTTTCTTCTTCAGGGATTACTGTTACTTGTACAGTGGAGGTTTTTTTTTTTTTACCCTTTCTTGATGGATGTCACCTACTTGATATTTAAAAATGTCCTCTTTTCACTCTATTTTGGGTAAGGCATTAACTGTTTTATTTGCTATTCATTCCTTTTAGTTTAATATTTCATTTCTGAAAATTTTCCTTTTATTCCAAATTCCTTTCTGAGAGCTACATCACCTAACTTTTGAGCTTTTAAAACATTGATTCATGTTATTTTTACGTCTTGGGTCATGTCCTCAGTGTCTTAGCTCATGTTGAAATCAGAGTTTATTGTTTTGACTTAGACCAGGACAGATCTTTCTGGTAGGCTATATTTTCTACAGGGGTGTTATTCTGCCCTCTTTGTTCTTTTTTTTTCTTATTGTAATTTTGTACAGGATTTGACCTTGATACTTCTCTGCTATGTGTTTTTATGTGAAATTAATTTTCCTGAGCTTTTGGAGGTCAGGAGCTTTTTGAACTTCCCAGGGCTCCCTCTACTCTCTCCTGTGAACATGAGAACATGGCGGCTTGTACTCCAGGGTTCTGGCTCTGCCCACTTTACCTGGATATCCTCTTATTTTTTGTCTCTACTATCCCCATCCTACTCAATACTGACTCACTTCTAGAAATTTCTTCTCAGTGTGGATGCTTTCCTGGGAAGGAGACCTGGCCAGATTCCTTGGGGGCCCTTCAGCTCTTTCCTTGGGCCCCTTGTGCTCGGGCACCTCTGGGTGGGGCAGAGCCTCTCCCACTTTAGCAGCTGCTCTTACTTGGGGCCCCCTGTCCTGCCCTCTCCTTGCTCTTGTACCAATGCTACCATACTGTGTGTGATGTGAGGTGATGCTTTGTCCTCACTCACTTGTATTTTGGGATCTGAGGAGAAAAATTGTCATTGAATTTTGTTGTAGGTGTAGTTGAAGTGTTTTTATAGGATTTCTCTGTCTTAATGTAGGGATTCAGAGAGATAAAAATTCTAGGCTGTTACCACCATCACAGCCTTTTTCTGAGTCTTTGAAAAAAAAATTTATAGCATGAAAAAATCGTAGCTCATTTGCTAGGATCAACCTCTTTATAGCACTTCTCTGGACAGATTCCCCCCACCTGCTTTTTTTTACTCCTGGATTTTCATTTTCATTTCACTTCAGGGATGTTCCCAGTGACCATGGCCTTGAACCTGCTGCTACAGCATCTTCTACCTCTCCTGGAATCAACCCACTAAGCATAATTTTATATTTTCTTGGTAGGGCTTCCCAGACTTAATAAGTTATTTAAGGCGATCTGACCCTTCGCTAAATGATCCCAGGCATAAATATTTTACATGGATTCATTTCTTCTCTGCTTCCTCAGAACCTCAGCATGTCTCTTCTGTTTAATCTTACTTTACAGTGTCAGGTGAGAGTGGTCTTTCCCTGTTTCAGGCTGAAGGGCACCCAGTCTTTACTTTGCAGTTGTGAAAAGTATTTAAATGTTGCTATTCATATTTGGTGGATGGTGGAAGGTACTTGAAGTCTAACTTCAGAGAAAAGGATCTGTGATTCTGAATGTTTAAGTCTTTGTTCCAATATATTTAATTACAGTATATTTGTGTAACATCTCCACTCCCCAATAAACTTAGCTTCTCACAATCATGTTAGGTCAGTGGATAAGGATGGGGGAAATTTGTTACTTTTATGTCATAAGATAGTGAATCATGTAGAAAAGTTACACAATAGGCCTGTGATGTCAGAGCCAACTGGAGGATGAGTGAAGAGGGATGTGTCACTGTGGCTCTTTCTACAACACAGTTTTTGGTTGAATTTTCCATGTTCTCAGACTGAATTTCCTCGCGTGTACATAGGTGCACATATACACATATGTGCCTTATTCACATGATGCAGATATGCTTATGCATACACCTGTGCCTATGTATCTGTGCACAAGTATACATGTGAACAGCTCACTTTGCCCTCCCCACTCCTTCCTGTAAAGCTTTCTGGCCATTTCTCTCTCTTTTTTTTTTTTTTTGATAGTGAGAAGTTAAGGTGGTGATGATGCTCCTTATATCATCAGCCTGCCTTTTGCTAGATGTACTCACATGCATGATCTAGTTTATACTTTTACTTCTTGGTCTTCCTCTAGACAGGAGAGATGCCTGATGATGCTGAAATATCCCAGGGGACAAAGACCTGAAGCCCATGTTTCTTCCTGCTGGGAGCTAGACAGATCTGAGAGTGAGCTGGCTCCCCATCGATGGGGTGGCAAGTCAGGGCTGTTGAGATAAAAGCTGCTTTCAGGACTGAATTACCCTAAACAGCTCTGACACCCCGCAATCTGCAGGAGTTAATGGCTCCTGTGATGGCTGCTGTGTTGTGTGCTCAACCACCCCCCTTCTCCCTGAGGGAAAGTCACTGACACATGGGAGAAGAGAAAGGTCACAGAAAAAACACTATCCTGAAAGCAGAGCTGTAAAAATTAAGTTAAGGGAGGATTTAGGGCTAATTTGGTTACTCCCAAGTTGGCTTTGGGCCAAAGCTGTGCTAATAAAGCATTGATGTTGACATGGGTACCTAGCATCCACCCATCTGCGACTACGCATATGGACTTGGTGCTGAGGCGTAAGTGGGAATTGGTGGTGGAGTTTCAGAACCAGCTCTGCCCCACTCAGGCCTGAAGAGTCATGGACTTGTGCATTCGGAAGTTTTTACATAAAAATTGGGAAAGAAGACTTGATCTAGTGCGGCACCCATGGGGTTATGTCATAAGGATTTGCTGCCTCCTAAGAGAGAGAGAGGCAACCATGTGGGAGTCCAGGCCCCTGCACTGCTGTACTTTAGAGGATCTGGCCTATTGTTTGGCCAAACTCACAGAGTAAAATCCTTACAAAGGCTCTTGGGACTGTAATGCCTCTGGGAGATGGGTTGATGGAGGTACAGGCAGCCCAACTGGCAGGGGATTTTGAGCTAGAAAGAACAAATGTTCTGCCAGGTCTAGGTCCCTGAGCATCTCAGATGAATTGGACAGTGAGACACCATGGAGGGTAAGAAATCCCAAAGTCAAGGGCAGAAAGGAAATCAGTGGGACATTAGGATCAAACAGTGGCCAAACAGAAAAGGTGAAGAATGCAAGATCAGGGGCTGGGGATGTGGCTCAAGCGGTAGCGCGCTCGCCTGGCATGCGTGCGGCCCGGGTTCGATCCTCAGCACCACATACCAACAAAGATGTTGTGTCCGCCGAGAACTAAAAAATAAATATTAAAAAAAATTCTCTCTCACTTTCTCTCCTCTCTCACTCTCTCTTAAAAAAAGAAAAGAATGCAAGATCAATAGGCTAGAGAAAGAAGGGAAGAGATGGTTCTCTCTGTTCTCGACCTATAACGTGGTCGTGTGTTTTGTAACCATAGGACAATAAGTATGAAGAAAAGGCCAAGAAGACCACAGAGCCGTGAATCCTGATATTACCAGGCACTGAAATAATAATAGTCTAGTCCCATAACAAAAATAATAGTCTAATCCCATAACAAAAATTATTTTATAGAAGACTATTGATGTTAATCAATAGTCTTCTATAAAATAATTAACATCAATAGTCTTCTATAAAATAATTTTTATTATGGGACTAGACTCTTTCTTGGGTCCCCAACCATTGTTTGGGTCCTCCTTCAGTCTGATTGGAGCATCTTTTATCAAGACCTCTAGTCTACTTTCAATGAAAGCTCCACTGACCAGAGAATCCTGCTGCTCTCAAATAGCAAAGCCAGTGGCTTGAGACCAGGTTCCCATTGCTTCTTTGGATGCTGCACATGGCCTTCAACTCCCAGGTCATTCCCACTGACCCAGAGAGCTCAGTGGAAGCACACTCCCCTTCTCCACTCACCCTCTGCTATGTCTCAGTACACTTTATGGTCAAGGTCTCTAGAGCTTAGGAGAGTGGTATCTATGTTGTGGAAGGCCTTGAAGTTTCCCCAGGGCACACCAGTTACGAACAAAAATTGGGACCCTAATACCAGTAACCATAGCATTTCCTGGTTCTGCCCTGATACACACTTGAAGGCCCCTGAAATTTTCTTGCTTAGTACTCTATTGTGCCAGGCACGGTGGTGCATGCCTGTAATCCCAAGTGGCTTCGGAGGTTGAGGCAGGAGGATTGTAAGTTTGAGGCCAGCCATAGCAACTTAGGGATGCTCTGTCTCAAAATAAAAAGTAGAAAGGGCAGGGGATGTGGTTCAGTTGTTAAGTGGTTAAGCACCCATGGGTTTAATTCCTGGTACGAAAAAAAAAATTCCGTTGACACAACACACATGCACACACCACAGGGCTCTGTTGCTGTCATCTATGTCCCCTTCCTTTTCTTCTGAGCACATCACATTTTGAAACTATGTCATGTGTACACACTAGCATGTGCACCCTCTGAGAAGGGGACTTGCTCTGTTTTATTCCCTGCCTTGTGTCCAGGACCTAAAAGTGTCAGTCACATAGGAGGTGGTTAATACATTTTTGTTAAATGAAAGACAAGCAAAACAAAATAGAAACAAGAGATTAGGCCACTTACCAGGCCCAAACCCAGTTGGGTAGTCAGAAGGGGGAGGTCATATATATACAGAGGGATCAGTGGGGCTTTTGGCCCTCCTGAGCTCCTGTATTCATATTAGAGCCATGAGGGAGGGTTAAGCAGAGTAGTTCTGGTAGTAAATAGATGTTTGATGGAAGCTACTTTGTAGCATGAATGAAAGAAGGTAGGCTCCTAAAGAACTGGACATACACATTCACACACTTTCTGGATCACACATACACATGTACACACACACTAGCACACACTCACACACACCTAACACACACAGCTGAGACACAGAGGGCCCTGCAGTCTTTGAGAAAACATGGGAGTCCCACTTTTTAGCAGTGGGAACACCCCACTACCCTAATGGTTGATGGAACTGACCAGTTGAGAGACTGAATGGACTGGTTAGCAGGATCAAAATCAGGAAGCCACTCGAGGGGAAAGAAACAGTCCTCTTTTTCCAGGCAGCCATTCTGAGCCCTGGGGAGATTTTCTGATTCTCAGTTCTGTTGCTAGACTATGCTTTATGTTCTTTACATGTTAACGTCAGTCCTGGGATATGATCATTTAATCTGTGAGTCACTTATAGACAAATAATAAGTAGATGAATACAATATGTTCTCACCTTATTATGAAGGCCCTGTCAACATTCACTATAAAAACAAATCAATTCTCTCCAATCTAGTCACTTGTGTTTGTGTAAAAAAAATTTTATGGAGAAGGTTCCAGAGCTTCCATGACTCCCAATATCTTGACAAGCTTTAAAAGACTAAAGAGATCCTCTTTCCATTGATAGTGATGGCTGAGTCCCTTGGGAGCAATCTTCTACCTGGAAGTCATTTATTTATTCAGAGTATAGCATGAGGGTTTTACTTGGAAATTGGTTTGGGTAATTCACTGAAGGAGAGGATCCAAAATATGAAATATTCTCCTTTTCCCCTGGGGCAAGATTTGCTTGAAACTTTTATAAAAAAATATTGAAGACAGTATACCTAGATGCACAGTTATATGTATGCACCAAAGAGTGTTCAGCTTGTAGGAGGAGATGGATCATAAATACCTTAAATATTTAGAGATGGCAACATTTGAGGGTTGATTGAATTGGCCCAAAATTTTAGGTTATACATTTTGCTAATAATGTTAATAGCAGTACCACACAACATTTTATATTAGAAAAGTATTTTATAACTCTTGAAGCAATTAGAAATGGTCTTGTTTGCTCACTACGATATACAGCTTTGAGAAAGAACCATGGTCTCTAGGAGTCTTTGCTATACTGGGACACTCATCAGGTGCTTCTTGAATACACAACACAAATTCCTGTGAGATATTGAACAGTCGGGTTTGAGCTGGATTTTGGGAATTCTTTTTTTTTTTTTTTTTTTGGTACTGGTTATTGAACCCAGGTCCTCAAGAATGCTCGGCAATTGTCCTATCACTGAGTGGCATTCTCAGCTCCTTCTAAAAAATTTTATTTTGAGACAGGGTCTCTCTAAATTGCCCAGGTTGGCCTTGAACTTGCAATCCTGCCTTAACCTCCCCAGTTGCTGGGATGACCTGTGAGAATCCCCAGGGGGCTCTCAGGGTTTCCTGGTGATTGGGTGATCTCTGGCACACAACCATTGTAGGATGGCTCTGAGATGGTTTCCTGTCTCCTGATGTCCACATCCTGCCTAATCCCCTACCTTTGAGCATGGGTAAGACGTGTGAGTTGCTTTAACCAATAGAACATGAAAAGGTGATGGGATGTCATTTTCATGACTTTGAAATTGTAACTTCTGTCCTGCTAGCTGGCTTACTTTTTCCTCCCTCCCTCCCTCCCTCCTTCTCTCTACTAGCTTCAGTAAAGCAAGTTGCTGTGGCCAGGAGAAACTAAGGGCGGCTGGAACCTGCAGGAACTGCCAACAACCATGTGGACTTGGGAAGGAATCCTCTCCCAGTCAAGCTTTTGGATGAGCCCCCAGCCCTAGCTAACACCTTGAAGCAGAACACCCTGCTGAAACATAAGAAACAGATTAACAAATGTGTTGTAAGCCACTGTGTTTGGGGTAATTTGTCTCAAAACAATAGATAACTACATACTCATTCAAAGTCCCTCTCCTAAAGTTTGGCTTTCTTTTTTTAAAGCACCCAGCAGGGAGGGTACTTACTGGCTGGGCTGAATTCTACCTGGGCTTTCTCTTCTCCTTGACTTGGTGATCGCTAAGGCAGTTTCACCTCTTCTTTTCCTTTTGGGAGGGAAAAGCAGGGAAGACCCCCTTTTGTAATCTAGCATTTTAGCCTCTGTCCTCCTGGATCTCTGTCCAGCTCAGACCTGGATGAATTTAGAAAGTCACACTCCTCTGTGAAGGCCCCTGACGCTTGGCTGCAACAAGCAGGGAGCAGACAGGCTCTGAGGGGATGCGGGCTCGCTTTACAGGCAGAAGCAGCGAGTCTGGGGGAAGACTGATGATTAAAAGTGCTTTTCCTAAACAGCCGGTGCTTAATGCACTCCTGCTGATGGAGGGGCCTTTGTGTGCCGCTGGTCTTTGAGCTAAATGGTCTTAATCAAGCAGTGCTGAGCCTGGAGTTCCTGGATCATTTGTTGTCTCCCACTTATGTAACCTGTCACTGAAACAAGTGGGAAAAAAACAACATGTTTTCTCAGACCAGCTGAGCAGCAAGAAGGGAACGGCTCCCGCCGGCTGCTCGGGGGAGCCACGGCCCGCTATGGCATTAGGTGACTTGCCAGTAGCTTTGCCCTAGTTCCACCACCACGGAGTGTTTGGCTGGAGTTCATGAGGCGTTCTGGACTCTGTCGGAGCTGACTGGAGTGTTCTGAAGTGACTTGAGGCCTCGCTTTCTCACAGGACACTGGGTTTCTTTTTGAAAATAATTGGTTCAGAATAATTGGTCATGCCCCATTCAGGACAGGACCAAGTCAGAGCTGTGGAGAGAGGGCCACTGGTCTAATTCTAGATGGGATCAGAATCAGAGACTGAGGAAGAGACCAGAATCTCTCTTGTGCTGGGAGAACTGTGGCTTCACTTGGGGCTCATGTGGCTCAGCTCTGGGTGGCCCATTTTTCCTGTGCAGTGCTTGTCTTGGTCATAGTCACAGGCCCTGAGGTACCCTGCGCATGCCTGTTAGATTGAACTAGAGTCTATACAAGTTCTTTTTCTAGGACAGGATTCAGGGAGAGCAGTGCTGTTGTGTGTGTCTAGCATGGAGCTGAGTCTTCTGAGAGGAAAGAGAAAGAGCCCGTGTGGACGCCCACATAGGTGGCTCCAATGTGTTGGTGAGCAGCCGGGTGACATTTGGTATCCTTCCTAGGTGGTGTGGGTTTAGAGAAAGGAAGGCTTTGGAGTTGCAGCCTTGACTTTGAACGCTGGCTCTGCAGTGGATTATTAGGGGGTCACCTACCCTCTGATCCTCTGTTTCATCTGTTCTAAAATAGATGGGGACAATGGCCATGCCTCACGAAGCTCACTCTGTCAGTCACCTCTCCAAGCCCTTGACACACATCAATCTATGTGACCCTTCTATCAAACCATGCAATGTAAATAAGGATAATAAACACACCAATTTTTGCTATAAGGAAGCAAAGTGCAGAATGGAGAAGGGAGATAGTTCACGTGAGTGGTGTGGCTGGGATTTAGAGCAGGGCTGCAGCTTTAAACCTGTGCTGCAGCTTTAAACCTGTGCTGCATTGCTTCCTCATAGTGGTGTCTACCCTCAGGGCTCAGCAAGAATCACAGGAGAGGGATGCTAAATGTGCTTAGGAACAGCCGGTAGATCTGTGTCCAAATGGAACCTGGTGGCTAACAAATGGTGGCACATACACCAGGAAGCTTTGTTGCTGGTGGATGTTCTGCCTTCAACCCAGTCTTCCGTTCTACCCTGTCACTGTCAGCAGGTCCCTGGGGAAGTGCTTTGTTTCCCTTGGCTACCGAGCAGACTCTGGTCCTTGGAGTTGGCCACCTCTTGGGGATGGATGGTGACTGGCTGTCCCATAGGCAGGGCCTCTTCCACCGGGAGAAACTCATGTGAGTAATAGGGATCACCAAGTCCCCTAAACCTTGGGGACACTAGCTCCTGGGGGTAGGGGCAGTGAGATGCACCCAAATGAAAAGTGACATTCTAATGGGGAGGGTGCCAAACCTGCTACAGTGACTGGGAGCCATGGGCCTTGCTCAGGCTGGTGCCTCCGGTGTCACTATTCCTATGCTTGCTATAAAGAGGTGATGAGCTAAAATTAGCAAAATGAAGAACACACAGCACATGGGTAGACAGCAGGTGGCTGAGCAGGGGAGTGGCTGGTGCCCTAGTAGTTTCCAAGGGTTGTATCTAGGGTCCTATCCCTCCCTCTCCTTAAAGAGTCATCCCCCTTGGTTGAAGGGGTGCTAATAGAAGTGCTTCCAGGTGCACTCATGAAGGCTGGGGTGCATGGAGGAATTCCAATTAGGGGCAATTATCAGCTTTCTTATAGGAGTGGGTATGCTGCCTTCCTGGTGTACTGTCTTAAATGTTAGTGAAAATGCTGATGTTCTGTTTAGGCAAAAACTAATATAAGAAGCAGGGTTTTTCAGAACGAAGAAATCCTTCTAGAACACCTTTCCAACAAAGGGATTTCTCTCAGGTTACTTTATCACAACTTTGCCCTTCTAGATATTATTATTGGCCTAGAAAACTTTTAATTTCTACACGATTTGTAAGAAACTTGCTCTTTAGCCTTTTTAAAAGCCTTTTACTAGCCTCTTTAGCCTTTTACACGGCAAATTACTTAACTTCTCTGGACCTCAGTTTCCTCATCTGTTAAAGGGGGCTAATGTTATGGTACCAACAAATAAGATAATGAGCAAACTTCCTGCCCCGGGGAAACTCAGGGAACAGCAGTTACTATCCATGTGTGACAAGACAATGATGTAACACCAGGCTTTTGCTCTTTGTTAGAAACTTAAAAGATGCTGTGTGGCTCTGAGCCCACTTTACCACCTTCCCCAGGCCCAGGCTGCTCCTCTGCAATGAGTTTGGGTTGCAGTTCTGGGCTGCTAAACTTTGTTGCTAACCAAGCCTTCCTGAAGGGTTATCTGAGATGTGAATTCTGGCCTCCCACTCCCAGGCATTCCACAGGGCTGCAGGGGCCCAGAAATCTGCATTTTTTAAAAATAAATATTTATTTATTTATTTTGCAGTAGAATGCATTTTGACATATAGTATACAAATGGAGTAAGGGAGTTGTTGGAGCTCCCTTACTTATTCCTCTGGCTGTACAGGTTCAGAGTTACTCCAGTAGTGTAATGATACATGTATGTAGGGTAATGATGTCTGTCTCTTTTTACCATCCTTCCCATCCCTGCAACTCCACCCTGCCCTCACTCCCCTCTACACAAACCAAAGAAATCTGCATGTTTAATAAGCAGAACTTGCAGATGCCCCCCTCAGCCTGGTTAACCAGGTGCAGATGATGTGAGGACAGTGGAGAAACCCCTGGCCTGTATCTAGGTCCCTGATGGGCTGAATAGCTTGCTGCTGCGTTGGGAAGGCCTGGACTATGCCCATAATTGGGCAATTCTAGGACACTGTTGATGACAAGAGTTTAACTTGAGTGGCTCTCTGCCCACCCCCCCCCCCCCAACTTGTCCCACTCACATCTTGGGACTTCCTGCCTCCCAAACTGGCATACGGTGAAGAGCAAAGACTAAAAGAAAGCATCTTGGCTTCCTCTCGACCCCCAGCCCGGCATGGGGTGATTGCGATGCCAATAAGCGATGAGACGATGGGACCTTTTAGAACTGGATTTGAACACATTAGTTAGGAGCAGGTGAACAAAAGGGAAGGGGCCTTCCTACAGGGGTGTGTCGCTGAAGTAAACTTGGCCAGGGAGGCAGGGGTCTGTGTGCAGAAGGCTCGGAGGGAAACAAAGCCCACTGAGTGGGAAGATGGGCTCTGGGGAAGGGGTGGCCCACGAAGCCTGCCTTGCAATAATGCCGTCATCCCTAGAAGGGCGTGCTTGGAACATAATGGCTCTAACTACAAATTCTATTAACTCTAATAGTTGTTCTGTGGTGAATGGATAATGCATTTAGCAGAAATAGACCCAATCAATTTATATGAAACACATAAAACTTTCTCATTGGAATTGGCATCTGTTCTTGAATCACAGGAGCATGTGTGGAAATGGACAGTCTGTCACCCTGACTCCTGGGCACATTAGCTGGGCCACAGGTTAATTGGAGAGATGGACCAAATAAAGCTACAGCTCCCTTATGCCAAATCCCATCAGCCCTCAGAATCGTGGGGCTGGGAATGGGAAGGGACTTGGAGACTGTCTACCTCAAACCTTGACTTTGTGAAAACAGCAATATCTGCCCTTGTCTGTGTTCACATCAGTCCTTCTCACCCCAGGTGCTACTAATCTGCTACTGGAAGGTTCACTGACATGTCCAGGAGGTCATGTGAGGTGGAGTGGCCCCAGGAATGGAGCTTGCTAGTGCAAACCAGCTGGGACCCCCTGCAGAGCTTTGGACCCCTGATCCACTGCTCTTTACAGGATTCTACATATTTTTTCATTGCTTTTCTTCCCACTTTGGCAAGAGATACACACTACACTTTGAAAATGGTGAAGCAAACTGTTACCAGATGATTTAAAGGCAAGGATGTGGTTTTGAAGACAGGACTCCACAGTTGGAACTGTGGGATTGGGTCTCATGTTCACTGAGCTGAAGTCCTTTAGATCTTCCAATGTAGCATCTGAGCTCCAAGGAGAGGGCAGAGGCGTGTTGGCCCCTGGGGACTGCTTGTCTTCACCTGGGCTTTTCAGGCAGGGAGGTGGCAGGGCATACTTATACCCCTGCACCTCTAACATCGTCTCTTACCACGAGAGAGGGAGACAGAGATAGAGACAGAGATGGAGACAGGGAGAGAGGGAGAGGTGGTGGTGGGGGCGGGAGAATGAGAGGGAGGGAGGGCGAGAGCCGGCTCTGCAGCCGTGATTGCATTATCCCAGCCATTTGGTTAGCGTAATTGCATGTGCAAAGCTGACAAATGTAATTTCCCTGGACTTAATACTTGCCCCATTTTCTCCTTCAGCTTCTTCATCTGATTAGCTAAAGTGACTCAGAGGCTTCCGAGAACCCCTTGTGAAGCACCTGGACAGCCTTTACCCTGACGAGACACTCCAGCGGCTCAGTCTGCCCCCACTGGCTCGAGGTGAGGGAGTCAGGCTGAATGGCTTGGGGGACATGAGGCGTATTTAGGGAAATTTGGGAGCTTTGTGAGTAACTGTTTCCCAAAAGGCCCGATTTGGCCTTTGTGTTTCTAGGGGTGGCTCTAACACCTGCCTGGAGGAGAGCAGAAATGCCACCAGCCACCCCTGTTCCAGCTCAGCAGAAACTGACAGCGCTGAACTTTGGAAAGAAAATCTTATTATCTTGTCTCCTCGATTCTTTGTCACAGCGTTGGGAGCTGATTCGTTTACTGATCATGCAGGGGCTCTTATCGGGGACTCTCCTACCTCTTCCCATTTTGGTGTTTATCTCTGACTGGAGACATTTGTACCTGGCTGTGGTTTAGCTGGGTGAGAGGGTGTGCACTTTGGGTTCACACCCTGGCCCCACTCCCTGCCAGCAAAGGGACTCTTAATTCCTTTTCGGCCATTTTCTTTTTCCCTTTGATGGTAACAACAGTAACCATCTCAGGGCCAATGTGGGGACAAGTTGATGCGCAAAGCCACAGTGTAGCCCAGGATCAGGGCCACTCAGTGATTGTTCCTTTTCTTCCCCCACACCAGGCCCTGTCCTTCCATCTTTCTCTAGGGGTCCCTGCCAGGTAGAAGCTCTGAGCTAGGTTACAACTGGCACTGAAGGCCCATCCTGCAGGTTCACGGGCTGCTGTCCTCCCCCAGGCCAGAAGCTCCTGAAGGGCGAGTCTGGTCAGCCTTATCCCTGTTGTAGACACACACAGTGCTGGGCACAGGGGAGGTGCTAGGGACATGTTTTTTCTGGGTGATTATTACTGAAGAGGTGTGGCCTGGCCTCAGTCTTCAAGAATCCTCCAGGACCCCTCCTTGGCCCTCTTTGTTGGAGGCATATGACTCTAGTTCAATCAATCATCTATGAACACTTTCCTCTTCTAGACTGGGAACTCTTTGAGTTCCACACCTGGGTCACATTCTTCTCAGCATCTCTGAGCTCAGATCTAGCCACAGAGCAAGTGAGCCAGGACTGCAGGTGGGTCTGGAGAAAGCCAGGGGAGGGTAGGGGTAAGGTGGCTAGTTCCTCCTGACCATGAGGCTGAGTCCAGGGGTTAAGTGGACCTTCCCTGGGAAATTGCCCCCCAAACAGAGACACCCACACCTCCACAGATTTGCAAGAATCTTTAGCAAGATGAAACTAGGGGTTTTAAGTCATGATGGAAGAGATGTCTCCTGCTGCTGAGCACCCAAGCTGCTTTTCCATGGGGCAGTGGGCTCCTGGGAAAGAAGTGGCTCCTTCTTAGGTGTCCCAGAGCCTTCTCAAGGAGCCCCGGGTGGCTGATGAGGCTGCCCAAGGATGTATTTGGCTCAATGTCCTCTTCCATCCAGAAGTGAAGAGATCACTGGTCAGTAGCTACTGCCTGTATCTTGAGGTGGGCTGAGGACTTGGGGTGGAGGTACTTGGTAGGCAAAGCTCGCATTTCAGTGGAAGTCACTCCCACCCCTCAGGCTCCACTCACTTCTAATTCTATTTGGAAGTGGTGGGGAGTCTTCACCACTTTTGAGCCATCCGTGATTTCATTAGCCTGAGTGGCCATTGGGCAGGCCCTTATTGATTAGCCTTTTAGGGACAGTGGGAGTTCTGTGGCAATAAACCCAGACTCAGGCAGGGTGGACGGCTGTGTCTTAAGTGCCAGCTGCAGGGCTGATGGCTGCTGACATCTGAGAACCTAGCTCGAGCCTCTGGCCGCCCACCAGTCAATCAATAGATGTTTCTGGAGCCCTGCTATGTAATCAGTGCTGGTAGTTAGGCTAGAGCAGGAGGTTTGCCGCCATGTTTTCTTTACACACTGGAAAGGAAAATCTGGTCTCTTTCCTAAGTTTATAAAGTTACAAATTTGTAAAAATTTCCTGAATTTATCACAAGGGGGTAGTAGTGGGCCAAAGGCAAACATGTAAATGGATGTGAATTATTGGGATTGAGTGGCAGGAAGGGACTGGTTGTAGGCTGCTTCCCTCAGGTTAGACATTTCCATGAACCATGAGGGCATTTGGAGAAATAGAGAAGGCTGGGCGTTCTGCAGGCTGGGTTCCCCTCTGTGTGGAAGAATGGAAAAGTTTTTCAGGTTCTAGTGGAAGGTGAAGGAGGCAGGAAAGGTCAGAAATAATAGGAAAAGCAACAAACTCTTTCCCATGGGGTTGGCAGTTGAACTGGATCAGGCCGGAGATAGGGATGGGTGAGGGTCAGTCTTAAGGTAGCTTTTGGGAGGGGGACAGAAAGGAAAGGAGTTCTCCAAAAATAAAACAAAACTGACATTAGTGAATAAGGGAGAATCAGTAAATTTAGTGGCAAAGCTGTAGTCTCTACCTTATTTTTAACCTTTTGTACTGTATAAGAACTTTACATCATAAGTAGAAATCAGAGATTTATCATGTCTGTTGTCATTGTGATAAACACTTACGTTTCTTAGGAAAAAGAGAAAGAGAGTGCAGGTGGTCTGTGTGCCGGGCAGAGGCTTCCATAGGTTACTGGTGTCTGAAAAGCCTCACGTGCTTAGACCCTGAGGCCACCCTGGAGGAATCCTGTCACTTTCTGGGATGAGGTCTCTATGGCCTCAGCTTCTCTGGGATTAGGCTCCCAGCCTCTGATCTCATAACTGCCAGGACTATCCACTTAATTTGGAGATAGGAAGAGTGACTGAGAAGTGGCACCTATGGATTTTGGCCAGAGGCTGAAGAGGCCTGTGCAACAAGAGCCCCCATGACAAGTCCTCTAGCCTGGGGGGCACTGATCAGAAGAGTTCTGTCAGGGATCCAGCTCTGGGGAGGCATCTGGGGCTTTGCTATGGCAGGGTGGCCCACTCTTCTGTAAGAGCTCGTTGGCCTCGAGCTCAACCCTCTTCCTGAAGAGAGGAAATCAGGTGGTCAGGTTTGCTTTCTTCAATAGATGGAGGTAGTTTTCAAGGAATTGAGTTGAGGAAAGAGTACCCGCTTGGTTCTCCCATCTGTGTGGGGCCTGGGGTTCCCCAGATGTGGAGGAAACTTGTTCCTTCACACAACCTCTGGTGGCTTCCACTGCTCAGGCAATAAGAGAATCACACAGTTTTCTCTTGGGGCCTCCTAACCAAAATGCAGGTGATGTTCCTCTTAAAGGTTGGCCGTATTATTCTTTGACCATAACTCCCCACCCCAATCATAGCACGTACCTTTCTTCTGCATTTTGAACAAGAATTTACATTGCTCAAATTTGTGAGCTGAACCCTTACCTGTCGGGTCAAAGGTGGGAGGCTGTTCAGATGTATTTTTTGAGGTTTTCTGGTCCTTGTTTGGGTTTCTCTCAAACAGATTTCTTGATTTGGGTTCTGCGTTCTGTGGTATCTTGTCCTCCCCACTGACTGCAATGAGAAGACCCCATGGAATGAGTTAGATAAGGCTCAATTTCAGGAAGAGAGGTGAGTTCATACTGGGGAAGGGAGAGAGATGATTGGGCTTGGGTTAAGGAGGGTAGTGCAGCCACGGGTCCTTGGGGTTGGGCAGACAGAGGACTGGGGCTGGGTGAACTCACTGGTGAGGTAGCAGTCCAGGCTGATGGAGATATTGTCAAAAGCCACGGTGGCTCGGGATCCTTGTCCCCACCATGCAACCATCTGCAGCCAGAACCTGTAGTGTCAAGAGGAATGTGTGTGAGAAGCAACCTGGGTCGGGGGGGGGGGGGGCATGCCCTAGAATAGTGTCCAGCATTTGTGTGCTGGTCGCCTAGCTCAGAATTTCAGTTGAGCAACTTCTCCAACACTGAGCATAACTCTTTCAGAAGGATTGCTGATAGCTGACGCCTCACCTTAAAACCAATTTGGAGTCTAGGGACTGGGCCCAGGACTCCCTGATAACCAGAAGAGACCTCTTTTGCTTTCTGGGGTTACAGGGGTTAGGCAAGTGTGGGTTTGCTATTCAGCTGGTACTTACCCATGGGACTAAAGTCATTATTAAAAGATCAAAATACTCTGTGTCTGTCAACCTTTAAAGAACACGAGTGCCCCTTGCTCATCGCTTCAGGCAAGGAAGCTCCTACCCTGGGGCCCCTGGGTTTTCCCACTGACCAGCAAACAAAGGGTTAATTCCTGGTGGTAGTGGCCTCAAGCATCCTGGGTCTTAGCCACCATCACTTGCAGTTCCCAACTGGTTGTTAAATATTGAGTGATTTGGCTATTATTCCTGGGAGTGTTTGTAGCTAACAGAGTGGGTCGTTTCCTAGCCTTGGAGGGCCAGGTCCTCCGACTGCAGACAGAGAAAGCTTTCGAGTGAAATAAACAGTGAAAAATACCTTTGGTTCATTTATTTCCTGGGAAATTACCCTCCTGGAAGGCTGTCAGCCAACCAGCTCTTTCCTGCTATAAAGTGAAGTTTTTCTGAGAATCCTAAAAACCTTTCTCGCCTTTCAGGAAGTCAATCTAGAATTACCTGCTGAATAGTGTGAAGTGTATGGCATGGATGTTAAAATATTAAGAGAGGAAAGCCATGCCTGTCAGTTGGTGCCTGGCTGAAGCCTATAGCCATACAGTGGGATACTATTCTGCAGTAAAAAAAGAGCGGGGCCAGGAGACGCGCTATAAAATAGATGGATCTCAAAAACATTATGCCAAGTTAAAGGAGCCAGAATAAGTTAAAGACCTCATAAGGAACGATTCCATGTACAGGAAGCATCTAGAATAGGCAAATCTACAAAGACAGAAAGCAGATTAGTGGTTGCCCGGGGCTGGGAGTGGGAATGATACTGACTACAAACTAGCACAAGGGCTCTTGTTGGGATGATGGAAATGCTGTAAAACCGGATTGTGGTGCTCTTGGCATTATTCTGTAAGTTTGTTAAAACTCATTGATTTGTACACTAAAAATGGGAGAATGTTATGGTGTGGAAATTTTAACTTGATAAAACTGTTAGAAAAGGGGGAAAGGAGAGAGAGAAAGAGGGAGAGAGGGAAAGAGGTGGGGAGAGATATAGAGAGAGAACCAACAAACCCAGGTAGCTTGCGGGGGTAGCAAGAGTGGAAAACTAGCACAGGGGTGGGACTGACAGCCTGGAGCCAGCAGAGTAGGGAGGGTTGCAGGAATGACCAGAGTCAGCCTGTTCACAGAGGGAAAAAAAGCACACAGGGAGGAACAGCAGCGAGGGAGTGAAGATGGAGCCAGAAGTTAGCCACAGCAGGGTGGGAAGCCCCCGTTATGACCATGATCTGATGACCTCTGGTCACCGTGTAGAAGAGACAGATGCTGGCTGGGTGATTTCTGGCCAGAGAGCAGTTAGTGCCTCCCATGGAGGAAAGTCCTGGAGTGAACTGTAACTAAATAGTGCATTTGTGATTGATTATTCTTAACGGAACGACTCCATCATTCTGCCTTGGCCTTCACCCATCTTGTGAAATCTGGTCACAATCCTTTTTGTCTGATAGTCAAAATTGGAGAACCCAAGTCTGCTTTGCTTCCAAAGAAGAAATGCCTGAATCTGTTGTATCCCTGGCCAGACACCCTGGTCCCCTTAAGCCATGTTCCCCATGGTGGGGTCTATATGCCCCTCCTCCGTAGGATAGACCAGCAGTGGGACCTGGTAGTTGGTTGGGTGTGGAAGGAGGAGTGCCCACAGTCTATTCTGGGACACGGGAGGATGCTGGGCCAGCGAGCACAGGAACCTGTGCGGTGGGCTGCGGGGAAGGGGCACTTACTCTGGGCTGGTGAGCTTGGAGGACTTCACAGAGGAGGTGGATTTAAGTTGGCTTTGAAGTAGGAGAGGATTCCAGGATGTGGGTACCAGGAGAACAGAGCATGGTGAGGAGAAGGAATTGTTGCAAGAGAGGTGTCAGCAGGGACAGGGACTGTCCCACTTGGTGTGAGGGGTGTGGATGGAGGTAAGGATGATGAGGTGCTTAGAGGCCAGGCTAAAGAGTCTCTACTGTCATTTCATAAAAGAATGGCGGTGGGGGGGTGCATTGCAAGTTTTCCAACAAACTGTTGCAAAAGCAAAGAGCTCTTTAAGGATAAATATGGTGGGATCACCATGGCAGGATGAGGAAGAATGAAAGGTACAGAGACAAGACAGGGCCGTTTGCAAGGTGAGAGGCACTTCTGCGTGTGGGTCTGATACACAGACCTGACACACCTGCATGGAGTTTCTCCATGAGCCTTGGCAAGGGCGCAGCCATGATTTCCCCAGGGTTCCACAGGAAACACGGTCTGTGGACAAGTTCTTGGCTTGTGCCTGTGTCAGCTTACACAAAGCCCGGCCTGGGAAACTTATCTGGGAACCTAGGGCCCTAATACTGCTGCCTTGTTCTCTTTAAAGCAGATGCAAGCTCTAGGGAATAGGCACCTAAGAGAACAGGCACTTAAGACTCCTCAGAAGGGGGAGTGGAAAGAAGCATACTCCTAGGTAGAAGCATCAGGAAGGCAGAGCTGCCTGATGCTCCTGTGCTGAGGTGGGCAAGGGCCCTGCAGCAGCCCACCACTCCTATTTCCACCCAGATCTCCCAATCTGTCATCCACAGATGGAGGGGCCAGGTAGGTACTGATTGCAGTGCAGGAGGACCCGAGGTGCCTGAGCAAATAAGCGATGTGTGTATGCTTGTGGAGTGGGAGGAGGGAGAAAATCCCTGCTGTCCCCTCCATGGGCCCTTCCGGAAAGCCGCATGTGTCCCCTCTCATCCCTGGTCTCCTGGCTCCTCTCTGTGCCTTCATTCTTTATAACTCAGAGAATTAACTTCTGAAAAGTTCTCTAACTGCCACTGGGCCTCTTAGCATGGATGGTAGGGTGCAAGCCGGGGCTGGAATGGTTTGTCAATGGAAGAGTCTCTAAAGTGCCTGTGAGGCAATGGCAGTGACAGCTGCTGTTTAAGAGACTTTGACTGACATTGGGAATGGCACATATTTTGAGCCAGGAGCTCTCACAACAACCAGAGAAGACTCCATGACAACATGTGATGCGGCCTCTGTCCACCCAGGGGTCACGCTGCCAACCCTTCCCCAGGGTGCCAGGCTCCAGAGGCTCAGGGAAGGGCCAGGTGGGACAAAGGCAGCATGAAGGTGAGACAAAGGTGTGCCATGGCAGGGGTGGGGAGGATAGGGTGAAGTGGAGGCAGTGTGGGAATGGGGTCTGAGTGGCAGGTGAGGGGACAGGGAGGGCACAGGACCAGTCCAGGAGTTCCTTTTCTGTGACTGGCCAAGAGACCAGGTGGCTCAGTCCCACCCAGATTTAGGCTTTTCTGTTTTGAATGGTACCTGGTTTTGTGTTTTCTCCTGAGACTTAGGTGAAGAAGAGGTCCCTCCTGGCTCTGTTTACCCTCTCCCTGCTGGAGGTGGGCCAGACTTCCTCAAGACTCTCAGAATCTTTCTGGCTCAAATGCTCTTTACTTTTGAATTCCTCAAAAGGTACAGACACAAAGACATTCTCCAGAGTCAGCTATGGTCTCTGGTCACAGTACTTTAACAGGTGGGATTGAGGGAGACAGCTGAGACTGAGGGAAACTTCTAACATGCTCCTGTGAACCACTCTGGGACTGAAGAAGAACAAGGTGCATGCCAAATCTGCAGTCCAGGTGATTCTATGAATGTACACTACTCCCCTGCTTCTAGAACTTTTGCACTGGTGGGGAAGGAAGCAGAGTCCCCATGGCTAGAAGGGACTTCCCCTTCTTCTGGTGGGCAACCTGGTCAGAGAGGAGGCGGCACTGGGAGTTCCTGCAAGGTTTCCTCCTGCTTCCTCACTGATCTGTGCTAAGAAATGTGACAGGGGAGCCTCCTCTTTCTTTAGTAATGGAGATTTCACTCCCTGCCCCTTCATATCCAGACCTGTCCAGCTCTTTCTGTTTCTCCAAAGTAGACACTTCTGATTGCATGGGTTGTTGTTGCTTTTCCTTTTTCTTCTTGCCAAAGGGATTTGGAGCTTGTTGCTAAAACAGGCTTGGCTAGAGATCTTGGTTGGAGCCTGGTTTTGCATAGAGAATGCATCCACTTTGACTCATTCAGCTTTACAGAGAGGCCTGTTGAAAACTGACCCCGGGGGATTCTGGGAGGTGGCCATTTGGGCAGTGGGCCAAGTTCTGAGGGGCAGCTTTGGAATTGGGTGCCTCAGAGACTCACCAAGCAGGTCCCTGCCTAGGAAATGTGGATGCTGCTCACACATAGCTCAGAAAAGGCACCATCTCATTCCGGCAACAGACTGTTAATGGACAGTGAATATAGGCCTTGTTTGCCACCCATTCAGCCTTAGGGATTAACAAACCTAATTAAGTTCACTTAATGATTTTAGTAGCTGACAAAAAAAAGGTGTATGTCTGAATGTGGACTGAGGGAATAGCAATGCTTTGGAGAAGGCAGGAAAGAATAACTGGACAGGGTTAAAAATACGCAATAGATAGGCACCATGTCTCAGATTCCTCCATTGGCCACTTACTGGCCCTGGAAGGAGGGAGTGTTCTGCATCCCTTTTCGCAGCTGGGGCTCATCTGGGATCTGGCTGCTTAGGATAGAACTGGCAGATACTGCTGAGAAAAACCGCTTTCTCCAATTTCTCACTGAGCAGTTGATTTGCTTGGCTAAAATCTTCTAAAATGGACTGTCATAAGGCTCAGGGCGCAGTATGCATTTCTATTAGAATAATGTATGTGATGAAAAAGCACTGCCACCCTCATCCTATTATCTGCATAACTGACTTCAGTTATTGGCTCAAGAGGAGGGGCTGATGGGTAGCCTTGAATTCCTGGGGCCACTCTTGCTTAGGTTCAATGTGGCCAAAGCAGAACATGCGGGTCCTGACTCCATGAGTCTTTGGATCCTGCTTAGTAGAGTGGGCCAGGCCATGGTACAAGGTACCAGGAGTTGGGAACATGGTACATGGTACTCAGGAGTTGGGAACATTCCCCATCCAACTCAATCCCACTCTCAGAAGCAATTTACCACCTCCTGACTTTGTTTCCCTTTTGGGCAACAAGAACAGTGAGGAAACGTCAATACATAGACCTTCCAGGGCTGCCAAAAGCCATGGAGATATTTTACAATGAGGTCTGTCTTCATAAAGGAATCCTTCTGGAAATAAGAGAGAAAATGAATTTTCAGTTGGCTGAGCAGGCATGGAGAGTCCCCCAGACCCTTCTACATTCTCAGTTGAGGCTTTAAAGCATTCACTTTCTTTGCTCACTTTTGCAGGCTGAGACCAAATGGTCCCAGCTCCTTCACGTGCCCTGACATGTCATCAATTGGAAAAGCCTCCACAAGGAAGGTCCAGACTACAGGGTGGGTGGAACCCATTTCTAGCAAGTCTCCCCTTTGTTCTTTCAGTCCCTCAATCTGTGCTATGTCAACTGCATTCTAGTGGGGACCCCAGGCTTTAAGGGGCAAGGCAAGAAGAAGACAGGCCTTGCTTTCTGGAGCCAGAGCCAGCAGGGGAGGTGCCTGGGCACAAAAATACCTGACCCACACGCTTGACTGTGGGTGTAGGCAAATAGAGAGAGAGAGAGGGAGATGGCAAGAGAAGAAGAGGAAGGAGAAAGCGGGGGCGGGGGATGGGGTGATACAGAGGGAGCATCATTGGATCTGGCAGGTTATATACATTTTGTGAAGTAGTAGATTGTGAAGTAGCAGTAGTAGAGGCTCAGGCCTCTCCCTTCCTGGGCCATTTTCTGCCATTCCTTGAAGAACCATCCAACTTGTTTAATATCATCTAGACTCATACATAGTCTACACTGTTGGTGAAGAAATAGAAGCTCCTTGGGACAACCCAGGCTGTGGAGAACTATCTAGACCTAGAAGGCCCCACATCTATTCTTCTCAGAGACTGGGCTGTCTCTTCTCATTTCTCAGGACACATAGACATTTCCTACATTAGCTTCTTCTCTGCCTCTGTCTCTGTGTTGGCTTGTGGCTTGGAGGGCTGAAATGATAACCAGAGATGGCGGCCCTAACAGGGAGGAGACCTATGAAAATGGTGGTGGCTAGATTTCTTCTCTTCTGACAAAAACATATTTTTGAATAGTCTTTTCTTTTTTAATAGTCTTTACTGCTTGTTGAGGGTGGGGTTGCTGAGTGTCAAAAAGTAGAGGAGAGAGAATATTGGACTGAATACTTGGTGGACCTCTGTGACCTGGGCAAGTCACTATCTGGGTGCCATCTTGGTTTTAAAAAACCTGTGTAACATGGTATTTTAATGGTGGAAGTCTTTATTCAGCATGAGATTCTACTTCATTGTTTCTGTTTCAAATTATATTTTTATTAGAAACCTTTTCTTCCACAGGCAGCATATTTGTAACATTTTTCAAATTACGTATATTCTTCTTTGTCTTATAGCAAAGGTTATTTGAGCCCCCATCATGAGTAAGACACTTGTGGCTGAAGATAGGAGTATAGAGATGTGTAAGTCATGGACCTTGCCCTTGAGTTCCATCAGACCTACAACTCATACTATCCACCGACTGGGAGATTTTTGAAGTTCCCTTTAGTTCTGCTCCTCAAAGTTCAATGCAATATTATTCACATTGAATCTCGGTAGTGAGAGAGAAGTCAAGAAGGACTTTGAAGAACAGAATATTTAGGGGACTGGCAGAGCTATGGACAGAAGTATCACTCTGGAGTGGGTGTGATAGTTGGGGCCATGCTGAAGGTGTGGGTGGGATGCCAATCAGGCAGTTTGAAATCTAGGTATATGCCTCAGATGGAAATGAAAATGAGTGAATCATCTACATGGACGTGAGGGTGGAAGCTGTATTGGGGAGGCTCTGGGGGACAGCTCATGTAGAATTAGATTCCGCTTTGCTTCAAATATCAGAAGATCTATTACACCCCAGTTTCAGACTTTGTGCCTAGTGGGAGTCAGGGCTGAGAACACAGAGCTACATTTTCCAGAAGCATTTAGAATTAAGAAAAACATATGCATCTGTTGATTTGTAACCAAGCTGTGGACATTACCAGGAAAATTTGAGCAGGTCTGAACATCGGTTACTCTAAAGGGGTTCACTTAGTGCCATTTTGAGCGACTGCCTCTTAAACCAGGCTCATGGGTCTGATCTGTCTCACTGCTTTGCACTCTTGATTGTGGAAACTTAGCAATCAAAAGCAACAGCTTGTCCCAAACGTCACAGTAAATCAGTGTTAGAAATAGGATTTAAAGCTCAGAATTGCTAATCTACTCTTTGCTCCAATGATCTGGGCTATTTTCTGAGAAAGAAACAGGGCCAGATCCTTCTAGAGTTATGAATGCTTGATTTGTACATATCAATGCTTGGTTGCACATTGCATGCTGTGCCACTGGCCACATCTCTTCCCTTCTTCTCAGACAGCTGAACCCAAACTGTCCTGAGCCAATGGAGCCACTTGGAAGGCAGCAGATGTAGGGGATTCTTTTCTGGCTTCGTTCTTCCCCCTTTTTGAGTTCCACTTTGAGGGCCCAATTATTTCACATTTAGTCACTCACAAGAGCCTCCAGGGGTCTCCATGCTTTAGTAACCCCACTCTTCAGCCCATCTCTGGGTTTAAAAATGTGCAAAGCACTTGGTTCAAGATCCACATCCACTGACTTCCAAGAGGACGACCTGAGGTTCTCTGATACAACCTAGTTGGTTATTCTTGAACTTGTAGAAAACATTCCTGTCTCTAAGCCTCTGCTTGCCATGATGGCCTTTCTGGAAAGTCCTTGGTCCTTTTACCTAATACCTAATTTTTCTTGAGGACTGGCTTATTAGTCTATCCCTACCCCTGCCCCATGAGGGTTCTTTGGACTGCTCTGCAATTGGGAGGTCACTGTACCATCTGAACATCCGCCATGCTCTGTAGGACCCTGCACAGTGCTGGTGTATGACTGTTAGCCTCTTAATGATGTGCTCTGTGCTATCAGTACCCTTTAGGCCCAAGAGGCTGCTTTCACACTCATTTCTACCCTCTCTTGATGGGGGTTTATTATACTTTTGCCAACAGCATGACAGCCAATGACACCTCTCCATATACTTCTTGATTCCCTGTCTTGCCCACAAGAGATCTGGATCTGTTATTTTATGCAAGTGACTTTCAAATGTGGTTACATATCAAACCAAATGTGGTTGTCCAGCATGTGATCTACTGAATCAGAATCTCTGTGTATGGGGCCCAGATCTCTGGTGGTGGGAGAGGAAGAGAGTTTTCCAGTTCACCATAATGTTCAGTTAAGTTTGTGGACCATGGCCCTAGGCTGAATTGCTAGTTTTAAGACTTTTCAAAAGTTCTTTTTTCCTGTTTATTTATTTATTTATTTGTTTGTTTTTAGACAAGAAAAATTCAGTGAGAAAAATTCCGGGGTGATTTCTGCCAGAAAATAAGATTTTTGCCGCATCATAAAATTTGGGGAATGAAACATTCATACCTCAGAATAGATACTGGAATTGATTTCAGCCTTGAATTATGAGGCTTTGTGGAGAAGAAGCTTGATCAATGCTCAGAGTTGCTAAATGAGGAAGCAGTATTCTCATGTAATACTGATAGATGCCCACAGATGGGAGCTGTATTCCTTGGCTTATTCCATGACACAACATCTCATTTCTTTTTTTTTTTTTTTTTGAATCTAACCCACTTCTCTGAGCACACAGCTAGACTACATTTCCCAGCATCCCTTGCAGTATGTGTGGCCATGTGCTTGAATTCTAGCCAATGGAGAGTGAACAGAAGTGATGATTCATAAAAATCTTTCTATGACAGATCCCCCCACCCCATGTTCTTCTCCTTTGGTTGGCTGAATGCAAAGGATTCCAAGGCTGGAGAAAAGGGTGAAAGCACAGGGTGGAAGGAGCTTGGGGCCCTGAATGACCAAGTGGAAGGCCACTCATGAACCCACACACTCATTTTTTATTTTATAAAAGCAAGAAATGTATTTCATTTTTACCCAATTCTGAGGATTGGATGTTTACTGTTATGTCAGGTAGTGTTACCCCAACTAACAGTGTATGTAGTACAAGCTTAGGTGTTCAGGTGTGCTCACCTGGCATGGTTGGGGTGATAACTGAACTGCTTGGGGGTGTTGGAGATGGGTCCACTTTACCCTTGGTGGCTGCAGGACCCTATAGTACCCTTCCCTTACAGCTGCATATTTGGCACTGCCCTAGGACTGGGCACCCTAGTGAGCCAGGTAGGGTGCGTTTAAGAAGGGTGCTTAAGCTCTCTGGGACATGAATATAATTTTCTTGTGCAAGGGTGCTGCATGCACAGGCTTCAGGCTCACTGACCAGGTTTTTGTCATGCTATGGAGGCCTGGATATTCATCTGGTTCCCAGCTTTTACCTGTGTCCTGACCACATGCCCACACCCCTACTGGGATGACCTATCTGGCCCAGTTCTCCCAAGGCTGGGCCTGGCCTGCTCCTACAGACCAGAGTCATTCTCCAGATCCTGCCTGAGGGGCTGGGCCCTGCAGGAGTTTGCTGACCTCATGGCTGACAGCTTCCTGACAGGGCCTCAGGCAGCCCAGGCCAGGCTCCATCCTCATGGTTCCTCCATCAGTTGATGTGAAATGACACCTGCTGCTTATTGTCACACAGATTCATGGAAGAGACTTTTTTGACCATGATGGCAAGGCTTTGAAAGAGAGTGAGATTTTGAGCTGGAAAATGATGGCTTGAATCCTGAATCTTCTTTCTAGCTAATTGTGTGTCTATGGACAGTTATTTACTTATTTTGAGCCAGTTTCTGAGCAATAGCCATTGCTCTCTGCTTCTGTTGGTGTGGGCATATTTGGTGGAGGAGATGCCTGCATAGCACCTGCCTTACTTCCCAGCAGGCACCCCAGTGGGCTGTGGATTTACTGGGCCTTGAGCTGTTCCGATTCCCTGGGTCCCTGTGTCCAGCTCTCATGCTCTGCCATGCAGCAGTCTGTTTTCCTGCTAGCCTCCCTGTTAGATGGTACACCCACCTTGAGAGCTGGGGCTGTGCTACTTGTCTAGGCAAGCCCATCATGGGACACCAAATGCACAATGCCTGAGGAATAATGAAGGATGGTACCATTTCATGCTTGAGAATCTTCACAGGATGCTGCCTGGTGAAGGGGAAGGCAATGGAAGCTGGGCCTCTGTGGAGGAGCCTCTATGCCTAGTGACCTGTAGGACTTCAGGAAAGTTATTGAACCCCTCTGGGCCTTGGTCTCCTTGTCTGAAAATGGAGGACATTTTCCCTGACCACTCACAGTGGGCCTGAATGGGTACCTCATGCTGTGAAGGAGTGAAGCACCCTGGGTGGAAGTGCATGGTGGAAGTGCACCTCTGTGGGTGTGGAGAGTGAGGAGGTGCAGGAGCCACTGTGACAGTCGCAGCAGCCTGTCCTGCAGAGGGCAGCAGGTGCTGGCTTATGGGGTTTGCAGTGGTATGACATCAGCTCCTCCCCACAGGTGTGCCTCCTCCCTGGGGAGGGATTAACTGGTGGAGGCAAAGCAGATGGAAACTTGAAGGAGGGGATAGAATGCAGGGCCTGGCCCCATGCTTCATTCTCCTAGGGTCAGAGAGGGCTCTATTTCGCACAGGGTGCCAACCTCATGGTTGGATTTCCTGCATCAGTCCTTTTGGAAGTGAAATTTATTCTCAGGTACAGGGTGATTTGTGAAATGTATAAGTTTCTATATTTCATTTTATGTCTTTGTTAGAGGTGGTACATTACTACATTTGCAAACAGCAAAGGCCCATCAGAACCTAGGATCATTTGGGAGTGGGTACACAGATGTAGGAATGGTCAAAGGCATGCTGACTGGTGACCTGAAAAGACACCCAGGGGAGTGGACTCAATGTCCTTGAAAGAAAAGGAGGGAGTCCTCCCCTGCTGGTGAGGCGAATGCATTGCACCTGCAGGCCTGAGGAGAGAAAAGCAGGCAGGTGGGCTGGGTGGTGGGTGGGAATTGAGCAGGAGGTGGTGGTGGAAATTAAGATGATGGGTTTTGGGGGATGCAAATGAAAAACAGACATAACTACCTGGAAGCAAATAAGAGGCGTGGCCTAAAAATACCCAGAACCAGGCTATTTGTTAATAATAAGAGCTTCATGCACAAGGCCCTGGAGAATGGAATATTACTCAGTGTTAAAAGAGAATAAAACTATGGCATTTGCAGGTAAATGGATGGAGTTGGAGAATATCATGTTAAGTGAAGTTATCCAAACCTAAAAAAACAAAAAAAACAAATGTTCTCTCTGATAAGTGGATGCTGATCCATAATGGGGAGGATGAAGCATGGGAAAAATGGAGGAACTATGATTGGCAAAGGGGAGGGAGGGTAAGGAGGGTGCATGGGGGCAGGAAAGATAGTAGAATGAGATGGACATCATTACCCTAGGTACATGTATAACTGCACATATGGTGTGACGCTACATCGTGTACAACCATAGAAATGTAAAGGTGTGCTGCAATTGTGTACAATGAATCTAAATGGATTCTGCTGTCATACATACCTAATTAAAATAAATAAATAAATTAAAAAATAATAAGAGCTAACATTGACCATGAGCATTCTGAATTATTTCATCAGGAGGCACATAGGAAGCAACCCGGCCTAAGGATGGGGGGGAAATTATCTAAGCTCGTTATCCCTCACATTCCTCATATAAAAAGGGGGATTAATTGTATTATCTCTCCCAAGGGGATGTTTGAGGATGAAAGGTGATAATGCATGGTAAGTACTTGTTAGAATGACAGGTATGCAGCAAGCACTCAACAAATGCTAATTCTAATTATTTAAAACTCCTCAAGGCTGTAAGAGAAGCTGCAATGCAATTTATGGAAAATGTGAATTCAACACAACTTTTCCAGAGGCGTGTCTAGACCTGCAAACTGAGGTCTACCCAGAATCTCACTGCAATCTACTACTTCTCTACCCAAGCAAGAATGAGTAATGAAAATGTTCCTCTAATGTCTTTCTTTTCTATGAAAGATGCTACAGAAAGATAGAGCATTGTAATCCATAGTGCCCTGTATAAAATGGGGATTCTGTAGATGATAAACAAAAGTTGAATAGGAAAAAAAATCTTGGCTCTGTGGAGTTTCTGGTCTAAATGCATGAAGACATAACTCGCAGTTTAACTGATCTCATTTGAAAGATGCATTTCTGAAACACACCACTTATCGTTTAGGACAAAGGATGCAAAAGGAACAGGAAACTTAAATATCTCCGGAGGGAACGTTTTTTCTTGTTAGACTATGTATATAGTGTACAGCTAAAAGCCTTTCTAATGACAGTGCTGGGGAATGGAGCCTACCCAGGTGTGGTAAGTTATGTACTTTACATCTGACTGTACAATTGCAATGATTTGTGGGACATGATTTGATCCATGGTATTTCCAAATCTATCTCATGATGAGTTGAACTTAGCAGCTTCTGCTCTGTAAGCACGTCAAAGCTTAGGATGGTCGGGGAAATTGTATTTAGTTGAGTAAGATCTATGATTATAAAGAGGAAAACCAGGACCGTGTCCCTGCAAGAGTCTGACAATTCAAATTAAGGGGGGAGAACTTGCCTTTCTTCCATTTTGAGAACAAGTGGAATTAATTCTAGCAGAAAGCATGGCGACTGAGATGGGGGTTGGGAGGATGCTGATAAAATAGGAAATAAATGAATAAAATGAAGAAAATTATAGTAGTTAAATGAGGTGAATGTCAAGTAATGAGGTAACTTCCAATCATACCTCAAGTCCAGGTTTGAATTGGTGTTGTCCTTCAAAATTACCTTGAGAGCAGAGATCTGTATTCCAGGGGTATTGCCACTGCTCAGAACAGCTTGAGCATGGCTCCTGGAGGTTTTTCTTGTTACTCTTTTTGTAGAGTTACTATAATTTCATAATGATGACAGACTATTACATTACTTCTAACACTCTGCATATCTGTAAATAGAAGGAATATCATTCTGTGGATCAATGCCCCCTGATGCTAGCCTCTTTGCATCTCTCCTTTATGAGCCTGTGTGGGATGACTGCCTGGTGGGGATGATCTGACTACAGCTCTTTTGTCTCAAGTGCCCAGGGCTTGTGAAATTAAGATTGGACAGGTCACACATGGGCCTAAGTGAAGGTCTAATTAAAGAGTTTGAAAGGCACCTGAACACCTGCAGGAAGTTAGGAAAATAATTAGATTTATGTTTAAAAAGATTATTCATGTAATGCCCAGAGGCTGACTAGTGTCTAGAGCTCAGGAGCTCTTCAGGGCCAACCTCTAAGCTCTGGATAGATCTCCTTTAAAAAACACAATGTGTGGAGGTTGGGGAACCTGGGAGCAGAGGCGTTTTGGAATAGCTTAGGGAATAAAGCTCCTGACACCTTTAAGATCAGGTGCCCGGGAGCTGTCCACAGGCCGGTGCTGAATGGCGGAAGCTAGGAGTGAGCTTCCCGGGTGAATGCAAGTGGAGGTTGGGGTTCGTGCCCCCCTCGGGAGTGGAGGGAGGGGCTTGGCTTTTATTTGCCTTTGTCCATTTCATTTTCCTCTTTATTTCTTTTATTTCTCTATTCTCTTCCTTTTCCCATTTTCATTTTGTGGCAATGCAGGTAGCATAGCCCACTCTCCTGAAAGGAAGCGGGAAGAGTGGGTGGCTGCTGCTCATCAGAGACTTCTCCTTATGAGGAATCAGCAGAACACTGGTGACAGTTAACTAATAAAAACCCCACTGTTATCTTAGGTTTGCATGACTGGCTATTATTGTTAAATTGGCCATCGCAGACTGCGGCATTGTGTGTGTGGGTGAGGGGGAGTATTGTCTTTATTGTATTATAGTTGTTATTATCAGTTATTGCTGATTAGGCATCTAATGCAGGCCAGGCTCTTCACCAAGTACTTTACTTTTCCAAACTTAAGAGGAGACTTATTATCTCTGTTTTATAGAACATGACTTGAATCAGAAGTTCAGTGGTTGTGATTTGTGCTATGGGTTCAATACATTATTACGAAGGCCACAAACCCAAGGGACAAGGATGAAAGATCAGAAAACAAAATTCATTGATACCTACTATGCATGAGTTCTTTGGACAATCATTCATTTGGTCTCATAGCAATCCTGTGAAGTTGTACTGTTGTTATTCTCATTTTAAAGATGAGGAGGCTAAGGTTCAGAGAGGTTAAGTTAAGGGGATGAGGTCACACAACACATACTGGCTGAGTCAGTTTTAAAAGTTGGGACTCTCTGATTCTAAAGTCTAGACTCTGTCATCCAGAGTTTCTGTAGTTTTATGGGCCAGTTACAAGTGCAATCTAGTTTGCTTTCAGCTTGCCTCATTCTCCTGCAGTTCCGTTTTCTTTGGGTCTCAAGGCCTCCCATATCAACTCTAGCTCTGAGAAGCCTGCTTCTAACACATGTTGGTAGCATGCAGGCTCACCACCAATGGAGGCTCTCTTGTTTTCTGCAATTGCACACTTTTTGGGTCATAAGGCATCCTCAAACCAAGCTAGCCTTTGTCTGAATTCCCGCTGGACAGTTTGGTCTCAGTCTCAATATTGAAAATGTCAATCTGGTACACAGCCTTTACAAGAAGGAGGAAGGCTGAGAACAAAGTCTCTTTCACATGCAACTCTGGTGGATGGGAGTGAATCCAGTCAACATCTTACTTGCTTTAAATTCCCTGGAGTGGCTATGAAAGAGAGAGGTCTTGCTCGATCAAGGAGAAAAAACCCTTTGAATCATCTGAATTAATTCTGCATCTCCCAGGAGGGAGGACTCTGCATCACTCTCTTATTCTCCATCCCTGGTGCCCAGTCTCACAATCCCAAAGAACAAAAGAGGAGTCTGTGGTGAGTAGTGCCCAAATGTTTTTTTTTTTTTTTTTTTTTGCACTTTAATTAAATCCATTTTTCCTGGGGTCACTGCCTTGGTATTTATGGGCTTTGATCTTTAACCCACACACTGAAGGAGTGGGTAACTTGTGCTCAGAGTAAGGAAGGTGCCTTCTTCCTGTGCCAGCAGAGCTCCAGCAATGAGCCCTTGGATTAGCAAACTCCGAGGTTGGGGGAGACTTTGAAACCTAGTTTCATCCTTACAAAGCTGCATGCTAACTGGCTTCAGCCTCCACTTTGCCTTGAGCCCTTGACCTTCCTATATCAAAGGTGAATCCATCAGATGATAATTTGATCATGTTTTAGGAACTAGTATGGAGTTGCTCTGGAGTGTAAGGTTCGATGTTTGGCTTATGAAAGATTTTTTTTCTTTTTCCAGTCTATTTGTCTGTTCCCTTTTTAGAAATGACCCTCTCCTGCTCTTTGGTCAGGAAGGGGTCAGCACCAACCACGAAGTGTTCAGGATGACACAGCAGAGTGTCACATGAGTGCTACTGTGCCGGGCTGTCTACACAAGCACTGCTTGTTCCAGGCTGACTGCAGGTGGCAGAGCAGTGCCATCCTGGGGAGACAAGTGGCAGCTAAACTCTGTGGGTTACTGCTCCATTTCAGTGCCATGCAGAGTTAACAACCTCCTAGCCCAACTTTCTCCATTTAAAGGCGAGGAAACTGAGGTTCAAAATAGTGAAGGTCACAGAGACCATTAGGGATAGAATCCAAACAGAAACCAGGACCTCTGGTAGAAAGTCTCCTGTTTACTGATGAATTTGTCATCTGCCTTCATCGACCTGCCTCAGGACCTGACTCCACAGAGAGTGGGCTGGGTCAGGTCTGGTTCCAGTCCTGACTCTGATGCCTGGTGGCTGGCACTTCACATCCCTGCTTCTTGTCTTATCCCCTTGCAAAAGGAAAGCAGTGGGGATAGATGATGAGGCCTGTCCTAATTCCTCGAAGGTTTTATTGTTAATAAGGAGAAAAGAAAATACCAAATGGGAAAGTAAAATAAAATGCACCAAGTAAGAGAAAATGCTAAATACATAGAACGTCTGGATCTTATTTGGGAGTAATGTGAATTGCTCAATTTAATGTTTTCCTACAGATAGATACTGGAGGCAGCAGATCAGACCAGATTAGAGATGTGGGAGATGAATGCCATTAGCACCCAAAATCCCTTGGAGAATCCTGTGCTCCTGGTAAAACCTGCAGAAAGTGTGCACATCTACATGTGTGTGCATGATTGTCCTGGGTGAAAGGCATGGGGCCAGGGAGGGAAGACATGGCACCCTTCAGCACTGTTCCTGGTAGAGAGCAAGGAGGTGGAGAGGACGGGGAGAGGCCCACCTGTCGGACACGTCGAGGAGAGGCAACACTGTCCACCGCCACAGGCTCCAGCCTTCATTGGTGGCAACGTGCCAGATCATCCTGCTTTGCTCCTTCCCAGTTTTGTTCTCTACTAGCATCAAGGACACGTTTCCCCTCAGGACTCCACGGATGAGCCAGGACATTCGGAGCTGCGAGGGAGAGAAGAGCCAAAAGATGAGTGTTAGCATGGAAAGGAAACCTTAGGTCCCCTTGTTGGGCTATCAGTGGAAGTCCAAAGGATTTTTCTGGAGACTCAGCTGAGGTTGGCCCAGTGAGGACAGCAGGGCACCCACTGCCTGATCTTGCTCATTGTCTCCCAACGTGGCTTTCATTAAGTTCAAAGAGCTGTGCAGGCACGAGCTGTGGGCAGTACTGGAGCTTTGTTCAGGTTGACAGTCTAGATTTTACAAGATTCTTTCTTGGAGGTAGATCAGTGGAGTGTTCAGTGAATTTCCTAAAGAGTAGCTAAAAATTTTTGTTCATGGCCCCAATCCACTTTGCAATCTTAGGCAAATGATTTTTTTGGACTCAATTTCTTTGACTAATTTAGGTAAAATAGATTTTTATTCCTTCCCCAAAGATTCCAATGCTCTTATTTGAACAGCAGGAACACATTGTGTATTAGTTAACTGGAGATCCTATGACTTGGTAGGTAAGGTCAGACAAAACCCTTTATATCAAGATGTTTTAATACAGTGTCTTCCAGAATGAGGGTGCCCGTTTTTCCAAAGGAAGAAGGGAACTTCATCCCAAATGAAGAGAGAGTGGTTTCATGACACCTCAGGAAACATTTGATACTTTTTGCTTGCAGTTTGGGGAGCAGAGTGGGTTAGTGTCTATCTGGAAAACTCAAAGTTTTTCTATCTGGAAAACATAAATCCCCAGAGTTTCCTTAGGCAAAGAAATTCATGAATGTTTCACAGTCTAGAGGGGAGCCAAGTACAAGTGGGTCCTGTGGGTCATTTTAGATCTTGTCCAAGAGGGCTACACCGACCATAGCAGAAGAGCTGCTGGTACCTTGAGATGCCCAAGGGCAGAGGGAGAAAGAAGTGACCACCTGTAACTGAGACAAATATGCTCTAGTCAAGATGAAAGACCCTAAGTCACAGTGGAGGTGGTGGGAGAAAGGTAGTTCTCTGAAGGAACTACAGAAGTGTCCCTGTGAGAAACAGTAAGCCTCGAACACTTGGCATGTGCAGGGAACACCAATACCAGATCCCAAAAATGTCCCAGCCAACTAAGAGTTTTCTTGGTCCCTTTATGTTTCTTTTCTTATACTTACAACCCTGAAGGGTCAGAGGTCAGCAAGATGACAGAAGAGGAGGAGAAACTGGATGGGGAACCGGAAATGTCACTGATCACACCCTTCCCTGATTTCAGGCTGTCCCGCTGCAGCAGGACCAGTTACGGTCATAGCAGGGGAGAGAAAGAAGCCCTAATTTTAGATCAAGGTTGAAGTTCTGACTGGCACCACATTTTGATTATAAAATAAGCCAGTGTTTTGTGATTTGAAGAAACTGGAGAACAGTCTGTGTTACCTTGGAGTGACCAGACAAGTAGGGGGGTCTGACTGAGTTTTCACCCAGGACCCCATACACAGAAGCTAAGTGAAGGCTCTGAGACTCCCCGACACCAGTTTATCTGCAAGATTTACACCTGCCTTACGTATTTCTGCTCCTGTACTTTTGATCCTTCCATTTCTTCTACCTCCACTTTTCTTCTCTCCATGTTAAAAAAAAAAAAAGGACATAGATTTCCTTTTCAGGAAGCTTTTCCTTACCATTCCACTCAGAAACGACTTCCTCTTTCTCTGAAGTCCTATCACTGAGGTGACTGGGATCCTCAGGGGACATGCCTTGTTTTTCCTTACGGTAAGGAAGGAACTGTCTTATTTATCTTGTACTCAGTGACTGTCAAGCTTGGGCACATGGTTGGAGCCAGTCAATGTCAGAATGAATAAAACGGTATACAAACATAGGCAGCCACTCCTGTCTTTACCAGGTTCTCAGCTCTGGTGAACCAACTTTTCATCCTCTGAAGCTTATTTGTACTTTCATGCATTCTGGAGATCAGGTTACAGGGAAGGGGAGAGAATCCCTATTTCTCAGCCACCTGACGATATTCTAAATTGCCCAGTTCTCATTGCTCTTAGGAAATATTCAGTAAGAAGCAGAGTCTGCTAGTGACATGAGCATGTCCATGAAAAACAGCCCTGTCATGTCTATGGGGGGGCCAGCTGACTGCTGAACTTTCTCATCTTCCCACACTACATTTTAGGCAAGTTAGGTTGTGAGAGAGTGGTGGAGAGAGACCCCACATGATGGTGCTAAGGCTCCGGCATCCTTTATCCTGAAGAGGTCTGCCAGGAGCCTTCTTGGTTGGTATCAGCCCTTGAGGGAGATGATCAGCTATTGATTCACAAATATTTACTGCAGACCTACTCTGTGCTGCATACTGTGCATATCTTCCCTGTGCTCACGGACCTTATCATCCAACCAGGAAGTTAGAATTTAAACTAATAATTTCAAGTGTCTGAGGGTAACCAAAGATGAAGTAATTGGAGCCACTTGATAGCCAATGCAAAAGACATAAGACAATCAAAGCATCGATATCATCAAGCCTAGGGTAAGACAGATGCTGGGCCCAACCGTTCAGAGCAATGAATAGATAAGAACTTTTTAAAATTAATTTTCCTTTCATCTTTTTTTTTGTGATGCTGGGGATTGAACCCAGGGTCTCACATATACTAGGCATATGCTCTACCACTGAGATATCTCCCCAACCCCTCCTTTCATCTTATAATAATACCACTTATGGTTTATAGCAGAAAACACATATCTAGGGCCAAAACTCAAGCCAAGGCATACACTGTCTGAGCTTCAACAATGTTGAGTTCTAGAAATAGATACAAAAGTCTTGGAATAAGATTGGCAGTCAATAAGTGGCTAGTAAAGTACATTTAGGATCATTAATTTTTTTTTTTTATCTGCTGAGTGCTCAGTAAGGATATACCCAGGCAGATGCTCTTCCTTAAGACAAGCATCCCACAACCCACTGTTTTTGCCTTGGACATCCTTCCAAGTTCTGCCTATAAGAGCCAGTGGGTGACTTGTTGATCAGATTGTGGTCCTTGGACCCATGTCTTCAATATTACCTGGGAGCTTGTTAGAAATGAAGAAGCTCTGACTGGGCCCCACACCTACTGAATTAGAATCTGGAGAGAAGCACTGAGTTAGAGAGCAGCCTCTGGAACTCTACCCTAGTGCTCCTCTGACTCATTCACCACCTTTCCAGAATGTACTGGAAACAACTGCCCTTTGCATCAACACTGATTCTTCAGGGGCTCATTTGATCATCTCATTTCCTGGCTTGTTCACTCTGTCAGAACTGGGAGTTCGTGCTCCATGGTTCGAGTGCATTAACTGTGTGACCTTAAGACTATGGCTTAGTCTCCTCTGAGCCTGTATTTTGTTACAGATAAACTTATGATCGTACTCATACTTTCCCTGCTCACCTTAAAAGGTGGTTATAAATAATGGGTGAGTTAAAGAATGTTAAAGAATGTGTAAGAGCCCAAGTGAGACTGTGTGTGGCATGGGGAAACCAGTGGTTTCCCATCTGGGCTGCAAATTAGAGTCACCTGGGGTGCTCTCCAAATTGCCAATGTGTGGGCTCCACCTGAGAGATTCTGATTAAGTAGTCTTGGTTAGGTTCTGGACATCAGAGGCTTTAAAATCCCTCCAGGTGATTCTAAAGTGCATCTTGGGATGAGACTACTGGGGAGATGGGACTACTTAGTGCAGAAAGTAGCCTGGCCCTCTCACTGAGGGGTCCATTTTCATCCTAGACTTTGAGTTTGAAGCTATTCTTAATTACTAAAAAAATGGCTTAAAGTGTGCCCACCATCACCAAAGTGTAGAGGGGGTGATTCTTCTATAGAGAGGAGGACACAGCCCTCCACAGAGAGTTTTCATGAGGTTACCACATCAGCTCCAGGCAAAGACTGAGAACAACCCAGAAAGTGAGGCACCCCTGGGCTGAGGGTGAGCAGAACTGACCTGAGCCAGACCTTGCCTCTTGCTCCTGCAGGGCAAGGTTCTCACCAATTTCTTAATTACTAGGACAGGAGGACTGATGTCAGGTCTTAGTGAGAATTCCTTATTAATCACCGGTGTCAAGGGTGTAGAGTGCTCTGGTTCCTAAGGCAAACTGCAGTTCTGAATCCGTCTCAAAGGCTGACATTTCTCCTATCTGGTCCTAGGTGACAGAGCTCCTCTGATGTCATCCTAATTATCCATGCCAAGGACACACAACTAGATCTTAACAGTAAGATTCCAGTGCCCAACTAGGCACAACACACTCTTGAAAGTTGATCTTCACACCCATTTCTATCTTGTGTCTTGTAGGATACAAAACCACTTATTTATTGAATGCCACAAAGCTGCACCAGGCACTTATACAGATGCTTATCATTGTACACTCACAGCACCCCTTCATGTAGCTATTGTTACTCCCATTTTTCAGAAGAAGAATCTGAGGCTTGCAGGGGCGAAGCCAGTCCCATGTGGGCCCATATGCTGTGGACCTGGGCTCTACTCTCTGTTCTACACTGTTCCTACCATACTTTCAGAGCTATGCACACTGAGCATGTTATGATAATCTTTAATGTATCCGGGGTCTATTGAGAAGATTTTCTTGATTCTTCTTGCTCACAGTGTGGTCTGTGGAGCAGCAGCAATGGTATCACCTGAGAGCTTGTTAGAAATGCAGGACCTTAGGTCCTGGTCCAGCTCTACTGAATCAGAATTTATATTTTTACAAGGTCTGATCTGAGAAACACTTTCATATTGGAGGGATTAGGGGGATAGTGGATTTTCAGCCATTTATAACTCTAGTCTCAGTGTGTGTGTGAATGTGCGTGTGTGTGTGTGTGCACGCGTGCGCGTGTGCACATGTGTGTTCATGTACATATCTATTATATTTATGGGAAATAACACTTGTTGGAGCCTGTAACAATATAATTTTTGATTCTCCTGGACACATCCTAATAGACATAGGTTCTAAATGGCAGCTTTTGAATAATAGACTCTTTTATATGCAGACAGCAAGTGAGACAAGTGAAAAGAAACAGCACCAAGAGCACGCCACCCGCAATTATATCTCCTGGCTCCAGCTGGCCCTTTTACAAGGGCCTTTTTTCCCTGCCTCTCTGTGGGGCCTGATAGACTTTCCAATTATGTGGGACCAGTGTTTGTCGTTTTATTAATTAAAGTCCTGTATGTAAAGCAGGAGCCTCATTGTGGCTAGGCCTCATGCTATTATTTCTCTCATGGCCCTTTCCTCCTCTGGAGGTAATGACTGCAATTTTATGTCTAGGATGTGGCCCGTGTTTGCTATGCACTCCTCGTGGCAGTTTCAGAATAATCTCTTGAACTCATAAGAAAATATCATAATGCAATTTAGCCTGGAAAGGGACTCAGTGGTATCTAATAATGTCCGTACTGCACGTCATACTCGCAGGGGTAGGGGACACTACAGGTGGAGGTGGTGGTGAGGTTTGCCATCTCTCAAAATTTATGAAGGGCTGCAAGAGTTCCAAGAGTAGAGGCAAAACCCCAAGGATGGATGCGCACCCAGTGTGCATTTCACCCCAACAGAATGAAGCGTGTCTTAGCAGCCAGAGATGTGCCAAGATGAGCTTGCTTGGCGGGTGACAGGTAGCTTGGGTACTCCCCACGCTGGGAGTCATCTGGAAGACAAAAAGACTTCATGATCAGGATTGAAATTGTTATCAGGGGCCAAGATGGGGGTCAAGACTCCCCTCCAACCTAAGATGCCACAGAGTTTTGATTCAGGGTAGGAGCTTGTAATTTTTAAGATTCCCTGGTTTCAGCATGGTATATTATTAGGAATATTGACTCCCTGAAAAATCCAATGTTTTTGTTCACCATCTTCTAATTCACCTGGAAAGAATAAACACCAGCTTTCTAGCTATAAATAGCCTAATGAAAAATCAAACCAACACAGCAAGAAGCTGCCCAGATGCAGATTTTTTTTGATAACAAGCAAATAAAATGTGATGCTGGCAAGTACTCGCAATTAGAGACGCTTAAGGAATGCTGGATTCCTGGTCATGCTGGAGACTTAAAAGACCAGAATCCTTTCTGAAGGCACCACCTCACATCTTTCTTTCTGAGACATCACATTGAAGCCAAAGGATACCCAGCTGGGGACATCCATCTGACCCCTTTGTAAAAACATGGAGGGAAAACATGAAGGTTATGTATATAAAAACAACAACATTGGAATCCCTGGGTGGTGAGGTTATAGAGTGACAGATATTTATTTTTTCTTCTGGGGTCTTTTCCAGATTTTTAGTCTATAACTTTTGAAAACTAGAACAGAACTATAGAATAAACTTAGAATAGAGATTAAAAGCATGTTTATGAGGAATAACATTGAAATAGAAAAATGTAAAATGAACTAGGGAGATACGAAATACTTAGATGATATGATATCAAATGTATGTAAACCCTTTAACTACAGCCATGCTTGGTTCTCTCTCCCTCTCTCCCTTTCTCTGGAAAGAAGTGCCACCATGGTGATAGGGGTTGTCTTTTGTGGGGGTAGGATTATGGGCAATTTTGCTTTTCTCATTTATACTTCACTGTGTTTTCCTAATGTTCTACAATGTACTGCAGAGTACTTTTATTATCAGAGAAAAACAAAAGAGTGCTACATTAGAAAAGGCAGCAATGGAGGACTCGGGTGTTGTTGGAAAGTAGGAAAAGAGAAAACCATCTTTTCACCCACCTTGGAGTGGATTGAGTTCTCTGGCCTGAGTTGTGGGCTTAGTGAGGTACCTAGAGTGGGGGGAGCTCCTGAAGGACCAGGTAGGACAGCACTGTGGACAGAGCATGGGCTTTGGGAATAGAGCGGGCTGGTTTTCATTTATTACAGAATATTTCAGATCTCAGTATGTTCTTCTATAAACTGGGGCCAATGTGCTTTCTCTAGAGAGCCACCGCAGTGCCCACATGAGCAAAGACATTTCACAAATGTCAGTTCTGTTCTCTACTGGAAAGGGCTGGTATGGAATACCATGTTAGAAATAAACAGCTCACAGAAAGTCAGAATAGGATAGTATAAAGGATGCAAAAGTCTCCTCTGTGCCTCAGTTTCTCTGTGTGCATTGGAGATGATGCTGAGAGCAGATCCATTCTATGCAATGAAACTCCAGTGCCTTCATGGACAGCTACTGGAGGCATGTGAGTGTCTTCAGGGGCCCAGAGCCCCCCAGAAATGTTGATTCCCTGGCAGCTGGGGAGTCTGTGCTCTTACCAGAGTACTCTGAATCTGGGACCCGTGAATGTGTTATAATGATCACCAGTGGGAGTCACAAGGCGCTGTGATTACCATATCGCTTGAATGGGACCCAAGTCTGTGCCAAGGGCTGAGAAAGATTTTATTCACTCCCTGAGCCTTGACAATAATTCTTCATATGCCTCAGTTTCATTGTGTAATGGGAGAGGTATTAATTTTGAATAGCTCAGAGGTATTAAATTAATTATGTCCAACTGCAATTACAATTGCTGTTGATTACTCGAGCCCATTAGCATGTATTCTGGCAGAGTCAACCACGCCACAATAAGTAGTGACAGAATGCTAGGCTCCCCAGTGCCCTGCTAGCTCTAGATGCTGAGGTAAGAATTATTTTGGCTTGGAAATCTCAGTAGGGCCTCATTTGTTGGATCCTTGAGGGTCAATGAGGAGTCTTCTTGCTAGCCCCTCTCCTTAAGGGGCTGCACAACTAATTAATTAATTAATTATTGATTAAGTGGGTTTATTGGGCATGGTTTCCTGGTGTTGCTGCTAGTAAAATAATGCTCCTAACCTGCCCCCACATTGCTAATTGACTGAGAAGAGAAATAAGAACACGCAATGCCTGTTAGCAGCCAAGAAGAGGGACAATCATAACAATTGCTGCCATTGGCAAAGTATTGTGACGATTCCAAAGAGTTTGTACATTTTTATCTGATGCTGGCAACAACCTCAGGCAGCAAGTAAAACAGGTATTTTTGTCCCCAGTTAGGGATCTCAGTCAGATGAGTGGGCTAGAGCTTGGAATTGAAGCTCCTGTGACCTAAGACAAATCCAGTGATTTGGCTTTGGAGTTGGACTGACCTGGTTAAGGTTGTGGCTGTATCACTTACTATCAGGTTAACATTGGGCTGAACATAAAGCTCTTAGCCTCCGTGTCTACATCAGTAAAAGGGGTTCACAATTTCTTACAAGTCTGTTTGATAATGTGAAGATGAAGGTGAAATGTTCAGCACAGTGCCAGCCTTATTCTAGGGAATCAATATTTTACAAATATATCCTTAGCGGGGGTGTGTAGCTCAGTGGTAGATGCTTTCCTAGCATGCAAGGAGGCCCTGGGTTTGATCCCCAGCACCAACCAACCAACCAACAAACAAAACTCTTAGTTGGCTCCAAAGATAGTAAGAGTATCTTTCCTCAGCCACAGACTAAGGGAAGATTTCTTTCTCCCATGTTGCAAAGGCTCTAAGGAAGACTTTTTGGTTTGATTTTTAGTGTAATGCAGCTGAATTCTCCATAAGTAACCTGAAGACCAGAACCTTTCATACCAGAAACACTTTCTTAACATTCCTGTTGAATAAACATCTGACAGATATTCTGGATTCCTGTGGTCTGTCTCTTAGCTTGGCTGGTCACCCCGTAGGTCTGAAATCAGTGCTTGTTGTTTCACTGCCCTTCTGCGTCCCCTCTCGGTCACCCTCCCTCTAGGTGTCTGTGAGCTCACTCAAGCCAGTCGGTTGTACTCTGCTCAGGTTCGTCATCTGTAGAGCAGGGAAGGTTTCACTCATCACAGGGCAACCACGGGGAGGTGGAGAGGCTCTGTGATCCTTGACATTAAGGTAACTCTTACTACGGTGATATTATTACAGGTATGTGGGATGGTTGCCACTGGAAATCTAAAGTGGGCCTCATTCAGTGGGTCTTCAGGAAAAGCCACTTGGAAAATGTCTCAAGAACCACTTGAGCCTCTCCCTTTACCTCCAAAGCAAAGTGGCACATGCTTAGGCCCCAGGTACAGGCTTCCTAAGAGTATCATGTCCATTGCTGATGGTGTTGGCAGGTGCCAGAGCTGAGGTCCACCCAGTGTTTCAGGTGTGTTGTCAGCTTCAAGGTGACTCACAGGATGACAGTGTCATCTCCCCTCAAAGGGACTGGGAAGGAAGGCCCCCTCTGTCAACACATTGGGGCTACTTAAGGGTAAATGGTTGTTGTTATCTTTAGAAAACAATATGGAAAGGGAGGGCAGCAGGAAAAAAGGGACGTTTGCTGGACTGAAAGAGAGTGCTCCCCAGGTCCATGCAGGGTGGAGAAGGAGCTTTTGGGGATGGTGGAGAGTGGGGACAGGGGCCCATCTGCTGTTTCCTTGGACCCCAGTTGTTGAACCAGACCACCCTCACCCCAGTCCTGGTATGAACAGGCTACCAAGGGCAGAGCAAAGGCCAAGTTCTCCAGGTTCAGGCTCGTTGCATAGAGTAGGCTGTGGAATTGGTCTTGGAATTGCCACAAAAATCCAATAATGGTACTAGCAGACACAGGGTAGCAGGAACCGTATGTGCTATTTATTAAGTACCTATGTCTAGATCCAGGTGGGTGCTTTTTACTTCCTGTTTCACTTGTTTCTCCTGCATGTTCTGCAGAGGACACGGAAGCTGAGATGAGAGAGGCAAATTTCTCAAGGTCTTCCATCTAGAAAGTAGTGGATTCCTCCAAGGTCTCTGTGACCCCAAGCCACTGCTCTTCCCACTAGACCTGACTGTCTTGATGAGGCTCCTTTTGCCCTGGTTCTACCTGGCCATCTGGATTCCTCTGGATGAGAAGATGTCATGGCTCTTGGGCCAAGGGGCAGAAAGGAGGCAGCTACTCGAGCCTTCCCAGCCCCTTGAGGAGGGATGACACTGTTACCCCCCTATGAGTCACTCTGAAACTGACAGTACATCTGAAGGCCCAGGAGGACCTCGGCTATGACTTTCTCCAGATGTTAGCATCACCCTGCAGGAGCAGAAGGGCCCTGTGCTTCCTACTGGGCTCCAAATGACATCTTCCTGGGTGGAGAGTGGATCATCCAGAGAGATGTCATGCAGGCAGCAGGAGGTCCTGACCCTGGTCCCGGTGTAGGAGGAGGCATTTCCAAATGGCTTTTCCTGAAGACGTGCTGCATGTGCAGAGAGCAGTGAGTATAAAAAAACCGACGTGATTCTGCAATCTGCATTTGGGGTAAAATTGGGGGTTCATAACCCACTTCAATCTAATGTATGAAATATGATATGTCAAGAGCTTTGTAATGTTGTGAACAACCAATTAAAAAAAATAAAAATTAAAATTAAAAAAAAAATCCCTGGCAAGACCAGCTGGATTTGCCCTTAATTTAGGCAAGCACTGAGGCCTGCTGCTGGTCTTATTTCTGAGACGAGTTGCTGCAAAAGTGTCTGAGCATCAGAGGAGAGGGAGGCTGGCTGTCCATGGGAACTCTGCCTGATGGGTAGCTTCGTCTTTGTATACCTGACAAAAAGGACTTGGGCTTGGTGGGAGGGGAGATGAGTTTGAAGCTACCCTGGAATCCCCTCTAGCTTGGCACTGGTCGCTGACTATTCATGACGAGGGTTTCTACAACTACCGCAAAGTGTTGGTGTAGTGCTGTTTGACAATATAAGAACAGAGGCTGGTTTCAGGTTGACTCTGATAGGGACTGGCTTGTTCTGCGGGTGTGTAGTCAGCCATGGCACCGGAAGAATGGGAGAGTAGAGAAAGGTGAAGGGCAGCTTCCTTTACACTGGGTAGACGCTTGTTTCATGCAAAAGGTAGACTGGGTCCAGGAAATGACAACATTATTCAGGACCAAGCCCGTGAAGCCCCGGGATAGCTTCTCCTTCCTAATTAGCTAACATTAGTTGGACCACGCTGGGCTGCATACAATGAACAACTAACATTTGAGTCCCACGTGTGAGCAGCAGTGACCCTTGGCATCATGGGGTGGTGTTCTTTTTCTGCCTTTAGAGGTGAGGAATCCATGCTGGGGTGTTGGGGGCTTTAAACTGGGTGAGCATGAGGCTGGATGCTGTGGAGTGTCACATCTACTGCCCCTAATCTGAGAAGGAATGATCTGTCCTGGCAGAGCAGTGTGACAGAGCCATGCAATCTGGGTTTGGTCTTGGCTTGTATTTGCTGGTTTGGATCTTTGGGTACATTTCTTTCCTGTCCTGTTGACATGGGCAGCTCCCATTGTCTGGGCAGCCCAGCACACACCCTGACTCATAGCAGATATGTAGATCTGCTCTGTAAAGTGAGAGAATCAAATATTCCTGCTCATCCCCCTGGGCCTACCTTGTCGGGGCTTTGTTGGGGGGCTGCTAAAGCCAGAGCAGTCTACCTTTATTTCCTCCTCCATCTCAAGCCATCTTTTAATTATTATTACTCATATCTCCCTTTTCTTGCCTTTCCACAGGAGACTTTGCCATTGAATTTAATAAACTTTAAAAACACAGCAGTTTCCCAGCCGGAAAGTCTTCTTCCTCTGCTGGTGGGGAGGAAGCAGGGGCAAGCTTGAATAAGCCCAATCAGCAGCCGGGAGTGCCTCTCACCCTAGTCTGCCACTGAGTCACACTGAGAGGCTGGAGGGAGACAAGGCATTTTTCCGGGAATGATCACCACACCCTGAAAAGTCTTACAAAATCAGCCAGCGAGCAATTTACTAAAAATCTCCCTGGCCGCCAGCCTTCAGGGCTGCCACCATAGGGGACTTCTCAGTGGGGCTTTGAGCAGGGCTTAACGGATGTCAGAGGGCAATTCCAGATGTCATCTCTTCCCCTGCACCACTCTGGGCCCCATTTACTAGTTTTAATGACACGGAGTGTGGGTCTCCTTTCCCTCCAGGCCAGCACACCTGGAGGAACCTCACGGCCAGGTATGAAGCAGCCTACTGCAGCTAATCAGAGCCTCTCTCTTCACCGCTTGGGCTGACATCAGGGCAGAAGGTCCCAGCTGTGCTCCAGGATGCCAGCGTATGTGCAGGGAGGGAATAGGTGGCCCTAGCTCTGGCTAGGTATGAAAACCAGCAGTTGGGAACTGACCCCCATTAAAACAGTGGGTGACAACCCACTTCCTGGATCCCTAGTATTCCTGCAGCTCACAGGGAGAAACACCGCTTCCAGGTTTTTGAGAGGAAAGAAAATGAGGGAAGGCTACTTTTCCACTCCCCTCCCCCTCCCCCTCCCCCTCCCCTCCCCCTCCCCCTCCCCCCAGGCCTTGTTCTGGCCTGAGAACATGGTTTAAATTATACTAGTCACAGGCAGGCTATTCAAATAAAACAGAATTACAAACCACACGGGGCTTGTTGAGACAGTCAAGCTTCCAGGGTGTGTGAAAGGCAGGGGGAGGGGCGCAGACGGCCCCTGCTCCTCGCCTGCATCCTCTTTATTACCAGCAGCTGCAATGCTAGACACATCCAGGGTGTCTCAAAGCCAAGGAGGACTGAGCAGGTCTGACAATGCGCAAGCATATGAAAGCCACGGCAAGGTTCCCCTCCCCGGTGGCAACTTTAATTATTTGAACTGGAGCTCGGTGAAATAAAAATAAAACAAAATCAGAATACATTGTAAGGGGCTCCTCAGTTTCCTGCAGAGAATAGCATGTGGGGAGGGGGAATAAAAAAAGAAAAAGAGACCTCACAATGCTCTCTCTATTTGTGGCTGGGTGAGGCAGAGGTCTTTAAATATTCATGCCCCATGTGCAATTGTGCAGAAAAGGAAGTAGGCAGTGTCTGCTGCAGCTGGCTGGCCGGGCAGAGGTGGCAGCATTGGCTGCAGGCAGCTGGAGGGAGGAGGTGGGAGCTGGCCTACATCTGGAATGCCCCAGAAGCTGGGGTGGACCCAAGGTGCACCCTGGCTGTGTCTGCTCTTCCAGCTTCTCATCTCTTCTGTCTCTGATCTATCATTTCTAGCCTGTTTTCAGGTTCATCTTTCTGAAAGTCGAGTTATGTCACACTATTTGGGGTCACATGTAGTGAAGGCAAACTCTCTGATGGACCCCAGAATGAATTTCAGCCATATTTGGCAAGCACACCTATGGGCCAGAAAAATCTCAAAAATCACAACCAAGTTACCAAGGGTTAGGATTGAAAATGCAGAGTCCCAGCTGCATTTAGTGGTGCCACTCAGGAGGTCCAGGGTGGGGCTTGAGAATCCTCATTTATCACACTTTCCAGGTGGTGGCAGGTGGAGAAACATACTTAATAGTGAGCTTGTTCCTGGAAATTCACTGACGACGACACCAGTTCTTCTATGAGAGCTCACCAATGATTGTGGGGTTTCATGGAGGAACATTTTGAGATATTCTGCCACACATTCATTTCCTGGAGATCAGGGCTCATCTGTTTTAGAGAACATACTCCATGGTGGGCATCCGCCCTAGAGCTCAGGTAAACCAGCTGCCAGTCCCTGCTCAGACCCTCATTAGGAACCTCTATCCTTGGCCCTATTTGGCATTCACTTTTTTGCCCTCAAGCCACACAGCCAATGAAGACCCCTTGGAGGGCTGAGAAGGGGTCTGAGATAACCTCTCTCAGTTTCCTATAGTAATGCCACATCCATTTCCCTACCACTGGAGTTTGGCCAACTTGAGAGAAGAAAATCAACTTCTTGCTTTGAATCAAATAAATGGTGGGGCTTATAAACTTGAAACTATATATTTCTATTTTGGTTATTTATTCATTTTTTTTCCTAAAACATTGCTCCCAACATTGGGAGTTCAAAGGCCCATCAACATCAGACAAATGGCCTGAAAACTTGAATGTGAAATAATGTGAAGGTAAATATATATATAAATATGAATAATGTGAATGTGGGATGGACTCACTCCCTTCCCTTCATTTTACCTGCTGAGCCAAATTCTGGAAAAGGGCAGGAAACAGTAGAAATAGCCTAGAGCAAATTTGACCACAAGAAACATAAAGCAGACCAGTAAGAGAACATACCTGCTTCAGCTATTGATCAATGCAAAGGTTATTACAGAAGTGATGGAGTATCAGAAAAATATCACTTTTGCCTTGACATTTCTTTTTCTGAAATTAGGCTTATATTAAATCCAGTGAAGAATAAATTTTAAGACCAAATGCTTTTAAGGCTTCTCCCGTCCTCTCAGGTGGGCCAACCATCTGTCCCTGTTCAGATTTTCTCTTAAGAAGCCCTCCTTTCTAGGCACCTGCTCTGAAGCATCTGAGAAATACCAACAATGACTCGAATTCTACCATCTGCATCAGATAGCATGGTTTCTCAAATACAATTTGATTTAATGAATCCCTTTATTTCTGCCCAGACTTCTTCCAAAAAAAGGATTTAAGGTGACTCAGAGACCCATAAAATGTAGTAAGATAACATAAACTAGAAAATGGTGAGGAAGATGGGGCAAATGTTGAGTTGTAAAATCACCAGGAGTGGGGCAGCAACAAACTACATATCCTAAAGTCCTATTTTACTTACTAAGGGGGAGCCTCAACTTTAATTTGACCATTCCTCTAATTGAAAAATTCATTTATACATCTTTTTCATTCTTATTTGTTTTATGCCTGTGAGTCTTCATTTCAAAGCAAACTGGAGACCTTGAATTTCATCTCAGAGAAGGGGGAGTCCTGTTGTCTGTGCCTCTGCTGGCCAGAGCCTCTCATCTCTGAGATTTCTACCAGCCAAAGGAGGGGAAGTGAAGCTACCAACTTCCATAATGTTCACAACTTGAATGGAAAAAATTGGTCAGAGGGGGTGGAGCTATTTTGCAAACCAAGTCAGATACGGATTTTTTCCCCAGGTATCTCCCAAAAGAGGGCAATTGGCTGAGTCTGAGCTACATATTGGATTTCTATGATATGTGAGATGCAGGTGCCTTGGGGCAGCACAAAGAAGCCCCAGGCCTGCCCTCTGAGAGCTTGAAGTCTGATTTTTGGCTGATGCCCTCTTCTTTCTCCATTCTCTTTCTGAGTGTGTAGACAGGGTTCCAAGGCACTGTTGGCTAAACTATTGGAACACTCAATTTTGTGTCAGATACTCATCTCAGCCTTTAACATATATTAACCCATTTAATTCTTACCTCTTGGGGGCAAGCACTATCAAGTGTTTGTAGGTGAGGAAACTGAGGGAAGTCAATGAACTGCTCAACTGAAGTGTACAGCCAATCAGGATGGAACCTGTCTCATACTCAGGTCACTGATTCTGGAGTCTGTGAGCTTAATCACTGTGCCACGTTGGGGTCTTAAGTGCCTTTCTCGGCCTCTTGAGGATATGACCTTTGTATGTGAAGGAACATGACTCCAGGCCTCCGATCCTCAACAGAATGCCCCTGACATCTTAGAGAAATTTATGTAAATCAAACTTTTGATGCTTCATAATATTTGAAATGTATTATAAGAGCTCGATATTTCTAAAAAAGGTTCAGTAGAAAGTCTTCTGTAAATCATTGTTACCCTTCCCTGTTATGCCTTGGGAAATTTTTTCTGGGTTTGCTTAAATTAAGGTCCTACTGTGAATAGTTCAGTGCAGCTGAGTCTGGGCATTGAAGGTAAGATTCTCTGCAGATGGGGTTTAGCATGTTGTTGGATGCCACATGCCTAAAACATAGCAAAATGGCTTTCTTGTCCTGCCAGGAAATCAACCAGCCTAGCCGTGCAGGCTCCTTTCTTACTTGTGTGGGTTCATCTGGAAGAGAGAACTAGAGGAATACTGAGACTTGCCTCACACGGAGAGTTCTTAATTGGCGCAGGAAAGGTAGCACTGGTCACGGTGGCACTCTCAGAAGTGGAGACATCAGTCGTGCTGAGCGACAGGGCGTGGCCTGGGGGAGAGAGGAGAAGAATCTCAAACACCATTTTCTTGAATCAAGGGGCCCAGGAAGTGCAAAATTAACAGACTATTCATTTTTTTTTTTAAAACCAGCTTAGGAATGTCTTTGAGGACTTTGGTTTCTTACTTCAGGAAGCTCACTTGTTATTGTCAATGGCCCCAGCTCATGCAAAAACTTTCATTCCCAATTGTCTACGAGGACACAGCACCATATACCTGGTTACTACACTCCCAGTCCTCAGGACTTAACCCAGGAGCAGCCTGACACACCAGGGTTCCCCAGCCCGACACTCCCCATGACTGGCCAGTCTTCCATTTTTCTTTATGACCTTCACTCTCTTCTCCTTGCTCTGGAACCCAAGTCATCCTGTGGCCCATGTCCTGTGGCCCATGTCCTGCCCAGGGAGACTCATTTCCTGTGTTTGTTTCAGCACGCTTGGCCTGGAAAGCTGGGAGACCATAAGCTGCTGACCCCACATGGTGGCAGGAAGAAAGTCTCTAAACCTCCTGGAACTGAAGGGCAGTTTGGAGGTATCAGTGCCGTGGAGATGGGAGTCAGAGTGACCTCACAACTTTTTATTACTATTTCTTAAAATAATCCATAGGATGTACGATCTTTGCTTGGAAAGAGAAGGGTTTTGGTAAGAGGGTCTCTAGTTCTAAAAAGAGAAGGAAAATGTGGGGGAAGGGAGGAGGGAGTCCCCTCCCCTGCCAGTCCTATGCTGCACAGAGGTGGGCATCAGGGCCTGCCCAAGTGACCAGCTATAGGCCAAGGCTGGGCCATGGCTAGATAGCCTGGCCTTTCTAGCAAACTGACTGTGGGAGCCATGCTGTCCACAGACCCTCTCTGATCCCATGCCCTGCCAGGGCTGTGTCTCTAAATCTGAAGCCAGCCTACTCAGGTGTGAGTGGCTGTCTCTTGGCTGTGTGGAGGTCCTTGGTTCCTTTGGCAGTCAAGAAGGTGTGTGAGGAGGGGAACATAGGATTTGCCAGTTAAAGTCAGGGATGGGGATAAGGGGATGGCTATGGAGGCTGGGCCTCAGGGAATGAACCAGATGCAGGGGCACGGTTTCCAGGGCACAACCTGGCAAATGACTCAAGGCCTGCTGCTGTGCCTCAATCTTCTCAGTCATGGAGGGGGGCTATGGCTTTCTCTGCCTCTCAGGAAATTCGTATGCCTGACTCATGGTTGGACCTCAACAATCACTTGAAAAAAAATGGATTATTATTGTTACTGCTATCTTTCAGTTTAATCCTTTACTAAAAGATCTCATTTTGAGTAACAAAAGGTGATATTGAGCTTGGCCTGATTTAATTGTTCTGCAGGAAGGAGGAGGGGATTGTGTGTGAGCATCCTCAGCAAGCTCTGGGCAGGCACCCTGGAGGGTGGGGTAGAGCTCTAAGTCTCTCATCAGTCCACGTGGACATTGGAATAGACATCAGGAGGGAGGGAAGAGAGGGGTACCTGGCTGGTCTTGGGACCGGGCGTCCTTTAGGGTCCTGACCTGCCACTGGGGCACATGGGGTGAGGGTGTGCCTTGGGTCCAGCCACAGAAGCTGTGCTCAAAGTTGCAGTAGAAACCAGCAGGGAGTTTACCTGTGGAGAGAGAAAGCACAGAGACACAGTCACTTCCAGGACTGCTAAAGGCAAAATATGCCAGTGTCAAGCCAAATTAGCCAGGCATGACCAAATTCTCTTCATCAATAACAGCTCCCCAGTCAGAATGCTGACTGCCTAATGATGCTGACTGTAATGAGGAGAAGGCTCAAGCCCCTGCTTGTGTATTTGCTGGTTCACAGTTTCCTGATTTTCAGAAAATAAAATAGTAATGATAACAATTCCACAGCATGGGTCACATCAGCCCAGTTTTTATATACAAGAAAGCAGAGGCTCTGAAATGTCAAAACACCTGAACAGGACTGGGCAGCTAGCAGGTAACACAGCTGGAATTGGAAGAGCACAGAATCCAGATTGTTAGCTTCTGGATTCTGTGCTTTTAATACAGATCCACTGTGAATGTTATCCCAGGAAAAGACAATGAACAGATCTCTAGAATACATTTCTTTCTTTTTTTCTTTCCTTCTTTCCTTCCCCTTCCCCTTCTCCTTCTCCTTCTTCATACTGGGGATTGAACTCAGGGGTGCTTAACCACTGAGCCACATCCCTATCCCTTTTTATGTTTTATTTTGAGATAGGGTCTTGCTAAGTTGCCTAGGGCCTTGCTAAGTTGCTGAGGCTGACTTTGAACTTGCAGTCTTCCTGCCTCAGCCTCCGCAGCTGCTGGGCTTATAGGAGTGTGCCACTGCACATGGCTAGAATATATCTCTAATGGCCGACACAATGACAAGAGCGCGTGTAGTTGGTAGTGCTAGCTGGGCTTGGTTTGGGTATCTCAAATCTCAAATAACCTCTGAGTGCTGAGACACACATTGTTCTAAACCTTCCACTTTCTTGCCTTATTTTCCTAGCAGTAAATTGAAGCCATACGACTAGTTCTAGGCCTTGAAGGGAGAGTGGTTCCTCTGGATGAGGCTGTGAAAAGCCCTTGTGTATACACCTTCAGTTCCTCTCTTTCCCTGCCTCAGCAGCTGAGGAATTCTTATTTCTGAGAGTGCCACTAGGATGACAACAGAGCTTCCATCAGCCTGGGTCCCTGAGTGATCCTGTGGAGCGGAGATCCCTCCCACCCTGATCCTCAGTGGTTGGGTTCTGGAAATGTGACTGTAAGCCATTGCAGTTTGGTGATGGATCATTATTGCAGCATAACCTGGCCTCACAATCCCTAGTCCTGCAGCTTCTGTCTCATCTGCTGGCTCAGCAGGATGGGTCCACAATCCTCTCTACACCAGACTGAACTCAGGTCCATTAAAGATACCATGGTCAGCCTTCTGGTCCATGATTCTTAGCCTCCCATGGAAGGAGGAGGAAAGGAGAAGAGGGTTAAAGAGAGCCCACTTTCTCCAGCTTCCTCTGAGAACAGCTCTGGAAACTCAGTGCCAGGAGCTACTGGGCCATTCCAGGCCCTTCCATGCTGTTCCAACAGCACCCAACGACTGCAGGCCGTGGTGTGGAGAAGCAGGGCTACCTCCCCACGTGAGGGAAGGAGCTCTCTAGCAGAGACACACAGTTCGCTCTGTCCTTCCTCTGTCTCAGCCTCTTGGCAGCTGCAGGCTGACAAAGAGGGCTCTACTGCTTCCTGGCTATGACAGCACCTTAGTGAGTTATTCTCATTTCCCCTCGATTCTCTGTGCATTTCACAGAGGCAGCATTATAAATTAAAACAGGCCGTCACTGACTTTGAGCATCTCTTTCCATTTATACCCCCCTGAAGAAATCATTTCCCCCATCCCGCATGTTCCTCTGATTAAAAATCCAAAAGCTAAGGAGATCTTCCTGTTTTATTTTCTACTCCCCCCTCAAGGGATCCCACATGCACTTCTTCTGCATAAACCAACTGGTGTCGGGAAGTGACCTTCCACAGAGCGTCCTTCCCAAGGGGGCTTTAAAAACCAAAGACCACGATGGAAGGTTCTGGCAGGTGATGGGCGGGTGGAAGAAGGGGGCAGGATGAGCTGAGGTTGCAAACGTATCACTCCCTCCTGACCCTTCAGGAGCTGGAGGGGGAACAGAGCCTGACTTTTGGGTACTGGCACCACAGTTGTACTGGGATCTGGACCGAAGGGCTCCAGTCCTAGCCTCAGTGACTAGGGGTCATAGTGCCTACTGTGTGACCTTAGGACCGTCCCTTCCTATTTTAGAGCCTCGGGTTCCTGACCTGTGAAATGGGGTAAGATTAGTGTCTGTTTCCCAGGACAGGTTTTAGGTCAAAATAAGGGAGTGTGGAAATACCTTGTAAACAGAGTTGTGCAAATATAAAATGGTGGTAGTATTCTTAATTATCATTCACGCCTGAGTGAGGGGCCCTCATCAGGGTAGGGCTCAGACACTACCTGGGGAGGGACAGACACACATCCCTTGGTGGCCTCTGGACAGGCCTCATCAAGGCTGCAGATGTGGTGGCTTTGCCATGTCTCCTACCAGGGCAGGAATGGGGAAAGCCAGGCATTCTCTGTCTTCTGGAAGCCCATCTTTGTCCTAGCTGGCCTAGGGGTCAGGGTAAGCTGGGAGAGGAAGCCCTATTTCTTTTTGGCTGATTGAATGAGGGCAGAGGGGGCAGGCAACATAGCAAGGCAGGTTCATGGATCCTTGATGTGGCAATTAAGACCCTGATGGGAGGAAGAGGAGCTGAGGATTCCCGTGACCTCAAGCCCAGCAGGGCAGCCATGCTCAGCAAGAGGCCACCCGAGGGAGCTGGTGGGGAGGGGCGTCAAAACATAGACCCCTGATGGATTAGGCCCAGTTTGGGAAATCAGTGCTAAGGCCAACGGCTCAGGGGAAGGTTGGCTCATAAAGTTGGGTCTAACAGGGTCATCTCATCCTTTTATTTTGGGGGGTACCAGGGATTGAACTCAGGGGCACTCAACCACTGAGCCCCAGCCCCAGCCCTATTTTGTATTTTATTTAGAGACAGAGTCTCACTGAGTTGCTTAGTGTCTCCCTTTTGCTGAGATTGGCTTTGAACTTGTGATCCTCCTGCCTCAGCTTCCTGAGCCTCTGGGATTATAGGCATAAGCCCAGTTTCAACTCATTCTTTGATGACCCTCTTCTCACTCATCCTGAGTACCTACTGAGTGCTTTGGTACATTGTAGGACTTCAATGTTTATTTATAGGATGAAATGGGAGGGGGGTGGATCTTTTAATCTCTTGTCACTCCAAATGGTGTCTGGGGACCTGTGTAGCTACTTGACCTGTGGAACGGTTAGAGGTGTGGAATCTGAGGCCACGGACTCAATTTGCATGTTAACAAGCGCTCCAGGCCATTCCCACGCACAGCACCTTGACATTCAAGAAGCGTTGCTCTTGCCCACCCCCTTCCTGGGTTGCAGCCGGTGTGTCACTGGCTGGATGGCAAGCTGGGCTGTGTGTGGGTCAATCAATCCCACAACATTTGGCAATGATGACACCTGATTCCACTCTAAGAGAGACGAATTGGTAGAGTCACAGAGATGTGACCTCAGCCACAACTGCAGGAGCTGCCAAGCATAAACTCCAGGCCAAATGACACTACTTCTTTTCCTCTCTGTGTGACAACTGTGTTAACATTTTTGATAAATATGTGTTATACATTTCCTTGAAAATATGGAGTCATGGGAAAAATGCTACAAGAAATACATCAAAATATTATGGTTATCTCTGAATGTCTGAGAGGGAAGATTATGGGCAATAGTTATTTTCTCCTGTGCACTTTTTCTAGATTTCCCAAGTATTTTACCACCAGCATGTTTTATTTTAAAATAAATAAGTAAACTTTTAAAAAACTGTTCTTGCCTGGCAGGAAGATCATCCCCACAAAACAGATGAAATTATTGAGTCCAAGGAGGGGCAGGACCTGTCTATAATAGCTGTGAGCTCTGGACTGTCAGGGAGGGAAGTGGGGATACCTGCCCCCTTTCCGGGGAACCACATGCCACTGAGGCTATTGGTTGGACACTCCAGGAATCCAGCATACACCCTTCCATAGGTTACAGGGTCTGGGATGTCTCACTTGGATTTGGTAAAATTTTTAATTGAAAATGTTGAAAAAGGTCTTATGTTCTAGATGAGAAAACTGAGACCTGGATAGTGAAGGCTAATGATCTGATCCTGACTTGCCCCTTCATAGAAGGGAGACCTGGTAGCAGAGACCTGGACCTCTCTGACTTTTCCTGGTCCCTCTGTCCTGGATGAGTCTGTAGCTAGATTTAGTGCTTAGCACTGCCAAATGCTGAGACTCATAGAACAGACGAGTCTCAGTGGTCCAGAGTGTGGGCTCTGGAGTCAGCCTGCGTCCGAGTCAGTGCTCAGCCTCTGGGTGAGTTTGGGCATGGACCGGCTTCCTTATCCCTGAGATGGGTGTGAGAGCATCTCCGGGGACTGTGGTGAGCATGAAATGAGTTAGCATTCTGAGCAGCTCCTGGCCCATAGTAAACACTCCATAAATGTTAGCCGCATTCTGATTGTTGTTATCCTCATGGGGATGGTGTCCAGAATCAACAGTGTGACGGGGAAAAAACAGCAAAGATGCCAGGGACTAGAACACGCACATAAGGAAAGAGATATTCACAAGAAGTTCTGCCAAGAACACAGTGGGAAAAAGACTGGACTACCTCTCCTTCTAGCAACTGATTTCTGTAGCAAAGGAATTATTGGGGGGTGGGGGTGGGGATTGTCCAGGGTTGAGCTGTCACTCTGAAAGCTGGTCAGAACAGGTTTTCAAATGTGGTTGAAAAGGCCACTGAGCCCCAGGCTCTTGCCCTCTGTACCCAAGTCAAGCTGTCTGAAGCTCAGAACTGGCCCTGGAAATTCATGATGGCAACTTCTGAAGTGGCGGGGAAATGCCCTGAGCTCACACTAATGGGCTGGATCCTGAAGGCTCAGTGCTCTAATCACAGCTCTGTCCTAGACATGCTGTGTGACCCTGAACAAATCCATTACCTTCTCTGTGCCTTCATTTTCCCATTTGTAAATCAGGGCATGGCCTGCCTGATCTGTTGGGAAGTGGGTATCAAAAAAAAAAAAAATTTCTTTTTAAAGGCAATTGCAAAATCACACAGCTCAGAGGCACTGCTGGAATACTGTGGACACAAATTAACTAGAGAGGCTCAGACAGACTACTGCTGCCAGCATTGTGGGCTGGCCAGCCTGCATTTCAGGCCACGTGTGTGGTAAAAACTCCGAGAAAGGCCAGGAGCAGAAACGTATGGGACAAACCAAGCACTTCCTGCAACTCTTCACTGAATTTTATCTAAAAATACTCTGCAAAAGCAATTCTGTTATAATTGCAAAACTTCATTTGAAAGCTTCATATAAAAATGAGGTTTTTAAAATTGAAAAATGAATGTCTCTATGGCTTCAATTAAGTGAGTATAATTGAAAACCTTTCCCCTGCAAGGAGTCCAGATGACTTGGGTGACACTGTTAAGATGTTAAAGCTATTTTGCAAACTTCTTCATAGGCCGGTGGTGTCTTAGGGTCTAAGTGTCTGAGAGGTAGGGCATTTGCTCCTGCCCGGTCCCAGGAATGAACATCAAAAACATTCTACAGCTGCTTTGGGTTTTTACAGCTTTGAGGACAGAAAACTCATACTTGTCCTGCTCCAGGATGTACCCCATTTCCTAGCTCAGCCTAGGTGCTCTATAAGCACTTGCAGTTTCTCTGGCTCTGCAGGAGTGACCTCAGGGGATGCAGCTGCCAGGAGCCCTGTGTTCATGTAGAGTGAGCGCTGGCTGGGTCTCCACTCTGCTCCTAAATACCAGTGTGGCCACAACTCACTTTCCTTTTATACAGCTCAAATTTCCCAACTCATTCATTCATTCCTTTCAATCATCCACGAGTCAGTGAGCACCTACACTGTACCAAGAATCATGAGGGATACTGGTGGGAAAGATGACCAGACCCAACTGCCCACAGAGAGACAATGGAAATCATCTCCACGAAACAGAAGGGATCCATGTTTACTAGAATGGCTAAAATAAAAGAACAGATAATACCAAGTGTTGGCAAGGAGGTGAAGAAACTGGAACCCTCATAAATTGCTGGTAGGCATGTGTGATGTTCAGCTGCTTTGGAAAAAGGTTGAAGAGTTTCTCAGATGTTCAATGCAGAGTTCAACCACAGGACCCAGAAATTCTATTCCTAGGTATATGCCCAAGAGGACTGAAAACGCCATGTCCGTACAACAACTGTACGTGAACATTCACGGTAGCGTTATTCACAATGACCCCAAACTGGAAACCCAAATGCCAATGAACAAATGAATGGATAAGAAAAATGTGGTCTATCTTTCCAAGGCAACAGTATTCTTCAGCAAAAAGAAATGAAGAAGCGATATATGCCACAACATGGATGAACATCAAAAAATGTTAAGTGAAAGAAATTCATCACAAAAGATCACATGGTGTATGTAGCCATTTCTATGAAATACTCACAATAGGCAAATCTACAGAAACAGAAAATGTTTGTTTGGTTAGGGCTAGTGGCAGGAATGTGGGAGGAAACTGGGGAGAGATGCAAGGGGCTCCATTTTTGGAGTGTTAAAAATGTTCTAAAGTTAGATTGTGGTAATGGTTGTACAGCCCAATAACCATAAATACCAAGGAATACCGAATTGTATATACACTTTAAAGGGGTGTAGGTCTATGAACTTTATCTCAAAAAAGCTATTAATAAAAGTAAGGGAAATAATTATGAATAGCAGGATATACTGAGTCGAGGGGAAAGGAGCTGAAGGAAGAAGACCCAGTTGTATTTTGGGGGATGTTCAGAAGTTTTTTTAAAATTGGTGCTTGAGGTGGTCTTGAAGAAGTGGGAGTGACTTGGGAGGGGACAGGATGCTTTGGGCAAGGGAGACCACAGGTACAAACCCAGGGGGGAATGAGAAAGCTGAGAAATGGTTTGATGTGGTTGGATTTGGGGTGCACAGAGGATGAAGGGTTTGAGAATGGCAGGTGGCTGCTGACAGATGGGGCTGGGAGAGCATGGGAAGTGGGCAGAGAGGGCTGCTAGTGTCACAGGACAGAGGTAGGGCTGATCTTGCGAGCTTTCTCTGGGCCTTAAGGATGCTGAGAGCATAACTTTGAGGATCTTGTTTGATTTTTAATGGATGTAACCACAGGCCACAGAGCACCGGGAGTTTCTAGACCACACCTCATGGCTCCATCTCTGGAACACTCTGTGTGGCCAGGAGAGCAGTCATCAGTGTCACTGGATGTCAGGAAGGCTGTCCAAGCACACATGCTTGGGGTGACAGGGACAGGAGAGGCACAGGGTGTGGGCCAGGGTGGGGCAGTCCCCGTCTACTCACTGCATAAGTGACCCTCGTCTTCTCCCTGGGCACAGTCATGGTGGAAGTCGCAGGCCTGCCCGAGCTGGAGGACTGTCCCATTCCAACATGTGAAGGAACTCTGCAGGGCCATCTTGGAGCCTGGGGATGTTCCTGGAGAGCACACAGACACACATCTTTGTCAGTTTGGGTGGTTCCAGGCACTGGCTGCCCTGAGAGAAGGCTGGAGGAGGGCCTGACCCTGCCCTGCCTTTCACAGCCCAAGGACGACTGTGTCACCTGCACCTCAACCTGGTCATACCCAAGGTCAAGACCAGCAGGCTGAGAGGAAGTCAAAGCCCCTCACACATGCCCAAGCCTGCTGGGGATCTCCCAGCCCAGCAACGGTGAGTGGCTGGTGGTTGATGTTTGGTCCAGTTTCCCCAAACACTCTGGGGTCTGCAGACACATGGTTTTGTGTCTTGTGCCAGATGGTCAGCCTCCAGGTGGCATCTCATCTGCACAGTCAGCTCTATCCTCAGGGTCAAATTCAGGGCACCAGCTGATGCCATGTATCTCTTCCCTGTCCTTGACTCCAGTGTGACTTTCTTAGTGAATTCTAGAGACATACACCACCTTATTTTGCGAAATGCAAAGAACACCCTTGTGAGAGTTGGACCCTCCGCCTGGACTGGCTCTTCCATGAATGTCTGTGTGAGGATGACCAAGTCTCTTGTCTATCTGGCTTCTGTCTTTCTTCCAAAAGGAGGTATTTGGACTATATCGCTAAGATTTATTCCAATTCTGAAGTTCTTAGATAAATCATATTATCCATGAGGGAAAGGAGAGGAGGTGAGTTATAATGAACTTATTAGCAGTTATTAGCTTCTATGCTAAGCATGATGCATTAGGATAATTAATTAGCCTCTGACCATGTGAGTCGATGCAGGCCCCACAGATCCAGCCTATAGAGAGGAGCTGTCTGCTGACTGAGTCGATAGCTTTGTCTGAGCAGCACCAGGCAAAAGCCTTGCTGGTGTCTCCTGCTACCCAGCTCTTTGTTGACAGGGGGTCTGGAAGCCTCTGCCTTCCCTGGAGATGAGTGGGAAGAGCCCCCACCTTAGTTGATCTTCTGAGAAGGCTGCCTAACCTTCTGCCTTGTTTTCTAGCTCCATTGCCATGTTAACTGGCGCCTCAACAATCACCTGAGCTGCAGGGCTGTGTGATGGTCATGGGATGGTGCACCCTATAACGTGCTAGCCATCCAGGTCCAGCCCACAGGTTCCACCTGCCACAACCTTCGCACATTCTTCCCTACACTTGTTTGGCCTTGGCTCCATTCAGCCTGGCTCTGGAATTCATGGACAACTTTCCATATTTTCCATCAAGCTGATCAAGCCTCTGGCCCTTCACCAGCTCCAGCTGGGCCTGCGTAGAAGGCATCTCTCTGGAGTCAGCCGGCTAATAGGCCTAAACAGCTGCATCGGAATCCCCAGAACCTAAGATGAATATGAATGTTATGGTAAAAGGAACTCTGCCGATGTGGGTAAGGCTTGTTAGGTGGAGAGATTCTCCTGGATTATCTGGGTGGGCCCAGTGGGGACACAAGGGTCCTCATCAGAGAGAGGCAAGAGAGTGAAAGTAAGAGGGAGAGGATGTCCCGTTCGAAGCAGGAGCTTGGAGTAATGGGAGTAAGGGGCCATGAGTCACTTGGGCAGGAGGCCTAGAGAAGCGGGGAGAGGCAAGGACTTGGATCCTCCTTAGTGTCCCCAGAAGAACCAGCCCCGCCCATCCTATAGTGAGCCTTTAGCCCATGAAACTGGGTTCAGACTTTTGCCCTCCCGAACCGTAAGAGAATAAATTTGTGTTGTGGTAAGCCATTAAGTTTGTGGTAGTTCTTTACAATAGCAATAGGAAATTAGTACACCATCCAAACCCAACTCCAGCTGAAATCACAGACAAAGGCAGCTGAGGTCCTGGTCAACTGAAGTCCATTGCAGCTTTAGATCAACTTCTTAGTTCTTTAGTGTGGTTTTGTGACTCGTTCTTTGTAGTTCTCTGATATTGCTACATCTGTGCTTCTCTTCTTTACAGGGAAGGAAAACTGCCACCCATCTGTCCCTGTGCCTTGAGATAACCTAAGACAGGGTGCCTTGAGATAACCTAAGTTCAGGGTTATGCATAATGAAAACTCACTTTCCTTCTATCCTGAATACCTTCAGATAACACGCAAGATGAAAATATCAAGGGAAGGGCAGAAACAGACTTCTGCTCATTCAAAAAGCCAAGATGTTAAATTATAGCTTTAATTTTGTGGGTCAATGTTCCTCATTTCCGTTGGGTCCTACTGGAAGCTGGCAGGTAAAACGCTTCCCTAGTAAAATCTTGTTTGGGGGAAGCTCAGTCTCTTCTGAAGGAGCAGAGGGGCTGCACTTTCCCCAGGTGCTGCCTATGGGGCTGTGCTAGGGTGCTATGGGGTATGTCCCAGGAATCAAAGGCACAACAGACCCAATACCTGCTGGCACTAAGTCTTGTAAGGACCAGGACAGGGAGACTTTATTATTTCGACTTTGTAGGAGGAAATGGGGAAGCTCAATGACATTGCATATCCTCTCTGCCCCTCTTTCAGGGCAAAGATATTGCTAGGTTTGTCCCCTTCCCCGCAGCTTATGCGGGAAACATATGTTAATGTTATTAAGAGGGTGGAAATTTAACCCACTAAGATTTAGAAGCAGGACCTTTGGAAACTGGTTAGATTAGGTCATTGGGGTAGAGCTCCCATGTTTCAATCTTGCTTGCTTTTTGAAAAAAGGGAATGAGAGCAGATAGACACAGATACAGTGTGCTCCTGCCATGACCTGATGTAGCCATGGGGAGCCCTTGCCAGAGTCTGGGCCATGCAGTTTGGACTTCCAGTTGTGGGCTAAATAAACTGTGACCAAATAAACCTCCTGTCTCTGTAAAGTAGTCTGCCTTCATTATTTCATTATAGAAATGAAAAACAGACTACATTGTTTAGGATAATAAGAAAAGTTCTGCTTCACATTTGCTTGGTGATTTCATTTCCAAAGCATTTTCGCCACTTTTGTGATAATTAAACACAGGTAGGTCTTTATTATTCTCACTCCCAGGCCTACTTCAGAAAACGGCAATAGGAAATTAATACACCATGTAACTCAAATTTAGCTGAAATCACAGACTAAAGCAGCTGAGAGCCTGGTCAATCAAAGTCCATCGCAGCTTTAGATTAAGCAAACTTAAAAACTTGTAAAGTCTCCCTCAACCAATGGGTTGTGTTTCATTCACCCGGGGCTTCCCACTGTACAGCTTCACAAACATATGAGCGTTTTCCACACTTATCATTCCCTGAATAGGTCTTACAGTTCCTTTTCCTTCATTCTAAAAACATAAACCCATTGTCTAAAGTTTGGAAGCGGAGTAAAAAGAAACAAAAATATCTGCCAGAATCCAGCCACTCACAGACCACCATTTTTAACCCTGATTTATCTTTTTTTTTCTTTTTTACAATATCCACTTTTCAGTTGTAGTTGGACAAATACCCCATTTTATTTATTTATTTTTATGTGGTGCTGAGGATCGAACCCAGGGTCTCAAACATGCGAGGCGAGCACTCCACCACTAAGCCACACCCAAGCCCATAACCTTGATTTATTTTTAATTTAATTTTTTCCTGCCTATGGTTTAAAAGTGTATACAGTCATGTCATATGTATATAAGGCCTTGAGATAGTTAAGATTATATCACGAGCTTTTCCAAGGGCTTAAAAATTCCCTCTATGAATTCCTTTTAATGGCTACAATCCAGTGTGGGATATGCACCATCATTATTTAAGCATTATTTAATGATTGGGCTGCTAGTCTGTTTATAATACCACTTTGAAGAATATCTTTGAGCATAAACCTTTGCCTGCATTTCAGATTATTTTCATAGGATAGATTCCCAGAGGTGGAATTACTGATTCAAAAGGTATAAACATTTTAAAGGCTCTTGATACATATCGCCAAATTGCTTTCTAGTAGTTAATCCAATTTACACTCTTCACCAGCTGTGTTCACATGGGCACGTCCTTCCTGCTTCATCCTGGCCAGCCTCGAGTGTTACCATAATTTTAATTTTTTACTGAAGGTATCTTCCTGTTTTATTTTGAATTTCTTTGATAGTGAGGTTAATTTTTTTTCACATTACTAGCATTTTCGTTTATTTCCCTAACTTTGATTTTTAGGAAAACCACTGTTTGTGCTGATTTATTTATTAGCCTCTTCTCCTTCAGCTCTTCCTCCTTCTCATCGTCCTCCTCCTTCTTGATTACAGTACTTGGCGGTAGAATCCAGGGCCTCATTCATGGTAGGCAAATGCTCTCCCACTGAGACCCCCCCCCCCCCCCCCAGTCCCTTTATGTTTCATATTGAGTGGCGGGAGATCATTAATAAGGAAGTAAAAGTATATCTGATATGTGTGACATAGCTTCTATTTGTTTGTAGTTATGTGTATTTTCATTCTGCTTATAATGCACTTTAGATAAGGGTATTTACAATTTTTATGTAATCTGAACCTCTCCAGATTTTCCTTGTTGATTCCTCTTTTCCTATTCTTCCCTGCCCTTACCCGCCTTCCCTTTACTGATTTCTAGATACTTTGTTCCCTGAGGGATTATACAGTCACCGTTGACTATTTTGGGGTTGCCCACCTCTAGGGGTGCCTTCTCACAGCACCTCACCTCTCAGCAATGGAGGTGTGGATCTTCCCACCTCACCTGTGTCCTCCCATTGTCCCTCTCCATGGACAGTCCTTGGATATCTGTATCATGTTGCTTCTTGCATTTAACATGGCGGGCAGTTGGCCTAGTATTATGACTAGCTGTTTGTATGCTTGCCTTCCTCACCAAACCACAAGTGACTCCAAGAGAGGTGTCAAGTTTTATCTTTAGGGTCCATAACCAGTGCCTGGTATATAGGTCTCCCTATCTTGATATTTGGGAATTGAGCTTGATATTTGGAATTGATAAAGGCCTGTAGTGGTCACACTGGCTTGCTGAGGGATTGGTGGGAGCCCACAGATTTTTGAGCTTTGTTCCTTGTCCTTTGTGCTGTGTCTGTGGAGGTCATCCAAGAGATGGGTGTCCTCAGGAGTGTGGATGAGAGGGGTATGCAGAAGAGCAGGAAGTCAGTATCCCTGCCCTTCACCCACAAGCCTCTGCAAAGAGGGGGCCAGTAGTTATTCTTTCACCCTCTGGGGGCCCTGGATGTTATTCTTCTTCCTGGGCTAAGGCACAGCAGTAGCCTAGAGAAACTGTCTCTTTGAGCCCTGCTTCCACCAACTCTCCATCTCCTTCCCCAGCTGGAGAATTCCAGGCTCCTGGCAATCTCCTGCACACCCAGGGAGCTTTATGCTTATGAGATATTCAATTAGATGGACGCTGGGTACTCTGATCTCTAGTGCCAGCCCAAACTCAGAACTAATGGGGCGCAACAAAAACAAACACTCTGTCTCCTCAAGTTCTTTTTGTTATGGGGCCATAAATTCTAAGGAGGAAAGCACCGTTGGTGAATGGTTTTAATCAAGGGCCTGAGCTTCCTAAGCACCATCCTCTCTGTGGTTGTGAAACGATTGTTCTGGCCTGTAGAGCAGGGTACTTGGGGTCCTGGGTAGTTGTATCCCACTTCTGAGTGCCCCCTTCAGGGGCTTGGATGTGAACATGCACTCCTTATGTTTTAGTCAGCTTTTTTTTTTTTGCCTCTATGAGCAATTTTAGAGGAGGAAAAAATTATTTTGGCTTACAGTTTCAGAGATCTCAGTCAGTTGATGGCTGGCTCCATTGCTCTGCGTCTGAGATGAGGCAGAACATCATGATGAAAGGGTGTGGAGGAGGAAAACAGCTCAGAACATGACAACAGGAGGCAGAGGGACACCAGGGACAAAATATAAAACCCAAAGGCAGGCCTCAGTTATCTGTCTCCTCCAGCCACACACACCTTACCTGCCTGTGGTTACCACCCAGGTAATCCCTATCAGTGGATTAATCCACTTCCTGGGTTAAAACAATGTGTTTTCCTAATTCTTCCTTGTTTGAACCTCATAAAAACCCAGCAGAACAGTTATTATTCCCACTTGATTAATCAGAAGACTAAAGAAAGATTCAAGAACCTAAGCAATCTACATTGCTTCTAACAGTAAGACACCATGATACGTAACCAGTCACTTACTGGGTGCTTTACCTGAGGTCTCTCAGCTATTAAAGCGCAGTGAGGTCCCAGAATATGGTCAGATGATTCCAGGGTGGGATCCTTCCTACAACTCAGATTAGTCTTCCAGGAGCAGTGACCTGACACCTGTGAGAGTCTCCTGGGAAGTGAGAAACACTGTTGATGTTCACCTTCTACCTGGACCATTGGCATGGGTATCTCTGGAGGAGAGGCCCTTGACACTGGTGTTTTTAAAAGCTCCCGTGGCACTTTTCAGGCATGCATGGTTAAGTACCACTTCCTTGGAGGGCTGGAGAAATCTTCAGCTGAGCGGCAGTGTATCTTGGGCAGATCCTTCACCTCTACCTATCACACCAGTGGTCCAGTGAGGGTGCTGACCTCAACTCCTATCTCCAAGACCCATTCCGTCTCTGATGTCTTGATTCTAGGGTTCTGGACAACAGTTATTTGTGGCTATTTGTTTATGAGGTGGATAAAGTTAGTGCCAGCTTGATTAATGCTGACTGTAGTTGGTGACACTCCCATGAAGCCTTCTGCCTCCTTATGCGTATTTACTAAGCCATTCACCCAGCAAACATTGGCCTTTCCTGTCTCAGTCATCTGTCATTTGCAACCTGGAACACCTCTCCCCAAACTGCATGGCACATTTGTTTGCCCATTTATCTTCTCTGTGAATGCAGTAGAAATTAGTGCAGATTTGCATCAGTGACACGTATAACCCAGGTCAGATTCATGAATTGCTGTTCTACACCATGGGTGACTTATTGGAGTCATCTTCTGGGAATGATTCCTTTTCCCAAACTGTGCATTCAAAATAGACACCCACACATACCCCCCTCCCTTGATCATGTCTTGGAGATATGATGCCACAAAATCTACAGAATGCTCCTAACTCAAATTTCTTTTTTAAACGAATGTCAAATTTTAGGGCACTTAATTAATTTTTAATTAAGGTGATTTATGTGGCATTTTTAAAAAGGCACATTTGTCTCAGTTTTCTGGCCATCTCCCACCTGCCTGCTCTTGCTTAACTGATGACACTCATTAAGAGTGGAGGGTTACTGATGCTGCTTCTGTAAGAAGGGGGTCTTGCTCTTAAATTACAGTGAAGAGGAGACTTGAGTGGAGGAGTCTTACACTCAGAAGATGCAGAGTCAGGCCTGGGGATGGAGTTGGAGCTGTGGGGCTGGGCTGGGATTCTGCCTGCCAGATGAAAACTTAATATTTTCTGGGACTAGGAGAATCAGGTGCTCAAGGATAAACAAGTCCAGAGCCATGAAATGGATGGTGACATGACAAGGATGTAGTCAAATTGTGTGTACAGGCTAACAGTTGCGGCTCTCTTGCTGACGTTAATGGGGGTGTTGGAAGGCCTGCAAACTGTGTAAATTAAGCCTGGCAGAGACCAGTTCTGCAGAGGGCTTTGGGCCTCATAAATTATACTGTGTATAACCTCATTAAAGAACTGGCATCTTGGGTTTCGACTCAAAATGTCAGTCAGCCAGGAAAAGGCCTGGCTATGGATGGTCACCATCAGGCTAGGGAAGAAAGCACTTTTTTGGGATGTGGGAGAGCTGATCCAGGCCCAGCCTTTCCACTAGCTCTCTGGGACTGTGAGCCAGTCTTTTCCCCTCTGGGCCTTAATTTCCTGACCCTCTAAAGCCATTCATCCACACTTAGCATGGGCTGAGGCTATTGCACTGATGGTATGCCCTCAGACCCCCAACTCAGGAACATGCAGGAGCTTGGGAGTCCCATTTCTTTGTGGGCCCCACTGCAGACCAACAGAAGCAGCATGTCTGGGAAGGTGGCCCTGAACCAGCATGTTCCACATATTCTCTAGGTGATAACTAAATACACCAAAATCTGAGAACCTCCAGTGTTGGAGAAATGCATCTTTAGTTCCTCTCCTCTTAGAGGAATCCCAGGCCTTCCACCACCCCCCGCTGACCTGTGCTTTCACTATGCTGAACTCCTCCAAGGCCCAGTGTTCTGTTCTTTTCACACCCAGATTGCATTTCTGAGATGGCTCCAGCAGGCCCAAGGTCCACTCTGTTCAGTTTGTGTTGACGAGATCCCTAAGGGGTAGAGAAAATAACCCTAGGCTCCAGTCTCCCTCTTCTACTTGTTGGAGGGGTGAACTCAGCTCAACCCTAATTCACGGTTTTCCTTTCTCTAAATGAGGAATACCATCTAAATTACAGGATTCTGGTGAGGAACCTATGAAGTCATGTATATACAAAATAGGATGTGGATTCTTATCCTGAATTTTGGAGACTATTCCAAGGGCTATTCATAAAGGATGGGTGGGAAGGGGTCAGCAAGGGGCTGGAAGGCTGAATCTTGGGAACAGACAGAAGCTTGGGACATCCCTCACATCACAGGGTGGAGCTGAGGCTCCACAGGGCCAGATCCTGTCAGCAAAACAATAATGGAAGCAGACCCCAAATCTTTTCCAGAACAAATAATAGCTGTGAAAAATAACATATGCAAGATGAAATTTCAGCATCATTTGTCTCTGGAGTCACTTCACCATCCGAACTAGGTTTCTGAACCCAGCTCTGTTGGGGTCTAGTCCTACCATAAACCTCTGCTGGTTTCCACAGCATTCAATCCAAGTTGGGTGGCCTGCTTTGCTAGGTCATGTCCCTTTGATCTTTAACTAAACACCATGACTGGCAGCCTCTCACACCCTTTGTAGCCTGGTCCGGCCATCTCGTCATCCCATCTGAACAATTCCCCTACCTTAGACACCCCTTTCCCACTTGCCCACTCTTCTCCCTGAAGGAAGCCAGGTGTCTCCCCATGGGGTGTTCTGGAAATAGCTATGTACCTTTCCCCTGTACCTTTTCACCTCACTCTCTTGGTCATTGATGTCTGTGCTGCTAACTTCTCCACTACATCCCTGAGGCAGGGGTCGCCTTACTTACTTTATTTCCTGGAGAGTTTCTGGCACATGGCAAGTGTGTCCCATACATCAGAGGACGACAAAAGAGATCACCGAGAGTCCAAGTAGAAGGATGTCACGAGGTGGAGTTTCCTTGCCTTCCACTAGGGATTTCTGATTCCTTTGGGTTGCACCAAAGAAATTCTACCCACCTTCTCCCTTCCCCTCAACACAATTCAATCTTTGGTTTATTGAACAGCTTTTTTTTTTTTTTTTTTTTCAGAACTTCTGACATACGCCTGGCACTGGAGTAAGAAGGGTGAAGGGAGAAAAACACGAGCGACCGTTCAGTGGGGTGGTCACATGAGTCATCTCCACAGACAGGACATGGGAAAAACCTGCCGTGGGAAAGGCTGGGGAGGAGCTGGGGGTGGGAAAGGGTGTTGTGTCCTAGAAACAGAGCAAGACCAGGATGGTTCAGGGGAGTCCTGGGGGGTCATGAGGGGCGACTGCAGGGGTGGGCAGAGGTCCAGCCAGCTAGGAACCATTGGTGAACTACATGGGTTTTATTTAAGGAGTTTAAACAGGAGACTGAAGATATTTGAATTTGATGAGTCTTTAAATAGATTATTCTGAGTGATTCAGGGAGAATGTCCTGGAGAGGGCAGTCCGAGTAGGGAAACCAGCTGACCGGCTGCGATTGTGATTCTAATCAAGCAAGTCATGGAGGTGGCTTGGGTGAGGCTGGTGACCTGGAGTTGAAGGGAAGGGAGTGGACGTGAGTGGACATTTTGGGGGGACCCTGATGGGAGTGGCTGATGGCCTAGAGGTGAGGGTGAGAGAGGGGGCAGAACCAGGGCTGCAGGCGGACATGAAAGAGCCCCCGAGGGCTTGTTTCAAAATTCCATTTCCTTGGCCTGAGTCGGTCTCCCTGTGCGTTCACTAGAACACCCTGATTCCTGGAGGCCATCCCAGGGAGGCAGAGTGAGTTTTGTTTTCATGGCTGAACTCTCTGAAGAAATTAAAAAATTTTCTTATTCCTTTGTAGCCTCAAAAGTCTCTTTATTTAGTTGCCTGGTCTTTTCCCTAAGGTTTCCCACTTCAACATTTATCTTCATTGCTTTTGCTGAAAAGACACACCAATAATTTTATTTTTAATATTATAAATGACCCTTGTGTACAGCTTACCATCCATCTCCCTGAAAAATGGTGATATTTAACCACTCTGTGCCACCGCTCCCCATAAAACATGTCATTTTCTTCTCTTGTTTGTTCAGTAAACAATGAGCAATTCCAGTTGTGCCTTGGAGAATTAATACTAATTACAAACAATTACAGTCACAACTCAGACTGCTGTGGAAACCAGGCTTGAGGCCGCGCAATGGAGAAGCCTGCTTGGCACGCGAGAGCCAAGGCCAGTGGGGATCGTTCCGCTGGAGGAATAAGACAGGGCCACCTGGATCTTGGGATGTGGCCTCTAGGTACCTCCAATTAAGGGAACAGGTAACTGAGCTCCCTTCAAGGTAGACAGGAGGTTGCCTCCATGGGCTCCACCTATGATACCCATGGCGGACGGGCTGGCTTGTGCTGAGGAGACAGCCAGTGGGTGCTGATGCAGATATTAACCATGATAGTAACAATGACACCCGCACCATTTACTGAGGGCTTATGAGGTCCTGCACTAGGATTTATGTACATTATTTTATTTAGCTCTTACAGAAACTATAGAAAGTAGTTGTTAATATCTCCTTTTTCTGATAAGGAAACTGGGATTCAAAGATTTGAAGAGTCATTCCCTAGGTGATAAGAGTATTGGCAGGGCAGAATTTTTATGTCTGCCTGATTCAGAAGCTCATGCTCATAATCAATAGTCTAGAACCATTAGGGTGAGAAAGACCATTTTAGAAGCCCCAGGAATAAACAAGAGGGAGGGTTGTGTATTTTGAACCAGAGGAGTTGCCAGAGAGAGTGAGTCCCACAGGCTAAAGACAGGCCTAGGCTAGCAAGCTGACCATTTCAGGGACCCAAAGAGAATGAGACTGTGGGGTGAGGCTGTCTGGGATTCTGGAGTAGGATTCTAATTTCTCAAAGGGCTGGTAAATGTAGAGGAATGGTGTACCAGGTAGGTACTAAGACAAAGTCCAGGCACAGGGGATTAAAATAGGATCTGAATACTAGAGCTAATAGTTTGTCCCCAGGGACAAGGCAAAATCTTATTGCCATCAGAGATCATCGGGGTCAAAGGAGATAATTACAGAAAATTACTTTGTAAACTACCTGCTGCTAGAAAGTGATTAAGATCTTATTTGTAATATTATCCATTGACATTCATACAGTATCTCACTAAACCAATAAGAAGCTCACACTCTCACCTCCTTGTCTTTACTGAAATATTCCCTTCTCAGTGATGCTTTCCCTGTGACTTCATCAAAAAATCTCTGTTCTGTCTCCACCTGTAAGTGCAGACCCGCATACCTCCTTTCCTTGCCATGTTGTTTCTTCTTGCTAGTTATAATGAGTTCTTTGCTTTCCTTATTAATTTTGCTGGGATCTTTCTCCTTGACTAGCATGCAGGGGATAGAGAGCTGAGCAAGTGTTTTCACTGCTGAGCCTCAATGCCTGGCACTTGGGGGGGGGGTCTCTCAGTAATAAGTTTGTCAAAAGAATACATGAACAATGCTCTTTGATAAATACTTTAGGTAATGGATTCAGACAGGATTTATGCTTCACTCACAATTTAGGGTTGGCATTTCAGAGGACAGGCATTCACTGAAGAGGATTTCCACATAGCCCTAACTCCCACGGCTGGCTACATGCATATGAAGCTGGGATTTGTCCCTATAAAAAGTGAATCATGCAAGAGGCTCATTGCAGCAATCATGACCTTCTGTAAAGATCTTGCACAGTGACACCATCTCCAACATTTGCACACTCATCTGCATGATAAATGGGATGGGCTCTTGTATAGGGCTGTGTCACACAGAAGAGAAAGTGATGGCTCTTTCACAGAAAGTAATGAGAGGCGGGGAGATAGTCAACAAGAGCTTCCTGTTCAGGCACAAAACCAAGAGGGAGGTTGTGATCAAGACCCAGTCCAGCAGTGTGTAAGTTAGAGCCCACCCTTCTAGCTTGGGTCAAGAGGAAGCAGTGTTTCCTTGGAGGAAATGTGAAGCTTCTATGGTATTCAGTTTGACAGGCACGGTATAGGCAAAGAAGTCTGAAAAGAGGGTGGAGTCTCCCAGGAAAAGATGAAGGTAGCTTGCTTTGGTGAGGAGTCAAGACCTGGTTATATTCTTGTTTTAGTTCTAAGACTCTTACATCAGGGTCTGACCTCGGAAATAAAAAAGGGAGAAATCCACTAAAGAAGAAAAGCAGGGATGATGGGCAAGGAAAAAAGTACATAAAAATAACAGTAATAATCATGAAGAATAGTCAGTGAGTACCTAACATATGTCAGCCATTTTTTTTGTATTACCTTTCACTCAATTCCTTTTTTTAAAAATATTTATTTATTTTAGTTTTAGGTGGACACAGTATCTTCATTTTATTTGTATGTGGTGCTGAGGATCGAACCCAGTGCCTCACGCATGCTAGGTGAGCGCCCTACCCCTGAGCCACAACCACAGTCCCTCACTCAATTCCTTGAAGGGACATAACTGAAATATGCAAGAAGATCACTGATTTCAGATGAAAAGCAATAAGTGTTGGTGAAGATGTGGAGAAATTGGAGCCCTTTTGCCTTATTGGGTTGGAATATAAATTGGTGCAGCTGCTATGGGAAACGAAATGGTGATCTCGCAATAAAAAAATAAAAAGAGAATATGATCTGACATTTCTACTTCTGAGCATATATCCAAAAGAACTGAAGGCAAAGTCTTGAACAGCTGTTTGTATATCCATGTTCATGGCGACATTATTCACAATAGCTGAAAGATGGAAGTAATCAAAACATCCGTCTATGCATGAATGAACAACCAAAATGTGACATATACATACAATTGAATATTGTTCAGCCTTAAAAAGGAAGGAAATTCTTTTACATGGATAGCACGGTTGAACCTTGAAGATAGTATGCTAAGTAAAATAAGCAAGTCACAAAAAGACAAGTGCATGATTTTATCTATTTATATGAGGTATCCAGAGCAGTCAAGTTCATAGAGACAGAGAGCAGCGTGGTGGTTGCAGGGGCTGGGGGAGGGCTTGGAATGGAATTGTTGTTTAATGGGTTAGAGTCTTGGTTTGGGAAGATGAAAGAGTTGTGGAAATTGGCTGTTTAAACAATATTGAATATACTGAACACTACCAAACTATATACTCGGGAATGATTAATATGATAAATTTAATATGTGTTTTCCAAAATTAAAAAAAATGACTGATTATACTGGTTTTAAAAATAAGCCATAATGTTTTAGTCAGCTTTTTCTCTGTTGTGATTAAAAGACCCAGAACAATTGAAGAGGAGGAAAAGCTTATTTGAGGCTCACGGTCTCAGAGGTCTCAGAGGCAGCCAGCTCCATTCCTCAGGGCTCAAGGTGAAAGTGAACATCATGCAGAAGAGTGTGGCAGAGGAAAGCAGCTCACATGATGATCAGGAAGCAGAGAGAGACTCCATTGGCCAGATTATAAAAGCAAACCCCCGTGAACTACCTCCTCTGGCCATACCCTACCCAGCCTCAGTTTCCAGTTAACCCCATCATGGATTAATCCACTGATTGGATCAAGGCTGTCATGACCTGATCATTCCTCCTCTAGATCTTCTCTCATTGTCTCACACATGAGCTTTGGGGGGACACCTCACATCTAAACCGTAACACATAGTGAAGATCACAGGACAAGAGGAAATCAGGGTGTCCTACTGAGAAGAAAACCTGCTGCTGTGGCCCTGCAAGAAGTTCAGTCTCTTCCTTTCATTTTTCTTCTTAAGTCTCCCCTCTTTGACTTTCAGTGGAAGGTGTGGGTGTGTGAGCCAGTGAACCAGCTGGAACATGGAGGCCTGGCAGTGAGGAGGCCTCAGCTCTACCCCGATGCTGTCATGAGACCCTAGACCAGGCATTTGCCTCTCTCTGTCTTTATCAGCTTATTTGTGAAATGTTGGGTTGGGTTCATTGAGCTCTAAGGAGTCTTTTTCCCCTGACTTTGGTCAAGGTCTCAGCCAGCAGGGGATAGTAAAGAAGGTTTGTGTGTGCAGAGGGGTGTCTAGTATTAGTGATAAATGTGGATTATGTTCTGGAAAGCCTCTGGGGAGACTCCCAGCTCAGCTAGAACCCTCTGGACCTCTAATCTTGCTATTAAGTATGGGGAACATTGTGAAGAGGGAGGTTTTTAGCCCAGTAGGTCCCTAGGCACACAGGGCTGCATTTCTACTTTTATGGCTATTTCCCAAACACCTGGGCCGGGGGAAGGTTCTGCCAGGTGCCTGCAGAACTGACAGTCCCAGCTTGAGCCAGCCTTCCTGTCAAGGCAGCAGACCCAAAGCAAAATCACCTTGGATCTCAGAACCAGATCTGCCATCAGTATAAGAGTATAGTGCTACTAGACAGCCTACAGTTTTATTTAGAGAAAATAGGTGTGAAAACAGATAAGACTTGATGAGATCGGTCTATGGGAACCATTCATGCCTGCAGGTCTTAGGCAGAGCCACTGAGTTTCAGGGCACAGACACATTGGAAAGGGTACAGAGAGGAGAGAACCTTTTGTGTGTGTGTGTGTGTGTGTGTGTGTGTGTGTGTGTGTGTGTGTGTAACCCCTGGTAGTTCAAGGACACTCCATTTTAAATGGACATGATATAAAGCTTTTAAGTTGCATAGTCTTGATTTCCCCTGGTCTTTTTAACTTATTGAGGATGTACTAGAGGCTAAAGAAAGGAGATGGGTTTGGGAGATAGATGGACCAATTCTGAACCCGGGTGCTGCTGCTTGGTCTTGAACAAGGTGCTCAATTGTTGTGAGCTTGAGCATCGGTCTCACTATCTCACAAGGTCATTTCTAGATTTAGAAAAACTGAAGGCTAGTCTTAGTGCTTGGCACATATTAGCTATTCAGTAAATGGTAAATGGTAAAAAAAAAGCATGCTTTATAAACTTGAAGCCATCCCATATGCTTGGACAGACATATGGGTAAATCATAATTATGATATGTGCTAAAATAGGTGTGTGTGTGTGTGTGTGTGTGTGTGTGTGTGTGTGTGTGTGTGTGCATGTTTTAAACTAATTTGAATATTCTTTTAAAATCCTCTTGGAAGGATTATTGAGGGCTGGGGATCTCTGCTTTCTCTCCTTGACTTTGGGCAGACTCCTTACTGCTTGGACTCATAGAATAGGATGGAAGGCACCAGGTGAATTTTAAGTTTTGCTCATATAAGGCTATACCATTCCCACCTTCTGTATGGATACATTTTCCTTTGAGCCTGGAGTATCTGTGTAAGTTTGACATCCCCAAGGGTACCATGCTGGAGAGGTCAAATGTAGGCATTGTAGTGACAGTCCCAGCTTGAGCCCAGCCTTCCTGTCAAGGCAGCAGACACAAAGCAAAACCACCTTGGATCTCAGAACCAGATCTGCCATCAGATGCTACCATGGGACCTCTGCTAAGGCCACGAAGGGAAAAAAACTTTCCTCATCAAATCCTACTTAAATTATTGTCCCAAGAAATCATGAGATGCAAGAAAATGGCGGGTCCTTTAAGTCACTGTGTTCTGGAGTATTTGTTACTGAGAATGCGTAAGTGGGATGTATGAATGGTGAGCACACAAGGAGGGGCGGAGGAAGCCTCTAGAAAAGGGGTGACCCTGAGTTGTACTCAAAGAATGGACAGAAGTTCATCAAACAAGGAGAAAGAACAAGGGAGTGGAGGGTATAGGGGGGGCAGGGAGCCATCTGTGTGACCATAGTATAAGCCAGAAGGGGTGAGGGAGGGGCTCACGCTGAGAAACCAAGCGAGAACCAATTCCCGAATAGACCTGAAAGACATCCCAAAGAATGTGGACTTCAGGCTTCATATGCATTCTGTTAGATATGAAGTCATTGTTATTTTATTGAGAAGGACACTGGAATGCAAGGATTTGTGAAATTGTCCCCAAGGTGATAGAACATTGGTAGATCGAGGATTTTATGTCTGTCTGACTCAGAAGCCCATGCTCTTAATATGCTAGACCCACCAGGATGGAAAAGGCCATTGTAGAAGGTCAGAAATAAACAAGGGGGGGGCTGTGGATTGTAACCCACGGGGGACAAAGAACATCTAAAATAATTTCAGAAGGGATGGGACCAGAGCCAGAGATATGACGAGGATCGTGTCTTAGAGGCTGGGAAGGGGAGGAGACAGATGCTGGTGGTCAGGGGGCCATGGGGGGGTCCAGGTAGGCCTGGGGCAGGGCAGGGCTGTAGCGTGAAGAAGAAGAAGCTGGTGAGAGGTGTTTCAAAGTCACAGTTAAGGATGGGACTAAGAGGCCATGGGAGAAGGACCAGATGACACTAGGCACAGGCAGCTGGGCAGTGCTGGGCAGTGCACTGGCCGGGCTTGTCAGTGCAGCTCTTCTTTCAACAGCAAAGGCAGGTGAAAGGCAGAGGCCACCCCCTGCGGGGTAATTCATCAAGGTCAGCGAGCTGGACTGTTCCACTTTTTCTTCTTGCAAAGCCTCCGGACCTCACAGGGCCTCTGCTGTGGTGGCAGAGAGGCTCAGGTGGTGGGGTTGTGATGGGAAGCTTGGGAGTGCCTGGGGGATTCGATGGTGGCTGGAGCATTCTGGGAAGGCAGGGTTCTGAGAGGGATGGCACAGGGGTCCTGAGTGCACATGTGCCCACTGGCTACAAAAGGGCAAGGTTCGGAAGGACAGTCTTGCCACCCCACCCAACTGGCTTTGGTCCCCGTGAATGTGGCTCCTCCACCATGAGTAGATTCCTGCTGCTCCTTCCCACTGCCTTCCACCAGCTCTGCCTCAGCCTTAGGTCTTTTTTTTTTTTAAGAAGATTTTTTTTTAATTTGACTTTATTTTATATGTATTTATTTATTGATTGGTTGATTGACTGCAGTGCTGAGGATTGAACCCAGGGCCTTGTGCATGTGAGGCAAGCACTCTACCAACTGAGCTATATCCCCAGCCCCCCAGCCTTAGGTCTTTAAGGGCAGATGAAAGGCCCCACAGGGCCCGAACTCATGGGCCTGGTAGCCCAGTCCCATGGGCCCTCCCTTTCTGGCACTCATTGCCAGAGATTATGTTGTGGGTTTCCATTGCCAGGGATTCTTATGCTGTGAAGCCAAGACTGGTCTGAAGATGGAGGAATTCCTTCTTCTTCCCCTCCTCTATGCCAAGGGTCTACCTGGCTTCAGTGCAAAGCCTGTGTCTCCCCAAAGAAGAGGTCTGAGTAAACTCCCAGGTCTGTGGGAAGGAGACACCCCTCTCCCCACGTCCCCTATGCATGCCCATAGTTGAGGAACAAGCCTTCCTGGAGAGGCTTTCTCGGTCTAGGGAGGGCCCACAACCACATCACTGCTTTGGCCTTGCTCTCTCCTGTGGCAAATGGTATGAAAGAGATGACATGCAGGTTTCTCCTGATGGTCACAGGCTTCCCAGTCACAGCACCCCCTCCTGCCCCTGCTCAGGGCCCAGTGGGTAGGGGGAAGGGGGAGTAAAGGCTGAGGAGTCAGCAGGCTGAGTTCCAGCCAGCTCAGCCACTTGCTAATTGTGGGACTTGAATGTGTCCAATCTCTGTGCCTCAGTTTCCTCTTGTGACAAAGGGAGGGAATATATATCTTTTTTATTTTTTGCAGGGTAATTGTAAGGATTAAGTGAGTTAAAGAAGTAGCCCGAGAGAGGCAGGTCCATGTTTTCCTTACTGTTCCCCTAGCCAGGACTCCATCTTACCAATAGGAGAGCAGGCAGGCAGCTCCGCCAACACTGGCTGGGCTTGTCAGTGCAGCTCTTCCGGGCAGAGCTCCCCTTCTCCCCTGGGCACACACCTGCCTCTCGCTGAATGATTGTAGGCCCTGGCTTCAGAGACGATGGCCTCTGTTCTGGCTCCCCCATCATGGCTGTCTGTTGACATGCTTGGCTCAGCAGAGGGGGGTGGGCAGGTGCCGGGTTGGGGAGGTTGCTGGCTCAGACCACGTGGGGGCAGGCAGCTCTGCATTCTGACCCCTGAATGAGCAGCAGCAGCAGGAGAGGCATTTCTGGATCTCCTTTGAGCATTGCCAATGTGCTGGCAGAAGCAGGATCCTTGCTTATTGCAGACTCTGGACCATGGACCAGCTCAGCCGATGTCAATGTCAATGACCCGGGATCATCCAACTCATTGACAGGGCCAGTTCTGCTGGCCTGCGATGTCTTCTATCAAAAGTAGGTTCTGCCAAGCAGATCCCCTAGGGGAGGCCTGGGCACAGGACATCTTTGGGCTAAGCATCCTGCTCCTTGCAATGGCCATGTCAGAGCTCCAAGGCCTCCTGCCAATGGAGGGTGGAAGTCGGTGGGAAGAAGGGAAAGGGTAGGTTGCTGTGTGAACTAGATCAGTCCAGAGTGGGAGGCTGGAGTCCTGTGAGTGTCACTATGAGCTATCCCAGAAAGGAAACGGAGATGAGGGCCACTAGCCAGACAGCCCAGGACAGACAGGGGTGTGGGCACCACGGTGTCAGTACCATGAGTAATTTTCTTTTGGATCATATACTTTACTGATGGCAAAGCTACTTTTCATCAATGAGAATAGAGAAACTTAAGTCTTTGAAAATAACAGAAAAAAATACTTAGTGATTTCTGCATTGTTCAAGGAAGTATTTGAGGTGACTTGCCGCTACATATAATGTAAAGACACTAAATATGAATAAATTAATCAGGGTGACATAAGGGCAATATTTTAGCACAACTATGTCATGAAATTTCTACATAATAACTAAAATTTGCCTAAACTATATTTCTGTGCTTCCTAGCAGCCAAAGGAAAAGAGAAACAGGATCAGTTATGAAGTTCAAAGTGTTCATGGGAAAATGAATGTTCTTTTTAAAATTGAGCTCCAAAAGAGATTGTTTTATGGGTCCTTATAAATGCTATAGTTGAAAACATCTTCACCTGAATCTGTATAGTCCATACAATAGCATGTTCATTCAGCCATTTCTTAGAATACTATATCTGAAGAATTGATAAATTGATTTTTAAAAATCAGCCTGCATCAAATTTACAAAGATTTAAAAGTCAGTACTAGCAAGGATGTAGTAAGTGAGGGATTTTTACATACAGATGCTCCTTGACTTACAATGGGGTGACACCCTGATAAGCCCATTATAAATTGAGAATGTTATAAATTGACAACGCATTTAATGAACCTAACCTACCCAACTTCACGGCTCACAACAGCACACACTACAGAGAATCTGTCGTTTCTCTTGGTGGTCATGTGGCTGGCTGGGAACTGTGGCTCCTCCCTCTGCCTAGCATCACAAGAGAGTATCACTCCACAGATCCCTACCCTGGGAAAAGAACAACATTCAACATTTGAAGTCTGAGTTCCACTGAACGTGTCTCACTTTTGCACCATTGTAAAGTCAAAGAAACTGTAAATTGAGCCATTCAAAGTTGGGGACCATCTGTACTGCTGGTGAGAATGTAAACCAAAAGAACTTTCCCAGAAGAGTTTGGCAATGTGTTTGAAAAAACCTTACAAGCTTATTCAAACTGGTAGACGCCAAAGTTCCATGGGAAGAAAGCTTTCTTGAGGAAACTGAGAGTCAGATTGATACTTAGTCCTAAAGATAATCATCGTAGATGATAAGATCATGAAATTGAGAACATAAATCTAAGAAGTCCAATGACAAGGGAATGGTCCTCCGAGCCAGTGCACCTGTCACAAAGAGAGGCTTTTAAGGAGTTTTACTATCATGAGAAAAAATGGAAGGACCAATGAAGAGGAGTCCACAAAACCAAAAGAACAAAAGCAAGACCAAAACAAAACAAAAATCCAAAACAACCCGCCTCTGTGGAAGGTTGTTGGAAAACCATGGCAAAACCCACTTACAGATGCAGAAAAAATAAACTAGAAGGAATTTATCAAATTGTTAACCAAAGTTACCTCTGAGCTGGAGGATGATGAATATTTTGAATTTTCTTTTTTTTATACTGTCTGGAATTGATGGGCTCTATAATGGGTATATTTAACTTTTATAATTAGAAAAAAGGATGTTTCTAAAGAAGCTGGAGCCAGTCAATTTTTCTCTTGCCTCCCTTCTTAGACGTTCACATTCTAAGGACACCAGTTTGATTCTGCATTTCTATTTACAAAACTCTTCACAAACTCTCTTCTTCACATGCACTATTTTTATTAGTTTTTTATAATCCATCCAGGAGATAAGCCGAGTGAGGATTGGACCCATCTTTGGAGTGAAAAAATGATACAGGAAGGTGTCATTTGAATGGAGCCTCTGCTTTATTTTCGGGAATACATATCTCATTTACACCCTCACCCATGCCTGAGAGCATCCTTCAGAGTCAGGGTTGGTACAGTGGGGATGGTGGTGGGGAAGGGATCTTATCCTTGGATGGACCACCACCCTGTCAGCAGCTCTCAGGGCCACTGCATTCCCAAACACCCTGGTGCTGGGACGAGGTTTCTAAATCACGGTGTGGGCTGGTACTTCTGACAGAGGCACAAATTGCTACTTCGCACCACAGTGAATCTCAACATCTGATTTCCATTGACAGCTAAATTAACAAATCAACTAAACACTGATATGTTTTATGTCCCGTCTTCTGCCAGATTTAATATGTTCCAGGCAAAACACAATGCAGAGGAGTTTGGATTTACAGGCTCAGGGGTAAACTGTAAACTATTCAGAGCATCCATTTCACTGGCTGAACTAGGAAGCAATTCCTGCGTCCATCTGTCAGAGTGTCTGAACTGGGAGGGGATGAATGGAGCAGAGGCAGCTGACCTGGCCAGGCAGTCCCCAAGAGCTGGCTATTGGCTCTGCAACACGCTTCCTGGTCTTTGTTTCAATCGATGGGACAATCTCCCTCGTAATTTCTTGCCCTGATGGTCTCCATCTGCTTCCCTGACCTCACTTGTCCTCCTTGAGCAGTGACTCAGAGTCATAAAGATCTTCATTTGCACAGCCCTCTCCATTTATTGAAGTTCAACAGCACAAAAGATTTTGTTTAATCCTGACAGCAACCCTGTGGCACTGCCATTTTACAGACGAGGGCAAAGGTTCAAGGTCAGATAGGTGCAAAAGGGTGAGAGGGACTAGAACTGCTGTCTCCTGGCTGCCAGTCCAGTGCTCCTTCTAGAACATTCTAAAGATGGGTCTCTGTTGCTGCTTGATCACTCCTCTGAAACCTGGTTCCCTCCCTTTGCTTAAATCTTGCTTTCTAGGTGGGCCACCATGCTAGTAGAGAAGGGACTAACCAGGTCACATAATTCTTAAATAGCTGGTACCGCCCCCCCCCCCCCACACACACACTTTAATATTAAAAAAAATTAAACTGTAGTAAAATTCTAGATACTTCACATGAGCAGAAATCAACAATGTTTGTGTCTGGCTATTTTCCTAAGAATAATGTTACCTTCTGCCTTCTGATGGGAAGAGAAGTGCCTGTTAAATGAGGAAGAGGGTGTGGATGGCAAAGTGTTCTCCATCATGACCAATGCCCAACTCATAGTTACTGGTGTGCATGTGCATACGAGCGTGCACACACACACACACACACACACACATATCATACTGCCTGAAAACAGTTCTCCCCATACCTCTCATCAGACACAGAGAGAAGCTAGGGACTCTCCACAGCTCAATGAATCCTGGGAACTCCCACCTCAAGGCCCATGGATTCCTGGGATGAGGCCCGTGGACTGCAGGGAGCCCACGAAGTCTCAGCAGGGTAAACCAGTGTAGTGAGACGCTTCCCCCCAGGCCCCTTCCAGACTGCAGGGTTCTGACTGACCATTCTGTCCACCTGCACTGACTCTGTCCCAACCAATCTTATTGCCTGGGTCAGTTTCTGTGTGTCCCCAGTCAGTCTCCAGCTCTCATCTGGATCTGATTCACCCTCACCTAAGTCATGAATCACTCTGCATCCTTCTAGGCACTGACCTCTGCAAACCCCAGACCTCCCAGGGCTTCTGCTTGCCAGCCACAGGGTCGCAGCTTGGTACCAACCTAGGCAAGATTTCTCCCAATTTAAAATGACAGAGCACCATCATGTGCCATATGGGACTGCACAAAAAATGAGACTCGGCATGGTCTCTGTTACTGAGGTGCTCAAATCAGCTATGTCACCATGCTGGGGGATTCCAGACTCAACAGAAAGTGTGTCTGCTTGCTCCTAACTACACTGCCCTTATTATAACCTGGAACTGTCAAAAACAGACCCCTGGCTTAGCAGTGAGAGGTGAGCATTTTCATGAACATTTTGGGGGAAATACTGAACAGGGCCATTAAGACAACCACTTGGTTTGGGGAGGGGGTGTGGGTGGGGAGGAAGTGACAGGGCTGATGCTCTGAGCTACTGGGGTCATCTTGCAGTTGAATTTAGTTCCTAACTTGGAGGGCAGAGAGGAGATTTAGTCCAAACTTCAGACCTTCAAGCAGAGAACTTGGGAAGTCTGCCTCATTTTATTTTATTTTTTCATTATAAGAAAATTGAACTATGGTTTGATCTCATCCACTTCTAAGATGCAGGGGTTAACTGGGCAATGAAGTGGAAGGATAGGGAGGTATCAGGTGGGGACTTTAACCTCTACTGCCTTTCAGGCTCCAGCCTGGCACTAATGATATCTCAGTAAATGAGCTGCACCAGGGCTAACCTTCTCCCTTAATCCCAGGATCACCTTTGCACCTGAAACTGAGATTTAACCTAAGAAAGGGCTCTCAAACTTCAGCATGTATCAAAGTCCAGATTCTTAAAACACCCAGAATTTCTGAATCAGTAGATCTAGGGTAGAGCCTGACAATTTGCATTTCTAATTATGCAGACTCTGATGGTGCTGGTCATGGGGCTGCATGCATCTTGAGAACCTCTGCTGTAAGGGTTTTGCTGTAAGGGAGGCTGTACAGGTGTGTGATGTCGCCTCGAAGCCTTGCCTATCAACTTGGGTGGGCTGAGGAAACTAAGGGGAAACTTGGGAGATGAAAGAGTTGTTCCCTTTTCTCAGAGGCAACATGGTGGGTGCCACGTTGGGCAGGGTGGAAGCAGGAGCTATAAGATTATGCCCCCATTCTATTGAGTCAGTGTCTCCATCTCTCCAAGGCTGACTTGGCACAGGGTACCAAGCCAGATGGTCCCCCAGGGTGGTCCATCTGGGTCTGCTTATGAGAATGAATGAACTGGGTCTGTAACGTGCTGGCAGCTCTCTGGAGAGGACATCTTAGCACAATTACTATGATAATAAGTGCTTTCTGTTCATATGGTGTGCTGTGTGTCCTCTGGGCACCCGGGTGCCTTAGCTCATCGGAGTCCTTACAACAATTGGGACAATCAAGTCACTAGAAAGCAAGGTGATAAGGTGGCCAGGTGTCAACAGTGTCATTCTATGTTTTATAAGTCAAAGCTCAGAGATACCAATTCACAATGTCAGTTGGACCATTTCAGTTAGCTATTGAGTTGCAGGACCAGGGGCAAGACACTGGCTCTTTAGAAGACAGCCACAGCATAAATGACTCCTAAGATTAAATGTCATAGTTAATGAAGCATTTTGACACATGTCATGACCTTTAATCCTGGTAACAGTTCTGTGAGGTAGATATGCAGTCAATAGGAGGTTTGGTTCTTGTCCAGTACATACAAGGAAGGAGACAGAACTGAAGGCAGCCCACGTTGTACTATTTACAACTCCTGTTGGAAGGACAGAACCCTAATTCAATGCTCTGTCAACAGTGTTCATTGAGGGTTCTCCACTGAATGGACCCAGATTCAGTCAGGACCCATCAGTGGCTGCCTGAGCTTGACTCTGGGCTCCATTACACATTTGCTCTATAAGCTTGAGGTAGTGGTTTGCCCTCTGTGAGACTAGGTTTCTCATGTGTTAAATGGGGCATGAGAGAACCTTCTTCACCAGGCCTTCATGAAGAGCCAATGAGTCTGTGTCCATCTAGCTCTTGCTGGTACCTGACGCAGCCAGTCATGCTGATGTTGGCTGCACTAGTCTGCCTCCTCCCTGTTGAAATGGGTTGCAGGGCTGCTGTCTCTGCAGGAGAGGACAGTGGAGTTGGGATTCTTCTGTGGGACTCGCTGCATCCTAATTACCATGGAGCAGAGGTTTTCCCTGCCTGTAGCGCAGCCTGCCTGGTCATTCTTGACCCCACTCTAGCTGGTGTGCTTGAGAATAGGCCTCAGTCTGGGTTTTGGCCTCTGTTTGTTTGTGGCCTCATCTAGGAAAAGTCATTTCAAACTGCTTGTTTGTGATTTATGCCTTCTCAGCTGAGATTCATGGGGCAACACGGGCTTAATAGTCCATTACGAATCACAGTGGGGAAATCCGAGTGTATTATGCTAAGGCGATTGGCTCGGTGTGGTGTCGACAAGGGTAGGAGCAGTGGCTGAAGGGAGGTTCATCTACACACAAAACAACTCCACATCCAGGAGGCCCCTGGGCTGCTTTAAGCCGTCAGCACAAAATCCATGGGCAGCTTGTGCCTTGGCCGGTGGTCTCCTCTATCATTATTTCCTGCTCTTGAGGAGGGCCACAAAGGATGCACAGAGGGTGCTCAAGTAACAACTTAGTGAGAGGGACCACAGGAGTCGGGAGAGAGGCTGGAGCTGTGGTTTATACACTCCACACTGGGATACACCGGGCTCTAGGAAGAATAGCCTGTGGTACACTGTGCAGGGCTCTGAGCTGTACAAAAACCCCAGCACTTCCTAGAGTCCCTGTCACCATGGCTACAGAGAGAGATAGTCTGGAGGGACTTGGCTGGAATGTTTGGCCTGGTAATGGAGGGATCATGGAGTCAGGAGCATTCCCTAGTCAAGGTGAAGGGACACAGTGGAGAGTCCTGGAAGGTGGCTGATAATCAGTAAGAGCATTTCTAGCAGGCAGAGCTGAGGAACTGCTGATCTTCTGGGCAAAGACTTGGCACCTGGCTTGGTCTTTCCAAGTCTTATTTCCCATATCTATAAAGGGGGCATAAATAATCCCTATTCTGTCTATCCAACAAGGTTGCTGGGATCAGAACTATCCTGTTCTGTAACTCCAGGGCATTCTGTGGGAGGTCGATGCAATCGAGGTGATGAGATAGAGGTCATAAAGGAAATCCCTTTGTGAACCTGAAGGAATTATGCAGATGCAAATGACCATATTATTTTATGCCATATGTTACATGAGAATGGCCTTGCTGGGTTTCAGGAGCTATTAGGAACCTTCCAGGCTTCTCAATAGTTTTTAAACAGAACCTCTGGAGTACCTGCTCTTGAGGAAGCTCAGAAATGGAGGAGTACCAAGAAACCAGCAGTGACCATTATCCAGCACCTGTTCAGTACCAGGCACCTTGGATGCAAGGTATACAAGTCACCTTGGATGCACTGTCATTTTATCTAACCCTATGAATAGAGGTTACCATCTTTGTTTAACAGATGAAGAAACCCAGACCGAGAGAGGTTAAGTGATTTGTCTGAGGACATAGAACTAAATTTGAACTCTGGCTGGTCCACACCTGAGTCCACACCTTTGCTACATTGGGATGTTCCATTGCAAAGCATTGGTTCTGGGAACTGTTTTTGATGCTTCATGAAAATGTGATTTCATGGCAACAAGTACAGGAAGGCTGTGGATTCCCTTTTCCTCTTGGAAATTTATACTCTATATTAGAGAATCAAAGGCTCTTATAAGTACTGCCCTGGAGAGATGTGGGCAACATTTTAAAACTCAATATTCATTATGCATATTTGAATATGGGACAGTTTTTCACCCTAACAATGTGGAGAAATACTGAAATACTGAGTGACTCTGTGGTCTTTATTTTGAATTCACATATAGAATGATGAAAGATAGATGAAAAATGTTTGCTCTTTGGGATTGGATATTTTTTTGGGAGGGGGTTAAGATGTGAAAACCAAGGAGCACCATATGTAAGCTTAGAGAGAAGAGGATTCATTCTCATGGAAGGCTTCACCAAGGAGTCAAGGACAGGTCAGTGGGGATTACTCGATAATTAAAGGAAGGTGTCTCAGGCAAGCAGGGGCATGTGGGACAGCATAGGCCCTGCACTAAATGCCTGTCCTACTGTCTTCACATCCAGAGTCCTTGTCTCCTGGAGGGCCATATCTGTACCTGCCACAACCAAGCAAGCCAGGAGCAACCAATGTCTGGACTGGAGATAACCTGTGACTTGTGTGGTTCAACTTTTAGGAGATAAATGAGGGCAATTGGCTTCTCCATTTGTGAAATCTGATCAAATACATGGCAAGACTTGATGATTTATGATAACAATCATAGCTGGAAAGTTGTGAAGTAGAATGGGGAGGCCAAGGTGCGCCTAGGGTAATTGGTTATCTCAGTGAGAGCTTGGTGCTAGGGTCGGGGAGGCTGTACTCCTAAGCAGAGGACTCTAGCTGGACAAAGATCCAAAGATAGAAGTGGCACTCAGCCCTAGCAGAGCAGAGCTAAATGTGGGTTTTAAGATCCAAGAGCTTTTTTCTGGGCCCTTGGTTTCTAGAAGCTGTGCCCAGGCCACAGGGAAAGCAAATCTATCAGCACCCCCAGGCTTTGCAGCCATAATCTCTTTTTGCAGCTTCCCTGGGCCTAAGGAGAAGGAAATCATGACCATTGGGAGCAGGGAGGTGCAGTATGTGTAGAGGACATGGGGCTGGAGCCAGCCAGCTGGGCTCTGGCTCCAGGTGAGCTAACCACTTCAGTCTGTGCTGTGCTCACACCTACACTGCTAGACTGCGGACAATGAGGAGGTGGGGAAAGCAAACGAGGCCGTGTGTGAAAGCCCTTTGTAGACTGTCATAAGTGGCATAGATTTCTTATTGCTATTAATTGTGGGAATGTAGGAAGGAGAAACTTTTAAAAACCAGGAAGGGTAAGCATTGTGGGGGAAGCCAAGAGGCCCAGTCTCAGCTGACAAGGACCGCATAGTCACAAAGGAAGTGCACTGTGGGGAGCCCTGCTTGAGGTTGTCCCCAGACTTGTTCTCTTCTATCACCCCCACAGTGCCTTGTGCCTAATTTGGTGGCAGGGTGAATACAGCAGACAAAGACAGAATGTCAAGAGTTCAGGGGACACTTAGAGATTCAACATCTTACTTACTGGGTTTTCTTACTTTGCTGATGGGAAAACAGAGGCCCAAAGGGGTGATGTGACACAGGATAATTAATCAGTGGTCAGCAAGTCCAGAACCTCCAGGTCCATTTACAGACAATGACCCCAAGATACCTAGACTGTGATGGGAGCAAGGAAGGAGAGGTTGTGGGGTAGTAAGGGATAGGAGGGCCTGGGAAGGGGCCAGGTCCAATAGTGCCTGGGAGAGAGAGTGTTTGGAAAGGGGGCAAAGTTCAGGAGGGGCCCAGGGAATGGGGGTGAATGGGCAGGGACCTCTTATTTACCATTATGACTGGCTTGTCCTGGCTGTCCTTCTTAGTCTAAGGTTATCTGGATGGTACACATCCCTATCTCAGAAATTGTTGGTGCTAAACAGGAATGGGGCCACATCTGGTCAGTTCTTCATTTTGCACAAGAGGAATATGAGTCCAGAGAGGGAAAGGGACCAGTCCAGAGTCTCCCATGCTAGCTGCTGACTTAGACCCAGGCCAGTGTCCTCTGGGTTCTATTTGACTCCCCACTCCATTCCTCCGTCCCCTCCTCCTCTACCAGGCCCTACTTGTGCTGGGAGAAGTTGCTCCAAGGGAAGAGAATGAGCTTGACCTATTGTTCTTCCCGTCAATCAATGATCAATATTTTACTTTTCCTGTATTGACATTTGCAATTACCCTAATTTTCATAGAAGAGAGAAAAGTGACATGATCTAAAATTTTCCCACCTGAGAACACAGAGCTTGGGTTGTTTTTTGCTGCGTCTGGGTCTGGCTACTAGGTATGGCAAGTTTCCATCTCTGGAGGACAGAGGGCAGAGCATTTATAAGAGGGTATCAGAGTCAAAGCTTGTTCCTGTCTGTACACCAGAGAGAAGAGTTTGGTCCATTACACACTTATGTTGAGTCGTAAATGACCCAAGGCAGTGTGTTTCACTTTCAATATTTTCTAAAGGATGAGGTCATGGTAGAGTGAGGGTCTAAAGGAAAAGTATGTTTTAAAGGCTTCCTATTAGAGGTTGAACCAGATGAAACTGCCGACGCCAGACCATTTTGGACCCATAAAAAATGGCAATTTCATGTGAGTCAACCTAGTGCATTCAGAGATAAGCCACTGAATTTTCATAGGTCACAGGGAAACCTCAGTACTTCTTTTTGTCTGCTTGGGATATGGAGACTCCAAAGTAGGGAGAAAAACAGATGAATCTTTACACTTTTCTCAGCAGTGTTGGTCCCTAATGGCTAAAGAGCCATAGCTTTAAGATAGGCATTTCTTTCCCTTGCAACTTCAACCTTTGTGCCTTTGGTGTGACCTTCAGCCTGGTCACCTGTGCTGACTACTAGGTCTTGCAGAGTTTTACTTCCGAGTGTGTCAGGAGTCCTGGAGTGGGTCTGGAGGGTACATCCTAGGAAGGAGGATATTCTAGAAAGGTCATCTGTGGCCTGCTCCCTGGACTGGTTCCCAAAGGACCCTTCCAGTCCTAAGTGGCCCTGTTGTCTCTGTGCCATTTGACCTCTTTCTAGAATGACCTGTGATTTAGGTTGCATTGCTTAAAAGTCTGGTTCGGACCTTTTTTCAGCATTTAAAGTGGAGACAGTGCTGGAAGGCTGTGGGGGGTCCTGGGTGGGTTTGGGGGCAGAGGTGGCCCTTCTGGGCCAGGTTCCAGTTACAGTTCAGAGAAAACTCATTAGGGAGCAGAGCAGCGCCCCAGCAGAAGGCAGGAGGTCATGCACAGGAGACTGTGCCTTACTCTTCAGGCTTCCCCCTTCATTGTCTCCATTTAGAGGTAAGAAGGTGAAACCCAGAGCACCCCACCTCTCCCTGAGCAGTGAGGGGTAGAACCGCTTTCCTCCTGTAGCTTTCTGGTTCCAGCCCCAGTCTGTAAACACCCTCACAATGTGTCCACTTCCCTTGTAGTGTCAGGAATGGGCATCTGATGCCATCCCTAGTGACTGACGGGCTTGGAGGTCTTTGGCCAGCTCACAGGTGTCCAGCCCTCTCTTGGATGAGTAAGCTGAGCTCTTCCATTTGCTTACACAGGTCTGTGTCCTCTTGATCTCACAACACCCTGCCGGGAAGGCATAAGGGGCATCACGAGTGCCTATTTTCAGAAGGGGAAACATGAGGAAGATTCCCAGTCCAGCGCTGCTCCTTTGAAATCTCTGACGCTGGCTCTCAGGTTGCCTTCTACCAGGGCAACTCTTGAATTCCTACTCCTAAGACTATGCCCATCCTAGTCTGGGCTCCACACCCTGCCCCCTTGTCCTTGAAGGTCTCTACGACAACACACGTCCTTATGCCACCATCCCATCCCTCAGCCCAGGCGGCTGCCCAATGGGCCCTAGCAGTAATTGAGCGGCTGCACGGCGGGGAAAGCCTCTCAGCTCCAGGAAGCTGTTCTGCTGATTCAATCTCCTCTAATTAAGAGTCACTGAACTGTCAGACTCGCTGCCATTTGGATTAGCCATTAAAATCTAAGACCTTGAACTCTCTAAATTCTTTTTCTTACTCCACCCTCTATTCATTCCCTTATGTTCACCTGACATTGGGCGGAGGGGAGCTTCATTCCAAAGTCTGGGCTACCCTACATAAGGGTGCACCAAGCCAGAGCTGGACAGGTGACACAAGATTCTCTGGCTTTCATTCTTCAGAGTTCTAGGGCCAGTGACATGCTGAAGCCAACATGTACCTCTCTTCCCAGGCCCATGTTCAGCGACTCATGGTGCTATCTTACAGCAGGAGTATTTATATGACAAAAATTGGCAAATGGTAAAATCCAGGCTTCCTCCCTCCTGCCATCCTGGAGAGACACTCCTTAAACATGTGCCCGCACACCAGTGCCCTGGGCCCATGAGGAGCCACAGACCTGGCACGGGGAGTATGGGCAGAAGATGAAGGGACAGGACTGCAGGCTCCTAGTCCTGGCGCAACCTGGGCAACCCTGCTCTTGTCTATTCCACAGAATAACAGCTGGTCTTCACTGAGCACTAAGCACATGCCAGGTTCGTGCTGAGGCTTTACAAGTATTAACTCATTTCATCTACTTAGAACCCTAAGAGTGGGTAGCATTATTAAGTGCCTTTTTGCAAATGAGGAAAATGAGGCTCAGAAGGGTCAAGAACTCATCTCAACTCACACAGCTCAGAAAGGTAGCACTAGACTTTGAAATCAGGCAGTCTGATTCTTAACTCACACTCCTAACCTCTATGTTTTGCTGCTTCTCTACACAAGATTTAATTTGCTTAAAAAGAAGAGGAGGAGGAGGAGGAGGAGGAGGAGGACGACAACGACGACAAATTCCCAGGCAAAAGACATTAGAAAACTACATAATGCTTTTACTAAAGTATTAATCATGCACCCTGAGCTTTCCCATCTACCCTCTTGCATTTTGCTGCCTTGGATTCCGAAATTTGGCAGGAGTTGCTCATTGAGTCAACTTAATCAATAAGTGATAAGTATACTTCAGAAACTTCACACTTATTCCACTCCTCCTGTCTGATTTTGGGATAGGAGACTGAGCAGACCCACTAGGGTGATGGACTCACTCAATCACACTGAAAATGGCATCTAAATTAATAAAGGAAATCAAGTGCACCATCTGAGGCCTGCACCCAGCATGGGTGCCTGTGCAGCTGCTGCTGCTGTTATTCTGGGCTGTCTTGGATGGAGGAGAGGCCTGAGTTCAGCTAAGGTTAACGGATCCTCCAGGTTCCTGGGTATGAACGGAAAACGACTGGTGGCTTCAGCCTTTGCCACCCAGTCCAGGGCTGCCCCTCACTGCATTTCCTCAAAGGCCCTAAGTCCCGCCCTCTGGAGCTTTGGCCACACTGACCATTTAAAGTGAATGGATGAAGGCCACAATTGGACCATAGCTCTCACTGTTGCCTTTACACATTGGCTGTAAGTGAAGCCTCTGGGTTTTTGTCTTGTTTTGTTTAAATGTTTTTAGTTGTAGTTGGACACACACTACATTTATTTTACTTATTTATTTTCATGAGGTGCTGAGGATTGAACCCAGCACCTTGCATGTGCTAGGCAAACGCTCTACCGCTGAGCCACAACCCCAGCCCCAGCTCTGGGTTTTAAGTTCTCTCTCTAGAACTGGAACAATGAGCTACCACATGGGTTGTGTCACTTTAACGGTGACACATTTAAAGTGTTCAGCACAAGGTTAGGACCAAATGGCCAGCAGTGAAGGATGGTGGAGATGCTGATGTTAGTTCTTTGCCCACTTCCCCTCCTCACTATATTCCTTCTGTCCTCAGCTCTTGGAACATCCTCCAGGGCTCTTGGTCCACATTCTAGCCCCTGGCAAGGCTAAGTCTTTTTATCACTTTTGTGATGCTACATATATAAAAAAATACCTCTGCCCAAGATCACCATCCAAGGCACTGGCATATGATGAGGGCCTTCCTGCTGCGTCCTCACATGGCAGAAGGCAGATGGGCAGGAAGGGAAGGATTCTTCCCATCAAGACCTTTTGTAAGGGCATCTACTCCTGTTTACAAGAGATGAGTCCCCAGCACCTAATCACCTCTTGAGGCCCAATTTCCTCACACTGTCACTTTGGAGGGAACACATTTATACCATAGCACCCATTTTCACTATTCTTTTCTGAAGACTTCTATGACTTGCAGGGCATAGGTGACTCTTATCCCTTTACATAGCATATAACACACCTCCTAGCTTTGAGAAGGACTGACTATATTATTTCTGAAATCTCAGCAGTCCTGGCAAACTTTCATGGAATATGCCTTTGCTATTTAGGGCCACAATGTGGCCTGAGCCAATTCCCATGCTGTCCTCTGGAGCACAGGTGAGGGCCATGGCAAACCCTGAGGTCTCTCTCATACACTCTGGAAATGTGGCCTCCCTTTGCCTTCCTGCCCATGGAATAGTCACAGTCTACCACGTCAAGGGCCATGCTGTGGATAGGATCTGACCTGGCCTGCTGCTTCATGTCAGGCCCCAGCCCCTGGGAGAGCCTGCAGGCTGACTTAGCAGGAGGTCAGGGCAGAAGAAAGTTGTGGACTTCCTGGAAGGGATGGAGGAAAGAATTCTTTTCTGGTGTATGGTGGTCAAGGGTGTTTTTTTCAGAAAGCAGACCCTTGATTTCTGAGATGCACAATGGTATCTCATTGGTTTGGCTCTTTCCTGGGTCAAAGGTAAAATCTCCCTGTGTACTAATCACTGTGATAAACTCAGAATGAAGAATAACTGGTTTAGTTCAGTATTTTAAAATTAATAAACCAAGGCTAAGAGAACAAAGGCCTCCATCAAGTTCACACAGTCAGTAATAAGCAGAATAAAGACTTGGGTCTGAGATGTCAGAGTCCAAAGCCAGAGTTCTTAACTGATATGATGTTGAGTTTGTCAGGGGTACTTTTGAAGGGTGTGTGAGTGTGTGTGTGTGTGTGTGAGAGAGAGAGAGAGAGAGAGAGAGAGAGAGAGAGAGAGAGAGAGAGAGAGAGGGAGAGGGAGAGAGAGACAGAGAGACAGAGAGAGACAGAGAGAACAATTCATGTGAGGAACCTGAAAAGATGTAATAAGAAAATAATGACTACACTGAGATAGGTACTGGTCTTCGAAATAAGCAAAGATATCCTCATAAGTTATTTTGTCTCATTTATTTGGAAATTTAAATCTCTGAAAGATGACTGGTAGGATCGAACAAATTCTCTAATTTTTACTAAATGTTCTGGTCCTGGTGAAAAGTAAAGGTGGAGAGGACAGCAGATCAATATTGGAGCTTCACACAGAATGAGGATTTAGCCTATTTCTGTCTAGGGCCCTCCAACTTGTTTGTCTCCAAATAAGAACAAATGTCTCCCAGCGTATGCCCCCCAGAAGCAGTCTGGTGGACAGCAAATTCTCCCAAGTGCGCCAGAGGAAACTTTTTAATCTTAGGCTTGCTCAAGTGTTGGGAAAGTCGATTGTTTACCACTTATACTTGACTGTGGATTTACTCTGCCCAGGGGTGTCCAGCTTTCTGTATGGCTTCTCATCTGATCTCCATAAAATAAGCTGGGGTCTCCGTGACAGGCAGGCACTGACACAATTTCTCCCACTTGGAATCACCTGTTCATTTCTCTGCTTCACAGCTTCTCCCATGGTGGCACTTAATTTCCTTCTAACGAGTTGTTATATATCCGTTCTCTTTACCACCTCATAAACTCACAAGAACCAGCATTTTCCTATTATGCACATTTGTAGGTGATTGACAAATAATTGGGATATTAATAAACAAATTGTTCCAACATAGGACTTTTTCAGCTAGAGATGCGCAATTAAGAATATTCTGCATGTAATCTCACACACATATGAGGAGTCAAAAAAAGTTGATCTCTACAAGTAGAGAATAGAATTGTGGCTTCTGGAGGCTTCCAGAGAGCTTTGTTGTTTTAGTCAACTATTTCTCCTGCTGTGACCAAAAGACCTGCACAGCACAATTGTAGAGGAGGAAAAGTTTGTTTGAGGCCTCACAGTTTCAAAGGTCTCAGTCCATAGAAGTCCGGCACCATGACCTGGGGCTCAGGGTGAGGCTGACAATCATGGCAGAAGAGTGTGGCAGAGGGAAGTGGCTCACATAATGATCAGGAAGCAGAGAGACTCCAGTAGCCAGACACAAAATATATATACCTCAAAGCCTCACCCCCTCTGCCTACCTCTTCTGGCCACAACCTACCAGCCTTTAGTTACCACTCAGGTAATCCCTATCAGGGGATTAATTCACTGATTAGGTTAAGTCTCTCAAAACCCAATCATTTCTCCCCTGACCCGCATTGTCTCACATGTAAGCTTTTGGGGGACATCTCACATCCAAACTATAACACTGGTCAATGAGCACAAAGCTATTCTTAGACAGGAGGAAAGAGTTCTGATGTTCTTTGGTGCTTTAAAGATATTATAGTTGACAATAATATTATGTATATATCAAAAAGGCTACAAGAGATTTTTGAATGTTCTTACCAATAAGAGTTGATAAATGTTTGAGGTGATGGACATGCTAATTACCCTCATTTCATCATCACACAATGTACACCTGTACTGAAACATGACAGTGTACCCTATAAATATGTATAATTATTATGTATCAATAAGAAATAAGTAAAACATAAAAGAATATTCTAGGTATATCTAGAAAGCCATTGTACAACATTATGCCTACAGTTAACAATACTGTATTTAAAAATTTGTTAAGATGGTAGAACTCATGCTAAGTGTTCTTGTCATAATAATAACTATAAAAACTAAAAGAAAATTCTAAGTAAATCTAAAAGGGTACACTCAAACCAGATCTTCAAAGGAGGATTTCTACTGGCTCTGTAACATCTCTGCACACGATGCTGTGGTTCAGGTTAAGAGTCATGCTGCAGCCAGACCCTTGGAGAGGAGACTTGTAGACTGGCTGGCTTCTTCTCTGCACCCCTACTTCCCTGCCTGCACCCCCTAGAGCTCCACAGAAGCTGTGTGATTCTCTCACATTGACCTCACACAGAGCAGGGTTCCTGGAAGAGGTGGTGTTCTGGGCTTCTCAGTGAGAAGCTTAGTTAATTAGCTTAGAAGTCCTGCTCCCCTCACTAGGGTACTTGGCTGAGCCTGGGCCAAGTCCTGGTATTTCATTAGGATAATAAAAGGGAGAAAGTCAGGCTCCGAGAATTTGAAAGTCTCTCACCTAATAAAAGCTGACTGGTAATTTATGGCTGTTCCACCTGAGGGTGACTTTGGGATCAATACATGCTCTAGTTGGACTTCTAGATACTCAATTCATAAAGGCTCTCAACATACCATTACTGAGTGGCTTCGGCCGGCTCACCTCACAGAGGTCTCCAGACTTCCAATCTCAGGGACAGCTCGTCTGGTTGACAGTTCCCCTATCCCCTTAGGTCCTCTCTCCGTCTTGATACAGGTTTACTTAACCCAGAGTCTCGGCAGCACAGTCCCCTGTTGGTGCCTAAGACTTTACAGCCTCCTTCAAATGCTTCCTCACTGTGGTGAGAAAGAAGACCTACATTTCAAAGTCCTCTTAAGACAAATTTTTATTAACATGTATTAACTGTACATCTTTATGGGGTTCAGGGTGATGTTTCTGTACATGCATAGAGCATGCTCTGTTCAAATGCAAGCTCCTGTTTCCTATGCTCCCCACTCCACACCCTTCCCAATCTCAAGTAATCACTTTTACTTTCACATTATCTTTCTCTAGCTTCCACATGTGAGAAAGAATATGTAGTATTTATCTTTCTGTGTCTGGCTTATTTCCTTAGCAGAATGTCCTTAGTCCCATTCATTTTGCAGCAAATGACAGAATTTTATTTATTTTTTTAATGGCTGCATAGTACTGCATTGTGTACCTATGCTGCATTTTCTCGATCTATTCATCTGTTGATGGGCATCTAGACTGATTCCGTATCTTAGCTATTGTGAATGATGCCACAATACATACGGGTGTGCAGGTATCTCTTTGGTATGCAGACTTCATTTCCTTTGGATACATACCCAGAAGTGGTATAGCTGGATTGGATGGTCATTTTATTGTTAGGTTTTTGAGAAACATCCATGTTGTTCTCCATAAATGGCTGCACTAATTTACATTCCTGCTAATACTGCATAGACTTCCTTCTTTTTCACGTTCTTTCCAGCATTTGTTACTTTTTTTAAAAAAATAATAGCCATTCTAATTGGGGTGAGATAGTATCTTATTGTAGTTTTGATTCACATTTCCCTGATGGATAATGTTATTGGGTATCTTTTCACATATTTGTTGACCATTTGTATTTCTTCTTTGGAGAAGTGTCCATTTGGATCACTTGCCCATTTTTAATTGGATTCTTTTTTTTTTCTTCAGCTTCCTTCTTATATCTAAGGCAGTGAATTGTCCAGAGTCCAAAAGCCCCAACCATATTGACAAACCATAATTCATGGCCGTTCTGGCTTTGTTGGCCTTCTATGGCCTAGGCCCTTTTCTAGGCAGAATCTTCAGAGTCATAACACAGGCTCTGGGTCCCAGTCTCCAATGAGCCCAAATGAGGCTCTGTTTCCTTCCAACTTGGAGAATGCATTGCTGTGAGTGTGCATGCTGCCCTGAAAGTGGTCAGTCAGTCCTCCCCACTCACTGACTTCTGGAGAGCAGGAAGTATAAAGAGGGGCTCTTGACCTAGAGTTTTCTACACCAGGCTCATCCCTGCATGTCATGGTTTGGATATCAAGTATCACCCTAAAGCCCCTGTGTTAGTACAGGAATGTTTGGAGGTGAATTGATTGGATTGTGAGAGCTGTAACATTATGTGGATTGTAACTGTAAGCAGGTGGGGCATGGCTGGAGGACATGGGTCACTGATGTTATGCCCTGGAAGGGTTCACCTGCCCTGCAGCCCCTTCCCTCTCTCTGCTTTCTGGTTGCCACGAACGGAGCAGCTCTTCATACTATGTCCGCCATGATGTGCTGCCTTACTTGGGCTCAGAGCAATGCAGTCAGCCCCATGGACTGAACCCCTGGAACATTAGAGCCAAAATAACCTTTTCCTCCTCTAGGTTGTGCTTATTGGGTATATTAGTCACAGCAATGCAAAGCTTACTAAAAACACCACAGAGTGGACACTGTCCTCTGAAGCTGTGTATTCAAGATGCATTTGTCCATGCCTTCACTCTGAGGTTTTATTTACTGGGCATCTCCTATGTGCATGGCTCTGGTAGGTGTTAGGTGAAGTGGGAATATAGAAATGATTCATTAACTCTTATCCTCAGACTTGCAACCTTTGGGCAGATATGACAGGAGCACAAATAATTAGGAATTGTGGTAAAACATAAGTACCATAATGGTGGTAAAAATAAAAGCCTCCAGACGTTTACAGGAGGAGAAGTTATTTCTAGGTTGACGAGATGAATTAATTATGCTTAATTTATGCACTTTATAGCTGTTGTTGGTGTATGAGGTTTGTTTAAAGATGAAGGGCAAGAAAACCATTTGTTCTCAGCTCTTCTAAGAATCGGGTATTTCTCCAAAACCTCCATCTTCTTTATTCCCTGCCCCCAGCCCAAGTTGTTGGGGCTGAGAACCAAACAGGCTGCCAAGTGCTCAGTGGGGGATGCAAAGAAGCAGAGAAGAATGGCCACATCTGAGGGGGTCCCCAAGGCCAGGCTGTCAGAAGCCAAGCAACAGTTTCTGGGATCCTTCTTGTTGGAGAGACTCTCTTTCAGGAGGCCTCAGGAAGCTGGTGAATCCAAAGGCAGACCTCCAAGGCGGTCTCGAATCGATACTCCTGATTGGCAAACGAGTCCCTGTGCTATTAGGAGTGGTGACAGATTTCAGATGGGGCATAAACCAATTGTTAAAGACCCCTCAGCATTATTCACCAGGGTTGGAAAATTGGTTTTGGTATCCGGGAAAAACAGCCGTTTGGGTAATTACATTCTGTTTCCCTGCGTCTCTTCGAACGCATTAGCGGGAGATAATATTCCTCATTCTAAGTCCAGAACCATCCCACAGAGCTGCTATTAAACAGCTGTCACCTTCCTCCCCCCCTAACTGGAGGCATTTCTCAGCAGGAAGAATGGCTCCCTGTTTGTCAGCTGCATCAATTCTGGACGTGGGCGACGGGCCTGCTGGAGCCCCAGGCCACACGTTAGGGAGGGAAGATGCTGGGCTAGGAATTGAGAGACCAGCAATGGTTTCAACCCAGCCATGACTTTCTGTGTGACCTTGGGCGAGTCACTTAGTCTCTCTGGTGATAAAAAGTGAGGAAGCTGAGTGAGGGGATTCCCATATGATCTGCAATTTGGGGTCACCGTGCAGGTTCTTTCTCACCTTGCACAGACTCTCCATGGCCTTTGCTATGGGTCACCTGATTCTTGCATGCCATGGCTTACCCACTGTCGCTGTGGAGGCACGGGGCCTGGTTCTTCCTTGTTCATCAGTGACCCGAGGCCTAAGACTGGTTGACTTTGAATCACATGATCTTTCACCCATCCTTTCCTTCACATCGTTGTTCCTCATGGGCCATCTCAGACCTCTGTCCCTGCTACTGGGGGATTAGGGAGTGAGGGGTGCAGACCCGAAGGAGCTAGGAAGAGGAGGGAGCATTGGAGAGAACGGGGGAGAGAGGGGCAGACTTGGAGAAGGAGGAAAAAGGAGTAAACACAGGAGAAGGACAGCAGGCTCTGGAAGTGCGTGCTGGGAGTTTAAGGTATCGGTTTCCTTCCTTCACTTCTTCCTTTCTCCTTTCTCTTTCCTTCCAACAAACACTAATTAGCAGCCCACACTCTGACACACTCCTTGGCATCAATATTCTAGGTGCTAAAGAGGCAGACATGAATAAAACATGGTCCTTGAGTGCCAGCAGTTGACAGTTTATTCCAGGAGGCGGGGCGTTCAGCATGTGACAAGTGTGGAGGGGCTGTCCTAGAGGGGTGTGCACGGTATCTGGATCAGCCCTGTGGGAGACAGGGAGGGAGGCTCAGGCAGATTCCCAGGGCCTGCAGGTCTCAGAGACAAGCAGCTTCCGGTGCAGCTCCTGCTAAGAGCTTCATTCCCTGGAGCCTTCTAGTGTCCTCTTGCTTCAGTCACTCCCTCCCCCACACTCCACGGCTCGGGACTAGCTTTACCCACATTTGCCTCACTTACTGGAATCACTTCCTCCCAATCTGTCTTGCACAGGGCTTGAGCGCTTTAAGGCCAGGAAACATGGGTGAATTGCCTTCCTATTTATGTTGCCTGTGACCCTAGCATGGCGCCAGCCAGCAGCAGGTACAACCCCCACCCCAACAAAACAAAACAATTATTGAATTAACTTTGAGGCATAGGTAATATCTCTTCTACTGCTTGCCATTTGTGTAGGTTACCACAACAACCAACAGTTTTTCCATCATATCACCACCATTTTGTATGAAAAAAGGGAAAGATGCTTCTTGGTATACTTTTATCAGAATCCATGACTTGCCTGGCCTGGCATCCTCTCTTTATCTTTTCCTTCTTTTCCTTTTGCACCTGCCTGTTCTCTTTCCAGGAATCTGAGTAAGAATAAGTTAGCCTCAGTTTCTCTCGCATAATAGCTAGGGGCTTCCTCCATTACTGCTGGGCTGTTTTTTAGATAATGGCCTATCCATATCCAGCCTTTTCCATGGATTGGTAACCCTCTGAGCTTATACTACTCAGTTTCAAAGAGATCTATCTTGTGACTTGAAAGTGTTGGTGGAAGTTATCTGACCTCATTTCTCACATCCTCATGAACTTGTCACTACCACCAAGATGTGTCCTATAGGTGTTGAAGCTTGCAGGGATCCGACCTCCTCTGGATCTAAAAGGCCTGGATTGAATGGTTGTCATAGAATGGTAGACTATAGACAATTACTCAGTCTATTTTTCTCAGGGAATTGTGTCTTTCAATCTTTGTACGCAAGTCTGTGGACCTCAATGATAGACACATATAAAAATCCAAATAAATCACTCTTCAATTCATCATTCCCAGCACTGAAAGCAGGATTCTTGGAAAGCTGGTACAATTTGAGTCAACAATTCAGATACAGTCTTCTCTTCAAAAACTTATTAAGAAATGCATTGAAGAACCCAAATTGCAATCTGCTTGGGAAAGCATAGGGAGAATATAATGCTTTAGCTGGAAACTGGGGTAATGCTGGTGTGAAGAGACACTCCCCACTATATGAGAACTCCCCTTACTCCCATTTTGGGAGTGAGATTACAAAACCCTCCAGTGGTCTTGCTGAAATAAATATAAGCCCTTAAAAATGCCACCCAGCCTCATAGTCCCTCATTATTAAGGGCTATAAACACAGATTCAAAATGGGTAAACTCTATGACTGAGCTAATGTTCTACATTGAATTAGAGTTCTTCATGATTAGAGATGAATTAAAAGCAGGCTATCAAGACACATGCATCTCAAACAGCTACCCAAGCTCTATGGAAGATACCTATGTTTTTGGACTAGGAAAACAAATACCTAGCTTGGGTAATGACAAGACCCAGCATGGCTGGAAGACTTTGGTGTCTCTTTTTTTCCCTATTCCTTCCTGGAAGAAAGGAAAACAGAGCAGCATGAGTTGCCATGGTGACTTCTATGGGATGCAGGAGGTCAGAGGTGGAGCTGGGGGAAGGACCAGCTAACCAGGTTGGTGCACCATGGGTTTCATGTTACTGCTTGGAAAAGCTGGAGGCCCCCAGCACACTTGTATTAAGAGGCAGTGGGCTTCAGATAGAAATCCTGCCGATTCTCTCAGAAAGACATACCATCTTTGAAGAAGAGCTAACTATCATGCCTTACACATGCTCTGAGTTTCATAGTCAAGGAAATCAAAATCTGGCTCAGGGGTCCTTGCCAAGCTCTTCCTTAAGCAAAATGGCTGAATAAAGCTGTTTTGGTGGATACTGCATGAGAAGCAGGGAGCAGGTGTGGGTAATGGAGCAATCTTAACATGCCATTTAGTCCCTCAATCATTCATCCATTCCTCTTCCATTCATCCGGCTCATCTTTACGGAGCATTTATGTCGTAGGCATTGTGCCATCACAGGAATTGGTGGTATCCATTTTGGAGAATGAGGACAGGGAGGAAGAGGAAATCAAGAACTCCAAGGGAAAGAAGGAAGAGATTCAGGTTTAAAATAAACTTTCTGTGCTGCTGTGTTACAGAGGATACTTCACTGAATCTAATCCCATTGCTTTCTTCATGCAGTCCTTTGGGTTGGGGTGGTAGATCCACTTGAAAAAATACAGGTTTTCAACAGTAAGATCTAGACTTTTTCTGAGTAAAACAGACTTTTGAACCTAAAAATCTGGAATCAAGATGGACCCCAAAACAGAACTGCAGTAAAAATCCTCAGAGGGAGGCAGAATGTGCGATGGTATGGAAAATACACCAAAGACTGGGAGCCGAGAGAACACTGGTGAAGGAGAGCAAGACAATGGCTGTGCTAGGACAATAAGGCCTTTGCCTTCCTTACCTGGGGCTGTACCTGCTGGGGATGTGGGAAGGAGTGAAAGGCCAGAATGGTTGAAGGGCCTTGTGAGCAGCAGGCAATGTGCCCTGAGTTAGGTCTGGGCTCTCAGTTCAGTCAGGAGGGTCCTGGGGGTGGCAGGTAGAGCCAGGAAGTTCTTCATAGACAAAGCTCAGAACCCAGAGCATCAGGGAGCAGCTTCCAGGATCTCAGAACCTACAGTGAAGGCCCTGAGATGGCTGATAGGGTGTGGGGAGGCCTATAGAGGCCTTGTGGCTGGAGCCAGTGATTCAGGTAGACCAGATGACCTGTAAGCAATGACTCCTCAGTCATATTCACAGAAAGGCCTCCAACCAAAGACACCGTGGAGCGGATGGCTACACTGGTACTAGATGTTACAGAAGGCTTCTCATTTCCAATTAAACCCAGAGTAATGGAAAGAAGACTAAAAAGGGAAAGAATTCTCCATTGTCTTTTTAATCTACTCACAAAGAAGGAGGAAAATTTCCAAGTGTCAGATATACTTTAAATTGGTTACATGAAGCTGTTTTCCATCAGTGGAAAAGGAAAGTTCTCCTCAAAAGTTTAATTTTCATTTTTGCACATAAAATATAAAATTTACAACCTTTATATACTGTTTAAAATCCTTTCCAATTGTCTGATTCTCTTCTATCACAACTGGTCTGGTTTTCTTCTTCTCACTGCTGCTCTTTTTTTGACTTTATTGACACATAATAATTGTACATCTTTATGGGTATAATGTGACATCTTGATACATGTATATGTTGTATAATGATCAAATCAGAGTGATTAGCGTATCCATTAGAGAGGGGGAGTAAGTTCTGGGGCCCCGTGCTCAGTATTGTTAGCTATTGTTATAGTGCACAAGAATACATCAGAGCTAACAATAAAGCACACATATTTCAAATAGCTAGAAGAGAGGATTCAGGATGTTCTTACAACAAAGAAATGACAAATACTTATGGTGATGGATATGATCCTTTCTTGAGCATGCCCTTTCTCGGGGCTGATTTGAGCTGGTCTCTTTTTGAAAATACAAGAGATATAAGGTTCCACTATGCTTATCACTATTTGATACTTTATCAGGATATCATGTATTCCATTAATTTCAATTAAAGACAACTGACTGAACATCCAGTCTGTGCCAGGTTCTGCCCTACATGGTGAGGATCAAGAGCCAAGCTCACAGGGTAGTGAGAAACAAACGAATGAACAAAAGGTCAAAAGTCATAAATTTGTCACTTGATACCTGTAGAACCTTAACTTCTTTGGGCTTCATTCTGTTAATATGTAAAATAAAGGAGGAGGGAAGATTTTTTAAAAAATCCTTTAGGCCCTTTCCTGGTACTCAATTATGTGAAGCTTATGATTTTTTTTAATTGGTTGTTCAAAACATTACATAGTTCTTGATATATCATATTTCACACTTTGATTCAAGTGGGTTATGAACTCCCATTTTTACCCCGTATACAGATTGCAGAGTCACATCAGTTACACTTCCACTGATTTACATATTGACATACTCAGGTTGAAAAATTGTATAGTCAACTGAAGCCCCAGAGGGCAAGAGGAATGACAGATTACAGTTAATACATTTGTATTCATTTCTGTTGTAGCATCCCTACAGCAGAGGCGAAGTCCCACCTTCAGCAAACTGTAGAGGGTGGGGTGGGGATATTGCTGATCACCTGCTTGGAAGTCCTGGAAGTGCTGGGGCCTATGGAAGGAGTTTCTAGATGGTGTGAGGGAGAGTCCATTCTTAAAATTTTTGGAAACAGGGAATCTAGAATTTAAGCTTCCACTCCTGGGCATATTTGTCTTTGTCTATAATTATGAAGTCAAATGCCCACATGAGTAAGTGGATATCTGAAATTATCTCAAATAATGATATATTTGCCCATCCGCTGTTTTCTAGTCACTGATCTCAATTTCCCACTCTGCTTTCCATTCACAGACAGTTCCCCAGGCCTTGCCCTTTTGGCTCATCCATTTATTCACTCATTCAACACTCTCCAAAAATTCCTGGAGCCCCTATTGTATGAGTTAAACACTAGACATACAGATCTAAAGTGAAGGCTCACCATTTAGCAGGAGGGGAAAAGAACAGAAGCAAAAGTCAAACAGGTGATAGTTCTCGGATGATCTACCCGGGTAACAGGAAGCCCTGCTTGAACCTGCGAAAGTCTTACAACCAAACCCTGGGCTGTCCTCATACCATGACAAGTGGCACTACTTGAAGGTCAGAACCAAGGACCAAGGTGGAGACACGGTGGGGAGATTTCTGTTCTGACCAAAGAAGCTCACTAGTGGTGAGTCTGTGACTTCCTTTCCGATTTTCATCATTAAATATCACCAACCAATCTTGGGCGTGGGTGACCTCACTGCCAGTGGAGCATGGAATGAAGTGGCACTACCTAATATAATAACATAAAAGTGCAAATATAATGTATTATAAAATCCAAGGAATTTTAGTCTCTCACCCGGGTCCTGGAAGTATAGATTCTTGCTATAAAATTCAATTACTGGGCTGGGTTGTAGCTTAGTGTGGTAGAGGGCTTCTCTAGCATGTTCGAGGCACTAGGTTCAATTTCTCAGCACTGCATGTTAAGTGAATAAATAATAAATAAAGATCCATCAACAACTAAAAAAAATATTCACACCATTTGTGTCTTATTCATACATGTTCTTAGGGTAGTAATGTCCATCTCATTCCACCATCTTTTTTTTTTTTTACCTCCTTGCCCCCTCCCTCACCCTCCTTCCCTTTTGCCCTATCTACAGTTTGTCTAATATTCCCATGCTCCTCCTCCCACTATGAATCAGCCTCCTTATATCAGAGAAAACATTCAGTATTTGATTTTTTGGGGTTGGCTTACTTCACTTAGCATTATATTCTCCAACGTCATCCATTCACCTGCAAATGCCATGATTTTATTCTCTTTCATTGTTGAGTAATATTCTATTGTAATATATATCACATTTTCTTTATCCATTCATCTACTGAAGGGCATCTAGGTTGGTTCCACAGTTTAGCTATTGTGAATTGTGTTTCTATAAACATTGATGTAGCTGTGTCCCTGAAGTATGCTGTTTTTTAAGTCCTATGGGAATAGACTGAGGAGTGGTATAGCTGGGTCAGATGGTGGTTCCATTCCCAGTTTTCCAAGGAATCTCCACACAGTTTTCCATATTGGCTGCACCAATTTGCAGTCCCACCAGCAATGTATGAGTGTGTCTTTCCCCCCACATACTAACCAACAATTATTGTTGTTTGTATTCTTAATAGCTGCTCTTCTGACTGGAATGAGATGAAATCTTGGAGTAGTTTTGATTTGCATTTCTCTAATTGCTAGAGATGTTGAACGTTTTTTCATATACTTGTTGATTGATTGTATATCACCGTCAGAGAAGTGTTTGTTCAGTTCCTTGGCTCATTTATTGATTGGATTATTTGTTTTTTTAGAGTTTAGCTTTTTGGGTTCTTTATATACCTTAGAAATTAGTGCTCTACAACAGACACTAGTATGGCAGTATGTAAAAAAGTGGATGTGTAACCGATGTGATTCTGCAATCTGTATACAGGGTAAAAATGGGAGTTCATAACCCACTTGAATCAAATGTATGAAATATGATATGTCAAGAACTATGTAATGTTTTGAACAACTAATAATAAAATTTAAAAAAAAAGAAATTAGTGCTCTATCTGATGTGCAAATGGTAAAAATTTGCTCCCAAGCTGTAGGCTCTCTATTCACCTCACTGATTGTTTCTTTTGCTGAGAAGAAGCTTTTTAGTTTGAATCCATCCCATTTATTAATTCTTGATTTTAATTCTTTTTCTATAGGAGTCTTGTTAAGGAAGTAGGGGCCTAATCCGAAATGATGGAGATTTGGGCCTACTTTTTCTTCTATTAGACGTAGGGTCTCTGGTTTAATTCCTAGGTTCTTGAGTTGAGTTTTAATTCCACTTTGAGTTGAGTTTTGTTTATGTGAGAGATGATTTCATTTTGTTGCATATGGATTTCCAGTTTTCCAAGCACCATTTGTTGAAGAGGCTATCTTTTCTCTATGTTTTGGCACCTTTGTTTAGTTGTGGAACCAACCTAGATGCCCTTCAGTAGATGAATGGATAAAGAAAATGTGGTAATTATGTGGGTTAGTCTCTGTGTCCTCTATTCTGTGCCATTGGTCTACCAGTCTATTTTGGTGCCAATACTATGCTGTTTTTAACAACCAAAAAAAAAAATTAAAAAAAAATTAAATTACTATGTGGTAGGGAAATGGAGAACCCAGTTTATACATCTGGACATTACCAGGCAGGGAAATTTCACATTCCTTAACCAATTAAGCACTGGGCCTCCAGGTTTGGCACAAAAGTTGAACTTCTTGGGTGAGGAGTGATTTGACTTTATAGACTTCTCCCATTTTCCTTCCTCTTCCTCTTTCCTCTTTTTCTGAGATTTTTCATTCCCTTGGAGAATCCTACGGACCACCACCGCCATCATTAGTCTGTTCTTGGAGTTGACATTTGAACCCTTGAAAATCCTGGCAAAAACTCAGAATAAAACTCTGGGAGTACAACCAAGAGAAGTTGAAATGTTCAACATGACTTTACTAAAGACTAGGAAAAGACAAGGGGGAAAATATCTCTTGAATTCACTTTGAGCTTAGACTCTGCTGTGTTGACCTAGAACAGAAGACAGCTCCTTTGAATATCACTCCTGGCTTCTAGTATCCCCCCATATAGTGGCGAAAGCAATCTCAGCTTCCAGTACCCGAGAGCTCATTGCCACTTCACTAGACCCATAGTGGAAAATGCTGACCCTTTTATTTTCCTTCATCTTTGGTTTTGCCAACTGATCCATGCTAGAAAATGTCTCAGCCTTTCCTAAGACCTTCCTCAAAAGGAGTCAGGCCCAGAAAGACAAACATTATGGTGTTCTCACTTACATGTAGAAGCTGAAAATTTGATCTCAAAGAAGTAGAGAATTGAATAATGGTCACCAGAGCCTAGGAAGTGTGTGGGGGAGGGAGGTGATGGAGAGAGGGTGGTTCACAGGTATAGAGGAATAACTTCTAATTTTTACAGTGTGGTAGGATAACTATGAATAAAAATTAATTGAATAAAAATTAATTGAATATTTCAAAATAACTGGCAGAAAACATTTAGAATGATCTCAATGTGAAGAAATGATAAATATCTGAGGTGATAGATGTGTCAACGACACCTATCAGATCCAATCATTATATACTACACAGGTGTATGGATATGTCACACTATCACATACATAGTGCAACTACTATGTGGGAATTAAAGTTTAAAAATTTTAAAAAAGAACTTCATTCTCCAACTAAAGACTCTGGCCCTTGGCAGGATTACTGTGTCCAAATGCCCACCAGCCCCCTCACTCTGTGTGTGTGCATTTGTGTGTGAGGTGGTCTCTTAATGAGGTCATGACAGGTATATAAAGAGAAGAAAGAGAAATAGGATAGGAAAAAAGAGGGAATGGAAAGAGAATCAGTGACCCTATGTCTAAAGAGAAGAAGATCCTATCTGTGCACACCTGGGGGCTGGGCCCCAGCGTGGCCAATTTGACCATTTCAGCCACCTGTCCATAGATATGGAGCCTGAGGCCTGTGCCTGAGGCCAGGGCACAGCAAGCTTCTCTTATAATTGAGGTGGCCACAGGGATCAGACAGCCAATTCCACAGCCTAGTTTTCTTCCCCTCATAAAAGGAAAAGAAGAAAGTCAAGAAGTGAGAATGAGTTCAGAGACAAGCAAAAAGTCAAAGACACCCAGACTCTGGGAGAGACACACGAGGAGAGGCTGTGGCTGAGGGTGGGGAGAAGTGGGGAGAGGCTGTCCATGAGGTGTCAAAACAAACAGCCAGGCAGAAGGTGATCTTTCTGCACTTATTTATTTATTATCCTGCAGAGTAAACCAGTAAAATGACTCTGATTTGAGTAGATGCTTTGGTGTTACACATACCCAGGAATGTAGCACAAGGACATGTCAGCGGAAGAAGGAAAGAGGAGTCAGGAGAACAGCCCTCACACATCAGTACACACATGCACACAGTGCGCCCATCAGAGGTGGGGAGGGGGAGAGCCCCAGAGAGTGAACGTGAGTTTGAATCTGTGCACTAACAAGAAGGGTATCAACCTTGGGATAAGAAGAAGGAAAACAGAGACAGCTCTCCTTGTAACTTTCTGCTTTCTGTTCTGATCCACACAAATGTAATTCTGGAAATTTCTCACCCGAGATTTACATACTCATAAGCCCAGGTCCACAGGACAGAGTCTGGAAGCTACTCTCGGGCTCCCCTTGACCTCTGGGAGTGAGACTTGCTTGCTTCCCAACACTCCCACAGATAAATTTGCCCTCTCCAGGGGAGTTCTGTTGCTCCTGTCATGCTCCAGATCATTCACCTGCCCTACTGTGCATTTCTGAACTACGGACCCTACAACCAGCCTAGGATGGGATATGGATTGGCTGCCTTCCATACCCTAGACTTGGGTCACCTATCCCTGTCGCACTGGAGCTAATCAGAGCTTTTGTCTAGGGCCAGTATTTTTTTTTTTTATATTTAAATTTTGCAAATGATTGAAAGGAGTAGTTTAGGCTTTCAACCTCTCTGGACCTTTTAAGACAGCAGACTTAATATGTTCGTGTGAATTTCCAGGAAGAATCCTCTAATTAAAGCTTATTGCCTCTCAGCTGCCATTGGTCAGCCATGTGGCTCATCCTTCCTGTTAATTAGAGCAGAAAATGCCTCCTAGTGGGCTGGTAACCTCACAGAGCCCTGCTCACCTTCCGGCCGCCTCCCCTGGTGAGCTCCAGAAGAACCCAGTGCTGCCGTGCAGGCCCATCACCCCACACGCATGGGACTTGGGGCCCAGACAGGATATTGCAGCCGTGTTCTTGAGGAAAATTATAGGACCCTGGTCTACCAGTTTCATGAATGATTAATGAGGGGCAATTAGTCAATGTTTGTTAATCGTTTCACAGATACAAAATGCTGGCTAAGAGCTATGAAGACATGGAAGCAGCAAAATCCAAAAGACTTCACATCCCCCCAAAAGCTGATCACAGAATCCCAAATGCTAGAGCTCAGGGAAGTAAGCATCTCAGAGGCCATTTGCTCTGGGGTTTGAGGGACCTTCTGGGCAACGGCCCAGTCACTGTCTCCCAGTTTCCTCCCAAAACAAATTGCAACAAGAAGGGCAAAATAAAGTTCCACAAAAACCATGGTCTCAGCATAACCCGAAGACAGAGAATGCCAAAACTTCAGAATAACCATGAGTACAAAGAGAAAGGCTGCCAAGTTCCAGCAGGGTATCTCTTGTGCTCCCAACCAATGTCCCGCAGCTAGCAAAAGGCCCCCCACTCAATGTGCAAGGTCCTCCTCTCTGGAGGACTTTGGAAAGTAGTTCCCATAGCCTCTGGTGTGAGCAGTTCTGTTCAGGGGCCTAGGGAGAGAAGAGGTAAATTGTCTGCAGGATCTTCAGATAAAGGTTCAGGACCCCTTCTCTTGTCCCCACCAAACAAACAAAAACAAAAACCCAACCACACCAAGCATAGGATCAACTTAGTCCTTTGGAAGGTTTAAGAAACTTTAGGCCAATGCACAGGAGACTTCAAAATCTAATACTTGGTGAGTTTGAATCTGACCTGGCATGTCAATTTCAGGAACTGAGCCTCTCATCTTCCACTGGTCTGTCACGTGGCTCATGTTAATTAGAGCAGAAAGGGTATCCTGGTGGCCTGGGGGCCTCATAGAGCTCCTCTCACTTTCTGGACCCCTTCCCTAGTGGGCTTCAGAGGATCCCAGTGCTGCCATGATGGCCCATCAACCCATGTGCTTGGAACTTGGGGTTCAGGCAGGACATTGCAGCCTTGTTCTTAAAGGAAATGAAAAGACCTGGTCTTCTCCTCTGCCTAATTGGGAGTTTATACCCCATTACTAGTCTCTGGTATTTCCATCTATGACTTGCACTGAAAAGACACCTTCCCTTTTGGCCCCAGCTCCCCAGATGACAACCTAAGGCCTGGTGTACCTTCTCCTAACCATGTTCCTCTGTCCCCCTGGAGTGATACTTTGCCAATGTCCCTCTGAGGTACCTCACATGGAAGGGTAGAGCGAAGTCATTTACCAGTCTTCCTATGAATGGGAAAGATTTTCCCTAGGTCGTGTTTTATCTTAAGAATTTTGTGTAATTTGCATTAGAACCTAATATATAGTCATGATGATTTTAATATAAAAGTGTCTCTTCACCCCAATCTTTTTGGTAAAACTAAAACTCTGGAAAGATGTACCTTACCGATTCTGTGGGTGGCCCCCTTTCAGACCACCACGACATATGCTACAGGTACAACATCCCGGTGTGAGAAGCACTGGTCCCAGTTACTCCCAGCTACTTGTTGGCCTCTCTCAGTCTGCCCACAGCAAATGCCTTCAGCCTTTCCCTGCAGATGAGGCTTCAGAGGAACTACTGGGAGCTTAATCTCTGACTTATGGATGAGTCCTGGCACTGAGGGACGAGACCTCTATTCCCTCCTCCTAGGGATGCCTGGACTTCCCCCGTCCACTGAGGTGCGCTAATTCACTATTGGTCCACTTTTTCCTGATGACTCGAACCAAAAGTTCTTCCAGGGGTTTAGATTTGCCAAGGCCATTCATTGGTCCAACCATACACTCTTAGGTTATTGGGAAGCTTAGAACTTACCCAAGAGGTCTATGATTATGTCAGGAGAACCACACTGTCATATTTAATTCTCATGGGGACCTTGGAGTAGACATTGCCATCTTTATTTCTCACACAAATTAAGTAGAAGTACCACATCATGGATGTGTAGCAGCCAAATGCCTCAGAAATCAAATCTTTTTTTTTTTCCTCATCCAAATCCTATCCAAATCTTTTCATGATTTAAGCTGCCATTGTTCTCTGCTTTTCTTTCTGTTGCCTTTCAGCCATTTCCCTCTCTATGTGGTCTCTCTCCTTCAGTGAATGAAAGAAGCAGAGGAAGTGAGGTTGGGATGTTTGAGTTCCTCAGCTGTTCCAGGGGGGTGGAGAGGGTGTCAGAGTAGTGGTGGATTGAAATCTGTGTCTAAATGGACATTTCTCTCTTCTCCTCTGGCAATAATTTACTTGGGTCCACCCTGTTTGCCTCATAGCCACTGATTTTCAAGCTCAGCTGCAGAGGGGCCTTAGTGAGGAGAAGAAGTATATCCCTAAGCCCCTCACTCATCTCCAGCTGGAGGACCAGTCTCATTAATAATGGGGACTTAATCCTCCCCATTCAAAGAGATTCCCATTACCCAAAACAATAATTTTTTTAATTACCCAGGCAGAGTGGCGATTGCATATTGAATACTAAGGACGATTTAAAACTAATAAATACTTTTGGAGATTCCTTGAACATCTTAATGAATTAAAAGTTATGAAATATTTATAAGCAGTAACAACACCATTTAGTACCATTAATAAAATAAATACATTAGTCAGAGAATGAAATTCATTACTATTTTACTACTCGACATTGATGTCAATGACTGAATATTGCTCCAAATTACTTGTAAAATAGACCAATTATTTTAGTGTGATTAATCTTTTCAATTATTTCTTTTATGTAGTTGTAATTTGAAAGTAATTTTCTTCTGGGAGTACAATGACCTCAGCACATTCATTCCTTATTTATTTATATTTGAAAATCTTTTGTGTCTGCCTCCATTTCCTGGTGAGTTCCAATGGTCGGTCGGATACTTAAAATAGTCTTCCCAAGCAATTGTTATTGTCCCGAAGCACTCTGTGGACATTTGTAATTGGCTTTAGTAGTGAATATGAATAAGCCATTCCAAAGTAAGGGAGTCTCTGCCAAGAGTAGCTGTGCACTGGTGGGGAGAAGGGAGGCCAGCAAAATTCCTTCCGGTTCCAGCACTCTGGCCTGGCTACTTTGGATGCCAGTCTTCTGGGAGGGAGGCAGTGTAATAGGCATGTCCAAAAGACTTTCCAACTTCCAACCATCCTCAGAGGATTGAACAGTACTATTCCTTTGCATGGCACAAAGAAGCCTGGGCATCTGATCACAAAATGATAAGGCCAACAACTCTACCAGATGTTAAAGGGTGGATGGTGGGGAAAGAGAAGTAGCAGGCCTAGAAGTCAGAATGCAGATCAGGGCTATCGGAGTCTCTGTTAGGAATGGGATAGCCTTTGCCTCCACCCAATGTCTCAGACAAAGTGCAAATGGAAAGCAGAAGGTGGGCGAGGCCACAAACATACCTCAAAGAGCTGTGCAGAGTTGTTCAGCTCTGGTTGCAGAATGAGGGGATTCAGCTTAATCAAGGGGCCTTAGAGAGTATTTATTGTATCAGGCACTAGCCAAGGGCTCTGCACACAATATCTGTTTTAATTTCCAAAAATCCCCTATACTTAAGTATTATTAGCTCATTTACTGATGAGAAAATCAAAACCCATGGATTTAAGAAATGCTTCTGAGCTCGAAAAGGTAGGACATGATGGAGCTGGGATTCCACACTCGTTCTGTCTGACTTTAAAGCCTGTAATCTCTCTCTTCTACTGGGATAAGTAAGCCTTTATGGAGTGCTCACAATGAAAACAGCATACTCTTCGTTGCTAATTGAGATGCAGAGATTAAAAAAACAGAACATTCTTTGATTCTAGGAACATCTATTAAGTGAAACACAAAAATAACTCTGGAGAGAAATAGACCATTCTAAAACAGAAATGTATGGAAACATAATTTGGAAGTGAGACTTCTTTAAGAAAATAGTATTTGAGCTGAGATTTGGAAGAAGTGCACGATTTTCAAAGAGCACCCTGAAGTTGCATAGTGGAAAGTAGCCTGAGTGGGGGCTGTTCGGAGAAATACGAGGAGATCTGAGTGGCTACATGAAATTGTAATTTTAATGCTCGTCTTTTAAATAATTCAGAATACAGATAAATTAAGGCAAGGAGACTTTGGAAATAGGGAGTTAAGGAGTGTTTTGAAAAAAGCATTCACCAACCACAAACAGGGCTCATTTGGAGGCTGTGGCTGTGCTGTCCCCCGGGTTCACTTTTGAGTCACAGACCCCACCACTACAGAGCTGATTCAGTCCCTTGAAGAGACTGACCCAGCTTGCAGCCCCTCTCAGGTTGGCAGCATGTGACTCCCATCATCCACCTTGGCATTTGGCCATTAATTAACAAGCTTTGCAGCAGGTGTCAGAGGAACCAATTTATTTCTGTGAATGGTAGCTTCTCCATGATAACCTGAGCAACAGTGAGGGAGCAATTGAACCTTAAAGACTTCAGGCAAGGAAGGGCCCAGTCAGTGAGGTTGGGTAGCCCATGGCATCATGATAGCGCACCTCCACCGCCCCCTTCTCGTGTACTCTCATGTCAAGGTCAATTCCAGGACAACCATTGACCTACTGTTATTTTCTCCTTCAATTACAACAACCATCCATGTGTCAATTCTGAAGGAGGCTGATAATGTCCCTTTGGATCTGAAGAGTTGGTTGGTTTATGGAAAATAAGAGGTGGGGAGGGGACCTCAATTCAGGACTCCTGATTGCTGATTCAGTGTTCCTTCTACGGTCTTTCTGATAAAGGAAAAGTGGTACTAGTTTGGAGGAAGACATCTTGACAAATGGGGCACCTGGTCAACTCCTCTGTTGCAAAATAAATATAAGTCAGGGATGCCCACTGGGGAATAGTTTCTGTGCCAAGGAGAAGAGACAACTTAAAGCCACCATACCAAAACTCAGCCCAGACAGAAACAGCAGTTTTATATCAATGTCTGTCTGCACTCAGCTTAGTATCTGCTTGGGTAAATGTCTGCTGAATGAATGGGGGATCCATGGATGGAGGGATAGATGAATCTGCTACATAAAGAGAGAGTTTTCTGCTGGCAACCCCAAGACAGAATGTCACTGTAATCTCCATTTACAAGCACAGACTGAGGATCCTGCTGGGGTGTTGCTTGCTGCTGGAACAAAAAATGCCCAATTTGGGCCTGGCTGCCAGGAGCCCATGAAGTAATCCCTCATTTTACCCAGCTGGATTTTTGGAGCCTACTCCAAACACTGATTGGCTCCACATGGCTGGCCAAAGATTAGAATCTGTTTGTTCAGCTTCTTTCTTTCTTCTTCTTTTTTTTTCTTGTCCCCACTGACCTAAGGAAAATGTCCTCTATTGACTATCAGTGTTTTTGGTGCAGTAGAAGGAAAGAGAGGGTCAAGGCTTGGATATGTCACCCATTTTTTACTTTTATAAATACTCATACTAACTCAGTGCCTAGTGTCTCAAATACAGGACCCATCTGAAAAAAGATCTGGCCTTGTGAAAATAGCTTACATCTCAAGTATAGAGCCTGTGCATGTTCATTATCTTTTAAAGAAGGCATGGCTAATGTAACTATTTTTGACTTTCTTTCTTTTTTTGGGGGGGGTGGTGGTGCTGAGGATTGAACCCAGGGCCCTGTGCCTGCAAGGCAAGCACTCTACCAACTGAGCTAATTCCCCAGCCCCTGACTTTCATATTTTAAATAGGATAGAATCATAGCATTAGAAAAGCTGGAGTTAACAGGAGCATTGAAGATCAGACTGTGTTTCATGAAAACTCATCATGGAGGATGTCAAGGATTGTGGGATGGTGGGTTCTGGGTTCCTATCTTCATTTCCTTAAGATACTTCTACTTGAATAATTATATATCCTCAACTCTTGTAGACTTTGAAGTATGGGTTCAGCCTCTAAAGGCTGAATCAAGTTCAAATATCTTCAATGTGGCCCCAGAGAAGTTAAGATTTTTGTTCTCTGACTCGGGGGATCATGTGTTTCAAGGCATCTGTGGGGCTCTGTGTGACATCTCGCATTCCTCGTGCTTCCTGAGCTTGAAAAAACAGTGGGCTAACTCCTCATGTGGGGTTATGACTCCCTAATGGATGAATCAGAGATAATATGTATGCAGGTGTCTCAGCAGTGTAAGGGGCCTAGATTTCTTCTTGTTAAGAATCTGTTGTGAGATGAGCATGGCTCTGGCCTGGGAACCTGCAGATGTTTCTTGCTGGTGACCTGCAGTAAAGTAACTTAGGTTCAGACAGAAGCTACCCACAGCTCCCTGCTTTTCATGGATGAGATCCTGTGTAGCTCCCTGAGATTGTGCAGACCAGTGGGTAGGGGTCTTTCTGGGTAGGGAGAAGGTAATATTGAATTGGTTTCAAAGAAAAACTGGGAACTTAACCATAAGGTAGAAGTAGAAAGCACCTTGGACTGGTCAGTAATTTACAATGTCAAATTTCAGGGACAATCTTTGTGTCTTGGTTAGATACTTTCTGGTGTTCTTTTGACAGTGACCTTCCATAGGAAGCAGAAAGAAGTGGTAGCTAAGAGCATGGATTCTGGAGCTAGATCCCCCTGCATTCCAATATCAGCTGCGGGACTTTGGGGGAACAACTTACTTCTCTGTGCCTCAGTTTCCCTAGCCATATAACTGGAGTGATGATAATAATGATATGTACCCAATGGTATTGTTGAAAGGGTTAACTGGGTTAATATAAAAAATACACGTAGAAAAGGACTTGGTGTGCGGAAGTGCTAGGTGGCTGCAGTCATGTTCCTTTTTATGAGCTTCTCAGAGGCACTCTGGTCCTTTTCAAATCCTTTTTGAGAAACTTGTCCTGCCCATTCTGACCTGTGATTTTTTTGTAGACATCGCTGAAGCTCAGAGGTCTAATGAGTATGCTGCTATCTTATTGCCCTGGGTTGTCTGCTCAAGAAAGGTTTTTGTGAATGGACTAAGGGCTCCCTGAAAGCCCAGACCTGGGTATATCAGGGGGCTGATATCCCTCTCGGCTGTGTCAAACATATAAACTGCTCTTTCACTGGCTTTTCAGGGGAAAAACCCATCCCAAGCAATTTCTCTTCACAGTAATAGGGCAATAGCCCAAGGCCATAAAACAGAAGCAACATTTATTAATTGATTGATTAACCAATCTGTCAAGAAGTATTTATGTGACATTTCCTATTGTTTACTACTGCGTTAACTGTTCCCTCAAGAAATAAAAGAAATATAGGACAGGGTCCTGAACCTCAAGTTGGGATCCCAAAATGACTAATTGGGAAATGATTGTAAAGCAGCTACTAAATTTAGATGCAGACAGCAATGTTTTCCAAGCAGAATTACAGTAGCTGCAAATATTTCCTGGCCCCAGAAATCGAGGGAGGTGTCCCAGTATAGCCCCTATATTTATGTGGGAGGGAATAAAAGTCACACGTGTGTGCCACAAGGAAATGCAATACTGAAGAGGTCTGTCTGGCAAGATGGGAAGAAATGGTAACAGTTTTAGACCAGCCGAAGGCTAAGGTAACATATATGAAGAACATAAGAAGATCAAGGTGCATGGCTAAGAAAACAGAGTCAGAAGGGCAAATGTAAGAGTCTGCAGCAGTGGCACTCGGCAATAGAACACGAGGCAGCAGCAAGCTTAGGGCTCAAGGTTATAGCCAAGGAAGTGGAGGAAGATGGGGAACAAAGATGATTCTGAGGTTTCCAGTAATGAATAAAACCCCAGCCTCTGCACATCAACCAAGATGGTAGAGGAGAGTGGACGGAAACAATGGCTTTGTGGTCAGATTCACTTAGGGTTCAGTTTGGCCTTACTTTTCACCAACTGAATGACCTGTGAGCTCAGTTTCCCCATCTATAAAAGGAGGAGATTTGTCCCTCTGTTACAGCATTATGGTTTAAGCCTGCATGAGATAACACATGTAAAAGGATTGACACTTTAGGAGTGCTCCATCAAGGTTAGTGGTGGTTGCTATCAGCCCACATTCTCAACAGAATGTGAGTCATGTAAAGATTTAAAGAGAAAATAGGCATGGCCACTGTCCTGGTGATACCTATGGATAGATATTGTCACCTCTGCAGGGAGAGTCTTCCAGTGTCTCCTGTAAGCCTTCTCCAGATTAACTAAAATGGCATCTCTTTTCATGTGGGCCAAAGAAGAGTCATGAAGATCTATAGTTGTACTTCCCTTCATATGTTGTCTGTGCCTTATCACCAAGGGACCAAGTTTCCATCAGAAAATAGACTAGAAACATCTACAACTCTGACTAGCATGTCATCAGCTTTGTTTGCCCCTGGAAGATGCTAGCTACTTTTTCCCCTTTCTCTCCCTTTGTCATAACTTAACCAAAACAGTGACCCCCAGAAAATACACTAGCCTGTATCACAGACCTCAAATATGACTTTCCCATTAAACCTCACCAAAAAATTTCTTCCCTTTAAATATGTGGGTATATGGGGCTGGGTTTGTGGCTCAGTGATAGATAGAGCACTCACCTAGCGTGCGTGAGGCACTGGGTTCGATCCTTGGCACCACATTAAATAAATTAATTAATTAACAAACAGAGAAATAAATAAATAAAGGTATTGTGTCCACCTACAACTAAAAATATATATTTTAAAAAATATATGTGGGTGTAGTTTTAGGCTAATTCCTAGGATAACAACTTGTCTACACTAGTTGAATTTGTCCTACTATGACAGAAGAATAAGAAGTTCTAAGGAACCTCTGGGATCACTTTGTTCTTCTCTGCTCTCTTTCTCACACACCCACACAAATATCTTCATGCCCCTTGATGGCTGTGTTCTTAGTGAGAGGAGGAGTGTAGAGAACAACCACTTCCTCATGAGGATCATCTCTCCTTGGATCTGGAGCCTCTGGACCTGGGTCCCGGGTAATAGGTAGACCAGGACAACCTGGCCAAGTGCCTTCCCTGGGGAAACAGAGGCAGATTTGTCTTCTATTCTCCCTCCTTTAAGAGGGTGTCTGCAAGCAGCAATTTTCTGGATCATTAGAGAAAGCTTAAAGAGGTCAACTCCATTGGTTTTATCAGGGTAGAGAAGCAGACCAGGAACAGGTCTCTAAAGCCCTGTAACAGACTCTCTGCAAATGCTACACAAGCTCTAGGGGATGGAATTTGTAGGTGAGAGGGAGCTGCAAAGTAAGGGAGAGACATCTGTATAAAAGAATCTGGATGTGGTGGGGTACACCTGTAATCCCAGCAGCTCGGGAGGCTGAGGCAGGAGGATCTCATGTTCAAAACCAGCTTCATCAACTTAGTGAGAACCCTAAGCAACTCAGTGAGATCCTGTTTCTAAATAAAATACAAAAAAGGGCTGGGGATGAGGCTCAGTGGTTGAATGCCCCTGGGTTCAACCCCTGGAACCAAAAAAAAATTGTACATCTGACGAAATTCATAATTTGAATGTGCAAGGAATTTTTGCAGGGCAGGAAATCTTTGCAGCATTTGTGCTGGGCCTAATATCTAGATATTTACGGTCTCTTAGTTTCTTCTCCTGATGTTGCTCAAATGAGATAAGCCAGTTTTAGAAACTGGATACCTTTTCTCTATCACATTCCTGTTAACTTGTTCCATTTCAACAGATGGCTTCTTTTGGAAGGTACATAGACCCTCAATATCTATGCAGCTTGATGAATTCCAGAGACATTCGCAAATCCCTAAGTCCACGAGTGCAGAAACAGACTTCCAAACTCCTGGCTAGCTCCCAAACCACAGTTTCTCTACAGTGCCTCATATTATAGGGCAACCACAATTTCAACTTGAACTAAAGTGTAATCTATCATTTTGTGGTGATTTTTCTTCTCCCCACACACAACTCCGTTCTGATTAAAATAAAAGAACAACAATAAAATTCATTTGTGAAAGATCTTGTGAGACCTGCAATGAATGAGAAGCTACAACAGTGTAAGGAGCAAGGTGGTCACTGGGGCTCCTGAACTAAGGGTGTCTCTAACCCACCCCACCTCCAAGAAGCACCAGGTTCAAATCCAGGCTTCCACAGGCAACAGAGTGCTTCTCTGTGTCCTGGGCCTTTAGGATTGTTTAGAAATAGTCAAAATTGGGAATTTAGGTCTGAGAGTACCCTGGATTTCCTTCCTGTCTGCCCTTCATTCTTTGGCCCCTCAGACCCCAGGTTTCATGGCACAGGCTAAAGTGCCCTTCAGTCAACCTCTGGGCAGAGGCAGGAATTACAGAACAGCAATGATTAAAGGTCTCTTCCTGAAGTTGGTGGAACTCAAGCTTAGCTACCCTTGATATCGGGGAATAAAGGATGCTTATAATTATGACTGGGTCTTCTGAGAAATCAAGGAAAACCATCCTCATATATCTATTGATGATCCACGTCATCCCACTTAGAAAACAGAGTTGAGGCAAAGTTTAATAAAGTTACATATAAAACATGATATTGAAAATAGGAACAGAAGATCAAAAACTCTCAGAGGAAAGGGGAAAAGCTTATCAAAAACCTATGTCTGTGTAATTACACAGATATAATTACTGTGATGGTGCATTGCATTTAGTTCAGAGTTTCCTGGCAACAAAGGAAAAAAGGAGAGAGAAAAAAAAGCCCCAACAAATTACCTTCTCTCGCTAATAGATCCTGAAATAAATTCACAATGTGGGACTTGTATAAAAGGATTTAAATGGCAAGAGTGGACCCTATCCTAATGGCTTTTACAAAATAAGCTAAAGATTTCACATATAACCATTTCCCATGTGGTCCCTCAATAATAGCTTCAGTAAAATCATTATAATATTTAGTTGCAAATTTAACCTCAGAGAAAAGAAAAAGCAAACTAAGCATTAAGTTATGGGGAAGGTGCAGAGTATGTAGAGATAAAGGTGAAGCAAAAATGGAGGAATCTTGATAACAGTTGAAGTTGCATTGAGAGTTCTTGGGGGCTCACTACACCATTCTATTGCCTGGCATCCATTTAAAATGTTCTGTGATCAAATATAAATAATTGTAAACATTTGGCAGCCAGGGAAGTTAAGCTACTATGTTACCTAGCAAACACCAGATTCTATTTGATGCAGCTTTATATTAAGTAGTTATCATTTTATTCTGCATCTTTGAAAATTGATTGTTGGGTCTATGGTGCACTGCGTAATATTTAGAATCAGCTCCTAAGCACCATAGCCTTCGATGTATAAGTGTGCACCTTCCCAGCTAAGCACCGTTGCAGGTCATTGACACACATGACAACAGGCTCTCAATGAGTGGAGCAAGCTGAGTTCAAATACCTTCGCTGCAATTCTTCAGGGCGAAGAAGTCCACTGCAGACAGACTTCGGTTTCCACTTGAGATGTATTCCAGGGCCACTCGGAATGGGTTCTCTGGGCGCCCAATTCTTCCCTGCAGCACGGTCCAGCTGGTTCCATTGGAAAGCAAAGGAAGAAAGCACAGAAAAACAGTGATGAGGAGCAGCCTCACCTGCAGAGAGGGTCATGCAGTGACTTCAGGGTTTACATTCTTTACAGGCACCAAGAGCTGGATGCCCACATAGTTCTGGGGATGATGACCCTGACAGCAGCGTGTAAACATTTACTTCCTTCTTGTCTGGCTAACTCAGAGACACAATTTTCAAACCCACTTTAGCCATGGCATTTCTTTTGTCATATTATTTTTAAGGCAATTTCAGATATTTGGAATATTTCAGTAGCTAGGGGAAAGGAGCTGGCAGCAGAGTTGAGGCAAAGTCTTCAAAACATTTATCAGTCTATGGATCATTCTTTCTGGAAATAAACTTAGTTTTTGGCACTTTATCTGATACCAGAGTCTCAGAACCTTCAGGTCTGCTATGTTGTTACTTATGGGAAGCCAGCAAGAGCTATTTATTTACTGTGGGAAAATTAAAGTGCACCCAAGCATGTATTTTGGAGTAAAAGGCACCTAAGATTGACATGGACTTTGCAAAAAAGTGCAATCAGAAGAAGATAGAAGCAGGTCAAATGGTGAGCTCTGCATCCATCTATAATCAAGGACACTGACAGTCAGAGAACAGAGAATAAGCTAAACGAACACTTTTACACCTTGCTCATGCTATTAACCTCTTGGAATGGCTCCTGTCACTGATTGGAACATCAAATTTACTTTTCAACATTGATATATACATATATATACACAAACATATATATATGCATGTGTGTATGTGTATATATATATATATATGTATGTATATGTGTGTGTGTATGTATGTGTGTATATATATATACACATATATATATATACACACAATTTTGAGTGAGAATGGAAATTATCTGGGCTATTTTCTTTCCTCAAGAAAAAAAACTTTACAAATGTATAACTGACATTTAATAAATTGAATGTACTAAAAGTATAATTTGATGAGTTAAAGTGTATAAGTCAATGGGTTTGACTTAGGTGTACACCCTTGAAATCATCACAACATTCCATATTTTCTTACCCTTAGCTTTTCATTTAAAAAACTTTTAAATCCCTCTCCCCAAATATAAAGTGATGCTTATTATAAAAATAAATAAAAACTCAACAATTGAGAAAAGTTGTAAAATAGAAAAGTCACCCAGAACCTCATTGCCTAGCAGTAGCCAAAGTCACTACCTCAGTGGGCAACCTGCCAGCTCTCATTTTATATAAACGAGACCATACTGCATATGCTCTCTGTGATTGCACTTGCCTGCTCAATAGTATGTCATGAGGCAGCAAATCGAGGTTCTATTTTCTTCTCATTGGCTGCATTTTAACAACTTGTGCATTGCTTCTGGTTTCCGTCATGATCCTGCTAAAGGTAACCATGTGATTTTATCTAAGCTCTGCCTTGGGACAAAGTCCTAGAATCTGAGTCAAAGTGTATGCCTATTTATAACTGAAGCTTCCTGCCACTCCACCCATGGTGAATCCAGGGACCCATTTCCACATTTGCTTTCTAACACTGGGTCCCATGGGATCGTTGCTGATTTGGCTAGCTGTTGCTGATACAGGTGTTGCCTGGGGCAATCAATGACTTCTCAAAGGGGTGCTCCCTGTTTCTGGCCCCTGAAAGTTGCTGGGCATGTAGAAGGTATCTTGAATGAAGGAGGTATTTCTGCTCCTCCTCTGCTCTTCTGTAGTTAATTCAGATCGCTGGAGTCAATTCCTCAGCCATTTAATAAAAGTGTATTAAGTTTCCCCACAATAGATACTGTAGAAGGGGTTATTGCTGCTGTAAAGTTTGTTCTCGGTTACTGTACCCAGCAGGATTTCTATCCAAAATAAAACCAGTGCAATTGAATAAGGAAAAGGAGGCCTTTTGGTTTAAATGTGGGACTGTCAAGGAAAGAAATATTTGAAAAGAAAATGTAAAGGAAGGGTTCTTAAGGAAAAACAAACAAAAGCAGAACTTTTCTTGTTCTTCTGAAACATAAAGGACCCTATTTTCAAGGAAGGATGGTAGGGAAAGGCATGAGCATTCATATTCTGCCCAAATCATAGCTCGCTGTTCTGAGGAATGATGGATTTTAATTCCAGGTACACAATGGCCCTTGACAATGATTTCCATTTCTATCTTGGCACTAGCCCTCTGGATAAATGTGTCAGGAGTTTTAGGAATTAGTTTCTGAGTTACCGATGCAATAACTTTTTCTGAAATTCTCTGGCCTCCCATAGTTTACTGCTGCAACTTTAATAACTTTCAGAGCAGTTGCCAAACATGTATTTTATATCCAGGGAAGCTGGGACTGGAAGAGGGCATACTAACACCTAGGGTCAGATTTGTTTAAGAGACAGCCAAAACCCAGTGAAAAACAAATCCAAGCTCTTTCCTCTGCCTGCCTCCATTTTCTTTGCTTATATCCCAGTGGTCTTGAAACCGGTTCATTAGGGTCTGGCTGTCCTTGCTTTGGCTGGTGGCAACTCCGCTTATGCTTGCATGGGGGGAGGTTGGGGAGGTTATGTTCTGACCTGAAGCCTCCCAGAAACAGTGCAACTGTATCCATGTGCTGGGGATTTGTGACCCTCTTAGCACTGGTGTTTCTATCCATCAATCTGACAGTGTGGGGTGTCCACCCAGGCCTTAGGAAGCCAGAAGGACTGTATGGAAAGCCTGTCACAATCCATTATCTTTTGCATGTCTCTCTGGAGCTCTCCAGTTCCAGTTCTGCCTGCTCTGCCCCTCATTTGCCTGATGGTTCTGAATAAGGCACTTTTCTCCAAATGCCTGAAATTTTGGATGTTTTTGGATCAATGGTATTCTCAAGCAGAGAAAGCATGTTCAACTTGAATTTTCTAAGGAAAAAACTGACCACCCACTTTTGCCGAGTGATTACATCACAATGAATAAATTAAAGTCCAATAAAAAGGCAGAAAGGAGTTGGTTTATGAATATCAAGGTCTATTTCTGACTGAGAGCCTAGAAGTAGTATATAGAAAGGCCACTAAAGTGGGAACTGAGTCCTGGATTCTGCTTCTGGATTTGCTTGCCTTTGGACAAATCCCTGCACCTCCTTGAATTTTAGTTTCTTCAATAGTAAAATGTGGACATTGAAGTAAGTGTTCTCCAAGGGCCCTTATCGATCTCATGTCCATATTTCTCCATCAGATTACAAGAGTTCGAGTGATAAAATATTTGATGGAAGTCCTAGAAGCTGCAATTAACAAATAATATCTCACAGAGGTGGGAGAAGAGCCATGAGTCGTGAAATCACAGATCTACTCATGCAAAGATGCTCAGTCCCAACCTTCTTGGGGGAAGTGGAGACTTGACCACACATTGGGTTACCTGCAGACCTAAGGTTAAAATAAAGCACAGCACTGCTCCTGGATTGCAAGAACAAGAGAAAAATGCAACTTATGGGCCAATCCAGCCCCTGTACTCAATTGCATTTTGTACCCTAGAAATAGAGAGGAAGGTGTCTATTTAATGTGACTGGAGGGATCACCAGTCTGGTTTTGAGGGTAGACACTCCAGCCAGATGGTGGCACATACTGTCAGACAATCCACCAAAAACTCCCAAGAAGCCGTCATGAAATAAAAGAATCTCTAAGGCTCCCATTGTTTCCTCCCAGGTTAGTTTCCATTGGTTTAAGGGAAACTGGCACGTCTGCCACGAGGAGAGCTGCTGACGTGATTGAAGGTTTGGCAGCTGTGACTTGGGAGGGTGAAGCAAGTTATTTTAAGCCCAGATATAAAGGGACATTCTGTGATGGCACGTGAGGGCATGGGTGGCCATTGACAAGACCGAAGATGTGTTTTACTTTCCTGCTGTGCAATATCCCAGAGGGCATAATAATGACATCAAGCTGCCCACCTAAGAGGCCCTGGCCCACTGCAAGCCACTCACTGGAGGGCCTTCTGAGATGCTTTGGCTGTTGTAGTGCAGTGAGGCAGGGCCTGGACTCCATTCTCAGCTAGTTAAGCTACTGGGGAAGTGATTTAACTTCTGAGTTTCAGTTTCCTTGCCTTAAAGATGGAGGTGAAAACACCGAGCTTTTTGAATGGGGATGGGGCTCAGTGAGAAGGATGCCTACAAAGTAATTAGAGCAGATCTAAGCACACAGTAGGGCCTCAATAAGGGGGCTTATAGAAGACTGCCACCTTCTTCATGGAACCACTCTGGTCCATGAAAAAATGCTAGTATCTATAGCTCAACTCTTTTATGAGATTCAGGAAGGGAAAAGAGTGTAGGTAAAAGAGAGTGGGAAAGCCATTTGCAATTTCTGAATAGCAGTTGACACTTTTGTTTAAACAACAACAATAAAAACTTACATGGATCTTCATAGGATAAAAAGAACCCTGAGAACTTATGTGGGAACACTCCTACAAGAAGACATGTTAGTATTTGACTATGAGAGCAGATTGACATTCTTCCCTGAATCCTCCAAGGGCCTCTATTTCACTTAGGATCAAATCATTTTCTTTGCCTTTGCAACCTCCTGTGTCTTCTCAGCATGTGGAAAGATGCTTTGTACACTATCTGTCAGTTAGAATTTGAGTCAGACTCCATTTCTCACGTTGCACACTAGATAGAGTATTAGGTTCTCTGGGGACACTTGGGTTTAGGGTTTAGTTTGTACTCAAGGAAGTTACAAACTGGTGAGAAAAAAAATAAAACTATGTACTGAAATTTACACAAATGGCAGTATATCAGGGCTGAGTGAGCACTAAGGGCTCACTGAGGCAGGCACTAAGGGCTACTGAGGCACAGAGGGCAAAGTGATGTCTCGGACTGGTTGACCAGGACAGGTGATCTTGAGGATAGGTTGTAAAAGGTGGAAGACAGGGATTTAGAAAAGAGCAATGCAGAAAGGGACAGGCATGAGTACATGAGCAGAAGTGACATATTCAGTGTATGATCAGAGAACAGGAGTTCGTGTCTGGTGAGAGTGAATATTTTTCATTGGTCTCTGCATGACCGTTGTGTCTTACTTCCCTGCCTTCTTAATTCCCCGGGGGATGGATTGCACATCATCAAGTCTCCAGCATCTTAAATATTGTCAATGCTCAAAAAGTTATCTGTTGAATGAAAAGACAAGTGCATGAACAGGTTTCTATTACTTCAGGCAACATTCTGACATGCTTGGCCAAAACTCATGTGGTAGTGGAATTGAGTTTATCTGAAAGTTCATGCCAATCATTCAAGTAAGAATGTCCTCAATTCAAGTAAGGGTGATGCCTTCCCCATGAGGGGGAATCTAAGAACGGGGAATTGTGGGTTTGTGGGAAGGAGGTGGTCCATGTGACTACATAGTTCATCACATGGCTAATGCCCTCCCCCACCATTTCCTAAGACCTAATCAGAGGGAACCAGAAAATAATAGTAATTGAGACCTGGAGGACCTGAATTCTCAACTAGAAGAGTTCCCATCTCATGCATAGATGTTCTCTACCAATTCAGGTCAGGCTTGGACCAAGTCCATAAGAACATGATCTACAGCAGCAACAGCAATGATAACAGCACCATCATTATTCTCTGTGTAGAGATGAGTTTCCAAAGCAGGTTAGTATGACTCCATAATCTTTCTGCAGACCACCTTACTCTGCCCTTCTAAATTCCTTAAGGTTAGAATCTGTCTTCCTGAGGCTTTGCTGCAATTTCTGGCACAGGTGAACTTGGCTGGGGCCCTGAAGCTAGAAGACATGGCCATCCTTGTGTTCTATACTCGTCATGACAGCTACGTCAGTTAGGTGGTGATGAACCCTCCAGCTGGGGCAGCCAACATCATGAGTTAGGTGGAGGATGACAGAAGCCACATAAATAAGACAACCAGCCAAGTCCCTGTCACAAAGAGCTCCACCCACGTGACGACAATGATTATTATGAAGCATGACCCTGTCATGGCTCAGGCTGCACTGTTGACATTCCTCTTCATGCGTCTTTTCTAAGACTCTCTCTTGACAGGGTCTGGATAAGTGTGAAGATTTGTTAGAAATAAGGAACTGAGCCTGTGGGAGCTCATCCAGAGTCATACAGGGAGCAAAAAAAAAAAAAAAAAAAAAAAAAAAAGCCAGTTGCCCCTCTTCCCCTAATCTTATCCTACAGGAAAAACACACATAACTTTCAAGTTTTCCTTAAAATATACTTTGTAGTAATTCTGCAGCAAATATAAACCATTCAGCACAATTTTTATCGTGTTCATTAAATCAGCCTGCATTTAAAGCATTTTTATGGGAAATAGCAGGGGGGAAAAAGCCAGATCAATGCAAATTTTGGTGTGAGGCCCTTTGTTGCTTGTTAATTTTCTGTAATAACAATGTGTGACACACGGCGAGGGGTCTTTTATCCTAGTACCCTTGGCTTTGCTATCCGCTTGCCTGATGCGGTATCCTAGAACCTCTAGAGAGGATCAGATCTGGATGGGAACAAGACTTCAGGTTGAGTCAGGGTCTGGTTCCCATTGGCCCAAGATGAAGAGCTTCTCCCAGGCTGAGGGTGGGCCCCAGGTTCTTCAGAAGGGGGCAAGAGGTACAGAGGCCAAGGTAGGATGGGACCCTGGAGCCACAGGGTGACTGGTTGAGCCTTAACATTGGCAACTGAAAAGCAGTATAATTCATCAGAGATGTCTGGGTAATAGATCCTGGAAGGTGGCCTGGGTTTCCTGGAATAGAGACTGAGAAGATGTCCTAAACTGTTTCCTTAATTCCTCTCTCATGCTTTGGAACAAAGGAAAAATTAGAGTTTGGGGCTTTTTTCTTGGCCTCTCTTTAGCTCTTTTGTTCCTCCATTCTCCCTCCCTCCCTTCCTTCTTTTTCTCCCTCCCTCCCTTCCTTCTTTTTCTCCCTCCCTTTTTCCTTCCTTCCATTAAGAGAAATATAATGATTAACAACAGAAGTTCAGGAGTCAGCCGGCCTGCTTTGTAATTTCAATTCTGCCTTTTATTGGCTGTGGGACCTCAGGCCAGCTACTGAACCCAACCCTCTCTGTGCCCAAACTTCATAGCTATAGTTGTAGGGAAAAATTATAGTCAAAGTGTTCTTAACTGGTCTCCATGTGACCCATCGCCTTGTTGAATTAGCACAAACTGTATGTTTTACATTCAGTGAGACCTCCATTCCCCGTGAACATTCAAGGTGACTGAGTGTTTTTCTTTAGTACCCCTGCACGCTAGAGGAGACTCCCAACACTCACGTTATGTGTCCATTGAGAATCAGTTGTGCTTATTCACTACTCTGTTTATGGCAATTGTACTCATTAAATTGATGCAATAGGCAGGAGAAAATTTCACACACTTTGAAAAGGCAGCTACAAATAATTGCTGTTGAATTAGGTGTGAATGGGGCAACAAAAAGATCAGGGAAAAAAAAATTCTAAAAAATCCAGAAAGCCTGGCAGTCATCAAGAATACAAATAATACTATAAACTGGAGAGGATGTAAAGAAAAAGAAACACTTTTACACTGTTGGTGGGATTGTCAATTAGTACAACCACCTGGAAATCAGAATGAAGATTTCTCAAAAGGTGGGAACCACCGTGTGATCCAGCCATACCTCTCCTTAGTATTTATCCTGAAGAGTTAAAGGATCTTATTACAGTGATACATGCATAAACCCATGTTTGTAACAGCACAATCCATAGGAGTCAGACTGTGGAACCAGCCTAGGTATCCATCAACGCAGGAATGGAGAAAGAAAATGTGGTAGATATACACAATGGAGTTTTATTCAGCCATAAAGATAAATGAAATTATGTCATCTGCAGGAAAATGGATGGAACTAGAGACCATTATGTTTAAGTGAAATAAGCCAAACTCAGAAGGTCAAAGGCCAAGGGTCAGCTGTTTTTTCTCCTATGCAGACGCCAGAGAGGAAAAAGGAAAAGAAAGGTGGGGGAGGGTGGATATCATGAAAATCAAAGGCAGATCAGTAGAGGAAAGGGGCAGAGAGGAGGGAAGCAAGGAGGGAGGGGGAGTGATATTGGTCAAATTAGGTTGTTATATTGTGTAGTGTGTGCATGTATGAATCTGTAAATCCCATCATTATGTACAGCTGTAATGCACCAATAAAAATATGTTAAAAAGAGAAAAGATTATGTCCTGTTTTTAGTAAAAGTAAATTATGTGCTGAAAAAAATCTAGAAAACCTCTAGAACACTTTAAAAGTATTTTAACTTTATTTTTATTTTAAAGAAACTGCCACTGAACATCAAGGATGAGGAGTCAGGAATGTGATTTATGTTAATGACAACCCTGACCTCTAATGAATAGATGACTGACCTGGTAGCAAAGGTCTTGTCCTTGCATCAAAATTGGGGGGTTAGCTTACATTTCAAAGTTGCAGGTTAAAATAAAATGTTTCAGGATGTAAGTTGATTCTCAAGCACCTATTGATCCCAATCTTATTGTCTAAGAGGGATTCTTCTTTGCTCTGGATATATAAAGTGATCCATAGAGAACTAACTAGCATTTTTTCTTCTTTTAAAGGGAAGAAACACTGATTATTCAGGCAAAAAACAAAAACCAAACAAACAAACAAACAAAAAAAAACAAGTAACAGAAAGCTTCAGATCAAGAGTAGCGACCCTGAGAATCCTGAAATTCCTCTCTCTGGATTTTGGATCAAGTCCCATGCTGGCATCTGCTCAATATCTGTCCCAAGGGAGCTGCAGGGTGGACTGGCTGGATTCTGGGCAAAGAATGTGAAAGTTTGTTTGGTGCTGGTGTTTCAGAAACCATGAAGAATTACAGAAAAGCGAGGGGACCCCAGCAGATTTCCTACTCCACAAACTTGTCAGACAATCTTTCTGGCAGGGTAGTTGGTGGCTTTTCTGATTAGAGTCCCAGAGGATCCGTTTTTGCCTTTCTAATTCCTTCTATAAGGAGGTGTGGGCATATTACCCACCAGTGGCCAGTGGGAACCTGGAATTTGGTTTTCTAACTCTTTTTTCCTTCCAGTAACTATTCAGCACCATCTGTTCTTTTCTAATATAATCTTTTTTAAAAAAGTCAAATCAGTGTTTCAGTTTCTTTTAGCTTAGTTTAAACATGTCACTCCCATGAAGAAGGATAAAGACAACATTGGAAGTTGGTACGCAGCTGTTTCTGTCGGATCTCCCCTTCCATCCTGTCTCCCTTCTGCTGGAGCCCTGTGTTCTGAGTGGGGCTGGGGTTGGGCATCCAGCCCAGATGCTCACCTTAGAGCTCCATTTCCAGGATTTCCCAGCCTTGGAGCAGTTCTCCCTGCCCTTGCTCAAAGGATTCCCAGCAGCTCATCCTGGTCCCCAGAGAGGCAGCCTAAATGCCATTTAATGCACTAATGTATTGATTGTTTGGAATAGAACACAGGATTCAGAGCCAAGCAAAATGTAGATGCCCAAGTTTAGAGCCTCCGATTCAGTCATAAATCTCTGGCCAAGTCAAGTCACTGGGCTGAAACTGCATCACAGGGTGGCCCTGGTCATAAACAATGGTCCCATATGCAAATTCTGGGGCTGGGAGAAGTTGTCAGCCATAAAAGCTTGGAGGGGACTGGTGAGGTGGGATAAGAAGAACCCACAGACTTGTGCCCACCCAAGATGATCACCCATTGCACCTTCTCTGCCTCTTTTCTGGGGTGGCCATCCGGGAAGGGGGAGGTAACTTCCAGAGGCTTTGATGGATAGAGTTCTGAGCCCCTTGATGTAGAGGAGCTCCCAAGCTCTGCTACATAGCACCGATACCATATTGCAGCCAGTATTGTGGATGATAATATCATGGCAGGGTTGACAGATGTTAAGATGAGCATGAGTCTCAGTAATGGTCATGTTTTATCCTCTCACATGGCAAAGAACGACTGAGCCCCGTGGACACATCAATTTCCACTCTGCAACCACAGGAGGGTTCCATTTTACAACCTGTGTCTGGAATAATCTCTTTAAAGCCCAATGTGACCAGGGCTCTCCAGTGTCCTCAGGCCCTGCCTCTGGCTTCCTGCACATCCCAGGGCTCTTTCATTGCCTCTGGTGCTTTCTGCACCCAAAGTCCATTTTCCGCTTTTATCTACTCAGCTTCTTTGTGGCTCCAGGCTCAACTTGGTGTCACAACTCCCAGGTTGGATCAGGTAATTTAGAACAAGGTAATTTAGAACAAGGGTGAAAGGTACTTAATCCTGCCTGAGGTTTTAGAAAAGCTCTTTGAGGGAGGCAGCATTTGCTATTATTGGCTGGACTCCGTTGGTCTTAGTAGTGTGGATGGGAAAGGAGGTGTCATTTGTTGAACTATGTCACCATATCTACCCCACAAAAAAAAAAAAAAAAGAGAGAGGGAGATGCTGAAGTCTTAACCGTTATTCCTTCAGAGTGTAATCTTATTTGGAAATAGAGCTCTATAAGGGTAATTGAGTTACAATGAGGTCATTAGGTGGGTCCAGTGCAGTGACTGTTCTCATAGAAAGGGGGAATCTAGATACAGAGGCAGGTGTGCACGTAGGGAGTAGACCATGTGCAGATGAAGGCAGAGTTTGGGGGCATAGATCTCTAAGCAGGGGACGTCAGAGACTGCCAGAAAACTACCAGAAGCGAGGACACAGGCCTGGAACAAATTCTCCTCCCAGTCCCCAGGAGGAACCAGCCCAGCGGACACCTTGATCTTGAACTTCTAGTCTCTAGAACTGTGAGAGAATGAAGTTCTGTTGCTTGGTCCACCAGTTTATGGTCATCACTGTGGTAGCTGTCATCAGCTAATCCAGGTGGGGAGTTCAAAATCATCCCCACTAACTGCAGAAACAAACTGTAAGACATTTTTTACAGTCCGGGGGTGAATGGCGTCATCTTGTGTGATGATGGGCCCACGGACGGGCAGGCTGTTGAAAACCACTCATTTCTCACAAAGCAGCCCCATTTCCCTGAGGCCCAGAAACTGCATGGGACATTTTCCTCTGCATTTACCTCTGCTTCCCTGATGAATAATATCTCCATTACCTTCTGGAAGGCACTTCTGTAGAAGGACAGGAGGAAGCGCTTGCTAAGAGCCAGGAACTAGGGGCCCCTTAGATTCATCCAGGGTAGTGTTCACACCTCTGTGTCAGGCTTGAAGAAACTAATGGAGTTTGGACTTCAGGCTTCTAATGTGTCAGCCAAGCTGGAGCCTTCCAAAACACGGCCAACAGAACCCCTTGAAAGGCCTTGAGACTGGAACTACCACTGCCAAGTTTCATGTGACTTTAGAGGGCCAGCTCAAAATCACAAAACTTTTAAGGGATTCTGAGCCTGCACCAAAAACAGAGGCACAGGAAGGAGCCAGGAGATCTACACTGGGGCTGGGCTGCGCGGGAATCCCCAGGCTCAGGCCAGTCTTCTCTTCTTATGAATCCCTTCTGACTTTGAATATTTACAGTAAGAAAACCCTCAACACTCAGAATCCTTTGACAGTGTCCTTGGCCCTATAAACTGGAAGCTGTGATTTTCAGAAAATGGCAGGCTTCTGGGTTTTGGCTGGTTCAGTCCCTCAGTGATACATTTAGTTGATAAGGGTTTGGGGAATGGTCCCCTACAAAAGAGGAATAGGCCATCTTCTTTAACCTGACTCCCAAGACATGTCTGCAAATTGTCTTAAGGAAGGGCTGCCTGGATACCTACTGTTTATAAATGTCACCATGGTCACTGGTGAACCTTTTTAACTTAGTTAAAAAGAAACCAGTAGAAACCTCCAAAAATAAAAACTGGCTCCTGAGATGAGGTTGTAAAACCCTCCTCTTTTGATGACAGGGTATGGAAGCTGGTGTCTAGCTGTTTGGCACATTTCACATGGAGCTGAGTGGGAGAACAGAAGCCCCCTTCTCCTTCCCAGCCTCCAATCTCTTTAAAGGGTCTAGGACTCAAGAATGAACTGTGACACAAAGCTGGGAAGAGGGAGAATGACACATGGGTACCTGCCTCATGTGAGCTCCAGAGTGGTTTCAAAGTTCTGCAAATGGCTTGGAGCAGTTTCAGACACTCCATTCAAAATGGCTCTGAGGACTGGGGGTGCAGCTCAGTAGCAGGGTGCTTGCCTAGGGTGCACAAGGCCCTGGTCCTTCCCTAGCAGTGCTGGGGAAAAGTGTTTTTCAAATCAGCTCTGAGCCTTTGCTCCAGAAGGCTACTGGCCTCTGAATATGGCAGCTAGTGAACATGATCTCAGGTTCTTCATGGTTGCAGAGTGAGGACTGTGTGGCAGGTGCTGCTATGGGTGGATCTGAAAGCCGTAGAAGGGGTCTATGTTCTGCAAGGGGTCTGTCTCTGGCTTTGGAAACATGCTGGTTAGTATTATCCAAACAGTGATGGTAATAATTATTGCATGATATTAGATCTTAATTACCATAATGCCCATCAATCCTTGGACACTGTTTTAGACATTGCAAAGGAATTCTTCACAGTTATCTCACTTGATCCTATTATGAGAATTAATCCTACCTATAAGATGTAAAAATCATTGCCTCCATTGTACAGATGAGAAAACTGAGTTTCCAGGAAGTGAATTTCTTGTTCTAAGAAGGCTGAGTAAGGAATAGAGCTGAGACTCCAACCTAAACCTGCCTAACTCCCAATCCATAGCTTCCAGCTTTGCATGGAAACAAAATGCAACCTGAGATGCAATCCACAGGGGATGGGACGGGAAGGATTCAATCAGACATTCAGAGCCACACTCGGGGTCCCAAGCTTCAGAGCTGAGAGGGATCCCAGACACAGTTGAGATAGAGCAGTTTCTTGAGGGCCCACATCCTTACTATGTGAATCAGAAGATTTCAAGACAAAGAGGGATCCTCGGTTCAGAATGCTATTTCCCTGGATTAGCCATGAGACCCTCAGCTCAGCACACTCGCTCCCACCTGATGGAACACATATGTCTACATACACACTCCTCTCATCTGACTCTTATAGCCACCCTGGGTGAGAGGCACAAGGGTGCTCTTATTCCCTTTTCACACAGCCAGGCAGAGTGGAATGAAGAGTTAAAGAGCTGCTTAGAGGAATAGCTAGGACGTGCTGGGTTGCTCTCCATCCTGAGAAATGGAAGTGTCCCAGAGCGTGGGTCTCAGGGCCAGACTGGCTGTCTGGTGTTTGCACAAGTGGAGCCTGGTCAATGAGGTGTCTCCTGTTTCCAGAATCATTGCATGGGAAGGGGACATGAGGGTTGTGTGTGTGTGGTTGGGGGTGGGGAGGGCTGGGACAAATAAAAGTTGGGAATCTCCTCCTTCCCTGGCATTTGCACAAAGGTGAAAATGAACATCGATTCTTGGAGGAAGGGACAAGGCACAACTTTTTCCACATTAGAGATCAGAAAATAAGCCTGGAAAGAAGAAGGAATTGAAATGCAGATTTTTAGGCAAGAAAAGAGTTCAGACACTAGGTACCTGGGACTGGTGTCCGGTGTGGACCTTACAGCCTTTTACTGAACTGAGCAAAGCTACTAGGGCACTTTAGACCTCCTCTGCAGCTACCTGGCTCTGTGGATGGCTGTGATATATTAATTTGGGGTGGGCCAGGGGCTGGAACCCCATGTTGAGTCAAATCATATGCCACTGAATTCTTTGGGATCAACCACATCATCTATTTCAAGAGACTTTATTATTTGTTTTCCTCCATTGTAAAGTCTTTTGAGCACACTGCATACTCCTTTCAGCCTGATGTTCAATATTAGTACACTTTGTTATTTTATAATAAGTAATGAGTACAAGAAGCAATGTCAACAGTACCTCACTGTATTATGCCACACATCCTGGGATGACCACAGCCATTTTGGAGGCACCAGCTCAGTCCATTGCTCTTTTAGAAGGTCTGCGCTCCTGAGTGCAGACAATCCTTCTTGCTTTGGGTCAGCCCATTTGGTCTGCTCCAGTTAGATGTCTAGGTAGTGCCTGCCCCTGCCAATGGAGGCAATCCCTCATGTCACAGCACAGGGCTGCTGATGGAGGCTCTGGGGACCCCTTCTCATCAGGCTAAGAAGTCTCATTTCCTCTTGGCCACCATTACCTGAGGACAGCACTGACATCATCCATGTATGAGCCCCCTGACTCTTGGGTTTTTTACTCTTCCCTTCAGTTTCTTTGTACCTTTTCACAGCTTGAGCTCTGTCCCTCACGCAGCTTGCTGTCACCCATCAGAAGCAGATGTTTTGGCCCACGACCACACCTTCTTTCAGTAATTAGTAACTGAACACAGAGATATGTATTTCTGCCATACAAATTGCTGTCACCAGCTACAAAGCCCTAAGTGGCTTTCCTGAGGTGGCTTCTTTAGCTACTCCCACCCCAGCATCTTCTCAGCCCCCTTTGCAACAGCCTGATCCATCCAGGTGTTGGGGGAGCAGAACAAGAGTTTGCTCTTCTCTCCCGCTATGACATGGCTGTCCCTCTGCTGGTCGTTGCTGCTTCTCTGTTCTCCTTCTGTCCTTGGTGCTGGTGTCCCTTGCCAAAACTCCACAACCCCCTCAGAGAGCACTGCTTTTACTTTCCCCAAAGCATGACAGGGTTCTCTGGAGCTCAGTGGAAGGATCTCTCCCTCCCTGGCCCTCTCATCTGAGTCCCTAGCATTGTATCCCTCTAGGTGATTTCCTGGATCGCCAACATGCATTTGCATGTTCACAGAGTTGTACAGCTTTCAAAATAAGCACAGATCTGTTTCTTGCTTTCTATGAGAGATTGCTAGAATGGCGGTGGATGGAGACCTGATTCCCAAACTCAGCTCCATCCAGAGAACCCTGAGTCTCCTCGGTAGGATTGCACGTCAGACAGGGCATCTTTTAGCTGCCTGGCTAGAGTCTCACCTGCAGCCCTCCAAAAGGGAGGTGACACAAGTTGAGTATTCAGATTGCCCAAGTCCATGGGCTGCTGTGTGGAAATAATTGAAGTCTTTTAACAGAGGTGTCTAAGAGAACGATTAAAAGGGAATTGCAATTATCGAGCCCAGAGGTAAAATTTCAGAACTGGCCCATAAATCCTGGTCTGACATGAAATTTAAAACTCCCCAATGGTCTTCCATGCTGTATTAAAAGGGTTTTAATACTAAGAAGTAGAAATAATGAATGGTAATCAGGGTATTGTCTCTGGGAGCAGGGGCAGCGCTAAGGGTTGGGCTGCTGGGGACCTGCAGGTTAGCACCTGGATACGTGTGTTTTACATCCCTTTCTTTACTGGGATCAGCAAAGGAAGGGAAGGAAGACTTAGCTCAGGGGCTGAAGTGACAAACTGGCTGAACCATTCCCCAGCGAACTTCAGCCCAAGCTCTGCTGAAGCCAGAGGCACAAACAGCCCATAGCGTTACACAGCCACTCTGGGCCAGTCTGCGGGAGCAGAGGCTGGCAGAGGGTGGGCAATCTGTGGGCTGTGGAAACCTCCAGAACTTTGGCCTCTCCCAGGCTTCTATGGACCTTGCAGATCAAACTCTTCATAGTAAGTGACTCCATGGCATCTACCCTGGTGCAAGTAGACGCTAGAAGGTGGGTGCTGGATGGATAGTCTGGAAGAGTGAGCTTGATGGAGAAAGGCTTTGGGCGAGTTCCTCCACCCGTCCACTCATGATTCCTTACTTTATCAACTCTATATGGCTTAGAAGGATGAAATGGCAGAATGAGTGGAGAAGGCTTTAAAAGCATATGCTGCAATAGGTTTCTATTGCCCTGGAGTCTGTCAGTCCTCACTAGGTATGGTTGTCCTCCTCTGGGCTTATTATTCATTTGTTACTCTAAAATTTGGTGGCAGAAATACAGCTAGATAATTCCTTTTAGCTCCTTTCAGCCCCTGGGTACTAGGATGATGGCAGCATCTTGCACTGGATGTGGTTAGGAAAGGAAATCCTGGGGCCAGTTCTAGGATTTGGGCTATGAGTTTGCGGCCTCTTACGTGATGTCCCGGCGGCTTCAACACACCATTGCTGTATCTTCACTGGTGTTTATTGTAAATCATCCTCCTCTCTATCCCTGTCCACCTTAACCCCCAATCCTTTCCATGTAAACCATTATCAAACTAGATTTTTAGATCCTACAGGTTGTAGATGAAAGGAACTTGTTGTTTAGATCCTGAGTGCAGGACCATGCCACTCCCTGTAGAAAATTTTAACTGTGATTCTTTCCTCTTAAACTGAGAATTTTTAAATGTTTACTCAAAAAGAACACCTTATGGTGCAGGCTAAACTGATGTAAGAATGACTTTAAACAATTAACAGGGCCATTCAACATGTGAAGGACCTGCTCCATAAACCTGCGGTGAGTGCTTCAGCAGTAGGACTAAGAAAGAATAAGACAAGAATTCTACCCTCAAGGAATTTTTAGCTGTGAAGACTGAAGAGTAGCATGAAATAAAAAGCAAATAAGCCCAGGGCACATATAAGCAATTTCGTTGAATTCAACATTTATTGAGTGTGGTGTGTGCCCGGCACGTGGTAGCTACTGGATGGATGACGAGACATGACCCTTGCCCCGGAGGACTTACATTCAAGAGTTTTCACAGTGAGGGTGTTTAAATGCTGAAAAAAATTCAAAGTCAAGGAGAGCCCAGCCCAGCATGGCACAGGATTAAATTAATGGGGCGGGGGAGGAATTAGAAAGTGCAGGCAGGGAAAGACAATCCAGGTAGGGGCCATGGCACAAAGAAAAGGGAGGAGAGATAATGTGTGTGTGTGTGTGTGTGTGTGTGTGTGTGTGCGCGCGTGCGCGCAAATTTGAGATCCTTGCTCCACATCTTTCCAGAATTTTAAAGTTCAAATGCCCCAGACAGATAGACACACTGATGAAAATGTTGAAAGAAGACCTCATTCATGTAAAAAAGAAAGAGATGATATTATAGGTTAGGGAATTTGTTTTCAAATAAGACTTTCTTTTTGACAGTGTCCCTTTAAATGATGTGACTCTGGGGACTAAGCATCTGCCACCCTACATAATAATTAGCCAGCAACATGTTTTCTTTGTTGTTCATTAAAGATTAATGAGAGGCAGAGCTCAGGGCCTGGTTAGATGGAGACAACCTGAAGAGGTCATTTGAACCTTTCCGTTTGGAAATTCTGATGAGCAGCTTTCCACTACAGCAGCAGCTGCCTGCCTTCTAACCTACAATATGTCTTTGGTGGAAGCTAAGACGTTTTTTGGCATTCTGTCTCCCACCATCAGCTAAAAAGCACATGCATGAAAGGTGGCGGAACAGCTGTTTGGAGTTCTGCAGTGAGCCGAGCACGTTTCACGCTGGGGTGATGGGCATCTCCAGCAAAGTGTGTCTCCCCACTTTATGCTGAGTTCCTAAGGAGCCATCAAGTAGGAGCACCAGGTATGCAGGTGTCACTGTGCAAACACAGCAAGGCCTGGCCAATTTGGAGGCAAGTCTTCTTTTGCCTATTCATTTTGTTCTAACCATTAGATTCTTCTGGTTCTCTACCCTGCAGACAGTCACACCAGGAGAGGCAGAAGGGTGATAAAGAGAAAGTTTACTTAACAAAGGGATAAAAGGAAAACTAATGGAAGCTTAAATACTTCTAGTTAAAAATAGACAGCTGAAATAATGAAGACAAGAATGATAAAGAAGACTCTGGAATAATTAATGCCCTTGTGGAACTCAGGAGGCCCTGGCCCTTTAAGATTAGCTCACACAAATAGATCCAGGCTGGTTTAGATCTTGCTATTCAGAATGATGCCTAGTTGGTCCACTTTCTGCAGTTTTTCTCTGTCTCTTTTTCCCCCTGGAGTCTGTATTTGGCACCTTTTAGCATCTTGTACAATACCGTATACTCAGAGGAGCTCAAAACCCATTAATAGATGATGCTGATGATGCCAATAATCAGAGCTAGGAGCTGTGATTGTATTATAAGCAAAGCATTTGAATAATTGCAGAGCCAACAAGACCCAGAGTGACATTTCTCCATCCCTATCACTGATGAGCATGACCTTGGGACAAGTCATTCCCTATTGCTCCCTTAGGATGCAATGCAGGAAGGTTGGTGGGCCCTCCACTAAAAAAATGCCAAAGGAACAGGTCATTCTATCTAACCTGCCACCTATGTCTTCTCTAGGAACTCTGACCTCCCCAAACCCATCCCCTACACCTCACCATTTCTGTTCTTTAGGATTTGAGATGAATAGAAATCTATGAGGCTATGAGCTGAATGAATACCAGCCTGTCTTCTAGTTTGCCGAACATGAGGCCCCTCTTTGGCTCAGAAGTTCTCACTGAATACAAGCTCACCGATCACAGAGCCTGCATGGAATTGAGATGGTGCCCAATTCATGGAACTTCTGTAACGAGAAGTTAAAACATTTGAATTTTCAGGAAAGAACTAGCTCAAATAATAATCACGAGGCAGAACTTCCTGCACCCCATCCCATGGCACATAATCGGTTGTGTCTATTCATCAGCTGTCCCCATTAGCAGCACGTCTTATTTTATGAGTGAAGCCCATACACATCACTTATAGTCCATCTTCCTTCCTGGGCAGGTAGAACTATCCTTCAACTCTCTGGCAAACATGGCTAACTGCCTAGAATTCATAACTTTTGGATCCGTGGGAGTTTTTTTAAATCTTCTTAGCAGAGCATATTATCTGCCAGTTCAACCATAAATAAGCCTGTGAATCAAATTAGTCTCTTATGGTTGAGATGAGCAACATCCGGATAAAGATTAGGGAGAACTAAGTTTCTAATTCCACCTTTGTTGTTATCTACAGCCACATTTACTGAGCTCTAATCAAGTGGAAGTCAAGGTATTAAGTACTCTACAGCCATCGTTTCATTTAACCTTTGCCACAACTATGAGAGAAAACAGAACTTCAGGAAAGTTAAATGACTCATTCAAGATCACACAGCAAGTAACAGATGTAGAGTTTGAATTTAGGACCCAGGTCTGTTTGACTTCAAAACCACTGCTCTCACCATTACCTTATTCTATCTCCTAGTCCACACAGATACAGGCAGGCCCCTTTGGGTCTCTGGGACTGTCTTCATATGCAAAATAAGGGAGTGGGTCTAGAATTCTCCTGGGTCCCTCCAGTTCTCATGTGCTGAGAATCAACATCCATATACCCCTTGATTTAGCAGCCTTTTCTTTTTTTTTATTTTGTTTTTATTTTATCAAATAAAATGTTTAAGATAGATATGATCCTTAGTAACTTTTAGAATTTTTAGTTGTGAAAATATAATTATTAAAAATGTGGTAAGTAGGTTGGAGAATTTACTCATTAACCTGTCATTTCTCTTTTTAAAAAAATATATTTTTACTTTTATTTTTTTAAATTTTAAGGTTTTATTTTTTAATTTATTTTTTATTTAATTTTTTTTATTGTTGGTTGTTCAAAACATTACACAGCTCTTGACATATCATATTTCACACTTTGATTCAAGTGGGTTATGAACTCCCATTTTTACCCCATATACAGATTGCAGAATCACATCAGTTATACTTCCATTGATTTACATATTGCCATACTAGTGTCTGTTGTATTCTGCTGCCTTTCCTATCCTCTACTATCCCCCCTCCCCTCCCCTCCCCTCTTCTCTCTCTACCCCCTCTACTGTAATTCATTTCTCCCCCTTGTATTATTTTTCCTTTTCCCCTCACTTCCTCTTGTATGTAATTTTGTATAACCCTGAGGGTCTCCTTCCATTTTCATGCAATTTCCCTTCTCTCTTGCTTTCCCTCCCACCTCTCATCCCTGTTTAATGTTAATCTTCTTCTCATGCTCTTCATCCCTACTCTGTTCTAAGTTACTCTCCTTATATCAAAGAAGACATTTGACATTTGTTTTTTAGGGATTGGCTGGCTTCACTTAGCAGATTACTGCTCTAATGCCATCCATTTCCCTCCAAATTCTATGATTTTTGTCATTTTTTAATGCAGAGTAATACTCCATTGTGTATAAATGCCACATTTTTTTTATCCATTCATCTATTGAAGGGCATCTAGGTTGGTTCCACAGTCTTGCTATTGTGAATTGTGCTGCTATGAACATCGATGTAGCAGTGTCCCTGTAGCATGCACTTTTTAGGTCTTTAGGGAATAGACCAAGAAGGGGAATAGCTGGGTCAAATGGTGGTTCCATTCCCAGCTTTCCAAGAAATCTCCATACTGCTTTCCAAATTGGCCGCACCAATTTGCAGTCCCACCAACAATGAACAAGTGTACCCTTTCCCCACATCCTCGCCAGCAGTTGTTGTTGTTTGACTTCATAATGGCTGCCAATCTTACTGTAGTGAGATGGTATCTTAGGGTGGTGGTTTTGATTTGCATTTCTCTGACTGCTAGAGATGGTGAGCATTTTTTCATGTACTTGTTGATTGATTGTATGTCCTCCTCTGAGAAGTGTCTGTTAAGGTCCTTGGCCCATTTGTTGATTGGGTTATTTGTTATCTTATTGTCTAATTTTTTGAGTTCTTTGTATACTCTGGATATTAGGGCTCTATCTGAAGTGTGAGGAGTAAAGATTTGTTCCCAGGATGTAGGCTCCCTATCCACCTCTCTTATTGTTTCTTTTGCTGAGAAAAAATTTTTTAGTTTGAGTAAGTCCCATTTGTTGATTCTTGTTATTAACTCTTGTGCTATGGGTGTCCTATTAAGGAATTTGGAGCCCAACCCCACAGTATGTAGATCGTATTAGCAGCCTTTTCTACCCCTCATTCTGGGGCTGAATATATTAAATTCCTGATACAGAAGTTTAATGAATTGGGCACTGTCTCAATTCAATGCAGGTTCTGCAAATGAGTATAGGTGCCACCAGTGACTCTCTTTCTACTGGATCATACATAGCATCTCCCTCAAGTGTCATGCTACAGTCACACAGCTGGCTGTCACATCACCTGACAAACTCCTCCCTGTTCTTCTTTGCCTTCTAAACAAGTGTAGATCTGAGAGCCTGGTAAAGGCTGATTCTGAGAAGGTTGATTATAAAAGCCAGGAAGAACCAGAGGCCCTCAGGACTAGAGGCAGAGAAACCTGGATCACCCAGGTCAAAGGAGAAAGAGTGAGCAGGCTACCTACAGGAAGGGGCCTGGAAGATTCCCAAAGGCAGAAGTTCTCTATTCTGGAAAGCCCTTTCTATAGGGCCTGCCAAGATCTCTAGAGAGGAATGAACTAGAAATGGGAAATGAGCCACCTGGAACTCACCATATGTGCAAGTGGATAAGCATGTGACACATGTCCACCAGGTCCTTCTGGAGACAATCCCCCCGCCCCCTCACCAGCCACCTGGAACTAATTAGCCCTTACTTAGTTTGGAGTCTGGGGTTCCTCAGAGGCATAAGTATGTATTACAGGGACTCATAAATAGCCTTTTCTCTTTTCAAAGAGGTCCATACCAGTATTCTGCTTTGAGAAATGCTATCTAATTCACTATATGCACTAATGACTTTGGGCAAGGCATTTCATCTTTCTGGATTTGTTACTCATTTTTTTTTAAGCAGGGGTGTTTGGATAGGTGAGAATTTTTAGTTCTATGAATTTCAGGCTGAGAAGGAGGGCACTTGGGAAGCAAACAGACCTTTCTGAGATTGCTGCCCCCTGATGATGACTTCAAGATGGCCAGTCTTGAGCTTGAGAAGGCTCAGTGAGAAAACAGAATCCAGAAAAGAGCCAGACCTCCTAATTTTTCTCTGGAATGGAATTGCCCCGAGAGCAGGAAACATACAAACTTCTGCACCTAGAGGCTGATTCATTTCTGTGGCACCCACGTCTCAATGCACACTGCTCTCTGAAGAAAAAGAAAACCAGGGCTTTGATTTATTGTAGTTTGTGTTCTGGAGACAATGGAGATGCCACCTCACTGCTGAACAATAATGTTTATGTGAAGGAGAGACACCACAGGGTGGGATTTGAGAATACTCAACCCAAGAAGGTTAGTCCGTATTTTATTCTTGTCTCTTCTAAAATGTCACTTGTCCTTGTTTCCCCACCCATCGTCACTATTATCTGGAAAAGTAGGAGGATAGGTCCTCTTTGAATTTATTTACCCAACCAGAAGAGAGTGTTCCCCGGACTGTCTTTGACCTTCCCTTCTCTCCCCTCTATGTTCTGTATAGAGAGCTCTCTCCCTCTCACAGGCTCAGTGTTGTTTTCTGTGGAGATGATTCTCAAATCTTTGGCTCTAGCTCTTGTGTGACAGTGCACATGGACCATCGGCACTTCATTTCCTGCTATGTGGAACCACTTCTCTCTGGTGGCCGTTGGAAGTGTGCACCTTCCTTTAATCAGTCAGTTTGTTCCTCTACTTTTTTTCTGTAGAAGAGGAAATACTTCACAAGCTCAGGGCTCCATGATCTCCTTCAGTCAGAGGCTATGTCTTTGGATCTCCAGCCTTCTAATTGCCACCATGGTAGTACCAATGGCTCGCCATCAAGCCTCATCCTCTTCTTCTGTGATTTGGGGCCATGGCCAATATTTTTGCTGAGTTTTGATTTTCTTTGATAAGACTCTGATCTGTGTCCTTGATTCCTAGTGGGTTTCCCACTTGCCTGCCTGATCCACTGATGACCCCTGACCTATTTTGCTCCTTGATCTTGGGGTTCTCCTGCCCACTCCTCCACCCTGTTGTCCATATCTGTCTTCTCTGGTTGCCTACTCTGTGTGCCCCGTTGGTTGCTCATCTGCTGTCAGCTTGAAATGTGATGTGGGTCAAGTTCTTCCAGCTGCCCTCTCTTGAGCCTTATCTTCCGTCACAGATACCAATAAAAAAATATGCTCAACTTCATAATATTGTTCAGGAGCTCAGAGGAGGGTATTGAAAGAACCTCTCACTGCGTTCACATGTAAACTGAGGGGGTTAAATTGGATGATTTGCTACAGTTCTGAAATGCTGCGACTTAAAAACACTAGAAGACAGTTCAGCTAAACTCTTCTTTTGAAAGATGAGAAACAGACTTGGGAAGATAAAGTTACTTGACAGGCCGGGGACTGAGCCAGAATTAGAATTTAGGTCTTTTAAGTCCTGCATCTTGCCAAAACGCTCCGCCTTGCCTTCATTGTCTCCCTTTCTCCTTGCAAGTAGATCTTAGCTTAATTCCCCTGGCCATATTTTATGTGGTTGTTTATTTGGAAATAAGAAAACTAAAAGACCCTTGCTCCCAGGTCGGTCCTTGCATTAGCAGCTTCAAGATGACATTGGGCACATGCAACCCACTTACAAAAACAAACGGTTTTTAAGGACATAAGCACATTGATTGTTTGTGTGCTAGTGGCACCACTAATTACAAATAAGTCCTGTCTATTTATTAAAGCAGGCCCCTTCCAGACATTTCCCGCATGCAAATGATCTTTCCCCACAATTAGGGTAAATTAGCAAGGTTTTACTGAACTAATGAGACAATGTTTGTGAGACTTGTCTTTATATTTTCCAGGCTGCACTGAGACAAGAGTCTATAATTGGGATCCTCAAAGTGCCATATTCAAGGCAGCCTGTACAAGAAGGGAGGTGATCAAAACTTCTAGCCACTCAAGGAAATGCTGCATGGAGGCATGGCTTCAGGCCCAGGAGCACGCACAGGCATGTATGATATACATGTCATGGACACTCATGCACATAAATCACATATATGCAGACATTGCCCCTACCCCCTTGTGTACACACACACATCAAATAGAAATGCATGCTTCTGTTCTCAGTTTTCTTTTCCTTTTCTCACTAACAATTCACCATCCAGAATACCAGGTTCTGAACTCTTGCTTGATTCATGAGGCATAATACAAATAAAGCAAAAATATAGCAGGTACCTTTTATTGTAAACTTGTCTTCTGCTCCAGATTACCAATTATCTTCACAACCTTCCAAGGGAGGTATTATTATCCCCATTCAATAAAGGAAGACACTAATGCTAACAGGTCCAAAATATATGGCTGGTAAGGTGAGTTGACATTGACTCCATTATCTTTTCACTGTGCCCTAAAGGTATATTCTTTTTTTTTTTTATTGGTTGTTCAAAACATTGGAAAGGTAGCAGAATACAACAGTTACTATTATGGTATTATGTAAAAATGTGGATGTGTAACTGATGTGATTCTGCAATCTGTATTTGGGGTAAAAAATGAGAGTTCATAACCCGCTTAAATCTAATGTATGAAATATGATATGTCAAGAGCTAAAGGTATATTCTTTATCTCTGATTCCAGTTTCTTTAGCTGAAGCTCTACTGGGTCGCCTAGCCTGGTGAGTTTTCCTCAAGAATTCTTTTTGTTCTTTTAACCTAATGTGGAGTCTAAGCTCAGGTCACTATCCTTCCCCTAGTCCCCAACCCAATCAGTGTGATCTTTCAGATCTCTGTCCCTACCCTAGGCTTAAAATGAGAATGTTTCCCAGTCACAACCACTATTTTAGGGATTGTGATTATTTATTTTATGTCAACTTGATTGGGCTAAGGAATGCCCAGATAGCTGGTAAAATGTTAGTTTTGAGGTATCTGTGATTGTGTTTCCATGATAGATCAGCACTGATGCCTATCTTACTCAACAGACTGAGTAAAGATCTGCCCTTACTAATGGACACATGCATCATCCAATTCCCTGGAGGCTTCAGTAAAACAAAAAGGAGGAAGAACTATGGATTATCTTTCTTCTTGAACTAGGGCATTCATCTTCTAATCTCAGTTTAGGAGCTTCTAGTTCTCAAGTCTTTGGACTCGTTATGGTTTGGATCTAGAATGTCTCCCCCAAAATTTATGTGTTGAAAACTTTGTCCCTAATGCAGCAATGCTGAGGGGTATGGCTTTTGAAAAGTGACTGGATCATGAAAGTTCTAACCTTAGTGGATTAATCCATTTGATGGATTAATAATTTAAATGGACTACTGGGAGGAGGTAGATATTGTGGGCAAGTGGGGTGGAAGTGGAGGCACACTCTTAGGAACTGTATCTTGTCCTTCACTTCTCCTCCTCTCCCCTCCAACTCCCCCCATCCTCTGTTTCCTGGCTGCTATAAGCTGAGCAGCTTTACTCTGCCATGACTTTCCACCATGATGTTTCTGCCTTGAAGCCAGATTACCATGGACTGGAACCTCTGAAACTGTGAGCCAAAATGAACCTTTCTTCCCCCAAGTTGTTTGTGCCAGGTATTTTGATCACAGTGACGAAAAGCTGACCATGGGACTCCAAGATCAGCAGTACCTCCCCAACCATGTTCTCAAGTCTTCAGCCTTTGACTAGGGATTGTAGTACTAGCTACTGGCTCCCCTGATTTTCATGCCTTTAGACCTAAACTAAGTTACACCACTGGTTTTTTCCTCCAGCTTGGAGACAACACATTGTGGTATTTCTTGGCCTCCAACGTCACATGGATTAACTCCCATAATGACTTCCCCTTTTTGATATCTAGATTTTTATATCTCATATTAGTTCTGTTCTTCTGTAGAACCTGCACTAACAGAAGGACGTAGGACTTAAGGGTGCAATCAGTAGGGCCTGAGAGGTGGAAAGGACACAGAGCCATCGCCATCTCTATGCAAATTCCCAATCATCTCCACCAGGTCTCTGAATGCCTATATGCACATCCAAAAAGTATGGGATTAGGGATTGCAATTTCAGTTTACAGGGAAGACATTTTTTTTAAGTATTTCTTTAGGTACATGATTCATAATTTGAAATATGACTAAATTTTTTTTTCTGGAGTTTAGAAATAACAAATATGTCCAAACCTCAGAGATCTCATTTTCAGTTTTCCAGGAGTGACTTCTAAGGGTTTAGTATTATTAACAGAAGATGTTTATACAAAAATAATTAAGTAACATAGAGATTTTCAGAGACTGTCTGACTTTGGAAAAGGTGTCAGGTCACACACACACAAATTCACTGTAGTAGCTTCAATAGAAAGAATACACTATACTTGCAACCCACAAGAAGTAGTTTCCTTTTAGTGGTTGAATTCTTTTAGTTCTTTAACTATTTTTTTTATTTGTGTAAACCACAGAGGGTTAGATTTCCCTGTCCATGACCTTTGATAGCTGAGTCAACTCTGCAATTAAAAAATATTCATCCCAACCAAAAAGCAGTCAACCTCTTATATACTCTAGCTGGTCTAACTTCTGATGTTTTCCAATCCATATATCTCAATGCTCCTTGGGAATTCCTGCCAACAGAAAACACAGACTATAGGTCTAATTTTTTATGCTCTACTTTCTTAAAGTATTTTTTGCAACTAAGGAAACCAGAGGAAAAAACAAGATTAGGAACACATTTTATCATCTTTCTTTTTAGAGATGAGTTTCTTTGCCTTGAGTAGCACAGGAAAATAGAGACTGAAGGTGAAAGAAAAGTATGTTGCAGAACTAACAAACTAATGTGTTGATAATTTACCCACATGTTTATTCATCACTCAAACACTGCCTTGAAAGTACATTTAATATGTAGGGAGGTAGACTTAAAGGTGAGAAGGGAGGATAGAAATCCCAAAGTATACAAAGTCCCTGCTTAAAATAACCCTATATTCTAATGGGGGAGGGAAGACATTTACTCAGACAATACAAGGAGTTCCAAAGGGGAATTCTCAAAACTTTCATGACCCGGAGCTTGCTTTGGAACATGACAGGTGGAGATGGAAGGTGAGGGCCTTTCAAGTAGAGAAGCAAGCATGAGGAACAGAGAGCTGGGATTAATGTGGTACAAACTGGGAACAGTTGAACCAGTTGTAAAGGATTGAACTGCCCTATGAAGGTGCCTGGTTTTCATTGGAGAGTCAATGGGCACCTTAGGGGAGTTCCTCCTTAGGAAAGTTATGCACACAAAGTTGTCCACAGGAAAGATGCTTTGGCATCAGCAGTGAGGAAGATAGAGATGAGAGGACTGTGAAGACTGGTGACAGACCTGCACTGGGAGGTGACTGTAGGTGTCACACTCTGCCAGGAGAAGGTGTGGGTGGGGGTGTGGAGAATTTCATAGACAGTTGGGTCCACACCTAAGTGAACTCCAAGGCATCGTAAAAATTCAGCCGACATTGAATTTCTAAAGAACAACAATGAAGTTGGATCTTTCCCAACCTCTGGAATCCAGGGACCGAAGGTAGTTAATAGAAGGGAAGATAACTTATTAGACAAACTTGTACAGGTATTTGAAGGTTTTAGAAGCTTCTTAGAATTGGTCAGAAATCTATCCGAGCACTAAGGGACATCAATTTCACCCTGAGGAGGCTGCTTCCAGGTTTACTGCCAGCTTTATTCAGTGGGTTATTCTCATTTGACAACAGCATCCCTGCGGAGGATGGAATTTTCCTTCCAGCCTCCCTTGCCCCAGGCCTGTGAAACCAGGGCCTCCTGACATAGCTGGTTCAAAGTAGGGAAAAATTCTTTCCTGCTTAACATTCTGCAAAAGGCACGGGCAAATCTCCGAAGTCAATCATCATGAATGAAGCCATTTAAGAGTGAGGCCCTGGATTCCTCTGTGCGGATGAATAACCAGGCGGAGTGAATCGCTGGCAGAGGAGACTGCGGGCGACTCTCTTTCTGCTTTGTCACCCTTTATGACCTGCCTGACGGTCCCAGCGCCCTTCACGCGAATGTCTTGCTTTGCAAAAAGAAACAGATAATAACCACAGAGAGGAGAAATGCTAGCCCTGCAGCCTGTGATGTTAAAAGTCTGGAGAAATGGAACGCTGGGTGGACTGAGGACTTTAACCTTAGGCACTTGCCCCTCTGCATTGCAATGACGTGCAGAATCAGCTATGGAGGCTATACCTCCCGGGATTTAGCAGGGGAAGCTCTGGTTGAGGGGCTGCTCGTGGCCCATGACCTCTCTTGCCTCCGCCCCTGCTAATCTCAGTTCAACCGAGGGTAGGTAGCCATGTAGGCTGGCACTGTGGGTTCTATCTGTCTTGGCTTCCAAGGGGGAAACTGGCTCTGATCCAGTGGGCAGTGGATATTCTCTGTTGGTACTGGAGCTGCAGCCCCTGCCATCTAGAGGTCAGCACAGCCATGAGAGGAAAAGCTGTCCAGATTAAGTACAGGCAAGAGGCCACCTTTCCAGAGCATGCATTTGGCAGCTCGAGCCTGTGTTGAATGTGCAAAGCAGCGCCGAGTGTTGCGTGATGGGGTAGACAGGAGAGCCTTGCAGACTAATTCCAGCTATGCCACCGAGTCACCAGCATATTGCGTATTCATTCCTTGCACGTTGGTTGAGCACCTGTCATGTGTTGAAGCCTGCTGGTGGCTGTGAACATTAAGAAGAATGGGCATCCTGCAGGCTATACTTAAAAGAGGAATTAGGAAAGGCATTTTCCTTTAAAAGTGCAGGTCTGGATATCATCTCTAGGGCCTCTTCCCACTCTAACAGTCCATGATTCTAAGACCGGGCACTGACTGCAGCAGAGGTGAACACTGGATTAGAGATGTGACTCCCAGTTCACCATTTCATGTCCAGCCTGGCTGCCTCCTGTATCTCAGAGACCAGAGCATCATCATTGGTCAGTCATCCTGAGTACCTCTGCCCAGATGGCAGCCACAGTGGGGGGACAAGAAGAGCCTTGTATGGGCACCTTCTCCAGGGCCTGGTTCTACAACCAAATTCCACAGGATGCCCCACTGTAACACCATGAGGAAAAGTATTTGTTTTCAAGAAATTAGGAAAGCAATTCATCTTACAGTCAACCTCTCTTTTCCTTAACCTCCAAGAGTGTACAGGATTAGCTTTTAGGTTCACTTTTTTTTTCCTGGAATTTTCCCAGAAAACTCATTTTCAGAAGGCTTCTACCCTGATGCTTCACAAGAGTTGTTACTGAAGAGAGAGGCCAAGAAATGAGAGTCTGTGTTGTCTTTTAGGAAATTCTCTGGAAGGAAGGGAGAGTTTAGTCTCTTTAAACCAGAATCACAGAATTAAAAGGTTGGAAAAAATGTGAATGATAATTGTGTCCTTTTCAGAGGAAACCCAAAGCACCCAGCAAAATCAGATGAGTTCCAGGAGGGTTTCTAGGGTCTCTTGACTTTCTCCCTAACACAAGACATAGTTCCCTTTGTCAGAGGGACAGTCTGAAGCAAGACTGACTACAGCTCCCAAATTGCTGGGGATCTACTCAGAGAACAGCCCTGATCCCCCTGGAAGCCTCTCTAATCCCAGGTTTCTTACCCGCAACGCTGAGAATTGCTTTGGCATCACTGAGTTAGGGGCCGAGTTGCATGCCATGATTTGCTGTCCCTTTTCCAGCTTCTCTAGTGCTTGCTTTCTGAAGAAAGGCTGGATGAAAGCAACACACACTCAAGGAGTTTTTATTTAGTCTTTTTTTTCTTTGCTTTTTTGAGTCTTGTTGGATATCACTTACATGCAGCTTATCCCATGGGGTAAGAAAGTACTGATGACATTTCTTGACAGCTGCTGTTGCTTTTCTTTTTTTTTTTTTTTTTTTCACTGAGTTTTCTTTTATTGTATTAGATGTCTGGTAAATCCATTCTTTTTTAAATTTTTTTTATTAGTTGTTCACAACATTACAAAGCTCTTGACATATCATATTTCATACATTAGGTTGAAGTGGGTTATGAACCCCCAATTTTACCCCAAATGCAGATTGCAGAATCACGTCGGTTACACATCCACAATTTTACATAATGCCCTATTAGTAATTGTTGTATTCTGCTACCTTTCCTATCCCCTACTATCCCCCCTCCCCTCCCCTCCCCTCCCATCTTCTCTCTCTACCCCATCTACTGTAATTCATTTCTCTCCTTGTTTATTTTCCCATTCCCCTCACAACCTCTTATATGTAATTTTGTATAGCAATGAGGGTCTCCCTTCATTTCCATGCAATTTCCCTTTTCTCTCCCTTTCCCTCCCATCTCATGTCTCTGTTTAATGTTAATCTTTTCTTCCTACTCTTCCTCCCTGCTCTGTTCATAGTTGCTCTCATTATATCAAAGAAGACATTTGTTTTTTAGGGATTGGCTAGCTTCACTAAGCATAATCTGCTCTAGTGCCATCCATTTCCCTGCAAATTATATGATTTTGTCATTTTTTATTGCTGCATAGTACTCCATTGTGTATAGATGCCACATATTTTTATCCATTCATCTATTGAAGGGCATCTGGGTTGGTTCCACAGTCTAGCTATTGTGAATTGTGCTGCTATGAACATCGATGTGGCAGTGTCCCTGTAGCATGCTCTTTTAAGGTCTTCAGGGAATAGTCCGAGAAGGGCAATAGCAGGGTCAAATGGTGGTTCCATTCCCAGCTTTCCCAGGAATCTCCAAACTGCTTTCCAAATTGGCCGCACCAATTTGCAGTCCTACCAGCAATGTACAAGTGTACCCTTTTCTCCACATCCTCGCCAGCACTTGTTTCTGGATTTTTTAGAATTTTTTTTTCCCTGATCTTTTTGTTGCCCCATTCACACCTAATTCAACAGCAATTATTTGTAGCTGCCTTTTCAAAGTGTGTGAAATTTTCTCCTGCCTATTGCATCAATTTAATGAGTACAATTGCCATAAACAGAGTAGTGAATAAGCACAACTGATTCTCAATGGACACATAACGTGAGTGTTGGGAGTCTCCTCTAGCGTGCAGGGGTACTAAAGAAAAACACTCAGTCACCTTGAACGTTCACGGGGAATGGAGGTCTCACTGAATGTAAAACATACAGTTTGTGCTAATTCAACAAGGCGATGGGTCACATGGAGACCAGTTAAGAACACTTTGACTATAATTTTTCCCTACAACTATAGCTATGAAGTTTGGGCACAGAGAGGGTTGGGTTCAGTAGCTGGCCTGAGGTCCCACAGCCAATAAAAGGCAGAATTGAAATTACAAAGCAGGCCGGCTGACTCCTGAACTTCTGTTGTTAATCATTATATTTCTCTTAATGGAAGGAAGGAAAAAGGGAGGGAGAAAAAGAAGGAAGGGAGGGAGGGAGAAAAAGAAGGAAGGGAGGGAGGGAGAATGGAGGAACAAAAGAGCTAAAGAGAGGCCAAGAAAAAAGCCCCAAACTCTAATTTTTCCTTTGTTCCAAAGCATGAGAGAGGAATTAAGGAAACAGTTTAGGACATTTCTCAGTCTCTATTCCAGGAAACCCAGGCCACCTTCCAGGATCTATTACCCAGACATCTCTGATGAATTATACTGCTTTTCAGTTGCTGATACACAGAAATGCCTTTGATTTATGCGTGTTGATTTTATATCCTGCCACTTTGCTGAATTCATTTATTAGTTCTCGTAGTTTCTTTGTAGACCCTTTTGGGTCTTCTAGGTATAGAATCATGTCATCTGCAAATAGTGATAATTTAAGTTCTTCTTTTCCTATTTTTATGCCTTTAATTTCTTTCGTCTGTCTAATTGCTCTGGCCAGTGTTTCGAGAACTATATTGAATAGAAGTGGTGATAGAGGGCATCCCTGTCTTGTTCCAGATTTTAGAGGGAATGCCTTCAACTTTTGTCCATTCAGAATGATGCTAGCCTGAGGCTTAGCATAGATAGCTTTTACAAAGTCAAGGTAAGTTCCTGTTATCCCTAGTTTTTCTAATGTTTTGAACATAAAGGGATGCTGTACTTTGTTGAATGCTTTCTCTGTGTCTATCAAGATGATCATATGGTTCTTATCTTTAAGTCTATTGATGTGGTGAATAACATTTATTGATTTCCGTATATTGAACCATCCTTGCATCCCAGGGATGAATCCTACTTGATCATGGTGCACAATTTTTTTTGATGTGTTTTTGTATTCGATTCGCCAGAATTTTATTGAGGATTTTTGCATCTAGGTTCATTAGAGATATTGGTCTGTAGTTTTCTTTCTTTGAGGTATCTTTCTCTGGTTTCGGAATCAGGGTGATGTTGGCCTCATGGAATGAATTTGGAAGAGCTCCCTCTTTTTCTATTTCCTGAAATAACTTGAAAAGTATTGGTATTAATTCTTCTTTAAAGGTTTTGTAAAACTCCGCTGTATACCCATCCGGTCCTGGGCTTTTCTTGGTTGGTAGTCTTTTGATGGCTTCTTCAATTTCATCCATTGATATTGGTCTGTTCAAATTGTGTATATCCTCCTGACTCAGTCTGGGCAAACCATATGACTTAAGAAATTTATCAATGCCTTCACTATCTTCTATTTTATTGGAATATAGGTTTTCAAAATAATTTCTAATTGTCTTCTGTATTTCTGTAGCATCTGTTGTGATATTGCCTTTTTCATCCCGTATGTTAGTAATTTGAGTTCTCTCTCTTCTTCTCTTCGTTAGCATGGCTAAAGGTCTGTCGATCTTATTTATTTTTTCGAAGAACCAACTTTTAGTTTTGTTAATTTTTTCAATAGTTTCTTTTGTTTCAATTTCATTGATTTCCGCTCTGATTTTAATTATTTCTTGCCTTCTGCTACATTTGCTGTTGTTTTGCTCTTCCTTTTCTAGGGATTTGAGATGAAGTGTGAGCTCATTTATTTGTTGGTTTTTTCTTTTTTTGAGGAATGACCACCAGGCGATGAATTTCCCTCTTAAAACTGCTTTCATTGTGTCCCATAGATTCCGATATGTTGTGTCTGTATTTTCATTTATTTCTAAGAATTTTTTGATTTCCTCCTTTATGTCTTCTGTAACTCATTGATCATTCAGTAACATATTGTTCATTTTCCATGTGATGTAGGATTTTTCCTTCCTTCTTTTATCATTGATTTCCAGTTTCATTCCATTATGATCAGATAAAATGCATGGTATTATTTCCACCCCTTTATATTTACTGAGGGTTGCCCTATGGCATAATATATGGTCTATTTTTGAGAAGGATCCATGTGCTGCTGAGAAAAAAGTATATCCATTTGATGATGGTTGATATATTCTATATATGTCAGTTACGTCTAGGTTATTGATTGTGATATTGAGTTCTATAGTTCTTTATTCAACTTTTGTTTGGAGGATCTGTCCAATGGTGAGAGAGGTGTGTTGAAGTCACCCATAATTATTGTGTTGTGGTCTATTTGATTCTTGAACTTGAGGAGAATTTGTTTTATGAATGTCACAGCACCATTATTTGGTGCATAAATATTGATAATTGTTATGTCTTGTTGGTGAATGGTTCCTTTTAACAGTATATAATGTCCTTCCTTATCCCTTTTGATTAACTTAGTCTTGAAGTCGATTTTATTCTATATGAGGATGGCCACCCCTGCTTGCTTACGAGGACCGTGTGCGTGGTATATTTTCCCCCATCCTTTCACCTTCAGCCTGTGTATGTCTTTTCCAATCAGATGTGTCTCCTGGAGGCAGCATATTGTTGGATTTGTTTTTTAATCCATGATACAAGCCTATGTCGCTTTATTGGAGAGTTTAAGCCATTAACATTCAGAGTTACTATTGATATATGGTTTGTACTTCCATCCATGTTTGATTATTTATCCTTTTTTAAAAAAATTTAGTTTGTTTCTCCATGATTATCTTTCCCCTCGCCCTCTGTCTTTACCAAGGCACTTCCTACTGATGGTTTTGGTTATTGTTTTTCATTTCTTCCTCGTGTAGTGTTTTGCTCAAAATGCTTTGCAATGCTGGTTTTCTGGCTGCAAATTCTTTTAACTTTTGTTTATCATGAAAGATTTTTATTTCGTTGTCATACCTGAAGCTTAATTTTGCTGGATACAGAATTCTTGGTTGGCATCCATTGTCTTTCAGTGTTTGAAATACATTGTTCCATGACCTTCTTGCTTTCAGTGTCTGTGATTAAAAATCCGTTGTTCACCTTATTGGTTTACCCCTGAATGTAATCTGTCTCCTTTCTCTTGTAGCTTTTAATATTTTCTCTTTGTTCTGTATATTGGATATCTTCATAACAATGTGTCTTGGTGTTGGTCTACTGTGATTTTGTGTGCTCGGTGTCTTGTATGCATCTTCAATTTGTATATCTGTTTCCTTTTTTATTTCTGGAAAGTTTTCTGTAATTATTTCATTCAGCAGGTTACTCATTCCCTTGGTTTGAATCTCTGTACCTTCTTCTATCCCGATGACTTGTAAGTCTGGTTTTTTTATGTTATCCCATAACTCTTGGATGTTTTTCTCGTGATTTTTTACCAGCCTTTCTGAGTTGGTTAGACTCTTTTCAAGATGATATATTTTGTCTTCATTATCTGACGTTCTGGCTTCTACTTGCCCCACTCTGTTAGTGATACTCTCAATTGAGTTTTTAATTTGGTTTATCGTTTCCTTCATTTCTAGAATTATTGTTGATTATTTTTTATAATCTCTATCTCCTGATAAAGATGCTTAACTTCTTCTTTTATCTGTTTATGTAATTCATTCTCAATGTGTTCTTTCGCTGCTTGAATTTGCTGTCTTGTATCTTCTTTAAGGTTCCATTCCATCTGTCTAAGGTGTTCCTTGAGTTCTTTATATGACCATTTTTCTGATGACTCTAGGTCCTCCTGAATATTTAGGCTGTCCTGCATTGTTTGTACTCATTTTCTTCCTTGCTTTTTGAAGCTGCTCATGTTACTTCTTGTTCTGTTTGACTGCTGAGTTACTGTTTACTTCTATAAATTTATTTGATGCTTGGGAGGAAAGGTATTAGAAGGGAAGGGAAGAAGTCACTAAAGAGAATGAGAGTAAGCAGGTAGAATTCAAGGAAGGGGGGATAAGATAATTGAAGAGAAATGAAAAGACAAAAGAAGAAAAAAAATAGGAAATAAAAAAAGAAAAAAAATTTGAAAAAAATAATTAAAAAAATTAAAATTAAAATTAGAAGAAAAAAATTTAAAAAAATTGTAAAAAAAAATTTAAAAAAACATCAAGAAAAATGAAAATGAAAGAAAAACCCAAATCAAAAAAAAAAAAAGAGAAAAGAAAAAAAAAACTAATAAATGCAGTCTTAGAGTTTGATTAACTTCTCTTCCAGTAGGTGGCGCTGTGCCCACCAGGCCAAGTTTCTCCTGTCAATACGCGGGAACCAATCACTGTGCAGCAGCTCCTCCCAGACTGGGCGAGTCTCCAATCCTGAGTGCCTAGGGCCTCCTCTTTTGTCTAGTCACTTCCCACATTTCCTCTAGCCAGGCCCCTCTCATGGGTGCCGCTCACCACAATACTGGCTACACGCCAGGTCTGCTGCTCCCAGGAGCCATGTTTTCATGAACGACTGGGCACACTCTTCCAGTTTGCCATTCCCTCAGACCCTAAGTTTGTAGAGTTTGGGGCTGAGAATCCTCAGCGAATTTTACTTGCCCTCTGGTAGCCACGCCCCTGGTAGCTGGTGCAAGAGACCTCAGCTGTCAGCAGTGGTAGGAGCGGTAGTTCTGCGCCGCAGGTCCCGCGCCACCTCTGATTCCCTCGGTCTGCCTATCGTGCTCACGGGAGAGCTGGGAGGGGCCCTTAAGGTTTCCCTGATGTGTGGAGAGGGAAGGCTAGGGAATTACACACCTGTACCCGCAGGTTTCAATGAAGTTATCTCCTCCGCCGCAGTCTGATGACGTCAGTTCTCTGCCATGGTGGTATCTCTTGCAAATGTCGACAGTTCGTTTCCCTTTGCCGGGCGACCAATGCAACGGGTGGGTCCTTACTGTCTCTCCCAAGCCCCGTTTCAAACCTGTGGCCACTACCTATGAAGGCTTGGTAGGCATTTACCTCCGTAGGATGAGAAGGGCCGACCAGTTGTTTCAGCCGGATGGATTAGTGCTGAGTCACAGCTGTTTGTCTGCGGGAAGCAGGCGAACGGGAGCTTGAATTCAGCCGATCCGGGCTCAGTGTGTGTTCTGAGAGGCCCAGACTGTTCACCCCAGATCCACATCAGCTCAGCATTGCCTAGTGATCCTGAGCAAACAGATTTAGGTTGTTTACGACTCCCTATGCCTGCACAGCTGAAGAGGTCAGAGACTTGATCTCTCTGCGCCCGCCACCATGTTGGAATCCCCCTCCAGCTGCTGTTTCTTCATGAGAGTCCCCATCTGAACATTGGAGGCATTTGGCATGGCTGAGGGGCCCAAGCCTTACTCGCCCTCCAGATACTAGAAGTCTTTCATCTTAAAAGCTTTTTCAGGAGCAACTTCAGCAGTGCTGCCTGGGCTTATGACAACTCCAGACTCCATCAGAGCAGCACTTGATACATTTGTGTGTGTGTGTGTGTGTGTGTGTGTGTGCGCGCGCGCGCGCATGCGCGCACATCAAATCTTTATTTAACCTAAGAGGTTTACCTTTGTTGCCAACAATGGGGAGATGGGTATTGGTGCAAACTGCTACCCATATTTTTAGTAGAAAGAGAGGGCACATGAATGCCAGAAGGAGGAGAAGGATTTTTTTTTTCTGTCTTAGCAAATGGACAAGAAACTGGCAGTTAATTGTGGAATATCACTTTATGTGTCCCTGCTCTCATAGAACTATATTCTCTCATATTTTTCATGTGTCATTTCATTTAATTCTTAAAGGAGGAGGAGGAGAAGGAGGAGTGGGTAAAGGAGGAGGAAACAGATTTCCTGGAAAGACACTGACACATACCTGTGAGCCCTCTTACTAGTAATAGAGAGAACTAAGATTTGCACCAGGATTGAAACCCTCAAGTCCCTGTGGTTTCCACCGCATGGCACGGCCTGGCTAACAGTGCCTGTCTCTGGTCTATTCACACTGTGGCCCTTCATACCAGCAGGGGAGATGGCCAGAATGAACACCTGGATCGTGCCACATCCTGACCTGTCTGCATCAGCTTGAATCTCCACTCATGGAAGCAACTTGCTATTGGTAACAGAATATGCCTTTGGAAGTACCTCTTCAATTTTCTCTGCTTCTTCATGATCAAGCTGGTATTTACTGGGCAAATAATCTAAGCAATAAAATTGCCATAAACTGCAACAGACCAAGCTAATAGAAAATGTACACTGTAGAAGAAGAAGGCACAGACAAGAATAATGATTCCCCATTTTTCCTGCTCAAGAGAGGAAAATTAAGAAGGGGTGAATGACCCCTCAGGAAACTGGGGGTACATTCTGTCTAGGAAATTTGGGCTGACTTTACCTTATACACCTGTGGATATGTACACATTCTCATGCATCCACACTAAGAATGACAATGAACATAGAGAACACAAAGAGGAAGAGAATACATTTTCCTTGTAAAATATTAAAACATTTCAGATAAGCCTAGCATTCTTTTTGACCAGCAGACTCTACCCTTCCCATTTCCATCCCCAGAGGTAACCACTATGGTAAGATGAAAACATATATTTTCAGGCCCCTTTTCATGTGGCACCTACAGAGAGATATGTATTCCTAGAAATTTTCACAAGGAGAATAAATTCATGTGTTACTTGGGTAATGAAAATTTAATTCTAAACTAGAAAAAGGAATAGAGAAAGATAAAGTAGAATTTAAAAAATTAAGTTCATTTTTGGAATGAAGCTACTGAGTCAACTTTTAGGGAGACCAATATACAAATATATTTGTTAGAGATAGACTCAGACACAATCATAGTATAAATCATTATCTGACTTGAGTTTCTTAACAATACAGCATTAAAGATGATTGACCTAGAAATAGTCAAACTGACAAATGATGCAAAAATCAAGTAATACAAAAGAATACTTCTAATGATCTGGCACTGAAATAAGCTCAAAGGGAAGTTTTTTTATATAAATTTCAGAGAGCTTAGCATTACATTTCTAGGACATTATAGCTATATAATACCAATTGATATAATTTAGTGAATTCAGAATACAGAGTGTGTTCTTATATAGTGTAATTATCAGTAAGGCAAAAGGACTAATTTGAAAAGTCAGGAAGGTTGCCATGAAGGTAGGTTGATCAGCTTGAAAGTAAAATGAGTGAGGGGTGAAGGTAGCCATGTGCTGACATGTTAGATTTTAGAGTTGGATTACTTGTTCATTCCCTTATGACTTTTCCATTCATTCAGTCAGTTCCTGTATCCCAGGCACTATTTTAGGTGCTAGAGACACTAGAACATGGGCTTTAGAGAAAGAAACTTGGTTTGGGTTTTGGGCCCCAACATTAACAGAGAGATTTTCAGTCAGGTCACATAACCTCTTAATTCTCATTTTCTTTAACCATGGAGTGGTGATAATAACAAACTTGCTATTGAGGAAATTAGAAATAAAAATTCACAGGATGCCTAACATAGTTCCTGGCACAGAGTCAATGTAGGCAGATACTATTATTTGGACACAGATTCTTTCTAGAGGAGCTCATCATTTGGTATGACAGAGAGAAAAAGAAAAAAATAAAGAATTGCGGAGGATTCCACATTTGCGATGGTGACAAAAAAGCCCTGGAAACCTGCTTCCCAGAGACATAGGCATAACTGGTGGACATAATTTTCAAGAACACAGTCATGCTGAAAATTTCCCCAAGGAAATACAGAAACAGAAAACATTTATTTTAGAAAATCTATTAAAGCTTCTTGAGAACAAGGAGAATCTGTGACATTTGAACTGTGATATACTTTTTCTCTCTCCCAACTCCACATGATAGAAACTTTACTCTAGAAAGGTTCAGTCAAGAACCTCTTTTCTAAGAGGTTTGGTATCTCTGTAGGAGAAAAATAGCACAGAATTTCTCATCTTCCCCAGTTACTGTGGCAGTCACTACATTTCAGGTGAAGCCAAGCCTCCTTTACTCTTCCTGGCTCTCCATCCACAGGGTGAAGCTTCTACCTTGAGCATGGCATGCAGAGAATACTGAAGCCCTGTGTAGCACATGTACACAACACATGTGTAGGAATAAGTTTCCAAGATGAAAGAGACAAGCTGAGAAGATAATCTAGATACCCAGAAAGCAAGGTGGCACTCCAAGAGAAGTGGACCATAACCCTCTGCCCCTAGTCCCAGAGCTATGATTCAGGTTTTGCATAGGAAAAGAAGCAGACCACGAGAAGAAAGATTTCCCCAAAGGAAATGAACTTATTTGAAACATTATGAATAAATTCAAGCCTAACGATGCTATTAAAAAAAAGTTGGTGATTTTTGTGGTAAGAAATCAGGAAGAGACTGGAAATTCAGGAGAGCAAAGATCTAAATAGTAGGTTAGCTATTTCTACCAAAGAGACCCACAGAATGAAATAGCTGAAAAGTATCTTGGTGTAAGGGAAAATCAAAACTGAAAAAAAAAATTACCTTCAAACACTGGCCTTGAAAACTTCTCTTTCAAAGGGACTCACATTTAACTGGACCAGACTTTGTAGCAATATAAAACTTTGCCAAAGACTATGGAACAATCAGCTGACAATTTGTGGACACCAACAGCTGGGTGTGATGCCAACAGAAGCAGACAGTTTAACAGAGATCAGGGAAATAAACAAAGAAACTCAGTTGAAACTACTGTCATTCTAGATGACTACATATGCCCAAGGCTGTGTCCTCTGAAGTATGACATTAAAAGCTTTAACAGTGAAAAATCATACTTCACTAAAGTCAAATAAGGTCACATACACATAGGTCCTGGGGGTCAGGACTTTAACATATCTTTTTGGGAGACATAATACAACCCATAATATCCAAACACAGATTCATGGTAAAAAATAATGAAAGAAAAATATGAAAAGAAAAAGTCTTGAGCTGGGGCTGTGGCTCAGCGGTAGCGCACTTGCCTGGCATGTGTGAGGCACTGGGTTCGATTCTCAGCACCACATATTAATAAATAAAATAAAGTCTATTAACAACTAAAACATATTTTTTTAAAAAAGAAAATCTTGAAAGCAACAAGAAAAAATGACTCTACAATTACAAAGTAACGCCAGTAAGATTAACAGCTGTCTTCTCATCAGAAACAATGAAGGTCAATAAGCAATGGAATTATATTCAAAGTTCTGGGGAAAAAAAGCAACAATTCTGTCAGCCAAGAATCATATATCTAGTCAAACTATCTTTGAAAAATAAAGGTTAAATAAAAACATTCCCAGATCAACAAAAACAGTTGCAAGAAGACCTGCATTCCAAGAAATACTAAAGGAATTTCTACAGGCAAAAGAAAGTAACACCAGATAATGATTCTACACATAGGCACAAAAAACAAAGAATACTAATAAAAGGAACTTTTCCTCCTTACTTCTTCTTCTTTTTTTAAAGATCTTTTTTGATATAGACACAATATCTTTATTTTATTTATTTTCATGTGGTGCTGAGGATCAAACCCAGTGCCTCACATGTACAAGGCAAGCACTCTGCTGCTGAGCTATAACCCCAGCCCCTCTCCTTACTTCTTTTAATGAATTTTAAAAGCAGTCACATAAAAGAATATGTTCATAATTTTGTTGTTGAGATAACATATGGAAATATAATATATTTGATAATAACAACACAAAAATGAGAGTCAGCAAGGCTGTATTGGAGTGAGGAAATGACACAAGATAGCAATTGTAATCCACAGGAACTAATTAAGAGAAATGGTAAATAAGAAACGTAATATAAGTAACACTATAAATATATACTTACTCGCTCTCCTCTTTTCCCTCCCAACTTATTTAAAGGACATAAAATCACATAAAGTATAGTTATAACAATGGACTTATTGTGGGGTAATATATATAGTTGTAATATGCATAACAATAATAGTAGTAAAAAGTGAAGGAGAATAGAGCTATAAGAGAGCAATGTTTTTGAATTTCACTGGAATGAAGTTAATATAAATCTAAAGTAGATTCTGATAAATGAAGATGTATGTGGTAAGCCCTAGAGCAACTACTAAGAAAATAATTCAAATGATTATGGAAAAATCATCAATATATTAAAATGTTATTCTAGAAAATATTAACTTAAAAAAGAGGACAGTATGGGATAAAAAGAAGAATAAAAAGTCATCAGAAACATGGGGAAAATTGACAAAATGGCAGATATAAAACTAGGTATATCAATAACATTAAGAGTGAATAGAACAAATGGTAACAAGAGATTATCAAATTGTGTATGAGTATGTGTGTGGGATGGGGTAGGGAGAGAATCAAGATCCATCTATATGCTTTCTATATAAAAACAAATTATTCTCAAATGCATATTAAACATTCTCTGGGATAAACCATATTCTGGACCATAAAAAAGGCTAAATAAATTTAAAAGGATTGAAATAATAACAGTTCTTTTCTCTGACCACAATAGAGTAAAATTAAAAATTAATAACAGAAACATGCTTGGGAAAATCACAAATATATGGAAGTATTTAATGAGCCATGGGTCAAAGAAAACTCACAAGGAAAATTAGAAAATATTTTTTATTAAATAAAAATAAAGATAAAATATACCAAACTTTAGTGGAAGCAGATAAAGCAGGGCTTAGAGAGAAATTTAAGATCAGATGCCTATATTAAAAAGGAAAGTCTCAAATCAACAACCTTACCACCCACCTTACAACGCTAATCAATCAATAAATAAATATAAATCAATCATAGAAAGAAAATAATGTAGATCAGAATAGAGCAAAAATTAATCAAATAGAAAATAGGAAAAAATAGAGAAAATTCTACAAAAGCTTTTTTTTTCAAATATCAACAAAATTGATAAACCCACAGCTAGACTGACCAAGAATGAAAAGTATTTGATTCACTAAAATCAGCAAAGAAAGAGAGGATATTGTCACCAAATTTACAGAAACAAAAGGATTATAATGCAATTAGAAGATTGCATATAAATTATGACTTAGATGAAATAGACAAATTCCTAGATAGACAGAAATTACTGAAACTGACTCAAGAGGAAATAGAATAGATATAACAATTAATGAGATTAAATTAGTGATTTTTAAAAATAAATGTAAAGAAAATTCCAGGTCTATATGTCTTTATTGCTGAATACTTGCAAATATCTAAAGAAGTACTACAAATTTTTCACAAACTCTTCCAAAAAAATAGAAGAGGAAGGAATACTTGTGTGTTCATATATGAGACTAGAAAAACCCTTATGCCAAAATCAGGACAGTATCACAAGAAAACAACAGACCAAGATGTCTTCTGGATATAGACACAAGTAACCTCAACAAAATCATAGAACATTTAATCCAGCAAGATATAAAAAGAATTACATACTCTGAAACCACGTGGAGTTTATTGCAAGATGGTTTCATATCTCAAAACTAATTAATGTAATATACAAAATCAGTAGAATAAAAAACAAAATCATGAATCACCTTGATAGACACAGAAAGACCATCTGACAAAATCCAATACTCTTTCATGATAGAATATGTAACAAAAAGCAATAGAAGGGAATGTCCTCAAGCTAATGAAGAGTGTCTACAGCCAACATCACACTTAGTCATGAAAGACTCAGTGCTTTCCTCTACCAACAGGAAAAAGACAAGGGTATTAATTTATGCCATTTCTATTCAACATTGTCCTAAAAGTTCTAGCTAGGACAATTAGGCAAGAAAAAAAAGATATAGAAGACATCCAGACTGGAAAGGAAGGATAGCTCTCTCTCTCTTTGTAAATGACATGATATTGTATATTTAAAAATCCCAAAGAACTCACTAAAAACTATGAGAACTAATAAGTAAATTTAGCAAGTTTTCAGAATAAAATAATCAGTTAGTACTTCTATACAGTTGCAATGTACAATCTATGAGTGAAATTAAAAAATAATTCTATTTTAATAGTATCAAAAATAAAATAGCTAGAAATAAATTTTACAGAAATGCAAAACTTATTTTTACTCTTTGGCCTTAGTGTCCCTCAAAGGCCCACGTGTTAAGGGCTTAGTCCCCAGCTTGGTGCTATTGCGAGGTCATGGAAACTTTAAGAGATGTGACCTAGGGGGATGTCTTCTGGTTACTGGGGCATGCCCTTCAAGGGGATAGTAGCACCCCAGACTCTTATTCTTCCTCTTTTTCACTTTCCAGCCATTAGGTGAATGGTTTGCTTTGCCATCCACTCCCCACCATGATATGTTGTCCTGTCACAGGCACAAAATCAATGGGGTCAACTCATCAAGGACTGAAGGCACAAAAGCTATGGACCAAAATGACCCTTTTCTCTCAGTTATTTGTTACAGTAGCAGAAAACTGATTAAGGCTTAGATTCTGAAAATCCATATTGTTTTCTAACATTGTTGAAAGAAATTGAAGGCCTTAGTAATGAAAAATATTTCATGTTTACAGATTCAAATATTTAATGCTGTTAGAATAGAAATAGTTTATTTATATATATGCATACATATGGAGATTTTATATAGAGAGGGGGGGATTAAATGAAATTTATATCAGTATCCCAGATGATTCTTTGGTAGAAGCTGATTCTAAAAATTCATGTGGAATTATTAGAGACCCTGTTAGACAAAGTAGTCTTCAATAAAAAGAGCAGAGTAGGAAGATTCATAATTCTTAATTTCAAAACTTACTATATTCAAGACAATGTGTTTCTAGCATAAGAATGAATCCACAAATCAATGGAATAGAATTGAAATAAACATTCACATTTATGGTTAATTGATTTTTGAGAAGATACCAAGACAATTCAATAGACTTTCAAAATAAAAAAAAAAGTTGCTAGCTCAATTGGATATTCAGTGAAATAAAATAAAATCGGACTCCTACCTCATAATGTATACAAACATTAATTCAAAATTGTCAAAACTTAAATGTAAAAGTTAAAACTTAGAAGAAAACAGGAACAAATTTTCATGACCTTAGATTTGGCAATGAATTCTTAGGTATGTAACAAAGAGCACAAACAACAAAAGAAAAAAATAGAAAAATTGGATTTCATCAAAATTTGGAACTTTGGTGTTTCAAAGTATATCATTAGGAAGGTGAAAAGCCAATCCACAGAATGGGAGAAACTATATCTGATAAAACTGGTATCAATAATACATAAAGAAGTATAACTCCATAGTTAAAAACACAATCAAATTTTAAAATGCACAAAGAATGCTATAATGCAATGGTAGGGAAACTTTTCCACAAAAGGTGATTCTCCCTAGTATGACTACGCAATTTAGCCATTGTCACAAGAGAAGAATCACAGAAAATGTGTCACAGGTTAAGTATGACTGTGTTCCAATAAAATTTTACTCACAAAAACAGGTGGCTGATTTACACAAGCCACAGTGTGCCAACCTTTGCCCTAGAGCAACTCTTACAAAACCAAATAAGTTACAGCTACTAATTCCATTGTGGACATAAAATGGAATCCATGGGTACACCCAGAGTGGCAGTGCTTATGGCTTGGCACAAAGAGAGCAATTAATGATCACTGTTTAACAAATGGATAGAGAAATGGATGAGGCAAGGCACAGGCCACTACTTGCATCTGGGTCCCCATGCACTCCCTTTGTCGGGCCATCCCACTCATCCCCTGTGTCAGGGCACCTTGACTGGGAACCTCAGGAGGAAGATATATGAGCCAGGGCAGTCCTGGTCCAGTCCATCAGCATTCCAGACTGAATGCAGCTGGGTGAAAATGCAAGGTGAAGAGGAGGAGGTTGCACTGCACAGGGAAGGAAGCCTTTTTTTTCTGACCCAGGGATTAGAGTAAGAGTTCTTAGAAACAATCCCTTCCATGAAAGAGAGCTTTGGAGATTGCAGACACTAGAGGATCAGCACAGGCTGGAAGCCAGAAAGGACAACAATACGATAGCTGAAAGGAAAGGAAAATTGATTTAGGTGATTCAATTAAATGATTTCTGATACAGGCCACGAAGGGGACTTGGGAGACTGGAAAATCAAACCAAATGATTAATATGGGAAGATACCATGCTCTCAGGTTGTGTCCCCTAAGATTCATTAATGTGTATTTAGGCTGTGTCTAAAGACAGCAGGGTGCAAGTGTGTAAGCCTGAGCTTTCAGGCTAATGGATTAAGTAGAAGATGGGAGTCAATCTTCTTGACTTTTGTAGCTGCCTGACTCTGAATTTTAGCTAAAACCAAATCACAAATAAAAATCACTGAAGTTATTTATTTATTTTTTTATTTATAATGACTTATTCAAGGAACATAGGGAATGACAAATCAATTTGGTTAAATTTTCTTTGTGCTCAGTGGAGGTCAGGGAAAGAGGAATCTGTAGCATTGCTAAGTGTAAACAAGAACAGCAACAGGGATTTGGGAGGTGTTCAGGAAGGACTGTATCTGTCAGCTGAATTGATGGCCCTGAATCTCCTGCAGTCATTTTTGTGATAGAAGCTGAGTCCATCTGAGAATTATAATTGACAAACATTCCATCAAACAGATAGGATTGAGGGCCTACTATGTACTAGGCACTTTGGGGACCCAGATATGAATCACATGCACTGTCTTTAGGAGCTCCCTGGTCAGTAGAGGAAAGATTATTTCATTCCATTCCATTCCCAGCACTTTAGCTGAGCTTTGAAAGATGGGACTTGAGGAAGGATGTTCCAGCACAAAAGGAACTCCGAAGAGACTCCCTCCCTCCTTGAGGCCTAGCTTTTGATGCCTCAGGATTGTCAGGGGATGATCAACCTCAGATCTGCATGATAACTAGGTTATTTATGTGATGATTCAACTTCCATCCTGCCCCTATCTATGGGACTCCTCCGGTATAAACTGGCCATGTTCCTATGATTCCATTTTCTCCCCTTGAGAATCTGACTCTAAGCAATGGATCACCCAATGGAAAATTAGATGTAGCCATTTTTTTTTTTTCTGACTGATCTGAAGCATTGCACAACAATTGATTTGTAAGCGATTCATCCAGACATGCCCTTCAGCTCCTGTCTTCATTTTTCAGTGAAGTGGAGGTGAATAAGCACTAGACAATCAGTTCAGAAACCCCAGTTCTAGCCCCAGCTCTGCTGTTTACTAGCTATGAACCATTGATCATTCTCCCTGCTCGGAGTTTCCTTATCTTCATGGGGAGGACATAGGTAGTCGGTAAAATCCTTCCTGGATTTTACCATCCATAATTGAATATAATCAACAACAAAAAAATGTCCTTTTAGGACCCTTAGAGAGAATCTCTAAATTATTTCCAAACGACCGGCCAATGTTCACTGCCAATAAGGGGCTACTATGACAATAGTGAATGACCCCTGTGAGTACTCTTTGATTGGCTGATTGGTTCTTAGACCCCTGTCATCTGCAGCAGTGCATCTCAAACTTTAAGGTATGTATAAGTGGCAGGAGGATTTTGTTAAAATTCAGATTTCAATTTAGTACTTTGGGGTGGGGCTGGAGATTCTGTGTTTTTAACAAGCTCCTAGGTAACACTGTTGTTGATCACACTTGGTGTAGCAAGATTCTAGAGGGCTTTGATGAGGCATCATGAGCTCAGTGTTAGGAGACTTGATACCATATCTGAGAGAATACAAAATGTGAACAAATTTTCACCCCAAGTGCTTGCTCAAAGCAGGTACCTAGAAGCGCTTGATCACTAATTGATGGGTTTCACTCTTTTGCTGAAGGTTACAAGAGAACACATCGCTTTACTTTTTATCCACCAAGGCAATGTAACCCCACTGGCTTCCCCATCCATAACATCACACCTCATCCTGCCTTCAATTATAACTTTTTGGATTCCTTAGACCAACTTAATTGAATATCTACAACAAGGTATTTTAAAACTCTGAGTTTCTTTGAACCCAACTTTTCAATAGCTGGAAACTAGTCAATGAGTTTTCATAGAGGAAAGGCAAAGTATGACAAAGGAGTGCACATAGGGATGCTGATTTTGCCCAGAGTTCTATGAAGGACATCATCAAATCCTCCTGATTTGATGGCTCACACCTCTACAGAATCCCTATTGTGTCATCTCTGGTTGAAAAGGAAATGCATAAAGTTTTCAGTTGCATAATTTCAAACTCCTAATCTCAACCTTATATATTTGTGTGACACACTCCAAGGAGGCCCCCTGTCCTTTAAAAAGAGGACAGAGGAGCATAATGGCCTAATGAAATGGGAACGAGCTAGTGTAGGATATTGGGGGATAGCTCATTCCCTTTATGAAAGTTGAGAAAGCAGAATTAGTCCGGAGACCCACGCTCACCCCTGGTTTGTCGCCTAAAATTATCAAATTCATATTGATTGCTCTCTGATGAATGATTTGCATGGTTAAAATGGAAACATGTTCATCAATTTAAGTCCTGTCTTGCTGTAATGTGTTTCTTCCTGAATGCAGCGTGCGTGACTGGGAAGCAACTCAAGTGGCATCATAAATATTGCAGCTGCCAAGTTTGGGGCTTGTTTCTTTGACCTGGTTCTTAATCAGTCAATAAGTAATAACAGTGGTTTGGTCTTGAGAGCATGAGGAGCGCCGACAACCCACATGATTAAAATTCATAAGATAGATATTTATCAAAATAACACTTAACCACAAAGGAAAGGCATTGATCAGCCCTTCAACCCATATCACTTACAACAGAGACTTGCCTTCCAAATCTAATGGACATCGCTGGTTTCGTGGTTGAATGAGGAGGCAATTGTGCTTTCTCCTTTTAGGTCAGTGGGGGATCCATTTGCAAAAGAACAGTCAATTTTGGATCACAGATCATTAGACTTGAAAGGAATAATGGAGATCTTCTAGCTCAAAGCTGTCATTTTATAGATAAGGAAACTGAAACCCAGAGAATTGGTTTGCCCAAGGTCCACCGTTATTTTAAGCACTTAGATCTTCTAGGATGTTCAGCTAGTTCAGTTCAAGAAAACATCAGACCTATATCCAGCAAAGCCCTTGGGAACCTCCCAATTTAGAGGACCATTAGCATGACTACCAATAGACTTTTTTTTTTCTTTGACCTAAAACAAAGTGAAGATGAACCAATCAACAAAGAGAGCCTCTACCACCCAGTATTCATTCATAACACAAACTGTGTATCAAGCCTGCTGTGTCCCCAGTACTCAAATGATCAAATTCTTGAGAAATCATTGAACCCTCCAATCTGGAACTTCAAAGCTTACTTCTAAAAACTCATAGGAGTCTTCACCACCAAGATCCACTGTTCTAATTCAAGAGAAACGTCTTTGTACACCGATCAGAGGTTGCCTTACTAGATACCATGAATAAGAAGGTAACTGAGACTAGCATAACATCAAAAAGACTTGGACGTTCCAGTGCAGTGCTATGTCCATGTTCTCACCTAGCTTAGCAATAATAGAGAAGTACTGCCCACTCCTTCAATTTTTTTTAAAACACTGTACAGAAGTTTGGAAATGTTTTATGAAGTCTATTCAAAGAAAACAGTGGTAATAAAAGCTGGAGCTAAGACTTAAAATCAGGACAATTTGACTCCAAGGGCAACTCAAGCTTCTCTCTCTAGCCAGTGCTATTGAGGAGCTGGTTTAGAGCGGTCAGTTACACAGACATGGGCATCTTTGAGCCTGAAAGTAGCAAAGGTAGGTTTCATTTGGTCAATAAGGTTCTTTCTTCCCACCTGTTAACCTTGGAATTTCCCCCCTTCATCTTTGGTATTTTTATTTTTTGTATAAGATACGGGCTTGATAATGCTAAGATTTGACTTTGAATGTAACGTTGGTCCAAAACCTGATGGGAAGAAACAAACGACAGGAAAACGCAAAGGCAGAATAGAGAACTTTTCATAGTGATGCAAGAAAAATGTAGTCTGAATCTTACAGGTTGCTATGTTTAGCTGTGGCTTGTCCCCCAAGGAGTCATTTGGTGGCAGCACTGTCTTCAGTGTGGCCATGTGAGAGGTGGTAGGACTTTTAAGAGGTAGGGCCTTTCAGTTGGAGGTCCTTGGGTTAACAGGGACCCTGCCCTCAGAAGGGATTAACATGGGACCCCTGAGTTAGTTCTTATGAGAGTGAGTTTTTATAACACAGGCTGAGCCTGACTGCTGAGATGCTCTCTGGCTTCCTGTCTGCTGATGTGCTTTCTTGCTCCCTTGCACATTCCTGAAGCCATCTATGGTTAGGCCCTCATCAGAAGCCAAGCCAATGGAGCTGCCTGGTCTCGTATTTTCAGCCTTCAAAACTGTGAGCTAAATAAACTTATTTTATTTATAAAGTTGTTCAGTTTCAAGTGTTTTGTTATAGTCACTGAAAAAAGAAAGAAAGGAAAAAGGAAAACCCAGACTAATACTCTGCTAAATGCCGATCAATTTTGCTACCTGTGCCTGTCTGAGCGAGGCTTGGTGGACTGACAAAGGAGGAAGGAACCCTTATCATTTCCCAGTTCTCTCTGCCTGTTCCCCCGGGGGACTGGTTTTATAATGTCATCACTTTTCAGTTGATATCTCAGCATCAAATTATTATCTCCAAACTCTTCTCCTACATCATTTTCATTAGCTCCTTTAAATTAATCTGATTTAGCTGAAGCTATTAACTGAGCTACGGCAGGTATCAAGAGTTCATCTTCCACTTGGTATCATGAGGTCTTTGAGAAAAGCCCCTTTCAACAGAGGCCAATTTTGTTGCTATCATATTGATGTTCGCTCATCAGCTGATAACTCTCTATTAGCCCATCAAGTCCAGCTTTTAATGGCCAAACCATATCTGTGACCGCAATTCAATTTCCACTCTGCACTTGTGGTTCCTTGATACCTTGGAATTCTTTAAACCTGCTTGATTAGCCACCTGAGGCAAATGGCTCAGTCATTTTAAGTTTTATGAAACATCTGTGCACTTTGATCACAGACCAGCCAGAGGAGAAAATGGATCTGGAATATTTCTCCTTAAACCATTCAGGAAGCATGCACCCCAAGATTTATGGGACACAAAATTCAGCAGGAGTGGGAAAAGTACTTAGGCATGTAAAAAAGATCAAATCCGTAGCCAACCCAAGGATTTAACTGAAGTAGTGTCCTCTAAGGAATCAAAGGGTGTAGGGTTCTCTGGGCTCACCATCTGAGGTTGCCCCCAAGGGAGGCCTGTTATGTAGTGGAAACAACTCAATCTATTTTCTTTCTTTCTTGGTTCTTAGAGATTCTTGGTGGGTGCACAAAGATATTAAAAGGAAACTTCTTTTCCTCTTGAAGATCTTCCTCTAGGGTTGGGGATGCGGCTCAGGGGATAAGCAACACACACACACACACACACACACACACACACACACACGATCTTCCTCCTTTGATTTTTTTTCCTCCCTTCTTCCTTCGCTCTTACTTAACACTGAATACATCTGTTTTTAAAATCCTATGTAGGTTCACGGTTGTTTTAGTCAGTTTTTTGACTGCTGTGACTGAAAGATCTGACCAGAACAGTTGTAGAGGAGGAAGAGTTTATTTGGGAGCTCACAGTTTTAGAGTTCTTAGTCCGCAGACAGCTGGCTCCATTCCTTGGGGCCCAAGGTGAGGCAGAACATCATGACAGAAGAGTGTGGCAGAGGGAAGCAGCTCACAGGATGATTGGGAAGGAGAGAGAGAGAGAGAGAGAGAGAGAGAGAGAGAGAGAGAGAGAGAGAGAGAGAGAGAGACAGGGAGAGACTCACCTGCCAGGTTCAAAATACATGCCCCAAAGACACCCCCCCCCCAGGACCCATCTCCTCCAGCCACACCCTACCCGCCTTCAGTCACTACTCAGTTAATCCCTATCAGGGAATTAATTCACTAATTGGGTTAAGATTCTCATAACCTTCTTGCATTGTCTCAAACAAGAGCTTTTGGGGGACACGTCACATCCAAACCATCACCATGGTGCTACAGAGAATCTGTTAGTTTGAACATATGTAAAAAGAAGAAGAAGAAAAGAGAGGTCCCTGTCATTGAGATGCTGATCCTGCCCTCATAGGCCATTCAGCTCTCCCATCAGACATGGATATGTAATAGCAAGCTCAGACACAGTGAGCCTGAGGTCCACAGTGCGGGCTCTCCCCAGACCAGCCCTGACTCTGGGACTCTAACCCAGAATCTGAGCCCTCCCTGGCACAGATCCTACTACCAGAGACATGGGAGTAGAGGGCTCTAATGGTCTCGGAACTGACATTGGCTCCACGTCATTTCAAAACCTGACCTTTACCTTGGAGTATTTGCTGGTCATGAGGGAGACACCGGCCTTGAGGGCACTTGAAAGCGTGTAAGCTCTTTTTACCATATTTGTTCAAACAAACAAGTTTTGGAGAGGCACACTCTTCTCACACCTGGAATTCATCTAGACCCCAGGGACTCTAGCACTGAAATAACATGCAGCTACTCTAAACACAACAGGGGAAAATTGACAAGCACTACCCGAGCTGACAAATTATGTATTATAATGCTATTTTAAAATGTGCAGCATAAAAGATAAGAGTGAGTATAAACTCCCTATGCTTATAGCTCTTGCATAACAATTAAACCCAAATAATTATAATAATCCAATAATTACTTAATGCAAAGTCAATATAAATGTACAAAACCATATAGTTCAAGTGAACAGATCAATTCGCCGTGATGGAAGGCACTATTTACTGAAACAATGTCACTACTCATGGGTTAAGCAGAGCATAGAACGCTCCTACTCAGTTTCTGTGTCTTCCAGAAGGATGTGTTGGAATCCTAACCCCTGGCACCTGTGAATGTAACTGAATATAGGGTTTCTGCAGATGTAACCAAGTTCAGATGAGGTCCCTGGGCTGGCCCTCATCCAACAGGCCTGGTGTCAGATAAGGATGGGAGAGATGCACAGAGAAGGTCATGTGATACAGGGGCAGAGATTGGAGTGACACTGCTGAAAGTCAAGGAACACCAAAGATTGACAGTCACCACAGGAAGCTGGAAGAGGTAAGGAAGGACTCTATCCAGAGTCTCAGTGGGAGCATAGCCTGTCTGACACACCTCGATTTTGGACTTCTGGCCTCCAGAACCATGAGAGAATGAGCCATCCAGTTCATGGGCCTTTGTTAACAGCAGTCCTAGAAAATTAATACTGATTTTTTTTTCAGGTTAACATGCCCATATTACATGGCATATGTGATGAAGAGTTTTTGGGATACCACCTGCTGCAAACCCTTGTCTTACCAAGGTCCCCTGGGCTCATTTGGCCTTCAAGGGCATAACCCTCTCCAAGTCCACTTCACTTCTTTTTCTCATGTATCACAGCAAGTAAAATACCTTTTTTTTTGTGCCAAAGTGATTGAAAATATAAGCCCAAAGAGTAGAGGAGAAAATGTCTTCCCTTTAGATTATCATCAAAATGAAAACATATCATCTAAATTACCATAGAGAACTCAGATCCTTGTGCACACACAAACTCTGATTTGAGGAGTAAAACCATCTAGATGTTTTCCCTTTCTCATTCCCTCTTGCCTTTCCCAGATTTTCTGACTCTTGCTTCTCCCTGCACCCTGAGATCAAGAGCCTCCAGCTTCAGAAATCAACTGTGGACTTCTGTGGCCCATGACCCTTGACCAGCCCTGTCTTCGCAGGTAGGGTCTGGGTGGTCAGCTTCCAGCAATGTCCTCTAGGGCCCCTGTGCTGGCATGCCCTGCTCCAGGACCAGAACCTACACTTTGGGCCTGTCTATATCAACATGAGAGCCAACAAGAATACAGAGTGCATGATACATGCACAGGCTCCTCTGAACAGCCTTGGTCTCCCTGTGAACCTCACTAAGAAACTCAAAGACAGAGTGTGATATTAAGATCATTTAGCAACCCATCTCTCCCTCCCCGGGAATAGGCATTTACCTGGTGGGGTCCAGCATAACTGTCAGGGATGCCATCTCTCTCTTCAGGGCAGGACTCACTTTGTCTAGGAGACATGCAGGAGTGGGCAGGCGTGCAGGAACCCTGGGGCCTAACTGACAGATTGGCAGCTCCTTATCAAGGCTCACCAGGCCTCCCTGAGTGGGGCAGCTGGGGTAGTTATGGGGTACTAGTAGGACGTGGAGCACTGGCTGTTTTTCTGCTAATCTGGAAACGTGTTGATGCTTTAATAACTGGCATAACCAAAGCAGTGTATTCCACCCCAACATCAGCTCTAGCACAAAAACCACAGAAGAGCCAATTATATGCATCTAAGTTGTGTTTCACAAGGGGCTGGGCATTTCTCAAGACCTTGATTTGAATATTATGATTGTACCGAGATTAAGGGGTAACTGTGTCTTTTCAAACATTGGCAGGAACGGGAATATCCATCGTTCCTCTGCAGCCCAGCAACGCCCCTCTGATGTATCCATCTGGCCCATTGTGAGACGAGTAAAAAGTTATGGTCATAGGAAAGAAAACAACTTTTAGTTATGCTGTCTTGTACAGGCACAAATCATTTTCAAACAAGCTAAATTAACACTAATTGAGAAACAGATGTCCAACTCCTTCTCTGGAACTCACTGGCTTCATTATTCAAATCTTCGCAGGAAGCAGTCTCATAGGTACACTGAAGCATACCTAGGATCACTAATGACAAGCCCAAATCATGCCTACCCTCCACTCTCCTCTGGCAGGCATTTTTTTCCTCCTCCATTATAATCCTCATGATAATGCCACTTGACCAGTAAAAAGAGCATCTGTCGGGAGAATGTACTGAATCCAAAACCTTATAGTACTAGGAGCTTTGGGGTGTTAATTACACAAATTGCCCATCAACTCCATTGTTACTTTCTTTCCTCTGATAAATTTTAAAAAATGTTGAGACTTGTAAGCATGAATGCAGTTCTCCTATAAATATGGATGGGAATCCTGCCTTCTTCCTAATAGCCAAAACCACAGAGCACTGGTCAGTTGACTGTGAGGCAGTGTGGGGTGTTGTGAAGCGCACTGACTGGGCGTGGGGTGTCTGGTTTCACACCAGCTCTGCTACATGGACCTGGGTGATCTTGATCTGGCTCTCTAAGCCTCCCTGAGCCTCACCTTTAGTACTTGTTTTCCAGGCCTGGTTGGCATAAGGAGAAGTAAAATATTGAGAGTGAAGTCACACCCAGACTCCCCAGCACGTAGGAGTGGTTTGTGTGCACACGAAGTGGAATGAATGCTGGCCCCAAAAGAGCTGGGTTTCATGCTGCTGTCTTCCCTGTGTAAGCCTAGATGAGTAAGCATTGTAAGCTTCTGGGATTCATGTTCTTCACGTGCAAAAAGTCAATGTTATACAAATGATTCCAAGGTCCCTTCCATTGCCAAGACCTCTGCTGCTAACTCAAAGCCTGGCTCTACCACTGGCTTGGTTACTTGCCACATGGTGGTTGCAATGTGACAAGGGTGCAAGGAGTGCTTCCCAAGCGTTCTGTTCAAAGGATCACTATGGAATGTAGGATGAGGACACAGACCTTGAGTGTCCCTGTGACAGTCTTTAAGTGTCTTTTCTCGTACTCCCTTTTTTCATCCTTACTTGCCTCTGTCCGATTTTTCCTGCTGAATCCTCTCCTTGCTCCTGTTTCCTCCTCTCTGAGCTCTCAGGCTTGCAGAGGTGAGTGTGATTGGGCTGGCCTCCAGACAGAACCAATCTTGGGCTCAGCTGGCCTTTCAAATTGTGGGTATAAAATGAGAACAACTGAAAATCAGGGTCCATTTAGTAGTGATGAAATTAATGGGTGGTGATTTAGGAAGGAAGTAGAGGCTGTTGTTTAGCCCTATAAACACAGGAAGTCCTTCTGCCCTGGGTACTCAGAGAATCTTGAGCTCACTGATGATCATGCTAATAATAACCCTGAGCCTAGCCAGGATGTCTCTTCCTTGGGGGTGTCCTGCACATTCCCAACTGCAGTTTTGCTCCTCCCCGCATTGCTCTAACGAGGCTGCTCTTATTGGGCCCCACTTGCAGGTGGAGATTTCAAGGCACCAAAGGTCACATGGTGCCTTGTCATTGGTTCTACTATTTTCTTAACCATTGATACTAAATAAACCACAGTGAAGAACAAGGTGATTGCCATTAAGATATTTGTTTTCCTTCCAGAACCGTTCCTGGGTGACGTGCTGGATAGGGCCATGTGACACTGAGTCTAGGGTGGGCCGACAGTTCTGTATCCCTCCTTCTTCTTCTGTTGCTTAGCTTGTGGTAGCTGAGTGTTGTGGGCAGAAACACAGGGAAAATGAGGACTGTAGAGTAGTACTGGCTCAAACAAGATGCGGAGAAGGCCAGTGACTGAGTCTTAACAAACCAGAGGTCATCATGATATACCTGACCTTCTCCAAAAGGTGAAATCTCACTGGGTTTCTTGAGAGGTTGGGGAATAGGTCAGCCCACAGCTGGCCATTACAATGCACATGTGCAAATGAGCAGATGAACACTGAGCAGATGAAGAATGGGTGCCCTGGAGATCACAGAAGACTGGGTGGGAGCACCCAAGGCTACCTCATGACTTTTGGGGCCCTAGCACTTTTGCCTTCATGGGACCCTTCATCCAAAAATCATATTAAAAATTCTATTTATAATTACATGAGTATAAAGAAAAATAAATTAATATTCCATATTAAATAATTTTATTTAACTTCAGCATTCATTTTTTTTCTTCTGATTTTATAACACATTGTAAAGTTTACTTGAAACCATACAAGTATTGGAAAATGAGGCCCTAGGCACTGACCCTCCTGTTCCTGGTGGATAAATGGACCCTAGAAGCATCCTTTGCATCCCAGCAGCTGGTCCCTCAGATCTGTCCAAGCCTGTCTAGGCCAGAATCACCCAGATTCTCAGAATTAGCCTTAAAGCAACTCTTTGGGTATCTAGGAGGTGCAGAAGCATAAATGCCTTTTAAGATGAAGAAACTGAATATTGGAGAGGCCAAGGTCAAGTCATCACAGATGGAGAAGCGAGAATTCCAATTTAGCTCCTCCTGGCTCAACAGCCCATGGTTTGCTGCCTGATTCTATTGTGGAGCCTCTGAGCTGCTGCTGTATAACCCTATTCCAGACCAGAGGCCCTCTATGGGGACCTGCACTGGAAACCTTTCTGTAGGTCTTAGCAAATGTGGACACTCATCATTAGGCAAGGGTGGACCAGTGATGGTAGATCATAAGGAGAAAAGCCTAAAAATAAATTCCACTTAATGCAATGGAGAAGGCCCCACAGAGATGCACAGAGGAGAAAAGAAATCATCCCCAGAGGATTAATGTTCTAGTAAACTGTAAGCCGCTTATATTTTCACCCCATTACCATAACTTTCAAATAACTGTCTCAAATGATAAAAAGGCAATTACTAAGGGCCAGATGCATGGGGGTGGGGCGGGGACTCTGTTCCTGTACCATCAGGGGTCCCCTTTGTACCACTTCCAATGGTGGTGTGGTCTCTCTATATAAAGAGGAAATGCTGGATTAGCAGCAAGTGGGAATGTTTTACCTCTTCTGGAGGCAACTCTGAATCAATTTTCTGAGCATCCATTCTCTGAGGTCCAAGAGGCTGGGATTTGGAATTCTTAGGTTTGCATGTAGGCATGACCATTTACTAGTGTGTAACTGAGCAAGTTTCTTAATCTCTCTAATCCCCTGACTATAGTTTCTCACAATTCCAACCCTACCAAGCACACAGGATTTTTTTTAAGGCTTTGATGAAATAAGGGATGTAAATGGGGCTTGGTTTGATTTGGGAACTGCAGAACATGGTCCAGATGATCACAACTTCACCCTGTCCCAAAGAGTTCCTTGTTCTCAGACTTTATTGTGTGTTTACCCCTGGTCACACTGAGTGGGGGTGGTCAGATCTCAAAGCTGAGCTGCCATACAATGGCAGTAGATTACACTAATTTGTTTTTATTTGACATAGTTGGAATTAAAGCTTTTTGAAAGCTCTATGCAAATGTATGTAAATGACTCCATTTCATGCAAAATAATGTGCAAATAGTGTCCCTGCCTTAGCTTAGAAAAATCTGGTGGCCAAAGGCTGTTTATATCATCACCAGAATCACGAAAATATTTTAAACTTCAGTTACCCTTCCAGATGTTTAAAAAAAACATGGATGTTTGGAAACCTGAAATTTATCTCCTAGCTTATCAGCTATGCACTTTTATTTTTTGCCATTTTTTTATTGGTGCATTATAATTATATTATTATACTTTTATAGTCTTCATCAGGCTATCTGACATCTATTAAGCAAAACTTCTTATTAATACTGGAGAAGAATGTTTTGTTGAATTAGTTTTCGAAAGTCATGGGATGTTTAAGCAGGTAGACCTTTAATGATCAATCCCATAATTTGATATCCTTGTTCTACAAATAGATAAATTGAAGCTTGGGGAAGGGATGGGACTCCACCAAGGGTGGAGCAAGAACAAGAGCCCAGGTGTCCTGACCAACTCCAGGGCTCTTTACAACAAAGAGATGGTAGTCATGGCACACATCCATGGGCACATGGGCTTCTGAAGGAAGAAATGAGCTGACCTACTGAGACTGGGGCAAAGGACAGATAGTCCCCACAGATAGTGAATGACTGGGGCAGGAAGATAGAAGCTGATTCAAAAGGAAATAAAATGCTAATACCTCCAGAGTACTTCCCCTTCCTCTGCCACCTATTGCCAAGGTCACCTGCCTCCAGGGAATTAATCCTCCTAGCAAGGAGTTGTTAATGAATACCTCCAGTGGGGCTCCTTTTCTGCCCTTTCAGGTAGATATGGAAAATAGGGAGAGGTACCTGGATGCTCTCTTCCTGCCCTTTTGATCATGTAGGGTGGGTGAAAAGAGGAGGCAGGAGAAGAAAGGAAACCTGAAATCTATGAAAGGTGCAAGACACCCCCACTCCCTGGGGCACCAGCTCTGGACCTCTTGCTCTTTGGGGGAGTCCCCCCCCCCCCCCGCTTCTGTTTCTTAAATAAAATTTACCTTTTGCTCTTGCCTTGGCATTTCTTGGTGTTTAATCTTCAACACTGGGAGAACAAGGACCTGATCCTGACTTTCAAGACCAGTTTCAGATGGTGGCTCATCTGGAATCGTCACCAAAGTAAGCACTTCTGCACCCTGCATCTTTCTGAGGTGCGCCTTGCTGTCTCTTTCTTTCTGGAGGACAACAATGGGCACTCATTGGCCAACTAAAAGCAGTTAGTGCAAACTGCCATTCTACTAGACTCTGGTGACAGGATTCACTACCTAGGTGATTCGTAATTGCCTGTCCTGCAGGTCAGGCATGTTGGGTTCTGCCAGAGCTGTTTCTTACTATCTTATGCAGGGTTGGGGCATATTTGGTATTAGTAGACAGTGTCCCTAATCCTGGTTTGCCTTTGGAGACAGACAAAGGGTTGGAACAACTGCAAGATTCTGGCCTGGGCCACTCTCTAGGGAATCTTAAGCATTTCTTCCTCCACCTCCTCTTCCAACTGACCTTATGGGGTATGCTGTGGCATTGGTTAATCAAGTGGCACTGGGCAAATGCCCCAGTAACACATCCACCTTGGTATGAGCCATACTGCACTCTCCCATGCTCAGTCCTCCCGAGCACACCCCTTCTTCCCGAAGATCAGACTCTAGCTGTTTAGGCTCCAGGGTTAAGAGAGGGACATGGACTGATTCATAAGGAAATGCCTCTGTCCCCTTTGTTTGCATATTAAGCCTTTACAAGCCTGTAGGGATTCTCCCCATTGTTGTTTCTGTGCTCCTGTGTGTTCCACTAGCTTCTTTGACTGCAAAAAAGGAGATTTATACCCACTGCCTTTCAATTCACCTTTGGCTTAGATTCCTCTGGGAAAAAGATGTTAAGGGTCTAACAACCATAAAATGTCCTCCTCACTTTCTGGAGATTCCTTTGGCCCACAGCAAGTGTAAACTCTCTATTCCAGCTTTTACCCCTAGAGTTCTTCTGCTGCCAAAAAAAAAAAAAAAAAAAAAAAGGTCTCAATACAGACTCTCCAATAGAGAATCATAGCCATCAGAGGCAAATACAAATTTTAACACCATTCTACAGCTTAGCCTGTTCTGTAAAAAGGAAGGAAATAGTCTGAGGTTCCCATGTGTAGGCATAAGGATTTCTCAGACCTTGTTTATAAACAAAAGAAGAAAGCCAAATTGTGCCAAAAATGTAAATTAGATTTAATTCTGACCCTCAATTCCAGGTGTTACCAAATCTTCCTCCTCCTGCAAAGTTTATTAACTAATGGGAGGCTCAAACACAGACAGATTAAGATTCCCTACAAAAAGGGGTCAACAGCTAGGAAAGAGATAAGTTTCTAGATATGGAAATATATTTTAGTGTGGAAAGTAGAAGGAAAAAAAATGTTTCTGAATAAAAAAGTCTTTGTGCGTGATGAACCCAGCCTAATTTCAACTGAAAATGGGGAGCCATCTTGTCACAAAGCCATGAAAAGTTAGTTTCAGTTTTATTATAAAGTACTGAGATTTCTAAACTTGTTTGGAATTCCTGCCTGTGCCTTGAACTCACCCATGCCTGGTTTTCCTTGACCAGATAACAACCCTCTCTGAAACCTCAGCAGCACCTCATAAATTCTGATGTTGGAATCTGAATTTATTCCCTACCTTGAAATCTTAAGCCACATAGATCATTAACCTACCATCTGCCTTTGTATTATGCTTGTCAAACTCCTGTTAGCTATAAGTTCTCAAGACACCGGCCTTTGCAACTTTTTGTGCTATAAAAACCTTTTCCTGGAAAGCTGGGGTGCTGATCTCTAGCTCAGGGTTGGGAGAGACAGCCGCTGGCCAGCTTACTTTGTGTACATAATATAAACTTGCTTAATTTTACTTAAAATTGGAGTCGGTGGTCTTTTCTTTGCAACATGGTTCAATAGTGTGGTAAAGCAAAAAGTTGTAGAATGTCTAAATAAGTTACAGAAGATTTATGGAAGGTAGGTTTCAAAAAGTTTTGTGTCATTAAATTGGTTATATACAGTTAGCACAATCAGTTAAAGTTATTTAAGGCTTTTTCCTAAGGTCAAATGTTAATGTACTGATATAAATCAAAGTTTAATCCTCTGTGTGTTAAAATAACAAAAATTTCTTAAAACATTAATCTGTTCTTACCTATGAAGAAAATTTTTTGTGCCTTTTAAGTTTTGTTATTTAGAGAAACTAGTCTTAAAGGAATTAAGGTTTGCACAACTCTAGTTAAACAACAGCTCTTATTTTAGAGTATTACACTAGACTACAGATTCTGAGTTTTTCTTTAAAAGATAAACTTGGTTAATATAAGAACATTGGTGTAATTGTGGTGCTGTTACTGGCTCCTTTGTATACTAAATATATTCATATCTTCCAAGTATGCAAGTCTTTAAGACTTTGAGAGAACATTTTACCAAGCTGGTGTTCTTCAAACTAAAGTTTGAAGTAAAATTTGGGGTTATAAAAATTATGTTTCTTGGTTCATAGCTATTATATGAACTAAAATGTTCTTACTCTTATTAATTTCATTATGTGGTATTTTCCACATAAACTTTATAACTATTATCAGTTTAATTCCTTACAAAAGTACAACTTTCAATATAACAAGCTGAGTTAATTTGAGATAATATGCCATTACCCATAGGACAGACAATATGTAAGCCTGACTTTCAGAACTAAAATGACCTCAATTAAATAGAAGGGGTAAATAACTATAAAGTTATTAGACAATAAAGGTAAAACTCAGTCTCTTCCTTTAAGACTGGTGAAACTGAATTGCTGGATGTTTAACCCAAAACTTGGAGAGTAAAGTTAAGGAAATAAAAGGCCAAGAAAAACAGCCAACATTTAGCTCTTGCCCTCTGAATCACTTAAACCTAGGGAACAAGGGGACTTCTTTGAGGTCTGTGAAACTCTGGGCCACAAGACCTCCTGATCAGGGGGATCAATGAGACTCTGGAGAATAGAAGGCTGACCAGTGCACATGCTACAAAGAGGAGAAGGAAATGTCCCCGTTGCTTCCAAGGAAAGCCATGTGGTCAACAAGGCTCTGATCTATCCAGGCAGATGGCACCAGAGGCTTCTCACAAGTTCCCAAGAGGAAACTCCTGAGGAAAATCAGCTGACACTTAACAATAGATAGTAACAAGGTCAATTTGACAGCTTGGTCTTAAACAAAACAGTTATAACCAAAGTACAGTCATACCTCGGCATTTACAAGAAAAAGACAATGTAACTTAAGAAGTACACTGTGTCAGCCCCATCAAGAGTAAATAGAACTAAGTAAATAGAACTAATCCTAAGGAAGATTCTTAGACAGGATTGCTAATAACTATCAAAAGAGACTATCAGAGTCAAAGCTTTTTTAGTCAATTTAAGGCCTATAAATCTTCCTAATTTCCTATGTAGACAGACTTGTTTTGTTTGTTATCCCTCAGTGACAGAAATAAAGGGATCTCTACTAAACACAGCAGTTATGACAACAGAAAGGTATTTTATAAAAGTCAGATGACATTAGATATCTTAATTACATCTTATTTTGGCATCTGTGACATTATAAAAACTAACTGTTGTGCTTACATTCCTGATAACTCTGACAATGTAACTAATATCCTTAAAGATTTACATTCCCAGAAGAGGTCATGTCCTCACTGGCCTTGTCCTGGGAACAATGTCTTAGCTCTTGCACCTCCTGGTTAAAAAAAAAATTTCTATTTTCATCATGATATTCATTGACATGTTCCAGATGCTGTGACATTTATTTTTATTAATCTCATTCCGGTACTCATATCTTTTTGTTTCACTCATAGAAGCACCCACCTCTCAGAGGACTTCCAAACCAGATTTTTACCATGGACCCCTCAACTGACCCAAAACATTCCTAAAAGGGAAACCCAGACTGCTTGCTCCATGTCACCCCTTCCCAGCCTGAAGCAGCCAGAGTGGTCATCATCTAGTTCTCCTTACAGTATTAAGGTCTTCCTTAATCAGAAGGGGGAATGAGACTGGGACAAAGGACACATAGTCCCTATAGATAAAGAATTATGGGGACTGATTCAAAAAGAAATGAAATGTCAATATCTCCAGAGTACTTCCCCTCCTTGCCCACCAGTTGCCAAGGTCACCCACGCCCAGAGAATTTTTCCTCCCAGCAAAGAGCTGCTAATGAATATCCCCAGCTGCTCCTTTCCTGCCTTTTTTGGGCAATACAGAAAATAGGGAGAGGTACTCCCCTGGAGAGCTCCGTTCCTGCCCTTTTGGTCACATCAGCAAAGTGGGAAGAAGAGGCATGAAGCATGGCTTTCCTTGGAAGCATCAGAGACACTTCCTTCTCCAAACCTGAACTCTATAACAAGGGGCAGGACACTCCTACTCTTTGGGGAACAAGCTCTGGAGCCCCTCTTTTCTGGAGGAGTCACATTCTCTCTCTCTCTCTCTCTCTCTCTCTCTCTCTCTCTCTCTCTCTCCCTTTCTCCATTCTGTTTCTTAAATAAAATTTACTTTTTACTCTTGCCTCAGGGTTTCTTGGGTGTTTAATCATCAACACTGGGGAAATGAAGACCTGATCTTGATTTTCAGGACTGGTTTCATTACGTGCTAGGGATCATTGTAGAAATCCAGGCTATCTTTGTAAATACTTACCCTCGGTAGTAACTGGTGAGGAAGCATTAAATTTCTGGACAAGTCCATTTCCTCCAGGGGATTACAATTAAGATACTATCACAATAGCCTTTGGTTAATAATAATAGTAATGAGAGTGGCCTTACACATACTGTTAAACTCTGGGTAGGACACTATGTAACCCTCTTGCATTCCTGTAGAATCTGGATTAGGGCTTCTCTACCATGCATCCCAATATCACCTGGGGAGATTTAAAACATCTGTACTTACACTCCATCCCAGCCAATTCCTTGGACTCTCAGGGGTGAGACCTGGGCAGCAAGACCCAGAGAAGTACCCTGAGAAGCCAGGCTGCAGAGAGTTCAGCTGAGGCTCTATTGCTGTTCCTGGAGAGCCTCCTGATATGCTTTGACATTATCACAAGACACAATACATTTGGTTCATTTCCCAGGAGGACACTGAACCACCACTGGGCTGTCCTCTCCACTTATCCAGAGGCCTCTTGCCATTGTTCATTACATGTCTTTCAGAAGTCTCTCTGGCAGGTACAACAGCCGTGGGCAGAGAGCAACCAGACTAATCCACCACAGGATCTGGGTGTGATGGGGACAGAGAATCCACAGGGAGCAAATCAATGGATAGATGATGCTTTTGTCAGACTAAGAAATTATTTTGAGCAGCACAGCAAGCAGCACCTTTGGGAGGGAAAAAGATCCCATGTGTTTATTAAAATGCAATCCAAGACGATTGCTCCAAATGAGCACAATCTAACAGAATTGGTTTGCTGATCACACACAAAGAAGAAAAATAAATGGACCCAGGCCCTGTCCTTCTCTTTACAGTCTGTTTTTGTTAGGTGATGACACAATTCGATAGCACCTCTGGTACAAAGAGTGTGGACAGGGGAGACTGGAGGGGTTTCAGATTGATCTAAAACAGTCATGGTGAACCTCAGGGCCGAGATCAGTTCCTGGTTCTGTTTTCACATCTTGTCTTCAGGGATGGAGGCCCTTACTACTCTCAACTCTTTCCAAACTCTTTGCTGCTTAAATTCCCGTGACTCTGTGAGCAGTTACTTGCTGAATGAAAGGCAGAGGGAAGGGTATTGCTTTTGCTGCCCTTTTGCAATTGGTGAAGTAAAAGGGTGAACAAAAAGTTACTTTTCCTTTGTCGTTTTAAATGACAAAGGAAAGTAACATTTTTGGTTTCTTGCATCATTGTTTTCTTGATAAATTTAAGGCCAGATGCAGCAATTTATGGTTTATTATTCTTTCCTGTGGCGCTTAGTAAAACATTTCAAAGCTATACCATAGTCCTTCTCCCCCCCACCCCGTTTTGTATTTCACTGCTAGCGGACACAGTTTGAATCAACTCCTAACAAAGAGAGAAGGCTCAGAGCCTGCTTGCTTGCTGAAACTGCTGGAAACCTTTTTGATTTTCTGAGGAGCCTCAGAGGGTGCAGAAGCTTCTGTAGATGGCAGACTTAATGTGCACAGTGATTCCCAGGGGAGGCTGGTTTGGTTTAGCTGGTAATATGAGTTCATTTGCAATTTTCTTCTCTTTTTAATGGACTAGAAATAGAGTGTTGAAATTCAGAAAAGGGCGTGTTTGCCTTGTGGGTGCGTTAAGGCAGAGGGTGTGTGCTGTCTATACTCCAGGGAAGGGACCGCTGGCCATGCATCATTTTTTACAGCTGTATTTGCACAGGTGGGGAAATAACAGTGTCATCTTGGAACCGCAGACACAATGATATATGTGTTTGGGGGCATCTATAGAGCACAGTGAATCATACAACACACGAGTCAGCCATGCTATAAGTCAATCCACGGTTCCCACCAAAAGCTCCTTAGGTAAGTGGAGAGGCTGCCTTTGGATTACTTTGGAAGATGAAAAATATCCCCATATATATTCAAACCAATAAAGCAGGCATGCAGGTGAATAAAAACAAATCCTGAAACTGGAGTCTCAAGGTTGGAAGAAACCTTAAAGGTGTCTAGACCGGTCGCCCCTCCAAACCAGCCTGCTTTAGAACACCTTTGCATATTCTCCCTGTTTTCTGCCTTAAAGGGCTTCCATGGTGGGGTTCTTAGTGCCTCCTCAACTTCTCAAGGTCCACATTGTCAAAATAAAAATAAACCCCTCTGCTTTCTGTTTTTTCAGAAAGGACTGCTGGATTCTAGTTCTATCTCTCATTGCAGAAATGACAAACATTTCTCCCTTTGCATGACAATCTGTCACTGGTTGCAGAAAGTTGTTATACCATGCCGTGTTGTATAATTAATATGTTTGTTCGTTCATTAGATGGACATATATTTAGCACCTATTATGTGCCAGAAACCAGGGATTAGAGATACGAGATGGAAATCTGCTCTTGTAATATATGGAATCTGCTCTTATAATATAGTGGGAAACCATACATCTAATCAAATAATTTTAATTTTCTAATTTGAATTTCTTTTCATGACTGAAGGCTGACATAATGTCCCCAAGGACCTGTAACAAAGCATATTTTTTTGCCTAGTGGCCTCCAACGGTGGTGGCCTTGGACCTGGACCTTTTCTGTAAGCTGCCTGGTAAATTCATCATTAGATTTGCATGGTAGTTTCTGCCCAGCACTGTGCTGGGTCTCTCTTGATGAAGGCTCTCACAGACACACCACAGGGTACATTGCTGCTTACAGTCAAGATCTGTCTTGCTTCACTTGGAGCAGGGAAGCCCTGAGGAGGGGTGAATGCCCCAGGAGACTAGCCACAAGAGCTGAGGGTTTATGCATGTTGGATCTTCCCCAGTCACTTCTCCAACAGGAACTGCCTATTCAGAGGAAACTCTGGTCTAAAACCCCCCATCTGTTATGCAGAGATACGGCTGCCAAAGAAATCACCACCATATCCAGCCCAAGGTAATTTTCATGAGCATTAAAGTTTAGAAAATACCCATTTGGGTGAATAAACACCCACAAAGAATACCATATTCTTTTAAAGTCAATTTGCTTAATAAAATCCCGTGAGTCTGATGTTTGCTCTCTCTAACGAGTCAGTGGTATATTTTCATATCTAAAGGTTTATTTTTAAATGTTGTAATTCAAGCAGCCTATCTTCCTGTGCCTGGGATACTAGAACAGGAATGACCTCGTGCCTGCTCTGTGGCAAATAGATTTCCAAGCCTCTCCCTGGGGTCTGTTTTTCCCTAACCACAGTCCACCTCATAGATGGTGGGCTGCCCACTCTTTCTGAAGTACAACTCTGGTAACATTACTCTTCTGGTTAAGACCTTCAATAGCTCTCCCACTGCCTCTCAAATAAAGATAAAACTCTTTAGTTTGGCTCCAATGCCCTTCACACCGTACCACCCACATACCTGCTAATCTCCCTCTCACATTCTCCTACACACATCCAAACTCCAGCCGATTTAGACTATTGCAATCTTCATTTTGCACTTGCCATCTCTAAAATCTCAGCTCATACCAAACTTTCATCAGGAATAACTTCTTCATCTCAACCCAAAATAATCTCCATCATCCTTCTAGACATCTAAGTGCTGCTTCTTCATGGCTAGTTATCTTTTCTTACAGCAATTTTTCTGTGCCAGACCATAGCTCTTAACCCACACTGCCTGGTAATGTATTTATTTGCATATTTGTCTACTAAGCTTGAAGTTGCTTAGTTTTCTCAGTCTCAAAGTATCTTCCCACAAGATAAATGATTAATTAAAAGGGGAAACCAGTAGCTTTATTATAGAAGAGGACACCATCAAACCACTGCTTCGCCAAAGGTTCACTTTGCCACTGGTAACCCAGGATGGTTAGCATCACCAAGAGTAAATAACACATGTTGACATCGGGTACCCCCTTGCTATGATGCACTGAGAAGGAGTCATCACTTCTGTAATATTCTCCCAATGATATCAAACTTCAGTCCAATCAGCAGAAAATGTCAAACAGGACTCGGAAGATGGTGGCGAAGGGAGTGCATCACCCCTGTGTGCCGCGTCACTGTGTGGGAGAAAGACGAGGTGAAACAGCTGAAGGCTGTCTTGTTGGGAAATTCCAGCGAAATTGAGGTGCTCCAGAATCTAGTAGAGGGATTTCCATCTCGTGAGATTCGGCTGCGGGGGCTCGGACGCGGGCGATTTCTCCGCACGGAGGGTCGCATTGCCTGATTGGCGGATCGCCCCGCGGCTGGAGTCTGCAGCGCGCGCTGGGAAGCGGCGAGGTGCCGGAGCGGGGGTGCAGCAATGCGGATTCTGGGGGCTCCTGCCAGCGGTGCAATGGCTGTGCTTAGTGCTGAGCTCTGGCTTTGAGACGGAGGAGAGAAGCGGTCCAGTTCGGTTCTCGACACAGGTTGGACCACAGAGGAGGACAGCGGCCGCCATCTTGGAGAGCTGATGGAATCATCCCTGTTTTCTACTGATCTCAGCTCATTCAGCTACGGAACAGGTGATTTCAGGCTGGCATTTGCCTGCGTCTCGCAGACAGATCGCTCAGGCTCAGGGCTAGAGAACCTGTGGAGAATACTCCTTGGGGCTCGCTCCTAGCAAAGCGTGCACCGAGCTCTGAGAGGCCAGGTTCTTTTTCCTGCAGCTGCTTTGGCCCAGGGCTGGGGAACCCGTGGAGACTGCTTAGTGAAGCCAGCTCCTAGTGGAGCGTGCATTGAGCTTGAAGCGGCTGGGTTCTGACCCCAGGAAGAGTTTTGGCCCAGGGCTGGGGAACACGCAGAGACTGCGTCATTGAGCCTGCTCCCAGCAGAGTGTGCACCAAGCTCGGAGAGCTTGGAGCGGCCGGGCTCTGGCTCCCGGAGCTGCTTTGGCCTAGGGCTGGGGAACCCGCGGAGATCGCTCCTTGGAGCCTGCTCCTAGCAGAGCATGCACGGGGCTTGGAGAGGCCGGGTTCTGGCTCCCGGAGCGGCTTTGGCCCAGGGACGGGGACCCTGTGGTAACTGCTTCTCAGTCCGGGTCCTGCTGGGTGCAGTGGGGGCCAGAGGGGCAGAGTGGAGCTGCCGCCTGTGCCCAGAACAGGCCAAGTGACCCGCCGGCATGGTATCACGACACTCCAACTGCAGCTGGGGCCGAAGAGAGTAGCCGCCTACGCCTGGAACAGGACCAGCGACCCGACGGCGCGGTAGCCAAGTCACCCCATTTGGAGTAGGGGCTGTGTAGAACCGCCGTCTGAGCCTGCAAGGTAGGCAGACCTGCGACCCACTGGCAGGACAGGCCCAGTAGCCTGCCAGGTGGTGGACACGTAGCACAGAGGCAGTCACGTCACACTGGTTGGAGTGGGGGTGGAGCAGAGCCGCTGCCCGTGTCCGGAAAAGGCCCAGCGACCCGTTGGAGAGGCAGTCAGGTAGCCCCATTTGGAGTGGGGGCTGAGCAGAACTGCCGCCCAAGCCCGCAAGGTAGGCAGACCTGCGACCCACCGGCGGAACAGGCCTAGAGGCCTGCCAGCGTGGTAGACACGTCACACCAATTGGAGTAGGGGCGGAGCAGAGCTGCCGCCCACATCCGGATCAGGTCCAACGACCCGAGGGCGTGGTAGTTACGTCACCACAATTGGAGTGGGGGCAGAGCAGAGCTGCCACCCGCGCCCGCAGGGTGGGCATACTTGCGACCGACCAGCATGGTAGAAAGATCATCCTAATTAGAGGAGGAGCACAGCCACTACTCACCCTGCAAGGGAGATTTTCCAACTATACAAGAGCAATATAAATAAATAGGGGGAAAATTTAAAAAACACAACAGTTTCACCAAGCAGAAAGAAACGCGAGCAGTATGAAAAGACAAGGAAAGAAAAGACCACAAGCAATGCAGGTCAACTCAACTTTAGAAGAGGTAATAGCTGCAACAGATGGAATGTCAGATAAAGAGTTCAGGATATACATGCTTCAGATGATCTGGAGTCTCAAGGAAGACATGAGACAGCAAAATCAGATAATGAAAGATCACTTTGACAAGGAACTACATAAACAAATCCAGGAAGCAAAAGATCAATTACACAGGGAGATAGAGGTAATAAAGAACAAACAAATAGAAATCCTAGAAATGCAGGAAGCAATAAACCAACTTAAAAACTCAATTGAGAATACTACCAGCAGAGTAGATCACTTAGAAGATAGAACATCAGACAATGAAGACAAAGTATTTCAACTTGAAAAGAACACAGACAGCTTAGCAAGACTGCTAAGAAACCATGAGCAGAACATCCAAGAAATATGGGATAACATTAAAAGACCAAACTTAAGAGTCATTGGGATACAGGAAGGCACAGAGCTCCAAACCAAAGGAATAAACAATCTATTCAATGAAATAATACGAGAAAACTTCCCAGACTTGAAGAATGAGACAGAATCCCAAATCCTAGAAGCCTACAGGACGCTGAAAGTGCAAAATCATAAGAGATCCACACCTAGACACATTATAATGAAGATGCCCAACATACAGAATAAGGAGAGAATTTTAAAAGCTACAAGAGAAAGGAAGCAGATTACACTTAGGGGTAAACCAATCAGGATAACAGCTGATCTCTCAACACAGACTCTGAAAGCTAGAAGATTCTGGAATAACATATTTCAAACACTGAAAGAAAATGGGTTCCAACCAAGAATCGTGTATCTGGCGAAATTAAGCTTCAGGATGGAAGATGAAATCAAAACCTTCCACGATAAACGAAAGTTAAAAGAATTTGCAGCTAGAAAACCATCTCTTCAAAAAATCCTTGGCAAAACATTACAGGAAGAGGAAATGGAAAATAACAATGAAAACCAACAGTGGGAGGTAGGACAGTAAAGGGGGGAAATTAATCAAAGAGGAAAACAAATCAGGTTTAGTAACATTAATAAACAAATATGGCTGGAAGAACAAACCATATCTCAATAATAACCCTAAATGTTAATGGCTTAAACTCACCAATTAAGAGACACAGGCTAGTTGAATGGATCACAAAACAAGACCCAACAATATGCTGCCTACAGGAGACACATTTGATAGGAAAAGATATACATAGACTGAAGGTAAAAGGTTGGGAAAAATCATATCACTCATATGGACTTCGGAAACAAGCAGGAGTGTCCATACTCATATCCAATAAAATAGATTTCAAGCCAAAGTTAATCAAAAGGGATAAAGAGGGACACTGCATACTGCTCAAGGGAACCATACACCAAGAAGACATAACAATCATAAATATATATGCCCCAAACAATGGTGCAGCTATGTTCATCAAGCAAACTCTTCTCAAGTTCAAGAGTCTAATAGACCACCATACAATAATCATGGGAGACTTCAACACACCTCTCTCACCACTGGACAGATCTTCCAAACAAAAGTTGAATAAGGAAACTATAGAACTCAATAACACAATTAATAACCTAGACTTAATTGACATATATAGAATATACCACCCAACATCAAGCAGTTACACTTTTTTCTCAGCAGCACATGGATCCTTCTCAAAAATAGATCATATATTATGTCACAGGGCAACTCTTAGACAATATAAAGGAGTAGAGATAATACCATGCATCTTATCTGACCATAATGGAATGAAACTGAAAATCAACGATAAAAGAAGGAAGGAAAAATCATGCATCACTTGGAGAATGAACAATAGGTTACTGAATGATCAATGGGTTTTAGAAGACATCAAGGAGGAAATTAAAAACTTCTTAGAGTTAAATGAAAACACAGACACAACATATCGGAATCTATGGGACACATTGAAAGCAGTTCTAAGAGGAAAATTCATTGCTTGGAGTTCATTCCTTAAAAAAAGAAAAAACCAACAAATAAATGATCTCATACTTCATCACAAAATCCTAGAAAAAGAAGAGCAAAACAACAGCAAAAGAAGTAGAAGGCAAGAAATAATTAAAATCAGAGCTGAAATTAATGAAATCGAAACAAAAGAAACAATTGAAAAAACTGACAAAACTAAAAGTTGGTTCTTTGAAAAAATAAATAAAATCGACAGACCCTTAGCCATGCTAACGAAGAGAAGAAGAGAGAGAACTCAAATTACTAGCATACAGGATGAAAAAGGCAATATCACAACAGACACTTCAGAAATACAGAAGATAATCAGAAATTATTTTGAATCCTTATACTCCAATAAAATAGAAGATAGTGAAGGCATAGATAAATTTCTTAAGTCATATGATCTGCCCAGATTGAGTCAGGAGGATATAGACAACCTAAACAGACCAATAACAATAGAGGAAAAAGAAGAAACCATCAAAAGACTACCAACTAAGAAAAGCCCAGGACCGGATGGGTATACAGCAGAGTTTTACAAAACCTTTAAAGAGGAACTAACACCAATACTTTTCAAGCTATTTCAGGAAATAGAAAAAGAGGGAGAACTTCCAAATACATTCTACGAGGCCAGCATCACCCTGATACCTAAACCAGACAAAGACACTTCAAAGAAAGAAAACTACAGACGAATATCTCTAATGAACCTAGATGCAAAAATCCTCAATAAAATTCTGGCGAATCGTATTCAAAAACATATCAAAAAAAATTATACACCATGATCAAGTAGGATTCATCCCTGGGATGCAAGGCTGGTTCAATATATGGAAATCAATAAATGTTATTCACCACATCAATAGACTTAAAAATAAGAACCATATGATCATCTCGATAGACGCAGAGAAAGCATTCGACAAAGGACAGCATCCCTTTATGTTCAAAACTCTAGAAAAATTAGGGATAACAGGATCATACCTCAACATTGTAAAAGCAATCTATGATAAGCCACAGGCCAGCATCATTCTGAATGGAGAAAAATTGAAGGCATTCCCTCTAAAATCTGGAACAAGACAGGGATGCCCTCTCTCACCACTTCTGTTCAACATAGTCCTCGAAACACTGGCCAGAGCAATTAGACAGACGAAAGAAATTAAAGGCATAAAAATAGGAAAAGAAGACCTTAAAATATCACTATTTGCAGATGACATGATTTTATACCTAGCAGACCCAAAAGGGTCTAAGAAGAAACTATTAGAGCTAATAAATGAATTCAGCAAAGTGGCAGGATATAAATCAACATGCATAAATCAAATGCATTCCTGTATATCAGCGACAAATCCTCTGAAACGGAAATGAGGACAACTACTCCATTCACAATATCCCCCCAAAAAATAAAATACTTGGGAATCAACCTAACAAAAGAGGTGAAAGACTTATACAATGAAAACTACAGAACCCTAAAGAGAGATATAGAAGAAGACCTTAGAGGATGGAAAAATATACCCTGTTCATGGATAGGCAGAACTAACATCATCAAAATGGCGATATTACCAAAAGTTCTCTATAGGTTCAATGCAATGCCAATCAAAATCCCAACAGCATTTCTTGCAGAAATAGATAAAACAATCATGAAATTTATATGGAATAATAAAAGACCCAGAATAGCAAAAACAATGCTAAGCAGGAAGTGTGAATCAGGCGGTATAGCGATACCAGACTTCAAACTATACTACAGAACAATAGTAACAAAAACAGCATGGTACTGGTACCAAAACAGGCGGGTGGACCAATGGTACAGAATAGAGGACACAGTAACCACTCCACAAAACTACAACTATCTTATATTTGATAAAGGGGCTAAAAGCATGCAATGGAGGAAAGATAGCATCTTCAACAAATGGTGCTGGGAAAATTGGAAATCCATTTGCATCAAAATGAAACTGAATCCCTTTCTCTCGCCATGCACAAAAGTTAACTCAAAATGGATCAAGGAGCTTGATATTAAATCAGAGACACGGCGTCTGATAGAAGAAAAAGTTGGCTATGATCTACATACTGTGGGGTTGGGCTCCAAATTCCTCAATAGGACACCCATAGCGCAAGAGTTAACAACTAGAATCAACAATTGGGACTCACTCAAACTAAAAAGTTTTTTCTCAGCAAAAGAGGTAAACAGGGAGCCTACATCCTGGGAACAAATCTTTCCTCCACACACTTCAGATAGAGCCCTAATATCCAGAGTATACAAAGAACTCAAAAAATTAGACAATAAGAAAACAACCCAATCAACAAATGGGCCAAGGACCTGAACAGACACTTCTCAGAGGAGGACATACAATCAATCAACAAGTACATGAAAAAATGCTCACCATCGCTAGCAGTCAGAGAAATGCAAATCAAAACCACCCTAAGATACCATCTCACTCCAGTAAGATTGGCAGCCATTAGGAAGTCAAACAACAAGTGCTGGCGAGGATGTGGGGAAAAGGGTACACTTGTTCATTGTTGGTGGGACTGCAAATTGGTGCAGCCAATTTGGAAAGCAGTATGGAGATTTCTTGGAAAGCTGGGAATGGAACCACCATTTGACCCAGCTATTCCCCTTCTCGGTCTATTCCCTAAAGACCTAATAATAGCATGCTATAGGGACACTGCTACATCGATGTTCATAGCAGCACAATTCACGATAGCAAGATTGTGGAACCAACCTAGATGCCCTTCAATAGATGAATGGATAAAAAAAATGTGGCATTTATACACAATGGAGTATTACTCTGCATTAAAAAATGACAAAATCATAGAATTTGGAGGGAAATGGATGGCATTAGAGCAGATTATGCTAAGTGAAGCTAGCCAATCCTTAAAAAACAAATGCCAAATGACTTCTTTGATATAAGGGGAGTAACCAAGGACAGGGTAGGGACGAAGAGCTTGAGAAGAAGATCAACATTAAACAGGGATGAGAGGTGGGAGGTAAAGGGAGAGAGAAGGGAAACTGCATGGAAATGGAAGGTGATCCTCAGGGTTATACAAAATTACATATAAGACGAAATGAGGGGTAAGAGAAGAATAATACAAGTGGAAGAAATGATTTACAGTAGAGGGGGTAGAGAGAGAAGAGGGGAGGGGAGGGGAGGGGAGGGGGGATAGTAGAGAATAGGATAGACAGCAGAATACATCAGACACTAGAATGGGAATATGTAAATCAATGGAAGTGTAACTGATGTGATACAGCAATCTGTATACGGGGTAAAAATGGGAGTTCATAACCCACTTGAATCAAACTGTGAAATATGATATATTAAGAACTATGTCATGTTTTGAACGACCAACAATTAAAAAAAAAAAAAAGAAAATTTCAAACAACCCCACACGGACCACAAAGGTGCGGGGCTCTCACCAAGGCAGGTCCCCAGAACCCAGCATCATAACACATTTTAGGTATTTGAGTTTGATTTAATTCAAGTAGATAATATCGTGGACCATATGCAATGGCTGAGCTCACAAGTGTAATGCCCTCCCAAGAGCATCCTCCAGCTTTTGGTGGTCAGGTTAACCGTCCTAGTTGCTGAGTGAAACTGGCCTAGTTGAAGGCGTAGGTCCTGAGGGCTGGCCTACGTGGGTCTCTAATGACTGCTGGAAACTGGAGAACAATTCAATGAAATCGCCCATCCTGGATGACCTACGGAACTGAATTTATTTTCATCTGCAGGGTACATAAAATTATGTGCTGACTCCAAATGTAAGGACACAAGAAGGGCTCAGAATTTGGGGTGTGTTTCCAGATAGAGATCATGAAATTTACTGAATATTATTTTAATTCCATACATTATCCACTAATCATGTACTTAAGATCTGGTTACACCATCTTTTATTTATTTGCGACAAAAAATCCTGTGAGGTTAGGTTAATGTATCTGCTTCACAGATGAGGAAATTTATGCTCAGAGAGGTGAATTTACTGGTCTTAATTTAGGCAGCAGTAAAGTCATGAAGTCAGAAACTCAAACCCAGCTCTCTATCATCCAAAGCTCTTCAAAAGGCCCTCAGACATCATCTAATGTAACTCTACTCTTCTTTTCCCCCTCTTCCATCCGGTATATTTAATGGGGTCTGAAAGTGAAATAGACTGAACTTTAAGAGGAAGGGCCCTGCCATTATCTCTTTTACAAGGGGCTGAAGCAGGAGGCCCATAGGAGTGGTGTGTAGAAAGCCCCAGAGTATGGTCAGCAGACCTGGGCTCTGTCTTGCATTCTTTTAGCTGTGGGATCAGTCAAGGCATTTGCCCTTTCTAAACCTTCGCTGTACCATTTGTCAGGTGAGGAAGATATGGAAGCCCACTGCTACCCTGGGAGCACAGCAAGGTGGGGCTTTCAGTCTGGTCTCTGATTTGGAGATTCCTCTTGTCCTGTATACCAGGCCAAAATGCCGGGCCTTGCTAATTATGCCAATCTTACAATCCTCTCTCTCTTCTTTCTCACTGTTTCTATTTCTGTCCTTTCTTGCCTGTGTTTCTCTCTTGTTCTCAGGTTTCAAATAAGAACTGTTTTGTTAGCTCCACAATCAAAACAATCAATTTGGCTACAGAAATGAGCATGCACAACGTCCCCAGGGGGAACCTTAGTACAGATGCAAGAAGGAAAGGTCAAAAACCACTTGACTGACCAAGAGAAGTAAGAGAAGCAAGATTTCAGAAGCTTCTATTTATAACGGTAAAACCTAAAGTTCCCGGCTGTGCACTCGACCAGGCAATTATGTTGCAGAGATAGGCTCTCCATCCTTGGGTGGCTCTTGGAAATGAGAAGAGACTCAACCAGGTTCTTCTCTTAAACAGGCTCTCTCTATGTGGTTTTGTCTTGCATCCTGCATCCCTAGCATTGTGCTGGTGCAAGGGATTCAGCAAAAAATATTGCATCCCAAAAGCTCTAGAGGAGAATGGAAACTCCTTAGCTCGCCAAGAACCTGTTGCTGAGTCACTTACCCATCATTTTTGAACCTCAGCATTCTTAGAACCTCAGAAAGAGGACTACCATTCCATACCTTGTAGGATGGCTATTATCCAACAACACTCAGAAAACAATAACTATTGATAGGTTGTGGAGAAATTGGAACCCTTGGGCACTGCTATTGGGAATGTAAAATGGTGTGGCGGCTGTGGGAAGCAGTTTGGCAGAACATCCAATAGTTAAACATAGAATCACCATATGTTCTAGCAACTTCATTACTGGGTATATACTCAAGAGAATTGGAAGCAGGGACCCAGACAGACAATTGTATGCCCATGTTCAAGCACCATTATTAACAGTAGTCAGTGGAGGAAATAACTCAAATGTCTGTAGGTGGCTGCATGAAAAAATCAGAATGTGGTATTTTATGGTGGAAAACTTTCAGCCTCAAGAAGGAAGAAATTCTGACTCATGCTCCAATGTGGATGAACCTCAGAGACATTCTAGTAAGTTAAGTAAGCCAGCCACAAAAAGACAAATACAATATCATTCCACTTACAGTTGGTACCTGGAATAGTAAAAAAAAAAAAAAAAATAGAAAGTGGAATGGTGATTGCCAAGTGTTTTAGTCAGCGTTTTTTGCTGTTGTGACTAAAAGAGCTGACCAGAACAATTTTAAAGGAGGAAAAGTTTATTTGAGGGCTTATGGTTTTAGAGGTCTTAGTCCATAGAAGGCCGGCTCCATTTCTTGGGGCTTGAGGCAAGGCTGAACATCATGGCGGAGGGAAGCAACTCACATCACGATTCGAAAGCAGAGAGAGACTCCACTAGTCAGATATAAATATATGCCCCAAAGCCACACCCCAATTCCCACCTCCTCCAGCCATACTCTACCGCTTTGATTATCACTCAATTAATCCCTATCAGGGGATTAATCTGTTCATTGGATTAAGACTCCCACAATCTAATCCTTTCTCCTTTGAAACTTCTTGCACTGTCTCACACGTGAGGTTTTGCGGGACACCTCCTATCCAAGCCCTAACACCAAGAAGTAGAAAAAGGGAAGTGAATTATTGTACAGGATTTCAGCTTTTATAAGAGGAAAAAGTTCTGGAGATGGATCATGGTGATGGTTGCCCAACAGTGTGAATGTACTTAAGGCCAACTAACCTGCATACTTAAAATGATTTAAAAAGTAAATTTTATGTTATATATATATTTAACCACAATAAAATGGTGTTATTTTGAGGATTAAATTAGATGTTATGTGCAGAATATCTAGATTAACGCCCACTACATAGCAGTTATTCTATATATGCTGGGTTCTTTCTGGATACAGAACATAGATTTCCACAGTCTCTCTTTGCCTTCTCAGTCAGGAGATTAGAAGAGCAGCCGTGCACACGGAGAGAAATTCTACAGAACAATGACCACAAAAAAGGAAGACATTAATCACGGGTCATTTTCAAGACCCTGCTTTCTTCCATGATATGCCTTAAAAACAAAGTTCTTGACGCACACTCAAAAGCAGAAAGGCCCACATGAGGGCCATTGTGAATTTCTCTTGAGTTTAAAACAAGAAAGGAGAGATGTGTTTCTGGATTTGAAAATAAAAGGAAAGTATTCTTCTTTACTTACATAAATCCACTAGGCCCATAAACATGTCAGTATTAGCTCGACTTAAGTGTGGGAGCTGGAGTTGAACCTAACTGGCTGAGTGGTGTTTCAGCTGACCTTCAGAAACAAGTGAAGCGCTAAACCAGAGGGCACGTCCCCAGATGAGGAGTGGGGAGGGGTTCTGTCACTGGTGGGAAATGGGCTTCCGAGAATGATGATAAAGAGGGCTTCTTCCAAATGACTTTTAGTGTACCTGTTGCCTCTATGTATGGACAGTCTGTATTCTGCAGGTGTCAGGCCCTGAGCCCTATCACAATTGACCAGATCAGCCTGGGACTCTCAGCCTTCTCTGTTCCTCCTTCAAACCCTATGAATTAGGGCGTTTAGCCTCAAATTACCTCTTCAAACCATCACATTTAGTTATAGAGGAAAATAAAAGTCAAAATAACAGTGCTGGGTCAAGGACCTACCAAGTGTCAGAGATGGTATTAGGTGCTTTATATACATTAGTTTATAACAACTCTTTGACATTGGTATTATCCCCAAGTCACAGATGAGAAAATAAACATTAGAGAGGTCTTGTCTGAGGTTAAAAAAATACTTCCTACAGTTTTCCCCTGCCCACCCTAATCTTTCAGCATCCTGACAGTGCTTCCAAAATTTTAGGCAGGTCTCAGATGCTGCTCTTAATAGCTTTTATGCAAGCCTAGTAGTACACTTAGCTCATAAGGAAAAAGATTCAAAGAACGACAAAAGGAGACATAAAATCTGTTTTTTAAAACCCATGACCATGTTGAGCACTTGGTCCCACAATGTTTTTGTAACGTGTACATACGGGCACTGTGTGCAGATACACACACACACACACACACACATACAAATATATTCACACATGTGTATGTACATGGAGAAGGTGCTCTGATGAGGTCAACTTCCTGCTTGACCTCATCATATATCTGCATTTGACAATCATTTTGGGATCAAAACCAACCAGGAAAACATCTGGTCACACCTAGTCACTTAACTTCACACATGCTATGTTATTGTGTTGCATGAACTCATAAGCATTTTGCTAAGGGTTTGTAGTAATTTATCATCCATCTTTCCCAACATTCTGGGCTAAGGAGATGCTACTCATCATTATTCCTTGAATTTGCTATCTTTATTGCCAGGAACTCTATACCCTTTAGAGATACTACATCAATCTTGCAAAATCCTTCAAAACAATCTTGAGGCTTGAAATCTTTTTATTGACATAGAGAATGCATTGAAAATATCCTGTTGTTCCCCGTGGATTGAATTAGGAGACTTCAATGGTGTCTACTGCAAGGGGACCTGGGTGATAGTGGCTTCATTTCACAGATGGTGACCAAACAACTGAACCATAGCTGAGGCATCCATTAAAGTCTAGGTCTCCTGGTGCTGGAGAAAATTGTCAATAATAATAAACATTGCCAGCATTATTGAGTGCTTACACCATGTGAGGGCCTGTGCTAAACAGAAGGCACAGTTATGATTCAGCCATCTCCTCCTTCTTTTGGTGTTCCCCTCTTTCATGCTTCAGAACATCCACGGAGGTGCACATCTATCCAAGAATATCTGTCTCTGCCTCGCTGGGCTGTCCCAGTGGTAGAGGGCCATAGTTTTCCATTTTAATGGGCAGAAGGGTCACTTGGGAAATGTTTCCAAATAAAAGTTCCTGGGGCTCATTGGAGATTCACCCTTAGTAGGTCCAAATTTGTATTTTAAATGATCAAGATTTCTGATACTCTCTAATGCTTTGATAATCACTGATGTAGGATACTTAGGGTCGTTCTTATTCTCTGCTGAAATTTTCTTTGTCATTCACTCCTTAACATTTATCATGTTAGCATGATAAAGAATTCCACTCCTATGGCACTTCCATTGTTTGAAAATCACTTTCACAAACATGAAGGATATAGTATTTTTTTTAAAGAGAGAGAGAGAGGATTTTTAATATTTATTTTTTAGTTTTCGTTGGACACAACATCTTAATTTTATTTTTATGTGGTGCTGAGGATCAAACCCAGCGCCCCGCACATGCCAGGCGAGCGCGCTACCGCTTGAGCCACATCCCCAGCTCCAGGATATAGTTGCCTTATTAACTCTTATCAAGTAGGTTGCAGGCAGACACGGAACAACCAGTGGATACTCCTTTTCTGTTATTTATCTTCTGACACCAGGACCTTGATGTGTCAAGAGTTAGGAAGAGATTCCTTGAAACTTGGGAGCACAGTCCTTGCACCATCCTCAGGGAAAATTTTTGGCTGGTACAAACTGGTTATTTGGGCAACTGATTCACTCCAGATAGGCATGTTCTAGCTAATGAGATACAAAGTGAAGTAAGCTGGGGAAGATCTGGAGGTAGACCCCTTTGATCCTTCTTTCTTTCTGGAAATTAAAAATGAATGGTTATATTGTGACTTCAAAGTAAGAAGCATAAAGATGAAAGCCAAAATGCTAAATATGGTAGGACAGAAAGATAAAAAGAGCTAAGGTCCCTAACAATAATAAACTTTTGAAAAAAACCTCAGCAACTCCATACTTCTGAACTTGTTCTCAAGTACGAAAAATAAGTGTTTGTTTAGATCACTGTTAATTTCTGCTAATAGCATTCCTAACTGATATGGAAGTATTATAATTATTCAAATCCCTGTTGTGTAAAAATCAGCCTCAAAGAGGTTCAGTGACTTGCTCTCTCAGCAAGTAAACAGTGGGTCCTGGACTTGAGCTTGGATAGACTGACTCTAAGTCCTCCACTCTGGACCTTCACTCTACAATGAAGAGTTTTAGTCAGTACCATGCAAAAGGAGTAGGTAGGTAGGGGTCTGGGCTCCTTAGCTCACTTCACCCAGAAGGATTCCTGAAAATCTATCTTCTAAATTGGGGCTTTCACAGAAGATTTAATTTAAAAAAAAAAGCTTTGATGATTTAAAAAAGGTCTGAAATAAAATAACATTATGTCTTAAAGCTTTCTTCTTATATGTAAGGCATTGTAAGTGCAAAGAATGTAATACCTGATTATTTTTCTCAGCATTTGTTTCCTAGTTGGGGAGATAAGGCAGATCTATGTACCATGCTGAGGAGAAATGCAAGAGTTAAAACTAAAGCTTTTTAATAGTAATGGCTACTTTTGTTCTAGTATGTCCCTGAAAACAGTGTTATAAAGCAAATCATTATACAATGATTCCTATTTCCCCCATAGGAATTATGTCATAAAAATGTTGCCCTCTGAGCCAAAAATCTAGGATCCAATTAATTATAAATACAGCCAATAACAAGCCACAAGAGCAAAATGTAACCTCATTTAAAATAGTAAAAGGATGATCCAAATCCCATAAAATGTGAATACATATATTGAACATATTATAGCACATTTGGGCTTATTATATAATCAAAGTAGTCATATAACATATAAACGCAAAAGTCTATACCATAAATCTGGTCTAAAACTAACATGCTAATAATACAAAACCAACAATATCTTATGAATGCTAATATTTTTGCTTCTTTGAAAATTTGGGTGGATTTGCACAGGATAATTTAGATGCCTCCTTTTTTATACATATGAAATATCGAAGGGAATTAGAATTTATGCACTCCCTTGTCTTGAATTGACTCTTGCAGCTAGCATAAGTGTTCCAAATACTTCATTGCTTGAAATACCAGGGAAAATGATGATTGCTGTCCACAGAGCCACAGTAGTAGGTATGGTATTATTCATATAGGGAAAACAAAGTTTTAAATGTAAAAGCCTGCTACTGCCCTTAGTTTATTCAAAGCTCCTCATGGAGACTTCTACTTTGGCTCATGAGGATTAATTACCACAGAGATTGCTCTTCTGTTATAAAGTAGAAATCTATATAAAATGGTGGATTTTGGCCATTGACCAATATAGATAGCACAAGTCTGTGATCCTTGAGAGAAGGGAAACAAGTGAAGTGAGGTTTATGGTTTTCCCAGATAACTCTCTGGATGCAATTTCCAGGCTGCACTACAGAAAGAGTTCAGAAAGAGAGCATGGTGACTACGGCCAGCTTAAGGTGGTGAGGAGAAGAGGTCAGTCTGCAGATCTGCAGAGTTCTCTTGAGTCCTTTCATGAGTATGAATTTATGTAAGCATGCAGCTAAACAATTCCTAGGGCCAATGCTATAAGTAATCTGTATATCAAATAATCAGAGTAGATTGCCCTATTAATTGATGGACTATTCAGTAGAGTCCTCAGCAGGGTCAAACTTCAATAATAGTAGGGTTAAATTAATCCCAGAATAAAGACTACTTTGAACACACAACAAATTTAAAAGCAATCTTTGAAAAGGTAAAATGGATCTGGAAGTTATATAGCAGCATATAAGAACAAAATACAATACTATTAAAGGGATTAGCAAAATCAAGTCTCCAAAATGTCCCATCACAATATCCAGTATTCAATCAAAAGTTACCAGGATTTCCAAGAAGGAAATCTGTCCCACAATTAGAATTAAAAAAAAAATCCATCAAAGGAAATAGAGCCAGAAATGATACAGATAAGTTAGTAGACAATTATCATAAAATAGCTGTTATAAACCTTATAAATATACTTGATGAAGTACAGCAAGGATTAGAAAATCTTCTCTGTAAAGAGCTAGAGTATAAATACATAAATATTTTAGGTTTTTCAAGTCATCAACTACTCAACTGCATGAGAGCAACTATGATAGTATTTTGGGAAATGGGAATTACTGTGTTCAAATAAAACTTTATTTACAAGAATCAGTGTATTGTAGTTTGTTGACCCAATATAAAGGAAGACATGGACATATCAGGGGAGAAATGAAAGACTGAAAAAGATTCAAATTGAAATTCAAATTGAAATTCTTAAGATGAAAAATATACTGAATGCAACTATATAAATTGGACACTATAAGGCAATAGTTCTTGACAAGTGACAATTTATTTCCCAGAGGACATTTGGTAATATCTGGACATAATTTCTGTTACTGCAAATGGGAAGAGGGTGCTATTGGCCTCTAGAGGGTAGAGACCAGGGATGCTGCTAAATATTCTGTATTTCGCAGGACAGTACGCCTGACCAAGAATTACCGAGCCCCAAATGTCAATAGTGCCATTGTTGAGAAAATCTGCTTTAGAGGAAAAGATCAGTGGACTTGAAAGTAACACAATGTTACTTGAAATAATAGAAACTATCTAATAGAGAGCCCAGAGAGAAAAAGACTCAAAAAATTAACAGCATCTCAATGATAATATTGAACAATCTAATCTAAACTATGTACAACTTGATTCCCAGAAGTGGTGGATAACTGGTTGAAGAAACAAGAGCACAAAGATTTTCAAATTTGTTGAAAGCTATAAATCCACAGATCCAAGATGATCAATGAAATCTAACCTGAAAAGACAAATTAAATTCATACAGACATCATAATCAAATTGCCTAAAACTAGTGATAAAGGCATTTAAAGCATCCCGAGAAGTAAAATATCCAATATATAGGGGAATAAACATAAGAATGGCAGCCAATTCATTGCTAGAAATCATGCAGGCCAGAAGGTAATAGAGAAAAATCTTTAAAGGGCTGAAAGAAAGCGCTATCAACTTAGAATTCTATTCTCAGCAAAACATCTTTTTAAAATAAAGAAGAAACTTTTTTAGATAAAAATTTGGAGACTTTCACTATAAGAAATAAAATGAAGTTCTTCAGGCAGAAGGAAAATGACACCAGATGGAAAATTAGATCTACACCAAGGAATGGAATATGCTAGAAATGGAAAATGTGCAGGTAATTTTTTTTAAAAAACACACTTCTGTAATTTTTAATCCCTTTAAAACTTTGACTATTTAGAGAAAAAATAATGACAAAGCTTTGTGGGTCTTACTGCAGATTAAAATATATGACAACAATAGCATAAAGGCTGGGGGTGGATGTTAGAAATAGCCTAATATAAGAATCTTATTACTATGCAGGAAGTGATAGTATTTAAGGGTAGATTTTAAGACATTTAAGAAGAACACAAAATCCTCTAAAATGCCTAAGAAATAAAGGCAGAAAGAGAATGCATGCTAACAAATCATAGGTGGAGATAAAATAAAATCACACAAGATTATTCAAGAAATCTGAAACCCTTCTGGCCCCAGGGCTCCAGAAAATCATGTGAAAAGCTTTCTTTCTTCCTATTTGGAAAGCCATGAAAACATCAGCACAGATCTCAGAAAATACCTCCTAAACCTCTCTAATACATCGGAGTTCTCCCGATCCATTTTCTATATTCCAAAAGTCATGGGAAACACACACACACACACACACACACACACACACACACACACCACTTCACTTCTCTCTCTCTCTCCCTCTCTCTTTTCCTCACCAAACTTTATCTGGTTTCAAACACGTGTAAATGATACCATGGTGCAAATCTATTTTAAAGTGTCAGTATGTTTTTTTCTCAAATTAATCAGACTAACAATTAATTTCTGTTACATGGAAGTCATTATAAAAAGGCTTCTCAAAAATTTTTTTTCTATTTTCTTTATTCCTGCAGATTCAAGTTACCATGATGGTGCTGTTTTTCGACTCTAATGTAACTTTGCTCCTACCTACCTGCTTTGTTCCATTATTGTGAAATACAATTCTATGTATTATAGACACAATAAAATTTATATAAATACTGTTTTATACACTTACTTTTTATTTTATTTTTTATTTGTTTGTTTATTTTTTTTATTGGTTGTTCAAAACATTACAAAGCTCTTGACATACCATATTTCATACATTAGATTCAAGTGGGTAATGAACTCCCATTTTTACCCCAAATACAGATTGCAGAATCACATCAGTTACACAACTTACTTTTCTGACTTTTTAAAAAAATTGCTCCTCTTCTTATTTTTTTGAAGGCTCCTCAATTTTGAAAAGGCAGGAAGCCATGGAACCCTTGTGATGGACTACAAGGCTTGGCCTTGAGTTTGAGATTCTCTTCTAAGCAACAAGCTTAATGATGGCTTTTCAATGGTGTGACAACCGGACCACAAAGCTCTTAGAGATTTTCTATTTGGTGAAAGTGAGGCAGAAAAAAGCCCAGGTGTTTCTTCCAAGGCTTGTAGAGTAAAACTATATCAAATGATCATAAGTTAATCACTTGATGGCTAATTTGACTGGCAAGAAACTTATTTGAATTGCTGAAGTGACCAGACCACATATTTTACATCTGATAAACTGAGCTAACACTTGATTGGCTAAGTCATTTGTTGAGAGCCCCATTCCTTTATTTTAGACTTTTTGGTTATATGAGTCAATTAATCTTCCTTTCCCAACTTTGATTAGTTTATCTTAGATTGCTACAATTTGAAAGAATCCAAGCACATTCTTTACTAATTCTGGTTTAGAAAGCTCAGAGGATGATTGGAGAAGATGAGCTTGGTTTGAGACAGAGCTCTGAATCTCTCTTTCTGGTGAAAGCCTATCAGTTAAGCTAGATTAGTGCATCTCATTGTGGCCCAGTGACCCCTGAGGGACTCTGAGACCCTTTCAGGGGTCCCCCAAGGTCAAAATTATTTTCATAATAATACTAAGATATTATTTGCCTTTCCATACCCATTCTTTCAAGAATGTATAGTAGAGTTTTCTAGAGGCTTCTATTAAAGCATACATCAGATAGACTTCTAAAAATGTACATTAATGCCACTCTTCTCACTAAATTTGCTTAGTTTGGGTAAATGTATCTGCTTTTCGTTAGTCTAGGATATTCATGTTAAATGTTATGCAATGGGTTTATTAATAGTAGTAGTATTTGTAAACACATTGATATTTTAAAAGTTTCTTAGTTTAATGTCTAATGATAGGGGCTGGGAATGTGGCTCAGGCGGTAGCGTGCTCGCCTGGCGTGCGTGTGTCCCGGGTTCGATCCTCAGCACCACATACCAACAAAGATGTTGTGTCCGCCGAGAACTAAAAAATAAATATTGAAAATTCTCTCTCTCTCTCTCTCTTTAAAAAAAAAAATATCTAATGATAAAAATCAATGGACCTGGGCTGGGGATGTGGCTCAAGCGGGAGCGCGCTCGCCTGGCATGCGTGCGGCCGGGGTTCGATCCTCAGCACCACATACAAACAAAGATGTCGTGTCCGCCGAGAACTGAAAAATAAATATTAAAAATTCTCTCTCTCTCTCTCTCTCTCTCTCTCTCTCTCTCTCTCTCTCTCCCTCCCTCCCTCCCTCCCTCCCTCCCTCCCTCTCTCTTAAAAAAAATCAATGGACCTAAGTCACATGAACAAAAATATTTGGGGTCCTCAATACTTTTTAAGTGTGTCAAGGAGTGCTGAGATGAGAAAGTTTGAGAACTGCTGATCTAGACCAATATGGAGTACTGGGGGGTCAGTAGGTATATTTTGTGGTAAAACCGAGGAGCCATGGAGGTACAGATGAGAAGAAGCCAGGTGATGGGAAGTATGAGCACAAAATAAGTCTATGAACATCAATGTCTCTCTCCAATCCTAACAGAAACATTCCTGCTTCAAACTGAATTGGCACCAAACAAACCAGTAATTACCTCACCTCTGATGGAACCGGCCAATCTGTCTTGGAAATGGCCAGTTCTAATGAGGCCTGAAATAGAGATGATGCTATGAAACCCTCCTGAAGGAAACCACTCTCATCCCCAGTCTGAGAGAGGAAGCAGGCACCTGGTCAGCAAAATGATGAGAGGATGAATATTCAGAGCCATTCCACATCTGTGGAGAGGTTGGGCCAACACAAGGAATTAGCCAAATCAGGGCTCAATGCCATTATCTTGTGCCAAATTTACCTCTCAATACCCAGAGCCCCAAATTTGACAGTTACTGAAGAGAATCTGTGGCTCCAATAGGGAAGCAGGTGGTTTTCATATATTAGAGATTTTATTAGCCCAATACTTTGAGAGTTCTCTCACTTCAATTTTAGACCCGTATTCAATGTGTTCTCTCCCAGAAAGATAAAAACCACTGTGTTTATGGAGCCCTGGCATTCTTTCTCAGGCATAGTCTACCTCTGTGATGATCAAATCTTTCCTTACTCTTTCCTGATGTTGGACCCCCCTTACACCTCTGTTAAAGGCATCATCTTTCTTGTCACAGAGATCCTCTGGCCTCAGGATGTATGACTTCTCCAACCACCAGTTCATCGATGCCCCAATCCCCACCAGGTTTCAATAAGTTTCCGATTCCTGCCAATCCTATCCAGTCTTTCATTGAGATGCCACAGTCCTGAATCATCCATTCCCGTCTGGATCAAGGTGCTCTGCCGGTGAGAGAAAATGAGACTTCTCTGAAGAACACCACCATCCAGAGCTTCTAGAATTCAGAAAATGTTACCAGAAATGACGGGAAACAAGACATGATGACTCCAAGCCAAGATAAAAAGCAAAGGGAAAAAAAAAACTAGATCTTGAAATCCAAATATTTAAAGATGTCAGTAAAGCCAATTTCACACAGTCTGAATAGAAAATAGAAAAATAAGGAAGATTTCCCATCTTGTTTTATGAGGTTAGCAGAACTTTGATAGCAAAAGATAAGAAGGCAGACAAGAAGGAAAATTATAGGTATTGGTGTTGTCAGATACAGACTTAAAAATAATTACAGGAAGAATATGTTCAAGAAAATAGATAAAGACTTTAATCAGAGAACACAAACCCATAAAATAACAATCAGATGGAAATTCTAGAAATGGAAAATATAATTACCCAGTTTAATAATTCTGGACAGAGCAGAAAAGAGAATTAGTAAACAGGAAGAGGGAGGGTATTACCCAGAAATACTCAGGTGAATCATTAGAGGAAAAAAATGCAGAAAATACAGAGAAGGGTCCAAGATATGTGAGATGCCCTGAAAAGCCTTTAAAAAATCCGTGTAATTTGAAGTCTTCGAAAAAGAGAAAAACAAACAAACAAACAAACAAACAAACAAACAAAAAAAAAAACAGAGGAAAGAATTGAAGAAATACTGAGAATTTTTCAAAACTGACAAAAACATCAAGCTTCTTTGTGAACCCCAAACAGAATAAAAAACAAATGAATGAACAAACAAAAAACCCTCACACCTGGCTGTATCACAATAGGGCTGCTGAAAATCAAAGACAAAAAGAAAATCTTGAAAAGGGCCAGAGGGAAGGAACACATCACCGCCTTCAAACCATCAATAGGATTGACAATCAACTTTTCAACAGAGGCAATGAAAGCCCAAAGAGCCAGAATGATATATTTAAAGTGCTGAAAGAAAATGATCGCCCACCAAAATTATTTACCCTGTGAAAATATTCTTCAGCAATGAAGGTGGAATAAGACATTTCAGATAGAACTGCTGAGAATTTTTTTCCCCAGAAGATTGTCTCTAAAAGGAACATTAAAATGAGCTCTTGAAGTAAAAGGAAAGTGGTCCTACATGGAGGAGCAGTAGGCAAGAAAGAGGAACCCTGGAGAGGGAAGCCATGTGGGAATATTTAAGCTGACCTGGTTAATAAACAGAATTTTTTTTTACTGTGCCAAAGGACTGGAGACTCAAGATTGTAAAGATGTAAGTTCTCTTCAAATTAATGTGCACATTCAACATAATCCAAATCAAAATATCAGCAGGTTTTCTTTTTATACAGAAATGTATAAGATGATTCTAAAATATACACAGAAAAACAAAGGGTTATGCATGGCAAGGACAATCTTGAAGAAGAATGCATTTGGAATCCTGCAGTACCAGACACCAACACATGTTATAAAGGTACATTAATTAAAATCAGTGGTATTATGATGTTGGAATGCAATGGACATTATTATCCAAAGTACATGTATGAAGACATGAAGTGGTGTGAATATACTTTGTATAAAACCAGAGATATGAAAAAATGTGCTCTATATGTGTAATATGAATTGTAATGCAGTCCACTGTCATAGATAAATAAAAAATTAATTAATAATAACAGAGTAGTATTGGTGCCAAGATAGAGAACCACTGAATGGAGTCCAGAAAGAAACCTACATTTATAATCACCTACAAGAACGATGCCATTGTAATGCAATGGGGTAAGGACAATCTTTTCAGCAGAGATCACTTGGTCAACCAGACCATTCTGTGAAAAGATGAGCCTGTACTTCTACTTCATGCTAACACAACAGCTCATTCCAAATGAATTATAGACTAGGTGTGAAAGAAAAAATAATAAAGCTTCCAGAAGATGTCATGGAAGAACACATGTATGACACTGAGGTAGGTGAAGATTTCTTAAGCATGATCAAAAAGCACTAATCATGAACAAAAAAAAATGGTGAGTTGGAAAAACTTTTCATTAAAAGGTAAAGAAATGGAAAGTCAAGCTGCAGCCTGGAGAAAATATTTTCAATATTTACCAGGCATACATCTTATAGAGGACTTTCATCTAGAATATATAAAGAACTCCCAAAACCAATAAGGAAAATACAAATATTATGATGACTAAAAAAAGTAAGCCAGGTGTGGTGGCGCACACCTGTAATCCCAGGAGCTCTGAAGGCTGAGGTAGGAGGATAGTGAATTCAAAAGCGCTGTGCTAAGCAACTCAGTGAGACCCTGTCTCTAAATAAAATACAAAACGTGTATTTTTGTGGCTCAGTGATCAAGTGCCCATGAGTTCAATCCCTAGTCCCCTGCCCCCTGAAAATAAAAATAAAAAAGACAAAATATTTGCAGAAGGAATGTCCAAAGAGCATGTGAAAGGTGTTCAATATAATTAATTCATCAGGGAAATACAAATAAAAACTACAGTGAACTACCATTTCACACCCAACAGTATGGCTAAAAATAAATGAACAAAATGCAAACTGATGCTACCCAGTTGTTGAGAATATGGGGCATATTCCAAACACTTTGTCAGAAGTAGAACAAGTTGGAACAATCACTTTGGCAAACTGTTCAAGAATATCTTCTAAGGCTCGCCAGACTCATGCTTTTCCCCTCCTAAGTAAATATCATTTTTTTAAAAAAATGATACATATGAACACCAAAATATATGTACAAGAAAGACCTAATTCACTGGCTAAGTTGTGGCATATTTATACAATAGAATATTATACAATAATGAAAATTAAATGACTGCTTCATAAGCTAAATGGAAATCTCTCACAGATAGAAAGTAGTTAATAATATTCATATGATTATTCATATAAAGTTAAATAAAATTTTAAAGCAGGAAAACCTAATCTCTAGTAAAAGGAGTCAAGTTATTTTCTTTAAGGGCTGAATAGTACCGATGGAGGGGTGCATCGGGAAGCTTCTTCCGTGCTGATAATGTTCCATATCTTGGTCTGGGGAACAGTTACATGAATTGATTTTATTTTGTAAAAATTCACCCAGTGATGTGTTGTCTTTATATGTATTTCATAAAAGAAGTTTAGATAATGAAAAAGAGAAACATTGAGGGTGGTTGGGGGCTCGGGGGGCAAGAGAGATGCTGTTCTGTTTCCAAGGCAGATATGTGTGTGCCTAACCTCTTCCAGATGCCTGACTTACGGGCTCTGGGTAGCAATCAAGTGTAGACTTCCAGTTACCCCATGTGACTAAGTCTACAGTAACAATATCTGACTATTTTGCCTCTGGGAAAAAATTGTGGATGCAGGAATACACTCTCCTTCACAAGAGCATGGCAGTGCAGAAGCTTGCTCCTGAATTCATTTCTAATTCTGTTGGATTTGGGGAAGTTTAGTTCAGGTTGGGTTTCTAGAGGGATAAAGTGGGGGTTGGGGGGAGACAGGTGTGGGGAGGGGTGATTCATCAGATCAAGCTGAAAGGCGAAGACAGAAGAGCACAGAAGCCTGAACTAATTATCGACTCAAAGCGCTTTCCCGGCCGGGGCCTGTCCATCATGCCTGCCACTTGTCAGGGCCCAGGCTCTGGCATCCCTTTGAAGAGAGACCTTAGGGGACCTCTTGAAGTTCCTGCAGAAGGCGCTCGGCTCCTTTGTCTAATCTGGAGTCCCTGCTCTTGTGTTCTCTCCTCTTATCTGCCTCACTTTGCTGTCAGCTCTTCTGTGGAATCTCTGATCCTTCCCACTTGCTTCTTGGAGAAGCACCAGGCAGTGTGGTGCCCAGCCTCAGCCTGGGGGAGGGCGGGAGCAGAGTAGCAGGAGAGGCCAGGGGCCCAGCAGCCAGTCCTGCAGGAAGCTCCTTGCTGAACCAGAGTTACCTCCCAGGCCTCGGAGCTCAAAGCCCAAAGGGAGAGAAGAGGACTTTCCTTACTGAATTGTGTCAGGTAGCATTCGCTTTTAGATGGTAAAGAAGAAGTTCTCTGCTCAAGGCCAATGTGTGTGTGCGAGTCAGAAACTGCTCTCCCTTTTCCCGGGGCACCTCTCTACTCTGAAGGGGACTTCCAGCCTCCAGGTTCACACCCTGGGGAACATTCCTGGCTGCTCTTAGCTGGAGGGGGTTATGCCTTGAGCATCTCCAGGGAAGCACTGGAGCGAGCAGCTGCTGCTCCGTCACATGTCACATTTCCTCCCTCGGTGAGTGGCTAAATCCCCTGCTCTCTAGCTAGATACCCAGGAAGCCCTGAGGCCATCTCTGTTTGGCCCTGGCCTCTGGAAAATGTGGCTGGAAATTTAAGACAGCGGGAGCCCAGCTGGCCCCATGGAGTGAAAAGCCCCGAGCCCAGAGCCCAGATAAAGGCTCATTCGTCTCCAGGAACTTCATGCTTGAGAGGCTCTGAGTGCTGGAAGAGAAACTGTGCAAACTGACATCACAATAAACAGAAAGCATGTCTATAAAATCCCAGACAGGCGGCAAATGTGACCGGCGACATCAAGTCCCGAAACTGCAATGAAATCAAAGTCTCGGTCATCTCCTGGAGGGCCGCTTCAGCCAGAGGGGACAGACAGCAGTGTGGAGACCCCAGCCAGGAAGCAGCATGCTCCGCAGCGAGTGCTGTGCCTGGAGGGAGGAGATGGTCACAAGACTCCCCAGGAACAAATTAAGATGCTAAGGCCAATAGGTTTTGTTGCCACCTGATAGATGATGAGATAGGCCCAGATCCCTGTCTTTGACTGCAGCTCATCTGCCCTCATTTCCCCATGCCTGCATTTATTCTGTTCACTCATTCATCTGACATTCAGTGAGCACATCCTAGGTTCTAAACACCACACTGAAGATTAGAGAAGGGGGGTGGGAGGGAAGAGAGAGACAGACACATGGTTTCTGACTTGGACAATCCCACAGTAGTATGATAGGGGGTGAGAGATAAAATAACCATAATAACTTTTTTAAAAATATTTTTTTAATTGTAGATGGACACATACCTTTTATTCATCCATCCATCCATTCATTCATTCATTAATTCATTCATTCTTTATGTGGTTCTGAGGATGGAACCCCAGTGCCTCCCACGTGCGAGGGGAGCACTCTACCACTGAGCTACAACCCCAGCCCTCCATAATCACTTTTAAGTATCAGCTTTTTTTCCCCATTGATAAAGATATCTCTAGAAAAAGATACTATGGACAAAATAGAAAATGTATGAAAGTATCAAGAATGGAATTTTAAAAATTATTCAAAAAACAACTTCCAGAGATAACCACCACAGATTTAGGCAGAGGGCTAATGACATGGAAGAGGACAGTACAGAGTGAGCCAGTCGCTCTGCAAGGAGGGAGAGTGTCCAGGTAAAGAAGGGGGAGGTGCTTCCAGAAGGAGCAGGAAAGCCCCCGAGTGTGAGCTGAGGCTCAGGTTGTTGAGGGTCCCTAGGGGAGAGGTGGGAGAAGAAAATGAAAAGACAGATCAGGCAGGTTCAAAGGAGGCCCTGGCTGGTGAAGAGCTCTGGATTCCTCCTGTGCCATTTCTCACTGTGGCATCTCACTGCAGAAATTAGATGTGAGATGTGTTGCTAGTAATTTGTTTCTAATGACTCTCCAGGTATTGATTGAATGACCTTTTCACAGCTGGTGTATATTGGTGTGGCTTCAAAGCGGTCACTGTGCACCTCACAGAGCTGTGAGAAGCGGGCAGGACCAAGCAGGGGCCCAGCCCAGAAGAACGTCCATGGCTCCTCCAGCTTCCCACCACCTCCCCTCCCTTGCCTGGGGTTGACCGTATGTATGGTGCATACAGAGTCCATACCCATGTCCACGTCTGCGGCCCACCTTCTAGCCCATTGCATTTACTTATTCACTTAATATGTATTTATTGGGGGGGTCTATGTATTAGACAAGGGAACCACTTCATTATGGTGAACAAATTGCCCTGCCTTCATGGAGCTGATAGTTTATTGGGGTGCAAGGGTTGGCGTTCAAAGGAATAAAACACACCAATAAATGTTTACTCATACATGGCAGCAAATATTGAAAGAACAGTTCTGGGGCCTCAGCATGGGGACAGCTAATTAGAACAAGAGCTGTGAAGAAATCGCTAAGGAAATTCTATTGCAGTTGAACCCTGAAGGCGTTGGAATGTAGTAGGCAGCAAATCCTTACTGAACAGAAAAAAAGCCACAGTCTGCCTGTGCTGGTGTGTGTGTGTGTGTGTGGCTAATGCTGGTGGAGGCTGATGCAGCCTGTCTGCTGCCATACACAGCTCTCAAGAGTTTGTAGTATGGAGCGACATGCTTGATCTTGAGTTTTAAAGACAAAAGCTGCCTCTCCTGGACCTTACAGGTTTCTATGTAACTTCCGGGAACAGGTCTAGATGATTCCTAGAAACTCTTCTACTTCTTCTGTTTAGCAATCTTTGCCCAATCTACCAACAACTACCTGATCTTAGGTAAACTTGGCAAGTGGGCAGTCATTCTTGGCCTCTCTTACCCTTTCCTCCCTTAGTGTCCTTCTTTCTCCAATTCCTACATTTGTCCTTGAGCAACTCCAATGGGCCTCATGCTGGGTCATCTTTTTATCAAAGATAAAAGATATGCTTTCATAAGGTGAAATCAAAGAGTGACACAATGCCTGATAAGGCTTAGTGCACCATTAGTTCCCTTTTAGCAACAATAAATTTTTACACCAAACAAATAAATGCCAATAGTGGAATTCCAGCCAACTCAAGGGTCTGAGTCTGTCACCGGCCCCATACTTCTCTCCTGGGCCCTGTACTCTGCCTTCAGTCTGTCCATGGTATGAGGTGGGGGTGGACTCCCACATCAATTGGGCAGAGGATGCAGGAGGGGCGAGGTGGAGGTATAGATTGGGGGCACCCAGACAACAAAGGTTGCCATGTTCACAGGAATAGGTGATCCATGAGTGAGGATTGAACTGAGCAGTGCAGATGGGGTGAGGTTTGGGTATGTGAAGAGGGACAGGGAGATGATTCCTGGGGTGGAAGTTTTGAGTGGGTCCAGGAGAATGGAAGGAACCAGGAGTCCTGGGGAAGACAACATCACCATTAACATACTTAGTGCTCCCTGTCCCTCTAGCCAGAGGTAGCATCATGCAAAGGATAAAGCTGCTTTGTCACCAGCTATGTGGTCTGGGGCACATTTCCTTAACCTTTCTGAGATTCCATATTATAGGAAATTGCAAGATTTAGCTGTCTAGCTGTGGGGAGGGTGCGGTGAGATTGAAACCATGCATTTGCCTAGTAGAGCCCTTAGCACAGATGCTTGTTTATCTGATGTTTTCTTTCTCTCCGACTTATATCAGTCAGTAAGTCCCCACACTGGGCTTGAGCTGTTTTATCAGAGGCCTTACATGAACAATTCTTAATAACCCAGAGTGGCTCCCAGGTCTTGAAGATCATGGACTAAAGGGATGACCTCGCAAAGGTGCCTGTTCTTCCTGCTTTAAAATTAGTCAATCTCTGCCTGAACAATAACCAAATGCACTAGGTCAGTGTCATCTCACCCCTCTGCACTTGCCCACGCTAGTCCACCAAGGAAAAGGCAGTTGTGCGGTAATGAATCTGAACCTGTGACCAGTTTCAAAGGTGCGTGATGGCAGATGTGGAGTCACAGAGGGACGAGAAGGCAAGCAGGGGCTTGGTGTGGGGACTTAGGATGTGGCTGGATGACTTAGAGCAGATTGCTTACCGGGTCGGCAGTCAGGAGACGTGATTTGAATCTGAATGTGACTTAGATTCAGAAAGCTTGGGTTCTAGCTGGAGCTGCTGGGTGGGAGCAGATAGGCAAAGCAAGGAAAGATCTTTTGCCAGAAGATAGCACATTGATTTTAAACAAAAAAAAAAAAAAAGAAGAAAGACTATTTTCCCTGAGTCTGAGTTCAATATTGATAAGCTGTGCAAAGCGCTGCCCCTCTTGATGTATGTGTCTCCATCCATAAAAAATGAAGAGATGGTCTCTCTTTCAGCCTCTCAGAGCTCCTCGGGTTCATTGCTTTTGGCTCCAGACCCAATAGAAAGTAATATGAATATTAATATACTCACAAATAGAAATATGAATACAAACTACACATGTGAATATAAACATTCATATGAATATGGTCCCTGACTCCCTCCTCTGATCTCTGGAAAAGGACAACTCTCACTCCAAGTTCCATTTAGAGTCAACCAACAAACCACATTTTCTGTGCACATGACTAGCATGGTCCTTATTTTGCAGAAAGTGCTTTGCAGCTTCCAAACTGCCTTCACATTCGTTGTTTGCAATGAGTCAAGGAAAGGGAGGATGGGTGAGTATGCTCATCACTGTGTGCATGAAAAAAGAGGCTTGGATAAGTGGGGGACTCCTCTCTCTGGTAGCTGCTGCCTTCTTTCCACTTCCCCGGCTCTGTGCTAAATTTTAGGAGAGGTTTGAAGTAAAAGGCTTATTCTGTGCTCTTGGGGCTCCTATAGACTGACTAATGAGTTATTTGCATATACAAAACAATTTACATCACAATGTTATTTAGGATAGATATCCAATACATACTAATGATGAGCATTGGACATATTTGAAAGAAGAGGTTATTCAAGGTCAGATGCCTAAAAAGAAGCTTCAAGGAAAACCTGAGGATTTAAGGTTGGTGTTAAAGGGCAGGTAGGATTTGGGGAAGTAAGGAAGAAGGAGGGAGTCCCAGCTTGCTGGATGGCGTGGGCAAGTGCGGAGGGGTGAGATGACACTGACCTAGTAAATTTGGTTATTGTTCAGGCAGAGATTGACTAATTTTAGAGAACTGGAAGAAATCTAGATTCTGGTCCTGCAAGATACAGGATTCTAGACCAAAGTGACTCATCAGGAATCACTATTGAATATTGAATGAGGCCCTGCCAATGACATTCTGTTTCCTTATTAGAGCCTTAATGTCCCAGGCTGGTATGAGAGATAGGATGGCTTAGCTATTGTGAGACAGGTCTGATCACACTGAGGAGAAAGGAGGTGTGTTAGAGAGCTCTAGGCCCTAGGGCAACTCAAAGTTCCCTGCACATCTCCTGCAATATGCCTGAATGCAGGTTTACTCTGCAGTAGGCAAACCTAAGCTTTTCTCGAGAAAGGTCTCACCCTGAATTCACCAGGTTTGAAGCCAGAGAGAGTCATCCGCTCTGAGTCCTTAACCATAGCCTCAGTCCCTCTTGTATATAGCTCTTGGCCAGGTCATAGGAGGGCACTAACAGCAAGCCCTCAGATGCTTGAATGCATAAGCCTGAAACTCACTTTTTACCCGCTTGATGATTTTGGAATTAATTAAATATCCCATTTTACCAAAGCTTTAGGGTGTTTTTGCTCTAGAAAGCTTCTTTTCTCTTAACTAAATTGAGGCCCATAAATGAGAAATACAGTGCATGAAATCTCTGGATGTCACACCATAAATCTCAGGCATGCGGCTTTGCAAATCTCCTTTAGGATAAATTGTAGCAATAAAGTGTTTGCATTTCCCCCAGTGTATTGCCAGGTGCAGGGAGTTGAGTCTTCTCTAGTCATGGACACTTTGATTGAAGATCACAGGGCTCTACAGGGGAATATGAGGCATCTTGGCTTTCGGTCCTGAGGACAGTCAGTCCCCTGTCCTCCTCCTATTACTACCCAGCAGTGTGGGTGCTCTTTGCTCTGGCAATGATCTTGGAAGAAGTCAGGAAAAGCTAGAGGGTAGCATTCATCTCAGAGGTGGAAGAAATGGATTTAGATCAGGAAAATAAAAGCATGGAACACTTGGAATCTGGCACAGACACTATTTGATCTACAGTATATTAAGACACATAACTAAAATTGGTTTGCCTTTCCTAAGCATCCCTCCCATTCCCTTCAGCCTAACAGCCCCTCCCTGTTGACTCATTCAGTTAAACACTAAACAGAACTTAAGGAGAATGAATGAACCCCTTCATATTTCAGCATGGGGGGGAAAACCCAAAATATAAGTGTTACGTGGTAAGTACACATTTCAAAAGATACTTTAAAAACAATAATGTGCACTGATTATGGACACATGCATTTGTAGGAGAAGCATAAAATCTCATGTGGAATAAAACTTAGAAATTTTGGAGAGTAACAGAGGAGAATGAAGGGGAATGGGGTGAGGACATAGTGATATTAAAAAGGGGGAAAACATAAAACAATTAGGGTAAAATAATATCTATTAATTCCAAGTGGTTGAGTACGTGGGTACTTGTTATATTTGTTATATTACTTTTTGCATGTCTGTAATATTTCAAAATTAAAAGTAAAATATCACTTAAAATTATGTGTATATATCTCACATTTGAAGATATGTTAAATGCTATCTTCTCAGTTTGCTGGGTCATGTGGGACTGTCTCTTAAGCTATATGGGTCTATCTAGGTTGTTGTCTCTTTATATTTATTGTCTCTGCTTTTTATTATCCCCTTTCCCTGGGGACATGTTGACGTTTCTTGCTGTTGTCAGTCAACCTACCCACTTATTTTACATAGAAGTCTGGAGGAGAGGCCAGTGAGCCACAGGAAAGAAAGAAGAACTGAGGCTGGTGGCTCCTTCAAGAGCCCAACAGGCACCTTCTAGCAATACACGTTATGGCCACAAGGAGAAACTGGGAAAGCTCCCGAGAGAAGCCATTTATCATTGGAGAAACTGGACGAGGTGACCTAAACCAATACAGCTCACACTTTAATGGACAAGTCTCCAAAGAACTTAGACTCTGATTCAGCAGGTCTTGGTGAAGGCTAAGATTCTGTACTTCTAATGAGCTCTGAGGTAGTGCCACTTGCTGGTCCAGGGACCAAGCTTTGAGTAGCAAGATCCTAAAGAAGGAAAAGAGATTCAGCATGGTCCTCTGAATTACCCCTCAGATTTCATGGGTGCATTCCCCTATTGGGTGCCCACTCTCCTATCTGTGGACCAGCTCCACATTTAGTGAAAGGGAGGTCCAAGTGATTTTTCTAGAATAGCAGGTAAAGAAGTAAAGACCTACAGAATTTTGATCACTAATCAAAGCCACATTGCTGGTTAGGGGCAAATCTGGACTAGCACTTGGAGTCCTAAGTGGTAATTCAGTGCTTTCATTATTTTACCATTTTAATATTAGTAGGAAAATAACTAAATAGTAAGAATTCACTAAATTATAAATATATGCAGATTTAAGAAACTCCCTGGTAGGAAGTCCAGACTTAAAATAGAAGAGCGATGAAGAAGAGAAAAAATTATTTTTTTTCCAGTTTTTTATCTTAGGTTTCCTATAAACTATGAGTTCCTGTAATAGACTTCATGTATAATTTGACTTTACCCAAAATCAATTTATATAGACTATTTTATCAGCACACGCTGCATTCATAAAGGCCCACTTTGACTGATTAATCTGTCCCTACCAGCCTCGGAGTCTGCATCTTCCTTGAGCGTTCTGGGATCTCTGACTTTGGCAAAACCTCTTCTCTAGCTTTCAATTTTTTGTCACCTAAAAATAGCGTTGGACCCACTGTCTCTAAGGTCTTTTCAGTTTTAATAGTTTTTTGAGTCTAAACTTTTCTTCTTTGTATACCTTAAATATGACTTTCTGGGGCTCCTCTCTCCGGCTGTCATTTTTCTCTTTACATGGTTCACAGCTTTCCTGCCCAAAAAAGTGATAAGCGAACAGAAGGGCTATTGATATAGTGGTTACTTTATATTCAGGAAAGAGGGTCGAGGTACTATTTAAAACCCTGCAACAGAATGACTTTCTGTTTGATTTTTCAAAAGCTCTTAAGCCTCAGTTCTCCCTACAAAGAAAGAAAATAATTAATTGTCCCATGTCTTGCCTGCCTTAAAAGAAAGAATACGGTCAAGTGTAGTGGGTCTATCTAATCAAGCCAATTGTGACTTTCTCTTCCTGCCTTGTGACCACAGACCTCAAACAGACAAGGCATAATCCTTCAGCTTGACTGCCTGGGTAAATTCTCCCCAGCCACTGCTTCCTTCCCTGGAGACAGGCCTGGTTTCAGACTAGACCTGGGAATGAGAACCCCCCTAGCATGGGGGCCTTCTCTTAGTCAGCTTTTCCTTGCTGGGACAAAACACCTAGAAGAAATAACTTAAAGAAGGAAAGATTTATTGGCTCATGGTTTCTGTGGTTTCAGTTTATGATTGGCTGTGTCTATTGTTAGGACCTGTAATGAGTCCGAGCATCCTGGTGGAGAGCGCGTTGAGAAGCGGAGCTGCTCACATGGCGGTGGTCCAGAAACAGAGAATGAAAGAGGAAGAGGGGAAAAGGGGATCAGGGACAAGACATAGTCCCCAAGGGCATATTCAAAGACCTATTCCTTCATCTAGGGTCCTACCTTCTACTGTTTCCACCACCCCCCCATAATACCACAAAATTATCAATCCATTGATGGGGTCGGAGTGTTCATGATCCGATCATTGCCTAAAAGTCTCACCTCAGAACACTGCTGCATTGGGGACCAAGACTTCAACACTTGGGTCTTTAGGCGACACTTCATATACAATCCATAATAGGGCTATAGAGAGTGTCTCTGGGCTTGGGATGGGTGGAAAGTAGCCGGTCAGGACGGGATATCCTCCTGCACAGGTTGCCATGAGCTGGGGAAAGTTACTCGACCACTCAGGGCCTTTGTTTCATAAAATGAAGGTGTTGGTCTATCAGAATATTCTAAACTCTTTAATTCTAAACAGTCTCAAGTCCTAGGTTTCTGTATATGGAAGTGAACTTGGACTGCAAGGCATGAATCCCACTTCTTCAAGGCGAAGAAGAACTAAGGGAGAAAGATGTCTATGCCTGCATTTGAGGGAGGAGGTATCCAATCAGGGCAGTTTAGTAAGGAAGACAGGTGAAGACTGAAAAAGAAATGTGACAGCTGGAAACACCTGGGGAAGGTTAGCAAAGGCTATAAGTTGGCACCAGGCCAATGGTGTGAAATGAGGTCATGTACTTTGGCCTTCTGCAGAAGCCATGCCATGTAGCTGAGGGGTCCTTGGGACAGAGACAAGTGCGGCTGATGGAATGTGATGAACTTCAAGTGTCTGGAACTTCAACTGATGAGAGAGCAGGAATGGCTGTAGGAAAGAAAGCAAATCAAGACCCAAAATAACCCCATCTCCATTGAAAAACTCCGGGACTTGGTCTTTGAGAAGAAAGTTCTTTGGTTTTCCATGAGACTGCATGCATTATTCAAATTTGTATCAGGAAGATCCCCTAGAGAGTTTGGGTGTATGCATGAAGGATCTGCCCCTTCTCTTTCACGAGGCTAGGCCTGCACAGCTGTTGGACTAAGAGGAGTGAATGAGCAACGTGTGCCCTAGAGTAGGAGACCCAAAGGGCAAGAATTTGTGAAACATGGCGGTACATATTTGTACTTGGGAAGAGAAGAGAAATAGGAGTTGCAAGAGTAAGTTCTAATTCCTAACAAGATGTATGACCATGGTAAGTATCTGCCTCTTCTGGGGTTTTAGTTTCATTAAGCTACAAAATGAGAGAACACCTTAGTTCAATGGTTTTAAGCCATGTAGACTAATGGCTTTAGCATACGTGTTTGTATACTAGCATCACTTAAGGAATCGCCAAAAATACCAGGGTCTAATCACCACCTCAGGTCAATTGAATCAGAATCTGTGGGGAGGATCATAGCCCCCAGGATCTTTTTAAATCTCCCCAGGAAATTCTCCTGTAATGTCCAGATTTGAAAACTGCTCTCATCCCTTCAAATGTAGTCTGAGTATCACTGGTAGCAGTAGCACTGCTTGGCAGCTTTTAAAACATGCAGAATCTCAGGTCGTAGCCCAGAGACCTACTGAATTGGATCCTGTACTTTAACAAGATTTTCTTTTCTTTTCTTCTTTTTTTAAACAAGATTTTCAAATGATTCATGGACAGCCCAAGCTTGAGAAGCCTTAAGGCAGATGACCCCTAAATTACCTTTTAATGTTAATTGTAAAATATTTTTAACATACAGAAATGCATACAGAAACCGATGTAATTCTGCAATCTGTATACAGGGTAAAAATGGGAGTTCATAATCCACTTGAATCAAATGTATGAAATATGATATGTCAAGAGCTTTGTAATGTTTTGAACAACTAATAATAAAAAAAAGACTCCCATCACACACACAAAAAAGAAATGCATACAGAATAATTAAACACTTATGTGTCCAACCTGGCTTTATCCAATCATTAATTTTTGCTAATTTGCCTTAAATTTTGTTAATGTAATTGCATATAGTATTTTTTTTTGCATATAGTATTAATTGAAGTCTCCCATGCTTTTGACCTTCTTCATGGATGCAATCATTATCCTGACTTCAGTGTCATTATCCTATAGGTAGGTATTTAGCTAGTTAGAACGACTGTGTCTATTGATTAGTATTTGATCCTATTTTTCTGTTATTCTTGAGCGAAATCCTACTAGGTCATTAGGTCATATATACATGTGAACAAATATAATAAAATGGTATTAATCAAATCCATATGTTACTATGATGCCGAATTTTGGTTGCTAGCACTGTACCTGGGGCCTATGGTATTAAATAAAATAGTGTAAAGTCTTTAGTGTAGTTGTGCTATCAAGAATCTGCTGGCCATATTAAACGAGTTGGGTAGTTCTGCTTTTTCTTAATTGCCTTAAATAGTTTGTAAAAGTATTTATCTGTTTCTGAGTCAGGGCTAGGAAAGGTTTCCTATAAAAGTAGCTGGGTCTTGTGTCCCATACAAAGCCTTGTATGGCTTTGGAGGGGGTTTATTAGTGATTCCTTTTCTTTAATGGTTATCAGTTTATTACAAGTTTCTATTTCTTCTGGAATCCTGGCAATTTATCCATTTCTAGGAAATTATACATTTCATCCAGTTTTCAAATTTATTGATATAAAATCATTTAATTCATTTTTAAAAGTTTTGTATTGAGTTATTGCATGATTGTCTCAATTATTACTTTTTTCAAAGAACTAGCTTTGTAAACTTCTTTATGCTATTTTTTCTTATACTTTACTTATGTTTAGATTTTTTTATTTGTAACTTGTTGTGTTAAATCTTGCAACTTTTAAAAAATTACATAAGGTGATAAATTTGATCTAAGTTCTCTGTAGCTGCATTCCCAATTTTTGATTAGTGTTTTTATCATTGTCTCTGAGTTCTAAATATCTAGCAATTTTCATTGCAATTGTCTCTTTAATGCATTAGTTATTTAGAAGGGCATTTTTATGTTTTCAAACATATGTTGTCATTGTTTTTAACTATTTTTTATTACTATTATTCCTTTTAATTTACTTGTACTGTGGTCAGAAAACACGATCCCTACGGCATATCTTGAGGATGGTGACTTCCTTTGGATATAGAATGTGGCCAATTTTTGTAATCATTCCATGTGTCGATGGACTTAACTGGGTTCATAATAAGATGCCATATGTTAATTTTGTTGTTCAAATCTTCTGTAGCCTTACAAATTATTTTTCTGCTTGATCTCTACATTTCTGATAGGGTGGCTTTGTTGGGAACTCCAAGTTTTCCATCAGGTTTTATACATAATAAGTCCATTGAGTTTATGAAAGTTTGCTGTTGCTGAATCTTTTGGCTAGACTCCCCGCCCCCATGTTTGTCTCTTTTTCTTATGAGTTTTTGCAGGTAAGTTTCTTTTGGACTGATAGTAATTGTTTTTCTTGGTCCAATGATACATCTTTGTTCAGTTCCTTATCTTCAATCTTACTCTTCATTTTTTAAAAAATATGCATTTTTTTAAGGAGTGGACAGTGGATCCTGTTTATCTTTTTAATTAAATGTGATACTCTGCCTTGTTAATTAGGTGAACTTAGTGAATTTACTTTTGGGGAGTAATTATCTACATATTTGATTTGTTTCTCTCAATTACCATTATGATTTAAAGTTGTTTTTTTTGTTGTTGTTGTTGTTCTCTACAGTTTTCCTTTAAGAAAATTCCCTTGTCTTTTGTTAGATCAATAAACTTTCTATATTTCCTGCATTCTCATCTCTAGTTTGGAAGCTGTCAATGATCTCTCTATTTTTTGAGACAATCTTAAATTTTTATATGCATATTTAACTATAATTAGTTTTGAAGACAAACTAAATTTAGTTCTTTTTTTTAGTATTTTATTTATTTAAATAGTTTTTTAGTTGTCAGTGGATCTTTATTTTATTTAAATGCAGTGCTGAAAAATGAACCCAGTACCTCACACATGCTAGGCAAGCACTCTACCACTGAGCCCAAGCTCCAGCCTTCTTTTTTAGTATTTTAATCCTCCTCTACCCCCAAATATAGAACTTAGCCAGTCCTAAGTACCCACTGAACACCACCTCCAATTTTGTTTTGTTTTCTAGAGTTTTACTTTTTTTAGACTAAAAGTTATTAATTCTTGCAATCAGGGAGTAATTATAAGGCTTTAAAATTTACTAATACATTTTATTCATTTTTGTGCTCAATATGGCATTTCTCTGTTATCTGTCATTATGATATATTTAAAGCAGGGTAGTATAAAATAATCTGTCTTGCTCAAAGTCTAGATTTATGGAGAGGCCCTTGCTACAGCCACCAGTTAAAAATGGAAAACCTTTTTTTTCTTGGGAGATGGGTGTGGGGGTCATACACATCACTATTACATCTTAAACAAGTTCATGGACTAGAAGTGTAACTCAGTGCTACAGTGTTTGCTTAGCATGCATGAAACCCTGGATTTGATTCTCAGTACCACAAAAATAAGTACATAAATAAATAAAAACAAAATGTTAATGGAAAAAAAAAGAATTCAAGTACCAGAAAGAGACTATGGTTCTCTACCATTCCATAAGTTTTCAGAACCCAAGAAGAATATTTGACATGAAGAGAGTGCTTTGTGAATGTTACAGAGAAAACAAAACAAAACCAAACAAATTTCTCTTGGCATTCTTTTTCTGAGCCTTTCTGATAATGTTCTTAGATTGAAATTCAAACATCTACCCCCTGGACCATAGCTTCGGTATTGCAATAAAGTCAGCACATTTTTAAGATCAATGACGTCTTGAAGTCAGCCACTAACTGCACAAGTCAAAGCTGTTTAAGAGAGATATGGGCATGCCCTGTTTTATCACAAAGGAGCAACATGGAAAAGTATTCACTGATAAGTATACTACCAGTAAATTAAAAACAATAAGCAAATATCTTCAAATTGCTTCCTCGGTGTGTTTGGTACATCTTTCTCTTTTAATATTATTTATGAGGGACAATTTACTGATACTGTTGTTACCCCCAAATTATATACCAAAGAAAATTAAAAGCACTACCGAGGAGGAAATAATGAATAGTAGCATTTAATTAAAATCAAAGTGGGTACAATCAATGACTGTCTAATACAATAATGAGCTTAATTTAATTTTCATTTAATGGGAAAAATATGAAGCTTAAATCAACTGCCTATGGAATTAAATGACAGCAATTTCAAAAATGTAAGTTTTTCTACAGTGAAGTCCTGAGAGAATTACAATGACCGAAAACAATGTCAAACAACTTATCCATATTTCTTTTCCAGTAGAGTTAGAAGGAACAGTTCATTCCAATAAGTGGGACTATACCATTTGGAGCTTCTGGAAATACGAATTAATGAAAAGGAAATACTCCTTGTGAACTTTAGAGTCATCAGAAAAGTAGACAAAACTACATTTCTAAGAATTGGAGTTTGGGATCATGGCTCAAAAGGCACTGAACTGAACCACACTAAGGGCTTAGTTTGGTTGGAGTTATTTTCTTGGCTTGTGATCTGTTTCTGTTGCACTCTTGCATAATAGTCTCACGTGCATGCACAAACTACACATACACACTAACACTCCTTCATGTTTTTTCCACCCTAGTGGACTCAACATCATAGCAGCAGGCATCACCTCATACACAGTTTTGGATAACCCCAGGACAATTCTCTGGACAAAGCAGGTGCTCTGGATATATACCTTTGTAAATTATTAGATTATTTGCATTCTTTCAGTTTTGCAGGTGTTTTTCGGGTATCTGAAACGTTCCTTTATTTCCTCCTGAATAATCTGTCACCATTCTTTACCAAGTGCCTACTTCCTGTTATTTAAGTAGTATTTCATCATGCTGTTGTATTCAGCAGAATGCTGGGGTCAATCCCTAACCCCCCAAACTGAGACTCAAACACTGATGACTCACCAGCTCTCCTAAAAGTCTAATTAATCACAGTGTCACTGGAGCAGAACAGCACTAGTGCAGGCCATGTGAGGCAGCTCCCCTGGCATGGCTGACAGCACTGGAGTGGAAGGCCTGGCTTGGGCCAGATAATGCTAGGAAGAATCCAGATAGCCTTCATGATCATATTTCATAAATTTCACTGAGGTTGAGTGGAAAAAGAAAGAATGGAAAAGAAATGATGTCTAGCCTTCTTTTAGCTCATAATTTACTCATGGTCTTCACCTCTCATTTATTCATGATGAGCTGTGAGGGCTTTAAGTTGTTTGGTCCCAGTGGGACTCCATAACTACATGCGTTCAGAGGGAGATGGGGGGGTGGTCAGAAGCTGGAATACCAGGTGGGCTTAGCAGAAAGTGAAGTTAGTGGAGCACTTTTGATCACTGCCTGGTCTTGCTCCAGCTGGGAAGGCTGTTGCTGTTGTTTAAGTTGGTTACTTTGGTTTCATGGAGCAAAGGGGAGGGATATCGCTTTATTAGCCAACTCAGTGCCAGTAATCACTGGGGTGCTGAGTGAGGCTACAGGTTGTGAGAACAAAGCAAAAGGACCAAAGACAGCCAAAGGAGAACCATAAACTGGTCATCATCAGGGTTTTTAAAAGGTCCAGTTAAAGAAGAATATGAGATAGATTATTAACTAGAGCAGAACTATGCAAATGAACATGCAAAGGAGATGAAAGGAGACTGAAATTATTTATTTATATGTTTACTTCTCATATTAGCCTCTGCAATTCTTAAAACAAGGTCTGCATCTTAGTTTTTCCCCCTTTTATCCCTAAGGCTTGATGTGATGCCTTGTACTTAATAGACAACTCAATAAATGATTAATTGAGTTCAATATCTTGCAAGTATATGCTCTTCCAAAGATGTTATATTAATCTGAATGCTTGCTACTGATGTTATATTAATCTGAATGTGTGCTACTACCCAAAATAGCAAAGCAGGATAAATGTGTTATCTGGGGCATGATGTGTATGTCACAGTAAACTCAAGTAGGATGGGTTAACTGAGACAAGCTGAAAAATGGACCACAGATTCTTACCGTAGGATGGGAAGCTGTCTCTGGTACTGATCGTGGGAAAGGTGCAGATCTGGTATCTGAAGACATAGCATTAGATAGCTGTTTTCATGGGTGTTCTACAGGGGAAGTAGTCCTCAGAAAAGAGAAATAGGTCAACAAGAAGACTAGTGGCAGGTAATGTCATAAATGTAAGGAGGTAGGAATTCTATAGGTATCAGGAACATGGCTGTTGCCCTGTATCCTGGATAGAACTCCAAACCCTGAGTATGGAAGCAGGCTTTTATTTAACAGAGACTAGGCTCAAAGAGTCAAGGGTTCCTGGACCATGGAATAAAGCAGGTTCTAGGTATCATGCTTAGGGACAAGGGACAAGGAGATAGGGATGGGCACGCAGCAATATTCCTTGATTCCTAAATCTCAGAACACTCAGTGCTTCTTAAATTGAACCTACCAAGTCACAATTATAGCTAGATATGGAGGTGGGGGTTGGTGGGCTGAGCCTACAGGCAGTAGGGTCACAAGAGCTTGTCGATGGGCAGACAAAGAGCTGAAGATCAGCCTGGATAACAGTCAGATTGTGAGTTGTTCCAGAGTGTCTGGCAGCTACTAACATAGTAGCGATGCAGTATATAAAATTGCTAACATAGTAGCAATTTTCAGATCCAGTGACCTGAAAAGTGCTCACATGCCAGATCAATGTGGGCGAGATCATCTAAATACTCCAGCCAGTTGTTCTCAAAGTGTAGTTCCTGGTTCAGCAGCATCAGTATCCCCTGGGAACTTGTTAGAAATGCAAGTGACCAGGCCTGACCTACTGAGTCAGAAATAGTTGCGAGGGAGTGTGTGTGTGTGTGTGTGGGGGGATTGGAGAGACAGAAATTTGTTCTAACAAACCTTTCAAGTGATCCCCAAACACGATCACGTTAGAGAACCATTATAGTGTATAAAGTCTAGGTTAGGCATCCTTTGTTTTTGTGAATGTTGTGAACATTAGATGGTTTGGTGATGTCTATAGGCTCCTTCTTAGACAATATTTTCAAATACATAGAACTACAAAGGAAACCAATTATGCCATATTTATCTAGAATTATAGTGAAATACAGCTATAAAAATTAGGATACAGCGATATATGTGTTTCTTTATTAATGCATTAAATAACAGTATTTTGTGGTAGGTCTAATAACATCTGTCATTTTGAAGTAGTGATGTCTTTAAGCAGAATTGCAAGCTGTCTGCAACAATTGTCCTGAGATTTCCATTAGTGACAAAATCACATAGATTGCTATCTTGAAGTGGTAGATAGGTTGTCCACATTCACAATGGAAGAAATGCTAAATTTCAGTGAGAAATTGCTAAAGTAAAGATGTAATTATTTTCATCTAACTCCATAGATCCCTCAATTCTATCCAGTCTTCTGAGAACCCGTGGATCTAGGATTAAGACCTCTGCTACAAGTACTTAATAATCACCATCTTACTTGATTCTTTTTAACAATCTTATTCTTAATATTCCCATTTTTAAGGAGAAGGAAAGTGAGGCTCACAGAACTGCAGAAACATATCCACCATCTTACATGGCTAGGATGGGGTACAGATTCAGGGCCCCTGTAGAATTGGGTTTTTCTGTCTGATCCATTAGCATTTCCTCAGTGCCTAGCACAGAGCTGGGTCCATACTATACGTGCAAGAACCATTTGTTGGATAAACAAATGGATGAATGAATTGGATTGGATTGGATGGAAGCCAATCTGGCCTACCTCCAAAGTCCACATTCTTCACTCCCCGGCTCCCCTGTACTGCTACAGAAAGTACACGTTTCTCCTTGTTCATCCAGCAGGCAGGAAAAGGTAAGTTCAATTCCCTGATCTGCCGGACCCGACAACTGAGCTTTGATTTAAAATTGATGTTGAATACACACATATCAGGAGCTATATTATTCCATCAAAATAGAAAAACAACAAATTGAGATCAGGAGCTTCTCAGCAAGGAGCAGGAGTCTCTCTGGTTTGTCTGGGAAGCAGTTAAGCTTGTTTATGAAATAGGTTGTTACCTTCACTCATTGTGTGTCCTTTAACTGACAAATTAGTTAGTGCCAGCAGGAGAGGAGGCAGTGATGAATGGGGAGAGGGTTGGGAGAATGTAGGAGATATGCAGAATGAGGCCAGAGACACAGAATCCTCCCTCTCTTCTGAGCAAACCAAATTTATCTCAGGGGCTTTTCATAGGTGTCTAATGTTCTTAACTAACCACACTTAATTACTTTAAAGGTGAATTGGATGCTGGAAATTCATTTACATAAGAGCAATTCTAATGCTTATAAATTGTATAATCAATTAAACTCTTAAGGACAAATGTATAGGCTATAAATGAAATATCTATCCAGAAGAATTCATCAAAAGCTAATCATGGGAAATATCACCCTTGGTCTGATTGGAAGAATATGCTACCATTACCATTCCAAATTATGGTATTGCAGGGCTTGCTCTAATACTTGATCATATTAATTGGCAATATTATGTTTAATGTGTTTCCATAGCCCCTCCTTCTGAATCAGAAACTCATTTATCTTCAGGCTGCTTCTTTTTGCTGCAACCCATCTTCAACATTGTTATCATTGTAAAAAAGTAAATATTTGAATGTGTTTTCCATTGAAGATATGGAGCTAGCCACTGGAGATGCACTGAGATATAAAACATAGTTCTTGCTTTTGTGGAGAGAAGAGACAAGGTTACAGATCCTTGATAGTTCAGCTCAAATTTGCTTTAAAAGAAAGGGGAGAAAGACTTAGGGCCTGAGTTTGAGATTCCACTAGACTGAACCCTATTCAGTGCTGTGTATCTCCTGTGCCTAGTTATTCCTGGTAAATAGTGGATACTTAGCCCAAGTTGGATGGCCCAGTAATTCTGCCTGAGAATGAAACCAAGAGCACAGATAGAAGAACTGCTGTTCATAAAGGTTTTTGTTTTAATTATTATTCATTTTTTCAATTTTGAGACAGGGCCTCATTAAGTTGCTGAAACTCATCTCAAATTTGCAATCCTCCTGCCTTAGCCTCCCAAGTCACTGGGATTTCAGGTATGTACCACCATGCCCAGCTCATAAAGGTTCTTAAAGATGATTTTTGAAACCAAATTGTAACGCAAGGGCATGCTTGTCTAGGCTAGGGTAACCCAAGGCTGTCCAATTATGAAATGCCAGTTTCAGAGTAAATGTAGGTAAGTGTTCTGATTTGAAAAAATCAACTTGATAGCGGTAAAATTGGCATAGATCCTTGACCCAATTTTAAAACAGATTTATAACCAGATGGTTTGGGGGGATTTAGAAAAGAACATTGGGATCATTGAAAAGCCACTGTGGGTAAACTCAGAACCAGGCATGCAAACCAATCTCATTTTCTCTTCTGATAGTCTTGGCACTCAGCGGGTTGGGGAATGCAGTGGAGAGCTTGCATCTCGGTTCAGCTTTTGATGAAATCTCTCCTGCTATCTTTTAGAGTAATAAGATCCGGATTAGTTGATAACAATTTTAAGTGGATTTACAGTTACTCAAGTGTCTATAGTGAGGAGTATGGATTAATGTCTTCGTGTCCTCTGCCCTGTCCTGTCCTAACATTCTTATCCATCACTGGGATGAGGATTGAAAGGCTGGCCTACCAGGTTTTCAAACAGCTCCCTCTCAGCAGCTCAGTCCTGAGATCTTGTTATCTCCAGTTGCCTTGATGGGTCTCCCCTCATCTCTAAACTCTATTCCCCAGCCCAGCCAAGGCCCTAGCACGTTCATCAGATAGAGATATTTCCTCCAATGTCCCACATCAAAGTGAGCTGCTGCCTTGGAAGGGGGCAGTGTAGGTACTGGTTAGGGTAGTTCTAGGAGGTCACTACATCAAGAAGAGATTGAGTAAGATAATCTCCTAAATTTCTCTGTGTTCTCTTTTATTCCCTGAGGGAGCAGCATGTAGCGAAAAGAATATTCATTTTCAAAACAGAACTGACGTCACTCTTTACACCTTGGATAGATCTTGGTTTCCTTTTCTGTGTAATGGAAATAATAACTCCTCCGGCTTTACAAAGTAGTGGGAAGGTTAAGCTACATGGCCTATCTGCAGTGTGCACTTAATTAATATTCGTTCCCTTGGCCTTCTAGCACCCAGGTCTAAAGAGCACTTTGAAAACTGGCTGATCAAGTTCCTTGAGAGGAACCAGGCAAAGCCCTGGGACCTGTTAGTAATGTAGTACCACTAAGTGATAGACTCCTCTGTCTCCGAAAGTTCTTCAATTCTGGCAGAGCAGAAGGGAGACAGTGAGGTAGATTCAGGATATACTGGTCCTTTTGCTAACTTGTGAAATACAAGGAGGTTGCCTAGTGTCTCAGGGAGCCTTCCTAGTATCCTCATAAGAGCAATAAGAAGCAGAGTCCCCAACTTGCCGAGTTTGGAGACGGTTCCAGACAAGGTATTTAAGGTAGCCTGGATTGGAGCCTGGCCTTCAGAAGGTGCTACATTAATGGCAGTTTTGTTTTTATTATTATTGATAGCAATGACAGTATCAGAAGCACAGCCCCAAGCCTTGAGGTGTTCAGACTTGGTACTTATTAGTTCACTTCAGGGTCTCTGTTGATGGTGAGGGAAGACACAGCTAAAAACCCCTTGTACAGGATCTGCAGGATGTGGTGAGCTATTTTGCTGTGCTGCCTTGTGTGGGCGTGAGCCTAATTCTTGGGCTGAGACCCAGTTCTTTGTTTTCAGCCACTCCCTAGAATGGAATGTATCAATTGTCCAGCTCCTGGAACAAACTGTCTTCAAGAAGTGCTCCTTGTTTTGCACAAGCTGGAACTGGGTGTCTCTTGCCTTGTGTGCAAGTGCTGGGTCTATCATTCTATTGGCTGCTGCTGTGTTGCTATGCGCTCTTTGTCCAATGGTGTACGAGCAGGGCTGCAGTTGAAGTATATAAGGGGTGGTTTTTTCGGGCTCGGGGTCTTTCCTCTCATCTATACCTAATGGATGCTCCCAATAAAGCGTGTTAAAGAAGAATCCTGTTGTTGTCGTCATTCCTGCTGGCGGGTAGACGCGACAGCAGGAGAAATCCATGCTGAGAGCTTGGCCAACCAGAAGGTCCATGGAAGGCCCACCACCACATTTGGACCACTGAGGTTTTTTTTATTTTTATTTTTTAGTTTTTGTATTTGTAGATGGACAGCGTGCTTATATTTTATTTGCTTATTTTTGTATGTGGTGCTAAGGATCAAACCCAGTGCCTCACATGTACAAGGCAAGAGCTCTGCCACTGAGCCCCAGCCCCAGCCCCCACTGAGATTTTTAACAACAGCAGTATGGGGGATACTAGGAGCAAGGCAGTGAATCTTAAAGGGGCTGAAAGGAAGCAGGCACTGGGCGTGGCTCCAAAAAGAGGCTCTGTCCTGTCGACATGGGTGAATGGTGAGTCTCTGCAGTTCCAGGGTGAGCTGACTCAGAACTCAAAGGGGTGGCTTGGGCTAGTTGTTCCTTCAAGGCCTTCCCAGACCTAAAATCTTTGAACTCAGGCCTGTTAGGCCTTTGAGATACCATTACAATGGGACCCTTGGGTGTCTCAATGATTTTTGTCTTAAGACTAAAGTCCCAAGATTGACTCCATGCTATTTTGAGAAATGTAAAGCTTTCTAGAGACTCTGTACTATGTGTGTATATGTGTGGTGTATGTGTGTGTGTGTGTGTGTGTGTGTGTGTGTGTGTGAGAGAGAGAGAGAGAGAGAGAGAGAGAGAGAGAGATATTGCCTGTAACTCAGAGTTCCTTGCTACTAAATCTCAGTTGGAACTATGGTATACTTTTTTTATGGCTAATATCTTTTCTACTAAAAAGAATTTCTTCTCCCATACCTAACACTTGGCATGTTTAATGTGCCTTAAGTAGGTTCCCGGAGCTGGGATGGGCTTAGGTTGTGCACCTGCCGCCATCTACTCTGCTCTTCTCTCTGCAAGAGGCTGAACTGGATGGAGAGGTTCCACTGCTACTTTGCTTTCTGGCTTCTGGTTGGGTTTGGCCAATGGGAACATCGCAGGAGATTAAAGGGAGGGAGGAGCATGGCATTGGGGTATTTATTTCTCCAGCGGCACTCTTGCAGCGCTGCACAGTGTGTGCCTGAGCTAAGGTGCCTGCCCCTCTCAGGACTGCCTTCTCTACGCAGGTTTCCCTGTGAGTTCTGGTAACCATGACTTGCCCTTCAGTACTGGGCTAGTAACTGTGGTTATCAGCCCTGGGGTTCTGCTCTATTCTGGTGTTTTTTCCCCCCTGTCTGCCCATGCATTTGTAAAGAATCTGCTTTTGTAAATATCTCAAATTATCCAATTTGAATGTACTGCCTCTCTCCTCCTGGGACCTTTAGTAATAAAGATAATTTATCCCAAACTCCTCATTTTGACAGAAGAGAAAATTCAGAAAGTGACTTGTTCAAGGTTACTCTCAACTAGAGAGAAAGGACTCAACTTGAAGAAGACTATGATGGATATACAGAAAATTGACCCAGATTTTTCTGTTTTCTTGTGCTCAGTCTTTTCCCCTCAGCCCCTAGAGAATACTGTCAGGAGGTTTCACAGTGTAATTAATTATGCTGGCACAGCCAATGAATGGAGCTATGATTTAGCAAGTCGACTCAAGATGCTGATAAATTAAATAATGAAATGCACGTTTCAGTTTCAGTTAAGAGGATCCAAACCTAGTAGAGGAAAAGAGCACAACCTCATGGTCCCTTTTTAAAAGAGGGAAGCTTTGTATAACTTACACTCTAGAATCCCTTTTCTGGGCCCCAACCCCTGTCCCCCATGCCAGTTCTTTGCTCAGGAATCTGCTATAGCAGGAATCAAATTAAATTAACTTACCTGAAGCATTTTTTTAAGTATAATGTACTTTATAAAGTGCAAAGCATTACAATCATTCAACCCATGAATATCTGATTTAAGGATAACATATGTTTTGTACCCATTACCTATTACATTGGATACAAGACTTTTAGCCCCAATTTTAAGATCCTATAAATACTCCATGCCTCTCATCTGCAACTCACTTCTCTAATATTAGAGTTGTAGGGTAGTAGAACAAACATAAATAACAGAGACTCCTATCTTGGTTCAGGGCCACTGTATACAGTTGTGCAAGCTGTATCCTGCACTGTCATGCTACATCTGAGGACATTCACACTGCAGATGCTGAAGATTTTTAGGTTCATTATGTCAATTTCCCAGAATATGGTAGTAAAGAGGCTTTTTCTCTTAAAAATTGATATATTCTGACAATTTTACAACAAATGAAAATAAAATATCTTAAGGGAGAACTTTCCCTACTTTATTGTATGTTCCTCTCCTAGGTTCATAAAAACTAACATTGAGAGTTTATGGAAGTCTTTTAACGTAATGCTGTTTTCTAATCAATGGGAATCCCCTAGAATATAGAGGGCAAATATTTGCCAGTGGGAACCATTGCACTCTCTGCCCATGGAAGACCCCATTATCTACTATGACTCTCTCTCTCTCTCACCAAATCTGGATGCAACCCCTACCAGGAAACCATTGCCAACCAAATGGTGTTGGTGTGTGGGCTGACTTCCATTCCTACCACTGCCCAGGAGGGCTCTCGAAATAAGGGTTTCAAGATGGTGAACCTACAGTGGCTTGGAACAAGATGACAAGGACACAAAACTTGCACCGGAGCTCTGTGGATGTCCCTGTGTCTCTGCAGACTAGTCCCTCTATTGACAACACTTGGCTCCCTCCTTGCCAACTGATATCTGCTACAGTTTATTGAGCAAATCTGAACGGAGCCTTGGTCTGTGTCAGACCCTGTGCTGGTGACCAGTATCCCCTGGACTCTCAGCTCTGCACACCTTCCTGTGGACTGCTGCTCACTGCCCCCCTGCTCTCCTCTACAGGCCCCACAGGACCCAGGCTCTGTTGCCTTCTACTAATCAGCACTTGACGGCGATTTGCAAATCTTTGTAAAACTCATTATAGCTCTTTTGTGTGTCTAGACCCTTATATTCCCATCAAGAGGACAAATCCCTTGAAGACAGAATCTTTTTCTTCTTTTTAAGTTCAATATTCTGCTTGCATAGAAACCCACAAACCATATTGTTTTGGTCACGTAGGAGGCCTTGAAAAATAAGGTCTGATCATTTGTTATAACCAGTCCCTGGTCACCTTTTTCATCTGAGGCTAAGAAAATGAATATAGTCATAAAATGATTATTGCTCTCTTGGTCTAGAAAGTAAATTTAATTTTTTTTCTTTCCTCTTAAGTCCAAAAACACAAAACTAATTGAGAACTCCTGAAATCTTTATAATACTATCACTTACAATAAGTCATAATAGTATAAGTCAAAATACGATTTCTTATGCTATTACTATTAAATTGTTTAGGATTCATTCCCCCCCCCCACAGTTTGGCCAAATGCATTTCAGTAAGTGCCTATGGGAGCTGAGAGGAGGATAAAGAATTATGGGTTTCAGTATGTATTCCACGCTCTCCTAATATTGCAGCTGTATTCCTTCCAGATGAGATGGCATTTTGACTGTGAGTGATACGATGAATGTCCAGATATGGTTTGAAAAGTGGAAGGGGAGGCACTCTAACTGGGTGGGGGAAAGAGGGAGATGTCCCTCATAAGTGCCGAGCTATTTAGGCAAGGAGTTACACTCGATGATGTAAATATGCAAACATGTAAACAGAATGGTTGTGAAATGCAATCCATTTTGGGAATCCAATGCATTTATAGGGTACATGAGTGGGGGGACCTGGAGATACAAGGAAATCACCAAAGCTTTCTACATCCCGACTTCCTCATCTGTAAGACGGGAGTACTGGTGCATCTAGCAGTGGTGACACTTTGGTCACAAGAGCTGAAATCAGGGTCATGGGTGCCACTGTGCAGGTTGAGTGTTGTGCTGGAGCACCCACAGAGGAGGTGGAGGTGCTCCAGTCCGGCGGGGCTCCATTTGCCAAGCCATGGCCTTTTGCTCATTGGTCTTTGCTCTTTTGTCTGCCAAGAGCTGGGGGACGTTTTCTAATTTGCAAGAAGGAGCTGGTGCTCACAGCTGCCCTGATTGAGATAAGTATGTAAGGGCATTATCATTCAGTCAAAGGGCAGCACTTTTTCCTAATGAGTGTCTATTCCTCCCACCAGTGGAGAGAAAGTGGAGTTGGATCATCATTCTAATTGAGCACAGTCAGAAACAGCAGCAGGAAGAAGCCATGGACACAGATTTACGGGAGTGTGGCATTTTGAAGCCAGAAGATGGCCTGTTCCAAACACTCTCATTTTGCAGTAAAGAAGTCCAAGACTCCAGAGTAAAATTTTCCCCCTCTGAAGAAAGAAAAGGTGTACTGGTTAGATTCACGAAACTGGCTGGTGGCAGTTGGAATGGAAACCCTGGTATCCAGACCAGCAGGTCTGCAAATTAGAAGCGGGAGTCCTCCATTCCCAGGGTAGATGCTTGTGACTGGCTTTGTGGCATTTGAGAATCCCACACCTGAGTGCTCCTCTGGCCTCCCTCCATGCTCAGGTAGAGGGACACCCAGTTTCCCAAACACTTGAGTTCTAATGCCTTGGTCACCTCACATATGCCTCCCTGAGGTCACCTTCTGGAATTCTCTCACATGTCTGGCCTGCCCCTTCATCACGATTATCGTTCAGACTAAAAGTCCCAAACTCCCTCTGTCCCTCATTCCTTCACAGTGGCCTTACCTTTTCCCACAGTGAAACCTCTTCCATGATGCCCATTGCCCCGCCCCCGTCACTTCTTCCTGGCTGACTACCTCTCCCAGGGCCTGTGGCTTTTAGCAAGCAATTTTTCTCTAGTCAGGTAAACCTTCCCCTTCCTCTCCTCTCCCCTCCCTAGAGGTTGCTTTTCTTATTCATCTGACATCTGTCTCACCACATCAGCCTGTCACCATCACTGGGCACATTTGAACATCCTCCACATTCCTTAAGCTCGGGTGGTGCCCCTCCTCGTCAGCACATCCTGGAGCCCTGTCCAACTGTGTGGTAGCCTCTCAGCCACAGTTCCAGACTCCAGTGCTCCTCACTGGACACTTGCTCCCTTCTTTCTACCTGGTCTAGCTCTTTCTCCAGGGGCGGTTGCTTCACCCTCATCAGGAAACTGAGTCTCTAACTTCTCAACATCTTCTGAGCAGATCCCAACTTCCTTGCCTCCAGCCGGACTTCATGAGCATCAGCATTATCTGTGTTCCTGGAGCACATGTCCGTCTGATCTGCTGCTGGCCCTGTCTCACCTGTAACTGGGCAGATCTTCCATTTGCTGTCTTCCTCTAGGCCATCAGGAGACTTCCTTCTCCCCCCACAGATTCCTTCAAATTTCTACAATCCTCTCCTTTGTTGTCGAAGCTCAAAGTCTTATTCTCCTTTCACTTGGCATTTCACCCTTCACAGCCTTACTTCCATGTCCACAATGCTCTCAAGATGTTACCTCTTGGATTCCAACATGGCGGCGGGCGCGGAGAGATCAAGTCTCTGACCTCTTCAGCTGTGTGGGCATAGGGAGTCATAAACAATCTAAACTCTGTTTGCTCAGGATCACTAGGCAATGCTGAGCTGACGTGGATCTGGGGCGAACAGTCTGGGCCTCTCAGAACACACTGAGCCCGGATCGACTGAATTCAAGCTCCCGTTCGCCTGCTTCCCACAGACAAACAGCTGTGACTCAGCACTAATCCATCTGGCTGAAACAACTGGTCGGCCCTTCTGATCCTACGGAGGTAAATGCCTACCGAGCCTTCATAGGTAGTGGCCACAGGTTTGAAACGGGCCTTGGGAGAGACAGTAAGGACCCACCTGTTGCATTGGTCGCCCGGCAAAGGGAAACGAACTGTCGCCATTTGCAAGAGATACCACCATGGCAGAGAACTGACGTCATCAGACTGCGGCGGAGGAGATAACTTCATTGAAACCTGTGGCTACAGGTGTGTAATTCCCTAGCCTTCCCTCTCCACACATCGGGGAAACCTTAAGGGCCCCTCCCAGCTCTCCCGTGAGCACGATAGCCAGACCAAGGGAATCAGACGTGGCGCAGGACCCGCGGCGCGGAACTCCCGGCTACCGCTCCCACCAGTGCTGACAACTGAGGTCTCTTGCACCAGCTACTGCGGGCATGGCTACCGGAGGGCAAGTAAAATTCGCTAAGGATTCTCAGCCCCAAGCTCTACAAACTTAGGGTCTGAGGGAATGGCAAACTGGAAGAGTGTGCCCAGTCGTTCATGAAAACAGGGCTCCCGGGAGCAGCAGACCTGGCGTGTAGCCAGTATTGTGGTGAGCGGCACCCGTGAGAGGGGCCTGGCTACAGGAACAGTGGGAAGTGACTAGACACAAGAGGAGGCCCTAGGCACTCAGGATTGGAGACTCGCCCAGTCTGGGAGGAGCTGCTGCACAGTGATTGGTTCCTGCGTATTGAGAGGAGAAACTTGGCCTGGTGGGCAGAGCGCCACCTACTGGAAGAGAAGTTAATCAAACTCTAAGACTGCATTTATTAGTTTTTTTTTCTTTTCTCTCTTTTTTTTTGATTTGGGTTTTTCTTTCATTTTCATTTTTCTTGATGTTTTTTTAAATTTTATTTTACAATTTTTTTAAATTTTTTTCTTCTAATTTTAATTTTAATTTTTTAATTATTTTTTTCAAATTTTTTTTTCTTTTTTTATTTCCTATTTTTTTTCTTCTTTTGTCTTTTCATTTCTCTTCAATTATCTTATCCCCCCTTCCTTGAATTCTACCTGCTTACTCTCATTCTCTTTAGTGACTTCTTCCCTTCCCTTCTAATACCTTTCCTCCCAAGCATCTAATAAATTTATAGGAGTAAACAGTAACTCAGCAGTCAAACAGAACAAGAAGTAACATGAGCAGCTTCAAAAAGCAAGGAAGAAAATGAGTACAAACAATGCAGGACAGCCTAAATATTCAGGAGGACCTAGAGTCATCAGAAAAATGGTCATATAAAGAATTCAAGGAACACCTTAGACAGATGGAATGGAACCTTAAAGAGGATACAAGACAGCAAATTCAAGCAGCGAAAGAACACATTGAGAATGAATTACATAAACAGATAAAAGAAGAAGTTAAGCATCTTTATCAGGAGATAGAGATTATAAAAAATAATCAACAATAATTCTAGAAATGAAGGAAACGATAAACCAAATTAAAAATTCAATTGAGAGTATCACTAACAGAGTGGGGCAAGTAGAAGCCAGAACGTCAGATAATGAAGACAAAATATATCATCTTGAAAAGACTCTAGCCAACTCAGAAAGGCTGGTAAAAAATCACGAGAAAAACATCCAAGAGTTATGGGATAACATAAAAAAAACAAACTTACGAGTCATCGGGATAGAAGAAGGTACAGAGATTCAAACCAAGGGAATGAGTAACCTGCTGAATGAAATAATTACAGAAAACTTTCCAGAAATAAAAAAGGAAACAGATATACAAATTGAAGATGCATACAGGACACCGAGCACACAAAATCACAGTAGACCGACGCCAAGACACATTGTTATGAAGATATCCAATATACAGAACAAAGAGAAAATATTAAAAGATACAAGAGAAAGGAGACAGATTACATTCAGGGGTAAACCAATAAGGTGAACAACGGACTTTTCATCACAGACACTGAAAGCAAGAAGGTCATGGAACAATGTATTTCAAACACTGAAAGACAATGGATGCCAACCAAGAATTCTGTATCCAGCAAAATTAAGCTTCAGGTATGACAATTAAATAAAAATCTTTCATGATAAACAAAGGTTAAAAGAATTCGCAGCCAGAAAACCAGCATTGCAAAGCATTTTGAGCAAAATACTACACGAGGAAGAAATGAAAAACAATAACCAAAACCATCAGTGGGAAGTGCCTCGGTAAAGACAGAGGGCGAGGGGAAAGATAATCATGGAGAAACAAACTAAATTTTTTTAAAAAAAGATAAATAAACAAACATGGCTGGAAGTACAAACCATATATCAATAGTAACTCTGAATGTTAATGGCTTAAACTCTCCAATAAAGTGAAAGCAACATAGACTGGTATCATGGATTAAAAAAACAAATCCAACAATATGCTGCCTCCAGGAGACACATCTGATTGGAAAAGACATACACAGGCTGAAGGTGAAAGGATGGGAAAAAATATACCACGCACACGGTCCTCGTAAGCAAGCAGGGGTGGCCATCCTCATATCGAATAAAATTGACTTCAAGACTAAGTTAATCAAAAGGGATAAAGAAGGTCATTATATACTGTTAAAAGGAACCATTCACCAACAAGACATAACAATTATCAATATTTATGCACCAAATAATGGTGCTGCGACGTTCATAAAACAAACTCTCCTCAAGTTCAAGAATCAAATAGACCACAACACAATAATTATGGGTGACTTCAACACACCTCTCTCACCATTGGACAGATCCTCCAAACAAAAATTGAATAAAGAAACTATAGAACTCAATATCACAATCAATAACCTACACTTAACTGACATATATAGAATATATCAACCATCATCAAATGGATATATTTTTTTCTCAGCAGCACATGGATCCTTCTCAAAAATAGACCATATATTATGCCATAGGGCAACCCTCAGTAAATATAAAGGGGTGGAGATAATACCTTGCATTTTATCTGATCATAATGGAATGAAACTGGAAATCAATGATAAAAGAAGGAAGGAAAAATCCTACATCACATGGAAAATGAACAATATGTTACTGAATGATCAATGAGTTACAGAAGACATAAAGGAGGAAATCAAAAAATTCTTAGAGATAAATGAAAATACAGACACAACATATCGGAATCTATGGGACACAATGAAAGCAGTTTTAAGAGGGAAATTCATCGCCTGGTGGTCATTCCTCAAAAGAAGAAAAAAACAACAAATAAATGAGCTCACACTTCATCTCAAAGCCCTAGAAAAGGAAGAGCAAAACAACATCAAATGTAGCAGAAGGCAAGAAATAATTAAAATCAGAGCGGAAATCAATGAAATTGAAACAAAAGAAACTATTGAAAAAATTAACAAAACTAAAAGTTGGTTCTTCGAAAAAATAAATAAGATTGACAGACCTTTAGCCATGCTAATGAAGAGAAGAAGAGAGAGAACTCAAATTACTAACATACGGGATGAAAAAGGCAATATCACAACAGATGCTACAGAAATACAGAAGACAATTAGAAATTATTTTGAAAACCTATATTCCAATAAAATAGAAGATAGTGAAGACATCGATAAATTTCTTAAGTCATATGATTTGCCCAGACTGAGCCAGGAGGATACACACAATTTGAACAGACCAATATCAATGGATGAAATAGAAGAAGCCATCAAAAACTACCAACCAAGAAAAGCCCAGGACCGGATGGGTATACAGCGGAGTTTTACAAAACCTTTAAAGAAGAATTAATACCAATACTTTTCAAGTTATTTCAGGAAATAGAAAAAGAGGGAACTCTTCCAAATTCATTCTATGAGGCCAACATCACCCTGATTCCGAAACCAGACAAAGACACCTCAAAGAAAGAAAACTACAGACCAATATCTCTGATGAACCTAGATGCAAAAATCCTCAATAAAATTCTGGTGAATCGAATACAAAAACACATCAAAAAAATTGTGCACCATGATCAAGTAGGATTCATCCCTGGGATGCAAGGATGGTTCAATATACGGAAATCAATAAATGTTAATCACCACATCAATAGACTTAAAGATAAGAACCATATGATCATCTCGATAGACGCAGAGAAAGCATTCGACAAAGTACAGCATCCCTTTATGTTCAAAACATTAGAAAAACTAGGGATAACAGGAACTTACCTTGACATTGTAAAAGCTATCTATGCTAAGCCTCAGGCTAGCATCATTCTGAATGGACAAAAGTTGAAGACATTCCCTCTAAAATCCGGAACGAGACAGGGATGCCCTCTATCACCACTTCTATTCAATATAGTTCTCGAAAAACTGGCCAAAGCAATTAGACAGACGAAAGAAATTAAAGGCATAAAAATAGGAAAAGAAGAACTTAAATTATCACTATTTGCAGATGACATGATTCTATACCTAGAAGACCCAAAAGGGTCTACAAAGAAACTACTAGAACTAATAAATGAATTCAGCAAAGTGGCAGGATATAAAATCAACACGCATAAATCAAAGGCATTTCTGTATATCAGCGACAAAACTTCTGAAACGGAAATGAGGAAAAACACTCCATTCACAATATCCTCAAAAAAAAATAAAATACTTGGGAATCAACCTAACAAAAGAGGTAAAAGACTTATACAATGAAAACTACAGAACCCTAAAGAGAGAAGTAGAAGAAGATCTTAGAAGATGGAAAAATATACCCTGTTCATGGAAAGGCAGAACTAACATTATCAAAATGGCAATATTACCAAAAGTTCTCTATAGGTTTAATGCAATGCCAATCAAAATCCCAACGGCATTTCTTGTAGAAATACATAAAGCAATCATGAAATTCATATGGAAAAATAAAAGACCCAGAATAGCAAAAGCAATTCTAAGCAGGAAGTGTGAATCAGGTGGTATAGTGATACCAGATTTCAAACTATATTACAGAGCAATAGTGACAAAAACAGCATGGTACTGGTACCAAAACAGGAGGGTGGACCAATGGTATAGAATTGAGGACACAGAGACTAATCCACAAAGTTACAACTATCTTATATTTGATAAAGGGGCTAAAAGCATGCAATGGAGGAAGGATAGCATCTTCAACAAATGGTGTTGGGAAAACTGGAAATCCATATGCAACAAAATGAAACTGAATCCCTTTCTCTCACCATGCACAAAAGTTAACTCAAAATGGATCAAGGAGCTTGATATCAAATCAGAGACTCTGCGTCTGATAGAAGAAAAAGTTGGCTCCGATCTACATATTGTGGGGTCGGGCTCCAAATTCCTTAATAGGACACCCATAGCACAAGAGTTAATAACAAGAATCAACAAATGGGACTTACTTAAACTAAAAAGTTTTTTCTCAGCAAGAGAAACAATAAGAGAGGTAAATAGGGAGCCTACATCCTGGGAACAAATTTTTACTCCTCACACTTCAGATAGAGCCCTAATATCCAGAGTATACAAAGAACTCAAAAAAATAGACAATAAGATAACAAATAACCCAATCAACAAATGGGCCAAGGACCTGAACAGACACTTCTCAGAAGAGGATATACAATCAATCAAGAAGTACATGAAAAAATGCTCACCATCTCTAGCAGTCAGAGAAATGCAAATCAAAACCACCCTAAGATACCATCTCACTCCAGTAAGATTGGCAGCCACTATGAAGTCAAAGAACAACAAGTGCTGGCGAGGATGTGGAGAAAAGGGTACTCTTGTACATTGTTGGTGGGACTGCAAATTGGTGCGGCCAATTTGGAAAGCAGTTTGTAGATTCCTGGGAAAGCTGGGAATGGAACCACCATTTGACCCTGCTATTGCCCTTCTCGGACTATTCCCTGAAGACCTTAAAAGAGCATGCTACAGGGATACTGCCACATCGATGTTCATAGCAGCACAATTCACAATAGCTAGACTGTGGAACCAACCCAGATGCCCTTCAATAGATGAATGGATAAAAAAAATGTGGCATTTATACACCATGGAATATTACGCAGCACTAAAAAATGACAAAATCATGGAATTTGCAGGGAAATGGATGGCACTAGAGCAGATTATGCTTAGTGAAGCTAGCCAATCCCTAAAAAACAAATACCAAATGTCTTATTTGATATAATGAGAGCAACTATGAACAGAGTAGGGAGGAAGAGCAGGAAGAAAAGATTAACTTTAAACAGAGACATGAGATGGGAGGGAAAGAGAGAGAAAAGGGAAATTGCATGAAAATGAAGGGAGACCCTCATTGCTATACAAAATTACATATAAGAGGTTGTGAGGGGAATGGGAAAATAAACAAGGGGAGAAATGAATTATAGTATGTGGGGTAGAGAGAGAAGATGTGAGGGAAGGGGAGGGGGGATAGTAGGGGATAGGAAAGGTAGCAGAATACAACAGTTACTAATAGGGCATTATGTAAAATTGTGGATGTGTAACCGACGTGATTCTGCAATCTGCATTTGGGGTAAAATTGGGAGTTCATAACTCACTTCAATCTAATGTATGAAATATGATATGTCAAGAGCTTTGTAATGTTGTGAACAACCAATAAAAAAAGAAAATAATTATCCATTAACCAGAGATGATTCTCAATTTCTATGTGATCTATTTCTAATTTAGCTGTGGCCCGCTGGAAGCAATGTCTGTCTATGCTGTAATTATTAAATCAAGACAAAGAAAAAAAAAGATGTTACCTCTTAGCTGTCAAATCCAAAGGTCTCTGGTCCACTAATGTCATCCTCTTAAAGGCCTTCCTTGTATCTCTCCAGCCCTTGACTGCCATGTTCCTCCCTGGTCTGCTGCTGGTGGTGGTCACCCTTCCCACAGCCTCCGTTCTGTGCAGGACACCCTGAGTGCCTCCTGAGCTCCCTTCTAATCCCTCTTTCTCCCTCCTTCGCTGGGAAGGCACAGGTTCTTCCCATGGCCCCATCTCCTTGGAAAACTATTGCATCTCTTGCCTCAAGCTCTCACTGGATTTCTTTTTTTTTTTCCAGTTATTTATTTATTTATTTTTATTTTAATTTGTTATATATGATAGCAAAATGCATTACAATTCAGATTACATATATAAAACACAATTTTTCATATCTCTGGTTGTATACAAAGTATATTCACACCAATTCATATCTTCATACATGTACTTAGGGTAATGAAATCCATGTCATTCCACCATCTTTCCTACCCCCATGCCCCTTTCCTTCCCCTCCCACCCTTTTGCTCTATCTAGAGTTTGTCTAATCCTCCCATGATCCTCTTCCCAACCCCATTATGAATCAGCCTCTTTATATCAGAGAAAACATTCAGCATTTGGTTTTTTGGGATTGGCTAACTTCATTTAGCATTATCTTCTCCAGCTCCATCCATTTACCTGCAAATGCCATGATTTTATTCTCTTTTATTGCTGAGTAATATTCCATTGTGTATATATACTATATATTCTTTATCCGTTCATTTACTGAGGAGCATCTAGGGTGGTTCCACAGTTTAGATATTGTGAATTGTGCTTCTGTAAACATTGATGTGGCTATGTCCCTGTAGTATGCATTTTTAAGTCCTTTGGTTACAGCCCGAGGAGAGGGATAGCTAGGTCAAATGGTGGTTCCATTCCCAGTTTCCCAAAGAATCTCCATACTGCTTTCCATATTGGCTGCACCAATTTGCAGTCTCACCAGCAATGTATGAGTGTGCCTTTTCCCCCACATCCTTACCAACACTTACTGTAGTTTGTATTCTTAATAGCTGCCATTCTGACTGGAGTGAGATGAAATCTTAAGAGTAGTTTTGATTTGCATTTCTCTAATTGCTAGAGATGTTGAACATTTTTTCATATATTTGTTGATTGAGTATATATCATCTTCTGAGAAGTGTTTGTTCAGTTCCTTGGCCCATTTATTGATTGGGTTGTTTTTTTAGAGTTTAGCTTTTTGAGTTCTTTATATACCCTAGAGATTAGTGCTGTATCTGATGTGCTTATGGTAAAAATTTGCTCCCAAGCTGTAGGCTCTCTATTCACCTCACTGATTGTTTCTTTTGCTGAGAAGAAGCTTTTTGGTTTGAATCCATCTTATTTATTGATTCTTTATTTTAATTCTTGCACTATAGGAGTCTTATTAAGGAAGTTGGGGCTTAATCTGACATGATGGAGATTTGGGCCTACTTTTTCGCCTAATAGAAGAAAAAGTAGGCCCAAATCTCTGGATTTCTTGCTAGCTTTTTTTTCCCCTTAACAAACAAATGACTTTTTATCATGCTAAAATATACACAGCATAAATTTAAGTATTTTAGCCATTTTAAGTGAACAGTTCAGTGACAGTGAGTATATTCACAGGAAGTGCAACTGTCCTCACCACCCATCTCCAGAATATTTCCATATTGCAAAACTGAATCTTCATCCCACTTTAACAATAACTTCTTCCCACTCCATCCTTACCCTGGTCCTGGGAAACCACCCTCTATTTTCTGTGCTATGAGTTCAAATTCTTAAGGCACTTCTAATAAGTGGCATCCTATAGTATTTGTCTTTTTGTGACCAGCTTATTTCCGAGTCATTGGGATACAGGAAGGCATGGAGGTCCATACCAAAGGAATAAACAATCTATTCAATGAAATAATACGAGAAAACTTCCCAGACTTGAAGAATGAGACAGAATCCCAAATCCTAGAAGCCTACAGGATGCCGAATGTGCATAATCATAAGAGATCCACACCTAGACACATTATAATGAACATGCCCAACATACAGAATAAGGAGAGAATTTTAAAAGCTACAAGAGAAAGGAAACAGATTACATTTAGGGGTAAACCAATCAGGATAACAGCTGATCTCTCAACACAGACTTTGAAAGCTAGAAGATCCTGGAATAACATATTTCAAACACTGAAAGAAAATGGGTTCCAACCAAGAATTGTATATCCAGCAAAACTGAGCTTCAAGATGGAAGATGAAATTAAAACCTTCCATGATAAACAAAAGTTAAAAGAATTTGCAGCTAGAAAACCATCTCTCCAAAAAATCCTCAGCAAAACATTACAGGAAGAGGAAATGGAAAATAACAATGAAAACCAACAGTGGGAGGTAGGACAGTAAAGGGGGGAAAATAATCAAAGAGTAAAGCAAACCATATTCAGTAACATAAATAAACAAATATGGCTGGAAGGATAACCCATATCTCAATAATAACCCTAAATGTTAATGGCTTAAACTCACCAATTAAGAGACGCAGGCTAGTAGAATGGATCACAAAACATGACCCAACAATATGCTGCCTACAGGAGATGCATTTGATAGGAAAAGACATACATAGACTGAAGGGGAAAGGTTGGGAAAAATCATATCACTCATATGGACTGCGGAAACAAGCAGGAGTGTCCATACTCATATCAAATAAAATAGATTTCAAGCCAAAGTTAATCAAAAGGGATAAAGAGGGACACTACATACTGCTCAAGGGAATCATACACCAACAAGACATAACAATCATAAATATATATGCCACAAACAATGGTGCAGCTATGTTCATCAAACTCTTCTCAAGTTCAAGAGTCTAATAGACCACCATACAATAATCATGGGAGACTTCAACACACCTCTCTCACCACTGGACAGATCTTCCAAACAAAAGTTGAATAAGGAAACTATAGAACTCAATAACACAATTAACAACCTAGACTTAATTGACATATATAGAATATACCACCCAACATCAAGCAGTTACACTTTTTTCTCAGCAGCACATGGATCCTTCTCAAAAATAGATCATATATTATGTCACAGGGCAACTCTTAGACAATATAAAGGAGTAGAGATAATACCATGCATCTTATCTGACCATAATGGAATGAAACTGAAAATCAACGATAAAAGAAGGAAGGAAAAATCATGCATCACTTGGAGAATGAACAATAGGTTACTGAATGATCAATGGGTTATAGAAGACATTAAGGAGGAAATTAAAAAGTTCTTAGAGATAAATGAAAACACAGACACAACATATCGGAATCTATGGGACACATTGAAAGCAGTTCTAAGAGGAAAATTCATTGCATGGAGTTCATTCCTTAAAAAAAGAAAAAAACCAACAAATAAATGATCTCATACTTCATCTCAAAATCCTAGAAAAAGAAGAGCAAAATAACAGCAAAAGAAGTAGAAGGCAAGAAATAATTAAAATCAGAGCTGAAATTAATGAAATTGAAACAAAAGAAACAATTGAAAAAATTGATAAAACTAAAAGTTGGTTCTTTGAAAAAATAAATAAGATCGACAGACCATTAGCCATGCTAACGAAGAGAAGGAGAGAGAGAACCCAAATTACTAGCATACAGGATGAAAAAGGCAATATCACAACAGACACTTCAGAAATACAGAAGATAATCAGAAATTATTTTGAATCCTTATACTCCAATAAAATAGAAGATAGTGAAGGCATTGATAAATTTCTTAAGTCATATGATCTGCCCAGATTGAGACAGGAGGATATAGACAACCTAAACAGACCAATATCAATTGAGGAAATAGAAGAAACCATCAAAAGATTACCAACTAAGAAAAGCCCAGGACCGGATGGGTATACAGCAGAGTTTTACAAAACCTTTAAAGAGGAACTAATACCAATACTTTTCAAGCTATTTCAGGAAATAGAAAAAGAGGGAGAACTTCCAAATTCATTCTACGAGGCCAACATCACACTGATTCCTAAACCAGACAAAGATACTTCAAAGAAAGAAAACTACAGACCTATATCTCTAATGAACCTAGACGCAAAAATCCTCAATAAAATTCTGGCGAATCGGATACAAAATCATATCAAAAAAATTGTACACCATGATCAAGTAGGATTCATCCCTGGGATGCAAGGCTGGTTCAATATACGGAAATCAATAAATGTTATCCACCACATCAATAGACTTAAAAATAAGAACCATATGATCATCTCGATAGATGTGGAAAAAGCATTCGACAAAGTACAGCATCCCTTTTTGTTCAAAACTCTCGAAAAATTAGGGATAACAGGAACATACCTCAACATTGTAAAAGCAATCTACGCTAAGCCCCAGGCTAGCATCATTCTGAATGGAGAAAAATTGAAGGCATTCCCTCTAAATTCTGGAACAAGACAGGGATGCCCTCTCTCACCACTTCTGTTCAACATAGTTCTCGAAACACTGGCCAGAGCAATTAGACAGACGAAAGAAATTAAAGGCATAAAAATAGGAAAAGAAGAACTTAAATTATCACTATTTGCAGATGACATAATTCTATACCTAGCAGACCCAAAAGGGTCTACAAAGAAACTATTAGAGCTAATAAATGAATTCAGCAAAGTGGCAGGATATAAAATCAACACGCATAAATCAAAGGCATTCCTGTATATCAGCGACAAACCCTCTGAAATGGAAATGAGGACAACCACTCCATTCACAATATCCTCAAAAACAATAAAATACTTGGGAATCAACCTAACAAAAGAGGTAAAAGACTTATACAATGAAAACTACAGAACCCTAAAGAGAGAAATTGAAGAAGATCTTAGAAGATGGAAAAATATACCCTGTTCATGGATAGGCAGAACTAACATCATCAAAATGGCGATATTACCAAAAGTTCTCTATAGGTTTAATGCAATGCCAATCAAAATCCCAATGGCATTTCTTGTAGAAATAGAGAAAGCAATCATGAAATTCATATGGAAAAATAAAAGACCCAGAATAGCAAAAACAATGCTAAGCAGGAAGTGTGAATCAGGTGGTATAGCGATACCAGACTTCAAACTATACTACAGAGCAATAGTAACAAAAACAGCATGGTATTGGTACCAAAACAGGCGGGTGGACCAATGGTACAGAATAGAGGACACAGAAACCAACCCACAAAACTACAACTTTCTTATATTTGATAAAGGGGCTAAAAGCATGCAATGGAGGAAGGATAGCATCTTCAACAAATGGTGCTGGGAAAACTGGAAATCCATATGCAACAAAATGAAACTTAATCCCTTTCTCTCGCCATGCACAAAAGTTAACTCAAAATGGATCAAGGAGCTTGATATCAAACCAGAGACAAGGCATCTGATAGAAGAAAAAGTTGGCTACGACCTACACACTGTGGGGTCGGGCTCCAAATTCCTCAATAGGACACCCATAGCACAAGAATTAATATCTAGAATCAACAAATGGGACTTGCTCAAACTAAAAAATTTTTTCTCAGCAAAAGAAACAATAAGAGAGGTAAATAGGGAGCCAACATCATGGGAACAAATTTTTACTCCTCACACTTCAGATAGAGCCCTAATATCCAGAGTATACAAAGAACTCAAAAAATTAGACAATAAGATAACAAATAACCCAATCAACAAATGGACCAAGGACCTAAACAGACACTTCTCAGAGGAGGACATACAATCAATCAACAAGTACATGAAAAAATGCTCACCATCGCTAGCAGTCAGAGAAATGCAAATCAAAACCACCCTAAGATATCATCTCACTCCAGTAAGATTGGCAGCCACTATGAAGTCAAACAACAACAAGTGCTGGCGAGGATGTGGGGAAAAGGGTACACTTGTACATTGTTGGTGGGACTGCAAATTGGTGCAACCAATTTGGAAAGCAGTATGGAGATTTCTTGGAAAGCTGGGAATGGAACCACCATTTGATCCAGCTATTCCCCTTCTGGGTCTATTCCCTAAAGACCTAAAAACAGCATGCTACAGGGACACTGCTACATCGATGTTCATAGCAGTATAATTCACAATAGCAAGACTGTGGAAGCAACCTAGATGCCCTTCAATAGACGAATGGATAAAAAAAATGTGGCATTTATACACAATGGAGTATTACTCTGCATTAAAAAATGACAAAATTATAGAATTTGGAGGGAAATGGATGGCATTAGAGCAGATTATGCTAAGTGAAGCTAGCCAATCCCTAAAAAACAAATGCCAAATGTCCTCTTTGATATAAGGAGAGTAACTAAGAACAGAGTAGGAAAGAAGAGCATGAGAAGATGACTAACATTAAACAGGGATGAGAGGTGGGAGGGACAGGGAGAGAGAAGGGAAATTGCTTGGAAATGGAAGGAGACCCTCAGGGTTATACAAAATTATATACAAGAGGAAGTGAGGGGAAAGGGAAAAATAATACAAGGAGGAGAAATGAATTACAGTAGAGGGGGTAGAGAGAGAGGAGGGGAGGGGAGGGGAGGGAAGGGGGGATAGTAGAGGATAGGAAAGGCAGCAGAATACAACAGACACTACTATGGCAATATGTAAATCAGTGGAAGTGTAACTGATGTGACTCTGCAATCTGTATACAGGGTAAAAATGGGAGTTCATAACCCACTTGAATCAAAGTGTGAAATATGATATATCAAGAACTATGTAATGTTTTGAACAACCAATAAAAAAATTAAAAAAAAAAAAAAGAAATGTCTCCCAGGGTCATCATGTTCCAGCGCATGTTAGAATTTTCTTCCTTTTTAAGGTTCCATTGTGTGTATGTACCCCATTTTTGTTTATCCATTTACCTGTTAATGAATACTCATCGTTTAAATGATCCTCTTTTTCTCAAGATCTCTAATAGGAACAGGCACCCATGGAGATGAATCCTGCCCTGGTGGAGCTTACTGCTCATGTTGTGCCCTTGAGTTACATCTTCCCTAGTGTGAGTCATTTGAAAATACAAACCATAGCTCCGTGGTACTCCCAAAATCCCAAACAGAGCTTCTGGCAGAATTAATACTGAGTAAAGATTTGTTGAATGAGCGAATGAATGAACTCAATAAGTACTTGCAAGTAGATCAGTTTTATAAATGCATAACTTGAAATCTTTTTCTTGAAGTTTTGTCCCCAGAGACTGTTTGTAGCAGAAGTTACCTCCAAATACAGCATGGATCACTCAAGCTTTTATTACTGAGAAATTATTGTTACTCCATAAATCTTGAGCTCCCCCAATGTAAATTGCCTTTGAACAAGCAGAACAACAACATGGACATTCTTTTTATCAAAGGCCTAGTATTAAGACAGATTAACTTGGAGGGAACAGCACCAGCTTGGGTATCTGCCCCATCCCTCATTCTTATTGTGATTAATGAGATGGGGCACATATTTTTTTCCACTCTGCCTGAAAACATATTGAGTTTATGCCTCATCCTACAACGTTAAATATTGTCTTAGAATTACATTATCTCTTACACAGATGGATGGGCCTGGTGCTGTGTGTACTGCTGACAGTTTTCTTGAAGTGGAACTGGGATCGCTGAGGAAATCATTCAGCCATGATTATAGTTGAAAAGCATGCAGAGAACTCCAGTGAAACCAGAATACACAGGTTGTGCAGTGAATCCACAAGCAAAGGATTAATGCAAAGATGCAAAGAGGCTGCAGACTGAGAACCAAGACAATAAGAGGTAGTCATATCTGTAGGATGGCCACTAATTAGTGATAATGCCATCTTGAGATAGAACTCTACAAATCTGTCTTCAAATTTGTATTTCAAGTGCCTTAGCACGGAGAAAAGTCTCTGTAAATATTTTTAAATGAATGAATTCATATTTTTTCAGACTATTTTTGTATTTATTATTTTAGTGTATTATTAAAACCTTACAAAATAGGGAGGTAATAAATTATTATTCCCACATTGAAAGTGAGGAAACTGAGACACAAATGGTATTAAGAATCACTCAGTTTACCAGAGGGTTGGTAACACAATCGATTGAGTTTCCAGTCAAAGACTGCTTGTCCACTCAGTTCATTTGTCTTTTTAACAAATATTTGTTGAGCAACTAATGTGGTCCAAGTCCTGTACTTGATTGTGAGGAAGGTTAGTGGAGATGGAGAAGGTAAGAAGATACCAGAGCCTGAAGAGGTACATATAGGAGAATAATCATTTCAACCAATTTGTCAAGGGCAAGAATGGAGGCATGGGTACTATTCTGCAGCAGACTGACAAACTTTGGTTGCGGAAGTTGGAAAGGTTTTGCAGAGGAGGTAGAGGTGAATTTTCTAGGGAGACATGGCAATTTAGGAATCCCAGCCCAGAAATGTGTGCAAAAGCACAGAGACATAAAATAGCCAGAATCTTCAGGGAATTTCAGGTAACATGGCAAGAATGTGGGTGTAGGGGCTGAGGAGTGGAGGAAGAGGAAGAGTGGAGACGTAGCCTGGGCTGGATTCATTTAGCACTCAGTGGACAATGTTTGTGGAGAACCTACCACGTGCCATGAACTAAGTTTGATGCTGGTGATCTTGTGGGTATAATGAGGTAGATCAGATTCTTGCCCTAATGGAGCTTTCTTTGTAGTGAAGCAGCTCAGGCAATAAACATGGAGCTAGTAATTAATTATATATTTCTAGTAGTGGTAGAAGCAACTAAACAAAATGCAGAGACAGGCAAATAGACACTGGGAGCATTCCTGAGGTGGTGGGGTTTTAGCTGAGACCCAGGTGATGAGCAGTAGATGACAATTATAGAACAAGGAAAGGTGTTCCATGTTGGGAACAGCAAGTGCAAAGGGTCTGTGACTTGAAGAGACAAATGGGCAGTAAGTCTGGGAAGAAGTAAGCAAAGTCAGGTCATTCAGAGTCTTAGACCAAGACTTTATTTTGAGGCCAATGGGAAGCCAATCAAAGGGTTTACAGTAAAGAGGCATACTGGCATAATACTGGTTTACTCTGATTGCTATATAGAGAATCATCTAGAAAGGACCAAGGTGGAGATAGGGGAAGCCAATTTTAGAGCCAGTTAGGAGGCTGCTGTTATATCAGGTGAAAGTTTATGGTGGCTTGAATGGGAGGTGGCTGGGGCAGAGCAAAAAGGGAGGAACTGGAGACATCTCGAGTTTCATCAGCAAGGTTGGGCTTGACCCCTGGGAAATAAGGAGGTACTACATGATGCTCAACAGATTAATAATATGCCCATGTTGGCCTTTTAGATGGGCATCTTGGGTGGAAAGCAGAGGCAAGGCCAACAGAGGTGATGAAGGCCTGAAATAGAGCTGACACCCAGCTATCCTGCCCTGTTAGGATAATGAAGGAAATGTGGTTCCTGACAGGGAGGTGTGTTAGTAATCGGACCTGGATAAGGAAATCCATCTGGGCTGAGAGTAATTCAAAAGGCTTTGGGTCACTCAATAGGACCTAACTGGGAACAGCAGCTGGACTTCTCTGGGATTCCCAGGAAGGAAAGCTGAGGAATTCCCTACAGGAGAAGACACCCTGAGAGCAGTTCTCCAGCCCTTGGGTCCTTAGGCATCACATTGCCTTCTCTAAGACTATAGACAGGGCACAGGGTACAGGGACCTGCTCTTCCACAGACTCCTGGGGTATCAGTGGCTCCAGAATGAGTGTGCTAATTGAACTGTCTTTGGGGGTAGAAAGTTCCTGGTAAGGAAAGTTTCAGACTGATTAGTGCTTGGCAGGGGCTTCAAATTCCAGATGGAAGTTGTATTAGATGTCCTAAGTGTCTCTTTTCTGCCAGAACTTCTAGTTCCTGTCAGGTTCCACTGAACTTGGGAACAACTCTACATTGGCTCATGTACTCCTGAGATAACTGGAATCCCATTCTGGGTGGAAAGAGTTGAAAGGACACTGGAACCGGGCCCCAGGCTTTCTTAGGCTCTGCTTATGTGGCTGTAGGTTCATAGAATTGTTTCATGTCATCAAATGGGTATAGGGCAGCCTGGAGACCACAACAGCCACCTCATGAATCCAGAGCATTCATGGAGTAACAAGAAACCCTCATTTCAAGAGGTCACCATGGACTATTCAGCTCTTTCTGTAATATAAGGTAGCTAAGAGGTGTGCTATAGCATCCCTAAAGAAAGGACAGTGGGAGGTTGAGAAGAGTTCAAATTCAAATGGGAGAGATTAATTGGGGGAAAATACCTTTGGTTTGCTTCAGTGGCCAGCAACAGCTCCACTGGGGCTATTTACCTGCATTCACCAAGGGGTGAATGGATATGGAAGAAAACTCAGCCCTTGTGTAATGTAAGTGGCTGCAGACATTGTAATAAAACCTACACACACTCCACAGCAATCCCCTGAACCAATGAATTCTGGTTTGCTGCAGATTTGTGGCTTACCCTCCCAGACTCAGTCTTCCATGGATAGCCATCTCTCCTAACCTGATGATCTTTAGGGTCAGTGTTTTCCAAGGTGACTGTATCCTGGGGAAGGACGTCCAACCAGGTGGGTACAGAGGCTCTTAGCAAGGCTCGGCCAAAGATGATTTTCTGGGGAAAACAGGACTCAGTTTCTTTTCTTCATGAACAGTTTTTGGATATGGAATAAGCTTTGAGAATTTAATCCTTTTTCTGATTCTGCATGCTTCTTTCTTTTCTTGATATTATTTCATATAATAACAAGTTCCAACAAATACCAATTGCTTTTATTACTAGGAAAAAACCAAAGAACATAGACTATGACTACTAATAGAGTAATAGGAGGTGATTATAGAATGAGACATTCATCATCATGGGAAAATATGGGTGGTATCAGGTGCATATATGATTATTTATTGGGGGCTTATACATCTGATATTTTTGAAAGTGTGGGACTTGGATTTAGAAGTTGGGTAAAATTTGAAGAGGGCAGAGAAGACTGGGAGAGTGTTTAACGTGGGACATTGGAGTAATGGCCCTTCTTACAGGTGAGGAAGAGGCAGAAGTGTTGGTGAAGAATGGAGGAACTGGAATCGATATGTACTGTTGGGAATGTAAAATGGTGCAGGTACTACAGAAGCAATATGGTGGCTCCTCAAAAAGGTGGAAAAAATGCCATATGCCATATCATCACATACCCAAGAAAATTGAAATCGGGGTCTTGAAGAGATATTGGTATCCCCATGTCCATAGTAGTATTATCCATAGTAGTGAAAAGGTAGAAGCAACCACGTGACTATCAACAGATGAATGGACCAACCAAATGTGGTACTTACATACAATGGGATATTATTCAGTCTAAAAAAGGAAGGAAATTCTGACACCTGCTTCAACATGATTGAACGTTGGAGACATTATGCTAAATGAAATAAGCCAATTGCCAGAGGACAAATACCAAATGATTCCACTTATATGAGAAACCTAGAAGAGTCAAATTCATATAGACAGAAAGTATAACGTTTGCCGGGGGCTAAGGAAGGAAGAAATGAGGATTTATTATTTAATGGGTATGAAGTTTCAGTTTGGGATGTAGAAAAAGTTCTGGAGATTGCTGTTGCTGATGATTGCCCAGCAATATGAATGTACTTGACACTCCTAACTGTACATTTAAGAAGGGTTCCCATAGTAAATTTTACATTATGTGTATTTTACCTCTATGAAAATATTAAAATAATTTTTTAAAGAAGCAGACTGCCTTCCATACCCAAATCAAGGCAGTAGGGCTGGAGTTTCATGAACACTTCTGTGGCCTCAGTCCCCAGGACAGTGAGGGCCTAGGGGGTTTAGTGTTGTAAGGATGCAGGATTATATGGAATCCAAAACTCTAGAAAAGGAGGAACTTCTCAAAGTAGCAGGAAAGGCAGGAGAAGCTGATTGAGCCCCACAGTAAAGAGAGTGGCTATCGAAGTCGGTTGACGCAGGCTTCTGCAGACCTGCTTAACTACCTACTGGTACAAAACACAGTATTTTAGCTGTCCTGGGGAGCTGATTGTCCAAGGGAAGGATTAACATCAGTTGTTACATATTCTATTGGACATTTGAAAAATCAGTTAATGACTGCATGTGTCTTTGGGGAGTGTGGTGAGCTTGAGTCCTGACCCTGCAAAAGTTCTGATCTAGAACTTGGAGAATGCACTGAAAAATGACCACCTTGCAGAGTCAAGCTGGCTTTCTTGAGAGGGATTTCTGCCATCGCTTAGGCAAAGTGCAAGGAGAGCAGAAAGTACACATGTCCCCTCTTGAATTGTTCTGGCCTCTGGTCTCAATTAACATCTGTGTGTGGGCTCTCAGATGCATTTCCTTTTAGACCCTCCCTACCCCATGTGGTCAGGTCAGAGCAGTATCAGCATCTGCATCAGCAGAGAGCTTGTTAGAAACCCAGACTTCCAGCTCCATCTCTGACCAACTGGAAGTAGAATCTGCATTTTGACTGGATTCCCAGGTGATTCATAAGCACAACAAACATTGAGAAGCTCTGTTTTGGCCATAAGTTCAGTGGGTCCCAAGACTGTCCAACCATAGGCATCACCAAGGGTGCATTATTAGAGAGATACCCAGGCTCCTCCCTTGGTGATTCTGATTTAAGAAGTATTTTAACTTTAGTGGGAAAGGAGAAAGATTTGAAATGAGATGTGAGTAGTGTGCGCAGGTACCCCATCTGTGGACAGCCAAGGAAGAGGGAGACCAAAGGCTTGTTATCAAAATGCATTTGTTTCTGGGACACACACACACACACACACACACACACACACACTGACCACAGTGCCCATGGTCATGTGTGGGAGATTTCCCTGTAATGAAAACAGCAGGGAGAAAAGGGCATCGATTGTTGTGAATGTTTGTAAGCAACTAGTAGTAAATTCCTGGCATTCAGTATTTAAATAGCATTTCTGGTTTTGACCTTTCTCAGCATCACTGACTTTAGCTTCATCTCTCATGGAAGCATCTTCAATCTATCCCTGGTTTCCCCTGATACATAAAAAGGAGCGCATTTTAAAAAAATGTAGTGGAGATAGAAAAGCATAAGGGTAGAAAAGCATAAAAGAGCAAGGGTTCCTCCAACCATAAGAAGGCTGTTTTAAGAGTAAATTAGATCAGTGGAAGCTTTCAGCACTCACTTGCACAATCCCTTCCAGTTCCTCCTTCTCTCATGCTTTTTAATGAATATAAAGCCTGAAATCTGGAATAAAAGAGCTTTTCTACCTTCTAGGCAAGTATCTTACTCTAGGTTCTCAAGAATTCTTGGCAACCTTTATTCATGAATGAATCCTTATTCCCATGAATTCATTGAATGAATTCTTCCACCCTAAATTATGAAAAAAAAAAACCAAGGACTCATAAATTGGAATCTAGATTTCTTAACATGTCTCTCTTTTTATATTCCAATTTATTTCCCATAGAATGTCTTTTGAAACAACTAAAAAAAAAAAAAAACCTTTTAGGTTAACAAATACAATGCTGACTTTTGGGGCCACAAAGAGCCACAAAAAACAAAGGTAGGGTTGGGGAGAGACATTTTAAAAGAAAGACAGTCCTAGGGAGGGAGCTTCATTTTCAAGGCAACAGAGGGGCAGTGTTTGTGGTCAGCGGTTGTGATCTGTTTGTGGTTTGGGTTTGGGACTAGCCACTTTGCAATCAGAAGAGGAAAGGCCAGGTAGTGGTTTCAGTCTCCTCTACCTGTACCAGGATTCCCTACACGGTTGTGGATGTAATGGAAGGTTTTGCACTGGGTCTGGACCAAGGTGACCTATGGAAATAGCCAGAACATCCCAACATTCCTATGGTTGCTCTTGCAGGCAAGGGGAAGAAGTCCCTGATGTGGAAAGGCAGATGGGGGAGCAGAGAAAAGAAGCTGACTCACCTCTCACTCCTCCCATCCAGTCTGGGGCTCCCTTAATTAATTAATTCCTTTTTCTGCTCTGGCAAGAATGAAATGTCCTTAGTAATTAGCATCTTAATGTCCCTTAAGAGTCCCTGGTGGCAGGTGGTTGCTATTTTAAAGCATTAAAAATATTAGTTGAGTTGGGCACAGTGGTACACATCTGTAATCCCAGTGGTTTGGGAGCTGAGGCAGGAAGATTGCAAGTTCGAGATCAGTCTCAGCCACTTAGCTAGACCTTATCTCAAAATAAAAAGTCCTGGGGATGTAACTTAGTGGTAAAGGACCAGGTTCAATCCTCCATGTCAACAGGGAATCAGTCAATAGATAAATCAATATTTGTTTATCATCTACAATGTGCTTAGCACCAAACTGGTTCCAGTGGTATGAAAAAATAAGCATAACTCATGGCCCTGGCCTAAAGGAGCCAGTTTCTATGATGTTTATGAATAGATTTTAGAACTCAGAAGGACCTGAGTTCAAATCTCAGTTCTACTGCTTTGGAGAAATGTTTCTTTGAGCCTTAGTTTTATTCCCTGTAAATGGAAGTTAATAATATTTACTTTACAGGGTTTTACAATTATCTAATATATACAATATATGTAACATGTTTAGGATATAGTAAAAATTCAATAACTAGTAGTAAAAAAAGAAATCTCCTTAAGAAAACCAGAAATGCCTCTACAATTTGAGAACAAAGATGGCTCTGGCCATTGATAGATTAAGACACAAAGAATACAGGAGAACAACCTCCCGGCATCTACTAACCAGGTAGGACATGGGAATGTTGCTTTGTAGTCTAGCTAGTTTTAAAGAGTTGAGAAAAGAAGAGGACAGAGTGGGCCGAAGAGTCCTGGGAAGGTTGACAGGTGGGGCACAGAGAGGTAGGTTTGACCTCACTGCTACTCTGGCTGCAGCTTCCCTCTCACTAATCCTGCACACTGACAGCTTCTCAGCACACTGATCTGTTGGTGCACACCCTACTTCCTCATCTCCTTCTCAGAGATTTTACTCTTGGCTCTTGGGTCTTCCCACTGTATTCTAGGTATGTTTTAAAAATCAACTTTATTGAGGTATAATTTATGTGCAATAAATGGCTTCCATTTAAAGTCTACAATTTGGTGATTTATAATAACTGTTATCCCAGGAAACCACAACCATACTGAGACTATAGAACACTTCCATTATGTCCAACCTTCCCTCCCCACCACAAAATTCTCCCCTGCCTTTGCTGTCCGTCTTGCCTTACTCCCCAGGTGACCACTGCTTGGCATTCTGGTGATACAGATTAGTGTAGTTACTTTGCATTTTCTGGAATTATACATAAGTGAAAGCCCTACTATGTGACTTCTTTCTCTCCCATAATGATTGTGAGGTTCATATATGTTGCTGTATCAATAGTTCACTTGGATTTTACCACTAGATAATGCACCATGGCATAGAGAATCCACAATTTCTTTAATTCATCTCTTTTGATGAATTATTAGGTCGTTTCCAGTTTAGGACTACTGTGTATAAAGCTGCTATAAATTTTAATACACGCGTGTGGTTTTTTTTTTGTGTGCGGACATATGTTTTTATTTTCTTGGGTAAATACGTAAAAGTGGGATGGCTAGATACATGTCTAATTTTTTAAGAAACATCCAAACAGTTTTCCAAAGCGGCCATACTGTTTTACATTCTAACCAGCAGTATACGAGAGTTGTAGTTTTTCATCTCTTTGCCTACGCATGGTAGGATCTGTCTTCCTAATTTTAGCAATTTTAATTTTCCACTGACTAGTAATGTTGAGCATCTTTTCCTGTGTTCTTCTGCTTAGTGGCCATTTGTAGATCTTCTTCTATGCAGTGCCTGTGAAAATCTCTTGCCTATTACTTAATTGGATCCAGCAAATATTCTCTTCTCTTTTGTGACTTGGCTTTTTGATTTTAAAATGGACTCCTTTGAGGAGCAAATTTAATTTTTTTTATATTCTTATTAATCAATATTTTGCTTTATAGTTTATGCTTTTTATTGTTCTAGGAAACCTTAGGTTAGCCATATTTTCAAAGACTTTCTTTTAGAAATTTCTTAGCTTTAGGTTTTATGTTTAGGTGTATGACTCATTACTAGTCAAATCCTTAGGCATCTTAATATATTCCTATGGCTCCAGTGACATGGGACATGCCAACAACAACTCCTGTTTCTTCTTTCAGCCCAGAACTCTCCTGCACACTCCAACCCCTCCATACCTGTGCCTCCTTTTTATTTTTTTCTTGCTTTAATGAATGACTGCATCCAACCAACTGGTCAAGCAAAAAAAGAAAATAAAAACAAGACAGAAAAACAAAGCCTTGCGCTTTCTCCCACCTGTATCCAATCCACCACTAATACTGTCCATTGTCCTCCTCCCTATACCCCGTCAGGACGATCCCCTAGGCTTCTGCAAAGTTCAGAGGTCTTCATACTCACTCCTGTCTTACTTCAAGCTCACTCAAAGTCCTATTTTAAAAATTACATGGGCTTTGGTTGGCTCTCAAGATAAAGCTTATGGTCCTAAATGTTTGCGATCAGTCCTCTGCCATCTTTGTCCCCAGCCTTTTCTCTGAATAGACCTCTCTTTTCTTTCAGTCGCCAATGCATGGTTTCCTTAAAACTGCCCCACCTCTTTCCCTTCTGGGCCTTCATATGCGGCTTCCACTTCTAGAAAGAGTCTTGCCACTTGTTCATCTCACTGGTCCTTCAGAGTTGATTCAAATGCCATTTCCTTGGAGAAGGCTACCCTGACACCCCCATATGGGTCAAGTCACCTCTTATAAGAACACACAGAAGCCCACTCTTCCACCACAGATCACTGTAGTAATCCTGCAATTGCAAAATTACACATGTGTTTACAACATTCCTTTCCCTTGCTAGAATGTAAACTTCATGAAGATAATGATGATTTCTGCGTGTCCCCAGCTGTATTTACATCCTTTAGCACTTTTCTCTTCACCTAGGAGTATCAAGTAGGGGAGGGAATGGTCCATGGGGCAAGATCCAGCCAAGACAGGAGAATCACAATGGAATTATGAGGTTGTGGGAAACACATCTGTTGATTTTCTCCATGAACTCACCATCAATAAATAATTTTCTTTCTCTAATCATGTAAGCAGACTATTAATTATAGCAAGACTGGTGGGACTTAGCTTTACTTTTATCAAAACCGACCTGTGACCAGCTTTAGAAGTGCCTGGTAAAAGGGTTGCAGCACAAAAGATTCAGATGTGACTTTGAATCTCTGATCCTAGCAGCTGCCTGTTTAAAGCATTTAGTGCAGGCGTCCAAAGGAAGAGGCCAGAGGGGAACGTTCAGTTAGAGGAAAATATTTTCATAAATGAATTTAAAAAAATATTTCTTTTTTCAATTTTCCTCTGGAGCTTTTAGAAGTCCTGGTCAGGCCTTTGTGAAAGGCCAGTTCAAGCCTGACTGAGTGAGGCTGGGGAGAGATCAGGGTCCAGGGATTCAACAGAGAGCTCAGGCAGCAAGAGAGCTGGATCCCTGGGCTGGTCTCAGCTTGAACTGGTGTAGACAATTCCCTGTTGCCTCAGTTTACCAGTAATGCACTAGGTATGCATCCCTTCTCTTAGTGGCTCCTTATGCAATCTTACCCAGGAATAGAATGAAAGTCCTCTACCAAGTGCACAGCTGGGGACTTGGTGAGTGTGCAGATCAGACGTGTGCTCCCAGTTCCCATGCACATCTTTAGGATGCAGGAGGAGAGGGGCAGGTAACATCCCTCTTGCTTGCAGTCAAACCCTGTGGTAGTTCTGCTCTCAGTTTTCTCAAATGGGTAATAGAGAACTCTCCATCCTGGGCCCCAGAGGTAGCTAAATTAATGGAGCCCACTGTGTAGAATATAGAGGTGCTATTTCATATGGGACATGCAGAGGAGATACTCGTCTCACTGGTGTTTGCCCCTGTCTACCTGATATGACACTTGATAGGGCTATTGTGAAATCCCTTGCTGGGGCAGGGGATGCACCTCTTCACATCTCTTGGAGACATCATATCATATAGTACAGGGGTCATGGCCTCTGGAGAAAGACCCTGTGGGCTCAAACTCCAACTCTATTTGTTATTAGTTGTGTGACTGAATCAAATTCAATCTCTTCATCTCTCTCAAATGGGGATAGTAATAATACCTTACCTCGAAGGATCAGTCGAAGTATTAAGTGGTAAAAATTAAGAGGTAAAGGCATTCAGAACAATTTCAGGCAGATGCCAAGCACTCAACATGGTAGCCATCATCATTTGAAAGCAATGAGACCAATTGGCAGGGAATGTGCCTGGTTTTCTGCCTCTGGTCAGGGAGCTTACTGCTGTCGGCTTGCCTGGCACAAAAGCATTTAGAAACCTCTCCTGTCACCAGCCTCAACTCCCAAATCAGCATTACACCATTTTTTTTTGGTTAGGTTTTGTTGTATTGCTCAGTCAACAAACACTTATTGAATACCTCTTCTGCATCAGGCACTGTTTTGCACTTTGGGGTCACCAAAAGGAAAGTACAGTGTTTGCCGTGAAGCTGAGGCAGTCATGGGAGAAATGAATAGAAGTGCACTCGGGCGGTGAGTTTCCAGGAGCCTGGGGCTGCTACTCACTGACAGCCTTAGGGATCCAGAGAGAAGGGGTGCGGGGGAGAGGTTTTCAGCCTAATGTCCCCGAGAAGGTGCCACGTTTACATTGCTGATAGTTATACATCTCAGGGTTTCAGGATCTTCATTATACAACTAATATTTTATTTCTCTTGTGTATCTAATGGATCATGATATCTTGAACATATAATTAAAATAGACTGAATAGATTCAACTGGCTTTTACGGAGGCACTGTGCTAAGAGCTTTCACACACATTAAATCATTTAACCAATTCTCTATGAGGACGTCCAGATTTCTTCAGAAACCAGGATGCCAGATAGAATAATTTTTTGATGGATGGAGTCCATTACCAGTTTAGGCCATGAGCCCAGGTGATTGAAAAAGCATAAATCAGGCAATTGTCCTGGTGTTGCCTCTCTCTCCAATTTTTAAACCTTCTGCTACTAATGGAGATATTATCTGACTCTCCTGATGATAAAAGAATTAGCTCATCAAATCACCACCCGATCGTCGGGACTGTAGCTTTGCTTTTCCACCAGTTCCAGGACATTATTTAATTTTAAAACTAGAAGGTTGGCTGGCTATCTTACTTCTTTGTTGTTGCTTGGTTTTACCTCCAAAGACTTCTGGTTGTGTGATCTGTATTTAAACCTGGATTTCATGTGGGTGTACATGATGTATAATGAAAGAGCTTCTCTTTCTTTCTTTGCTGGTCTTTATCTCTCTCTGAGATCACTGGGTCAAACTCAGTTTGTCAATCAGATCCCCAAATCTGAGCTCTTAAAAGAGCCCACCTAGTTCAAGCTCTCCCTAGAGAGATGGAGAATAAAAAGGGCTGGAGATGGGTTGCAGGGTTCCCCCATTCCCTTCTGTGGAGTCGGGCATCGGGGAATGAGTCAGAATAGTCATGAAGCTATCTCTCTGGCATTAACCCCAGACCTGTTTTAAATAACGCATCTAAATGTTAATGCACACTTAAGACAACAGTGCAGCTCATACTCTTCCCAAATTGATTCATTTTGCAGTGAGCCTGATGCAATTTACTCAGTATAAAAATGTCTCTGGCAATTAGGGGAACAAAGGGGCAAAGCTGGCAGGCTACAGGGATGACAAACAAAGCAAGATGACGTGAAAGCCGGGGCCAGAATTAAATTTCATTTTGAATCAGACATTTTTGGGAATGTCAAGAACAAACAAGAAAGGCCTTCTTTGCCTGCATGAGAAACTTGAGGATTCTCCCTTGGGAAGAAAAGACACAAATAAGCTAAGAAATGGTTTTTATGAAATGCTCTAGCAGGCTCCATGGATCCTGGCCGTGCCAACTTTAGGGTGGCCAGGATGCAGCCAATGAGCCAGTAAGCCATGCTTAAATTTCAGGAGTGGGGGAGGTCCCAGAGAACTCAAGACCAGTGGTCCCTGTGTTGGTAAGATCACATCTGAAGGCAGGCCCCTGGAAAATATGCTATAGAAGAAACAAATCATTTAGTCTGCAAAAAAAGTTAAGAGAGATGGAAACTATCCTGAAAGGAATGATTAATAACCTTGCTAGGAGAAGTGAGCTTGTTCTGTGACTCTGAAGGACAAATAAAAGGTCAACCGATATATCGAGGGCTGAAAATATTCTAGGTGCTTTATATACATTATCATAGGACTACTTCATAGGACTTTGCAAAATCAAATACAATCACAGGCTATATTATTAAAAAACACAGTAAGCATTCAATACACATTGGTTGTCATTGTTAAACGTGACATCCCCATAAAGATCCTATAATCCATATTTTTATGGATGAAACACCAGAGGCTTAGAAATATTGAATAACTTTTCAGAGACATTCAATAATGTTCTAAAGTTACAAAGCCAAGAGTCTACTATCAAGTTCTTCCAAAGAGCTAAAGCAGAGCTACAATGGGGTGATCTGTGCTTGCAAGATGGTGAGCATCCTGATTGGGTGGAACCTGGAAAATCCAAGCTAATGGAGTTTCAGAAGAGATTCTTATATTGGTTTGGAGTTGGGGTGAAGAGGCTGAATTCAATTACTTTTAAGATTCTTGAATGCTTCATGATTCTATGATCAAAACATATTCCAAGTCCTGCTAAGTGGACTGTGCCTTTTAACCATGAACAGTCTTATGGGAATGTGAAATTGGAGAAGCAGCCACAAAAGAAAGTCAAGGACCCAAGGGCTACAGACATATGGTACAGGGGTTTTATTTCCAACTGAACTCTGGCTTTGCCAATCTCTAAATTCCCTGGCTCATGTTTCATATACAATGAACCTGTGACCACCAGCTGTCCAAACCCTAGAGACCATCCTCATGTTAGAAAAGGTGGCAGAGGGTTCATCAAGGGAGTTGGTAGACGAGCAAGGATTTGTAGAAACGTACGTAGTCTAGGTCTATTGAGAGGACCCAGTGGACACTAAGGGACTCCCAGGGAAGGTGACCATGGTACTGGGGAGAAGGCTAGAAAATTCCAGACAGTGGGGGTCAGTCCAAGGTCTGCAGGCAAACATCCAGTAGAATACTGATTAGAATTTCATGCAGCCAGGGAGAAATTTTAGTCCTGGGAGAGAAAAATAACAGAGGAAATATTTAAGGAGCCGTTAGAGAGAATGCAATTGGAATTCACCCTAGCTTGTCTGAAAGTATAAAACACTCAACAGCAGTCAGTGTGGTTAAGTGGTGGTGTAAAGACTAGCAAGCCTTTAAGGAAAAAGAGGAATTGGGGGGAAAAATACCAAGTAGAATTCTTGAGTGGAAGAATAGGAAATATATAAAAAATAACCCAGAAAATTGGAGGAAATAAAAGAAGTACAGAAAGAGCAATCAAGAGTATCAGAACAATCTCATTGCCAAAGCTCACATAGACCAGTGTTTGCTTGTCTGTGTGGGATGGTTAGGGCTACAGATGAAGATGATCCAGGCTGAGGACCATTGTTAAATCTGATATAAAAGGAAGGGAGATGTTAGGGAGCCTAGAGATGAAATTTTGGCTAAGAACTTTCTTGATGTATTTTTCTTAAAACCAGGTCTCTAGTTTTCAGAGTTTCTGGTCCAAATAATTTAGGAATATGTTCATTTAAAAGGCATTTTCTGAACACATACTGTGTCAAATGCTGCGTGAGGCACTGGAGATACAATGATAAATAACGCCCATCCTGTTCTTGGGGGAGCCTAATTGGTGCAAGAGCCTTGTGAGGAAGAAGTGTGGTCCAGTGCTGTGAGCACTGGATATGGGACAGGCACAACATGTTCATGCACAGGATCCTGTAACCAAGTGGAATGGGTCTGAGGTCTTGGGAATGGCTGCAGGAGAGGCACATGTCTTCTTGAAGCAGAAGGGCTGTCCTTGGTATCAGGAAGGTGGGGGAAGAAGGAGGGCTTGAGATAGTTTGCTTCACGTGGGGAATCTGTGAGGGTTTAATACACACACGCTGAGTGCACAGAGATGGGCTGAGCCATGCTCCAGCGAGGGGTGGCCAGCTCAGAGCTTCATGTGCCAGGCTTGCAAGGAGCTCCGGTTTGACCCTGGCTGGACAGGGAGGGGTCTGCCAAATGGTTTGAGGCAGAAGATGAATAGCCTGCAACACTCACCTGCCAGTTGTCTCATTGAGGTTTTATTTTGCTTCATCTAGGGACTTTCTAAAGTCCAGGAAAAGTCACTGAGGTTATTCTCAAGGGCTTCAAGGGGACGTTTCACAGAATTAGCATGTGGCACAGAATAGCAACCTGGCTGTGGCTTCTTTCTCTTACTCCTTCTCTTGAAACTGAAACTTTGAGTCACAAATAGGAGCCCAGGAGAAGCCAGCACAGCCCTACTCTTTTTCCCTGGACTTCCCTTATGTACCAGGCATTTTGGCTGCAGTGAGGTGTACGGTTGGCCTGGATCCTCAGAAACCTGTGCCCTGGGGCTGATGGTCTCAGGAATTATCCCAGGCCCCTGGAAATGAATGGCAGCAGCTTTTATGCCCCAGGCCCAGCCTGATCTCAGGTACCACACTGAGGTCACCCCCAAATGCCTTCCCCTTCCTTACATCACAAGACTTACCCATTGGCAGAGGGGAAATTGTCGGTAATTTGAAAGCAGTGGGAACACTCATTCACTGCGCTTAGTGATGTTAGATTTTCTCAGGAATAGACATTGCACCAAATCTGTGTGTAGTCTTTTAAAGTTGAAATCCCACAGTTGCTACAGCTCTTAACTAAGGCTCTGAACCATGAAAAAATGCATTTCTGTGAAAGCAAGGAGTTTAGCTAGGCATGTGCATATGGTACTATAAACAAAACAGAGGGGGCAAAGGGAAACTTAGAAGCAGACTAGGGAATGTTTACCTTGAGGCCAGGAGTGAATGGCAAGTGGAGCTGGGCTACTGTGCAGGTTGTTGTGTGTCTACACACCTGAGCCATCAGCACCGGCTGTCTGGATATTTCTATGCAACTTAAAGAGCTGTAATTCTATCACCTGGTTCTGTCTCCTCACCACAGACAGATTTGGCTTCTGTTTTTATATCATTTTATTTTATTTTTTTGTGATGCTGGGGGTTGAACCCAGGGCTTTATGCATGCAAGGAAAGCACTCTATCAACTGAGCTATAACCTCAGCCCTCAGACTTGGCTTCTGAAGGTCATGGGCATGGGTCTTGGGTGGAGCTTCAGGAAACAGGACAGCTGAGACCTGGCTCCCTAGGTAGACTCTTTGGACCTCAGTAGTACTGGGCATAAGGCCTGCTTGACCTGGTTCTCAGGACTGCCTGCTCTCTAGAATGGGTTTCTTCTATGAACAGGCCTTAGAGTTTTACCCTTTAATTTGAATTGGAGAGATTATGTTTGCACCACAGGAAAAATATACAGCTGGATATTAATTAATAATAAATAATGGTTAATAATAATTTGTCCTTAATCATCACTTGGTGATAGGGAGGCCAATTGGGTAGTGACTAGGAGCATGAATTGTGGCACCAGACTTCCTGGGTTCAAGTTCAGTCTTTTCCTTACTAGCTGTGTGACTCTAGGCAGGTTAATTAACCTCACTGAGCCTCAGCTTCCTCACTTTGAGAAAAATAATGAGAGCATCTTCCTTGCTGAATGGGAGTAGACATGGCAACCCACTTAGAACAATGCCTGGCACCAGAGAGTGAGCACCATGCAATTATATGATTATTATTGTTGTTATTGTTATTATTCCTCCTCCTTCTCCTCCTGGTCTCTATGCAAGTTGAGAAGGTTGATGAACTGAGTGCTTCCTTAGACTCCAGGTCCTGGATCTCCACAGCAAGCACCCTCATTCTTTCCCTATCCTTTATGTGTAAGTACTTAGGAGCCAATAGGAGAGTACACTGGGTCCCTAGAGATTATCAGGAGGGAGAGACTCTCACAAGGCCATGTGGTTGCACTGGTACCCAATGCTACTTGAGAAACCCTACAGAACTTCTCATGGGGGCCAGAGAAATTGCTCTGGGTGCTAAAGAACACAAAAGGGTCTCTGAGAAAAAAGGGGTGAAGGGTAATCCACAATGACTAATCATATCAACTCCCCTTTATGCACAGTGGGGAGGGAAGGGCCATCAGGAGACTTCTGGAATCTGGGCCAACCATAACCAACAAGTATGGCAGCTTGTGTTTTGAACTCCACCTGTGCTATGGTAAAATAATGTTGCACACATGATTCCTACACAGAAGGAGTCTTCACTGGGGAGGAAGGTACCAGCAGAGAGAAGGAGAAAGTACAGCGTCCAGACCCCGTGGAGATCTTCTGAGCTTCTGCACCAGGACATTGGCTCCAAGCAGAGGTGGTGGGGATGTGAGGTCTGGGGAAGAGATTTTCTTTTTGGAGACTGCCCTGAGTGGCAGAGGTTGGGTTTTGTCACTACACAAGCCAGCACATGCACATGAGGGGATAAGTGGGGGACAGGTAGTTTCCAAGTAACAAACTCAAAGGATCACACAGCCACGGCTCATGGCCTACTTTCTCACGCTGCCCAGCCTTGACACAGGTGAGCTGTCTGCACAGGATATCTTGTTCTCACGGTCACCTGACCAACTCTCTTCTCCCTTTGGAACCAGTTCAAGTTCTCCTCTCTGGGCCACCTTGTCCAAAGGCCATCAGCACCCCCATGACACTCAGGCACAACAACCATTACTGCCCCTTCCCCACAGCATCATAATTGTCTGTCATTGTCCAATTCCAGACCTCCCTGTGAGCTTAGAAACAGGAGGGGCCACTAGAGTCCCAGCAGTGCCTGGGACTGAGGAAGGCTCCTGAATATTTGTTGATGGAAAGCATAAATAAACAAATGAGTGAATTTCTTGACACCAGGGGCTATCATCTAAATCCTTCTATTTTAGCGTCTCCTTCCCCACTGGGAAATCGAGAACCTCAGTGAACACTTGTGAGGTGAGACGTGATTGTTTCTGTCCATTTTGACCTCTCTTTGTGTACAACATATATTTATCATTATGGGGTTTGCCAGAATGCTATTCTAACAAGCCAAGGGGTGACAGGTATTTCACAATTCTCTCCTATTCCTGGTGTTCCACTCGTCAAATATCCAGGGGCAACCATCTCAAAAGAGCCCCACGACAAGGCTTCTGCTGTCAAATCTCGAAGGTCAAAACTGGCAGAAGCTGATGGTCTTTTCATTTATCTTATTTATTTATTTTCTGACGCCCATCAATGAAAGCAATCGTGAGTAAAAGTTCTACCTGCCAGGAGACGAATTGTCCTTTGTACTTAGTGGCAACCTTCACAGTTGAGGTGCACTTTGACAGCTGTTTCCTGAGCCCCAGGGAGGGCTGCATCTCTCCCTGGGTGTGGGTAGAGGGCAGGGAGAACGTGCTTTCCATCTTTCCATTGATCGGAGACTCTTCTGAGATCTCAGACTGGGCTTTAATTTTTAGACCCACAGTTTGGATTTAAGAAGTTTGCATCCAAGAACTATTTTAAACAGATCCTTCTACCAATGTGGAATACCTACTATGTGCAAGGCCCTGTACCAGATGCTGTGAGAAATTTAAATATATATATATATATATAAGCCAGGGTCTCTACCCTCAAGGTTTGTGGCCCAGGATTTGATGGCCAAATGTCAGATGAGTGTCCTTGAAAAGAGCTTTTCATGATGAATGAGAACAGCTCTCGGTTTCCTCAGAGCCCAGCACAGTGCCAGGCTTTACCTGCAAAGCCCTCTTGGAGAAATGCCATGGGGAGAGAATATGGAGCCAAGAAGAATCTGTGTTCCCCTGTGCTGCCCACGACTATGGACAGAACACGAAACCTCTCTGAGATTCAGTTAACTTGTCTGTAAAATGAGGAGAAAGATGTGTGGGACTCAGATTTGAGGGAAGACGAAATGGGTTAGTGGATGTGACCCAGCTGGTACCCTGACATTGCATTAGACACTCAGGATGGACAGGAGGACTGAGGCTCTGCTGTCTACCTGGATCTAAAGGAGAGTCAACAGCCGACATTCTCAAGTACAAAGGGGATCGGTGGGTAGGATGGAGACTTTCTGGATTCTCTCTAGTCTATGCTGTATTCTTCTCAGTCTCTTATGGCCTTGAAAGCCATAGTCCTTTTGGACTCAGAATAACAGAAGTATTGTGAGTATCCGCACCAGTGAAGACCAGTCACATTCATGGGCTTACATACACCCCAGCTACCCCAGGATAAGGTCAGGGTCAAACAGCCTTGTTACTAGCCTGTCCAACCATGAGTGGCAGAAAAATGACTGTCCACCCTGCTCATTGCTTTAGCTCACATGTCCAAGATTTCCTTTCCACTTTCCTACTCAGAGCTTAGTAAAGGGTTATAGAAAGCCACCAGCTCACATGATCAAGCAATGCAACGGAGATGTTAGCCATGATTCTTAACTTTTGATGCATGCCACAATTCCCTCAGAGCTTTCTAAAAATGCATATGCTCATGTCCATGCCAAGACGAATAAAATCAGAAGAGCTCAGAATGGGATTAGCCATAGAATTTTATAAAATCAGTGACCGATTTGTACCACCAAAGCTTGAGACCTACCGTGTTAATGGCAGAAGATCAAGTTCCCCCAAAGAGGACTAGCACTTCAGAAATTATTTCAATATGACCACTCACTCTGGAGAAGAGTATGGCAAAACTGGGAGCAGTCAGTGGGACTGGTACTTTGGGATCCCTCTTAGAGAACACAAGTGGTCACTTCAAGAGTGAGGAGCATGTTATTCCTAATCTCGGCTCTTTATGCATACTCTACACAACCCCGGGCGGCCTAAACCCCTCCAAGGGACAGCCAGGGATGTGGGGGACACGTTAGCACCTGATCTGCATGTTTTCCAACGTAATCCTCACGATGACCCAATGAGGTCAAACAATTATTACCATTTCACAGATAAGAAAGCTGAGGCTCACAGACATTCTGAGATGCCCCAAGGCTCCAGGAGCACTTAGCACCCGAGTCTCATCACCACCTGGGCTCTGAGAACTCAGTCACACAACTGTTCCTATAACAGGGTAGCCGGGAAATATGGCCCTGACAAGCCCGGGTGTGAGTTTTAAGGCTTTTAAAAATTATCTTTAAAGCCTTTGAATGGTTTTCTCTTTTTAGTGTAAATCACCTAGACATTAAAGCCCTTATTGTATATTTATTAGTGTGTTATTCAGACCAAGGGGAAAAAGAGAGAAGCTGACACTATGAATGACTTTGAAAGTAAGAAAAAGCTGGGCCTGAAATTAAATCATTGTGACACTGCCACTCGAGGGCATCAATTTCAATAAATGATCACCTTTTTTAAAAAAATTCCTGAGCCCATTCATCATGCAGGCAGGATTCGAGGAGAACTTTGGCGGAATGCTGAACTCCCCTGCGCAGGCCAGACTTGCCACAGGGCCCCGGGAGGTCTCCAGTGAAATCCAGCACAGCTTGGGAAGAGCAGTCAGGTATCTTTTCAGAAGCAAATGCCTCTGGTATGTCTCCATGAGCCCTACCCTGAGACCACCCCTCACTCAGCCTGCCAAAGCCACTCTATTTATCCTTAGGGTAGAAGGGCAGTCAGAGGCAGAGAGGTGGAGAGAAAAATGTCCTGCTGCGCCAGTCCTAGGTGGCATCTGGAGAAGGGGTAGCTGGCATTGCAGGGGTGGAGGAAGGAAGCAGAGCATGGCTTGCCACTTGAGAAACCAGACACTGGGAAGGAGTCTGGTTGCTCACAGCCTGCTGTGAATCAGCTGTGAAGTCAAGACTGAAACCACACCTCCTGCCGCCCACAGATCAATCACTGTTTGGATGACATTATTCTGGCATGCCTCCCATTAGCATTGTTGCTGGTTATAAAGCCCGATCTTGGGTCAGAACTGACTGGTTTACATAAGGGTTGACAGCTATGTGGGTTCCCAGCTCAGACCCAGGTTTTTATTCACTTGGGGTAGATGGCTGCAGCACAAGTGTCACCAAATCCTTTAGATATAAAGCATCTTTTTTGAGTATTAGGAATTTGAGTGGTTGGCAACTTCTGTCCCCTCAGGACCCAGTTCTTCCCACCATACACTGTGTGGTTCTGGTCACCCATAATAAAGTCCCCAGATACCCACAGCTGCAGGAGAAAGCCATGTGCTTAGATGGCCCCAAACATCAACCCTCAAGCTTGCACTCAGAAGGGTACCGATGTCACACAGCTGATCACCCCTGGATTCATCCTTCTAAAGCCTATGAGGATGGCAGCTTGGTGCAGTGGCCACTGACTGGGCAGAGGCCGGAGCTAGGCTACCCATACTCGTGGTGCCTGCTGCTGATCTTAGCTCAACGTCTTAATATTTCTGGGCCTCCATTTAAAAACATCAGCATGAGCATGTGCTATTGCTATTTTGCTGTGTCTTCCCTAATGGACCGGATGCTCTTTGAAAGCTGTGACCATGTTTCAGCTGTGTCATCTTTTGGCACCTATTCCATGGAAGGCACTCAGTCCACGGTGGTGAATAGAATATATGAACTGAAAAGGATGTAGCATTTATTAAGCACCTGCTCTTCGGGCATAATGTGAGCCATTTTCCTTCTGCCATCTTACATCTCACCATATTAAATAGGTATTATCACATTCATTCAATTCATGGGGACTTGTGGCCACTCATTTCTAGCTATGATGTCCTATGCCTGTTTGACGGTGTGGCTAGCCAGGTCTGGGCTGACTTTCTGTTTCCTTGCTTCTGCAGTCCTTCTGGTGGGGCCTATGAGCAGGCTCAGCGCTTGGTGGGGCCGATGAACAGTGCTCAGAATGAGCACTCGGCTCAGTCTGCCTGTCCCCTGGGAGCACCCTGCTGAAGCCATCCCGCCTGGGCAGACACGGTTGCTCATACTCTGTGAATCATTAGACCCCGTACCCTGTGCTGCTTTCCAGGCCACTTGGAAGGGAGCAGCTGCTCTGTCCCCCAGCCTGCCTTTCCCTGCTGCTGCTCCCAGAGTTGCCCCAGCAAGCTCACGACTCAGGAGTTTCTGGGGACTTGGTTGCATCTGACTTGGCATTCCTCAGCCCACTCCTCTGAGTCAGGATCTCCCCTGATGGCTTTCCTATCACAACTTCCTCCCTTCCAACTACAAACATTGAGTGCTGCTTTCTAACGATGGGTCCCCAAACCACCATTTCCTGTTATGAGAGGAAGCCAGAACCACTTGGAATCATCACAGACAACATCACCAGGATATCACTGTGTCCCCCTTGCTGCTCTGAGCATCGTGCTGCTGAGGTCATCGCTGACATTTAAGGGAGTGAGTTTTGACTGAGGGAAACCACTGGATTCTGGATGCTGGCAGTGACCCATAATCAGAAAGCAGAGAAATCTCAGTCCCTCATGATCACAAAGTCTAAGCAGAGCAAAGCCGATTAGAATCTTCAATAATAGCCCCTTGTACGTCTGTACTCGGACTGTGCAAAATTATTCATCCTTTGTTACATTGATCCCATAATAGTATGGGGGCAGGGCCAGCATCGTTATTCTCACTTTACAGTCAGGGAAATCGAGGCTTTAGAGGGAATGGGGTTTGCCTAAAGCCACAGAACAATCTTGATAGAGGGGTTGACCTTTTGTATACCTGGCACCTCTACTGTCCTAGCAAATAGCAAGTCCTCAATAAATGATTATTTACTGAACTGACAACTGAACAGTGAGTTAGGATTTAGATTTAGGACTTCCTATTCATATTTTCTGCTATGATTTTTTTTTCTGCTATACTACAGTGGCCTAATCTGGCTCTTATAGCAATGTGTAAAATTAGTCTGAAGTTTGGCTGGCTGGTCCCGAACCCCTCCAGCCTGTCTAAGTTGTGACCTTGGGTAGGTTATTTGGACTCACTGAGCTTCCTCATCTGTAAAATGGGCAATAATAATCTAGTTCATTGTGATGTGACTCTTAAATAAGAAAAAGCATCTAATGTGCACAGCAGCAAGTGGCAGTGCATCTAGGAAGTGCTAAATAAATGTCAGCAATGGCTATTATTACTCAAAGGTAGGGCCTGGGCCTTATGTGTCTTTGTAATCCAGCACCTATTACAGTGATTAGCACAGACTCCAGGCACTCAGCTACCAAAAAACGAGACTTATGATGTGACTCGGAGCAAGTCCCTTCCCCTCCTGGTCCTCAGTCCCTACACTTATAAATTGAGGAGAATGAACCTGGTAAATTCCATGTTCTTCCCAGCTCTAAAATGTTCCATCTAACTCAGTGGTTCTCCACGGGGTGATTTTCCCCTCAGGAGATATCTGACAATGCCTGGAGGTGTTTTTGATTGTCACACCTGGGGGAGGTGCTGTTGGCATCCAGTTGGATGGAAACCTGGAATGTTAGGCAAATCTGCACAGGACAGCCCCCAACAAAGGAATTGTTGTGCCCCAAATGTCAACAACATGAGGCTAAAATAAGCCCGGTCTAACTTTATACAAATACTCAGAGCTCTTTGATTTGCTGGGTAAGTCTTGCCGCTTGCCAAGATGCCCAGGGAAGCAGAGATCCTCGATGCAGTGAGCAGGCTATTGATTATCCCTGCAGCAGCCATCTTCCACCCTCGCCACATTGATCTTTAATTTGAATTTGGAATCATTCCTGCTCACTAAACTCCAAGATGGGTCTGCCAGAGTTAGGGGAGGGTATCTCTGTACTTGAGATTCGAGAGCCTGGGCCTATGACAAAGCGCCTGTAGAAGTATTGGCAGCCCCAGGTAAAACCCTGGGTCACTGGATTCACCCCAGTGTAATCCTGCTCCCTCTCTCCTGCATCAACTGACACCCTCCAGAGGGCAGGCCAGCCCCTGTGATAATGGAAAAGTCACCTCAGGAAGAGGATGCACTGGCCAGCCAGGTGGACCCTGAGGCTGGTGGCCATGGCAGCCTCAGTGTGAAGTTCATGGCCTGCTTATACCACGGTGGAGAAGTCTTCTAGTTCTCACCACCTGTGGAGGGAAGGTAGTACCCAAAGGCACTAGTGCCACATGCCCCTGGGCTCATCCTGCTGAGAGGTTTTAATTTGTCTGAAAATAGCACAAATGAAGAGAGAAGAGGCCCAGAATCCAGTTTGGACCATGCCACTATCTATTTCTCAGTTTTCTCATATGTTAAATGGGGTCTACCTAATAGTTATCAGGGGTCTACCTAATAGTTATCACCTCCCCCAGGTGTGACAATCAAATAGCAGGAAGATAAAGAGGAGAAAACCCTTTGCAAGTCCCTATGGCTGGTTATACCCAAGAAGGAGCTACTTTCTCCCTGACGGCTGCACAGAGTGGCACTGCCATTCAGAAGGTGCTGAAATGTCCCGGCACAGCTCCTCTCACACTCCTGGACATTCTCAGCCTGCCTTTTAGGGTGGTCTGTCACTCCACTCCCCGTGTGACATCAGTAATTCCCTGTCTCACCCACACAACACCACAAAGGACTGTCTGCAGGCTCAGCAGCCTGGAACAGCAGCCTGGAATAGCAGCCTGGAACAGCCAGTGCTTCCTGTCTCTCTTGGCTGGGTGGCGAGGGAACTGTGAGTGCAGAAGTCAACACATAGCTCATGAAGCTGGGCAAATACCTTTAGGATGGGACCACAGCAGAGGCCACTGCAGGCCTTGCCTTTGGGTTTCTCACTGGAAAGGTAGGATGTGCTGGAAAGCATCAGAGAACAGCATATCCAAAACAGTGGGGAGCCCAGCTACCTGGCACTTCTGATTGCTGGTTTATAGAGCAAGAGGCACTTATCCCTGGGCAAAGAGGTATTTCAAAGGCGAGAGGAAGGATGTGAATTTAGGTATGGGGAGAACATCCTTCCTGACACCAAGATGTCCTTCCTGCTGGGATTTCAGTCCCTTGTAGTTCTTCCAAGCACAACTGAATAGACAGGTCAGTGGTGGGGAGTGGGGAGCAGACTGCCAAGAAACTTCCAAGAAGATCGCATGGCCTTATTGGAAAAGCAATAGGCTGGACTCCCCTCCTCCTGCACACCAGGAGAATGGAGGATGGGTAACAGTCATTATTCAGTTGCGACCCCTCTGAAAATATGTTTTTTTAAAGAATGAAGCCAAGTCTAAGTAGAACTATAAATCTGGGCTCTTCCTCCTATAGACATGTCACAAAGAAGGATCCTTTACCATTTGATTACATAATTATCAAATTTGGGGCCCCTGGAAGCTGGAGACTTAGATGGTATTTATTATTATGAAATGAATGGAGTTTGATTTTCCATGTCACTCCCTGTAGAGACCTGATGGATCTCCGAGAAAGTGAGACCTCCAGAGAGACCAGAGGATTTTGCTGTCATAGGCATTGGGTATAACTTTAGGGTTGTGTGAGCCTCAGAGTTTCTAGTACAAAGCTCTGTTCAAATCTCTACTGAATCGGTGCTGGTGCACTATCTCTAATTAATTCTCCTACACCCCTGTAGGACCTCTTGGGTGGCCACAGTAGTCTTTCTTTTCCCTTCCTATCCAAGTTCTGCTGGTAATACCCAGTTTCTAGCATATTAAATTATTTTAATTTCAGCCATTTAACATTCTCTTTAGCTATTTTCTTCTTGGCTCCATCTGGGTTTTGGGAAATGAATATCTTTAACATCTACACATTAAATGCCCACTCTGACAGCTGGTCCTCTGGCCTCTGGAAGGACCACTAGCCAGGGAGGTCAGGGGGACCCACAGATCAATGCCTAAGACATTACCCAGGGAATATTAGCAGTCATGGTTCAATCTGGACCTACCTATTAAAGGACAATTGTGAGTTTTAAGTAGATGTCACTGAGTCTGGAAATTTGCAGCCAAAAACCAAATTGCCTTTTATAAAATCAGTTTGGGACAGTGGAAGGACTTACCCATGCTTCCCAGGAGTGGGTACCAGGAGAATCTCTCTTCCAGCCTCATTGTGGGGCAGCAGCTGGGCGACATACCTCCCAGATGGCTGCAGGTGCCTGTGCACCGAGACAGCCAGCGTGCAGTGCTCACTGCTGCTCCTCATCCAGGGGCTCAGGATGGTGTGCTTGGAGTCTGCTGAGGTGTTGAGGAGGAGGAAGGAGCCTGTAAAGAGACAGGAAAAGTGAATCTGCAGATGTTTCCAAGCAGAAGAACCAACAGCAGCTCTGTGGGCGGACCCAGAGATCAAAAGCATCCAACTTCAGAGATGCTAGAGATCTTTCTCACCTTCTTTGAACACACTGAGCTCTCTCTTTTCTTTGCTGATTTCTTTTCTTTTTCTTTGCAACTATTATTACCTGATGTAGTGGGAGAGCAATTTCCTCAGTAGGCTTTAAAACTAGTCAGGTTGAGGGTCTAACCTCAGCTCTGCTACTTACTAGCTCTATGTCCTCAGGTTTTTCATCTATGAAACAGGAACAAAACATGTCTTTCAAAGAACTCCTGCTCCTTCCCTTACTGGCTGAGTGATCTAGGGCAATGCATTTACTTTCTCAGGTTTCAGTTTCCTTGTTTATAAGATGGGGTGAAAAATGTTGGCCGAACTCAAGAATCTCTTAAGATCCCTTACAGTTCTGTGTCTATGAGTCATGTGGATTTGTAACTGGTTTCCCTATAAATTCCCCCAGTGCTGTGCCTACAGCCAAGATTTCCTGTGGGACAAGCCAACCCTGATTCCAGTGGCACAGGCCAAATGACCTCTACAAAACCTACATTTGTAGAGATTACCATCAGCAGAGCAGCAGAGCACTGTGCACTTGTTCCAGACGTTCCTTCTAAAGTGTTAATTTTACTTGCTCCACTTCTACAGGGAAGGTTTGGACCAGTAGATGCTGCTTCTGCTGCAGTGGAACTCTATTCCATGTAATCCCCACCTTCTCCAGTGGAAAACAGCTAATGAGCACTCAGCCTTCTTAAACCACTGTCCCGTGCAATTCAGAGGTTTCCTTCTATAGACAATCCAATTTACCATTTGGGCAAATGACCTCACAGCCTCTGGCAAAGAGTGATGCAGACAAAAGAGGGATTTGTGCCAGAAGCATGGCATCTTCCAAGAAGGTATTGTGTCAGAGTAGGTCTAAGTGACCTCCGGTTAGGCTCAAGATAAGGTGAGCACAAGACTGTTTCTGGGACCCAGGAGCTGGGGTCGGTTCTCTGTATCTGTTGAGAAGTTTCAACATAGCTTAGGGGCATTTGAAAAATGCTCTCAGTAAATAAGCTTTATTCTATCCCTAATTTACAGTGTGTGCATGTGTGTGCTGGGGTACTGTCATGGGCACAGAGGAAAGAAAGAGATTAAAGACACAGACTCAGAAGTGCAAAGATCATAGAACACAACCCTTTGCGTTTCTAGAGAGGCAGACTGGAGACTCAAAACATGGCAACGATTTGTCTGAAGTCTTATTGTAAAGGTCAAGACCAGATGCCAGGTCTCTGGAATTCTGAGCAGTGTTCTTTCCCGGGTGTCTTCCTCATCATTACACTGTGTCCTTTCCCCTAAAATATGACCATGATATCTTGGGTCCAGGGTGTGAAACTCAGAAACTCAGAGGAGCAGTTAGGGAGAAAGAAGAGCAGATGGACCCTTGCCCGAATTCATATTCACTCTCTCCCTTACTCTTTATGCTCTCACAATCCTTTTATTGGATGCCTATTTTGAGCAAACATTCAGGCACAGGCTCTGCTCTGGGAAAACAGATATGAAGCAGTCACAGTTCTGGACTTCAAGGGACTCTAGGTCTGGTAGGGGTCAAGAGATGGCTGCAAGAACTCTACTCAGAATTAGAGGTTATAAAGTCATCACACGAAGGTGGCTAAAACACCTTGGGAGGTGCCAGGAAGGAAACCCAAGTCCAGGTGGTAAGACTCAGCAAGAAAAGACCTTCAAGCAAGATCTCAGAAGGGAAGGAAAAGAGAGAAATTGGCAGAACCAGCATGCACAAGTGGAGGGGAAGAGGAGGAGTACAGACATAAAGGTAGAGAATGCTCTGCGGCAGAGGGGGACACGTGGAGAGAAGAGTGGGAAGTGAGAAAGGCTGGGATGATAGGTGGTGGGAACAGAACAGAGAACATGTCATTCCCGGATGAAGATTTCCATTTTCTTTTGTGGATAATAGGAAGCCCCAAATTCTGAGCAGGAGGGTGACATCACAGAGAGGACTGATCTGATCTGAAGCGGGGGAGAAGAGGAGAGATAATCTACCCAACTTCGTCCTCTACCACCAGTCCACAGGAGGACAAAGGTGTGACTAAAGGCAAATCTCAGAGGTTTGGTGTGTTTCTGTTGTAAGGAAACGTGCCATGCTGGACGATGGCTTCTGGCAATGACTGGGGTTTCCCTTTCTGCTCTGTCCAGAGCGGGTGAGGGTCCTGGAGAATCTCTGGTGGCACAGTCTTGCTCGGGACTCTTTGGGGCTATGGTATGAAGTTAGGATGTCCTGTCCCAAGCCCTGTGTGGTCATTTACACATAAGAGAGCAACAGATATACCCTAGACTGAGACTTGGCCCTAATAATTTCAAGTTGGTAGAAATTCAGGTTGAAATCAGCAGTTATTTGAGTAGCTGAAAGAAAGAATGTGGACTACAAGAAGCCCCCTCCTTTTATCTCAGGAAGAAGATAAGCATGCATGGATGTGCACATAGCACACAAAAGGACCTCAACAATCAGGCAGAAGGTGCTGGCGTGTTGAGGCTTGAAGCTCCTCCTGTGTTCATGCTCCTCATTCCCAGGTGTGGGAAGCATGTAAATTCTGTCTCTATAATTCAGTAATGCAGTACCTCAATAATGGGACTCTTTCAAAGCTGACTGGAAGATGGATTATTTTTCTAGTTCTAATATGTGAGATGATGTTTATATGAATTTTATTTTGTGCAACTGGACTATCAATAAAAGACTGAGCTTAAAGTATTTTCACTCTCAATGAAACTCTATAGTTGAGAGCTATCTTTTCATCAGCAGTTTTCCTCCACCAAAAGAAAAAAAAAGGAAAAAAATACATTTCATAAGCTCCTTGGGATATTGTCAGTATAAATCTTTTAAAGTCAGTGAGGATTTATCTCTCCTCTCCCTCTTTTCCGCTTCCTGTTTATTTTGCTCGGAATAGCTTGGGGCTGTGCAAAGACTCCTGGGGTCCCTTCTAATTAAGAAGGATCGCCTGGCAGCACCCAGACCTTCACCCAGGATGGTCATGGGGGAGTGGAGAGGCAGATCAGAGAGACTTGCTTGCTCGGTGCTGGGATGGGTATTTCCCTGTATTACTGGATTGCATTGATATGTTCCATGATTAAGCATGAGATGGCTATTATTTCTACCTCTGGTCACAATACAAGGACATACTGCTCTCATCTCAACCAGCAGGGTATACACCACCAACCTACAGCCAAGGGCCACAAACCTAGAGGTTAGATAGTGTCTTTCAGATTCAGGCTCTGTCTTTATGCAGTCATATAGGACTTAGACAAATGATTTAAGCTTTCTAAATCTTAGTTTGATCAAATTTAATGTAGGTATAGTCTACCTTATATGGCTACCTTCTATGACTGCTGTGAGTTAACTTAAGGAGCATGTACCAAGAAGCCAGCACAGTGCCTGGCCCGTGGTAGACATGTGACTAATATCAATGTCCTGTTGGAGGAATGTCTTAGTCTGGAACTCTTTTGATCGAGCACCAAACTCAGAAGCAGAAGGACTGATATTCAGCCCTTGCTCCGCCACTATCAAGTTTCCTTTGTTTATAAAATGCAAGATTGGATAGTCTCTCTCTAAGGATTCTTGCGGTTCCAAACTGTCAGTAATTCTATCTGCCTGACCACAATGTTATCAATGTGAAGGAACCAAGGCAAGTCTCCAAGCCTCTAAGCCCTAAACACTTCTTTTAATTCATCTCTCTGAGGGTTCTATACCAACAGTTTCAATCAATTGGCCAAACATACCACGAACTTTCCTGCTGAGAAGCAAACTGCCACCGTTCCCTGCTCTGTCTTGCTTTCTCCCAGTTTACGCGAACACAACCTAGTAAGGTTTCCTTGCCCTGGTCATTTTTTTTGTTTCTGTAGCTGTTTCTGCTGCAAGGCGGGTGTCACCTTTAACTGTCTGGTATTTAACACAATGCTTGCCATGTGGCCAACGTTCAAGGATCTTCAAAATCAAAGTAATATACACACATGACAACGAATCAAATAGAGAAGAATAGCTCATAATAATCATTTTTAAAGAACTGTCTCCAAACTCCTCTCTTCCCAACCAAGTCCCCAATACTGGAAGGAATATTTTAAAGTAATTTCTAATTTCTTTCGGTGACTACCTTCACAATTCTAAATATGATGATCATGTTCTTTGGGGGAACAAGAACCAGAGACAATTTATGTTGATGATGCAAAAAGGAAAATGACACTACCCCCTTCTAATTTCAATTTTTAAGATTTCCTAGGTTTTAAAATCTCCGTTCCCTCTTTTTATCGTTTTCCTATTTAACCTTACCTGGGACATTCATGGCTTATTCCAAGTCCTGGCCCAGGTCCTGGCTGTGAGACAGGGTTATTGTCCTTCCTGCCCTTTCTTGTACTTCTCTCCTGCCATATGCAACCACCCAAGCCTGCTTCGCTTTTTATTTACCTTGTCAAGGTTGTGTAAGAATGAGTAAGGCTTTTGTGTTCTGTTTGCAGGTTGATGCTGAACATTGAAAATCAATAAACAGCCCTTTTATACTGATGACTATATATTTTTTTCACTGCAGTGAAAAAGAGTTATATTTACCGTTTTCTCTATAGGTCCCCAAACTACACCCCACTCCAAGGAGAATGCTTCCAGAGTCACCAGGATCAGATGAAGTCTCTCCCTCCTTCTCTCTCAGTATTACATTGTTGCGTGTTAAAATTGCGGTGCATTTTTAATTTGCCTTATGTTTGCATTAGGACTTATTTAGGTGGGTTTCCCCACATACACAGTGGGCATGTCTAATTCCTTTCTTTCTTTCATTTATTTTATATCTGTTCTCATCATATCACTGACACTGGATGTGTTCCTTGAAAAAACCATCCCTTCTCCTTGAAGACACTGATGTCCTCTTTTAATTCATACCAGTTGCTTTGTGGGTCTTTAATTCAGCTACTATTCTGAAATTTCTTTTCACTTGGGCTCTTAGGTTAGTCTACCATCCTCAGGAGACATCCTCAGAGTGAATTTTTTTTTGTGTGTGAATCTTTGAATATCTGACATATATATTTTTCCCCACCATCACACTGGGTTGATAGCTTTCCTGGCTATGGTTTCTAGTTTAGAAATTTTGCCACAGCACTATAAAGGCCTCACTTCAATGTTTCCTAGTAACAGTGAGATCAACGAGAAGTCTGATACTGGTTTTATTTGTAATTTCTTTGTAGTTGATCTGTTTTTTTCTCTTTGGGCATTTGGAGAATCTTTCTTCAAAGTTCTGAAATTTCATTCAATTAATCTAGATCTGGTGGCATTTGATGGACTCTTTAAATCTCTGGGCAAATTTTTTTTTAATTTCTCTGATAATTTAATTCCCCATATTCTCCATCTTGAATCTTTCCGAAGCATTTTATCTTTTGAGTTAACTTTTGTTATATAATTTATCTTTGTTTCCTGCATCTTTCTTTCTTTCTCATGCAGCTGGGTTGGTTGTATGGGGAACAATCTTTGCTCAGCCCCTGAGGTTTAAACAGGAGAGGCTAGGAAGCCTGTTAGGAACTATATGTAATAGATGCTCCTTCTTCTTTATGTCAGAATTTGCCTAATGGCAAGTGTCTATGGGCAAGTGCCTGATCCCAGAGACATGAAGGATGTCAGTCTGGGCATGAACACTCCCATTGGCTGATCTGATTCTCTCACTCCACTTTTTAAAAAAAAAAAAAAATCTCCTATGGTTAAGCATTGTGCTCCCTTCTGCTCTGGAAAAAAAAAAATAAGATCAAAAAGTGGGTAGAGGCCATCATAGTTAACCAGAGAAACTTTCATTCTTCTTCTTCATGCTCACACTTCTTTCCAGGTGAGCCCTCAGCAGGTGGGCTCCCTCCTGCTCTAACCCCCTTGGAACATTCTGGGCTGTGTCCACTTTATTTCCTCCATGGACGACTTCTGTCTCCCTTTGTGCATGAGAAATAAGTCCCGCCTCCTCTCCTGTTCTGTGTGTTATTCAGAATTTATTCCTCTGTTGACTTCTTTAATGGACCTTCAGTAGGCTTTCCAGGAGAGGAGACAAATGTATGCTCGATCCACCTTTCTGCCTCTTAATCACATTCTTTGAGTGAGAACATGAATAAAAAAATTCATGGATGGATGGATTTCCATCTCAATCAATAAAACACAATCCTGGCATCATTGGCTAATTGTCCACAGTGCAATAAATGATTAAATCATTATTACAAGGTATTATTCATTCAGTTGATCATGATACTGTTCATGTTAGGTGGGAACTGAGGCACAGCGGAGGTTTAATAGGTTGGAAGATGGACGGAAGTGCTACGTGATGTGCACTGGCCTCACACCAATGCACACTGGAGACACAGGACAGTGAACATGGCCATGCCAGCAGTAGGAGTCCTGTGCCAGGACCCAGAGAACCTTCCATAGAACAACAGCCAACATGTGTTAATAGAAATTGTGAGAAAGCTTTGTGATCAAACCAGTGGGAAGATTTCTGGGGTCACCAGAAGTAAAGAGGCTTTTTATACCAATAAGACCTGTGACTCTTCAGGGGAAGGACATCGAGTGAGGTATTGCCCAAACTCCTGTGTGCACGGAACCCTTTTGCCATTATGTGTTGTATACCATGGAAAATACTTTAAAAACACTCCTCCAGACTATTTTTGTCCCAGAAACCATTTATGGAAAGCAATAGAGGAAAAAGAAGGCAAAAGAGAGGAAAATAATACATCTATATGGAAATCTGCAGCATGTATCTCTATTGAAGCCAACTCATCTTCTCTGATTTTCATGCTTTCCTCTCATCAGGATCCAAGCTTCTTGTGTCACAATCATGCTTTTGGAAAAGTTATTTTGAATTATTGCTCTGCTCTCTCTGAGGAGACTTAAAAACACTGCTACTACATTTCATATCTGACTTGGAGAATGTCACAGATAAAAATAAACATGGTGATCACATAACTTAATTGCTTGTTGCACTGGGGAGAAAACCAAACAGCAAAGGGTCTCAGGACTTGCTCAAGGTCACATTGCATGTCAGTGGTGGATCTGGGATTTGGAGCAAGGTTTTCAGAATCCCTGTGGGGGAGAATACTGGGTATCTGCCAGTGTGTGATAGGAATCTACATCGATGTCCTTGGTCAAATGCCCTGTGGGCTCCGCTGACACCAGACATCTTTTTCCTTTATCGGCACTTCCATAGCTCTGAGGCTCAGGCCCAGCGGCTGAGCAGCTCTTCAGCCTGACTGTGCTCAGAGGTCACAGATGAAGGCTCGGACAGGCGATACTCAGAGGGAGGATCCATCCTCTGTTCTAATTCACTTTCAGAGGCTTAGGGTAGCCCCATGATAGCTGGGAAGTATTTGAGGGTCTTTTCTGTTCATGTGGTCTTATAAATTGGCCAAAGCCAATGGAACCACTGAGGAGTCCCCTTATTGTTTATTTTTCAAATTTGAATTCTATTACTCTAGGTAGTCTTGACTCATGCAAAGTTTTTAAAGCAGAATTCTGAAATTTAGAAGACAAAGTAGGCATGCTTTGCCTTAATAATGAGGTAACAGAAATACAGAATGCCAAAGATGCAGGGGCTTTTGGAAATCATTCAGCCCAATCTTTCACCTGCAGGTGAGGAAACAGCCCAGCAGTATAAAGAGATTTACTTCCACAGCAAGTGGCTGAACTGAGCTAGGACCAGGCCTTTGGGCAGGTTTGGTGTCTTAACTCTGTCTCAATGTGATATATTTGAAATCGGCTCTGCTACCCTCTACTACCAGGGCACAAATGTATTGCTTTTCTGCACCTTAATTTGAAAGCATTTGGAAGAGAAATACTATCAGTTTTTGAGATCAAATGATTAGAAAAACAGTGTGTTCATTAAGGAAGGGGAGAGGGAGAGGGAGTTGAGTTTTCCTGATAGTGTTATTAATCTTAACACAATGAATTCAGTTGTAGTCCAGAAATATTGATATATTTGCACATTTAGTGGAATTCTATAAACTCAAAATGCAAAATAACCTCTCAGGCCCAAGATAACTGAAGCAAAAGTACCCTAGAAATGATCAGAGATATTTATGCTTGCATGTGTAGCAGTGAGTTTTGTGTGTGCACATATGTAGATACATACATGCACATGTGTGGATGGGATCCTGTGGGCATATATGTGAGATATGTTTTTATAACTCTCCATTTCAATCTGTGACCCTATTAAAAAAGAAAAATTATGCTCAGGGGAGACACATAGGTGGTGTTCTTAAAGCGACAGATTTACATTTAAGAAGACGGGGGAAAGCCAATGATCTCTACATTCTGAATATGTGTCCTGGGATGTCAGCAGAAAAAGATAATAAAAAGCAAACCAAATAAATAGGAGGAAACCGAAGCTAAAGTGCTGAGAAACCTTTTTCTCCCTAAGAACTCATTTTGGTAATCCTCGAGGAAAATAGAAAAGCACTTGATCTGACGAGAGAGAGAAAAGGGGAATAAAATGAAAAAGAAACAATTGATTTAATTCAATGAGAAACGGGAGGAAGGAGAGAGAACAGTACCTGCTGCAGGAGGAGTAGGGTGGACAGGGAGGGAGTCAGGGGACAGAGTCGTTTCTGAAGGACAAAATCGATTTTGGAGAGGAAAGAAGCCAAAGATGGAATTTTCCCTTTCCTGTCTGGGTTTTCAGCTCTGGAATCAGATTCTCCAACTTTTGCTCTAAGTCCTACATTGTCACAGTATAAAAATCTTCCATGTTACTTGTTCAATTTGGGGGCATTTCACTGATTCTTGTTAAATTAAAAATTTTAGAAAGCATTTTTTTTTTACCCCTTTGCTTGCAGGAATCTCAAAGGATGCTAGACTCATAATGATAAGTTCTGGTGTCCCACGTACCATGGCTCTCAGATACCCCACTACAGAAGGAGCATGAACCGTGGGCAAACAGTAATAAGCAAGCCATGTAGCCCAGAAGCCAGGGAGGCTGAGGATGCACCACTGTGTGCCGTGTCACTTGCCTGCCACTCTGAGAGCTAGACAAGTCACTGAGAGCCGCCCCTATTCCTCTGTGTTGTTCAGAAGAAGAAACGCAGGAGCCAGAAGGCGAGGACTCTGCATGGAATGGCAGCAAGGCTGAGTTCTCAAAGGTTCTAGAAAGACCTGGGCTGCTTCTAACTGGTCTTCCATTTCTAGTTTACCCAACCCCCACATCATCTGGGCACAGCAGCTACAGCCATGTGCTAAACAAATCTGAGTTGCCACACCTTGTTTTAAACTCCTCAGCGGCTTCCCACTGACCACAGACTAAAATCCAAATGGCTCACCTGGTCTACAAGAAAAGGCCGGCAGGAAACTGACCATAGCAGATTCCACAGTGTGACTGGCTCGGCTCCTGGATGGACTTCCTTATTTCTTATTCTTCTCTTTTATTGAGACTGAGAGTTTAAAAAATGACCCGATGTAACCAGCCTTTCCTGCAGGTAGGAGTTGCCTGTGACACAGTTCTGGGCAGCAAAATATAAACAAAATTGTACTTATCCTGTTGCCAGGTTCAGCTAAAGAAAATACCTTGTACAATGTAAATTTCAGATAAATAATTTTTTTTTTTTACTTTTTTATTTTTTGGTGCCAGGGATCGAACCCAGCAGCACTTAACCACTGAGCCACATCCCCTGTCCTTTTTAATATTTTATTTAGAGACAGGGTCTCACATTGTTACTTAGGACCTTGCTAAGTTGCTGAGGCTGGCTTTGAACGTACAATTCTCCTGCTTCAGCCTCCTGAGCTGCTGGGATTACAGGCGTACGCCGCTGTGCCTAGCCTAATGAGCAATCTTTTTAGAACAAATATGTCTCAAGTAGTGCACAGGACATGCTTATACTACTACTACTGCTACTAATGATAATCATTTGTTGCTTATCTGAAACTCACATTTAACTAGGCATCTTGTTTTAATTGGTGACCCTATGTGCTGGAGAGTCTTGGGGAAACTTTCCCTTTCTGCTTCTTTCTGCTTCTTCGTGCCTAGACCCTAGATATAATGCCTGGAGGTGTGGCACCTATCTTGTGACCATGAAGTGATGAGCATGAGCATATGGAATAGGGAAGTACTAAGAATCCATTCACTGATAGTGTGCCGAATTGTCTGTCTCTGATGTTCTAGCTACAAAAAAACAAATGCCTGAGATCCTAATCCGGGTAAGGTACTCTAGGGGGGCCTGTATTGTTTATAACTGATGCCCAGTGTTGGGATCTTGTCTGTCTTAGGCTGGCTGACAAATGCCTAAGACAATACCAGGGACAGTGTTCCTTCAATAAACATTTGCTGGATAAAGAAATGATATGGAACAAGAAAGGGGGGAAATTCATTTATTTCCTGGATCTTATCTAAAATAGTGTCAAACTTCTTATTTATACCAGGGGAGGGTGTTTTTCCCCTTTGAACTGACTGGTAACTACAGAAGGGCTATTATTTACAACACAGAACAAATCAATTTTTTTTAAAATGCCTGGATGTTTGGAGTCTTAAGCCAGTGTTTTTCAAATTGTAGCTTGTAACCTATTAGTGGACCATGAAATCAATTTATTGGGTCATGACCAGCATCAAATAAGGAGGAGGAGAGAGGAAGAAGAGGAGGAGGAGATGAGCAGGAGGAAAAAATGGATGAAATTTAAAGGTATCTTTATTGTGACTCTCCTTTGTGAAATAGGGCTGCTGATCTGTATGTACACACTCTCACTCACACTCACCGAGGTTCATGCGTCCTGTGTTATACAAAATGTATTTCTTCTTGGGCATTACATTTTCTAAAAAATTGAAAGCTGGTCCCAAGATGAGTGTTGCTCAAATTTCAAATCACCATGTGTGGAAATTGCAGTGAATTACCCTGGCCCAGTTCTCGTCCCCGAGCCCCCTCTCATTAGCGGGGTGACTTTAGGAGGAGAAGTGATCTCTTTGGATGGCATTTTATGATTTATAAAACTCTCACACAAACCATTTTATATCAAACTAGTGAAACAGATGCTGTCCCCAGGGACAGCCGTGTGACTACTGAGTACCTGGAAGGTGGCTGAGGAGACTGAGGAACTGAATTCTTTCTTTAATTTTCACTAACTTAAAAAATGAATATTTGGTTCAATTATTAGAAAAATATATTTGGAGCAGCTTGGGTATGTGAGTCTAATTTTTCAAATATAAACTTGATGAAATACAGATTAAGTATATTGGTTGAAAACGTAGTTTCCAAATAGAATTGTGCTGTCAGTAGAATGCACACTGGATTTCAAAGAGTTAGGCTAGAAAAAAAGAATGTACCACATTTTGTTAGTAAATTTGATATTGATCATGGGTCAAAATGATAGTATTACATGTGTTTTTAGGTTAAACCACAAACTATTTTTAAAATTAAGTCCATCTGTTTATTTTATCTGTCAAAATGATAATATTAGATATTTTAGGTTAAATAACAAACTATTATTAAAATTAAATCCACCTATTTTTGCTTTTTGCAATGTGGTTTCTAGAAAATTATAAATTTTTTTTGTTCAAATTCCATTTCTGTTGGACTGCACTGCTGTATGGATTAAGTATCTTGCCCTAGGCCACTGGATAAGCAAGAATTTCAACCACTCTTACAATCCAGGTCACTTAATTCTAAGTCCATGTCTTTTCCAACTAAACTACAACAACTACATGTCCCTAGGCCTCCCTCACCTGCTAACCTTTCTCAAGTGCCTGCCATGTCTGAACACTATGCTAACATTTTGTAAGTCTTACTGCATTTGATTTTGCAACAACGTTACAAGGTATGTATTTGATTACTGTGCCCATTTTTAGATGAAAAAACAGAGGCTCAGAGATCAATTAACTTGTCTGTTAGCTCAAGGTGATGCAGATTGAAGGGCCCAGAGCCTGGAGGTCTATGTAGATGACTAAACAAATGAGAGCCTTTCCCTGGATTTTGGACCTCCCCAGACAGCTGGACTCTGGGAAGCAATGTAACTCTATCTCTAGAGCCCTGTAAGATTCATTTCCTTTGGGGAAATAACAGCTGACTGATCTTGCTGCTGGTCCCAGCATTATATGAGAGAAATGCCCAAACTCCACAGTCTTTGAGGGAATAGTAAAGGCTCAAGAAGGTGACTTTGTATCTGGAAAGTTCTCATCCAGAAAACTGAAATTTGGGCTTCATTATTATGGGTACTTATTTAAAGATCTACTTACAATGTGAAATTAAATTTAACTAACAGCCTTCAAATGCAGAAATAAATCATATTGTCCCAGAAAATTATTTTCCTTTAGTTGTAAACATTGTCTATATTCATTAAATACAATTTGGAAAAAAAATGGTAAGAGGATTAAGCAATCTAAAATCCACTATTCAAACTTTGTTTTGTTTTATGTTCTTCCATATGCATAGGATTGTTTTAACATTTATAACTCTACTAAACACATTTTTTTCTCTTGCTATTTCAACTTACATTATGTCATAAGCATTTTCTATGCTTTTGTGTAGGATTTGCAACTATATTCATAAATATTCATATAATATTCTAATAAGCGATATCACATTTAAACTATTTATTGAGCTTAGACAATAGACAATTAGATTAGTTCCTTTACTGTTTTTTGCTCTTGTAGGTAAAGTGGTTCTCCTGCCTCTGTGACTGTTATAGTCTTCATTCTTTCTGGAGGGTTAGTCCACCTGTACATCACATGCATCACAAACTTCAAACTGTGCATATTCTTTGACTTAGTTCCCTTTCTAGGAATGTATTGTAGAGAAAAGCATTATTTAAAAAGACTTTTTGGCATAGTTTTTAAGCATGATTTATGTGAGCCAATATTTAGAAATGGTAAATGCTCAACATAGAAAATTCTTTAAATAAGATATGGTGTATCTATGTAATGAAGTGTTCCATGGAGCCATCAAAAATACTGTTTTAAAGAATAGGTGAGAATTAGCACACACCTGCAATCCCAGTGGCTCAGAAGACTGAGGCTGGAGGATCACAAGTTCAAAGCCAGCCTCAGCAATTTAGTGAGGCCCTAAGCAACTCAATGAAAACCTGTCTCTAAATGAAATACAAAATAGGGCTGGGTGTGGCTCAGTGGTCAAGTGCCCCTGAGTGGTCAAGTGTCCATCCTGGTACTCCCCCCCCCAAAAAAAAAAAGAATAGCTGAGGATTGTTAAATATGAATGACAATGACTTTCATATTTGGTATCAGTTGGGTACCAGGCACTGTGCTTATACATATTTGGGATCTAATTTCATCCTTAATATTCTATGTGTTTGATGTTAATATCTCCTTTGTACTGATGAAGGAACAAGCCTAAGGGTTAGGTGACTTCTCAAGGCCACACAGCTGGTCGCCACATAAGCAGTGGAATCAAATCACCAGCCCTGGTGGTGTGTCTCCAGAGCTGACATCCATAACCACCACACTGTAAAAACACCTACAGTGTTCAGTCTGTTGGTCAGAAAGGGCACTGAGAAAACAGCAGGGGTAGTGTGACCCCAATTTTGTAAAATGCAATCAATAGATGAATCTGTCTGTGGAAAAAGAAAACAAGCGAGGAGATTCACCAAAGTGTTAACTGAATAACTCCAGGTGGCAGAGTGTTTTTCTTTATAGTTTTCCAAAACATCTCTTATTTTAAAAGTCTTTCTGATTGTGACATGATATATATATTCCATAAGATTTACCATTTTATCTATTTTAAGTGTACAAATCAGTGGCATGAACAACGGTGGGCAGCTATCACCACATTGCAATTCTAGAGGTTCTTTATCATCCCACACAAACCCTTTGTACTCGTTAGTGGTAAACTCCCTATTTATCCCTCCCTTGAGCACCTGGTAACCTCTCTTCTTCTTTCTGTCTCTGTGAATTTGGCTATCCCAGATACCTTGTGTAAGATCCTTACTTAGCATCTAGGCGGCCATCTTAAGTGACAGCACCATTTTCCCGCCCAAAAACCTTTCCAGGAAAGGCCCACCACTTCCGCATACCAACCCCACCCTTAACCTCCAGCATTAGGACCTGCCTGGCTCTGATCCCTGAGCTTGGCCCATAAAAGCCCCCAAATCCAAGCCTGTCCTGACTCTCTCCACCATGGAGAGATGTGCCTTTATTTGCAAACTCTGAGAAATAAACTCTGGTGTGTATCTCTGCCTGGTCTCCATATTTCATTTCTCACTCGCCCATCTCCCGGTTCCTTGCTTTCCTTTCACCTTGCGTAAGTGAATTTTATATTTTACCATTTCTTCTTTTGTATCTGGCTTATTTCACTTAGCATAATGTTTTCAAGCTTCATTACTTTGAAACATGTCTCAGAATTGCATTTCTTTTTAAGGCTAAATACTATCCTGTTGTACGTACCATAGTTTGTTTATCATTCATCTGTTGATGGACATTTGGGTTTTTTTCCCCTACCTTTTGACTATTGTGAATAATGCTGCATGAACACTGATGTACAAGCATGCTTAAGAACCTGCTTTCAGTACTTTTGGATGTAAACCTATGAGTGGAATTGCTGGGTCACATGGTAATTCTGTGTTTAATGAGCAGTTGTCAGACTGTTTTCCAAAGAAGCACATCATTGTACATTTCCACCAACAATGCACAAGGATTCCAATTTATCCTTACTGACATGGGTTAATTTACATTTGTTTAATAATAGCTATCCTAATGGGTGTGAAGTGGTAGCACAGTGTGTTTTTGACATGCATTTCCCTAATGACTAGTGATGCTGAACATTTTTTTTATGTGCTTATTGGCCATTTGTATATCTTTATTGGAGAAATGTCTGCTCAAGTCTTTTACTCATTTTTAAATTGGGTTTTTTTTAATTTAAAACATTACATAGCTCATGATATATCATCTTTCATACATTTGACTCAAATTGTGTTTTGAACTCCCATTTTCACCCCAAATACAGATTGCAGAATCACATCTGTTACATATTCACATTTTTACATAATGGCATATTAGTGACTGTTGTATTCTGCTACCTTTCCTATCCCCTACTATCCCCCCTCCCCTCCCCTCCCCTCCCATCTTCCCTCTCTACCTCCTCTGCTGTTGTTCAATTCTCTCCTTTTTTCCCCTCCCTCTTGCCCCTCATAACCTCTTATAATTTTATGTATCATTGAAGGTCTCCTACCATTTCCATATGCTTTCCCTTCTCTCTCCCTTTCTCTCCCCCATTCGTCTTTGTTTACTGTAGTCTTTTCCTCATGCTCTTCCTTCCTGTTCTGTTCTTAGTTGCTCTCTTTATATCAAAGCAGACATTTGGCATTTGTTTTTTAGGGCTTGGCTAGCTTCACTTAGCATAATCTGCTCTAATGCCATCCATTTCCCTGCAAATTCCATGATTTTGTCATTTTTTAGTGCTGCGTAATATTCCATGGTGTATAAATGCCACATTTTTTTTATCCATTCATCTATTGAGGGGCATCTAGGTTGGTTCCACAGTCTAGCTATTGTGAATTGTGCCGCTATAATCATTGATGCAGCCGTATCCCTATAGTGTGCTCTTTTAAGGTCCTCAGGGAATAGTCCGAGAAGGGCGATAGCTGGGTCAAATGGTGGATCCATTCCCAGCTTTCCCAGGAATCTCCATACTGCTTTCCAAATTGGCCTCACCATTTTGCAGTCCTACCAGCAGTGTACAAGTGTACCCTTTTCCCCACATCCTCGCCAGCACTTATTGTTGTTTGACTTCATAATGGCTGCCAATCTTACTGGAGTGAGATGGTATCTTAGGGTGGTTTTGATTTGCATTTCTCTGACTGCTAGCGATGGTGAGCATTTTTTCATGTACTTGTTGATTGATTGTATGTCCTCCTCTGAGAAGTGTCTGTTCAGGTCCTTGGCCCATTTGTTGATTGGGTTATTTGTTATCTTATTGTTTAATTTTTTGAGTTCTTTGTACATTCTGGATATTAGGGCTCTATCTGAGGTGTGGGGGGTAAAAATTTGTTCCCAGGATGTAGGCTCTCTATTTACCTCTTTTATTGTTTCTCTTGCTGAGAAAAAACATTTTAGTTTAAGTAAGTCCCATTTGTTTATTCTTGTTATTAACTCTTGGGCTATGGGTGTCCTATTAAGGAATTTGGAGCCCGACCCCACAATATGTAGATCGGAGCCAACTTTTTCTTCTATCAGACACAGAGTCTCTGATTTGATATCTAGCTCCTTGATCCATTTTGAGTTAATTTTTGTGGATGGCAAGAGAAAGGGATTCAATTTCATTTTGTTGCATATGGATTTCCAATTTTCCCAGCACCATTTGTTGAAGATGCTATCCTTCCTCCATTGCATGTTTTTAGCCCCTTTATCAAATATAAGATAGTTGTAACTTTGTGGATTAGTCTCTGTGTCCTCTATTCTGTACCATTGGTCCACCTGCCTGTTTTGGTACCAGTACCATGCTGTTTTTGTTACTATTGCTTTGTAGTACAGTTTGACCTCTGGTATCGCTATACCTCCAGATTCACACTTCCTGCTTAGAATTGCTTTTGCTATTCTGGGTCTTTTGTTTTTCAATATGAATTTCATGATTGCTTTGTCTATTTCTACAGGAAATACCGTTGGGATTTTGATTGGCATCGCATTAAACCTGTAGAGAACTTTTGGTAATATCGCAATTTTGATGATGTTAGTTCTGCCTATCCATGAACAGGGTACATTTTTCCATCTTCTGAGATCTTCTTCTCTCTCTCTCTTTAGGGTTCTGTAGTTTTCATTGTATAAATCTTTCACCTCTTTTGTTAGGTTGATTCCCAAGTATCTTATTTTCTTTGAGGATATTGTGAATGGAGTGGTTTTCCTTATTTCCATTTCAGAGGTTTTGTTGCTGATATACAGGAATGCATTTGATTATATGCGTGTTGACTTTATAACCTGCCACTTTGCTGAATTCATTTATTAACTCTAGCAGCTTCTTTGTAGACCCTTTTGGGTCTGTTAAGTATATTATCATGTCATCCGCAAATAGCGATAATTTAATTTCTTCTTTTCCTATTTTTTGCCTTTAATTTCTTTTGTCTGTCTAATTGCTCTGGCTAGTACTTCGAGAACTAAATTGAACAGAAGTGGTGATAGAGGGCATCCCTGTCTTGTTCCAGATTTTAGAGGGAATGCCTTCAGTTTTTCTCCGTTTAGGATGATGCTAGCCTGAGGTTTAGCATATATAGCTTTTACAATGTTGAGGTAAGTTCCTGTTATCCCTAGTTTTTCTAGTGTTTTGAACATAAAGGGATGCTGTATTTTGTCAAATGCTTTTTCTGCATCTATCGAGATGATCATATGGTTCTTGTCTTTAAGTCTATTGATGTGGTGAATAGCATTTATTGATTTCCATATATTGAACCAGCCTTGCATCCCAGGAATGAATCCTACTTGATCATGGTGCACAAGTTTTCTGATATGTTTTTGTATTCGATTCACCAGAATTTTATTGAGAATTTTTGCATCCAAGTTCATTAGAGATATTGGTCTGTAGTTTTCTTTCTTTGAAGTATCTTTGTCTGGTTTTGGGATCAAAGTGATGTTGGCCTCATAGAATGAATTTGGAAGAGCTCCTTCTTTTTCTATTTCTTGAAATAGCTTGAAAAGTATTGGTATTAATTCTTCTTTGAAGGTTTTGTAGAACTCCGCTGTATACCCATCCGGTCCAGGGCTTTTCTTGGTTGGTAGTCTTTTGATGGCTTCTTCTATTTCTTCTTTTGTTATTGGTCTGTTTAAACTGTGTGTGTCTTCCTGTCTCAATCTGGGCAAATCATATGCCTTAAGAAATTTATCGATATCTTCACTATCTTCTATTTTATTGGAATATAGGGTTTCAAAATACTTTCTAATTATCTTCTGTATTTCTGTAGTGTCTGTTGTGATATTGCCTTTTTCATCCCGTATGTTAGTAATCTGAGTTCTCTCTCTTCTTCTTTTCGTTAGCATGGCTAAGGCTTGTCTATCTTATTTATTTTTTCAAAGAACCAACTTTTAGTTTTATCAATTTTTTCAATGGGTTCTTTTGTTTCAATTTCGTTGATTTCTGCTCTAATTTTAATTATTTCTTGTCTTTTACTACATTTGCTGTTGTTTTGCTCTTCCTTTTCTAGGTTTTTGAGGTGTTGTGTGAGTTCATTTATTTGTTGTTTTTTTCTTTTTTTGAGGTAAGAACTCCAAGAAATGAATTTCCCTTTTAAAACTGCTTTCATTGTGTCCCATAGATTCCGGTATGTTGTGTCTGTATTATCATTTGACTCTAAGAATTTTTTCATCTCCTCCTTTATGTCTTCTATAACCCATTGATCATTCAATAACATATTGTTCATTTTCCATGTGATGTAGGATTTTTCCTTCCTTCTTTTATCATTGATTTCCAATTTCATTCCATTATGATCAGATATGGTGCATGGTATTATCTCCACACCTTTATATTTACTAAGAGTTGCCTTATGGCATAATATATGGTCTATCTTTGAGTAGGATCCATGTGCTGCTGACAAGAACGTGTATCCACTTGATGATGGTTGATATATTCTATATATGTCGGTTAAGTCTAGGTTATTGATTGTGCTGTTGAGTTCTATAGTTTCTTTATTCAGTTTTTGTCTAGAGGATCTGTCTAATGGCGAGAGCGGTGTGCTGAAGTCACCCATAATTATTGTGTTGTGGTCTATTTGACTCTTGAACTTGAGGAGAGTTTGTTTTATGAACGTTGCAGCTCCATTGTTTGGTGCATACAAATTGATGATTGTTATGTCTTGTTGGTGGATGGTTCCTTTTAACAGTATATAGTGTCCTTCTTTATCCTTCTTGATTAACTTAGGTTTGAAGTTGATTTTATTCGATATGAGTATGGCCACTCCTGCTTGCTTCCGAGGGCCATGTGAGTGGTATGATTTTTCCCAACCTTTTACCTTCAGCCTGTGTATGTCTTTTCCTATCATATGAGTCTCCTGAAGGCAGCATATTGTTGGATTTGTTTTTTTGATCCAGGTTACTAGCCTATGTCTCTTGATTGGTGAGTTTAGGCCATTAAAATTTAAGGTTACAATTGAGATATGATTTGTACTTCCAGTCATGCTTCTTTATTTATTTATTTTAGTTTGGCTAGTTTTACTTTTTGGTTATTTTCCTCCCCCTTTACTGAGATACCTCCTGCTGTTAGCTTTGGGCACTATTTTTCAATTCCTCTTCTTGTAGTGTTTTGCTCAAAATGCTTTGCAGAGCTGGTTTTCTTGCTGCAAATTCTTTTAGCTTTTGTTTATCGTGAAAGATTTTAATTTCATTGTCAAATTTGAAGCTCAATTTTGCTGGATACAGTATTCTTGGTTGGAATCCATTATTTTTCAGTGTTTGAAATACATTGTTCCAGGATCTTCTCGCTTTCAAAGTCTGTGATGAGAAATCGGTCGTCAACCTAATTAGTTTACCCCTGAATGTAATCTGCCTCTTTTCTCTCGTAGCTCTTAATATTCTCTCCTTGTTCTGTACGTTGGCTATCTTTATAATTATATGTCTTGGAGTTGGTCTATTATGGTTTTGAATGTTTGGGGTCCTGTAGGCTTCCAGGATTTGGCAATCCATTCCATCTTTCATCTCTGGGAAGTTTTCTAGAATTATTTCATTTAATATGCTGTCCATTCCTTTGGTTATATCTCTGTGCCTTCTTCTATCCCTATGACTCTCAAATTTGGTTTTATTATGACATCCCATATCTCTTGAAGAGATTGCTCGTGGGATTTAAGCATCTTTTCTGTGTTGACTATATTCTTTTCAAGTTGATAAACCTTGTCTTCATTATCTGATGTTCTGACTTCTACTTGATCAAGTCTATTTGTAATATTCTTGTTTGAGTTTTTAATTTGGTTTATAGTTTCCTGCAATTCTAGGATTATTGTTTGATTTTTTTAAAGATCTCTATCTCCTGGTAGAGCTCGTTCTTTGCCATTTGAATTTGTTTGTTTAATTCATTTTCAAAATATACTTTTATTTCTTGGACTTGCTGTCTCATGTCTTCTCTAATATTCCTTTCCATTTGAGTTAGGTATGCCTTGAGTTCTTTCCCTATCCCTGTTTCTGATGTTTCTATGTCCTCCTGTAGAATTGAGTTGTCTTGCAATGTTTGTAATCCTTTTTTCCCTTGTTTTCTCATGTTGTCCACATTACTTTCCAGCTCTATTTGATTGTCGTATTTCTGCTCTCTTCTATAGATTTGTTTTGTTTCTGTATTACTCTGATGTCTCTCCTTTATGTTGTTAAACTATGCCTGCTAACGTGGATTCCGCTGGGAAGGAATTCCGATGTCCGAGCTCCAGTGACGACACTACTCTGCTATGACGGGCCCCAGTCTCCTTGCCAGGGTGTCCTAATGTGGGGGTGTGACTGGACTGTCTCTGTTTGGTTTCAGCTCCCGGTCGCGGCAGGCGAGCGGTCTCCAGCCGCCCAGTAACACAGGCCGCGGGCAGGTGATCAGTCGCCAGCGGGCGGGCGTTGGGTTGTTTGTTTTCATGTGTTATTTTATAAATTAAAAGAATAAATCACAATGTCTCTTATGCATCATTTTTAAAAACACTTATCTGATTGTATCCATTCCCTGCTCCTATCTCCAACTGCCTCTGGGATGCATTTCAATCTACCTGACCACAGATGGGACCATCTTCCTCTCCAGCCTCCTATATGGCTCCTCCTCCTCACCTTTGATGCTGCAGCCATTCTTCTGGGTGCTCCGAGACTTTATATAGACACTATACCTTTGCCATGCTTGTGCCAAGAATAACTTCTGTCTTCTCTCCCACAGCCCTTCTTCATGTGTCCCCCATTCTAATCACCCTTGAAATGCAGCTCAGGATCATTTGTTCAAATAAACCTTTTGCTATTGTTTGAATATATCCCATACCAAATTCATGTTGAAATGTAATCTCTATTGTGGTGGTATTAAGCGATGAGGCCTTTGGAGGAGTGATTTAGGATTAGTGCCTTATTAAAGAGCTGGAAGGAACTAGCTCCTTTTGTCCTTCCATCCCTTGGACAGTGTGACGACACCACCTTGAAGCAGAGGGCAGCCCTCACCAAACACAGACCCTGCTGGCACCTTGATCTTGGACTTCCCTGCCTTCAGCACTATAAGAAATCTATTTCTATTGCTTATTAATTGCTTAGCCTCAGGTGTTTTGGTATAGCAGCACAAGTGGACCAAAACACCTTCTGAACCCTCAGGCTAGGCTCTTAATTATTCATAGGCCACATACTTTGGGTGCCTCTGACATTTGTTCGCTCTTCAAGAACAGGGGGTGGGCCTTTGTCATTTGCATACACTCAATGTCTAGCATATAGAGCTCAATATTGCTTCGCAGAACTGAACTCTTGATTTATATTAACTCCCGAACTGCTTTCCAATGAGACTTGGTGGGGTTTTTTTTTTTTTTTTTCTATCAGTAATGCATGGCAGCACCTGTTTCATTGAACCCTTGTCTGAACTGGGAATTATATAATATTTGTTGTTTCAATTTGCATGCTTTTAATTACTAGTGAGGTTGAGTCATTTCCCCATATGTTCTTTAATTGGTTGTTTCTCCTCTTCTGTAAATCATCTGTTCATTTCTTTTGTTCAGTTATCTATTAGAGGCACAGTGTTTTCCTCATTGATTTGTAAGAACATCTCAAAACTAGGCTATTAACCCTTTAGCTATTATATTCTATTATATCTGCTAAAATAAATACTCACCTTTATTCTTTGCCTTTTAATTTTGATTTTTAATGTAAAAGATTTGAGCAGCTTTATGCTCTCGAATCTTATATACAAAGTTTACCAATTTGCCTTCTTATATTTATGGACTTGAGCATTCTATAATGGCTTTCCATAGTATTACTTTCAATAATATTTGATAAGGATAATCACATTAAAGGGATCCAATTGCTTTATGAATCACTGGTTGGAAATTTTAAGCGTGATTATATTCATAGAAATCATTAAATTTAAAAAAAAGAAAAGAAAAAAACCTAAGGGAGGAGTCATTGAATTTGTATTTTAAATTAAGATTTCTTTAGGACTTCCTTAGCTATTAGAGAGAAAGAACAAAGCCCTAAATTTTAAAGAGATCTAAATTGCAAAACAGTAGTCAGCCTTAGAGGATAAGAAGGTTTAGAGAAGAGTTTGCCAATAATCTGCCCTCAGAGTAGTTTGTTCATGAATGAGTTTTTGTCTGGTCCAAGTCTTAGGCAGTAATGGATTTTAAATTTGGATCAGTCATCAATGTTAATAAACAGGCTTCGATGTAACTCAGTGGCAAAGCATCTGCCTTGCATTCGCAAAGCCCTGGGTTGGACCATGTGACAATTAGGACGTAAGATGCAAGATACTAACTGCATCTTTAGACTGTTTCACTGGGTCATTTCACCATCCACTTCTTCCCTTCCACTGCCCCCCCAAAAAGCCAAGGAACCTCAATCACAAATCTGACCACAATGGGCCTGATTTTTGGTGGCAATAGCTGATTGGCTTTGAGTATCTGCTACCTTCTAATGGCCGTGCCTCTCCAGTTCCCCGCCATCCTCACCTTTCTTTAAGGTCCACCATCACTGAGGCTGGACTCAGTGGTCACTTACCATCTTAACATTTCACTCATTTCACAGGCTTCTGTGAGCATTTGCGTTTTGGTTTAGGACATCAGGTCAGGTTGCTGAAATGTTCTGAATAATCTCACCAATCATGGGGCTATAGGGATTAAATTTAAATCCAGTGGTTTTTGTTGTTGTTGTTGTTGTTTGTTTTTCTCTGAACTGGGTTCAGTTCGCTTGTGTGTTTTGATTTGTCCATTTCCAGAAGTGGAAACTACTGTCTGCTTGCACCTCTGCCCATCGCCTCCCTCTCTTCCCTGCTCCCTGGGTTCCAATCTAATGAATCTGATTTACCTTGACTTCAATTCCAAAATTCTATAACTAAAACACAGCTACAGAAGTGGATGGTGAAATGACCCATTGTAACAGCCTAAAGATGCAGTGGGTATCTTTCTTCTTACATCCTAATAGCCACAGGTAATAATGGTAAACCAACAGGGGCAGACTGTCAATTTCTTTGGATAGCAGGAAAGTTTTGAGTTTCAAAAATCAAGAGATAAAGAAGAAAAAAAAATAGTCCGAAGATTGGTCAGATGTTTATGACCAAAGAAAATGAAAAGGATAATTGCTAAATATTCAGAACTTTAGAAAACAAAAATTGGTTGTGGAAGAAAAAAATGTCTTTTCAAGGCATTAATGGTACAATTTTGAGCAGAAAAAAAACCCCATATGAAATGCCACGCTGAAGGGTTCTGACAGGAGAGGCTGAATTTGGAATCCTGAGCAGCTGCATCTTGCTGAGCGAGGATATGGTCAAAATGGGCCCTCTGCAAACCCTGGCTTTGCACCTGCAATGGCTCAGCTGGTTCCTGTCACAGCCTGCCTCGAAGGTGCTGTGGCATAGGTGGGGTGAGGCCTCAGAAAATGATATCCCACGTCCACAGCTGTGGCACCCGAGCACTTGGACCTAAAGGAGAACCAGGGTCTTTCTGATCTTCTCCTGCCCCCCTGTTTCTTGTCCCTCTTTCCCTCCTGGAGGGCAGGAAGAGGACTTTCTCTGCAGTTCTCCTATCTACCTAGAGGCCAGATCCTCCAGAGGATTAACTTACAAGAAGATTAGATTTGATGCCACACCTGGAAACCAGATGAACTTCGTTTCAGGATTTTTTTTTTTTTTTGTACAGGGATTGAACTCAGGGGCGCTTAATCACTGAATCACATCCCCAGCCCTGTTTTGTATTTTATGTAGAGACAGGGTCTCACTGAATTGCTTAGGGCCTTGCTAAATTGCTGAGGCTGGCTTTGAATTTGCAATTCTCCTGCCTCAGCCTCTGGAGCCATTGGGATTACAGGTGTGCATCACTGTGCCCAGCCTGACCCGCTCTTCATGCCCATTCATCTCCCTACAAAATCACTTACTCTTCTTCTAAAGTGCCCTTATCCCTCTAGTCCCTCTTCCCTTTGAAGAAGAGTATATAAGTGCTAAACCTGACTTGGTTACTGGGTACTAACTATGCTGTGATGGTCTCATGCGTGTAATGAAGCTATATGCTTTTTTTCTTGCTAATCTATTTATTTCAGTAGACTAAATTTTTGAACCTTCAGAGGGTAAAGGGAAGTTCCCTTTGCTCCTAAAGTGGTTATCGCCAATTGGGTCACATCCTGGCTCTATCATCTTTGGTGCAATCTTTTTTATTTTTATTTTTGGTACTGGAGATTGAACCCAGGGGCACTTAACCACTGAGCCACATTGTCAGCCCTTTTTTTTTTTTTTTGTATTTAGAGACAGGGTCTCAGTGAGTCGCTTAGGGCCTCACTGAGTTGCTGAGGCTGGCTTTGAACCCACGATCCTCCTGTCTCAGCCTCCAGATCCACTGGGATCACAGATGGGCACCACTGCCCTCAGTCTTTGGTGCAATCTTAACTGTAGGACAAGATATGTGGTTTCTTAAAGCATCTATAAAATAGAGAGAGGGATGAAGCCCTCATACGGAATTTTGGAGAAGATTCATAGCAGAAACCCACGTAGAAGCGCTGAGTGCATGTCTGGCCTTTGGCAAGGGCTCTGTAACTATTCCCTCTCCTTGATATCATCACAATCGCTCCTGTCACAAACAAGACTGTCCTGAGTAATTGTGTTGCTGTCAAGGTGACTTCCAATGATGAAAAATACAAGAATGCTGCAGAAACAAATTCTCAAGGTCAAAGTCACTATGCAGAGAGCCTAATGGTGGCAGGTAAGGCAGGGAAACAGAAGGCGGCCACTGTGAGTCCACAGATGCACTCATATTCAGACACAAAAGTTATTATCAAGAAGTCTTAGGTTTCTGCTAGTGATTTTAGTAGGGCCTTGAGGACTACCCAGGTTTCATTTAAATTTGGAAATGACATGCAGCTTAGGGTTTTCTGATCAACATTCTACCTACGATGGTTTATGCTGATGACATTTCCTGGGCTTCTCAAGGCTAGTGAAACTAGGCCTCAAGGGACAGGGTAGCTTCCGTTTGGAGCTTTTAAGCTCACACTGTTTAGTCTATGTTTTCAGCTGTAAATATCCCTCTTCCAGACAATTTGTGCTAAATTATATTTCCATATTTTGATTTCTTTCTTTTCTTCATAGTAACTAGTTAAATCAAAAATATCTGTACAAATGCTTCAGTTTTATTATCTGGCTCTTTTCTATCATATTTCATAAAGCTTGTGGTCTATTCTATGAGTAGGAACATTTGTCACACAAATGTGTAATAAAATCACCTATATTTTGTTCTCTAAGTACTGTGTAGGTCCTAAACAGGTAGATCTTCACTGACTGATTGATAGCTGGCGGGGAGTGGAGGGAGGGACCCACAAATGCAATAATTCTTTAATGGGGAAAAAAAAGAATAAGGGAACTAAGCATCACCCTGAAATTGAGGCCTATCCTCTAAATTCTGCTTATAAGTAGCCTGAAGCAGATCATTAAACACCACATTTTAGAAGTACTAAGGCATATTGAAAGTGCTTGATTCTTGACAATCCGAAGGTCATGAGCAAGCAGGTGTTCCTACCTAGCCAAGGATGCTGTTATTCTCTTAGAGAACAATCTCTGAAATGACTCCAGGTTTCAGAGTTCAGAGCTCAAAGCTCACTGGTATATTCTGAGGCTTTGAGCATGAGAGATGTGAAGGTCACTAGTTTGGGAATGGGTGGCAGAGATGGGTCTGCACCCTTTAATTAACAGGTGAACATGAGACAAAACATGAGACCTAGGACTCCGAAATGAGGCATTCTTCTTCCTTTGCAACACCTGTGAATAGGTCAAGAAATAGACTTGAAGCTCCTCCTAGATGTAGCATCGTGTGGAGCAAGGTTTATAAGAGTATGGACACCCCTCTTGTCCCAAGGGGACATGGAATGGAAAGGCAAACAAAAACAAAACAAAAGGCACAGATCGGTCATGGGTGCACCTACTATAATTGTGGCTGGGGTTTTAGATTATGAGTTTAAGGTTGCACATTTGCATATGTCCAATCTCCTGCCCCCTCTCCTCCAAGTAGACCCCAGGGAGCTGGAGCTTCCAGTCAGTGGTCTTTTGAAATCCTGTCACAGAAGTCTTCTAGGCTGAGTGAACTTAGCTCCTTTAGAGATAAAAGACAGTCTCACTCCTCTTCCCTGTGGCTAGTGATGTTTACACTGAATTCTTTATTTGATTCCTTTTGTTTCAAAAAGTCTTCTGGTTGCTAGAAAAGACCGATGTCGACCAAATCTGGTCTAAAAAATTCTTCCTTCTTCCTGGCACCTCTGACCATCACATGATTGTCTTTAATCAAGAGCCTGTCTCTTTGTTTATGGCATATGCAATAAGACTTGAGATCATTTACAGAATCAGAGAACTGTAGACTGGGAAAATCTCTTAGAATTGGAAAATTCTGACGCCATGCTGACAGAGTCCTGCTCATCTCATGACTAGTCTTTGGCTAAATGACTTTACTGCCTCTCCCAGGAGGCTCTTAGTTTTGCCTAGAGAATGAATCCCAAACCCTTTAGCCTAGTGCAATGTTGTCTGTATACCTTCCTGCCCTCAGGTCTTTCAATTTACTGTAGGACATCTCCTACCCCCCAATCAAGAGGATGGCCACTGTCAATCAAGGGTGTCCATCTCCTCAAGGCCACCAAGGCTCTGCATGCCATACCTTCTTTCATTCTCTATCTATAAATCTCCTACGCACTCCTCAAGGCCCAAGGGTTGATCCTCTGGGATGTCCTATCCAACTTCCTCCTTTCCTAGAGCCCATAACTTTGTGTATGATATTTTCTAAAACTTAATACACTATTATGACTGTGTATCCATGTCTCCGGCTGGTTTATGTTCTTCCCTTGATCCTGAACTACAACTTATTCACTCAGCATTCATTCTCTCCAGCATTTATTCCAGTCCTAGAGCAGAGTAGAGACCCATAAATGACTCCTGAATTGAACGGAAAGGGATTGTAAGTTTAGAAATATCAGGTCGTTTATAACTTCCTATTTGAGGAGTTAGAACCTCACTCTGTAGGTGGTTTGGAAGGTCAGAATCATATCTAATACTGTTGGTTAGGGGTTCAGAGAATCCAGAGACCAGCCATCTTGAGATCATGGGTAACTGGATAAGAGTCAGGTAATTGGATCAGCCCCAATTCCTGGGTGACAGAGGCTTTCTGCTGAATGCTGCCTCACTGACAAGTAATAGAGACCCCAGAATTATGACACAATTTTTAATATGCTCAGCTTTCTAATCTTTGTTGTCGCTCCACATTCTTAATATTTGCCATCAATCCTTAATGAGGTTCTACATCTTCATTTTGTGGGCTATATTTCTGTTAATTCATCACTTCAGTCCCATGAGAAATGTGTTTCAGCAGGACATGGATAAATTATTGTAAAGCATATTTATTTAGCACAATCTAATTATTGCAACATTCTGTAAAGGCAAATGAATAAATCACAATTGAGAAGTAATGAGGTAGAATTGTGGCACATGTATTTATGGTGAGCATGGGTGGGAAAGGCACCTATATGCTACATATATGTATGTTGTAGTCCTTAAGACACATTCTCCTGACCCGGTTTAGGATTCCAGGTAAGATATATTGGCAATGACAGTTTGACCTGTACTGTCCCATACAGTGACTCTTAAGGTGCCATGTGACTCGTAAGCATTTAAAACATGATAAGTCCACATTCAGATGTGTGAGAGTGTAATATACACAGAAGACTCGAACAACTTATTTTTTATTAATGTAAAATGTCTCCTTATTTGGAAATCAGTTTTGATGTTTCTTAAAATGGTATGTGTAGAATTAACAGGTACTTAGCAATTTCATTCCTAGGCAAAAAATTCTTATGTGAATGTTCAGAGCAGTTTGATTTATGCATAGTTGTCAAAGAGTGGAACAACTCACCTGTCCATTAACTGGTAAGTAAATAAATGTGGTATATCCATGCAATGGAATATTATTCAGCAATAGAAAGGTTCAAAGGAATGAATGATGTGTACTAGAACATGAGTAAATAACAAAAACATTTGCTAAATGAAAGAAGTTAGACATAAATGACCACATGTTTTATGCTTACCTTTACATCTATGAAGACAAAAAAAATATGTTGGGATGGGAACTGAGCACTGCTGCAAGTATATTGAAGGCTTCTTTTTGGGGCAAAAGGAATAGTTTAAAAATTATATTGTGGTGATAGCTGTATAACTATGTAAATTTATTAAAAATCATTGAATTTTAAAACAAAAGTGAGTAAATCTTATGGTATATAATTTATGTTCAACATCAGAAATAAATGTAAATATAATTTTAAAGCACTTATTATTCCATTAAAATGTAATAATTCTTAATATAACATTAATGATTTGATATTTACATTGTTTACATGCTGAAATATTATTTTGAATATACCAGTTTAAATAAAATGCATTATTAAAATTAATTTTACCCATTTACTTTTTTAATGTGGCTACTAGAGAATTTCTAAATTTATATGCAGCTTATGTAATATTTCTATTGGACAGCATTGCTTTGGAAGGTCCCATGATATCAACTAAGTAGTCCCCATACCTCCATTTAATTTTAGAGAATGTCCTTCCCCTCTGCTTGGCTCATGACCAACCTCATATAATATCAGAGCTTGCATCCTTAAAAAGACTCTAAAAGAGGGGAAAACAGCCCAGATTGCCACCATTTTGTACCCTGACTATATACAACAGTACCCTGGTGATTAGTAGAGGGACGTTGGGCTGGATGTGGAGGAAAGTGCTGGCCCTTTGCCAGTGGAGGCACAGGAGCATAAGGGGAACCAAGTTTAATTTCAGTAGGCCATCCATCATGTCTGAAAACAGATCACACTCATGGTACATCCAAATGTCCACACAGTCTATTTATCTCCCAATGCCAGTACTCTCTGCTAAAATAAGTTAATATAAGCTGCTCAAAGTGTCTATGAGGATCTAAGTTTAAATGGAACTTACTTATTGAGACAAGATTGAGTTTTATTTTTAACAATAATATCCTACAGCATGTTTAGTACATAATGTTAGTTGCCTAGAGGGGAGGAACAGGGTTCTTATCACATTCTCTCCTTGACTAGATCAGAGGTTCTCAGCCCTGACTCTCGTGAAAACTACATGGGGCACAGCAGGGAGAGGGGCTTTAAAGTATGTAGATGCCTGCATCCTGTTCTGAGATATTTGACTTAACTAGTTTGGGTAAAAAGTATTTTGAAAGGTTTTCAAAAAGAGTCTAATGAGAATCAACAAGGGCCTTGCTCAGCAAGTACTTAATGATGGACTTTGCATTAGTAGAAAGTGGAGGAGGAGGAGGAGATGGAAGAGGGGCAACCTCCAAATCCCACAGGCCAAACACCCTTCACAGTCCTCCCCACAAGCCAGGGCCAGACACCCCTTGCTCTCCCTGCGGTTACCCAGCTTCTGCAGGACCAGGAGGGATGTAGCCTGGGCTCGCGAGACAGCTTCTTCTGCATTAGACAAGAGAGTTACTATTAAGGTCTTTCTTTGTCTAGGTTCAAACCTGCCAGTCTCTAACGTCCACTTATGGAGCATGATCCTGCCATCTGGACAACACTGAGTCAGTCTATCCTGTAGACCACACAAAAGTTTTCCCACTATTTGAAAATAACTATCAAGACTTCTTACCTCTCTCTTTTATACCCTAAACATCCCTTGTCTCTTGATTGGTTCACTGCATGGCCCCTTTCCTAGCCCTGTAACCATCTCTCAGTACTAGTTTGACAATTTCCCCTTTAAAATGTGAAGGCTCCAAATGCTCATCTTCCAGATGGTGTCTGCCCAGGGCCAGTACAGCAGGACAATTACATTCCTTGATAAGGCCATTACAGCCCTTGTAATGTAACCACCGCACTGCATTGGCTCAAGAGCAGAACAATTGGAAAGAGGAGAGGGAAGAAGGGGGGAAAAATGGAAAGCTAGATTCCCGAAATTTCTCATCTATAAACTTTAAGCATTTGAGTATAGCACTTCACAAAATACTCATCCAAGTGAATATGGACCCAATTTACTAGAATGGAGAGTCTGTCAGCACAGAATGGAATTCTCATTGTTTCAACTTATTTCTTAACTATTAGTCTTCCACCAAGTGTTTCAGTGACCAAAGTTTGGGGATAATAGCAAAATACTCAACAAAGGGCTGCAGCAGATCTAGAAAGGTAAGCTCTATCCTGGGTAGGGCATATTCTGTTTGGGAAATGACTTAGCTCCCCAAAATAAGCTAAGATCAAAAGTAAATCCCTTCCTCCATTTGTATAGGCCATTCTCATCCAAGCTGAGAATTCTCATCCGGGCCTTACATGGCTTTGCTCACAAAAACATGGCCTCCCAAAGCTCAGTGGCCATGTTGGACTCCTCTCTGTTGGCACAGGGCCCAGATTCTTATCCAGCTTAATTACCCACATTGCTCTCCGAAGAATTCATTCTCAAATTCAACTGATGTATGTTGAATACTCATCGTCTGCGCTAGGTACCTACATAGGGTGCCTTTACATATGGTTAATACATAAACATTTTTAATTTGTTGCAGTGGGGTAACTTGGATTGCGTAATGAAAAGGAAACACCTCTTCAGAAAGGTTCACTGGACTCCAGGGGGATGGAAGGTTGGTATAAGGAATTAGGAGAGGATCGGGGAGGTATTAGAAAAACTCAGGAAGAGTGATTCTGCTCTTGAAGATCGTCATTGAGAAGCACCATTTTCTAAACCTGAACGTCCCTTCCACAGTGACTTTGCTCATGTGGGTTATACCTGCACCTGAAATGAGCACACCTCTATAGATTGACAGGGTAGAGGCTGAAAGACAAATCAGGTGGAGGGAGAAAAAATTATGATTTTTGTGACATACAAATAGCTTCTTTCTGATGTGGGCAGCCACCTTCCTCAAACTTCCTGCCATTGTCCTTCTGCACCCAGCAAGTACGCTATTCCAACTTGGACTCTCAAAGGCCATCTCAAGGAAGGACAGACACTTTCTTTACCTGTCTAGTCTACCTGAACTATCAAAACAAAAACAAAATCAAATCAACAGCAGAGCAGACATTGCCAAATGGGTCTTTCAACAAAAATGCCTGAGCCCTGTGCCTGAAACAGAGGATCTTTACTATCATCTCCTGTCCCGAATAAGGGAAGAGACTCTGCTTCCTAGCTCTGCTGAGACCATGTGGCCACATGCCCATCTCCTAGAAGGCTTCTTGTCTCTAGTGTGGTCATTTGGAGGAGATGCCTCACAATGGGTTAGTCAGCCTGTCCTTCCATCTCGCTCTCTGTTTTCTCCCCTTCCCTTTTAGGAAATCAATGAAGGCAATGGAAAGCTTTCATATTTGCAGAGTCCTAGAATGGTAGAACCACTGAGAACATTATGAGGTGAGGCCTCAGAATCGCTAGTGTGAGTCAGAGACCGTCTGAGCCACTCTTACCAATTTGGGGTTGTTGCTTTAATCTTTGGTGTGTTTGCAGGGCCATAACTTGGTGGTGGTACGGTTGCCTCAGATAAAGACATAACAGCCTCGTGATCCATCAACCAAAACCAAATCCATATCAAATTTCCCAGCAACTTGATGGGGGATGGTAAGCTATGATGGACCAGGTAATGACTGGCCAGCAGGAATCTTGCTGGGCCCTGAGCTGCTGCATATCTTTGATCTTCTTTCCATCTTAGGCTAAATTAGTGTTTTCCAAACTGGACTGCCATGGGAACCACCTGGGAGCTTAAAAGTAAAGGCTGATGCCTGTGCCTTATCCTCAAGAATGTGACTAATTAGCCTGCATGGATCTGAGCTTTGAAATTAAAAAACAACAACAACAACTACAAAAAGAAACCTCCAGGAAATTCTGATATGCAGATAAGTTTGGGAACCACTGGAATGAACTGTTAGCATTGTTTTTAGAAGAGATCCAGAAACTTCACAGTTTGACGGTTTGACCAGTTACAAACTTTGACCACAGCAGCTGACCAAGGGGCTCCTTGAAAAGCTTGTTGGCCCCACTGGGAGAGGTTTTAACAAAGGGTCCAGTTCTATTCTAACAGGAATACCATTTCTATGAGACTATTCTGCCTGCGTGATGGGTGCAAGGTAAACCCTCAGAAGCATTCTGTTCTTTCATGAAGGAGAGGGCCTTTGTCTGCCTTCAACCCTAGCCTTCATGGATCTTCCCAAAGAGGCAGGAGCTAACCTTTCCCTGAAACCACAGGCTTGTAGGCCAGTTGTAAGTAGAAGCATTTCCCAGAATACCTTTGAAGAGTAAGAGTACAGCCAATGACTTGAGGCTATTTTCAGAAAGAAATAGAAAATTGTAGTAATGACAGTAGTAATAAACACACCTTCCCTTTATTGGCCAGTTACTTCTTGCCAGAACAGAGCTGGATAAGGGACTGCTGTTCAGCACAGTTCTAGATGACAATGTGAACAGAACCCCCTGGGGTCGTGGACAGTTATGACAAATGATCTAATATATTCTCATTTAATACTTTCACAAATCTAAGAGAGGAAAATTACTATACTTGTTTTTGCAGATGAAAAGACTTAGGCAAAGAACCAAATCCAAGTACACAAAGACCCTTTGCAGCAGAACTGAGTTTGAATCTCGGCCTTACTCTAGTATACAGTTCCCTGCTGGTGAGCATCAAGGGCACTAAAGGGCAGGAAGATAAATAGGAATCTAACCTAGAACCCCGCTTCACTCTTTAACAAGCTTTAGAGAAGGGTACAGTTGGGAAGAGTGTCAAGGGCAACAGAAGGCAAAAAGAAAGCTGGAGTGTTAGAAACCAGGTATGAAGCAGATGGATTTATAGAAAACTGATGTCTGACAGCCACTAAATAGAGCCTGAGCAAATGGAAAGAGCTCTTGGGATCTACTTCTTAGATTATTCATTGGAGATTCTTCAAGACAGTGGTTAACCTCTCCTAATCGCTAGCCCCTGAGCTTGGCTCCTCCAGTGAGAAAAATCGGTAAGACAAAGCAGCTAGCCTGGCCTCACCCCACCAACACCGCACGGCCGTAACTTAATAGCACTTTGCAAAACCGATATTGTTATTCTCAACATAAACTCTGTTTTACTCTTAAAAGGATTTTATTACCTCTCAAATATGTGTTCAATGTTGGTGCGATTAAATTAGAGCAGTTAAAAAGAGGGAGGAGGAAAACAAGAAGATAAAAGAAAAAATCTATGAGCAGGTGTGGGGGACCACCGTTAACACAGAGCTTCACGTTGCAGAACCCAATCAGCTTTTATTGCCTTGAGTGATTCTTCCAGTGTGGTTATAAAGTGTTGTTTGGCATTGCTCTTAATGGTAACTTAAACCTGGTTGAGCTACATGCCTACAGACAGGAAAGCCAGGCCGGCAAAGCAGGTGAAGACTGGAGCCAGGGCCACCCTGCATGGCCACCCTGCTTGGATCACTAGTATCCAATTTATTCCTACATGATGGTAATGGCCACTTACTGTGGCCAAATGTTCATCAGTCATTAAAAAACATCCAGATGCTCTGCTCAGTCACACTGTGCGTAATCTGTATATCTTAGAGCTATACATAGAGTTTTCCAGAGCTTCACAATAGAGTTTTCCAGAGCTTTAAAGAAGGGCTGCTAGCTTGTCTGCATTTAGACACCAACAATAGTAGCAAAATCAATTTTCTGTATCCACATATAAGAAATAAGACACCTTGAGTGTATTCACTCAGATCTGCACGGAACTTTGATGATACTTGGGGGCAAGGAATTCCAAATAAACTAAACATGTTGTTAAAAAGTAAACTCTTGAAAAGTTCAAGGAACCAAGGCAAGAATTCAGAGAAACAAGTTGTTGCATATGTTGTTGGTAGGAATGTAAACAGATAATTTCTGGAGGAAAATTTGGCAAGACGCTTACCCTTAAAATTTGGCATAAATCTTAACCCCAGCAATGCAAATCAAAATTTGTTTATTGGAAATGATCATAGAAGTGGGTAAAAATTTAGGTTCCAGAATATTCTTTAAAAATATTGATTCTAAAATAAAAATAACCAATAAAAGGCATAAAAAGGACTGTGGTTAAATGAAGTGATTCATGCATACAATGAGAATAGGAGATGAAGCTGAAAAAGAGCAATGAATGACCCAGAATCCCAACATGATATATTTCTATATAATAAAAAAGCCACAAAGCAGAATTGCAGAATGATATATACACCATGTATGTAAATATATACAAAAAAAAAGCCTGAAAGGATATGTACCAAAATGTTAAATGTGGAAATCTTTAAGTCATAAGCTATGAATAATTTTTCTGGTTATCATTAATTTCTCAATGTTCTATAATAAATGTTACTTTTATTAAACTAAATTATATGTGATTTTTTCCCTAAGGTTCAAAAAACAGGGTACTTTATGTAAATGAAGAATTCATAGGGCAAGTTTGGTCTTTAAGAAAACCAGCCAGTCTAGGTGACCAAACACAACAGAATCCAGATAACACTTCTTGGTTGTCTTACCGGGTTTCTGTATTTTCACGATATTAAAGACTCGATAAATATTCCAGATATCCCTGTTAACAGATTACTTATCCTTGCTTATTTATACAGTAAGATCACATGACGAAGCCCTAGAAAGACTGGCTTTTTCAAGAGTCGACAAGAAGGATCTGCTGATGTTTTACATCTTATTCCAGTTCCTCATCAATGGCCAGGGACCTGGTTCATGCTCTTCTCCACACACCCAGCACCTTTCCTGTGAGTCAACATGGCTTTCAGTTCATCCACTCTAATTCCCGCAGGATTGATATTTGAAAGACCTTAACCCCCACAGATGTCTTTGGACAGAAGTTTCACAATCACATGGTACCATGAACTTACTGCCACACTTGGAAAAGTTCTGGAAACTTTGCCTGCTTCTACCTTAGAGGGTATTATTGCACAGACTCATGGAAACTGTTCCCAGGGCAAGTCCAGCCAGGTTTGTACTTTGCAAAAGAAGTGGAAAAGATGAAGCAATTATCTGGAGAGTTCAGATAAAATGTCAGCTTTCCTTTGAATCCCCTTTTGAGTCTAAATCCCATTCCATTTCCAAGAAAGCATTCTCCCTGATTCATTCTGCTACATTTTCTCAATTCTGGGTTTACTTTCAGAGATGGCTGAGCTTATTAGCATTAAATACTGGGCTTGGGGATGTGTGCACCTCGTGCCATCTCTTGGAGGAATATTTTACCATGAAAAATGGGCTTTAATAACAGAACGTTGAGAAAGATGACACAGAGATGATTTACCAACGTATATATTGTGACATATTAAATTGCAGACAGTTTGAGTGAGACTGGGTCTTAAATGAAACATCCAATATCTGTACCAGCACACGGCCAAAGTAACTGCAGAAAAACAAAAACCCAGAAACATCCATATGTCATCGGGAGCAGCGGGGCCCAAGCCAAGTCCTCCCTGTAGCCCCCGGCCCTCCTTAGAAATGGCTCTGCAGTGGGTTTATGCCTAGCTGGGAGCACTGAACTGAAAAAGTCGTTAATTAATGAAAAACTTAAAATTCAGCAATGAAATTACCTTTCGCAGTGACTGACAAAGGCAGTATAAATAATTCAGTCTCTCTCACAGTTGATTGAACAGAGTGCCTTTCCTCTTTTGTCAACAGCATAGAGACATTTTTTCCCCCCAACTGCCACATTTTGTAGCAGCTACAAGTGTCACTGCTTAAGTTCGGCCAGGGGAATAAGATGGGGCAAAGAAAATCTGATCGCAAATGGGTTTCAGTATGGAATTCAGATGCACAGTGTATTTTCCAGGGGGCAACTCAAAGGGTGGGATGAGAGGGTTTTCAAATGGTGGACTCCTCAGTGGTCCCTGGACATGCCACAGCCTCTTCAGGAGGGGAAGAGCCTGTTTACAAAAGTCCTTACCCTCATTGTCCTGCTTTATGTGCCCACTGATCCCACAGCTTCTGAGAGAAGGAGGAATAGGAAATGTGGGTGGTTGGGGCCACTGACTAGGAGAGATGGTGAGAGAAGGGAGAGAGCTAACTTGAATTTGAGGGACACACTTCTTCCTTTCTGGGTCCTGTTTTTTTCCCTGTAAAATTGATATATTCTCTCCATGGGACTGGGTGGCCTAAGCAACTGCTTGGCGGTGGCCCTGGGCAATGATAACTCTTCAAACTGACCCTTGCCTGAGCTGTATGGCAGGGCCCAACAGAGAATCCTCCAAAGTTAGGCTGGTTTCCTCCACTTCTCACTACTGTGAGTCTCTAGCCAGGGCTCTCTGCAAAAACCCTCTTTATACCTAAGAAAGAAGGCCAGAGACTGTGTACCCAGAGGACTTCTAAACACATTGCCCATGGCAAGCCCTCTGGACACAGATTGTTAATTTGAATCTGCATGTGGAGTAAATGACTTGGATTTCACGCAGAATGCAAGGCTCCTCATCCTGCTTCATTGAAGGTTTTCCCTCTTGATAATCAAACAGCCTGGCCTTCTAGAACTACAGCAGTGGCAGCAGTGATGGACTCTTAGGGAGCCCTTTCAGTACCCATCTAGGTCCTTACATAGATGAAGTCACTTGGTCCCATCTCTATAACTTATTATCTGCACTACTTAGAGAAATCACTTAGCTTCCCTTTCTTTTCCAAAATGAGATTGAGATACACTGTCTCCTTTTATAGATGAGGACATAGAGATGCAAGAAAGCCGACTGGGTCCTTAGCCATCACTGAAACCAACCAGGAGCACAAAAGGACTCAGGGGGCAGCACTGATTCCACTACTGAGCACTAACTCAGCAAGTGGTGATGCCCAGACTGTGGGGGACTTCAGGGAACACCCTAGTAGGATAAGAAATGACCCCAGCTCTAAAGGAAACTCCTAGTTAATTGGAGTTTAAACTCCTAACACCGTTGAAACAATTAGCCAATCTCCTTAACCACAGAGACTCTGAGTAGAGTTTATCCTTCATTCCTAGGGGAGGCTGCTTGGGATTATTCATTTCTCATTAGTGTCTCTGGGGCATGCTAAGAGCTGCACAATTAAACTCTTTATATCAAGGAAACAACTACTAAAACCTAGGATTCTAACAGATTTCTACAGAGAGGAAGACAAACAACTAATTGTGATCAATTCTCAAGATACCGAGGAGACACTAGGCCTCAAAGCTGATGTTTTAGGAAAAGAGCTGATATATGCCTACGCAGTCATCTGTACATAAGAAACTGGCTTAACTCTTAGGACCTCTTCTCCGAGGGAACCTGACAAGTTTGCTCAGTTCAGACTGTCTGTGCAAGCCTGAAAATTCTGGAGGTATTGTGTGTGGAGGGAAACACTAGAACAGAGAGTATTTGTAGACTCTCAGGTCACCTAGTGCAAACCAGTGGGTCTCCTACTGGGGTGGGTACAGTCTCAGTAGGAGTGAGCTCAGGGGCTAAGCACTTGGAGAGATCTCTTCCCCAGAACTTGGTAAAATCTGAGTCTAGAGACAGGGTCCTCAGCACCTCGGACAGGCAGGGTACAGTCTCTTCATGGTCTCTACGGTAAAGCTACTGGTCAGTAGTGATGTTGACAGGAACAGAGATCCTGGCAGAGGGCATCCTGCACAGAGAGCAGATGGCGGACATTTTATCCAGTGAGGGCTCATCTGCAGAGAAAAACTTGTGTTTACCTATTTCTGAAAGAGAAATCAGATACTGTTCTCTTAGCAGCCTTTTGAACTAGAAACAGGAAGCATAAAATCTTTTCAAATAATTTTAACAGAATAATACAATCTGTTTATACAATGGATAATCCCAGAGCAGAGACTCAGGGAGCAGGGAAGGAGAAAAAAGAGTGGGAAGAAGAGTTTAGAAAGGAAGAAAAATTTAAAAAATGAAGCGGGAGAGGGCACTCCCCATGTCTCTCTATCACCCTCCACCAAAGATGAGGTTGGACAGCAGAGGGACCTACAGTGCCTGAGAAGTCTGAGACAAATATTTAGGCACCCAGAGATCTGCAGACAGGTGATTGGCCACACATAGAGGTGGCTTATAACAAGAACACCTGCAACCATAAGGAAAACCCAGCTGAAGAATGTGCTAGCCCTGACCAGACCCAGCCAGTGGGTGGAGACTTATCACATTCTGAAGCAAAACAGGCCAGGCCTGTGTTTGGCATTCCAGTTCCAAATTGTGGTGCTTTATTTATTTATTTATTTATTTATTTATTTATTTATTTATTTTGAGAGAGTGAGAGAGGAGAGAGAGAGAGAGAGAGAGAGAGAGAGAGAGAGAGAGAGAGAGAATTTTTAATATTTATTTTTTAGTTCTCGGCGGACACAACATCCTTGTTGGTATGTGGTGCTGAGGATCGAACCCGGGCCGCACGCATGCCAGGCAAGCGCGCTACCACTTGAGCCACATCCCCAGCCCAATGGTGCTTTATTTAGAATACCTCAGCTGATGTCACTTTGCTGCTGAAGGTTTGTTTAGCCCTGAGTCTATATGGGGACTTCTTCTCTGAGAAATTACCCTGTGAGGTGGATTTGTTGCCAGGTCATGAACCTTTCACGGAGAACTCGAGATTGTAGGCCCTTCAGGGAGGTGGCTGACCATTCCAATGACAAATTTTAGATTGAACCCAATCACCTTGGCCTGGCAGGTATGCAAGGCCCCAAGGCAGCTGGGCATACTGTCGCTGGAAGAGCCTCACCCTTCTCCACCTCACTTCTCACAGTCCAGCCAGACTGATGGGCCAATTCCCGAACACACCTGGCCTGGTTCCTTCGTGCCCCTCAGGCTCTTTCTAAGCACTCTGCATGACCTTCTGCCAGACAAATCCACACTTTTCCCTAAGCTGTGCACCCATTACACTCTCATGGCACCCTTATTTCTTCTTCATAGCTTCTACCACAAATTGAATGAAACAATGTTTACTGATCCCCTCTACAATTAGAAGAGGGGTAAGGACCATGTGCACATTATCTTCAGCTCCTATCCCAGTGCCTCTCAAAACATGGAACATGTGAATGAAGACTTCTCTCAAATCTTTCCTCTTGAGGAAGTGCCTCTGACCCCCCTTGTTTCTTTGAATTGTGGGAGGGGGCTCTTCTTCTACCTTCTCTCCATGTCCAGAACAACACCCCCAAGGCAGCACTGCCCGTCTCAGGCCCTGGGTTCTGAGCTTAGCAGCTGTCTCTGTTGAGGTCCAAAGGCAGTTTTCATTAGGGAGCCCGATTTCTGGGGTAAACTTCAGGGAACACAAGATAACTCCCAGCTTCTCTTTTCCTGATAAAGAGCTTTTATAGCTCCTATCCAGTCCTCCTTCCCCTTACATGTAAAACAATGGCTTGCAAGGGTAGGGCCCTATCTGACTTCCAGAACACTCTCAGGGCATCTGCTGCTTCTTAAACCCCATGGCTGAAGGTCATCAGCCAGGATGAGGTTGAGTTATGTATTTGTTTCATTGCTGATTTAGAACAGTGGTCTGTAAGCTATGGATCCAGGGCCAAATTCAGCTAAACATCTATTTTTGTACAACTTGCAGGTAACTTTAAAAAAAAATTTCTAAATACTTGAAAAAAAAATTCATGACACGTAAAAATCTCAGGAATTCAAATCACAATTTTTGTCAATAAAATATCATTGGGACAGAGACACGTCCATTCAGACATGTCCATTCAGACACACATTGTGCAGGGCTTTCCCACTTCCATGGCAAGATGAAAAATTGTGACAGACAGCGTGTGGTTCAAAAAAAGCCAAAAGTTTTACTATTTGGGCCCTTTATGGAGACAGCTAACTTTTGATCTAAACACAGGGAGTAGAACAATGAGCATGACCGAGTCTCAACTTCCAGAAGTGGATGTTGAGGAAGGAAGCAGACAACACACAAATAAAAAGGGAAAGAGGAGAGGGAACAAGAAGGACCGATTTGACAGGCCTGAGTGTAAGATCTCTGCATCTATTGAGATGATCATATGATTCTTGTTTTTAAGTCTATTAATATGATGTATTATGTTTATTGATTTCCATATGTTGAACCAACCCTCCATCCTTGGGATGAATCCCACGTGATTGTGGTACACTATCTTTTTAATATGTTTTTGTATGCGATTTCCCAGAATTTTATTGAGAATTTTTGCCTCTATGTTCATCAGGAATATTGGTCTGAAGTTTTCTTTCCTTGATGTGTCTTTGTCTGGTTTTGGTATCAGGGTGATATTAGCCTCATAGAATGAGTTTGGAAGGGTTCCCTTCTGTTCAATTTCATGGAATACTTTGAGGAATATTAATTTTTCTTTGAAAGTCTTGTAGAACTCAGTTAAGAATCTATCTGGTCCTGGGCTTTTCTTGGTTGGTAGGCTTTTGATTGCATTTTCTATTTCATTACTTGAAATTGGTCTATTTAAATCATGTATGACCTCCTCATTCAGTTTGGGTAGGTCATATGTCCCTAGAAATTTGTTGATGTCTTCAATATTTCTATTTTATTAGACTATAAATTTTCAAAATAGTTTCTAATTATCTTCTGTATTTCAGATGTGTCTGATGATATTTTCTTCTTCATCTTGTATTTTAGTAATTTGAGTTTTTTTCTCTTTCTCTCTTCATTAGCATGGCCAGAGGTTTATCTATTTTATTTATTTTTTCAAAGAACCAATTTTTTGTTTTGTAAATTTTTTCAATTGTCTCTTTTGTTTCAATTTGAAAGCAGTATGGAGATTCCTCAGAAAATTGGGAATGGAACCACCATTTGACCCAGCTATCCCACTCTTTGATATATACCCAAAGGATTAAAATCAGCATACTATAGTGACCCAGCCACATCAATGTTTATAGCAGCTCAATTCACAATAGCTAGACTATGGACCCAACCTAGATGTCCCTCAATAGGTGAATGGATAAAGAAAATGTGGTATATATACTCAATGGAATTTTACTCAGCTTTAAAGCTGAGTAAAATTATGGCATTTGCTAGTAAATAGTTGGAGTTGGAGAATATCAGGATAAAAGTGATAAATAAGCTGATCCTGTAAAACCAAAGGCCAAATGTTTTCTCTAATATGCATATGTTAATTCACAATAAGGTGGGGGTTACTAGGGAAGAGTAGCATTACCTTAGATTAGGTAGAGGTAAGTGATGGGAGGGAAGGGAGGGAATGTAGGGATAGGAAAGACAGTAGAATTAAACAGACATTATTATTGTATGTATACATGTGACTGCATGATCAATATGATTCTGCAACATGTACACTCAGAAAAATGAGAAATTCTATCCCATCTATGTATGATATATCAAAGTGCATAGATGCATTCTACTGTCCCATATAACTAATTAAAACAAAAAAAATTTTAAAAAAATCTCACTGATAAACTGGCATTTAGCAGAAACTTGAAGAGAGATGTGGATACATGGGGGTATAAACTTCAGACAGAGGAAGTAACAAGTGCAATAACCCTGAGGGAGGAGAGTCCCTGGCCAGATACTCCCATTTGAAGAATTCCTTTTAGGGCTCTGGGATATTGGAGCAGAGCAAGCTTGCTCCACTGTATGTATCTTGGATGGTGACGGAGTATGGCAAAGTGGCTAGAATATGGCTCTGGCATCTGAAGACCTATATGTGGGTCTTTACTCTTGCTGCTCCACACCCCTGAGCCTTAAAGTAGGGCTATGACCTCTCCTCCTCTCCACCTCCCTGACAGTGAGCGAGATCCAGATGACCACCCCTCTTTCTAAACAGAACTGAATGTGAGGGGGTTAAGGTCGCGGCAGTGGGCCTCTTCTCTGCCCATCTGGGTTGGTGTTCTCTGCTTTTGATTTTAAGCCCTCCTGGTTGGCTGCCATTTATCTTGAATTTTCTGGGACAGCCCTGATTTCCAATGTTTGGTCCTGCTAGTCCTATAAACCATTGAAATGTCCCAGAAAGTCTCATATTTCAGCTTCCAAACTACATCTCCCCGATTGCTTCTCACAGGAAGTGCCTCTTGGCAGGTCCTTGTTAATGAAGATTTGGTGAGAAATGCATGACCTCTGCGCACATGGGCACAACCGGTAAAGGGTCCATGGAATTTCTCAGAGGCGGGGGCTTCTGCAGGTCAGTGTTTTCCACCATTTTTCTGTGAGGGGAGGGAGCTCTGGACTCTTCTCAGCGACTGCTGGGGTACTGGGGAGGTACTTAAGGGTCTGTCTTTGCCTTGGAAAATAGGACGGAGCACAACCCACATGCAGCCATTCCTCAGGATGGAGGTGAGCTTGCTGAAGTGTGGGTGCCTGAGATGCCTGCTGGAAAAGTACGTGAGAGTAGCAGGTGTTACATTATTAATGCCATTCTGCAGTGACTCTGAGAGTTCAGACAGGCGCCACCAGCAGTGTTCAAGCTACACACACCATTCCAGAAATCTTACTGCAATTCCCCTCTGAGAACCTCTAAATCAAACTCCATTTCTGATCACCTGAACTTTGTTTGCTGATGAACTTGGATTCATGAAGTGGCTATTCTGGGTGAAAATTTTCATAGAACTCAATTAAAGCAAATTGATTGCAGTCGGTGATAAGAATGAACAGGAGGCAGATGGAAATCTATGGAAGGACACAAGTCATGTAAAAATAACCGTTGGAAACACTGCCCCAAATAATAGCTTTTTGCTTCTTGCAAGATCCCATTGTCGCCACCAGTCTGCAGACTCTTTATTTTACAGCAAGCTGTGAATGCTTTAACCAGGTTTTATCAGTTTTCATTCTCCTTAGTCATCTAGGTTGCACTGAAGTGTGAGAGCAAATGATAGGCTCCCTGCCCCCACCGCAGACCCCCATCTGACCATGTCTCCTTAAGGATCACTGTAGCTCTGTGACATTTTAATTTGCTAGAATGAGACAGAATGTAAGCAGGCAGGCTCAAGTCTGTGCATTTATCTTGCTTGGGGGAAATTAGTGCTGGCTCTAGAGCACACCCACTGTATACACCAATGAAAAAACACAATTCAATTTGTGTTGGCAGCTTTAGGAGAGCTGGGCACCCATTTGTTAAGAGCACGGTAATTCAGCGCCTGTGTTTGCAGAGAGGCTGCGCCGAATCCCCAGATTGGCAATTTTACCAGCAGATAAGTGAGTTCCTAGTCCTCTAAAAGTTTCTGGGTAGGAGATGGCTCTTCTGCAGTGCTGTGGCCCTAGAATGGTGTTTCTGTTGACTAAGCCTGCCCAGCGTCACCAAACATGGAACAGAATGGATTCCTAGGGGCTTTGCACCAGGGGCGTGGCCCATGCGCTCTTGAAAGGCGGACTCTGAAAAGAGCGATGCAGGGGGAATGATCATTGTAGAACCTCTCCTGCATATCTTGCTGCTGAGAAGGAACAAGAAAGAACTCGAGATAAGAGCCTGCAATTATCCCATTTTACTATTAGATTGTTGTGGGGGTGTAGAGTAAGGGACTGAGACTGACTTGCTGTTCAAGACCATGTGAATTGAAATAGAGGGACATTTTCAACACTGACAATGAATGAAAAAGAGCACTGTGATGTGATGTGCTGGGAAGTATATCCCCAAATAACCACAAGACATTTAAAACACACACACACACACACACACACACACACACACTCAAAAATCAACCCAGCTTAGAAGTGTGCATTACCCCAAACTCGCTTGCCTTTTAGGCTCTCAAAAGACCAGAAGCAAAATACTAACCCACTTTTTCCTGCTCCTCCAGGGCTGTCCTGCAGCCCCCTAGTCTGGGCAGCATCCTACATTTTCCTTTCTCGGCTTCCTTCTTGATGCTTCCTTCCTGACCCTCTGATGGCAGACTCCCTGGCTGTGTCCCCCTCAATGTCAAGCCAACCTGGAGATTTTTTTCTCTGCCCACACAGTGCCCTTGGCGAAACCACCTGCTGATGGCAGAAGCCCCAAATAGTTCCCACCAACGGGTCCTCAGGAGGGCTTTGTAACTGCCTGTCAGCTCGTGTGTCACCTTCCTCAGAAGCCCCAGGCCTTATCTATGTTCACACAGGAAGTAGCGCTGGAAGATTGTAAGTGCCAGTGTGCTTGGGTTTGGATCTTGGACTCACCTCAACATTCTCTTTGCATCACTTGAGCCCTCTTAGCCTCAGTTTCCTCGTTTGTAAATAAAGACACCCACTGCAGGTAAGCTTAGAGCACAGGACATTTATAATTGTCCTCATGTACCTGACTGCCACCTGCATGTCACTCAATAATCCAGACTGCCTTTGTTTTTTCAGGTGTAACAAAAGGCAAGGAAAAAATGCATGACCAGACCAGTGCTGGGAAAGAGTATAATTGCCTTAAAGAATAGATAATAATAGTGGATCACAGGGAGAGGTGGGATTGGTAAATCCACAGGGAGATTCAGGGCCAGACAGGGAAGAATTCGTGACGGTAGAGAAAGTTGACAAGGGTCTGGCCCCAGGGGATGCTATGGCTCCCCGCATCACTGCTCATCACAAGACTCTCCTTCCAGGAGGACATTTTCCATGGTTCAGCTCCTCACAACTTCCTTGTTTTCCCTGTGGCCTGGAACACTCCTCTGAGACCAAATCGTGCACTTGGTGAATCTCTGCTCCGGTTCTCATGTGAATTGTCTGGTGATGAGTCTTTTCCCTAGATTTAAACAGACAATCTAACCCAATTCTCAAGACACAGGGAGCTCTCTTCTTGCAGGAGAAGGTCTGCAATCCCTGAATCAGAGGCGAGTTGGGAGAAGAGAAACCTGGAAGTCCAGGGAAGCGCCTACTGGCTGTACTGGGCTCTTCCCTGTCTGGGCAGAGGTGCAGGAGAGAGACCTGTGATACCTTAAGGAGGTGTCCCAGGGTATGTGCCCTGTGTTTACATGATCTCTGTCCAAACACCTGAGTCCGGGCTATCCAAGAATCAGAAACTGCTGTAGCTGCAAGGGCCTGAGACAGCTCATTCCAGTGTTTTCCCAGCCATGGTTTTTGTAGTCCTGGGTTGAGGAGTGGCCACACTCAGAACCACCCACCATCTATTTCTCTCTCTGCTGGAGTGTATGATCAATTAAGGGTTCATCTGGAAAAGGGGGTTCCACTACACATACTGTCATGGAAGCCACAAGGATTGTTGATTTCTTGCCCATGTTTTACCATCAAAGGAGCCTGGGGGTCATAGGACTGAAGAGACTTGCCCAAGATGATCAGCAGGTGAGTGCAGACCCCAGACCAGAACCACTTCTCCCACTTAGTCCACACCTTCCCTGCAGCCTGCCCTTCAGGCGATCGGTGCTTTCTCAGCTGGTGTTACCAGGAAGCGCAGCCACAGATCCCGAATAGGAGAAGGGGAAAGTCTGACCCTGTTGACCTAAGATTACACCGTGAATTAGTGGCTGCTGCACTGTGGTGTTCTGGGATGTGGCTGGTTTGTGAGGCCCTTTCTTCAACCTCTCTCAGCAGCTCTGTTGAATGGGTTTGGAAATCCAAGAACTGTAAGCAGGACCAGACCAAGGGCCCAAAGCCCCTTGTTCCAGCCCTGACTCTGCAGCAGTCAATTTGCCATGTAACTTTGGGCAGGCAAGCAATTTTGTCTTTGAATTGCCTCATCTGTGGATCGATTATTTCTAAAATCCTTTCCAGCTTTAGAATTTTCCGACCTTTAAAGATGACCTCATCCTTGTATCAATGGCTGTATATCCACTTGCCATTAAAAAAGAAAAAAAAATGTATGTTTCTCCAAACTTCATGTGCCCTTGAGATCCTTATGGCTTATTTGAGATTCAACAAGGTGAAATTCTTGTCCACATGGGAATAACAGGGTACAAAAAAGTCCAGCCAGACTTTGATGATCACAGGTACTGTCTTATGAAAAGAAATTCCAGCAGCCTGCCCACAGCCCCTCAGTGATGTTCTCTGTACACTTGGCTGAGATTTTGTTCTTTTTTATGCCCTGCAAACCAACTCAGCATATGTGGGCCATCCAGAAGCTTCTTCAAGAGCACTCATTATGTGCCAGGCCTAGAAAAACTGTAATATGAAGTCAATTCATCAGAACAGGTGCTCTTAGGGATGGGAGGATGCACATGGAGCTGCTGGGGGTGTGGAGACGGTGTAGGCAGCCGAAGGTTCCACGTGCTCTGGAGACTGCATATGTAGAGGAAAGGTTAACAGACCCCTCTGCAAAGACTCCAGTTTTGACCAAGCGAGGTACGTGGATATATTGCTCCCAGAGAGGGTATAATTCTAGAAGTCAACAGCTTCAAGTTCTTCACCCACCACAGCCCAGACTCATTGTAGGAAAAAGCAATGATTCACTCTGAGGCTTCAGAATGGTATTAAATTACATGTCCATTATTCTGTGATTTATGCTGGGAGTGAGCTGAGAGGTCTCTGCCTTCCTTTCTCCTCCTCACCCCACCCACCCCTGTTTCAACCACTGCCCAAACAGCCACAGAATTTATAACAAAGAAATTGGCTCAGAGACCCAGGACTGTGGCATTTTCTTTCTGCCAGGGGTTTTTGCTACTGTGTTGGTTTTATGCATATGTCCAGATGATTCTTATATTACGCCACAAGAAAAAAAAATTCAATTTGTTTTTTATTAAAGTCCAACCGCTGCCCTGCCAGTCAAACCCATTTATCTCACTGAGCGTGGATTGCTCATGTCAACCCGTGATTACCGTGCGCTACCTCAGTAACAGCCTACTGATTATCCCAACATCTGAAAAGCTGCCTTTTGTAAATTACATTGCAACTAATGAAGCCCAGATGCACTCGCTCTGGTGTGCTCTCTCGCTCTCTCTCCCTCACGCACAGGAGCCAAACCACAAGGCCAGTACTGGCATCTGAATGCCATCATTATCAAAGCTTAGGATTCCAGGGCCAGCCACGGCAAAGGTCCCCTTTCATACTGTGACTGTGTGGAAACCAGGTTTGCACAGCCTCCTCCCATTCATGATGCTTTCCCCCCCAAGTTCGATCTTTGGAGTCAGATTAGAGCTCTGTTATTACAGGGAACACAGAAAATCCAGACACCAGGCAGCACTTTAATTTGGGGTAATAAGGAGGATGAACAACATGTGGTGCCCATCGTGTAGGTGCAAGGGCTGTGATTTTTAAATTATGCTAAACAGATGTGGAGGGGAGAGTTGCCATCCACATGACAGTTTAGTTCAAAGATAGGATTCCATGTGCCCAGTGGTGGGGAATCAAAGGAGCTGGCAGCAAGCCATGCCCAGGGCTCAGTGGTGGTTGGCTCTGGGGTATTTTGCTGAGCGATGGCTTAAGTGCCCTCCTGTTAGCCTCCCTTGTGTCTGAGGCAGAGAGAAAGAGTATCAAGGGCCAGGATGAGGGGATGAGTGTCCACTGTGGCTCACGCAGTATCTCTTTTCCCAAGGTCAAGATCCTCTGCATATTCTAAGTCTAGACCACATGAAGCAGGGCCTGTGCAGAGTGACAGCTCACAGGAAGGGTCTTACCTACCTGGTGGAATTTACCTATAGCTTCAGAGCTAAGGGAGACACCGGCTATGACCACTCTCCTGTGCCCACTTCCTGCAAGGCTATGCTGACAATTGCTTGCTGTCAGCGCACTGGAGAAGGAGAGGGTGGGAAGAGGAAGGGTGGTTGGTGTCCCTTGAAGTCTTGGTTGCAGGTCAAAGCTAGATAATCAGGAATTTCTTGCACCAAGACCCAGAGTTCCAGGCAATGATATCCAACACAGATGACTGGGATGCAATGAGGGGTCCAGCTTCTGAATTCCCAAAGCAGAAAGGAATCTCTTTTCTGATTGTTTTCATTCTTTGCAAATTGGAATAATGCCTGAGAAGACCACATATTTGCCTCTGCCAAGAGTTTGCTTGGAGATGGCTTAAACATCCAGCCTGCCTTGTTTTTTCTTTTGTTCCTTAGGCAGAGGGTAAGGTATGGAAAGGTCAAGACTACAAGAAGAGTGGGCATGAAGGAGTATGTGGTAACTCCAAAGAGTGGGCTGCTGAAGGTACTTGCTGCAAAATTCTGCCTCTACCCCAAACTTATGTGCAGATTCAAATTGACCATTCACTCAAACAACATGTATGGAGCCCTGCCTGTGCCAGGCATGGAGCCAGAACTGTGAAGATATTAAAATAGCTCCCAGGTAGTCCCTCATCTGACGGTGTCTGTCTTTTACTATGGAGGAGAGGCTCTGCAGAGACAGAACCACACTTGCAGGAGTAGAATCTGATGAGCACCTAGGAGTGTTAGAAACTAAACACCATGAGGAGCAGCCTTATTCTTAAAGCAGTGGAGGAATGAATGTTTGAGTAGACAGCAGGACCCTGGAAGTACAGGCATTGTACCCTCTTTCTATGTGGTTTTGTTGTTGTTATTGTTTTGATTTCCTAAGTGCAGAATGGATTTTGTTCTGTATATCAGTAGCAGAATCTGGAATGGAATTTTGAGGCAGGAGCTTATAAGACCAGTCTGATGACTAGGAGCTCAAATTGGGGCTTTGGGATTGAGTTCAGATACCCCATCCTGGACATTCTCACCTGTCCTGTGCCTGCTAGGTTTCTGCAGGGCATTTGCAAATGAAAGCGACACTGTGGTGCCATCTAATTTTGTTAGTGTCTGTGTTGATGTGCTAACGGACTTTCACTTGCACAGTGATTCAGAAGAAGAGGATTTTTCAAAACCTGGCATCAAGATTCCCTTCCAAGATATGGTCACACTTGGTTCAGAGAGAGAGGGAGAGAAAGGGAGTGGGGGCCTGGTGGGGACAGGGCAGGGACGGAATAAGGCATAGATAGATGCAAAGAGAGTCAGAAATTGAATTGGAGAAGACCAGAAGTTTTTCAATGCCATCTTCACATGAAGAATTAAAGTCAGAATTAGATCCCAGAACTCTTAACCTAGAATATCTTCCCACTATACTGTTTCCTACTTTCACTTATACATAATAATAAAACCAAATGTTTGCATTATGTTGCAAAGAATTCCCTTTGCCATTATCAGTCTCTGTTTAGAGATGAAGGAACTAAGTCACACAGACACAGGATGACTTGCTTAAGGTGACCAGTGGTTAATGGGGGACCCTGCAGGATACCTCTCTGCTAATTCAAGAAAATGTCCTTGATATCACCAAACTTCCTGGCTCTTTGCTAGACCTCCAGTCAAAGCAGATTCCTCTCTGCAAAGAACCCAAGTCAGACATGTTTTGATTTGAATTCCAGCCTTTCTTGACACCTGTTTCCTGAAGTTTAACGACAGGATCAGCATATTCTATCACTTTTCCTTTCCTTCTTCCCTGAATTCTCCTTGGGGGCCCTATTCTCTGATGTTTCATTGGCCACGCATGGAAGGACAGTCCCCTGTTCCAGGGGCCTTTCTTGCTGTTTTGTCATTGTTCTCTCTCTTGCTAGTGAGTCAGATAAGGTCTTGTTCAGAAAATGTGGGATGCTAAGAGGGTAGTAGCTGGCACAGCCTCGGGCACTGTACAGCCTCCTGTTGAAACTTCATTATCTGCCTAAATTTGTTTACTAAATAAATGAGACAACCTATTTATTTATCATGTAAATTTAATTAGAGGCCTGATTTATTTCCTCTGCCTATCAACCGTCACCATCTTTTCCAGCTCTGCATCCTGGCCACTCTAGCTGCAGCATGAAATAACAGAACTTGGCTTATGTCTTTCTTGGATCCTGGAGCATCGGGGGCAGAATACCAAAAGCAAAAGCAAGATGGATTGTGGCAAGAGGGGTAGAAGTTGAAAAGAGTGAGCCCTCCCACCCTCAGTATACTAAACAAGAACAAACACACCAACAAAAAAACCCCACCAAATCAGAGTTTGGTCTCCATGAGGAGTCCCTGGGAGCCACCCCTGAGTCAAACCTGGCAGGATTAAATACAAGGGCGAGATGTAAATAATGAGACCTGGCTTTCTCTTTCATCATTTGTTATGTTCTGCAATGTTTGATGTCAATGAATGTTCCTTGGGAATTTTTACCAAAGAAAATCTGAGAAGCTAATGACGGCTTCACCTGGACCTCAACAGGAATTCAAAGAAATTAGTCAAATACATCTGATCAAACCTGGATTAAACCACAGTTTAATTGGTAATGTCCTCAGAGTCTCTGGAGAGGCATTCAGAGTAGGAGGGCATCCACAAGCCCATGTGACCGTGGAGAAACATGCCAATCAGGGACCTTCAGAACTCATTCTAGAATGGCTGCTGCAGGCATCCTAGGTGCATTGCTGGATTTAGCCACACGATCAGAATGCTTTATGATTTGCACCTTAGTATGGCGACAGAAGACTATATGTAAGGGTCACTCTAAGCAATACCCCTGGAGTACCTCCCTATGATTATTCTGATGCTATTAAATATTGGCATCTCCTCAAAGATGGATGTAAAACATTTCTTGATGTTCATAGCTTTAGACCATACTTTTTGTTAAGCAATGATTTTATATCAGACACATTGTGAATTTTCTAACTGAAAGCATTTCACATTTTATGTATGATGCCAAGAAACCTTCAACCAAATCTGTATCTTCCTCTATCCAGTATATTATACTATATGGGATATTTTTTTCATATTGAAAACATTTCAACATCCATAGTAACTTTCTTCTCCATGTCTTCTCCTTCATGTTTCCTAATTAGCTTTATTTTACTTTGCTCCTTTATTCATATTTTAAACCCTAAATTCTTTTTAGAATAAGGCGAGGTATGAATGTATAATTAAAAATGTTTAAATGTTCTTTTTAAGTGGAGGATCAAAGAAGAAAGTAAAAATTAACTATAATCTCGACACCTACAGAAAGTCATGTACTGTTAATATTTTAATAAATTTTCTGGCAATCATTTTTACAAAACTGGAATCAAACATTACATAAAGATTGTTTTTTCCCCACATATTCATGAGCATTTTTCTATGATATTAAATATTCTTTATATTTTAACACTCTTTTTCTTGGGGGCTTTTAGTATGTTTTCAGAGGGTGTTTTTTGCTATTAAAATATTGTATTAAAACTCGAGAATGTATTTTTCCTCTAGTTTCTAATTTTTCTTTTAGGATAAACTTCTAAGAGAATGCGTAGCTTGGAGGACAAAAAAATATGTTTAATGTTTTAGGTCAATATTGTACAATGGTTTTTCATGCTCCAAACTGCATTCCTGTTAGAGCACAGGAAGCTGCCTGTTTTATCACAACCTCACTGGAATTATTGTGCTATTACCATTAAAAACTTTGCTAATTTTGTAACTGAGTGGTTTGCTTTTCAATTTGCATTTTTGATTACCAGCGTCTTAATAATTTTTCATCCCTTTATTCATCTTTTTTATGTATTTTTCTTTGAATTATTACTTCATATATCAGTTGCCCATTTTTCTTTTGGATGTATTAATGCTTTAATATTCATGTGAGGCTTTTTATGTATAAATATATCAACGATTTGCCTATTATTTTGGGAAATGTGTTTGTGCTTCCATTTTGTTGTAACTTTCTGATTACAGGATTTAAATTCTCATATCATCATCTCAACAGATTTGTTCAGTTTACTCCTTATCTACATTTGGGGATGAAATAAATATCCCCCCAATATTTTCTTTTAGTTTCAAAAAGGTGCTTTGATCTTTTAGTTTTAACTATATTTCACGACAATTCAGAACTAATCTTGGTATAATCTGGGCTTTTGTTGGAGGCACAAGGCCTGGGCCCAGGATGATACATTAGCTTTCTCCCGAGGCTCTGGGATACTGGCTCCATGATCTGACCTAGGACAGAGGACCCACATTGAGCATTCATTAGGCACACCTCTTTAGAGCAAACAAAGCAGGTGACAAGTTTTGCAGAGTGACAGGAAGAGAATCAGGAAAACCTATCTCCCCCACTTCCACCTACTAAAAAAATATATAGCCTTTTAATATCCAGGGACAGTAACTAGATTTTACCACTATACATGGATCCTTTTTTTTTTTTCCTACCAGATTCAAATAAATAAAGAAAAAAAAAACAGAAATCAGGGAAAATCAAAATCTTTGAGTTGGTTCTGAGAGTTCCTGGTGATAATTTTGCAAGACCAAAAGCACTGTCCCAGACTGAGAGAGACAAAATCAAGGATGGAAGAGCATTGGAATGGGAGGATACATGATGCTGAGGTAGGTGCAGTGAGACCTGCTCCAGGAGGGCTGGGCCTGGACTACTGCTTTCCACCTGCATCTCTCTGCTCCTGCACCTTCCTAAACTGAGCAATAGCTTGAGCCTCTGAGGGTATGAGACTTGGTGATACCCCAGGGCAACTGAAGAGACATATTCTGTGTGCAGAAGGAGGGCAGGATGGTCCTGTGCTAGGACACAGAGGCCAAGTACCTGGTCTCCGGCTACAGCAGATCTGAGTCCTGGCTGTGGCTTGATGTACGTTACATGTATCTTTCATAACTGGTTTAAGCTTATTTTTCAGCACAACTCAAAGCACTGATTTCACAATGAAGTATAAAGCCCAAGATGATACAAACCCTGCTTTTCTGAGAGCTCTTTTCTTCTTCCCCTGCAAGAGTGAATCAGCTGTTTCTTTTCTTTTTCTCCCAAGATAAGCAGTTGGAGGATCCAGCGGTCCCAGTTTCTGAAAACCCACTTCCTTTTCAGTTCATCTGAATTCTCTGGCCAGTTGCAAATACTTAGCATCTTGCTCTTGGTTTCCCTGAAAACATGGAACTGTCAGTAGCTTTGCTTTTTTCTCTGATTTCTTTCACTTCTGAACTAGACCATGAGTGATGGGCAGTTTCAGTAAACCTCAAAAACAAATGAAGCTGAGACTATTTATGTTGTATTCAATAGTCTTTTATGTGCTAAAAAATTAAAATTCTTAAAAAGTAGTTGATGACTCCAAAAGCAAAAAATGTATCAAAATATGGATTAAACCTCAAGGGCCTGGGACAGGGCAAAGAGGCGGGCAGCTAGAACAGAGCTCTGCAGGACACAGTCCCACTCTCCCTGTATCCCATCCTCCCCTCCACTCTTGAGCCAAGAGCTGCCTCGTGGAGCTCAGGGAGCCAGACAATGGTCCTTCAGATTTCGCCAACTCCTTCCATCCTCACCCTGCACATATTTACTCTGCCTTGTTCACACTAGGGATTTTAAATAGGGTGACCCCATGTCCCAGCTTTCCCAGAACTATATCTCATTTTCTTCATAGTGTCCTTTCACCATCAGGTTTCCCCTGGATCAATAAGTTATATGGTTATCCTAAGTATTCACGGAGAAAGAGATGAGAGGGGAATCAAATGCTCTCTAGAGTTGGGGATTGAGGTAAATTGAGTCACTGACTATTCCAGAGGTTGGCAATTTTTTTTTTCCTCTAAAGGACCAGATAGTAAATATTTTCAGCTTTGTGGACCAGATGGTATCTCTTGCAAAAACACTCAACTCAGCTGTTGCACTGAAAGTGGTCCTACACAACATGTAAATAAATAAGCTTGGCTGCGTTCCAACTAAACTTCGTGGACACAGAAATTTGGATTTCATGTCATTTCCAGTTGTCACAAAACAGTTTTTTGTCTTTTGATTTTTCTTCCTTCAAAGTGTAAAAACCATTATTCCCTCGGGGGCTGCAGGTTGTAGCTGCCCCTGTGCTTCTCTAAATCCTTTGAGAGCACGTTGGGTGCGGAGAGACTGTCCCGTGGCCCCGCTCTGCCCACCTTGGGTATCATCATCATTGACATCTATATTTATGTGCCCAGCACACACACACATGAGGTCTGAGAGCCTTAGAGGGGGGAAGAACACTATCATCTCTGCAGTGTTCAACCACAGCTCCAGCAGTGACAGGTGAGATGTATCATAAGTAATTTCCTACTGATAATAAAGTACCGAGGCTTGCGAGTGATTTATGCCTATTTATAAGTTAAAGCAGATTTGACACTCTCACGATAATCATGTTGTTCTCCCTCACTTGCATTCTGATTTGCTTTCTCCAGATGGGCCAAGGGGTCTGCCATGAGATGACTGACAATCGAGGGTCACTGGCAGGACAAATTGCCCTGATGTCCCAAGGGCTGCCTGATGAGAGAAGATGAAGAACCCCTAGCCCCTCCTCCTCAGCCTTCTTCAGATGGAGAAACATCTTCACAACAGCCCTGCGGGAAAGGCTTGGCAAAAGAGAGCAGAGAGACCTAGGGGTTTGCTTAAGGTTGTCCAGCTTATGAACGGTAGACCTGAGACCAGAACACACGTTCGTTGGGGCCTGAGATTTGTGGTTTCAGCTAGGACAACAGGTTTTGAGTGTCACAAACCTCACAGAAGCCTCAATGACTCAGAGTCTGCTATCTTCAAGCTGTGACTAACAACATCCCAGAGCCTGGCTGCCTCTGTCATTATTGCAGAGTTGGGGCTTGTCTGTCATGGTACAGGTAGTTGTACTAGCCCCAGTTTATGGATAATTAGACTGTATCTTCAGGATCTTCTTATCCAGATAGAAAGACTCTAATTGCTATCCAGAAACAGCATAAGTACTTCCATACATCAGAACTGGCTACCAGGAAGTGGAATGTCCCTGTGCCAAGCAGAAGCACTTTGGCAGAAGAGAAAACAAACAACAAAGTGGCCTCTAGGAAGCTTGTCCAAACGCCGGGCGGGAAGGACATTGGGGGTCAAGCGCTCTAATGTGCTAGGGAGTAAGACATTATCGAACACACTGCAGGAAAATCACCCCTGGAATGCAATCCACGTACGGTGAAAGCTAGTTTGTACGCATGTCGTCAAAAGAATTTCTTTATCAGTCAACAATTTCATAATCTATAGGACAATGGTAACTGATGCATATAATTACGACCTGGAGGCACATAAGAAGAATGAATGCAATCTTAACCATGAAATAATTGAATTGTTCTGAACATTATGTTACTGGTAGCTTTGTTCTATTTTAATTCCTTAAAAATCAATCACTCATTTGTGTTGCACTAATTCGTCTATACCGTTGGGCCCAAATTATGTGGTTCCGGGGTTGGTTTTCAGTTGGTCATTTTTAAAAGTTATTTTTTTAAATATCTAAATTTATCTTCATCTTCAGTTGACAAAGATTCTTTGCTTGATGGAACTAGCTCATCTCTGCACTTCTTTGTAAAAATCCAGTTTCAGCAAGAACCTTGAAAATTCAGTTCAGCAAAACCCCTCTACTCTTGATAATCAGATCACCTATTGTATCTGATTGTATTCCTCATCCTCCACTATCCCCCAGGTAATATGTGATACCTTGGCCTGTCTTCAGTAAGAATCCTGTTAGTTTGGCTTAGCCAGGATCCCCTTTACCCTAAGGTAATATTCCTCTTTGTAATATTCTACCCATTGACCCCACCTGCTCCATGGCTATACACTGTGCTAATTGGGAGTTGACTCAACCTCTCTCCCATTGCAGTGGGGGGCCGTCCCTATACCTGTTGCAATGGTCCTCAGTAGAGTTGGTCTTCTTGTGCTTTAACAAATGGCATTGAATACTTTCTTCTTTAACAGTCTCCCCCATAGTTAAACCAAACACCCAGCTAAACTACTTTCGTTTATCAGGTCCTTCAGAAAGTGCCTCCTTCTGACAAGCGAAATTCTTTCCTTTTTGTCACTAGAAAACAGTTCAAAGGCTTAAAGCTCCTGTTAAATTTGGGACCTCAGCAATGATGCGGCTTACCAATGCATCCAGGCTGCCACAGTCAGGATGACAAACAAAAGAAGCCCAGGAAGGAACGCAGAGCATCAGGTGGGGGCAGCAGGGAGGCAGGTGGGGATGGCTGCCTCCTCAATTACACGTCAGGGCTGTGAAACATTAAAGTTGATGGCGAGAAAGAGGCAAGAATATCAAGCATCAGAGGCGCCTGGCTGAAGACGGGGCTCTGCTAGAATATAGAGAGGGAAGTAAACACAGGGCTCCAAAGCAACACCTCGGAGACTTGTGCTGTGGGTTTTTCTCACTAAAAGTCAGAGAGAAGAGGGAGGCAAGGACCCAAAGAAGCAGGGAGAGAGAAAGCGAGAGGAAAGAGGCTGCCTAATAAGAGAAGGAAGACAAAATAATAGGGCTTCTCCTCGCGATCATCAATTCCTACAGCCTCGGCTGTATATAACCTGTGGCCTTCCCTCCGTGGTGGCTGCGCTTCTCAATCTCGCTATTATCAGAGCTGAAATAAATATTTCTGGCTGTCCCAGTATTTTTCAGTGCCTGTGTTCGTTTGGGGTTTCACTCTTCCTGCTGTCTTTCTTTCTCATAGGTCCAAATTTATCCTTTGTAGCTTAGGATCCCTTTTTGCCAATCTTCTTATGATGATTCACTTAGGTGCAAAGTCAAGGCTGCCAACATACAAGTTTGGGAATATTGTCACTGGGGAATCAGTACTCCCAAAACTCAGAGGACAGAGCCTTACGGGGTGCCGGGGAGACTGAGGGAGTGATGTGAGAGGGGAAGGGACAGAGCCTCTGAGGTGCCTACAGCTGCTATCTCTTTATATACCCAGAACTCCTTTCTGCTCCCTCCGGGTCTCCTCTTGACCTTCATCTCCTTCCCAACCCCAGTCCTTTGTCCCTATCACTCTCTCAGGCTCTCCCCAGCCTTAGCCACACCCCTCTGACTGCTCTGGGCACCTGGTTGGGAAGCCCTGTGTATTCCCTGTAACCTAGCTCCCTGCTTTTCTCAGCTCAGGCCGTGTCACTCCTCTCTGTCACTCAAGCCACCCTGTCTTGAACGGGCTGCTTGAAGCTGGGAAGTACCACTCTTGATGGAATCTCAGGGCTGCTTCTCCAGTAGGAAACGGGTGCGAGGAAGGAGCAAGAGTATTTATTCCCTCCTACACCTTGGGACAAGGACAGCAAGAGTGCACAGAGTCTATTCTTCTCATTTCCTGGCTAATTTTAGTGTTGGATTGCCAGATAGTTAAATAATTTATGGAGCAAGAGAAACAACTCTTTCAGTGAATTGAACTGTGTTCCCCCAAAGATATGTACTAGTCCTCAGTGCTGGTACTTCAGGAGTGACTGTATTTGGCATCAGTGTCTTTGCAGATATAATTAAGTTTAGGTAGACCTAAATCCAAAGACTGGTATTCTTTCAGAGACAGGAGAGATTTGAGACAGAGACTCAGGAAAGAATGACACATGGAAACAGAGACTTGAGACCTGATGCTACAAAACCAAGGAACTCAGGAACCACGAGAAGCTGGAAGAGGCCAAGATAGATGCTCTCCTGGAGTCTTTGTAGGGAATGTGGCCCTGGATTTGGGAATCACAGCCTCCAGAACTATGAGAGGATCCATTTCTGCTGCTGGTTATTGATTGTGGCAGCCCCAGGAAACTAGTACCTTCCCCTAGGCAAATCCTACCCATACCAGATTATTTTCTGTTGACACACAGGACAAAGGGCTATGAATTGTTGCTCACACATTTAGACAAATTAACCCATAGGCTGTGTTCCCCCAGTGCTTGGTGGGTATGTGGAGTGGGAGTTTGGATTGAGCCAAAGGCAACTTGTATACAAAGGATGAGGGAATCAGGAAAGCAGAGGCGGCCTAGAGAGGGAGATGGTTGGAGATGATTTCCATTTTCTACAAAGGCTAAGTCACTGCCTGAAGATGAAACAGGAAATGGAAAATTAGGACAGACTTGGAGTTCTTGCCCTAGGACAGTTTCCCTGAGAATGGGGGAACTGAACCTACTTCCCCCAGACAATGCCTTAGAGTATACCCGCTCCCTCCCCAAGCTGGCCTCTCGGAAAGCACCAGAGGACCCACGGGAGGTTCCTAACTTTGACAGAGCAGAAAATCACATTTGCCTTAGAGGGAACTCTAGGGCTGTGCACTTTGCAAGAAAATTAGGCAATTTTCCAAAACACTCTTTAATTCAAAGAAAACCAAAAACATGATGAAAGAAAGATGGCGCTCGGCATTATAAAGATGGGTTATATGCAGGAACCAAAAACTTGAGAAAGGACAGTGAGCCCTCCCTCTGTTTGTTTCCTCTGATACACTATGAGACTGAGAAACATCATTGTATTTTTATGACCTGATACTCTGGGGACCAGAGAGCAGTATGCTAGAGCAGGTAGTATCGGCTTTCAAAGCTGATTGTGAAATTTTCAGGAACTTTGAGAGAACATTGTTGAATACAGACAATATCAAACTATATGAACTTATAATTAAATCTGTTTTTCTCTCTGAGGGTGAGCTTGCACCTCAGGGGACATTTAGCAATGTCTGGAGAGGTTTATTGGTTTTCACAACTGGGGGCACTACTAGTGTCTAGGAGGATGAGAGATGCTGCTAAACATCCTATATCACAGGGCAACACAGAATCGTCCAGCCAAAAAATGTCAACATCACCAAGCTTGAGAAATTCTGAATTAAATAAATTATAATTACTAAAAACAAAGGTAAATAAATAATCCCAAACTTGACTCATCACTTCCTAATGATTTACTGGTGTCTATGGGGAGTGACGAATTTGGTTACTGATCTTATATGTATTGTATCTGTCTGGTGGCAATACTAGATAATGGTGTAAACTATATGTTTCTTCCCAATCCACATTCAGCAAAATCATGTCAATAGCTTAAAGCTGGCCACAGGAAGAATATTTACACCACAACAATAGGCAAACATTACAGATAAGACCTCCCCACATTTTTGGAGAATCAGTTGTTAAATATTCATTAGCACGCCACTGGAGATACAGGTATAGGGTGTCTGTTGGAGGAATTTTCTTTGCTTTTCATTTGTTGTTTTTAGATATACGTGACAGTAGAATGTATTTTGACATATTAAACATACATGGAATATAACTTCCCATTCTTGTGGTTGTACATGATGTGGAGTTACACTGGTCATGTATACATATATGAACATAGGAAATCGAGGTCAAATTCATTCTACTATCTTCCCTATTCTCATATTCCCTCCCTGCCCTTCATTCCCCTTTGTCTCATCCAATGAACTTCTATTCTTCCTTCCCAGTCCCCTTATTGTGTATTAGCATCCAATATCAGAATATTTGGACTTTGGTTTGGGGGAATTAGCTTATTTCACTTAGTATGATAGTCTCCAGTTCTACCTATTTACCAGCAAATGCCATAATTTTATTCATCTTTATGGCTGAGTAATATTCCATTGTGTATGTATACTACATTTTCTTTATTCATTCAACTGTTGAAGGGCATGTAAGTTGGTTCCATCATTTAGCTATCATGAATTGAGCTGCTATAAACATTGATGTGGCTGTGTCACTATAGTATGCTGATTTTAAGTCCTTTGGGTATAGACTGAGGAGTGGGATAATTGGGTCAAATGGTGGTTCCATTCCAAGTTTTCTGAGGAAGCTCCATACTGCTTTCCAGAGTGATTGCACCAATTTGCAGTCCTAGCAGCAGAATATGGGGAAAGGGGAATTTTCTATTTCTCTTTTTGGCTTCTCTCAAAAGAATAAAGTGAACCCAAGACCTCATATTTTCTAAACAAAAATAGGGGCAGGGATCAAAGAAGACTGGAAAATGAAATCCCTGTTAAAAATACAAAAGGAAGGACCAGAAGGAATAACGTATTTACAAGAAGTGATTCAAGTGGAAAGGAAGTCGTGCATCTAAATCTAACTTTTTACATCATGAAAACATCTGGACAAAAAGTGAACAACCAATCCTCCATGCAGATGTCTCTTCTTTTTTATGCCAAGTAGATGACTACTTGAATATTTAGATTACGTGAAGTGTAGTAGCTCCATATTAGGATTTTCTACTTTTTTTGTTCTGGTTCAGATATTTGAAAACAATTCTACTTTTGCTAAAGTAGTGCTTGGCTTCAGAGTGATCCAAGTGGGAACTCAGGTCACCATACAGTGGCTACCTCATGTGGATTTACTACTTGTCTTATGTAGAATCTGAGATTACTCTTGGATGTGCTAAGGGATTTAGAGTCTCTCCAAATAAGAAAGCATTGGGGGGAAGGATGGGAGAGAAAGAGAAAACCACCTTAAGTAAAGGAGAATCTTGTCAATTTTTAAATAAGCGAATGAAACAAGTCTAAGGAGACAAAGTGGTGACTTAAATGGCAAAACACAGGGAAAATGTTTTCCTGAAGGTAAGAGAATTCCAGGACAGAAGGCAGGAAGCCGGGGAGCCCTGGATAAGGACGAGATGACATGGATGGAGATTAGGCATCTGTCTATGCTCTGGGAGCAACAAGCTGACTGAGAAAATGGGGCTGGGACCCCTGTTAGGGGATGTGTAAGTACCAGAGCGTCCACCAAGATCCTAGGAGGCCAGACTACTGTGCCTGGCTCCTATCCCAGAAGGCAGAGGTGCATCATGGAGAACTAAGTTACTGGGGGCCTCTCAGCTGCTGGTCCCCCACTTCTGGACACATCAGCCTCAGCTGGAGGGGTACATAAAAATTGGTATCCTAGAAAGGACACTCCAAGTAGTAAGATGGTACTGCTACTAGCTAGGTTATGTGTAGTTTCTATTTTCTTCTTTCTATAGTCTTTGCTATAGTTTAAAAATGTTCTACCTGACAGGGACTAATTTACCACTAGAAAAAAAGAAAAAAAACCCAGAAAATAAAAACAAATTGGTTGTTTCTAAAAAGAGAAGCTCAACAAAAGTGAGTATACCTAGTCTGTATCTTTCATGCTTGTAGCACCATCTAGAATGTTCCACCGAAAACCCAGCGCTGAACTGTCCTACTATAGTCTGGGGTCTTTTTTTTTTAAGTTTGTTCTTGTTTTCCAATTGCACTGACACCTGGATTTTCCTATTTAGTGAAGGCTCAGACGGAGCTTTCTGATTGGACTACTTCAAAGGCAGAACAATTTAGACCAGTGATTCCCATACTTATTCCCTTCTCCCCCGCATCTCTTCAATTTCAACTTTTTTCACACTCTTTCATACTGAAAATGAAACATCTGGATATTCATTTTATATTAAGAATTTCAGAATGATCATGGTTTTACCTTTGTTATTCTTGAAATTTGATTTCAACATACTGTCTTAAACCATTCAGGTTCCCAATAAGACAATGCTAATACTTTTATTTCAAGTTATTCAAAATGATTGTATTTATTTATATGACACATGTATTTATTTTTAGACACTTAGTGTCTATATAGTCCAGATACTGTTCTAGGTTGTGTAGACATAGAATGAACTAAGCAAGCAATGTTTCTGCCTCCTGTAGCATGACAGACACCTACCTTTCTAGCAAAACTAACAGAATTGGAATTACTGATCCCAGTAAGAGCTGGAGACCAAAATCTTTAATAATGTATATTATTTCATTAATGTGGAAACAGAGTTCAAATACATTAGTGACTTAGCTAATTAATGGAAGAATAAACATGGAACCTCTGTATTTCTAGTCTCGTATTGCTTCTACTATGCTCCAAAGGTGATGAATTTTTTTTTTTTAAATTAGTGCTCATTTCAACAGTGTCTCACCTGTTGATAAGTGTCAGTGGTTTCCTTTAGGTAGACTGAATGATGGTTCTCAATCTTCACCCTGTTGATCTCTTTCACTGGCACCATCTTGGATGATGCTCAAGGCATCATGAACTGGTTTGAATTCTAGCTACATGTTTATGAATCACCTAATACAGTATTGGTACTTACTAGTCACTCAGTGAATGTCATTTCCTTTTCACATTTCCCATGATATGCTGTTGTGACTTCCCTCTTACTTTTGATCTCTTCCAGATAGACCTGCCTCTGCCACACCCTCTACTACATTTTTCTTTCTCCAAGCCCCAGTGGAGGCTATATTTTGGGTCCTGGGCACCTGCCTCTAAGTTCCCACTGATGATTTTAAATGTATTCTCTGAAAATGACTCTTGGGCCCACAACTTGAGGTCTTTACCTATGGACATTTCAAATGTGCTGTCTACTAGTTGCAGCATGTCCAAAACAAAGCATCATCTCTTTCCCCAAACCATCTTTATAAAAAAAAAATTTAGTTATTGATAGAACTTTATTTTTATTTATGTATATGTGGTGCTGAGAATTGAACCCAGTGCCTCACACATGCTAGGCAAGTGCTTTGCCACTGAGCTACTACCCTAGCCCCCAAACCATCTTTATTTAGCCTAAAAGGGTTCCAGGTAGAGGGAGCATATGTCTGAATTCTGGGAGGCAAGAGGGACAATAGGGATATGTAAAGAAATGAGCAGGGCCATATTCTGGGGGCCTGGAATCAAGGGGAGGATTGATGACTTGATCATAATATCCAATGGGAAACTCTAACAGACAGAGACTGTCTGTAGACAAACCAGTCTATGAGAAGAGAGACTTGGGGAAGAGAGTTACATGGCCGAAAGGGCTCTGGCCATTTGAGAATTCCCCAGCAGAACTAGGGTAGGTCCTGTCTCCTAATAAAGAGCACCAATAGCACGAGGGACCCTCTGGTGACTGTGGATTCCATGCTGGCTGCTATGTCTTGAATAAGGTCAGACCTCATAAAGTATTCTATGAGGTTTTTCATCATTGCTCCTTGGGTGGGGTCTGAAGGAGCCTTGACAGGTACTGAATTCCTCTCCAGAGAGAACATTCCAGTCTAAACCTTTGGGTCTTTAGTTTGGGTAACTATGTGCCAGTCAAGATCTACATCTCTTAGCAATGAAAACACACACATACATATAAACACATACACACACACACACACACACACACACACACACACTCAAACCATTTATTTCAAGACTGGGAATAAGACAAAGTTCATGATATTGGAAGGATAGGGACAGTCTTGGAAATCCAAACTCCTGACCGGCAGTGGACAGCAAGCCTGGCCAGCCTCACAAATCAGAGACCACTTAAGTAGCTCCTGTCAACACAGTGGTGAGGGAGGTGAAATTTAGTGCTCATTCCAGAGCCATTATATCTGCTGTGCTTCAAAGCATGTGAAAAAAAATAAATCAAATAAGAATATGAACCAATACGACTAATTTGGTGCAGAATCTTTCTGTTTGCCAGGGAATCATCAGAAATTCTTCAATAAAGCCGAAAGGTACCCTTTTCTTAAAATCACATAACCAATTAAATACTAATAAATTCATTAATTTCTAATATAGAAGGTGACTCATATGGGATTTTGCATTAGGGGGAAAAATCTGACAGCTGAGGTTTTAACTGGTTCTAATGATCTGCTGAGTAATTCTATTCATTAAGGGAAGATGCGGCTTCCTGATTAATGTGGAACTTTAGCAGTATTTGGAATAAAAGTTTGAATGTGTACTGATGCTTGGCCAGTGTTACATTTAATTAAAGCCTTGGAAGCTTTGGGAGAGTTCCCTTCTCTTCCCCAGCTCCAGGATCTAGGTGGGCAGCAGGGCAGGTAGGGAGCAAGGGCTGTGGAGGTGGGGAGCTGAGCATCATGTTCATGAGGAGGGTGTAGTACCAATGCCAGGGTCTGCCAAGGGGAGCTGGACCAGTGGGATTCTGCCTCTTTCTCCAGCTCTTCATCCCATGGAGCGGAAAACAGAGGTCCAGAGAGTACTCTGAAAAGGGAAAACAACTTTAGAAAACCAGTGGTGCTATTAGGGGTACTGCATGACCCCCCAGCCAAGTATTTCTATCCTAACTCCTCTTGTTATGGATTCCATGAAAGCTCATAGCTTCGCATCTTGAAAAGGAGGAAGGGGTCAGCAAAGGAGCCCAGATAGCAATAAACACCTGGGTTTGGCTTCAAAATTATGAGACACTCTGTGAAGATGGTGGGCTATAAAACTATATATTATCAGACTCCAAATATGGAACATAGATATATACCGTTGAGCATGGAAAAGAGCCGAGAAGGAAATATCTCAAAATATTAATAGTGATTAGAAGTCTCCAGGTTAGGAACAATTTTTATTTCCTAATTTTTATAATGTATTTAGTGGATATTCTATAATGGACATGACTTACTCTTATAATTGAGAAAAGTAAAGATTATAAACATAGAATTCCTATTATAAAAATACATATTGTTTTAAATTACCAAGCACCTTAAGCCATCTGTTTTATTTCTCATTGTAAAATATATGGACACCTTAAATTCCATGTAAAAGGACGCAGAAAATCACACACCAAGAAAAAAATTTTTTCTACTTTAAAATAACGATGCCCAGGCACTTAAGCCGTATGGTGTGGAACACTGTAAAAAGATACAGCTATGTCATCAGTGGAAAAGTTACCCTCCAAGGTAGCTTAAGAAACAGGGGCTGGCTTTAAAAAGACTACAAAGAAAACCTGACAATAAAATTCACTTAAATGTCTGACTCTGCAAAAAAATATTACACTCCATCTTAGAGGAGAGCCATGTAATTGAAACGCCTGTGGTGTAACAAGAACATCCTGAGTGTAAGGGACAATCCCAGATGTGATAAAATAAAAATGTGAGCTCTTAAGTACTTTTTAATGTTTCAAAGTCAATGAAAGACTGACTTCCAGGAATAGGATGGTGACGCTTTCACTTGTTAACAGGTTTTTAAGCTGAAAAATCCCTTAGTAGGAGATATGGAGTTGTAATTAAAGGAAGGATAGAGGCAGGAATTAGGAATAACTCAGGGGGCTTTTCAACAAAGCTGTTTGAAAGAGTGGTCTCTTGGGAGCATGAATGTGACCAGGACTTTGTCTGCAGGGTCCACAGTAAAATGCTGTTTCTCAGGGACCTGCCTGGACTAGAAAAGAATTTGAACTTGAACTCTGTTCAACATGGCAAATTGACCATAAGCATACCTCATTTTCCCACACCAAACACAGGAGAGAGTAGGAAGAAAAGGCAAAATATATATAAGAGACATCTCACAAGAACAATAGGAGGACTTCTTAAACTCCCCCAAATTAAGGAAAAACATGGGAACCCATAATGGGCAATTGGGCCAATGCTTTATGCATGTAGTAAGGTCAAGACCACCTTCATGAAACTTGGTGCTGGGTCATGATTCTCATTGAAGAACCAAACTTTGAGAAGTTCTTTTTAATGTTGGAGGTGGTGTTGAGCAGCTTGTCTGGGTCTAGGAGACTAAAGTGCCACCCAGGGACACCAGGACCTAGAGCCCACACCAGTGAGGACAGAACTCAAAACCAGACCACTTATCTAAGATTGGGTCAAACCAGTGGCCAACACAGGCCTGGCTGGGAGCCCCACTGGACCCAAATGGATTATACCCAGAATGTTCTGAGGTGAAACCTCTGGTGGAAGATGAGCTTGAAAACCAAATATCCTCACACTTGTGTGGGGAGAGAAACTATGATGGGCAGACAATAAACAGAACTCACTGGAAAACAGAGGTAACACATTCACCTAAAACAGACTATTCAATAAGTGCCTAATAAACACTCAAGAGAGTTGAGGAGGTAATGGCAATAGATGATGGTGGGTTGAGAAGAGGTGGTAGCCAAAAGAAAACACTTAAGACATTTTGGAAATGAAAACTGTAAAAGTAGAAGAAGAAATTAAATCATTGTTCTTGTGGGTAGCAAAAGTCTGAGGTTAAAAAAGAAGTTCCTGGCCATCCAAGTGGGAGAAAAAGATTGGAGTCTGCTGGGAGATGGACACAAGTGTATAACTATGGTTGCCTAGTAGCGGTGGACTTGAGAGCTCAGAGGGTTGGGCTGAGCTGAACCTTGTGGGAGCAGGAGGTAGGATGAGATGATTCAAATGGAAGGGCTGGGGGTACTTTAAGAGCTGGGTAAACTGCAAACTAGAATAAATAGAGCAGAGGAGGTATGGTGGAGAGGGCTCAGGCTATATATTTGAAAATAGGCAGCTTAGCTTGAAGGACTAAGAAAGGGCTCAGGATCTCTATTGGGACTGCTTAATGACAATTTCTTAGCAGCTAAGCCCAGAGGGATATCCGCCCAGGTGGAAAGGAGAGGGTTGCTTGGGTTACCAACTCTATTGGGTTAAAGGTTTCAGAATTGGATTTGTAACCTGTTTTATAATTCTTTTCTAGAGCTCAAATCACTGTAAAATAGCTCAAAATAACCAGAATTGCATTTGCACACAGCTCTGCCTTATATGTAGAAAATTTTGCTCTGATGCCCTTTCTAAAAGCAGTTTTGAACTAGCCAATTCGGAGCTTGGCAAATGGTCACTGTGCATAATACAGAAACATCAGGAGGGGCCCCAGAAAATGGGAGCCCGGGAATGCAATTTACAGATATTTATTTAGTACCTAAGATGTGATCCAATATCCACCCTTCTTTAATGGCTTGATCCTAGTGCCTCAGTTTTCCCTGTTAGAGGGATAATCACATCTTCTCTGCCTATATATTGGGGATGAGTACCTGATGCAAGGATGTGAATGGAAAACTTTGTTAAGTGTGATGTGACACCAGAGGAGGGTTGGAGGTATAGCCAGGGAGGCAGGTGCACTGCGTGACTTGGATTCTAATTACTCATCTCCATGGGAGTGTCAAGAGTACTAGGGGTGTTTTTCTCAGTGTGATGCCACCTGGAGGGCACAGGCAGAATATAGCATTTACTCAACTTCTCTGAGTGTTCCAGAGAGAGAAGCAAACTGTGGAAAGAGATCCCCAAAGAAACAGAACAGGAAGAAAAAGTCTTAGAAATGGCGCTGGGAACAGCCGGGGTAGGGATGCCAGGTTCAGGCACTTCAGAGACACTGGACAGATTACAATGACGAAGATTCAGATCCTTGTTTTGACATTTGTCACTTGGATGATCCTTACCAGACCCAGAGACAAAGACTATCGGCCCATCAGGGTAGAGGGGGAGATTGGAGCTCTGACGGAAGCATGTTGAAGCTGGATGGAACTGAAAAGCCCCACGGCTGCCTTGGAGGACTTCTGAAGGTAGGATAGGAGGAGAACTCAGCCTGGCTCAGTGCCTGAAGGTGTAAGTGCCTCAGGGTAAAATGCTGGGACAGTAAAGGGCTACCACAAAGTTTATGGCACTAATTGCCTGTGGTTTCACTGAGGCAACTGAAAGCTGAACAACTTTGGTGTGAACCATGCAATTTGAGGTTTTCCTGCTATTTTGCTGGGGAGCGGGTAAGTTTCATCACTTTTTTAGAGAAAATGGCCTGACCTTTCCCTAGTTCTCATTGCAGGTCACTCCCATGGTCCCCCAAAGAGACCCCAGACCTAACCTGGGATGCAACACAGACTTAGAGAGGGACTCTGGTCACAAGGGCCAGCCCTTGGGGGGAGCCAGAAATCATTGAATCCAGAGAGCTTTGTGTGAAACTCTAGTTTGAATGAACTTCTTTAGCATTTAAAACAGACATGCATGGGGCTTCTCTGATTGAAGGAGGCAGGGGTCCCCACCGGGCCACCTGCTCTGAGACCCTCAATGTAAAAAAGAAAGAAATCCCTTTATTTTTCTGTTTAGGAAACTTTAAGGGATGTGACAAGTGTCACATGACGAGGTGGTGGCAGAACTGCATCTTGAACTCAGGGCACAGACTTCCCATCCTACAGAGCCTTGTTTTGCTTATCAATGTTGTGAGACCCCTCACCTGCCACCCAGGAGAGAATTGGCAGGGATAATGAGCAGGATACAGAGGCTGGAGCTCTGCAGAAATACATGATCCCCTGCAGATGGTGGGGGACTCTTCCTGTCCCGTGGCTGCACATGGCCACAACCTTCACTGGAGAATAGGTCATTCCCTCCCTTCACCGAGAAGGCTTGGTACCATAGTCTCTCTGGAAACATCCTGTAGCTCTTACTCATAAGACTAAAGAGGGGAAAACCACTGTATTTAGTTATCAATTGAGCCCATAATTCCCCTTCTGTCTGCAACTCTTTCATTTTTAATCTACTTGTACCTAAATAAATCCTTAAATCTCTGCTCCTATATTTCTGTTATAATTCCCAATCACATCCTTTATCTTCCTTCCTATACAATTAGCGATTACATGAAAACTCTTCAAATTTTTGCTCAGGGTCTATTTCTCCCATACGTAAGTTCGACAAGACAGGAACACGTCCCTTGTGGTCCCCTCTGTACCTAGGGACTAGCACAGGGTTGCGAAGTACAGACCCTGGGTCAAATCTGGCCCAGTGTCTGTTTTTTGTGTGACCCAAGAGCTAAGGATGCTTTTTTATACCTCCAAACTGTTGAGGGAAAAAAATCAAAAGAAAATGTCTCACAATGTGAAAATAATATGAAATTCAAATTTGATGTTCATAAATAGGCTGTATTGGACCATAGCCATGTTCATTCATTTACATGTTGTCTATGGTGCTTTCCTGTTGCAATGGCAAAATTGAGTAGTTTTGACCGAGAAAAAGGGCAGAGAAGGGCCATGCTCAAGCTCCATACATGTGTGGGGGATTAAACTCAGATCTCTCAAACTCCTGCAGGGTGTTTACTTATTGAATTTCCTCCACCTGGCAACAAAGACTGCAAAAACCATGGTCCAGAGTCTAGCCTGACCCACATCAGTAGGTTTTCTAGATATCCCTGATAGGTAAATATCCTGAGGACCTGGGATAAAAGGCACTTTGTTAAAAGCCACTTTGAACACCTCCTTGAGAAAAGACACTTCAAGGGATAAAACATTTTTGCTGGAAGGAGCCCACTGGATCCTGTTTGTGTCCAAGTTGAGTTTGGTTTTCATTCTGTTACAAAATGCAGCAACCTTAGGAAATTCATGTTCTGATGCTATGTCGTTGGCTCTCAGACCTTGCTTTTGTTCTTGTACACATCTCTGACATGGGAACAAAGGCTGCAGGTCCATGCAGACAATTGTTCCTGGATTAGAGACACTTGCCACAACTCACTGGTATTAATTTGTGTCTCTTGAAAGTGGTGATTTCCCCCTCAGTCACTGCTGTTGGGAGATTCTTGCTTATTTCACTCCAACCAATAAAGATAAGTCATGTTCAAGGATACCAGGGGCTGGAGGAGTGGCAGGATGCTACGGGAGAAATAATAATCAAAGGAAACATGGTTCAAAGGAAACCATGTTGAAGTCAATAGCTTGAATCTTATAAATGCTCAGGATTAGAAGGGGCCTTAAGAGGTTGTCCAGTTGTTGTTCAGCTGGTTGACTAAATGTCTGTTCTCCTCAAAATCCACAGGTTGAAACCCTAGTCCCCAGTGTGATAATATTTGAAGGGGGGTGTTAGGGAGGCAATCAGGCCCTTCCTTCATTTCAGAACTTGTGTTCTTACAAGAAAAAAAAAAAAGACCAGAGCTATCTCTCTCGCTAACTCATGCTCTCCCTCATTCCTTCCCTCCCTCTCCTGTCTTTCTTATGTGAACATAGAGCAAGAGGTGGCCATCAGCAAGCCAGGAAGAGAGCCTTCTCCAGAACCCCACATGCTAGCTTCCAGACCTCAGACTCTCCAGCCTCCAGAAGTGTGAAATTCCAGTGTCTGTTGTTCACAGGGTCCTTTGTGTGGTTCTTTGTTGGAGCAGCCCACCTGAGTTTGAGCATTCCTTCCATGGACTCTGCTTGAATGCTCACAGGATGCTGCCTCCACAACCCTATGAAAAAATCAAAGTGACTCCTAATCATCAAGTCAAATTTGCTCCCTGTTAAGCCTGACTGCATGGTCTTGCTTCCATCCCTTGGGTCCTAAAGGTAAAGTTAAATTTCTCTTCCACAAAACAGCCCTGTAACCATCTCACTTAAAACCACCTTCGCCACCATTGCCATGACTCCATAGCCTTACCAGTCTCCTGTTTCCCAGACCCAGTGAACCACCATTTTCTAACCATTCTTCACAGGCTATGTTTCCATGTTTCATATTTCCACCAAAACTTCACACAGAGACACAAAGCAGCCTTTCCTTCCCTCTCAGGAATGAGGACATGAAAAGAAGCAAGCAGGAAGCCTACTGGAGAAGCCACAATCTGGACCATTAAGAGTTGTTTTTGGTTCGGAACCAAAACACAGATGTCTTGTAGAAATGACACAGAGGGTGGTTACCTCTGGTGTTAATCACAAGGAAGGGGACAAGGCCTGAGAAAGGAAATGGAAATCTAGATGAATCACTCTGGATGTTAGATTTCCTTGCTAAAACTTCAAAAAAAAAAAAATTAAGTATATCGGAGGATGCTCCTAAGTGAAAGATAAAGAAACAACAGCCTCTGCTTCAGAGGCACACCTGCTACCTGGGCAGCCCTTTGGGCAGAACTGGGCATACCTGAAAAAGAATAAACTCATCCCTTGAAACAAATTATCTGACTCAATGGCTGGCAAACAACTATGGCTCTCTGTCCAAATCCAGACTGTTGCCTGTTTTTGTAAATAAAGTTTTATTGAAACAAACCATCCATTTTTGTGTGTGTGTGCTACACGATAAGTTCAGTGGTGGCAACAGCAACCATGGCCCACGAAGCCTGAATAAAAATATTTGCTCTTTGACCCTTTAGAGAAAAATCTGCTGACCCTTGGTCAAGTTCACTGTTTCTTATGCCCTATGGTGCTAACTAGTGCTATATAATACTCCCCTAAATATGTTGGGAGAAATACTCCATGTCAGATGTCCCTTTGGGGAACACAGAGTGTTCACTGGCCTTTTCGAGTCTCCCAGAAGTCTTGCAGACATGCATTGCTTAGCTTTGTTTAACTCAGCGTTGCTCAGAGTCACTTGACCCCATCAGCATTCCACGGAGCACAAGGCGCACGCTCGGCGAAACACCAATCTGGTTGCTTATTACTGTGCTTTGAATTGATTTTCTTTCTATTTTTTCTAAGCCTGTAGACAGGCCTTGCTTAGATTTTCCAGTCTAGTGACAGTTGTGCTGATGACATCGGAGAGAAAGGTTGTGGTTTTCCTCTTGGACCAATGTGGTAGGGAGGAGCCGCGCCTCTGGCTCTGGAGGGTGCACCCAGAAGTTGGGAGCACTCCCAGAGGGCACAGTATTCTCCCAGCAATGTCTTCTTATTTTCCCTCTTTACTGAATCATCCCTCTGAGCAGAGAAATGTATCTTTCACCTTACAACTAAACAAAACCCTCTCTGGAACTCCATTCTCATCTGGCAAACACCCTCTGGTGGCATTTACAACAGAATTCCTCCAAGTGTTATCTATTCTCATTTCCTCCAACCCCTCGCCTCCTACTTTCTCTCCATAGTCAGCCTTTCTCCTGCACTCCCTGAAATTGCTTTCTTCAAGGTCACCATGACCTCCAGGTGGCTAATCCAAAAAGTCAAAGCTCAGTGTTGTTTTTATGTAGAATATTTACTGTTTTCTATACCCATAATCCTCCTCCACTACCAAATACCTCCTCCTCTTGGCTCCTGGGGCTTTCCTGGGTCTTGCCTCTCCTCCTACCTCCTTTTCAGCTATTGCCCTGAGCTTCTTCATCTCCCTGACCTCTACCTTGGATGCCCCAAGGCCCTTGCTGGAATGCTTTTCCCTTTCTATACTTTTTCTGATGATCTTTCTGTCTCGTGGCTTTAAACACCAAGTGCATTCTGACGGCTCTTACATTTCTATCTCCATCCTTGGGTGGAATATTATTTTTCCAGAAATCTACTTGGCTTTCGCCTTTGCATTTCTGCTGAAACAGTGCATTCTCAGTGAGGTCCCCCATGACCACTCTCCATAAATATTTGTGTAAGTCATACCTGCCCCTTGCCCCTGCTGCCCAGAGCTCCTTTGCTGGGCTTTCTTCTATTCTTGGCACTTAGTACCATCTGAGGTCCTGTACATCTGCTTGGTTAGTTGTCAGCTGTCTGTCTCCCTTCACTAGAACACATGCTTCATGAAGGCAATAAATGTTTGGTTCTCTGCTATCCTCCCAGGGCTTAGAACCTCACAAAATACATTGTAGACACTAAATATATTAGGATGAACAGAGGTGAGAGTTATTTGACATGGGGTTTTAGGGCTCATCATGATTTCATAGCTGGGGGAGCTAAGGTTAGATATTTTTGTCCCAAATCACATGGTTTACACAAAATAGAGCTGATGCTAGAAGTCTGGTCACTTGCTGAGTCTCTAATAAGTGCCAGGCACCATGACAGACATCATGGACAAAGGGTTCATTTGTTCTCTCATGGAGTCTTTTTTTTTAGTGAAGATCACCTTTGAATGAACAATGACAATTTACTCCTTGGCTTCTAGGTCAGGCTCTTTCAATGGCCCCTTGCTATCACCATCATAATGATCTTTAAGACCAAAAAGCTTTACATTTTTAAATTGCCAACATTCTCTCCTGAGAGCATAGATCTTAGATACAGGACTTCTGCAGTAGAAAATGAATTTACCCCTTGTATGGAAGGCAGTTTCCTTAGTTCTTATTGAATAACAACTGTTAAAGAGATGGATATCCTGGGTAGTTTGTGAGGTATCCCAGTGTCTACCATCTGGTCTCTCACAATTTCATTACCAGTTTTTAATGCCTATGTCTTATCTTGGTGGGCAACTTTATTTCTGTCCATTCTTGGTGGTGCCCAATCCAAAGCATTAAGCCTTCCATGTGGAGAAGATTCCCTTACCCAGTAGCAAGCAGAGAGTGTCAGGGGCTCTGTCAGGACTTTTTCCCATCCTGGGAGCCCGCAGAAGAGAAATAGCAAGAACTATTTAGAGATCTTCTCTCACTCATCATTTCAGAACCTAAAATTGTCAATTGGGCTGGCATCTCAAATGCCATATCGTCCCACCATTTTGCACCAATGCAGGAATTCCCCAAACATCTGTTGCATGTGAGTTCCCTTCACTTGTGTCCCTTTTATCAACAGAATATATTTATTCTCAAACAACTTTCCTTATCTTGAGTCAAAACCAGATCCCTAAATCCCTTACACATTGGTCCTGGTTTTGCCCTTGACACCCATTCGGAGAAAATCCCATCTTTCACTGATTTTTTTCAGGTCTTCAAGAAGGGCTATGAATGTAGAAAGGGCATTTATTCTATTCATATTGGACCTAGATCCAGAATAACTTTGTTGTCTTTGATAGTAAATGTAGGTTAGTACATCTTTGCTATTTATTCCCAGCAAGAGGAGTATGAAGTACCGCCATTACCAGGGTATGGCTGGGGAAACCAAGGTATATGGATAGCAAATGACTTGCTGTGGGCTGTGCAGACAAATGATTCTGGGCTGCTTGTCCTTTGCTCCAACTCAGATTCCCTAATGTGTTGCACACTCCAGAGAAAGCTATTACAATAACGACTCCAAGAACATTAGAATTCTTATTATTGAGAAAGATGCACTTTCATTTAAAGGGCTCCATTCTTCTTAGATGAGTTCTACTTTCTGCTTTCTCTTCATTCGAGTCCAATGTTTATTATTTCCACTCCACTGCTGGCCTGACAAAGCTAAAATTCCACTCACACCAGCCAGCAAACTTGATTCCAGACAGCAGGGGATGGGAGCACTTGGTCTATTGGAGACAAAGCTTTCTCTCCAGTTTGGTCAGCAAGCTGGATTTAAACTGACAAGAGCAGAGCTCTACAAAAATAAGATCTATTAATTGTCCTGTAGAAGGAGAAGGTCATTGGGCAAATGTTAGCCTGTATCTCATTTTACAGCTAGAATCTGGGCATCAACATCAAATCATTTCTCTGTAACTAGATTCTGCCTTTCAACAATAATTAAAAAAATGACTCTGGATAAAATCATGCTGTAGTTCTGCTTATGAATTCTGTTACTTGAATATATTTCACTTATTCTGAAATCAGTCTGGAGTTGCTGACACTGTACTTTCTCCAGGACCCTACTGAAAAATTTATTAAAGGTGTCTGGGACTATTAACTGATTCTCCCAGATTCCCTTTGGAGCCCATTTCTCAGGCTATGGCTCCCAAGGTAGAACAGAAGTTTCCTGGTGGGATCCAGGTCACTGATACCAGGAGCATGTGGGAGAGCAGTAGGCATACACAGAAATGTAGCCCATAAGACCAAATGCAATTTTTCTGGAGACTCCAGGGATGGAGAGGATGGAAGGCAATACCTCTAACTTCCCAAAGGCAGGTGGGCAGTACCTAGATGGCTCTGCCTTGAGTTGGTAATTGCATATTTTCAGATTCAGCAAATATTTACTGAGCATCTATGTGTCTATCAAAAATGAAACACTCCATAAACAGAGCTTCATGTAACCCTCACTATAACCCTGTGAGGTGGGTGGAGTTTGAGTCTCCTAGTTTTTTTGTTTGTTTGTTTGCTTGTTGTCAATAGTTTGAACCAACGGTTATGCCTACCATGTAAGCCTTACCCTGAAGAGGGTAGAGCTTGGATCATGAGTGAAGGACGGTAAATAGATTCTCCCACTATGGTATCAAGGCAGGCCTCCCAACAGGAGCAATCCAGCAGGGTGACTTGGTCAGGATCACAAGGCTGGGAAGTGGCAGCCAAGGTGGAAACCAGGGCCCATGCTGCTTCTCCTTTCCCTACTGTCTTCATGTTTATGGTCTGTTTACTGTGTTTGAGCTTAAAAGATGCCTTCGTGGTCACCATCTCAGTAGTGTCCTAACACTGATTTTAAAAATGAAGACATTTTAAAAGTTGAGAATTTGTAAATATCATCTGTAGTTTTCCCCCTTCACTTTTAGCTGTGGATCTGTTTGCGTTCATCTTTACCTGGGTGATCATCAAAGTCCCTGGTCAGGTTCATTTCCCCTCTGCTTTCTCGGTCTCACTCATTCCTGGCAGTTATGCTCCTATTTCAGGGCTCTGCGCTAGAGAAAATAGAGGAATTCTGCTTCACACATGAATCATTTCTCTCTGGTTCCCAAAGCGATCATGAGGTCAACTAGCGGTGTATCAGCCGATGGGGAACAGCCTGGTCCAGGGGCAAGTTCTCCCTGTGTCCTTCTCCTTCCAGCGCCTGCTCTTGAGTTCCCCAGGCACCCACACTTCTTTCTCTCCCCTGGATCCTGGGGACTGATGTTCTTGAGGAGTCTGTGATAGCAACTCCTGTAACTCACCAATGGGGATGGGAAGGGGAACAGAGCCCCTCTCTGCTTATTAAGGCATTGTTCTCAAGGTTGGCAAGCTCATTGTGCTGAGCGAAGTTGTGCTATTCTCTCTTCTGCCTTCCTTTGGAAATATCTCCCTTAGCATGACCACAGACCAGCGTAGGGAGAAAGAAATCAAAACAAATATAAAACCTAAGGAGGAGGACCTTCCTTCATCCTAGGTGTCCATGCACAAGGGTGGCCTAAGCCTGTGTGTGAATGCAGAATATCAACCATGAGCTTCCTCAGGAAGGAACAGCATTGAGAAGAAATCGATGATCCTAGAACCATGAACATTTCGATCCCATGCTAATTGTGTAGTCAGAAGTGTTCTGCCATGACTGTGGTTGTCAGTGGCTTTCTGCAAATGAACCTAAAAAACTTTATTAACCCAAATTATTTTTTGAATGTCTGAGGCACAAGGAAGCCTAGAGCTAAATTTAGTACTCAAATGTAATAATGAACTTATCCCAGATGTCTGGCATTTCTCATTCTCTTCTCCTTTTAATTAGTTTTGGCTGCCTTTCCATTTTTAATTGTCCAGGTTTATTTGAGATTTAACTTAATAAACCACCTCGATCCCTTTTGCATTTCTCCTTAGGAAATCAAATTGGCTAACATTTTCAGAGGCTGACACTTCCTTTCAAGGCCTAAGTCCTTCTTTTACAAAACGAGTTTTGAAATCACAAGTACAAATGGAAACACAGCAGATGGGCTTGGACCCTGACCCTCCTGGTGGATGTCAGCTGACACGTGATCTTTAGCTGGGGCATATATCACCCAGGTACACAAATACCTTTCATATTTATGTCTCCTCCACTAAGAAAACCTCGTTTTCCATGGAATGGAAATCTTGATCACTAGGTAGTGTGTCTGAGAGTTCAGTGTTTTTCCACAACAAATAAACAGCATTTTTTACCATAAAATGAATTTGGACTGTCCAAGCAAAATGGCTTCGCATACTGCCAAATGTGATTATCTAGATTGATTTACTCCTGCCCTGTGGTAACCTGGTTACTTAGCTTTGCAGATTCAGCTGGACCTGTTTTCCCCTCTGGCTAAGTAGAGACAGATCTACTTCTAGTGAATCAGGGAAAAGGTGAGTTCCACAGCTTAGGGACTAATGGGCAATAAAACAGGAGCCAATGTTTCCTACTAACTGTATTATCTTGTTTCCAGCCCGTGTTGATCCTCCCCAGGATGGCCAGTGGGACAGGAGACTCAGGGATGTCAGGGCTCAAAGAAAGAGGTGCTGGGGGCAGAGCTAGCATCCATCTACCCTTCCTGTGGCTCTTTCCCTATACCAGTGCTCAACTTCTCTTGGGCGACCAAGTCCTCATATACAAGCTGACCCATGCCACCTCCTCCCGACCCCCTCTTAGCATATCACTTGCAGCTGTTTCCAGGGGGCACTGATATCCGTGGGAACTGGTTTCTAGTTCCAGGTCTGCTACCTGCCAGCTCTGCACCACCTTACCACCTGTAAGTTCAGGGTGCTTCACAGAGAGAAAAATCCCCATCTCCCAGCTACACTTTTGACCCATGTCAAGTGCCAGCATGATGGCAGGCCACTTGGAAAGCCTCCATTACAGTTAGTTCCCTTCCTTCACTCTTTATTCTCCAGCCCCTGTCCCTTCACAGGGTCACCCAGATCTCTCTTTTCTTCAAGGTTCCCTCTCTGAAGACTGACAGCAGGTTCCATCACTCCAGATGATCTGGAGACTGACAAAGATTCTCTTCTTGGCCAAACTTTTGCCAGAGTCCTCTGAAACCAACTAGGTTCCATCCTTAGGCATGTCCTCCAAGCCACAATTTTAGAAAGAATCCTGCCCCAATTCCCTACTCCTGATATCTGATCAAATTCCTCATTTTCCACCATTCTTGAGTGACACCTGATCATCCTGATAGTCCAGTTGAAAAAGAATCTCTCTTTCCCCCATGTTTCCTTTTACTAATTGTCCATCTGCAGACAACCTCTCCTTTCCCAATATTATTATTATCAGAGTTCTTCTCACATGTTATCTTTATTGTTGCATTTGATTTTCTCTGCCCCTATGCCTACCCCCAAGCCCCAGTGCTAGATCATGAAGTTTCTTAATATCAAGGATTAGGTTTTATTCTTCTTTGCACTTTTCTTCCAGTTTCACTTCACCATGGCACACAGTAGTTACTGAGCACCTGTGCCGATGTTATGGTTTAGATGTGGTATCCCTCGAAAGCTTACATGTAAGACAATGCAAGAAGGTTTGGAGGAGAAATGATTGGGTTATAGCCTTAGCCTAATCAGTAAGTTAATCCCTGAAGTGATAGAGTATGGTTGCAGGAGGTGGGAATTGGAGAGTGGCTTTGGTGTCTATATTTGTATCTGACAAGTAGAGTCTCTCTCTGCTTCCTGATCACCATGATGTGAGCTGCTTCCCTCATCCACAGTGTTCCACCATGATGTTCAGCCTCACCTCAAGCCCCGGAGGAATGGCGCCAGCCTTCTATAGACAAAGAACTCCGGAACTGTGAGCCCTCAAATAAACTTTTCCTTTATAATTGTTCTGGTCAGATCTTTAAGTCACAGAATGAAAAAGCTGACTAAAACAGCCAATAACTGTTAAGTCATGAGGATTCACAGCAGGTATTGATGGGTGTTAAAGGTTTAGCACATCCTCCAAAGCAGTTTATTTTAATAGGGGCCTTCATACAATACTTCAACAACTAGAAGTTCCTTTGAAATTTTACTTCAAGAAGTCAAATTAGATAACATTGAAGAGGATAAGGCAGAAAACTTTGAGCTCTCGGTCTTTCAGGACCTCCAAATCTCATTTAGTGCATGGCCTCAAATCCTAAACAGAAGCCAGGGCCTTGACCCCACGGAAATGACTTCTACTGAAGACACTTGCTAAGTTCTGACTGAAGGGACAGGCAGGGCCTGGCCTGGTATGACTGACATCTCCATCGTGGCCTCCACAGGGTCACAACCGAGAATGTCACATCATAAGGTGGAGAGTAGCCACAGGTCTCAGAGCAAAAAAAGGACATGGAGATTCTAAGGAGGGAAAGTAGAATTCCTTGGAGGTTTCAGGGAGGAGGAAGCATGTGAGCTGAAATTTGAAGAACAACAGAATTTCTGCTGTTGGGATTTGGGGGAAGGATAGCCTAGGAGGAGGAGGGGTCATCAGCAGTGAATTAAAAAAAAGGAGGGTGGGTATCCCATCCATTTTTGCTTAAGTTTCTATCTAGGAATTAGACTCCATTTTTGAACTTCCATAGCGTTCACTTTGATAAGAGGAAGGGTGATTTGAAATTCAAGCTTCAAGGGGTTTAAGAGGTGAGGCAATGGTAGTGTTGCAGTCTCCTACTTCCTGAATGGATGTTTCTAAGCATGTGTCTTCTCTTCCTACAAACATCTCCGAGGGAAGGGGCAATTCACAAGTGGTATCTGGAAGCATCAAATGGTGGGAAAACTTTGGGCTTGGGGATCAAAGGACCCCCAAATCAAATGCAAATCTAATGTTGGATGTGCTGTATGTAGGCTCTAGGCAAGGGGCAAACCTCAGTTTCTTCTGCTATCGAATTGAAATAAGCTTTCTTACTTAAGAGGTGTGAAGATTATATCTCCAAGGGCATAGCACCTAGGGAGCACTTGGTCTCAAAATGGCTCCCTCTTTGACCAAACTTCAGCCAGGCGCCTATAAGTCCTCTTCTTGACTCTGGTCCCCATCCTGTTCTTTGTTTGCGCAGCCCAGTTTTAGCAAGAAATCTTTTAAATTACATTAGCAAGAATGCCCCTACCCTTGACCCACTCATTCTGCTCCTTGGCAGACTGCATTTGGAATTGAGTGCAATCTCTATCTCCCGTTATAGTGCTCCAATACAATAGTGATGAATGGTCTTTCTCACTGTTGCATAACGTGTCAGGGCAGGCCAGTGATTATTACCATTGTCTTTCCTTTCTTCCAGGGCTCAGGAGACAGTGGAACTTGTCTACTTGTTTCTCATTGAAAGGGTAGCACATTCCACTGTGTGACAAATCCTCTTTCCTGGTGTCACAGTTGGGCTGGAGTCACCTGTCCTTACATGTTGACTGTAGGTAGGTGATCTGGGGTCAAATGGAGAGGATGGGTTTCAGCATCTGCCTCACACCTTAATATCTTTCCTGGGGGTCAGCATGGTATGTGCAAGAGGGACTGAGCCAGACATTCAAAAGCTGCTTAGTTCCTCACCAACATTCAACTTGATTCTGAGTAATCAAATCAGCCTTGATTGAGGGAGAGGCCTCATCTCAGGAAACCAACGTTTCTGATCAAAGGTCAGCCTCAAAATCCAATCCAGATGCAATTATAGTAGTATTTTAAGAACCAGAATTGAGGTTCAAAATCCAACTTTTCTTTTTTTTTTCTCTGAAACAACTGTCCTCTGTCCTTAGACCAACAAGATTGTATCTTTGACAACTATAATGCTATTTTAATTTCAACTCTAAAACTCAGTGATCCTTTCAAGTTGTCATCAGTTTGTCAAAAATCAGTTTGTTTTACTGAAAAGCCAAGGTCAGTATGTACGAGCTTTGCCATCTTCTTTTCCCTTCTTTCTATGTTACTGTCTCTGAACCCATTGGCCATCATTCTGCAGAAAGAAGGTCCCTCCTCAACTCCTTTCCTTGCAAATTGTGATTCCAGCGGATTCAAAGATGTTACCCATACTCCTCATTTTTCTCTCCCCACCATCTGCCCTCTCATGGTGTAGAGTTGCTCACATTATGAAATTGGTGGTTGCTAACTGTGATGTGCAAGATGATTAAAAAAGTATAACACTTTAAAAACAGTTATCATTGTCACTGATGACTTCCTAGACAAGTGGTGCTGCTAGTACTCAGTTTCTAGAACACGACTGGTAGACAAGACTGGGAACCTAACCCTGATGGATGGTGTGCTGTATTCCTCGAAAACGGCTCCTGTGTCTTTTAGAACCATCTCCACCCATTCATAGCTGAAGGCCCCACCTGGGTGTCCAATACCATGTACAGAGGGTCCCTGGGCTACTGCCCTCACTCAGCTCTACTGCTGCCTTCTGATGGTGGGAAGGATGAGAAATGGCAGGAAGCAGCCCCTGGGGCATTGGGGTGTCATTATGGGATGTATCAGGTACTTAAATGAGGGTCTCTGAGGGACATCAAGCCAGGGCTACCCAACTCCAGCAACCCTTGGGGAACTCTGGGGAGCATGAAGCCTGGCTTATCACCTGGCTCCCCGTGGGCCGTCCAGTCTTGAATCAGCGACTCCTTTTCCACCTGCTCCAGTCTCTTAATCTGCTCAGTGGCAATAATGAGTTTTTAAGTAGGAAAGCCTTTTTATTAGTTCTGCATGGAAGTATCTCATGCTGGTCGGCTTCAACAACAAAAGTTGATTGCCTGACAGTTTTAGGAGCCTAAATCAGGGTGTTATTAGGAGTTGTTTTTTTCTGAGGGCTGTGTAGGAAGGATCTCTTCCAGGGTTCTCTCCTGGGTTTGTAGATGGCTGCCTTCGTGTTCACGTGACAATTCTCTCTGTATGCGGTCTATGTCCAAATCTCCCTCTCTTAGAAGGATACCAGTCATACTGGATTGCAAGCTCCCCTCCTCCACATCCTAGCTGATTCCATGGGCAACAAATCTATTTACAAATAGCACATTTGGAGGTACTGGGGTTGGGACTTGAAGATACGGATGGGGGACTGGGGATGACACCGATTAAACCTATAACAGACCTGAAGAACTGAAGCAAGCACGAGGACACCTGGATTCTAGTCCCAGCTCTGCCACTCAGTGGCTGTGAGCCACTGGGTGGATGGACTCAGTTCTTTGGCCTCAGACTTCTTTCCGTGGGAAGGTGATTCTGGATGGTCTCAGAGGCCTTCCAGCTACAGGCGCTGACAGCTTTATCATCGAAAGTGAAACGGATTCAAATGTTTGCCAAGCATTTAAAACTTCTTACAGGGAGATACAGTATAAACACTGCGAAATAATAACCCCCCAAGCCTCAGAAGAAAGAGTGCATACAAATTCAAAGTGGTTTTCAAACATTATTTCATTAATCCTTACAAATCCCCTGTGAAGTCATATTATTAAAGAGCAAACTGACAATCGGGCTGTAATCTGGTCAAGTAAAAGAACAATATCTCAGACAAGATAATAGCAGACTTATCTGTCACACGGGAGGCTGAATATGCAAAGGGCGAGCATGTCGGAAACAAATAGGAAATTTTATCTCAGGTGGCTTTGAAATAGGGGCTGAAGATGAGGCTTTGGCTGCCATCCTGGGACTTTCCAAAGGAGGGAGGGGTGATTTATGGGGAGACTTTCCAGAATACATGCATCATTCATGGATTCTAATTTTTCATGCATAAATGTTTGAGTTGATATTTAAGATCTAGGAAATCTGCTGGGAGGGAATTACAATGTTTTCCTGCGGTGAAGAAAAAAAAAAAACCCACTGCCCTAGATGAATTTTTTTTTCTACCAAGAATGTAGAAAAGATATCAGTTTTTTTTTTTTTTTTTTCTATCTTGGCTGCCAAGGCAGATGTGCTTCAGATTATGAAGATGTGGCTACTTTCCAGAATCCCTCTCCTTCCTAGCCTCTGGCCATTGTCCTGGTTTTAACCTGTATCCTAGGACACTAATCATCCCACATGCCATGTAGAGAAGATGCAGGAGGCAATCGCAGGCCTGAAGCCAACCCTGGGCAGTGGGATGCAAGAGTATCCAGATCTGGACCTCCAACAAAGGCTCTCTTCTCTGATAAGGGGCCAAGGAGGAACTGCTATCTCGCTCCAGCCTCAGGCCACTTTCTGGCCTCTTGGCCTGAAATTCTGCCACTGGAGATTGTTGGGTTGCAAGAATATTTATCTCCAAATGATCTCCTTGAAAATCTAAATGCCTCTGGAATGGTGAGGACTGCACCTCCTAGCCACTCACCAGCACCCCAGTGGGGATGAGTCTGACCCAACGATCCTCTGTGGCATTGTGAGGTCACTTAGAGGGAAACTGGGTAGCATAGGTTTCAAATCTTTGATGGGAATTGGAAGAAGGAAGGGATAAAGAGGGTGAGGTGAGGTAGCTGGATGGCCATGAAGGTCATCTTTGCCCACCTCTCTGTGCTGCTGGAGAAGCTGCAGTCCAGGCTGATCCCGCTTAGTGAAGCACTGGCGCTTAAGGCTTATGGGTTGACTTCATTTAGTAAAGCAGGCTGACAGCGAACTTAACATCTCCTATGGAGACCCAGTGGACAGATCTGTTCATATGCAATCCAAAACTCTACTGAGGCTGCTTTTATTATTAAAATCGACCAACCAAACAAGAAACAAGTAGAAAGCAACCATTAAAGATCATCACTTTAAAAGAACCTAGCTTCTCTGCATAACCTGGCCCTAGTCTCATCTCCCCACACCCAACACCCCTTCAAATATATCCATACCTAACTCCTGGATTCCCAGGATGAGCCAGCCTCCTCCACATGCTGCTCCCTTAAAATGGAAGAAGCCTTTGTTTCCTTTCTGCTGGGGCTAAATACCATACTTCATTCAAACTCACTTCAAGCCTGGCCCTTCCAGGAGGCCTTCTCTGACCCAACGTGGCTCCTCTCCTGCACCTCTCAGCAGTGGTTGTAATTGTTGCTTTCTTTTGCAGGTTTCTAGTTTCTTCATCTACAGCATGAGCAGAACCAACACTCTCCACCTTAGTGTCCCCAGGGTGAGACCCAGTCCCTGGCATACAAGGTTTATTGTGAATGAACTAATTTTTACTTGTTAAATTTTCTGGTTAAAAAAAATAGAATTCAGTTCTGGCAACAGCAAGGTGAAGCATTCCTCTTCTGCTTTGTGAAAATATAAATTGATTCAAGGATTTTGGGAAGCCATTACACAAGAGGTATCATGACAATAGCAACTTTGTAACCTTTGACCTGGGCACTCCTCTTCTAGGAATCCATTCTAAAGAAATATAAACCATGAAAATATTACCCTAAGATATATTCATGGCAGTGTCATTTAAAATAGCAGTACCTAGAACTTACTTAAATGTTGGATAACAGAAGAATGGTTCAACCATAATGGAAAGTATTGTTTGCAACTATTAAAACATCATGGCTATGTAAAACTGTGAAGAAGAATTATGATGAAATGAAGAAGAATTATAATAAAAATGATATAAAAATACATGTATAGAATAATTAAAATTTTATAAAATAAAAATAATAGCTAACATATATAAGGGCTCAACTGATCCCATATATATATATATGTATATGTATATATATATATTTCATATATATATCCCTTATATATATATTTCATATATATCCCTTATATATATACTTCATATATATATCCCATATATATTTCATATATATAGTACATATATATATAGTTCATATATATATAATTCATATATAGAGTTCATATATATAGAGAGAAAAAGTTCATATATATATAGTTCATATATATAGTTCATATATATATAATTCACATATATTAAATTTTATATATGACTTATAAATTACATATCTTATATGTCATATATTATGTCACACACAAATATGTATATATACACACATATATAAGATTTAAATCTTGTAACAATTCTGTGTGGTAAGCATTATTATTATCTCCATGTTATAATGATGAGAGCAGAAGCAGAGAGAGGTTAAGTAACTTGTTCTAAATCACACAGCTGGTAAGTAACAGAGCCCAGATTCAAACCCAAGACACTTTGTAGAGACTGTACTCTTATCACTATGTTATAAAATTCATCTAGAGTTTAGAAGAAAATAAAACCAAATGATTATAATTTTTTTTAAGTTTGTAAAGATATAAGTGAATTTTTCAAGGGCTGGGGATGTGGCTCAAGTGGTAACACATTCGTCTGGCATGCGCGGGGTACTAGGTTCGATCCTCAGCACCACATAAAATAAAAAATAAAGATGTTGTGTCCACTGAAACTCTCTCTAAAAAAATGAATTTTTCAATATTTAAAGTTATATATAGTAGGCTAATATTACCTTTAAATAGAAAAACTTTTATAAAATCTTTAAAAATTAAATAACAATGTGGAAATCTTTCTTCCAATGTCTACTTGTGAACCATGTCTGAAACAGTTGTTGGTTTAAATATTCTGGAATTGTCTTGAAATAAAATGTTTAAATACTAAGTTACCTGATGTGGGCGTGCACACTTGCATACACACACACACACACACACACACACACACACAGCTAAAACTGTATTTGTTTGTATAGTTTTTTTCCTTTTCAATAAAGTGGATTCACTGTAATGTGTAACATATGGGATTTGATGTTTATATCCTAGCAAGACTCTTCACAGAAAGACATCAATTCACTAGTCAGGAACAACTCCTTTGTCAAACCATGTGTCCTGCTTTTCAGTTGGTAAAATATGACCCTTGTGGGGCGGGGAGCTGGCAGGCCAGGGGCAGGGGAGAGAAAGGGCGGCTTCCTCCTCCTCTGCTCACAACCCAGTGCCTGCTGCGGAGGTAGAAGGGACCCCCTCCCAAACCCTGGGGGGGATGGTTTGGGGCGCTGTTGAGAGAGACCAGAGTTTTGCCAACTTGGGGGCTCAAGGAAGAGTACTTTGAGGTCTTCTCTAACAAAACCCAACCATCCCGAATTCCTTGAGCTCTCCCGTGAAAGTGTTTCTGCGGGAGAAAGTGTGCTACTAAGGGAGGTTCAACACGTCCAGGTGAGAGAGAGAGAGGTCCTGGGCGGGTACCAGCTCAGTGGGCAGGAGAGGCCAGGAGGGGAGGGCTCCCCTACGCTCCCCCAGGGAAATGGCAGAGGGGGGTCTGCAGGGACCATTCCCGTGGCTCAGTGGCGGAGGGCCATGAGGAAGCCATCACTGCTCAGAACTTCAGGCTCCATTCCCCGCCCCAATGAAGGTGCCTCTGCTCTAGAAGCCTCCATACTAGTTGGGGAGACAAGATTACCTCCCAGGGAAAAGACACTGATGCCCCAAAGTGTGATTTGTTTGCTTTCACAATTGGCAAGGACACAAGGAACACTGGGCTGGTGTGGGGGTGTGGGGGAGGCAGGGGTCAGCTGGAGGCCCTGGGATATTAGAGGAGCATCTGCAGTCAATCATACGCCTATGCAAACCTGTCGTTATTTTATATAATTTCGTCTTCACCAACAATCTTCTATTTTCTTGATTTTGAAGTGAGAAAATTAGTGATTAAAGATGACACCACTAAAGAAGGAGCTGTAGTTCTACTTCCAAATCATCTCTGTTTGACTCCAAAATCCATAAACTGAACAAAGGAAGAACACATACACATTTGTTTGTGTGTGTGTGTGCGTGCACATGGGCTAGTGTGCATGTGTGTGTGCACATGCATAATGTAATGTATGCATTCCCAAGTGCATACGTATGATTTCTAGTAGTTTGAAACAAAACATACTTTACCATTTATGAAGCTCATCCCCTCCAGGTATTTAACTGGAGTCTCCCCATAGCTTTTCAAAGAAGTAATTCTTTTTTTTTTTTAATTATTTTATTGTTGGTTGTTCAAAATATTACATAGTTCTTAATATACCATATTTCACAGATTGATTCAAGTGGGTTATGAACTCCCATTTTTACCCCGTATACAGATTGCTGTGTCACATCAGTTACATTTCCATTGATTTACAAATTGCCTTTCTAGTGACTGATGTATTCTGCTGTCTATCCCATTCTCCACTGTCCCCTCTCCCCTCCCCTCCCCTCCCCTCCCCTTCTCTCTCTCCATCCCCTCTACTATAAATCGTTTCTTCCACTTATATAATTTTTCTCCTATTCCTCCTTTCCTCTTATATGTAATTGTGTATAACCCTGAGGCTCACCTTCCAATTCCATGCAATTTCCCTTAACTCTCACTTTCCCTCTCGCCTATCATCCCTGTTTAATGTTATTCTTCTTCTCCAGCTCTTCGTCTCTACCCTGTCCTTGGTTACTCCCCTTATATCAAAGAAGACATTTGACATTTGTTTTTTAAGGATTGGCTAGCTTCACTTAGCATAATCTGCTCTAATGCCATCCATTTCCCTCCAAATTCTATGATTTTGTCATTTCTTATTGCAGAGTAATACTCCATTGTGTATAAATGCCACATTTTTTAATCCATTCATCTATTGAAGGGCTTCTAGGTTGGTTCCACAATCTTGCTATCGTGAATTGTGCTGCTATGAACATCGATATAGCAGTGTCCCTGTAGCATGCTCTTGTTAGGTCTTTAGGGAATAGACCTAGAAGGGGAATAGCTGGGTCAAATGGTGGTTCCATTCCCAGCTTTCCAAGAAATCTCCATACTGCTTTCCAAATTGGCTGCACCATTTTGCAGTCCCACCAACAATGAACAAGTGTACCCATTTCCCCGCATCCTCGCCAGCACTTGTTGTTGTTGGACTTCTTAATGGCTGCCAATCTTACTGGAGTGAGATGGTATCTTAGGGTGGTTTTGATTTGCATTTCTCTGACTGCTAGCGATGTTGAGCTCTAATTATTTCAATTTCACAGATCAGAAAACTGATAGCCACAGAATATCAGAGACAAATAAGGTGTTGAGTGGTAAAGTAAATGGGTGACCTGTTTCCTGACTGTAAATCCCTTGCTCACTGCTCCCTCCCTCCCTCATCCAACAGACCTTCCCTGACTGCTGCTCTGGCCAGGGATCTGGCCAAGTCCTGGAGACACAAAGAAGAATGCAACTTGAGCCCCTCTAATGGAGAGGAGGCACTGGAACTTGTGGGGGTGTTGGCACAGACGTTCAATGGGTACTTCATGCTATAGGTAAGGTTGGGGAGGGTTTTGAGGATCTCTAAAGCATCTTCAAATGCAGGTTTGCCAAGAAAGCAAGATAGATAAAGGTATGGCTACTGCTTTGTGCTCTAGACTGAATGTTTGTGTGTCCTCACCCCTAAATGCATAGGTTAAACTCCAAAGCCCCTGTGTGTCTGTATTTGGAGATGGAACCGTTGGGACATAATTAGGTTTAGTTGGGTCGAGAGGGTCAGGCTCCTACGTTGGGATTTAGTGTCCTTTTAAGAAGATGAACCAATTAGTGCTTGTCTCTCCTCCCTCCACACAGTGAGCACACAGCAAAAAGGTAGTTATCTGCAAGCCATAGAGTCCCCATCAAGAGCCAAATATGCCAGCACCTTGATCTTGAATTTCCTAGCCTCCAGAATTGTAAAAATTTAAATGTTTGTTGTTTAAGACACTAGTCTGGCATTTTGTTATAGCAGCCAAAGAAAACTAAGACAGTATGCTTTCTTTGTTCTACATGGCTGCTTCCAGCAAGACACAGGCCTCCACCTCTGCAGAAAGTAGATATTCAAAGAAATAGGAGAGGCTAGCAGTGAAAAGAAAGCTCCTCTTATTCCTTCCCTAACTGTCAAACATCCCTGCACCCAGAGGATCTGCCAAACCACCTGAAAATCTGTCTGTTGCCATTGTTAGACCTGCTTCTAGGAGCTGGCTACAGTTTCCAGAGAAGAATGATACCAGTGCTTGGTAATCATGCCTATCATCCCCTAATGATGCTTAATGCCAGACGCTGCCAGAGGTTCACAGCTCAGCTGACTGGCACAGAAGCTCCACTGGGCGAGAAGCTCTCAGATGGCAAGCAGCAGCCTTTTCCAGACCACCATGGTTTTGTTTTGTAAAAGATTTCTCTCTTGCCCAATTATAACAGAAAACTCTCCTCTGTTCTCTAGCTGCAGCTGCCCTCTGCACTGTACCCAGAGAGGACAACACAATCATTTTATGCATTCCAAAAGCAGGACTGTTTGCAAGGAAGAACATTCCTGCTCATCCCTCCCTTTCCCTCTATGTGCCATTCACTGTAGATGCTGCAAATTTCTGCATTAGGTGGCTGGTAGCCCATTTCCACTCCCTAATTTAGTAGATGAAGATGATTATTGTATTTATGTTGTGTGAACAGCAATAGCCCAGGGAATTGAGAAGCTTTGATCCATCCAACTTAAGTCTCATTTCTTGCACACACGTCTCTGGCTGCTTTACTGCTAAGACCCTGGCAGGAGGAAGGAAAGATGAGGCATGAGTCACATCTTGTTTGTTACAACAGGAAGATGTCCCAGGACCTTTCAAAGGGGAGAAGGGGGTGGGATGATGAATACTTCAAGTTCTATGAATCAAATATGAATTGAACTGTAATCTGGGCTTTAAGTAGATGGCTGCATAATAAGTGTTAAACAATTCATCTTTCTGTCAGGCGGAAGAAAGTAATTTATTCATTACCATTTAAGCAAGAAGAGATCTTGTGTGTTTAAAGAGAAGAAAGTTTAGCTTGTTCCATTTTAGATGGCATTGCAAAGGGCCCAAGTTGAAAGAAAGTGCTGAACAGGGGAAAATGTTGGAGCATCAAACCTGGATTTGGCTTGGGAAGTATCATTAATTCTCTTTCTGCATTCAGTTGAGACATCAACCAGCCTCAGTTTAAGAATTCTTCAGATGAAGAATTGGTATGTTCAATAAGGCTTGATCTTACTTTTTGCATCTTAGGCAATCCCCAAACAGCTATATGTAAAGTTTAAAAGTATATATTAAGCTTCATTCTTTTCCCTTTGACTTCCATTACAAATTCACAGATATGTTTCCTTGAGACCCCCAAATACAATAAAAGCACCATTTAGACCTCTTATGATTCTCTGCAAGCATTTTCCTTTGTCATCATGCAATCATGAGCATTAAATCCTCCCACAAAACCACAAGTAAAATTTACACATTTTTCTATATAATCTTAGCTCATTTCAGATGAATCACATGTATTCTCCATTAAAACGTGCTATATAGCTAATTTTCATTTTGGTGCAATTTTTCTTGACTTTATGGGACTGAAGTGTATAAGCAGCCACAGTTACCAAGAGAATGCTTTAGGATTTCAGCCAAATTCAAGAGCTGGATAAACCATATGGAGGAGTTTTCTTGGACAGAATTCAGTTGTACCACTTCAAAGCATTATACTGTACTCATTTGTTATTGCATAGCAAATACTTACTATGTTGTATTATAAAGACATTGGCGTTGTTTAATTCTGTTTTAAAACTTAGTGGAATTATGTTTAAAATGCTTGAGTCAGAAAATATGTCTAGCTTAATAATTAAAACCAAGTCTTTAGCAGAGAGCAGACTGTAAAAATTCTCTGTCATAGTTCATATGTAATCCCAAGCAATTCAATGCAAATAACTTTTAAGTTAATTAAGCTTTAAAGGAGAGGTTATTCAAAACGAAAACCAAAATAAAACCTCTAATAAAGAGATTTACAGGATACAGATTTAGTATGTTTAAGACACTGTGTTTTGTGTTTTTCTCTTACTACAAGATGGAACGACCCCCAAAAGAGAGTGATCCTGTGCACAGAAATGAGGTATTCTCTTTAATGTAAAGAAGATGCAAGAAACCAAAATAAAAATGGAGACTAAGATTGCTATAGCAGTGATTAGAAGGAAAAGCCATTTACTTTCTTGATCCACTGCAAGGTGTTATTTGAAAGAGGCCCTTACTGTCCTGTCTAGCTGTGTATACACTAAAGCAATGGAGTCATATGTAGACCTGGACTCCACAGAGAATCTCCTTCCTCACACATGTCTTGGTGTTTACAAAGCCCCACATTCAAAGCCAACCTACAAGATTACAGCCTGTTCACTATGATTAAAATAATTTTTCATACTAAATATTTAAGCCTTGATTATACTATATAGAGTAACTCTGTATATGCACGCTAGATGGATTGGGATTCTAAGGAAAAAACAGCACAAATGGAAAATTGTTTTCTCACCACAGTTGTTTCTTCAAGCAGATACACGACAGTGAGCAGACACACAACAGTGAGCAGACACACAATGATCTACAAAGGCTTTGTATGTTCAAATCTTTCTTAAAATGAAGTATACAGCTTTCTCACTTAGCTTCCTTTAGGATTTCTAAAGCGAAGGTTTACAGGAGAATCTAAATGGAATAATCTTAAATTGCTCTCATATTTTTGTCTGTTATACCATGCACAGATTCCAAGAAACCATAATCCAAGGCATCTGCTGTCCACTTAGTAACCTTTACCTATCTTTCAATAGCAACAACAATAAAAATATCTAACATTACTGAGTTGCCAGATACTATGCTCAGCCCATCGCACATCTCAGTGAACCCTGATTACAATCCTCTGTGGTGGGTGTTGTTATGATTCCCATTTTGTACATGCAGTCAGTAATTCACGCTGCAGCAGTGGATAGATGAGGAGTTCAGTGCGGGTTGGCTTCATTCCACTGTATCTCATAAATTTTTTTGTCCTTATAATTAATAGCAAATATTATTTTTTAGGTAGTCAATATCTATGGTCTTCCTCAGGTACCACAATTACAAAGTCTGGACAGGCACTTGATGGATTGAATGTTAATGGCCACATGTGCCTTAAAGTGTTGGGAACTGGCAGGGAAGGGGATGAGGCAGAAGGATGCTTGGTTGGAAAACAATAGCTATAGATGCACAGGAGGTACCCAAAGTGGATTGTGGGTTTTCTCCTCTTTTGGCTTCTGCCAAAGCCACTGCAGAGAAAAATAAAAATTTCTCTTCTTTGCAAAGAAAGAGGAGAGTAAAGAAATTGCTAAAAGTGACCTTCGAGATTCTCTAGTATTAATAGAGCCATCATAGATAAGGAATTTTATTCCATTTTTGCAAGTGATATTAAGCCTAGCTACAGGGTCTGTGATTCTGAACATCAGGGAGTTAGATAGTAGCCTAGGGACTTTTGACACCCAATCTACTAGAAATGAGAGAAAATGTTAAATTTTTTGAAAGTGGAGAAGAAAAAAGATGAAATCAAGGTTAGCAATTATTAAGTGCCTAAGTCTACTGAGTATTTATAACTTTAATATAATTTTTAAAATATTGTGCATAAGGTTATCAATTAAAAAAGTAATACCTGGTGAGGTATTAGTGATCTTCCTAGATTAATGCTTTACTCTCTTAATAAAGAATTATATTTTCACAGAAAATATATACTGGAGTTACCACAGGGTACATTTTTGAATTTTGGTCATCTATAACTTTGAGGAACTTTGTCATTTATGCCACATGGCTCTTAGCCTAGTAACTACTGATGTCTAGTATTACTTGAGGGCAAGCCCTACAAATCCCAGCATGACATCAGCCACCATAAATCAAGATCCATTATTAACCCTTCCATAAATAGATGCAGTTAGGTGTAATTTATATAACACATATTGCTTTAGAGTCTTCATAAAAGTCAAAGACCTAAGAATGTACATATGCAAAATATTCTAATAAGAAAGCCAATACATAGATCTATAGATAAAATGACCAAGATGAAACTGCACTAATGAATATGTACAGACTTAATACAAATGAAAGTAAACATCCAACTCTTACAGTTGTATGTGAAGCTTTAAGGTATAGGAAGAATTGGAGCCTTCACTATGTCACAGATGCTCAATGAAATTGCTATAGGAAAATCCTCATTAATATGTTACCGAACAGGTGATGATTTTGTCTCAAGGCTATATCTCACAATGAGGGCAATTCAGATTAAGCCAAACTGACAAAGGAAATTTAGATTTTTATTATCACATTAGATAGGAGCTGTAAACTGTTCCTAAATTCAAGACAGTTCAGATCAATCAAGGGGAACTTGCTGATGAGGAGGAGCCTCTGCTGCTGGTCCTAGTAATGCATGTGGATCCCTGAGCACGGAAAGGGCTTTACCTTCAGATCCATCTCCCTGGAGTGTGCATTCCTATAGGAGGTGTGTGGGGCTAGAAACAAAGGTCTAGAATAGGCGTTAGAAATCTCAGCTCTGCTAGTTACTAGCTGGGGAATCTTGGCAAATTAGTTCATCTCTCTGGGCTTTTTCTTGTTTTCTTCTACTTTTTTTTTTTAATCTCTAAAACTAAGAAAACAGTATCTGTCCTGTGTGTAATTCAGAGTGCTGTATATCAAATGATAATGGCTGTGAAGGTTTTTCTGAAAGCTATAAAATATGCACTGAACTACACAATTAACCTGCCTTGAGAATGAAGATTAAATCTAGTAATGTAGCCCTCGATGCCATCTAGTCTCATTTCATGTGCCCTGCCTCAGTTTTCTCTCTATTGATACATATCTTCACCGTTTCCTCCACTTGACAGCCATGCATTGTATATTAGAGTGTTTCACTTCCATATCTTATGCATATGCCATTCAATTATAATAAACCTGGGAGGCAAACAAAAGAGAGATTGTCCCTAATCAGCACTGAGAGGTGGGAGGAAGTGAACTGCATGGGTCCCACGCAACTAGTACCTGGTGGAGCCAGGATGCTGGTCCAGATCTGTCTCCCAGTACTGTTTCATCCAGAAAGTTTCAATATGTCTCTCCTCCAGATAAATCGGTAAACACCCAGAGGGCAGAGACTGATCCTTCTCCTGCTGCCATGCTGTCTGAATCACAACTCTGCACAGAATATGAGCTCAACAAAAGTGAGTGAAACTGAACTGACCTATGAGAGATGAGAGAAAGTGTCAGGCTTTCTCTTAGGGTGAAGGGTTAGTGTCCCCATTTCCAAATTCACACATTGAACCCCTAAAATCCAATGCGATTATATTTGGAGATATGGCTTTTAAGAGGTAATTAAGATTAAATTTAGGTCATTTGAAAGAAAGGATGCAGAGAAACTATACCACTCTGGCATTGTTCATGGAAATGCAAAATGATTAAGCCACTCTGGAAGACAGTTTAGCATTCTTATAAAACTACACATGCAATTAACCACAGGACTCAGCAATTGTACTTCTGGGAATTTATCCCAAAAAAATGAAGACAAGTTCACACAAAAACCTGTACATAAATGTTTAGAGCAGTTTTCTTCATAACAGCTCCAACTGGAAACCCAGATGTTCTTCAACAAATGAATGGTTAAACAAACTATGGTACATTCATACTGTGGAATACTACTGAGCAATAAAAGGAATAAACTATTGTTACTTAAACAAAAACTTCCATGAATCGCCAAAGTTTTTAAGGTGAATGAAAAAAGCCAATCCCAAAAGGTTGTATATGATACAGATTCCATTCTTGAAAGTAAAAAAATTATAGATTTGGAGACAAGATTAGTAGTTTCCAGGGGTTAAAGAAGGAGTTAGAGCTGGGCACAGCGGCACACACCTATAATCCCAGCAGCTCAAGAGGCTGAGACAGGAGGATCACGAGTTCAAAGCCAGCCTCAGCAAAAAAGTGAGGTGCTAAGCAACTCAGTGAGACCCTGTCTCTAAATAAAATACAAAATAGGGCTGGGGATGTGGCTCAGTGGCCAAGTGCCCCTGAGTTCAATCCCTAGTACCAGCCCCACCAAAGAAGGAATTAGGATGGAAGAAAGCAGGTGTGAATACAATAGAGTACTGTATAGGATCTTTATGGTGCTGAAGATGTTCTGTATCTTACTTCTGTCAAGGTTACTATTCTGGTGGTGATATTATACTTAAGGTTTTCATGATGGAAACTGGTATTACACTAAAGGTTTTTCATTGGTGGAAACTGGGTAAAAAGGAAGGAACATCTACTATATTATTCACAACTGCATGTGAATATATATTTCCAAAAGTTTAATAAAAATATACAGTTGCCATCAAAACTGTGGGTGGGTATTAAATCCAATGTGGAATTTTGAGAGAAATTCGGGGGAAAAAATCAATGTTCATGTCAGTAAAGTGAGCAGACAGAATTAGTGTCCAAAGCAGAGTTCTATGGAGCCTGTGAAATTCTTTATTGACTCCACTCTCCCTAAAACGGCACCATAACTTAATACTTAGAGAACTCGGCTGCCTATTTCTAGCATTTCAGCAATGATGCAGAGTGGCGGCAGGAAACTGGACTCCGGCACTTGGTAACAGCATAGCCTCAGCCACCTGGGTAAGCCTCAGCTTTTCACGGGCCATGTCGGGAGATAATGGTATCTACCATGCTGGTGGTTGTGAAATTCAAAAGAGATCATGTTTCCAAAGGTCACAGAACATGATGGTGCCTTGATACACAGCTACTCTTACCAATATCAACATTCGGTGATTAATATCCACCTTCAAAGAACATCTCCTACCAGGAAGGGTGCTGGGAAGCACAGTTCTTCTCCCAAGCAATTTCCATTTTGTTTGTGGACAAGAATGAGGAAAGCCAGGTGAGCCCAGGTGACATAGAATATGTTGTCGCCTGTTACTGTCCACCAATGATGGGATGGGGAGTGGGTGTGGCGTGGTCTGGGGCAGAGGCATGTCTCTTCCTTTCTCTTCTGCCTGCCTGAGTCCTCTCCCAGCTTTACCTGTTACAGCTCTTAATCTCATCCAGAGAACAATCTGGTTTCTGCCCTATCAGTTACTGCTGCTCTTATCTCACAGGGTCTTCCCAGAGGACTGCAGATCTGGATTGAACATGGGCCCCACCTTGAGTGAGTCTCTCCCTGAGCATTTTTTTTTACCTTATATAAAATTCAAAGAATGAGCTATTTCCCAGGGAGGTTATGGAGTACCTATGTAGCATCCAGCACCCTGGTCCTCATGCTTGCCCCTGCTTTCCTTCAAGGTAGAAATGAATGCCAGTTTCCTAAAGCAAATAGGTTTTCATGGTAATGTGGAGTGCACAGGTGAACTGGAAAGTGGCCAAAATTACAGTCTTGCCTATGATAACATTCTAATTCTGACCTCATAACAGAACACTGCAGCCCAGTGGAAATCTAGTGTCATAGAGCATTTCAGGTATAGATTACCGGAGCTCACTCACCCTATTTAGCCTCACTCACCCTATTTAGCCACACCCCAGAAAAGGAGTCAGACTCCAAACAGAGGGTTACGCACACTTCTTGACCAGGTTGATAATAGCTTCAGAAAGATAATAGCTTCAGAAAGATATGAGGAACAAAAATTGCTTCTACATTCTGTTCCTGTAGGGTCCCTCTCCTAGAAATCCTGCCGTGTCCTTGTGTGGCTGAGGAAAATCCTTGCCAGCAGGGTTCTCTCTGTTCATCGCTCCTGCCAATACCACGCAGGAAGGGACCCTCTACACTTTATAGAGAATGTTTCTTAGAGCCTCATGAATTTTTTTCTTTCATATATCTCTCTGCCCCATTCCACTAAGGATTTGAGGAAGCTTACAAGATTTCATTCTTTAAAATAGAAAGCTGTAAATAATTTAATAAATCAAGACCAGAGAAGATATATTTAGAATAGAATATCAAGACCAGGACAAAGTTATATTATCAGGTGTGTGAGCCATAGGCTTCTAAAGTTGCAAAAGCTGAGAATGACACTGAGCTTCCCAGCAGACAAACCTGGGAGAGAACAATGTGGCACATGAGTTCAGTAGACTTAAGAAAACACCAGTTTCCCAAGGAAGCAAAGCTCTTCCTGACATTTAAATCTAAAAGAGACATTTCTTGGAGTGTCTTTACACAAGGGGTATGGTAAACAGCAATCTCAACATCATCTCCACAAAAGTGCAGTGCTGGGGTTTGCAATTTCACCCATGTATCATTCCAGACTAATCCAACAGCAGTTCTAAAAACCATAGATCCAATATGCTAGGGCTCCATGCTCAATTTAACGGAGAAAATACATTTTAATCACTTACGGTTTTTTAAACGTATTCTGGAGGGGTGGGAAAGATATGGCTGCAGAAGAGGAAGCTTAGCACCTGACTCTGGGAATGGGACAGGGGAGACTCAGTGTCCTTAGTTCTCCTTATGTATTTTGTAAGTTCAGGTGCCTAGCAGAGTTTGACATTCATTTTCTCAGCAAATAACTACTAAGTATCTCCTATGTGATGCCTAGGTTTGTGTTGGTATGTGTTAGACAATGAGGAATTAGCTTTGAAAGGATAGCCATGTCTTTTGAGGATTTATTATTAGTGCAGGAAGAAAGTTAATAAGCAAGTCATTACAGGTGTAGACATTCTTACCAGTGAAGAAGTACCAGATGTTACGGAAAGACATGGACAGGGAACGTTGAATTACTGTGGTAGTTCAGAAAGTTTCCCTGAGAAATAGAAGTTAAAGCTGAGATCAAAAGGAGGAGGAGGAAATGGCTAGGGAAAGAGTCTTATATGTGGGAGAAAGAGCATGTTTAAATTCCCCAGGTGAGATAGATGTTAGAACATTCCAGAAACTGAAAAGAATATGGTACAAAGGAACAGAAGAATGACTGGGAATGGGAAAGGAAGCGGCTTTGTTTATAAGGGCTTGGAAAGCCTCACTAAGGATTTGTGTTTTATTCTAAAAGAAATAGGCAGTCATTGGTAGGTTTCAAGCACGGGCATTAAAATGCCAGTTCACAGTTTTGATATTCACTGGCTGCAGTGTGAAATAAGGGAGAGTAGACAGAGTTGGTGAGAACGGAGTCTTCCAAGGAGTAGGTTATGTGAGTGCAAGAGTCTTGAATGAACAATAGGTCAGTAGCAGGAAAGAAAAGAGGACTGTGTTGGATTCTGAAAATCCACCCAATTGCTGGCAAGTTCAGCACTGCCAGTACGGTACATTATGAATCTTATCTGCTGAACGCAATAGCCCCTGGGAAAGGCAGGGGCCCTGAGACAGACACTAATAACAATGCAAAGTCATTCATGCTTTTATTGTTCAATTATAATGAGTCCACTCATCTTGGTAATAATAATGATGATGTGTTTGAATAGCATAATTGCTTAATAGCCATTCCTTACCACCACCACCACCCCCTACCATTAGCACCAAACTAAAATAATCTAGAGTATTTATCATTCTAAAAGAGGCAGAAAAAAATTGGTCTTCTATGCTGGTAGCTTTTAAAAACTGAAGTACATTCAGAATCCAGTTATTTCTGTGACATTAAAGAGGAACTTCACTTTGGGTAACAAATACACAGGAGTTCTTTCAGGAAAACCTCTCTCATATTAATAGAATCTTCCCTTATGGAATTCAAATACTCTCTGGCCCTCAGTTTTGCCTTTCCCTGATTGGGAATCAGACCAATCTGTGGTTCCCAAATCTAGTTGCACATCAGACTAAACTAACTAGGGAGCTTACTAAAAACCCACCTGTCGGGGGCCCCTCTGTGACTCTCAGAGGTGCAGCCTGGGATCCAACAGTGTATTCTAAGGTGCTGTCCAGTAAATCCAATGGTCATCTAGGTCTGTGAACCACTGGCTAGGATGAGCTCTAAGATTCATTGTATCTTCAAAACTCTAGGACCCTGCTATTCAATGTGGTCCACCTGGAAGCTTCTTAAATATGCAGAATTTCAGGACCTGCCTCAGAGCTGCTGCAACAGAATCTGCTTTCTCGATATGACCTGCAGGATATTTGGATGCACACTAAACTTTGAGAAACTCTACTCTAGTATTCTACCTTTCACATGTCCTCATTTCCTGTAGTTCAGGAAAACTTGGCAGCTGGGAAAGAAGACTACCTTCTAGAAATCTCTCAGCAACTTCCTTACTGAGCCTAGAATGCAGTTCAGTTGTCCTTTATCAGCAAGGACACAGTGCCTCTCTCACCACCATAAATAAGCTCAGAGAAAAGAAGCCAAATCAGCAAAGGTAAATCAAGTCCTGAATTGTGCTGGCTCATGCATATATTGGGAGACAAACAAAAAAGGAAGCACTAAAATCTTGTGCATATTTCTTTAAAATATATAAATAGTAGATAATCAGAGGTTAACTCCCAATCTGAGTCTTCATAAATTTCCCCTCAGGGATACTATATATCCTTCTCCCTTTTAGCTTCCTGGGTTCTTTTTGTCCTTGGATATGTTCCATCTTATCTCAGATCTGAATTTTGCCTTTTCTTCCCTCCTTTTTTTTTTAAAAAAAGCACAAAATAATATAAATAACAACAACAAAAATGTGCTCTAATTTCTTCCATCAGTATTACATGGGTAAATGTCCAGATATCTGTATTTGTTTTTCATTTGTGTATGTCCTCATGAACTTTATCAGTACATTTATTATTTACCAAAGAAACATTTATTGAGCACCCAACTAATGTGATAACCTAAGTATTATCCTATCCTATCCAACTGAGATTAAATCCATCCTTTTTCTTCTTCTGAGAACTCACAGTTTACTTAGGAATCATAATAATTCCTACTAGAAAATAACAAGTAAAGGTCTAAAGATACAGAGAAAAAACAGAGTGGAAGAAAGACAAAGGAGAGAATTCTTTTGCACAGGGAGAATGATAAAGGTTTCTTGGGGGCCATGATGACTTTGAAATATGCATTGAAAAGGGAAAATAATATGTGTGAGTGTTAAATTTTCAAGGTCTGATGCTAGAAAGAAAGAGAAACAGCAAAAGGAACAGCAGGTGTGAAGTCAAAGTGGTCACCGTATGCAGCATGGCTGAACATCCAGATACAGCAAAGTTGACTTGGGTGGCCCCTGAAGGAATACAGAAATAGATTGGAAAGATTGTGGAGGGTTTTGACTTTTAGGTTAAGAAATTTGTCTGGGAGGGTGACAGTATTAAACAAGACATCAAGAAGGTCATTTTGAAGTAAAGGCAGAAAATTCAGTTTAGCCAGCTTCATAATGAAGTCCCGGTACGATTCAAGAAGAAATGTTCAGCTGGCAATTGGAAATATATACTTAATAGCTGAAAGAGATCAAAGGCAATAATTTGGGGGATCATCAGTCTAAAGGTGAGAGGTAAGGCCATAGGACTGGGTGAGAAAGTAGAGGAAAGCACACAAGGTGTTCAGCTGAATGTTCTAAACTGGGTATGGAGGAATTGAAGACACCTTATGCATCCACAGCTCCACCCATCCATCCTTCATAGTGGCTTTCCCTGCCCTAATTCAGACATGCCCCTGCAGCCTGACACTTCAGGAAGGGCTTAGCGATACCACTGAAGCACTGAGAAGAAGAATGTCAGCTCGATGATTGGAAGGCCAGATTCCCTTCTTGGTTCTACACGAATTCCCTCCACACTTGGGCATAGATAATCCTACTTCTCTGACTTGGAGTTTGCATCCAAAGCAGAGAGGCATAGATCAAAAGATACACTGTTGAGCTCCATGCGTTCTTCCACTCGGACATGAAGGGGACCTTGAAGACCAGCTGTTGTACTCTGTAAGATGTCATTCCAACAGGCCCCATTTTCTTCATTCCAATGCTGAATTATTAATCATTTCATACCCACACCACCCAGTTCATCTCCCCTCCCTCCTGCTTCAACTAAGACAATTGCAGGCTTCCAACGGTTTCTAATATCTTTCTATATCAAATTATAAAGTTGAAGGGTCGTATCTATGTTTCCATCATTAGTTGGGTCCTACTCATTTCCTCTCATTTTCTGCCCCGAGTAGCAAAATCACCACCCACAAATAAGTAGTAAAATTTGAAACTCCTTATGTTTATATAGAACAATTTCAAGAAATAAACACCTAGCAACTTATCCTTTTAAATTTTTATGTATTTAATCACTTCTTTTTATTAAGAAAAACTCCAGCATTTTTACCCTCCTCCTTTGATTTGGTGTTGGAATCCTAGGGTTATTCAGGACAATGTAGACTCCTTGGGGAGAAAACCCTTCTTCTTAGTGCCATCCATTCCTGTGGCTCTATCTTATAACCCTTTTTTCTGAGCTGGTTCAGGTAGGCGAGGGGACGCAGGGAGGGAGGAGGAGACAAAGCTGTTGGTGATAGAAATCTAGCAGTTTCCTGCTATCTTTTGTTATTTCTCCTTAGAGCTGTTTCTACCTTTCTCTGTAGTTTCAGAAACAGAGAGATTATACTGATGTTGGTGTGTGTTTGCAGCAGCTAAAGAAATTCTATTTTTTTTTTTCAAATTAAAGGTGTTTCCACCACACTCTCCAGGGAAAGCGGAACCTTCACTATTTATGTAGGAATCCAATTGTTAGCCATCATTTTGGCTTATAATTTTAGAGAAGTTTATACCTTCAGCAACCAGGTATCTCATAGTTTGTCTCTAACACAAATGGAAGACCTTAACAAAAAGCTTAACACCTGCTAGAAATAATTATATTTTTTTTGGGGGGGGGTACTGGGGATTGAAATCAGAGAAACATCCCCAGCCCCATTTTGTATTTTATTTACAGACAGGGTCTTACTGAGTTGCTTAGTGCCCCGCTTTTGTTGAGGCTGGCTTTGAACTCATGATCCTCCTGTCTCAGCCTCCCAAGCCGCTGGGATTACAGGTATGCACTACCATGCCCAGCCTAATGTTGTAAAAGTGCTTGTTCAAAAGGTAAATTTTGAAAATAATTCTTGCATGATTTCTCAAATAGGGAGTTAAGGTGGTTTCAGAAAATCAAGATTCATTTTCATTTACTTGGTTCATTCCCTGGGAATATTTTATAAATATATGGTGTTATGGTTTGGATGTTCAGAGGAGAAATATTGAGTTGTGAGAGTCTTAATCCAATTAGTGAATTAATCCCCTGAAAGGGATTAATTGGATGGTAACTTAGGTGGCAGGGTGTGGCTGGACGAGGTGGGAATTGGGGGCATGGCTATATATAAATATATATATTTGTATCTGACAAGTGGGGACCTCTCTCTCTGCTGTCTGATCATCACATGAGCTGCTTCCCTCTGTCACACTCTTCCTTCATGGTCTCCTGCTTCACCTTGAGCCAAAAGGTATAGAGCCAGCTACTTGTGGACTGAGACCTCTGAAACCGTGAGCCCCTAAATAAATCTTTGCTCTTTTGCAGTTGTGTTGGTCAGGTCTTTAAGTCACAGCAGTGAAAAAGCTGACTAAAGCATCTGATATGTCTAGATTTCACTGGTTTTGAGTTTTAGGACCAGGCTATCCCACCTGTCACTTCTTCTCCAGGTTCCTCAGATCCCAAGACCTCAGAGACCTTGTAGTTGTCCCAAAGCCAAAAATTGCCAAGGACCCGATCCTTAGGAGCAGTGAACTGAACAGGGGAACCTCTGCTTCTCCTCTTTTGCTGTTTTGTAATATTTTTGCTACCACCAGGTGGTAGTAGGTAAGTGCATCTACTGGAAAGGTGGAGTAATCAAAATGTAAAGGCTCCGTTTCAGGAAATTACCAAAACAAACTCTTTAACGAGAGTCTGGAAACCTTAATTAAATAGGATCAATATCACACATGGAACAAAAGCAAAAATGCAGATAGAAATGAAATGTCTCTCCTTGTGGGAAAAGTCAAAAAACTGGTGTGCATATTTGTGTGTCCATCCACGTGCATGTTAAATTGTCTTAGATGACAGCATCTTGTCTTCTTTCACATGGCTTCTAATTGTCCCACACATGCCCTCCATTTTCCTCTACTCTGGGGAAAGAGCGAAGAAGCCCCATGTGCAGGCTTCAGAATCCAGATACTTTTGTGGTATCAGTTTTGTGAAAAGAATACAACCTATTTTACCAGTCTCATCATAAAATCTTAGCATTTTCAAGCTCCAAGGTAGATTTGGGGAAACATAGTTCCAATCCCCTCATTTTACAAAGGAGGAAACTGACTCCAGAGAGGTTATATGATTTTCCAAGTCCTCCAGGGTCTTGCTGAATGGACCACAGCCCTGGGATTCAGAATCTGGCCCCTCCCCTCCCCTCCCCCTCAGCTGTTCCCACCAGGGAGTGTGTGGTCAAATCCATGGTCAGTTCTCAGGCCACAGATGCTCTTCCTTGACCAGTAATACATTCATCCACAACTGGCCACTCCTCACTTTCTTTACTTGACTTCAGGATACAGGAATCCTGCTTTTCTTCCTCTCTCACCATCCTCTCCTGAATCTCTTTTGCTTCATCTTCTCAACTTGTTAATGTGGACATTCTCTGAGGCTCAGCCTTTGCAACCTCTACTCTTTGTAGGTAATGGTCATTTCCTTGGGGACTCTCATGAGGTCTCATGGATTTAAACAACACCTCCTCCTGAAGGCTGTGAAGTTGGGTCTTCAGTCCAGACCACTCCCCTGAGTTTATCAGAGGGCTGTTTATCCCTCTGGAGGAGAGAGATCTTTCTTAAGACTTCTACTTGTACATTGTTATTGTTATGGACTGAGTGTTTTGAATTCTTCACATCAAAATCTAAATTCATGATCCCACACAAACTTGATCCACAGTTATTCTTAACCTCAGTTAATTGCAACTCCATCTTTCCAAGCCCAAACTATTCTCATTCTCTCGTTTCCTATCCCCTTCCTTCCCCACTCTCGTATTCTACAGCCAAATCATTTGGTGATTTTTTTTTCCGTTCTTACCTAGAGTCTTGCAAAATGCCTCCTACACATCTATGGACATCAAGTCCTTGTGGCACTACAGTCTACTCTCAAAATAACAGCTAAAAAGACCTTTCTGAAACTCACATCAGAACAGGTCAGACCTTTGCCCCACACCCTCCAAAGCCTTCCATTTCTCTGTGTGTAGCCAAAGTCCTTATGATGGTTGACAAGACCCTTACAACCTGTCCTGATACCTTCTGATCTCATCTCGTGCCACTATCCTGCCTTACACCTAGCCACATATGTTTCTTTGATGTTTCTGGAATATTCTAGGCATTATTCTGTTTGGGGGGGTCTTTGGATTTGCTGTTCCCACTGCCTGTATGCACACCCTTAAGACAGGGACATGGCTTATTATCATACACCCTCAAATCTTTGCTCAAATGCCACCCTCACAAAAGGCTTTAACTGACCACCCTTTAAAAAACTGCCTCCACCTCTCCTGCCTCCCTTTATTTATGGTCCTGTATGGTACTCATTTCCTTACAACACACTATATATTTTACTTATTTATTTTTTCTTTCTTTTCATGAGCACATAAGTGCCAAGCAAGCCAGGATTGATGTTGGTTCTGTTCATTGATGGGTCTCCAGTGTAAAGGACGGTTCTTCACACTGTTGTGTTGAATAAACAGTCATAGAGTGAACGAAGGAGTGAATGACTTCAAATTCAGATTCCTTCTACTATAACATATTGCTCTTTTTCCAGTTGCACACTCTACTAGACTTGGCAAAAATCAGTTTCTAATACTGCTGTTCCTAATAATGTAACTACTGCTGAAGAATTCAATACGGCAATGAACCTCTGCCATTACTTCTGTATTTTGGCAGATCGGGCTTATTCTCTAAGAGCTGTTTATTTCTTAACATGTGCTATATTTACAACTCAGATGAGCTGCCCCAGATAGAATTCTGAGCTTTCGGTTAGGAGCTCTAGGTCTTTAATTCATTCCCATCTCTCCTTGTGTACTCCTACGCCTGGCCTACATAGTCTCCTGCTAGGACCCTTACAACAGTTTCTTGCCTGGTCTCCCCAAACTCAGGCTTCCTTTCCTAATTCCTACACAAGAATCATCTATAGTAGTGGTGTGCAATTTTTTTTTTTAATTTTTAGTGGTTACCCCTTTTTAATCACAGAGGGTTCATATACAGAACAGATCATTTCCTTTTGCAGCTCTCTTTCTCTCCTACCTCACTGCAAAACCATCTCTGACACAGTCTCCAAAACCCAAAGAGCTGGAGACCGCATTCATAATCCCATGACCAACTCATTACACAAGCCTGGTCTGGTTGTTGTTCTTCAGTCTAACCACTGAGGGGTTCCCATTGCCAAGAGAAGTGCTTTTTCTACCTTGATAATCTGTGCACCCCTTCATGATTTTATCCCCACAATTATATGCCTCACTTATAATTATTCACTTTTTTTTTCTTATAATGAGGTCACATTTAAACATTTAAATTTAGTTTAGGGAATTGAAATCACTATTATTACCACCATCATATAAAAACCAATGTATCTTTCATTGTGAATAGAAGGGAATCTTACAGCTAAATATATAACTAATCAAATGACAAAGGTCACGCTCACTGTAAGTGTGCACCACACGGTGGGAGACACTGGCCTACAGCCTGAAGCTGCAGCCCTCTACACAGATTGTCCAATGCCCTTCAGGGAACATGGAGCTTCTTAATGGTGTCCCCACTCTGTTTCATGCACCCTTGTCTTTGATTATGCAAGTTCCCTTTGCCTGGAATGCCTGTGACAACTAAGATTTAGTTTTAGGGAGTTTTTTAAAGTTGAACAACCAACAATAAAATAAAAATTAAAAAAAAATCATAATGATGCTAATACTGACAAATCTTTAACCCCCCCCCAAAAAAAAGTTGAATTTTATTAACTATTATCTACATATCATTTAAAAAGTCATTTGGTGCTCTAGGCTTGTTACAGAAATCACCTGCCCCTCCTTCCTCATCCCCACTTTCTAGAGCAAACACTTTCAATTCTTTTTCTTTTCTTAACGGTGGCAAAATGTCACATCGATTTTACCATTGTAACCACTATCCAGTGGCATTAAGTCCATTGGAACTATGGTGCAACAATCACTACCATTCATCCTCAGAACTCTTCTCATCTTCTCAAACTGAAACTCTACCTGTTGAACACTAGCTTCTTGCTTTCTCAAACCCCTAGTCCCTGGAAATTGTTGTTATGCTTTCTGACTCTAAGAATTGGACAACTCTAGACACCTCACAGAAGTAAAATTGTAGTTTTTGTGCTTTGGGGAGTGGGTTATTTAACTTACGACTTTAAACTTCAGCCATGTTGTGTCAGGTAACACTTACAATTGTCTCCGAGATATTCTTTTATCATATTCTGTGAATTCTTTTCTATCTTCTGGGATGGATTCTCTGAATTCTGCTTTCCTATTCCTTGTTTTATTCCCTTAGTTTGATATGGCATATCTTCCATTGTCTTTTTAAGAAATGATGTGTAAAAACTATATTTTTGAGACTTTGTACATATTAAACAATTCCTAATGGCACATTGAATGAGATTTTGGCTGAAATTTTAAATTGGAAATCACTTTCCATTGGGATTTTGAATATTCTTATCATTAAATTCTAGATCCCAAAGTTGAAGATGTTAACACAGATCATAGTCTACTTCCTGTCATTTGTTTGTGACCTGTATTTTTCCCTTTACAAGATTATAATCTTTTCTCATTTTCTATTTTTCTAAAATTTTGCAGTTATGTATGGGCCTGTATTATTCTGGAGTTAAATTGTGCTTGCCGCTTTCTGAAGGTGTTTGAGTATGTGCAGGTGTATAAAATTTAACATTGACTAAAAGCTCTCCTTAATTTTGCTATAATTTTATTTTGGGATTTAGTCATTACATCTTTGTTAGAACTGCCATCATCAAATGTCTGGTAATCATTGGTTGTCCTTTTATATTTGAATTAGAAGAAATTAAAAGTCAACTGGAATCTCTGTGCATGGATGGGGGCTGGTACCCACTGAGCTTTATAGAAGAATGATTAGGCTATTACAAGAAGCATCCTCCATGTCATTATCAATAGAGCCTTCTCTTAGGCTTTGCTGTCTCCTCAGGGAGCAACCTTCCTATTTCATCCTAAGAAGGGAACCATTAGCTTAACTCCCCATTAGGTAGACTGGGAGAGAAACAGACTGTGGAATCTCACTATTCTGAATAAGGACTCTCCATTAATCTCCCTGAGGTTGCTATGATGCAAACTCATGCTTTTATCACTGCCTTTCTCCTGGACTATATTCTTTCCTTTAGTTGATTCACTTCTACTACCACCTGATTTTTCTCACGAACTCGTAATTTTTATCTTCTCTTTAAGAAAGAATATATATGTAGATCTCTAAATCTATGCAGAGGACTGAGACCATTCGGGAGTCAAATGCTACATCCTTAGAACCAAAGGAAGGGAAGGAAGAAGGGGAAGTACCTAATTCTATGGCTGACTCCTGACTTTAAAATAGTTCCAGGGCTGGGGACATAGCTAAGTTAGTAGAGTGCTTGCCTTGCACACACAAGGCCCTGGGTTCAATCTCTCGCACCACCAAAAAAAAAAAAAGTTCAGACTGAAGAAAGCCTTCACGTGATTATACACATAGTAGATATGCTTTATTGCAACATATCAAGGTGAGCTGAATATATGTGTATGGTAGCAGGTTGTTTATTAATTGGAATTAAGTTTGAGGGTCTTTAGATGTCTTGGAGCTTCATCCAACAATGGACTTCCTGGTACTTTTTGGTGATGTGCTTCCTTTCCTGAAGCAGGGCCTTTAGTTTCTAATCTAATCTTATTTGGCATTATTCTCTAAGACATGCCAAACAGAGCTTTCAGGTTTCTGTGTATTCTGGTATCTGGATGTGTCCGACTCACTTAAAGACATTCATCCAGTGACAGTAACCATACCCGATGAGGTCGCCATGTTAACAGGGCTTAAGTGCTCGCTAACCCCTCAGGCTCTTTGGGTGATGATTCAACCAAAAGGAAAATGGGATGTGAAAGTTTGCGCCCCCTCCCCTGTGACTCCAGTGCATTGCAATAGGACTACTTTTAATATGCTTAGTGACAATTAGCTCTTGGAGCTGCAACAGCTGCACAATGCTGATGCTCTCCAGATGCAGCAAATGAATTAAATCATGCGATAATTCAATTGGAAAATTGGGCATAATTATGGAGAATGCAGAGTCTGCTAGTCTCCGCACAGTGACTTGGAGTTCTTGAAACAACAGTGGTGTGAGCTGTTTGGGGAGTCTGTGACATGCTCCGAAACTGCTACGTCTGTTTGCAGGAATCTCAGCCCCCTCTTTGACAATGATGGCATTACCTAGCCCTGCACTCAGTCAAGAGCTAGCTGAGTACCACCAAAAAGACTCCTTTGTAACTTCAAAACTTTTCACATCTATACAACCCTTCCTGTCATGACAGAGGCTGCTCTTCAAATATCTGCTGGTTAATAACATGTAGAACAAGCCAAAACTAGGGTCCCTAAAAACCAGCAATTCAAGTATTAATCAGAAAAAGCTAGTTAAATAAGAGAATCAGAAAAACATAGACGACTTTAAACATTCTATTTCAATTAGAAAACACAAATATATTCATACAGCAATCTTTTGACATAGGGCCAAGTCAAAGATCTGTGTGTTGTGTTTGTGTTATCTTTCTTATATTTATCATACCATCAATGCATTATTTATAATTTCCTGCTTGGGTTTAGATAAAAGAGAAGAAGAACCTAAAATATTTGTCGAACATTTTCAATAGACTGTTAGAGATAACTTATGTTCATCTTTCCAGACTTTTGCAGTCATCTCACCTCACCCCAATCCGAGGGCCGAACTGCAGTGATTTGCAGTTAGGCCCCATACAACTCAAGGAGGCAACATTCACAGCATGTGCCTCGGAGTTGTGTAGTGACAACCTACAGGGCTGTTCTCAGTGGCCCTCCTTCAGCAGCAACTTCCTACATTTCTTGAATCTTTCAAAAGTAGTCAAGTGAATTTTCATAGAAACATCTCTTTTCTTGCACTGCAACTTTTAGAATGAATACAACAGAATCTTGGGAAGCTAACATCTTAGCTGATGGCAGAAGTGTGCAGGTATGGTAGAGAATAGCCTGTTGACCTTGAGGGCACAGACTGCTGTGGCCATCAATCAAGATGCTTTACAGAAGGAACAGCTAATACAGTGACTTGGTAAAGCAAAGGTTAATTAAGAGAGCTTCTACTGTCTTGTGAATTTAGGGATGCTCTTAAATGAAATTGAATTTTATTCTTTATTATTGCATCTGTATTTAAAAGAAACCCAGCCCCTACAAATGTCAGTATCTTATCCTTTTAGTCCACAGATCAATTCTGAGATTCCTTCTCATATCTCTCGTCACATCATAGTGCTTACGCTGGGAAACCCTGGCATGGGGTCTTCTGCCCATAGTATAACAAATTATTGAGTTGGGTTAATAAATAAAAAGTTCTTTTACAATAATGATTTAAAATCAAAGGGGAGTAGAGTGAAAATGTCCATTGAATGCCACCCTTTTCCATAATGAAATTTTCTCAGAGGTTTGAAAGTCACAAGAAACTGATGCTAAAGGAAAAGAAAGTCACTAATATACCAATTTGGGACTTTATTCAGTTCCTACTCCTTTGGGTGTCTTTGAATCCATCACATCTTTTAATTTGACCAGGCCAGGAAGTAGTATCCTTTTAGACTTGAGAAGCCGTGGCCTAGGACAGGGAGTCTCCAGTTGGAAATGATAACTCTGCCTCTTGTTTACCTCAATTAATTTTCAAACATTAGTTTCTTTGTCTGTAGCGGGATTCTGGAAATAAGTATCTCACAGGGCTATAGTAAGGATTAAATACCCCAACATCTCCCTAAGGACCAGATATATATACTCAATAATTATATAGCAGGTACAAAGTGTAACCAAAATTTTATGAGAAAGTAAAAGAAATTGCAAAAGATATAAGGTAGGAGGTATAGCTGATGCAAAATGGGAAGAAAAAGAATATGAAAAGGAATAGTAAAAACAATATATAGTTAAAAAGTGAACTTACACACATGGTATCACTGGTACAGTCCAACAACCCTGTGAGATAGGCTGAGTGTCAGTATTCAGATAAGGAAGCCAAGGCCCCAAATTTAAGACTTGGCCTAGATGATGAGACACAGTTGGGACAAGAGACAATATCTCCTTATCCTTAGTCCAGTGCTTTGCTAATGAGACATATAATCTTCAGTTTTCTGTCTTTAGCACACCATCATGGGAACTCTGTGACAGATCCCATGTGGTCCAGAGAGAAGCTCTCCAGTCAATGCTTCAGAAAGCTGCTTCATTCAGATCTTCAGGGTCTAGCATGGCTTCCAAAATCTGCTCACAGTGAAACAGGGTTGGAGAGAGTCTATAAAAAAATAAAGCTTGGGTCATGAGGTTGTGGACAATGTGGAAAATGAAAATTGAAACTGGAGACCACCCATTGAGGCTAGGAGCTCGAGAAAAGTAACGTTAATGAGTCCTGAGTTGTTTTATTAGTGGGAAGAAAATTAGAGGAAGTGATATGTTTTGAAGATGAAAATTTTAAAGGTCTAATGTAACTCTCTAGGCATATTAAAAGATGTTATTTCCATATTCTTCTTGGGTAATCAATCATGCCATAGCAAATTAAGAGTTCTTATTTTTAGCCTTATTAGCTACACAATGATAATGAAAATTGATTATAGTCACATTCCACTCCTTAAGACACTGTCAGTAAATGAACTGAAATGCCCCAGAATCAATCCATTTAAAAAAAAATATACCAAAGGTTGAAAAAAAACAGCTTCATCAATTACTCTGACATTGTTAATAAAGAAAAGATGATGAACTGGCTGCTTTTGTCATTGTTAGCTTACTGTAGGCTAAAAAAGCAAATTATTTTGTTCCACCAACTACAGAAATCTTTAGAAAACCAAATGGATCTGAGCTACTAAAGATCCGGTTTCCAGGGAAAGAAATCAGAAAATGTCCAAAAATACTAACAGGAGAGTGCAAAAACCTAAAAGAATAAACCATGTTTGTCTCTGATTTACAAGCCTTCAAAGTCTAAGGTCTTCTATATTTAGATTAGAGAAAGGTGACTGTAGGATGTTCCTGTGGGTGGACATGTGGCAGAGTGGGATACTATTGAAATGCTAGTAGGTACCATATCAGTGACATTAATAAACCAGGGATTTGGAGAAACTGGGAACTGTACATTTTGTGAACCTAATTGAATGATTTGAGGAAAATATCATGATGTTCAGTGCAATGATAAGTAATAATATATAACATGGTCCTCTGAATCCCAGGCCCAGAATCTTTAGACTCTACCACCCTTACAGGAGAGCTGCCAATTCTCAACTCATTTTAGAGATCAAGTTCACTGAAACATAAGCTCACAAACATGGATTGATTTTGAACAATTATAATTGCTCTAGATACTTTGTAGAAAAGAAAGTGAAGTAGAGATTAATTTCTCTTGTCTGAAGGAGGAGCCTTAAGCAATTTGACTGGGTTAAATCTCAAATGTATCAATCTTTCATGTGTTTCTCTATGGATTGATATATGGCCATAGGCAAGTGGAGTTTAGGTCAAAGGAGTTGATCTCTATGCCACTAAATGCCTCTATCTCTATCCATAAACTTCCTCCTCTAATTTTGTCTACAGATCAAACATATATATATACACACACATACAAATTCAAATACAGATAAGAAGCATAACATGAAGTTTTTGATAATGGAAATGTTTTTCCTTATTTGTGGTAGTAATGATATGACTGCATTGTTTAGCAAAATTCATGGGACTATATATGAAAAGAGTGAATTTTACAAATGTAAATTTGTATGCTAAATACTTCATTAAAACTAACCTAAACACACATCTGTGTGCAGACAGACACACACACACACACACACACACACACACACACACACACATGAATTTCTTACGGGAAAAAGTCTATGATAAAGTCTAGCTTTCATATCCTTACTAGACTAGTAGAGGGATTGACTGAATAATGTATAAGATTCCTTCCATCTCTAACATGTGAATATGGTTTTAAACCACCTCAACTGAAGCACATTCATTTCTATCCTGCAGAACACTCATAGAAAAGCTAATGGCTGGAAATATGCATTTAAACCGGTTAACATATGTATAGACATTTCTTCCTGTTGGCAGGTGAACATAGTAAAAGAAAATATTAAATTCTAAACTCCTCACTAATATAACAGTTCTAGCTAATATTTATTAAAGTTAGTGTGCCAGGCATTTGTATGGGATGTATGTGTATGAATATATGTGTATGTGTGTTGTGTGTGTATATATATGTGCATATATAAAAATTTACTTAATATAACAACCCTATGAAATTGAAATTATTTTATCCATAAGGAATCTGAAACACACAGAGGTTAGGTGACCTGTTTGCAGTAAAGCAGTCAGTAAGTAGTGAAGTCAGGATTTAAAGCCAGGCAGTCTGACCCAGAGCCTACATTCTTTGTGGAGAGACTCAGAATCCAGTGAGCAGGAAAGTTCCAAACTGTACTCTGTGCAGAGGCGGATCTGGAGTTTTGAACGCCATGAGTCTCCATCAGACTCATTCACCTTCCCACTAATTCACTCCATTTTGCCTGAAATAAAATTGCTCAGAGAAATCTTAGCAATTTTTCCCATTTATGTGAGAAACATGTCTTCTCGATCGACCACCTCACTTTCTCCTTCTCACTGAGCACCTCCACGTGATCTTTATGAAGGACTAGAACATCAGTTAAGCTAAGCCCCCAACGTGAAGCAAGATTTGTGAAGATACAACAAAGATAAGCCAACTGGGTGGATCTTTGGCAACCCACTGCCCCTGTTGACCACCCACTCATTGAGTTTTTAGCACTTGGACCCTGAAGTCTTAAAGGAGCAACAGGGCAAAAGGTGAGAGTGAGGAAGAATGCAAAACCTGGACTTCAAAGATGATGCCAAGACAAGGGACTGTGAGGCAGCTGTAGAGGTCACAAGAAGCTCCTATTTGAAGTCAGAAGTCCTGGTCTTAACACCAGTGGTGTCTTTCTATAGAAACATGACTTAGGATCTGTTGCTTCTGTGGGTCTCCAGACCTACCTCATCTGCAAAATGGGGATTGTAGCAAAGACCAAAGATATGTCTTTGAAACTGATGTGCATGTTGTGTTGTGCTCATTGCATACATGAATAAAAATGGCAGAGCACCAGCCAAAGGTGGCTGGGCAAAGAAGCCAGGGAAGTCGGAGTATGGACATGGAGCAGCCATGAATGTTCTCTTCCCATAAACGCCTGGGTCAGTAAACACACAACAGCTTTGCTGCCAAAAACATAAAACAAAACAACAACATTGTGGGCCTGTGGGTAGGTATGTTTGAAAACCAATTCTGAAAGAAACCTTGAGGAAAGGATGGAGAACGTGGTGGGTGGAGAGAAAGTCCTCCCAGTGAGACAATGAAAGATGACAAGTCAGGCCATGGTGGCTGAAGAGGAGACAATGATTTGTTGTCTGATTCTCCAGGCCACGAAGGGGCTGTAACTAATGAGGCTGTTCTGGTTACAAAGGAAGCATTCAACCTCCTAATGAAAAATTCTTTGGCAACTGGCGTTAGGGAAAGAAAAAACAAACCAGCAGCTTGTTATTAGTTCCACAGCAAGTTAATTAATTTTTGCTAGTCACTTCAGGTCACTTGCTGGACAGAGCATCTGTCTCACTCAACTGAACAGCTGGAGAGATGGCCGGCGTCTCTGTAGGCCATGCCTACGTCCTGCTCTTGGTTTAGGAGGGAGGGCCAACAAAGCTGGAAAAAATAAAAAAAAAGTGAGCTTCTCTCTTACTCACTATCCACGCTCATCTGGGTCAAAGGACTGTAATTCCATGAAACAAAGAAACTGAACTTACTTAGAATGATCCTGTATCTGCCTTTGAGAAGCAGGGGGATGTGTTACTATGAGCACTGAGGTCCTAGTCCAGATTATAGGACCACCTTTCCCACTGACCAGCACAGGAGCCATGGTAAGGGTATTTAACCTCTCTGGGTTTTTCATAACCCACTTGAACTGCCTAACTGCATGGAAAGATGCTCCTTGGATATCTCTTCTAGTGTTAAGAAAATTGAGTTAATTGATACATCCTGCTACAATTTGGATTCAAGCCCACGTGTCAGAGGTTTGGTCCCCAAATTTGTGCAATCAGGGGTGTTGGAAACTTAAAGAGGGGGTGCCTAGTGGGAGATCTTTAGGTCATAGGAAGTATGTCCTAAAGGAGGCTTGTGGGATCCTGGTCTCTTCCTCCTCTGTCACTTCCTGGACGTAAAGGGGGTGGTTTTATTCTACCACACGATGCCAACATATGCTGCCTAACCACAGGCTCAGTGCAATAAGGTCAATCAATCATGGACTGAAACCTTCAAACCTGTGAGTCAAAATAAAACTTTTCACTTTATAAGTTGATTTATCTCAAGTGTTTGTTATAGTGACAGAATGCTGACTAACACATATTCCTTCTCAGAGAAAAGTCAAGTACCTGCCAGATGATACTGAACAATCCTTTCAGAAAGAATGTAGTGGTCTGGTGTAGCCCTGGCTCAAAAGTGAGAGAGCCAAGACTAGAAAAGTGTTTGAATAAAACACTCCCACACAGTTGACCTGGCCTCAAAGAATACTAGCATTTTTAAGACATGTATTATATGCAAGTTTGATGAATGCCATTTTGTTTAGCATGCATATTAATGCTAGTATATTTACTTTCTAGGGTGGATTAAGTGATACAAATTTTCTTAATTATGTGTGCTGCGTAATACATAATACACATAAATAATATTTATTACATACTCACTTCCAGAATAGACCAAGATAAAGAGGGTCATAAACTACACTGAAGCAGCAACCCTAAGTTTCATTTTCTCTTTTAGCCAGTTTAAGCTACTGCTTTGGCTGATACGGTTTTGAAATTTCTTGTATTTTATTCAAAATTATAAAGTCCTCAAAAAAAAAAAAGAAAAAGAAAAAGAAAATCACATTTGGTAAGGGTTCATTATCTCTAGCCAACCCATATATCTCTCTGGGCCTTAGAACTTGCCCCCCTCCCCTCTTTTCCACTTGAGTAAGAGACAAGGAAGTGAAAGTCCCAGTTTTAATGGCTAGCTGGTGTTCTAGAACCACATGTTTCCTCTCCTCCCTCCATCCCTGGTGCTTGTATTCACTGATGTGGATAGTTGTCAGGAGTGATTGGGATCCTCTGAACCTCCTCAAACAGAAGAGCGAGTGACTGATAGGAAGATTTTCAATCTCACTGGGAACAATGCTCCTTAATGAAATAAGTGCTGCATTTAGAGTCAGCTTTTCAGATCTTGTGGTAAATCAGCAGGTGAGACTCTCAGGAATTTAAGTATGGAAGGCTGATGTCAATTCTCCCAGGAATAGGCTCCTCTGCTGTGGGAAGGTAGGTGAGGAGATGGGGAAGGTCTCCATGGTAAGCCATCTGTGTGGCTTAGCACCACACTGGTCACCAACCCGGGCACGACTTTAAACAGGCCACCTCTTAAAGAGGGTGGGACACTCTATCCACCATTACATATGGAGGACTGACATCAGAGAGAGGAAGCGGATCACCTGGGGTCTCAGGGCTGAGCTGGAGCACAGAAATGAAATCAATCAACAGTCCCACCAGCCTGGCGTGCAATCAACCCAACCCATCTTTGTGTTTATAATGATCTGTCCTCTAGGACGAGGCGTTTCTGAGGATCTGCTGCTCATCAATCCACATCTACCTGGAAAGCATTTTCATTTTTGAAGTTTTAATTTATGTAGGAATGCAAATACACGTATTTATTTTGAGATTGGTCTTCAAACCAAGAAAATGTTAATACAGGCAAGTGAGCCATCCTCTTAGAGAGGCTCTTCCTCCCCCGCCCCCTTTCTCTTCCTGTCTGCTGCACTTCATGTTCTTCCCTACATGCTTATTTTTTTTCTTGTCTTTCCTCTTCTCATTCTGTCCTTTCCCCCTTTCCCTTGCACCAATATGGCCCTCTCTTACATATCATCTTTTCTGGTATTATTCACTAGAATCTGTCTTGTAACACACTGACACTCCTGTTCTCGGGATATAAAATAAAACAGCCCTTTAATGCACACAATTTGGAGAAAAAGACTTTGCCGTAGAAAATAATCCACTGGAGTACTGTGGAAAATCAAGGCATGGAGAGTCTGTCCAGAATGGTCCATTCCTCTGGGATGGACCCTCAGGACCCAAACAGACCCTGGGACCCAACCAGGGCTCCGCCCATGCACTGCCAGACAGTCCTGCTGCTTGGTGGTGTGGTTAAACCCTGGTCTGGAAGATGCAGTACCAACTGAATAAGGAGAGGATGGGGACTGACCATGAACACAAAGAAATAACATTTTAAAGCCTGAGTCACCTGAGCCCAATTTGTTCACAGTAGTCTGGAACAAATAGCCCAAGAAGAGTGGTCAAGACAGATGGCCATTCTTGCAAAAGCTCAACTGCTCCCTCTAAGGTGTTGCTCTGACCTGGAAATCTCCCATGGGGGCCAAGCTACCCTTGAAGGCCAACACCCAACCGTGCCAACCCTCAGGCAAATGCTTAGCTCTGCTCTCTTTCCAGAAAAAGGAGCAATGGAGATGGGGAATGATGAGGGAGGAAAAGAGGAAAGATGCACAGGAGGGAGTGAAGGCAAAATGGAAGGGGAAGAAGAATGGGTAGAGGGAGACAGACAGGCAGGAAGCTAGGGGAGGCTGGAATTGCCCTTCTCATTGAGAAGGTGCACAGCTGTCGCCAAGTGCACTGCTTTCCTTTGGGATCTTCTGAGTTTCCATATTTCATGTGTCTTCCTGAGCATCCACCTATGTCTTGAGGCACTGCCTCAGCCACAAAAGGAAAGGAGAAGTAGACCACATGCTGCTCTCATGAAAGCTGGGGTGCCCACCCTGCAACTTCACCCACCAAGTGCTCTTGATGATGTTTTCCTGCGAAAATGCACCTACTGACCCCTGCTCTCTCTGCCTCCTTGATACACCATTATTGAAAGAGATGGAAGACACCAATATCAATTGAGTGTTGAGCATTATTCTAGAGATCTTATACCCACTGACTCTTTAAACCTCATCACACCTATACAATATGATACTATTTTTACTGTTTTATGGATGATAAATCCAAGGTTCTGGAAAGTTGAGTGCCTCAGCTAAGTCATATAGCTGTAGGGAACAGAGTCAGGAGGATTTCTAGTGCATCATACCAATCCTCCTGCTTCCTCTCTCCACATAGTTAGGGACTAGTCAGAGGATAAGAAGAGACAGGCATTGTAATTTTTTGCTGATGCTATGATTGGCACATCCCCAAGACTCACCACACTGTCTGGCTCATTACATTTTGATTGAATGAATGAATAAATGTTTCCACTTCTATGACTTGGAAAAGAATAGTCTATGACAACGTTGCAAGGACACATGGGTGTGAATTCACTTCAAATTCTAACAAGAAAAAGAACAATGATTAGGTCTTCAGTGCTATTCTAATACCTTGCCAGGAATTCATTATTTAATCCCCACAGTCCTATTAAGGTAGGACCCTTTTTGCATTGCACTTCAATCCCCAGAACTCTACAAGAAAGAAGGATGAAGTAACTTTCCAAAGTTTAGATAGTGAATGGAGGCAAGATCTGAGCTGAGCAGTCTGACTCCATAATCCTTGCAACCACTTCAGACCTGCTTCTACAATTATTAAAATGGACAATCCATGTCATTTAGAAAACTAAGGGCCAACAGAGGTCTGCATGAGAATATCTCCATCAGCTGAACCCCCACCTATTTAGCAAATATCATACTATATCTTTTATACATAACTTTCTAAAATATATATAACTCAAAATTCGATAAGCCTTCCTTCCTCTCTTTTGAGGTTTAGAAAAGATGAGCTTGACCTCCAATTCTATGCCTGTGGAAGTTTAAAATTCTCTTTAGATTTCCAAAATTCCCAGGTGCTCATGGTCACTTCCAACTTCAAATTCATAGATTGTCTCATTTGTGCCAATTTCATGTACATTTCATAACAAGTTGACCCAGAAGTGAAACCTGGCCCTTCCTTGAGTCCCTCCAAAAAGGTAATTTGTGTGTTTATGGTACAACTTGTGGTGAGAGGGGCAAAACAATAAATACAGAGGAGGAATTTATACCTGAGAAATATAAACAACTTCAAAATAAGCACCAGGCATGCCAGCTCCTACAATTGCAACCATCTTTCCACAAAAGAAAGATGATCAGAGATGGCTTCACTGATCCTCTAACCCCTCTTTTTTTCTTTCAGGACATGACCCCTCATTATTTGTATGAAGAAATATGGATATCTGTGACTTCAGCTCTGCCATCTGCAAATAATTCACATGTAGGTATTTTTTCCAAATAAATGTAGTTTCCTCCCAAGTGAAACTTGTATGCCCATTTTTATAACAGTTTTTTCAACCTTTGCTAAAGGTTTGTGCCTTTCCACTCTAATGAAAGTATAAGCTCCTTGGAACAAGTGCCATATTTCTGCTCTGTATTTCCATCCAGGCTGAGAAGTGTCCAGTTGATAGCTACTCAAGAGCTATGTGATGACTGACAAGAAACTTGAGGCCAAGTCACACACTGACTCAAGGCCAAGTTTGACTACTAGGATAACACTGCCTCACTCACAGCACACTCTCTCTCAACAGCCACCTCCCATAAACCCTGTTCAACTGTCACTCTGTTTCCTTAAAGGGCAATTCATAAATCAGAGCCAACTAGACTGTGGGTCTAACTCCCTCATTGAAACCCATGATGATATTCATCTTCCCGAGCAACCATAAAACGCAATTTCAAAATGTCCTATGGGTTATGTCTCGGGGACACTGACAAAAGTTTAAGCAAAAATGTCTTGATTATATGGACACAAAATTCTGCAATGAAGCCACATTCTTATTAATCACTTCAGGTGAGTCAGAGTAAACATAATCAGTGAAAGCTTGAAAAGAAGAGTCTGAAAATAATTGTCCTCCATCTCTTTCTCTTTCCATCATCTTCCTTCACTCCCTCCCACACCCCCTCAACAGCTTTTCCCCAAGAAAGGATGTGAGCAATGCCAGCATCGGTGAGACCCTCAGGCAATTTCCCTGGACTGAGTGTAGCCTCATGAGAGTCATTTTATGTGTGACTCATAGTCTTGCTCAGATCAAAGACATAATGGATATCTTTTCTAAACGGGCAGTGAATCAGGCCACATCTGTAACTAGCTTTCCCTCTCTTTGTTCAGTGTTTAAAACAGAAAACAGGAATGAAATCTAACTTTGGATATCAGATGTTGGAAAAGTCTTGACTTTGTTCCATGCAACAGTGAGGGAAAGCCACAGCTAACAGGTCTAGTTTGCAACCTAATGTGCATAAGGGCAGGGTATTAATAATGCTTCTCTCTAGTGTTTGCGTATATATGTCAAGTAGAAAAATAAAGAAAAATTTGACTCTGTGCTAAACCGAGAGGGACTTGGGAAAGCCCCTCTTTGTTATGTAGAAACATACCAAAATGAGAGAAAAGGATATTATTGCTAGGAAACCCCTTAATTGCTAGGTTCCTTATGTATCATTTCTTGATTGACACAGCTTTCCCAATTCTTCTCCAGGTAAAAGTTCCTGAAATGTTTCTCCTACAATGTCCTTAAAGGGACATTAAAGGGCTCCATTGTCAGCATCTGAGAGTCAAGAGAAATGGCCTCAGCTCAGTCTCTGATATCTCACTTCTGTAAGCAAAGGTAGTAATGATGAGAAGACTATTCTAATCATAGTTCAGAGGCCTGCTTTGCAAGCACAAGAACAAGTCTGTTTGCAAGAACAAGTCTGTTCTAGAAACTTCCTAGGGGATTATTTTTAAAAAAAAAAACACCTCTCAATCTGCTTTGTCTGTTGCTGAGCTCCATTTCTGAGATAATGGCATTACTAAGTGTCACTTGCCCAAACTATACAATTAACTTGATAGTAATTTTCTTTTCTTGTACTATCAAAGCAGACCTTAGATTCTTAGATGCCTTTCTACTCTTAGTTCTCTTTGGGAATAGCTTTGAGTCTTAAATCTTAATCTTATATCTTAAATCACTTGGGTAGCCTCTGACCTGGTCTTCAATTGACCACTTTCTCCTCATATTCTTTCTCCATCACTATCAGGATGATCTGGAAAAAAAAAAACAAGATCTGGACAAGTTGTTCCTTTATATATAAACCTGTATATAAAAAGGATTGCTTTTCATTAAGGTTCACAGATAAGACATACGTGAATTTCACTCTCATTGTCTGCCCCATAAAGTCTAGATTTTTCATGTCTTTTTAGGTCCTTTTGCACAAGATTTGAGACTCATCTCTCCATCCTCACATCCACCCAAGCTCACCTGCCTCTCCCCGTGCCTCCACCCATCAGCAGTAGGAGCATCATGGCTGCCAACTCTTGAGTCTTAATGCTCAGCATTGTGCTACCATCATGTAGACAACCTCTTACTTTGTCCTTACAAATACATTTATGTGATCACTATCATAGTCTTTCAGATCATATACAGAGGCTCAAAATTTGTTCAAGTTTACCAGTAGTCTCCAACTTCAGGCTAGATAATCCATTGCTTCCTCATCCCATATAAGAGTTGTGCCTATCCTTTAAGTCCCTGGCAAAAAAGTCACCTCCTCTCTGAAGCCATTCTCAACAACCCTCGATTTTCCCAGCCTCCCTTCCCCGTCGCCTAATGAGCCTCTTTGGACTTTTCTATGAAATATTGCTTAAAGTGGATCACAGCAATGACCACTGCCTACTACATGTATCTGTTACCTATCTAAACCATGAACTAACTTTACCTTATATATTTATGACATTCTTGACACTTTATGTGTTCCTTGGGCCTGGTACACAACAGAAAGTAGTGGATGGTGACATATATTGCTGAGCTCCAAGGAGCTAGAGGGCTTCTAGGTGTTGAAGTTCCCAGGAGGGTATGCAGGATAAGGATATGGTGGCCACCATAGGAAGGGCTCTTAGCTAAGGCCATTGTACTCAGCTCTCAGAATTAGAGTTGAAGTTCATTCCGAGGCTGCCTGGTGTTTTCTACATCAACAGGCTTCTTCTGGGACCCAGAATGGGGTCAACCCTGGGATTAGAAGCTACGTAGACTGGCTAGCTTTCAAAGGATTTCTTTTCATTAAAGTTCACAGATAAGACGTACTGTGAATTTCACTCACGTAAGCACAGCCTCCTCGGCTTCCTGAGAAGTAATGAAATAATTAAATAGAACTGACCCCTGGCCTGAAACTCCCTGCCCCACGTCTCCCCACTCCCATGCACTGCCATTTCTCTTTCCTTTCTGCCGTCCTGCTGCCACACTGAAGTTCACGCAACGGTGCTCATCTCTAGGCCATTTTCAATTAATTTCCTGAGTAAAATTTCATGAGACACTATCAAACCTTTTGCTAAAATCAAGATATATTGCATCTACTCTACTCCCTTAGTCTACTAATCAAAAAAGCAATCAACTTTGTCTGGCATGATTTGTTCTTTTAAAACCCATAATGCTTATTGCTCATAATTCCATTATCCTAGATAGTATTTTTTTTTCCTCTTAATATTTGTTCCACTATATTAACAGGGATTGAATTACTGGATGGTTGTTTCTAGGATCCCTTTTTTTCCCCTCACTGCTTTGACAATTTGCTACTTGAAACTATCAACAAAATGGTTCTTCCTCATTATGTTGAAGGACAGAAGACAGAGAAAGAGGCTTCCAGGACTTCCTTGGACAATGCCTCTGGTCACCCTTCCAAACCATTCCAGGTCACTTATTCAATGTCTACCAATCGGGAGTTGCTGAAGCTTCGTTTGATAACTGCATTAATGATTCATGATCTTATGCTCAGGAAGAACTTCCTGGTTTCTCATCCAGGTTCATTCTAGAAGATGATATATATGGTGGAGAAGGCACAGATCTGAGTTCAAGTCCTGACAGGCCTACCACTTACTAACTCTGTAACTTGAAACAATCTACTTTGTTTTAATTTTAATGTTTAAATAAAAATATTTAAAATGTTACATTTATTTTTATTTAGCTTTTAATGACAAAAGAAATGTGAAAAAAATCTAACAGTGCAAAAAGTATATTTTCCTCCTGCTCAACCAAAATTCCACCCTCTAAAAGTAACTGACAATAATGGTTTGATATACACATCACCAGGATATTTTCTATATCTAGATAACATATATAAGCCAAAATAAGGCCATGATATGCATATTATTTTACATATTTTGACTCTATTATAACTTTCCATGTCAGTATAAAATTATCTAATTTTTTTGCAATATGTATTACTTTTATCATTAAATCCTAGTTAATTTGGCCAGTTCCCTGTCGATTGGCAATTTCCAATTTTTCTCTATTTCAAACACCACCAATAATGAACTATCACAGCGTTTAAACAATGAGTGAAAAATCAAATAAGAAAGAGTAAGAATTGAGCCTATGAAAGTTGTCCATGAACACAGGTTGCTTTTCCCTTTTCCTCTCCCCCGGAAGTCCTGTATCAACTGAGCTTGATGGAGCAGGTAAACAGGAGTAAACCCTATCCCTTATTGCTCTGAAGGATGGATGAACATCTTTCATTTTACTAGCTTGCAGTCCACTTGTGACATCCTCTCGGTCCTCCTTGGACACTTCTAGCCACAGCTTGATCCATGCTGCTTTTGTTCTGACTGTCCTCGGACAAGCTCTTTACCTTCTGTGTAGCACAGTTTATTCACAAAGCAGTGATAACCCCCTCTGAGCACAGCCATCCCTGCCACTAGCTGAGCATTTACTGTACGGCAAACACTGTGCCAAAGGGTGGTTTAATGCATTATCTTGCTTAATTCTGATTATATCCTTTTGATGTAAGTGGCATGAATCTCATTTTTAATTTAGTTTCCAGTCTTATTAAGTTATAATTAGAGTTATGAGTTATTTATATATTCTGCATACAGTTCCTTTATATATGATTTGCAAATTTTTCTCCCAGTTTCATGGTTTATCTTTTATTCTTTATTTTGAAGCACAAAAAATTTTGAATCTTGAAGTACAATTTTTTAAATCCTTCTTTTTAATTATTGTGGTTTTAGTGTTTTATCTGATAACTTTTTCCAAATCAAGTTCGTGAAGATTTTCTATTCTAGAAATTTCATAGTTCTAGTGCTTACGTTTAGAACCACGATTCATTTCATTTTTCGTGTATAATGTGAGGTAAGGGTCTATGTTTTGCCTATAAATTTCCAATCATCCTAGCACTATTTCTGTAAAAAAAAAGAAAACCCACACTGAATGGCCTAAGTTCTTTTGTCAAAATCTGTTGAACGTAAATTAAGAATTTATTTTCAGACTCTCAATTCTGTTCATTTGATATATATGCCTCTTCGGACAACTATCTTTATTACTTTAGCTTTATAGTAAATTTTGAAATCAGGTGGTGTAATTTCTTCAAATTTGTTTGTTTTAAATGCTGTATCCATTCCATATGTGCTTTGCATTTCTATATATACTTTAAACTAAAAGAAGGCTACTGGATTTTAATAGGGATTACACTATATTCATATATTTGGGAAGAAATGCCATCTTGAAACTACCGGTTTTTCTTATTATGAGAATGCAATGTTTCCCTTTTTTATTTAGATTGTCTTTACTTTCATTCAGCAATGATCTGTAATTTTCAATGGTCAAGGCTTGAACTTTTTTTGTTGAATTTTATCTCAAGAATTTTTTTCATTTTTGACTATCTTATCAATGAACAAGATAATAAAAAACATTCTTAATTCACTTGGAGAATTATTGTTAGAACATAGAAATACAATTGATTTTTGTATATTGATTTTTTTATCTGTGCCTTGCTAGATTCATTTATTTGTTCTACTAGTTTTATTATTTATGAATTATTTGGGGATCTGCTACATAAAGGAGGTTACTTGCTAACAGAAGTGAATTTATTTGATCCTTTCCAATCTGCATGTCTTTAATTTCTCCATCCCTACCTTACTTCCTTTTTTCTTATTATACTTGCTGGGTTCAATGTTGAAGTGACAAAGCAGACATCTTTGCTTTATTTCTGATATTAGGATAAAAATTAATCCAGCCTTTCATCATTAAATATGTTATTAGATGTGAGTTTCATAGATGCACTTTCTCAGGTTGAGGAAATTCCTCTCTGTCCCTAGCAGGTAAAGAGATTTTATTGAACTTCTGTGTTGGATATTATCAAATGCCTTTTCTGTGTCTCTTGAAATAATTATATGGTTTATTTCCCCTGTTAATATAGTATAGTGATTAACTTTAATGCTGAACCAACCCTGCATTCTGAATGTCAACTGGGTCATGGTGTATTGTTTATAATTATTTTGTTTAATGTTACTAGATTTGGTTTGCTAGGATTTTTACTTAAGGATTTTTGCTTTTTTTAAATTTATTTTTTAGTTTTAGGTGGAAATAATATCTTTTACATTTATGTGGTGCTGAGGATCAAACCCAGTGCTTCATGCACACCAGGCAAGCACTCTACCACTGAGCCACAACCCCAGCCCCAGTATTTTTGCTTTTATGTCTGTGAGAGATATTGGTCAATGGCTTTCTTTCCTTGTTATGTCTTTTTTTTTTTCTAGCTTTAGTATCAGAGAAATAGAATGAGTTGGGAAGTTTTCATTCCTCTATTTCTGAAAGAGTATGTTAAGAACCATTATTATCTATTCTTTAATATTTGATAAAATTCACCAGTAAAGATATCTGCATTTGGAATTTTTTTCTGGAAATATTTTTAATTGGTAACTCAAATTCTGATTTATAGTTATCTTCAGAAATTTTTCTGTTTGTTCTTGAATTGGTCATGATGATTTTTGCCTATCTAGGAAATTAGCCACTTCATCTAAGTTATTAATTTCTTGGCATCAAGGACTGTGAGGCCAATACAATTTATTTAGATTCTTTTATTTTTGTATGTAGCAACTGCACATCATTCCTGTATTAGTCAGTTTTTGCTACTTACATTGTCAAATTTGTTAGCAAAACCATGTTTACAACTTTCCCTTATAATCTTAATTTCTTTAGGGTCAATAGTGATGTTTCCTCCTTCATTCCCAACTCATACTTGTATCTTCTTTGCTTTGGTTAGTCCAGAGGAAAATGTTTGTTAATTTTGTTGATTTTTTTTTCTAAGAACCAACTTTTTGTTTGTTTCACTGATTCTCACTATTGCTTTTCTGTTTTCTACTCATTGATTTCTACTCTAATCTTTATTTTTTTCCTTTTGCATTCTTTGGGGGTTTTATTGATTTCTTTTCCTAATTTCTTAAAGTAGATATGTACATTTATGGATTTGAGACTTTTTAATACATAGTTATTTCTGAATACTTTTTCACTTACTCTTCTAAACTTTGTTCCAACATGTTCCATTCCTTTCCTCATCCTTTGTGCTGTTATTGTCATGAACATATTTATATATGTTAAAAATTCAACAATGCAGTATTATAATTGTGGATTTGGATAATTTTTTTTTCTTTTAAAGATGTTAAGAGAAAAAAGGAGAAAAAAACATTTTAATCTTTTATATTATCTGACATATTTGCCATTTGGGTCATTCTTCAATTCTTCCCAGGGATTCAAATTACCTCCAGGTATTATACATTTCAATCAGAATGGCTTTCTTCATTATTTATCATGAAACAGGTGGGTTGAAAACAAGCTCTCTCTCAATCTTTATTTATCAAGGGAATTATATTTTTTTCTTAATTTTTTAAGGATAGTTTTATTGGATGTAGAGACATTGGTTGATGTTTTCTTTCCCTTCAAACATTTAGAGCATTTAATTCCACTGTCTTCTGAGCTGCATTGTTTTAACAAGAAGTCAGACATTAATCATAATTGATAACCCCTTGCACATGATGAGTTATTTTTCTCTTGTTACTTCAAGATCTTTGGCATTTGGCATTTGGATGATGATATGTCTAGATATAAATCTCTATGTATTTATCCAAATTGAAATTTGATGAATCTCTTGGATGTGTAAACTGATTTTTTTCTCATCAAACATAGTGAGATTTGAGTCATTATTTCTTATAAAAATTTACCCCTTTTTCTTTCTTATAGAACTCCCATTAAACATATATTAAACTGCTTGATGCTGTCCTAGAATTTTCTTCAATACTTATTCTCTCTGTTCTTCATACTGGGACATTTATACTAGCTTATTTTCACATTCTTTCAGGTTTTTTTTTTAATTTGCTGTTGAGCCCCTCATTTCAGTTACTATATTTTTCAACTCAAGATTTATCATTTTGTTCTTTAAAAAATTGCTTATTCAGTCAAGTTCTCAACCTCTTAGTTAACATTAATCATTGTTGTCATACTTTCCTTTGATTCCCTTAACATTTTAGGGAGGGTTGTTGTTCCTTGAACATATTTACAATAGCTCTTTTTAAGGCTTTGTATTCTAAATTCAATATTGTAAACATGGTTTTTCTTTCTTTAGAAGTCACATTTTTCAGATTCTTTGCATATATACTAATTTTTTGGTGAAAACTGAACATTTTAGGCAACAAATTATAGCAGCTTCAGATTCTGATTTTTCCCATGAAGATTTTTGTGAGCTCTTTTCTTGTGGTTATTGTTGTATTATTTTGGTTTCTTATTGTTGCTGGTTAATTTGGTTTTTGTTTAGTAAGCTGACTGTGCTCTATCTGTGAGAGCTGTCTTCCCTGCAATGCGTGGCTGCTGAGCATCAGACTTTGCTGATACTCTTTCATGTGCTTGTTTTTATTTTATAAGTTGGCTTCCTATGGTCTCATCCCTGTAGTTTAGTGGTCTACAAATATTTGGATAGAATACATGCTCAGACACCTTCAGTCAGTAAAACTTCTATGTCAGTAGATCTGTGTGTGGGTAAAGTGATGCATTCAGTGTTTGGGATACTGAATTCTTTCATGTTTTCTCTGCACATGCACATAGCCTTAGCTCAAAGGTTGTGGTTAACTTGGTCCCTGTCCATCTCCATGGGGAATATACACAGCAATAGCCATGCATATTCCTGCCCTGTCTATGACCCAAACTTGAGACTAATAGAACACTTCTTTCTTTAGCCTGCACCCATCCTACCTACTGCTAATATCTCATCTATAAACACTGCTGAGCATGTTAATTGCTCACCCGCTTCCAAATCAAGTAAGCAGTTTTGAATGTGGCTGGGAAGATTTGTTTCTTGCTGTTTACTCTACTTTGGTAGGCCCTATGTGTTGACTCAGACAAAAGTAGTACCAGGTCAGAACTCTACAGACTACCATTGTTCTTACCTGAACTTCAATAAATTTTTGAAAGCATAAATCCTTCTTCTCTGATTGTTTTATGTCTTTGGTCAACTTTCAGAGAGCTGAAATAGTTGTTTCTGTCAATTTTATTCAATCTTGTAGGTGGTTTTGAGAGAGAGGACTCGCCAGTCTCTTCATTGAGTCATAGTTGGAAGTCTTATCTCATCTGAGTTCTTTGAACCTCATTTTATCAGTACCAAACATGGATAGCCATGCTTCTGAAACTACTCCATGAGGTTATTGTGAAACTCAAATAGGGCAATGTATAATAAATACTTTATATAAAGTAATCCTTGAGAAATACAAACAGGGTTGTTTGTGTCCTACATCAATGTATTGAGTGAAGTGTGGGTGGGGCTGAAATTCAGCTCATACTCTACTTGTCAAGCCATGAATTCTAGCACTAGGCTGCAACCATCCAGAAAAGGTATCATTTCCTAATACTTCCACCTGGAGAAGTCAGGGTGTTGGGTTTGGGGTTTTTTTTTTAATTATTATTATTTTGTTTTGTTTTCTAATTTGCACAAAGAAGCTTTATTGTTAAAAAGCCACCGTTTGACTCACATGGCTTTTCTTTCCTCCACATCCTCTTTCCTTGGTGCAGGTTAAGTTCTCTAACTAGAGCTGGCCCAAGACAATTGCGCAAATGGCCTTTATGAATGTTGTGCCCTTTGGCTGTTTCTCCTGTTTTCATTTCATTGTTTTCTTTTATTCTCCAGGGAAAATGAGCTCAAAGACTTTACTCACACATTTATCAAAGCATGAATTAGAAAAGGAGCTATAGGTTGCTGTTGCTGCTTATGGATCTGGAGAAGACTATTGCTAATTGGGTTTCCCACAGAGATTTTCTAAATGCTTCTGATAGACCTAGGACCCCTTCAGGATCCTTTTGTCACTCCATCTGTGCACCCAGATCCCTTTGGAAGGGCAGTGGGCCTCACCATCTTTTCTTTGATCTCAGAAACACAACTCAATTGATTCAGCTTATCTTTTAAAATATTTTTCTATCACATGAAGTTCTTATTTCAATTATTTCTTCATTCTCATAGGCTTCAGAAATTATCTTAACTCTCTTATCAATTTAGGCATCTAAGCTTGTTTCTCTAGCAAGCAATGTTTCTTTAGTTTATCCTTCTGTGTACCACACAACACGCGTCTGAATCTGTCTTTATTGGTAGGATCAGCTACAGCCCGTGGGCCAGCCAATCCTGTTTGTCCTGCCTTCTCTGCTTCCAGGGTTGTAAATGAGAAGGATGCTTTAGGCTTTGAAGAGGATGAAAGTAAAGAGGAAAAAGAAACAGAGGACACATGCCAACCATGACTTCTAGCACTGAGCTACACCCATCTTTTCCTAATTCCTCCAGCTGGAGAAAGAAGGTTGGTTTTTTTTTTTTTTCCTCATTTGCACAGAAGTACCTCACAGCTTAGTGCATCCCTGACCATTCCCTCTTGCTGCTTTCCCTCTCTTCAAAGCCCTTCCACTTTCCTGGTGTGGGCTACAGCTGACCCAGCATAGTCGCAGGAATGCTCTTTATTAATCCCATGCTCATGTAGAGATAGGAGAAAGAGGGTAAAGCAACAGATAGCAGAGAAAGAAGAATCAAGTACTCACATGAGGGCTGAGCAGTAATGAGGGACCTCTAGAGGAATGCCTAGCCAAAAGACAGAGACCCTTGCCTTCTCTAAGTCCCTCATTTTGAAAGCATTAATTTTTTCTTTATAGTTCTATTTTTACTGGTTCTTTTTGATTATATATAACATTAGGATTCATTATGACATAATTGTAGAAGCGTGGAGTGTAGGTTGTTCTATTTCAGGCCCCCAGTACTTCCCTTTCTCCTCCCCCTATTCTACTGATCTTTCTGATATTTATAGGTTTTCTTTTTTAAATTAGTGTCTTGTGGATGTACACGATGGTGAGATCCACTGTGGTATATCCATGTATGTACACAGGAAAGTTAGGTCAGATTCACTCTTCTGTCTTTTGCTGTACTATTCCTCCTCACTTCTCCTCATTCCCCTTCATCTACTCCACTGATCTTCTGTTTTTTGTCCCCACCCCCTATTATTTTGGATTAACTTCCACATTTCAGAGAAAAACAATCAGATTTTGACTTTTGGAGACTGGCTTATTTTACTTAGCATGATAGTCTCTAGTTCCATCCATTTACAGCAAATGCCATAATGTCATTCTTCTTTACAGTTGAGTTTTAGTCCAGTGTGTGTGTGTGTGTGTGTGTGTGTGTGTGTGTGTGTGTGTGTATCACATCTTCTTTATCCACATAGATCAGCTATTGTGAATTGTGCTACTATAAACATGGATGTGGCTGCCTCACTATAGTATACTGATTTTAAATCTTTAAAATCTCCATACTGCTCTAGTGGTTGTACTAATTTGCAGTCCCACCAACAATGTGTGTGTGTGTGTGCCTTTCTTTACCCTCACATCCTTTCCAACATTTATTGTAACTTACATTCTTGATAAATGTAATTCTGACTAGAGTGAGGTGAAATATCAATGTAGCTTTAATTTGCATTTCCCTAATTACTAGAGATGTTTTCATATATTTGCTGGCCACTTGTATTTCTTCTTTTGAGAAGCGTCTGTATAGTTCTTTGGCCATTTATTGGGTTATGTGGCTCTACTTTTTAAGATTACTCTCAGGGCTCTTGATCTAACTTATAGTTAAAGGCTTTAAATAGGGTATGATCTGTGTGAAGTCCTTGGACATGGGAGGGAGAGCAGGGACTGCATTTAGCTCCTCAGGCTGGATTCTCTGAGTACATGCTATTATAGAATGCAAACTTTTAGGGTGCAAAATATTACATTAACAAATAAAGGGAAAAAATCCCTAAGAAAGGAGGAGTATCTAAAGAATGATATTCCAATAAGACTGTGTACGTGTGTGGCCCAGTCAATATTGAAAATGAGGGGATTACACAGGGTACCCTAAACTACTACAGAGATGAATTCAATGTCTCTCTACTTTTGTCTCACGGCCCGACACAACCAGAAGGCCACTCTCAGGCACCTGCAATGATTCCTTATTCCCAGACTATTGCAAATACCTCTTCCATTGCCTCCAGGGACAGAGAATGATGATCACAACAGAGAAAGAACGTTGCCAAAGAGGACACAAGTGCAGGTCTGGAACAGAGACCTGGGGAGCGGCCACACCACAGGGACAACTGGCTGCTGTATTAATAGGTAAAAATAGCATCTAGCATATTTTAAAAGAATAACAGCTTCTGTAAAATTCAATTAGGAAAGACCTGATACATGACAAATGTATTTTGATGAAGCATGATTAACAGTCAGGTCTAAGACTCCTAAAGCAAGAAGTAGGAAGACTCAAAACAGACCTTAAAGCTTTAGATAAGAATAACTTGGACCACAGCCTTAGCCACCCAGGTTAAAGGTTCTCCTCAGTGCCTTGGTGGGGAGTTCTGGACACTGAGCTGTGAACCCTTCTGTATTTTTTTAGAGCTCCTTTTATAAATACGCATGGTCACTATTTTGGCTGCAGGCTGTCATTCTCACAAATTCACTGTGAGTTTTAGAACACCCCTAGGTGTGTTGTACACAGACACCTGGGCCAAACAGGCCTCATGCTTGGTTAAAGCTCTTAAACCAAGAAAGAGCAGCACCCTCCACTTCAGGCTGCACTGACAGAGACGAAACTCTGTCAGGCCTGGCCCCATGTTATTTTCTATGCCATTTTCTTGTTTACAGAATGGTTTCTTGTGCATTATTTCAATTGATTCTTGTAAGAGTCAGGAAAGAGAGCCAAAGAAGTAAAATGACCTCCAGATCTCTCTTCAGCTCTTAGTCAACTGGTCTTTCTTCATCTTAAATGAATAAATATTATCATTCCACTCTAAGTAAGATTTCACTGTAGTTATCCCCATTCAAGAGAATTTTATTTTACACTTTGCAAAGTCTCAGCTTTCTTTTATATCATAAATTCAGAGTGGTTCATGGCTTTTATTAAACAGGATCCATATTTCTTGAGGATGTGTCTTATCTAAGCCATTTGATATAAAGAAATCAGTGAGACTAAGAAATCCAGAGAACACTAGTAAAATCTTCTAAATAAGAGGAAGGAGAGAAATAAGACAGCCAGCCCCATATAATTTTACAGATGATCTGGTCCCACCCACACAATTCACCAGTTATGGGGCTGAGGCTGGTCTGGCAGCCTGAGTCTGTCCAGTGCTCCTTCCATTTCTAAAAGGGCGGGGCTGGCTGTGAACAACGTAGGTGGTGGTCACAGTAGCCCGATTCCACTTTCTCATGCTGACTACAGCACCTGCATCCTGCACACCTTTATGCTGTAGCTGCTTCAGGCCTGCAAAGAAAACACAGTGAGAGTGGGCTTCCAAGACTCCTCTGAAGATGTCTCACTTACCAGACACCACAATGGACACAATTTATTTGTCAGAACAAAGAGAGACACTCTGGCATCATAGGCAGGTGGATAATGCCTTGAGGGTACGGCCAGACATCTAATATAGATGAGTGGCCCACAGGAACAGACTTGGGAGACACTGCATTTGGGCAGAATTTAATATAATGGAAAGAACATGGATTTCAGGGTTCAAAACCTACTGTCCAAGATTCCAATCTGCCATAGAGCAGCTTCAGTGGTTTGGAGCACTTATTTCATCTCTGTTTCTAATCGCGGGTAGAGAAATACTTAATGAAGGTCTACAGAACTCTAGGCCTTGAGCTGGGTTCTGGGGATGTTGCAGTGAATGAGAGGGACCCAGTTTCCTCTCTTTGGAGCTTACTATTTAGGCTTGGTTTATCAACCTGTAGGTTAGGGACACTGATAATCTCCATCTTGCTCTCCTGTGAGAATCAAACGTGACTTCAGATGCAAAGTGCTTTTCAGTTCGTAACTCTTGCCAGTTCCATTCAGGACAGGACACAGGGCTTGTCCCGAGTTAGTGGAAAGCCTACCCAGCACCTACATGTGGGGTTTCACTGCCTTCTCCAACCACCCCAGGCTGGGGCTTCACAGAAACTGCCCTGAGAAGTTGCCACAGCTTCCTTCAGGCTAATTCTACAGGAAAAACTCCAGCCCTACCATCTCTGGCAACCCAGGCCCTCCCTGGGGTTGATTTTGGTCCTTCTTTCCTTAAAAGAGTTAAACTCCATCTGCTTAGGTCTAGTCTCAGCCCTGCTGCTACGGCTGGGCATTTCTGGTTTGTTTCTGGTCCACAGAGAGGTTTGCTGTGTTCACAGTGGAAAGGGCAAAGAGACTGCACCCCCAGCAATAACTTCTAGATACCTTCTATAATGTGAGTAAGTTTTTCTTTAAAGCCCAGTCTGTCCTCTGAATTTAGCCATTTCTAGAATAGTACCCTATGGAAGCACTTACCCTGGCCCCCAAAACATACAAGATTTCCTCCCAATTTGGCCCAGACCAGGTGTATTAGTTTCTTACTGATGCTGTAACAAATTACCAGAAACTTAGTGGCTTAAAATAACAAATATATGATCTCACAGTCTGGAGGTCAGAAGTCTACCCTAGGATGGATGAGATTCTGGAAATAATCCATTTCTTTTCTTTTCCAGCTTCCAGAGGCTGCCTGCATTCCATTCTCATGGTCTTCTCCTCCCTCATCGAAGCCATCAGTGACCTCTGCTTCCAACCTCTCATTCCTTCTCTGATTCTGACTCTCCTGCCTCCTCTTTTCATTTTTTAGGACCCGTATGAATCCACTGGGTCAACCTGGATACTCCAGGGTAATCTCATCTCCCAGGTTCCTTTTTCCACATAAGGTAAACTATCCGTAGGTTTCTGGGGATTGGGGCATCACGTATGGGTGTGTGTGTGTGTCTACCACATCAGTCTTTAACACTCTGCTGTCATCTCTACTCAGGTTTCCTAAGTCTCAAGGAGCCAACTAGGCAAGCTCAGCTGCTCAAATCAGTCAGCAGTTCCTCTTTCTTCCTCCCAGGATTCCACATGAGCTTCTAGCTACAGTGCTCCCATCTTGATGCTGTGGTCCAAAAGGTGGCCTAAGACACATAACTACTCATATAGTAGAAACTATGGCCAAAACTTCAGGAGAGATCTCTCTCCCTAGCTGATAGGATTTCTGTGCCTCAAATTATTTACCCATCATTTGTATTGGAGCAGGAAATAGCTTTATTGACAATTTAGTCTGAGATCTTTACCTTATAGATGAAGAACCCAAGACCCAGAGAGTTAAGATGAAGTCCCTAATATGGCAAACTGAATTCTTCCCCCTCCCCCCCAAACACACACACAACTCCTATTCTTCTTTCCTTACTCTACATGACTATTCCTTTGCCTTCTGGGTAAGGTTACACCATTCTATTAAGAAGGGACATAACATTCACAGACATCTATAATTGATCCCTTCCCAGGAAGAGGCTACCTCTAGAAGGCAAAGGAGGACACAACCTGGAATTTGTCGGTCCTGACAGGGAGGTGAGCAGTGCTTCCCCAGAAACTTCCCCTCTTGAGACAAGTAGGATATTCATTAAGACAAATCATTCTTTGAAGTTCAAGCTCCAGCTGCTAGCTTGGTGCTAGAGTCACATTAGAGTGAATCACCAATCACAGAGTGTTGATGTGATTGTGCAAGAGTCAGGATCCGAGGTCTAAAGACTTCCTTGCTCAGGAGATGAGGGACACATTTCTGCAAACAGAACCAGAGAACTAATATGGCCTTCCTTAGTGAGTTCCAGGGGCAGGGATGAGAGGCCACGCATCCACAGTGATCTCAGTTTGATGAGGAGCCATGCTCAAAAGAAAGGCATGAGCATCCAGAACCCTCGGGTAAGTGTGCAGGAGCAAGGACTGAAATAATGTAGGAGATCTATGCCACTCCTGCTTAAATGTTCCATCTGATCCCTGAGTATATTCCTCAACCCCTTGCTCATTTTGTTTCCATGATTATATTTTCTCACCATTCAAAGATAAGCCAAGTAGACAGAGGTGGTGGGAAGGATGCTCTCTACTTGTGAGCCGATGCCAATCGCCAGTGCACAGTACCCTGCATAGGCAGGAGGAACAGAGCCTGCTGTCTGTTGGCTTGTCCACCTCATCCAGCCAGAAGCAATGGCTCTTTTTGGTCATTGTGGTATAATGACTAATATTTTTACCCCTAAAAGTCTGAGATAATTCAATAGAATACAGTCTCAAATGAGAAATTTTGATCCCTCTGTATTAAGAAATAATAGCATGTTTTTATCTTGTAATGCACGTTTTTATCTTGCAATATAGTATTTTATCTTGTAAAAGTAAAGCACGTTCATGGTATTAAATTTGGAAAATAACAAAGAACATAGAAGAAATAAAAATTACTGGCAATTTAGTTATCTAGAAATTACTTCTATAATGAGGTTGGTGTATTTCCTTATAGACGCCTTTCCTTGAATATATATATACAGTTTTTTTTAAAAACAACTTCTTTTATATGTATTGTTTGACCTGCTTTTTTAAAACCTAATAATAGGCCTTCAACATTTTCCTTTATTATTAAATGATTTTAGATAATATGAATGTAATAGTGGCATGATATTTTAGGTATTCTATATTTTATTTAATTAATTCCTTATTATTGGGCATTGAAATTATTTCTAATTTTTCAATCATCATAAATAACAGCATGAAGATAATGTTTTTATATTTCTGGTAAGAAATATCTAATTGCAATGCTGTACCTTAGGTATGTCTGTTGAAAGGGAATTAAGAATTTCTGTAAAGAAAGATTCATTTAGATTTTTGAGAGTTGGTATTGTCAGTCACATTCAACCTAAAAGTCATTTATTTCCTCTCCAAAACCATGTGGATGATGAGAAAAGAGACTAAATGCCTTTGAAACTTAAGAGGAAACAGAGGGGCTAGACCTGACCATGAGGCTTTCCCAGGAAAGAGACCCCTGGCCAGCACCACCCATATTATAAAAGATGAGTGGGCAGGAAGAACCTGCCCCACAAGACTCCCTATACGACAAGAGAACTGGGTGCAGTGGTGTGTGCCTGTAATCCCAGCTGCTCAGAGGCTGAGGCAGAAGGATTATAAATTCAAAGCCATCCTTTTCAATTTAGGGGGGCCCTAAGCAATTTAGTGAGACCTTGTCTTAAAATGGAAAATAAAAAGGGCTGGGGATGTGGCTCGGTGGTTAAGTGCCCCTGGGTTCAATCTCTAGTACCAAAAAATTAATTAATTAATAAAATAAAGACTACAGAAGGGACAGAGACGTCAATAACTCTCAGGCCAGGGTGATACATCTCAGCAAATCAGGAAGTCTCTTTTATTTACAGGGGACAGTCGCCCTATAGTGGTTTCCAAAGTGTGGCCATAATTATGTTTCTTTTCATCTTAAAAAAGGACAAAATAAATTAAACTTTGTTAAAAGTATTATATAGTTCCATACATATAATTGATGAATACATACATAGCACGGGTTCCAAAAATATCTGACTGATGGGGTGTACAATAAAACCAAGCTGGCAGGGCAGAGCCTTAGAACAGAAGCTGGACAGCAGACTTAAGAGAACAGCCCAGGAAGGGCGCTTGAGGGAGATGGAGCCTGTGCATACTTGGCATGGACAGTCCCAGGTCAGATCATCCAAGCTGAAATAAATGAAAAAGAAGGAAAAAGGATCCTGTCCAGGTGTACACATGGGTGGAGCACAGTCATTCAAATCACCTTGCTCTTCTATTCCGGTTGGCTCATCCCTCCTAACTGCTCTCCTGGCTTCCATGTCCTTGTCTTTGCTAAAGGTTTCTGATATAGACAAAGTGAACTATGCAATTATTGATTTTCTTAACCAAGTGACCTTAAAGGTGACCACTGTGGCCTGTGGGCCATCAATGCTGGACTTGAGGCCTGAACTAGCACATTTCACCCAGCATGGCAGGGACAAGGGTGGTGACTCTCAGGATAAAGCTTGGTGACTCTCCAGCCCTGAAGTTCCTCCCCGCCTCATCTTACTGGCAGCCTGTCCTCCTATCCTTCCTCACCTGTGGAGCTTGCTGCAAACCCTTTTATGTGTAGCAATCAATGATTGAAGAGGCTAATTGATGAGGTCCTCGTCAATCCCCAAATGAAACCTGAAGGCACAAGTGGGTGGCTAAGGATGAGTTTCAGTGGATAAATGAGGAAGTACTGAGCAGACTTTCATTGCTCTAGTTGTCTTCCAGTGCCCCAAAGGGATAACCAGAGCATAGTACTCAGAGTCACCTCGGCTGCCCAGCTGCAGCCTGCAGGGACTGAGTGCGAAGAGGGCTGTATCCTGAGAGAACTTTCCCACCAAGGCAGCACTTGCAGCTCAAAAGCTGGCCCAAGTTCCTGAGACTCCTGAAATGGAATCTACTTGAAAGGTATTCAGAGATTTTTCAAAGAATATTTCAAACCCTGGGATAAAGGGAAAGAAATTGGAGGAAGGATAAGAAATGCTGAACCTGCCTATCTGGACCTCTTGAAGAGTCTGAGAACCCACAGCTCACAGGTGCAGGGAGTAAGACATGGGATCCACGTGCCAACCCAGAGGCAAGGGGAGGAAATTAAGGTGTAGTGGATTGATTAGTGGCTTCCAAAAGATACAACCAAATCCTAACATCCAGTATCTGTGAAAGGGAACTTATTTGAAAACAAGGTCCATGCAGATGTAATTAAGGATCCTGAGATGAAATCATACTGGGTTTAAGGTGACATAAGAAACAGATTAGAGTCAGTGAGACCAGGAGAGCACCACGTAATGATACAGGCAGATACTAGGGTGATACCTCTGCAAGCCCAGGAGCAGCAGGGATTGCCAGAAACCACCAGAAACTAGGAGAGAGACATGGAATGCATTCTCCCCTAAGAGCCTTGGAAGACACCAACCCTGCTGACACTTTGATTCCAGGCTATGGCTTCTAGAACTGGGACAGAATAAAGCATTTTATGAAGCGTCCAGTTTTTTTATGAATTTGCTTTAGTGGTTGGAAGAAACAAATATACTAGGGTTCAACAATAACCCCATTTTGGTATTTCAGTTCTCTGGTCATGTATGGAAGCATCTTTGTTCATTCCAGGACAATGTTTCTTGTGAAAACTAAGCCATCTTGATGAACAGGAGAATCCCAATGGCAGTGCTCCCCCAATCCCCCACCAAAAATAAAACAAAGCAAGAACTTGAAGATCAGAGTCCTGATACAGGAGACCAAAGCAGAGTTTAAATCCTCCCAGCAGAATTTAAACCCATCTGTCCTGTGTACACATAGGAGTGAGGGGGCTGGGAAGGGGGTTCAAGAAGGGGCTGATCATATTTTTTCCATTGTAAATCTATGGTTCTTGCTAGAGACCAAAATTTTTGCTTTCTGTAAGAAGAAAAATCATTCCCCTGAATACATTCCATAACGTTGGAAGTGGTAGACATCAAACATGCCCCTGTCACTTCTTAAAAAGTCACAGAATGCCTCAACCTGATGATTCCTTAAGATTTTATTAATTTATAATATTGTGTTCCTTCAAAATGATCCACTTCTTATTATCTTGCTGCTCTGAATTGTATTCCCCTTATTATTCTCAGCCATAGGTGCCATAAATTAAAATCATTCAAAATTGATACTCTTATAGTTCATTATCTATGAGTGGTATTATCTTTCTGCCTTTCTCTGGCCCTTCTTTACCCCGACAAGAAATATTGCAATAGAGTCTAAATACCATCCAACCAATAAATGTTCCATTAAAAAATAAAGCAGTGACTACATTACCCTAAAGGGCACCCCATCACTCCTCCTCATTTCCACCACAAGCATGTTTTATGCCAATAGCAGAGAAACTGAGGCTCTAAAGATGGGGGAGTTGGGGTTGGAAGGTGGATCCTTGCTTTGTCACTGTGCAGATGGGGCATGTCATTTTCTCTTCCTATGTCTTTGACCCTGTCCTTGAAGAGCAAGGGATGTGATTATATCAGGCTGTTTCATGAGGAACCTCCTACTTCAGGGTATTAGTAGTGATGTAATGAATTAACCCAAAAGAGATGAGAGACTCATTACTGGACGTTCTCAACCCCTCTGAGTATCACTGCAAGAGGAGTCACTGCAACGGCTGGGAAGCTGGTCCCTCTGCTTCTATGACTGGTCCATGCTGTTTGAGCGTAGACCCCTTTATTAGGGCCCATTAAAAAAAGCTCTCTGTCAGTGGGAAGATTTCCCAGGTGACGCTGCTCCCTGAAGGGCGTGATGAGGCAGGCCCGCTTAGGCACAGTGGCTTTTGCTGTGGTTGTTCACACCACTGTAATGCAGCAGACTATCACACGGTAAGAGCCACAACTTCAGAGAGATAGAAGTTGACAATATTTTCTTTAAAAATGGATATCCCAGTCTTGACTGACTCATCTAATGGGAAAAGGTCTGCAGTCAGCACACGAACTGACCCTTGAGATGAAGCTTCATAAAAACATCAAGGCATCGATATGTTTCCACACTAAGAAACACTGAGAACTGAACATTTATTTTTACCTCCCTTCCCTTCTCTCCTCCTTATTTTTCGGTGTAACACACATATGCTGGAGATCACAAGGTAGGAGACAGAGAAGAAGCAGGTCAGAGAGTGGCGATGCACAATTTATTGGCACCATTTTAAAAATTTAAAAAGTACCGACTTTCAAAGTTATAACATCTGACTCCACACAGTCTATGGAATTCCCAAGGAACATAATTGCCACTTGTCCTTTTCTCTTGATCTCACTGAACTGTGATCACTATCAATCCCTAGAATATAAATATATATATATATATTTTTAAAAATCTACAATGATCAAAAATATGTGTTTCTAGATGTTGGGTATTAGAATCAAAAGATATCCTTAGGGATAGCTGAATAGGAATGAATCTAGAAGGGAGTCCATGTCCACCAAACAAAAGCATAGTTAAGTCTCAGAATCACCTGAGAAACTTATTAAAATGTTTTTAAAAAGAATCATGGAAATTAAAATTTCCCATCAGATAGACAAAAATGACAAAGTCTAACAATACCAGTTATTGGTAAGAACATAAAGTCATGATAAGAAACACTAATACGTCAAGAGTATAAATCAGTGTGATCACTTTGCAAAATAGATTGGCATGACCTAGTAAAATGGACGAGGCACTGATTCTCTCATCCAGTAATTCCACTCTTAGTTGCATGCTCTAGAGAAACTGTTTGGACATATGTGTGCACCAAGAGACATGTACAAAACCACTTACAACAGTGTTATTGGGTGATTACAAAAATCTGGAACCATCCAAATATCCAATGAGAGTAAAAGGCAGAAATTGCAATAGTTTCATTCAATGGATTCAATCTGGTACTAAGACAATGAACCATAGCTGCAAGTATCAAAATGGACAAATCACAAAAGGACAGGATGATGCCATTTATATTAAAATGTTGCAAACATGTAAACCTAACCAAGGTGTTCACTATGGCTATATATACAAAGGTGGTTAGGCTGTAAAGAAAAATGATATAATAACATAATGCAGGTAGTGATTAACTCTGAGGAAGTAGAGAAGACTGATCTAGGTGGGAGATAGGAGGCTACAAAGGGACTGATAGCATTCAAATACCTACACTTGGTGGTGAGAACACAGGTGCTGGTTTTATTGTAATCTTTCGTGTATGCATACATTTAAGACCTGAGTTTTTACACAAGCTGCAACTCATAATAAAATTTTAAAATGTGCAAATTCCTAGTTCCATTTCAAATCTATTGAATCAATATAGGTTATAGAGCCTGAGAAGTATTTTTTTTATCATTTCTTTAGAAGATTCTGATGCATTACTGGGTTAAGACCCAGTCTCTCTCACACACACACACACACACACACACACACACACACACACACAATACACATCATCATCCAAGTTGAAAGAAGCTTAAAATATAAATCGACATTAAGCAATCTCAAGAGTCATAAAAAACAGGAAAGGTCAGCCCAGGAGAATGTGTAAAAGGAAAGGCGTCTCACAGTTCTGTTATCATGACAGAGTTCAGGGCTGATGTATGCTGTAAGCCTGAGAACATTAATTATTTGTGTGTCACCTCTACCAGCTCACCTGAGCCCCTCTCTGTTAACTCTCTGGTTATGTGGACCTGAAATAATCATCCTCAAGAATACGGCTTGAAGCAAGCTCTGGCCATAGCTATTGCTACAAAGACAGAAACAATGTGGGGAAGATGCCCTTGTCTAGGACTCACCACAAAAGCCATCTAGACCTGGACCCATAAGTCCAAATTGTGTGATGCTGGGTAGTTCCTCGGCTCCTCTGAGTCCTTGCTTTCTCATCTGCCCTTCTTCCCTCACAGCATTCAAATCCAGTGAGACAGTATAAATGCAAGTGCTTTGCAAATTGAAAGTGCTACTCTGAACATGCAGTAAGCCTATTACCATTTCAGTTATTATTTCTGCCTTAAAAAAAAAACAAATCAGAAACACAGGCTGTCAATTTGGGGTCAGTAGAGTTTTCTGTGTCCAAGGAACTAGGAGCCCTAAGGTTTGGCTTGAAGAGACCTGAAGGCTGGACATCCCTCTCTCAAAACTCCACAAAAGCATAACAAGGACCCAGCACTTATTCACAGTCTACCCTTTCAGTCCCTGATAAATTCAGAAGGGGATGCTCCTGAGCAGCTCGGAACTACTGGAAGCACCATGCAAAACAAGCATGCAGCTTGAATATTCATAATGGCTTCGAAAGGAGCATTTAACCCAGTTCCACAGTACCTTCCAAATTAAGAGAGCCTGATTTAGCAAATAAAAAATGCAGGACACCCAATCACATTTGAATTTTTTAGTATGATTGGAAGAGCTCTTAGTATACGTATATTCTCACTATGGCATGAGATATACTTATGCTGAGCAATCGTTCATCATTCATCTGGAATTCAAATTTAACTGGGTGTCTTGTATTTTACCTGACAACCTCATTTCAAACAGACAAATAGATTAGCACTTTCTCCTATATCTGACCTTAAGAAATATATGTGGAAGAGTTAGGAAATCCTATTTCTGTTACTTAGAAAAATGGGAAAGGGTTGGACTGATCTTAAAATCAGAGTTTGATATTCTCTTCCTTGCATGGTCCAAGAAGCTGTGGAGAGACACAGATATTAAAAGTAGGTTTCAAGGGAAACAGGGCAGAGCAGGAGTGAGGAAGCCTCATCATTTCAAACAGAAATGGGCATCCCCTTCTGGCCCTGGCCCATCCAGGACACTTTTCAGTAGCTTCTACCCTTACCTTTGGGCATCTCTTTAGAAAACTCTGCCTCAGGCCCATCCATCAAGTCCACCTGGGAGGCCTCCTCCGAGGACACTCGGCGCCAGGACCAGCTTTGGTTCCCAAGGTCATGCAGTGGAGGAGAATATTCCAGCTCACAAGGGAAGTCAAAGCTGCACTCCAGACCTGCAATGAGAGCCAAGGGTCAGTGGAACAAACTCTTTCGCAAATGCGGCCCCTCCACACCAGGAAGCTGTCCACCTCTCATCTACAACCTTCACCTGTCTGGGGGAAGTCAGTTGTCAATTCCACAGGTGGCTGGACTCCATACTGGTAAGAGGGAGCTTAAGAGAAGGAAATGGGGGTCCTGTCTATAACTCATATGATGACAGGTGTCCAGAGAGAAGGCAGGCTAAAAAACGAGCTGACTGTAGGTCAGTGAGAAGCTCTGACTGTAGAGAGATGATCCGTCCTAAGAGTTGTCCTCGATTCAAGTGAGTAGAGCCTACCTGAGCAACCAGTTCTCTACGAATCCGACCCTGGCTCTGAGGTTTGCCAGCTGGTTGACTGCAGGCAAGAAAAATAAACCCTCTGGCCCTCCATTTCCTCACCTGCCCATCGGGAATGATAATGTTGACCTCCTAAGTTTGCATAAGAACTCGTGGTAAAATGTATCATCTACGTTCAGTTGGAGCTCAGGAGAAGTCCTAGTCGGGCCACACCCAAATGGAACTCAAGGTCTACCCACAGTGCTGCTTTGCCAGCCCTGTAATCCACTCTCAACCTCCCCACAGTGAAGAGACCAGGATTTACTGTATCTTGGAGAGAGGTCAGGGAAAGTCATTGGGTAAGGAGAGTCACGAGAGAGAAGAGCAGGAAGAGGGATGCTCCGGGACATTGATAATATTTTTCGGAGCTTCCTTGTGTCCCAATCATTCCATGTTGGCTGCACTTTTAGAGTACACAGGCCACTCAGCTTCTCATTTCCCCTGCTACTCAATGTCCATTATCCAAGATGGCTGATTCACTTTGCAGATAGTAGGCTCTCAAAGCTTGCTGATGGATTAGTAGAAGACGTGCCAAAATACAAATCATTCAGCCACCTATTACTTTATTCTCTCCCCTCAGTCATAGCGTTATGAAAACAGATAGGATGTGATAATAAAGGACAGAATATTAGATAAGGAATATGGGGAATTCAATTTCAGTCCAGGCTGGGCCAGTCACTTCTCATGTGTAGACTTTGTTTTCCTCACCAGTAAAGTAGATGATTCTAGAAACAAGCATCTAGTGAAATCTGGGCTACATCTGCAGCTTTGCCAGTGATTTACTGGTCACCCTGAATAGCTCACTCAACCTCTCTGGGCTTTGAGGTCCTTAAATAGAAGATCTAGACCAGATGTTTTCTAAAGTTTCTTCTTGACTTTTTTTTTTTTTTAAAGATTCTGAAATCCTTGCTCTCCAAAGGGTTAGAGCTAATTTGATAAATCAATCTGTGTGGCAGTGCTAATGGGTGCTAACTCCCAATTAGCATGTGTGCTTTTTAACATCTGCTTTTGGGGCCACTACTTCCCCCATCTCCAAGACGTCTGGTGTTGAGAATTTCAGAATGCAGCCGAGAAATGGGGCTGACTCTAGTGCAGACAGCTGGAGACTGGATGATCCTTTCATCACATCCATAGACAGCAGGCCTTGCCCTGAAGTGGGAGTAAAATAATTCCCACTGACACCAACCAAACTACATTTAGAAGAGAAGAAAAGCATCCTTTGTGGGCTGGGAATGCAGCTCAGTGGTAGGGCCTTTGCCTAGTGTGTATCAGGCCCTGAGTTCAATCCCCAGTACTGAAAAAAAAAAAAAAATCCTTCAATCACACTTCTATTAAGTATCTTTCTGCTTCTCATCCAGTGGTGATTCATGCTCCCCAGCTCCTCTCTAGGAGCTGCTGCCCTTCTGGTGCTAAGGTTAACAGCACTCACACTCCCACCATCAGACAATCACCTTAATAAAGACAAGCTGAAATGGGTAGATCTCATCTGGGTTTGAGGCCACTTGATGTCTAGATGTTTTATCTGCTTGGAGACTTCCTCCCTGACTCTGGAGCTGAGCTGCTGTTACACAGTTGGCCTCCAGAAATCACAGGTGGCTTTTATCTTCAGAAGGCCCCTGATTTTTGATAGCAGAATACAAGGAAAAAATTGGTCTTGCATTTTCTATTTTGCAACACCAGAATGACTTTCAAAAAGAAAGGCATGGCCATTACACATAGGTCCTCTGGAGAGGGCCAGAAAGCTTCATCCACACTAGTGCATGATCACACGAGAAGATGAGAGTGCTACCAGCCCCCCACCCATCCCACATTGACAATTATTGGTGCCTTTCTCAAAACTTCAATGTCTGCAACCATCTTCTATCTTGATTTGCCTCCTCCAATTAAAAGATGAACTATTTCTATTTTGGACAGAGGTATGCTGTGCCAAATCAGACATTGCCTGGCAAATGTGCCACATGGGCATATTAAACAGACAGACAACCGAATATCTGCTTTCAGCACTGAGCATCAGCAATTCTTGGGTCTTTGAACTCTGGAGAGTCTAATAATCGGCTATGCTTGGGCCAGGCTCTGCCTAGTGAAACAGACTATGCAAATGTCCTGATTATCAAATGAGTTTGTTTTGAAATTCTTGCTCCAAGGCAGCCTCCCTTTAGTTGTCAAAGCCGTAGTCTCTGGCTTTAAATAGGAATGAAGTTAACATTATTGTTCATTTTGGGTGAAATTGAATTCAGCTTTTCTACATTCTGATTTAATTTCTTATAAAACATTGAGATTCATGTGTGTTTTTTCCCCTCTTTTAGTGCCTTTTGGGCAATAATTACTTGGGACCTGATTTCTATAACACCACCAGATTAAGCCTCTTTTCCTTGGGCCTTTTCTAAGGTTTTAGACCTGGGGTGCTTCTTGAATCCTTGTCTTTAACCCTTGTTGACTGGGCCTGGGAGGCAGGGACTGTAGAGTCTTTCTAGAGGGATCCAGAGCTTCAGTGAAGTGCTCAGCCTGAAGCAACCCAATAGCAGAGGCAGGCCAGGCCCAGGGAAGAGGTGGGGAGTAACATTCATGGAGTCCCTCTACTGTCTGCCAGAGACTGGGCTACGTACATTTCCTATGTCACCACGTCTCATCGCAGATCAATACTGAGAAGTAGCTGATGTTTTCTTTTCTAGGTGAGGAAAATGAGGCTCACAAAGCTGACCCTACTTGCCCAAAGTTCAAAGGACGGACCAGAGGCCTGGTGAAATACACTATGCAAATGAGAATGAGAGCCAGGCTTGGAAGATGCTGAAGCCCCCGTTTCCTCCATTCCCCCCCCCCCCCCCCCGTGCCTTCAGAGTCTCAAACCACGGCAGCTTCAGATTAAATTCAACAATGTATGAGAAACATGTGCAGTGTTTTCTTTCAGTGTTTCTTAGACCTCAAATCTGCAAACTTCTTCTATGCACAAAGGCTTATCCATTACCCTTGGGGGCAGATCTAAATGTTCTCAGTGTCAGGCCCGCTTTGCAAAGTGACTGTGACCTTCAGAAGGATCCAGAGATATCGACCTTATGTTATACGCCTGTTTTGGTCTCGTGGAATCTGACCACCGAAACACAGCTACAATAATGATGTGTCAAATAAAAATAAATAAAAGAAAGAAATAGACACTTTTCAGAAACCTGCGGACTACCTAGTTGAAATCACCGCTATTGACTTTGTCACTTCTATCGTGGAAGAAAGGTGAGTCGATGGAGCCTTCTGGAAATGGTTTGCCTGCCGAGAAGTGTACCAAGTGCCATGGTGGGAAGGGTTGGTAGTGGAGCAGAGGGTGGTTCCAGTTCTGCACACAGCAGGTCTGTTATTTCCTCTACACCTGGATTTCGGCACTTGGAAACTAGAAAGAAAGGATCACCCAACCTCCCTGGTGCCCACCATCTCAGAAAGCCACAGATCCCCTTAGTCTCTTCCTGCAATGACCCAACGGAACCTGCAGACATTGGTCCTAAGACTCTGCCTGCTGTCATCTCACACTCAAAGGGGACTTGATTTGTCTCCAGATTCTCAATGAATCTGGAAGAAAAACCCAGGCAGGTTTTACAGACGTCTGCCCCAGGATGAGGGTCTGAGCGTGTCTCTGGGCCTGTGTGTGTATTCATTCTTATCGGTATATACCAATATCCTGAAACTTTCCCAGTATGAGTCACATTTAAAAACCTGAATTCATTAACAATTAGCTTGAAGCACTGTTTGTCGGTGAAATGTGGCCATTCAGGAGAACAGCACGTTATGGTAACTGATGAGAGGCATGCCAGGGTGGCCCTGTCCAAAGATGCCTGGTCCCCTTATCAAAACCCCTTGGCTGGGGAGGAGTTGGCAAGGACCAGCTACTCCGAACACTCTTAATCTGAGGGTGGGAATCAGGTCTCTAGGAGGTATGAGGTTACCAATACCAAGGCCGCCTGGCCTGTGCCTGGAGAGCCAGTACCAGCTGCTCAGGCAGAAATGGGGCTTCCCAGCCAAATCCACATGCCATGCCTGGACACTCAAGGGCTAGGGGATAATTCTAGGTATTCTTCATAATACCACAGAAGGGTCAGAGGGGGACTTAATGCACTTTGGACACTTGGGTCTCTCCTGGGGTAGGCTTAGAAAAATCCAACAATTCTTTGTATTGATTTTGTCTCACTGACTTGAGGCCCCCAGAAATGGCTCTTTATGCTCCCCAAGTCTCAATCTGTAAACCTAGTGTTCTCTTCATGCTCCCTTCAAGACCAGCCATCCTCCAGGTGACCACATGTGACAGGGGTTTTAAGGAGCAAAGACTTCCATAAGCCCACTAAATGATGTCTTTTAGCCATGGCCCAACATAAGATTTGGAAGCAAATATTACAGTCATAGAAAAGAGACTATATATATAAGAGTCATATAAAAGGGTCTATGAATTTCATTTCGTGTCTTACTATGAAGTGTTTCTGAAGTCAAGCTGAGGGTCTGACTTACATTCTTATTTGTGGCAGCACTGAATAGTGTGTGAATAGACCCTGGGCCCCCCATACAGAGGACCTCTCTGAAGGCCTGAAGGAAGAATATTCATAATTGGTAACACATACTGGGGACTCACTAGGGTCAACACCGTGCCAGCAACCTTATACCATCATCTTATTTGATGCATTGGAAAGAGGTAGAATTCTTATTCCTATTTAACAGATGAAGACATTGGGACTCAGGAAAGTGAAGTCTCATCTGAGGTCCAGAGCTAGAAAGTAACTGAATGGTCTTTGACTAGCTTCCTGGGACACCTGGGGCCTTGACCCCATGTCTCACAAGAAGGGGATGGTGGTCTAAATGGCATGAGAGCGAGCTTCCCTCAACAGAGCCACAGTCAACTGTAGGAGTCAAGACTCAAAGTAAGGCTGAATCACAGAAACGGGACCCCTAAACGGACAAACAGCACCAAGTCAGGGGCAGGGCAGGAGCAAGAGCATCTTACCTGTCTTGGAAAGCCCTGGTACCACCTACACAAAGTCAGACCTGGGGTGTCCTAGGTGAAGAGCGGGTTCAGAGTACACATTGTCAAGATCCAAGTGTTAATCCCAGGGGGTGTATCAAGGCCACACTTGCAGGGCTCAAATTGCCCATCTAGCTTTCCTGACATCTTGCCATGCTCCTTGGGTATGGTTTGGTGTCCCAATGACAGAAGTGAGGGTGGGCTGTGCAAGATTTCCAAGGCCATTGGGATCTCTGTTCAGCAAGGGCCTGCAAGAGAATTCAATCAACTGGATTCTTAGACTTGCACAGGAAAACAAAATTATCAGGCTTGCTGATCATTTAAAATCTGGTGATATGACTGTGATTTTGTCTTGGGTTACCTTCCTGTTAATGCTAACCTATCTCTAGTTATCTTAAACTGATGTTTACGTTCAGGGATGCACATAGCCTGGCGCTGGGCCTGACTGTTCTCACTTGTTGAATGGTGGTCTCACTGTTCCCAGCCCATGATCTTTTCCTCTATGTCTGTATCCATGTGTCTTATTCATTAAGTGACTTTAATATTATCATGATTATTTCACAGGTGTAGAGCACAAGACTTAGAGATTTGACTCAAATTCTGCCACCTCTCAGCTGTGTGATGGGGGACACTTTGATTTTCTCTGAGCCTTGGTCACCCAGTGATGACACTAACTTCCTATAACTGCTGAAAGGTGATGACACAGATGCTTGGAATGGCGAAGTTCCCAGCAGACACTGGCCGAATTCACATAGCCCCGCTCTACATCAATACGGTTTCCTGTTTGTTGCGAGAAATAATGTGTGTGGGGTCTTCCGGCTGCCTGTCTGAAGGAGATAATGGCAGATTTCCATTTTCTTAGTATTTTGTTGTACCATGGCAAGGTCAGTGTGACCTTTTGGTGATAATCCCAGAATCAGAGGCCACTAGAATTTGTTGATGGCATTTGAAGTCAACCATTTTTCTATTATTCAGGTGGGGAAAAAAAAAAAAAAAAAAAACAAGGCCCAGGCAAGGGGAAAAACTTATCCAGAGTCACATCCTGGTCATAGCTCTTCACACACAGTGTGGAGGGCATTGCCGCTGGCTGGGGAGGCCATGCTGAATGCCACCTCCCCGGGGAGCATCAAGCCTGAGCCCGGCTGAATGTCAGTGTCTCTGAACCAGCAGCTTCCCCTTCCTCAGGCTCCACTCCCTGGCACATCCAGCTGGGCTAGTTTGCTTCCTGGCATACACAAATGCCAATGTGTTCCTGACAAGCCTGCTTTGTGTATTCAATAAAGAACCACACGAAGTGTCAGACATATGTGGCAATTCTTTTACAGTTGGCCTTTAGAGGCATCTGTATTGGAAGCTACAGTTCATTAAACAGAGCCTGCGAAACCAGCTTTCTAAACACTGTCAGGCCTTTAGGACTGCTCCCAGCTCTACGAAGTCCCTCCATAGCCACCAATTCTGAGGCATGAGCCAGGGGTCTCCTTTTCTCCTGGGCTTTTCACAATAGTAGACTTTTAGTGACCAGGGACCTTGGACACCATCTGAGATGAAGAAACTGAAGCCAGAGATATTCTGGAACTTGCCAAAGAATACACAATGGTGGCAGAATTGGTATGAAAATTTAGTTCCTAACCCTGTGAGGATTATTATCATTATTTAAAACTGTGGATAACAAACAAGGCTATAACTTAAGCAATTAGGAAAATTCTCAAAAATCCAGAACCTCCTGCTTTTTTTTTTCCTAGAATAAGCTGGCAAAAACATGCATGGCTCCGTTTCAATGATTGGAGGGCTCAACTAATCTTCAAAAGGGCTTTGTGGGTTCTCTCGTCTTTGAGATACTCTTCTGCCAACAAATTGCTTTGTGGTGGTTGCCGGAAGCTCCCTGCTGGTGGGCAGGTCTGTTCCCAGGCCAGAAGCTACAGTGAGAACAAGGTGAAACAAAGCAACGGACTAGGAATGAAGGGGAAGGATCACCGGAGAGTTCTTGGAAAGCCTCCCAGCTCCAGGCCAATTAGCCTTGTGCTTGGGGGCAATTCATTTAACCACTTGAGTCTTGGTTCCCTCATGTTTAAATCAGGGAGAATTTTGACACTAATGACGATGATATAAATAATCATTTCTGCTGTGGTGCTCTCATAATAAATATGGACGTGCTTTCTTAGCTATATAGATGGACGCTCTCATTCCCATGGTCCTGAGACGCACACACGTTGCTTCATCTCTCGGTGCCTGAGTTTTCTCACCAGGGATTTAGCGATCCGCTGAACTGACTTGACCTTAGAGGATCCAAGTGGATGCCAACTAGATCAGGTGCCTTTATCAACTCCTAGGTGTGGGGCACTAAGGTGACTTGGAAAGCAGGTCAGGGAGCAATTAGAAGCACATACCCTACACAGGGTCAGGCTGCACAAGTTGAAAGTTGAGCTCTGCCATACTGGGACACTTGAGGGGTCACGTACTCAACCCAGGAGTCCTAAATTCCATCCCAGGCATGGATGGAAAAGCATTGTGCTCCTCCTTTCTGGATCATCTCCTAAAGGGGCACTTAGCCCAACAGTCACCTTTGATATCAATCTACCAGCTGCCATCAACATCTGGTCACTCACTTCATAACACTAAGTACCAAACCTGGCCCCTCTCCGTCCCCACCCACTAGCACAATTCATTTGTCAGGAGGCCCCAGAATTTGAAATCACTTATTTCCTTCCCATCACCCTGCTCCCTGGAATGCATCTGGAAACCAATCACCCAATTCAAGACATCTGTTTAGCTCACTTATAATCAAGCTGCAGTGAAGAAGGGCCAAGTCTCCTTCAATCAATCAATTATATAAACACAGCCTCGGAAGGGGAGGTGCATGTGCCCGAGTTTGCACAATGGGGGGAGAGGCACAGAAAGCTTAATTCTCATGCTCTTCTCCATGGCCGTCAAATGCTACAGATAGGAAAATGAGACTCTATGTGTAATCCCAGAAAAGAAAAAGGGAAGTAGTTAAAACCAAAGTTAGCTAGTCCAGCTCCTCATTTTAGAGATGGGAAAACTGAGACCCAGGAACAGAAAGTGATTTGACTAAGGTGGCATCGTCTTGGTTCTGGGAAAGGAAGAGAACCGAGACCAGAATCCAGATCGAACGCTCAATCCAGTGTTCTCTTTGCAGTTTCTAGAAAACATGCATTTGGCATGCACATGTGAGTGTGTGTGTGTAGTGCAGGGGGCGGTGGGGGGGTCACTGATAGGATAAAGCATGCTCCAGAGGTCCTGGTAAAACCCTACCAGTTTCTGCCGCTGCTCAATACTACATCTATCTGAATGGTGTTCCTGAAACAAGAAGATTGAAGGGCACCGAGCCATGTAGCGTCCATCACAATAGGTGGGGAGCCTGATGGTCAAGGGAAACTCAGAATGTGCAAAAGAGCCCCCTTCACTTCTCCTCTGTCTCTGAAGAGATATAACCTCCAGAGTGTTGCAGGTGACTGTGGGATTGCTAGCTGGTGATGATCTTGAAATTCAGGCAGAGACCCAGGCTGCCCTGGCATGGACTCAGCCTGTCAGGGACTCCCAGTCCAATGAGGGAGATGAGGGACTTGCCCTTATCTGCCTCTGAGATAGGCAGACCTGGTGAGGCCAGGGGGCCACAGGGCATGGGAGACTCTGCCTAGGAGGCCAGAGGCTCAAAGGCAACTTCTGGAGTTCAACTTGAAGGTTGAAAAGATTTTGACAGATGGTGCAGGTTTAGCAAGGAAGTTTGCTGAGAACACAGGAGGGAATAAGGTTATTCCAAGATTGGCAGGGAACTAATAGTGCTTAATTTAGTCTAATTGTATAATGGATTTTGAAGCTGGGCTGCATGGAATAATAGTATGATTAAAGATAGAAATGATTGCAGGTTTTAGAGGGCAAAACCAGGGACTTAAAGAGTTTTAAGCCAAAAGCTTCCATTGTCTACAGCCATGACACCAAAATCCAGAATATTAGCCTCTCCATAAATGGGTCTTCTTCCATTTGAAGGTACTCTGGACATCTTCAAATCTGTCCTGCCAATTAGGAATCATGGTCATTTCCAGTTTACAAGTGAAAGACCAAAGACAGTGGACTGGTGGCTAAAGGTAATAAAACTCATAAGAATCAGGGCTGGGATCTCACGTTAAAATTCTTTTCTCATCACTCTGGGCTTAGCTTCAGACAGAGGCAGCAGAGCACAGCACATGCGTGGCTATTGCAGAGGAGACGTAGACAGGCAACATGGAGGGAACTAAAGACCTGTGGTTTCCAAACCTGGTCATGCAGTTCAGGGACTCTGAGAATCTAGGGTTTTTTTTTTGGGGGGGGGGCGGTACTGGGGATTGAACCCAGGGGTGCTTTACCACTGAGCCACATCCCCAACCCTTTTTATGTTTTACTTTGAGTCAGAGTCTTGCTAAGTTGTTTAGGGCCTCCCTAAGTTGCTGAGGCTGGCTTTGAACTTGCCATCCTCTTGCCTTAGCCTCCCAAGCCACTGGGATTACATGTGTACATGAATCTAGTTTTTAAGGTGCTCTCTAGATGATAGTGAAGCAACTAGAATGAGCCTAGCAGTGGATTCATTGAAACCAGGGAGGGACTGACCACCCACTAAACAATCCTTGGGACAACACAACACTGTGGGGCTGACAGAGTCCCAAATCATTCAGATAAGATGTGTGAATTTATAGATGGGCCTGACATGTGAGGAAATAATTTGTAAGCCCAGATATTGAGAAAAAATGCCATTGTCCCTACCTCTATTGAAGAGAAGCTGGGATGGGCTCTGCCTGACAGATGGCCTGGGTTTGAATCTTTGCTTTGCCACTACCATGACCTCCCTCAGCTTTGGTCTCCTCCTTTGTGAGGTGAGGCTATTGAACCAGACAGCCGTGGACCCCAATAGCTCAAAATGTCTATGAATTTCTCACCAAAGTATTCTAGTCATCTTCTTCCCAAATGTGCTGGTTAAATTCCTGTTAATCTGAGCCTCTTCTAACAGAGTTTTGCATCTGAGGCTGCTCTTGACAAATCATTTCATTTTAAGAGGATTTCCTCTCATTTTTCTCACTCTTGATCAGTCATTTTCCTGCATATGTTTTGGACACATGTCTTTCTAGGTTGGTTAGAAATGCTCTGTATACAATATCTCAGATGTCCCAAAGCTGTCAAAACAAAAATTCCTCAGCTCATTCATGTCTGCTGAATATGCTTTTTTAGGTTGAGTAGAGGAGGAAAAAAAAATAGCCTGCCCAAAGTTGTTAAAATCACAGCTTTGAATTCTCAACCAAAGTAAGTCCAACCTAGGAACTGTCCTCCCTTTAGATACATCTGTCTCCTGAAACCAATTAATTTGACTTCACCACCTTTTATTGAAACAGAGATCTCCAGGTTCTGCAAGCTCTAGGTTAGGAATGGAAAAACCCAAGTCCACTTCTAGTTTGCTGGATTCTCCAGCGAATATTATGGTCTAGTGTACATTTATTGAGAATGTGACTGATTATAACACCCTAGGGTAAGTTCTGTGGATATAAAAGGAAAACAGATGTGAATTCTCTGACCTCTACATGTTTATAGTCTAGAGAAATGGAGGTACAGGACCACAGGTAACAAAGACACCAGGAACAGTGTGACATCAGGGGTGTGAAGTCCTGTGGAGAGACACTATGTAAACACAAGGATAAAAGCGAGGTCCACAGCCACCAGGCTGGTCTTATTTAGAGGTCACAGCATGGTCACCAGATGCTGAGCATGAACACCTGCTGTACAATAGCCCAAAAGAAGTTTGGCTAAATCTGACAGGCATGCTGCATCTTTTCTGAGTCAGAGCAAACCTTCCTTGCAAGGATCCGAGGTCATCAGACCCAAGGAGAGTCTCCCTCCACAGGACTGTTGGGGTGTGGGGCGTACTGCACATACGTTTAATGTCATCATCCAATGGGTATTTAAGAAGCACCTTCCAGATGTTTGAGCCCATCACATCTGCCATAAAAATTAAACAGGTGAGAATCTCCATGGCAGGCAGGGACACAGAGCTGGGCAAGTTGTTACATGTGTATTGGATGACGGAATGTAAGATAGATAGGCAGACAGAGAGATAGATAAAGTGATCTGCAGCATCTTCCCCACCTTCCAGTTGGGTAAATTAGACTCACATATAATTACTTTATCAGGTGACCTACTTTACACTTGAACCACCAAGGAGATGAGTGACAGACTAGAAGAACCAAAAGGAAAAGCCTGTTTCATGAGATGGGCGTCACCTAAAGGGTTTCTTGGAGAATCTGGATGATCAGAAAATATTTCCATACAATTCAGACTCTGATTTCAAGAGGCGATATTATTATTCGTCTTGGTTAAAAAAAAATCCTATCAAAAATTTCCATCAAACAATTCCAAGGAGAAAGCAAGATCTGGGTAGTTTAGGTGCTCAGGTAAAGCTCTGTGGTACAGGCAGGGGGCTCACCTGACCCCAGGTTAGGCTTTACGAAGACAGGTTGAAGGAACAGAAAAACACTAAGTGGGGACTGAGGATAAGAAAGTGGGAAACACGGCGAAAAGAGGAAGCATGTAAAACATATAAGGTATTCAGCAGGGTGAGGAAAAATCTCTTATGGTCCTTCTCTATCTAATTTCCAGACAGCTTCAACTGATAATGGATGGCTCTTTTGTCTAAAAACTCCTCATTCTCTCGGCTTTTGTGGTTGCACCATATTCTGGTTCTCCTCTCTATTCCTCCGCTTCCATTTCTCATGCTCCTCTTCCTCTGATCTTCTTTGGGTCTTCCTCTTCCAGCTTCAACCTGTCTTGATGCTAGTGACTCCCCATCTCCCTTATTTCCTCAGAGACCTGGGTTCACCACTCCCTCCTGGCCATCTTCACCTGGATGTCCTGATGGCTTTTCAAATAGAACTCGTTCAATAGGGATCTAGTCCCCTTCTCCTCTGTCTCAATGTTTTGGACACCATCTCTCCTTGCCAAATAGGAGATGGTCTCTCCCCTCAAGTCCATCCACTCGACTTCTCAAGCTGGGCTCTCCTGGAGAGGCACGCAGGTCCTGCTTACCCCGCATACAGCAAGTCTCCCAGTTCCCTCTTGCCCCCCTTTTTCATAGCTTACTATGCTTTTCATGCTGACTCATGTCCAAACCCTGAGCACACCCAGGAGCAACTCTCTCAAGCTTCTCCCCGCGGCTCCCTCCCAGCTCCTCTTTCCCTGTGTCACAGAGCCTGACCTGTCCCTGCGTATGCCCCTCTGTCCAGGCTGCCTTCCTCAATGGTCTCAGTGTTTCCAGCTCCGCTGTCCCCATCTCCAGAATGTCTACTCCCCTGGGTCCTCTACAGAACTGACCCTTCCTCCTCTCCTCTGTGCTCCAGGATGCTTGGGACAGGCATGTGCTTGTCACAGGGTACCCAGGCCTCCTCTTCCTCCAGAGTCCCTTGAGGGAAGGAAATGTATCCCATTTGTCTTTATCACTCACTCACATGTGTCGAACACAACCAAGCATACAGTTGGTGCTCCATAAATGTTTTCACCCAGCCTCCTATTCTCTGTTTCTGGAGGCACACTATGGGTAAAAATGATACAGACAGGTAGGGATGCAGGAGGGTCCTTCACAGGGAAGGTCAAGACTGGACCAAGGATCAGGGAGCTACCTGTCCAGGTAGCTGAAACCACGTTAGTGGGAGAAAGAATACACGGAAAGGAGACCGGGCAGCCACAGGTGCCCTTCTACTTTGTCTCTCTCTCTCTTCCTGTGTGTGTCCCTCCTCACCTCTGTCTCTGCACCAACCTCTTCCCTTTGTGTCCCTCTCTTTCCTTTGTGTCAGTGTCCTTGTTTCTGTCTGTGACCGTTGTTTTTAAATGGATCCCTCTCAACTTGTTTTGTCCATCTTCATGTCAGTCTGTCCACCATTCTCTTAATTCTCTTCTTTCTGTTTCTCCTGACTCAACTCGTCACTGGCGGAGCAACACACTCGTCATATTTATTGAATGGGTTTATTCATCTTTGTTTCAAAGGTACATGACCAAGGGGAGCATTTCTAACCTGTCTCTTCTAAGCCAACTTAGAAGCTTTTTATTGAATTTCTATGGATTGAGTTAGTTGACTCCCAGCAGGTCAGCGGAGCTGAGGTGATAGATGGTTCCTGCTCCTGGGCCTTGTATGACTGCCGGCATTGCAATTCCCTTTGGGACTCGGCCTTTTTTGGTGAATGCATCCAGAGGCCTTTTGCTTATTACATTGTAGATAACAACACAGATGCATGAGCCACAAAAGAACTCGATTCCTCAGTTCAGTGGAGCAGGGCTGGGAACAGAACACAAAGTGACCTGGCCTGTTGGGGGCAGAAGAGTTGGAAAGAAAGCTTTGGGCCCTGGCAACAGACCACTAGGGAGCTGGGAGCAGCTTTTGACTGATACCAGGCTCCTGAGGGCCGGAATGGCTGATCACGGCCAGCCACATTAAATCTGTAATTTCAGAAATGTGATCAAACTGACTTCCTGCCAGAGCCACGGAGGAAATCCCATAGGGTGCTGGAGGGCCTTTCTGTTTTCCATTTTTGATTCTGTGTTGGGTTAATATTTTTTTTTTGAGAGAGAGAGAGAGGGAGAGAAAGAATGATATTTAATTTACCCAGTCTTTTCAATCAACGAAATTGATACATTAGCAGGTTGGGTGGCAGTGGTGGCAGCAGCAGGGAAAGTAATTAAAAAGTCTAATTTTTCTTTCCAAAAGCACCAGCCTCTAAATTGGATAGGTCCCCGTGGACTAGAAAGTAGACAAAGTTTTAATAGAACTTTTATTCAAAGTCCAACAATGGCTTTGTTATGCTCAGATATTGGGAAGAATACTTTCTTTTTCCAGGAGTCAATGTTCTGGACTTTGGGGGCCTGAAGGAATAAAGATTTATATAAGTTTCTTAGGGCTGTCATAATGAAGTCCCACACGTTGCGTGGCTTAAAATAATAGACATGTTCTCCTCCCACAGCACTAGAGGTCAGATGTCTAAAATCAAGGGGTTCACAGGGCCGTTCTGCCTCTAAAGCTCTGGGTGAGCATCTGGCCTATGCTTTTCTCTTAGCTTCTAATGTTGCCAGCAACCTTGGCTTAGAAGAGCATCACTCTGACCTCTGATTCCAAAGCTACATGGTATGTGTCCTGCGTGTGCTCTGTGTTCTTATAAGCACACAAGTCTTGTGGTATCAGGACTTGCCCTAATCCAGTGTGGCCTCATTTTAACTTAATTACATCTGCAAAAACTTTACTTCTCAATAAGGTCTCATTCACAGGTACAGAAGGTATGGGGAATCTTAATGGACCTTTTGAGACACAAAATTCTACCTATAAGAGAGACCTATTCTGGGGTGGAGAGGAAGAAAGGAGAGCTATACAAGACTACCTACCACGTTTAGGGAGAGGGAAGTTACCTAGCCTACCTCTTCTTAAATTGGGAACAACAAGGTTTGGGTGCTACAGCTACCCAAGGTCTTAAATATCAGACTGATCTTTCAGTCCAAACACCAGGTCTCCCAGGAAGTGTGAGTGTTCTCCCTGGAAGGCTCATCTTTAAATTACTCTGTGATGTGTTTATAGAGCCCTCAGCTTGAAACCAGAAAACCTGGGTTCACTCTTTTCTACTGCTCACCTGCTCTGTAGCTGGAGAGCACATTAATAAACTCCTTTGACCCTTGATCGACGTTTCTGTAAACATGGGATAAAAAGTAATTTCCACCCACTGTAATTTTATAACACAACTTAAATGTGAAAAATGCTTGTGAAAGGTTTTGCCAAACTATCAACAATTTTTTTTAAAAAAATAAAAATTCCCTTTCTTCTGTTTTTCTGGGGTGGAACCTCAGGTCATTCTGCTTGAAATGCTGATCTGATTCTCCTTGTACCCCAGAGTGGGCAAATATGAAGTAATACTAGGAAGGATACCAACTATCTCGGAGACTCTAGAACTCAAGGTGATCAAAACTCCCTTTCTCAATGCCCAGTGGCCTCAATCTCTCAGCAGCTAATGTGACCTGATGGGACAGATTTTTATCTGGGGGCTAGTTACAGTCTAATCCTTTAGCTGGGCCTATAAATAAGTTCGAAGGCATCAAAGATAATGATAAAAGGAAAAACAAAGAAAGTCTTTCTTCAGATGTCCTTCCCTTTCGAAGCCTTGGGGGAAGAACGTACAGCTCTCTGCTCATGATGATGAAATTAGCAGGCTCTTCCTCATTCAAGTCAGAGGCAAGAAAGAGCTAGAATCATACTGAATGCCATTGAAGAGAATCTATTTTACACAACATAAAAGACCCCAGCATAAATTAGAAGAAATATGGGGAGCTTTCAAAAAGGTAGGTCAAACTTTTTCCTCAAGCAGATAATTACAGGCTGGGGGTGAGTAAATCTTATTAGCCTCTTCTCCACCCCATCTCTTCTCATAAAACACTAGCGAGAAGAAAGCCACATTCAATTCAGGACAGGACAGCCTCCCCGAGAGGACCGGCCTGCTGCTGTCCATCATGATGTCTGTGGTTGTATTGTTGATGCTACTCTCACCACCACCCCTCCCTCAGGGTGCAGGAGAAGATGGCCAGCCATGCCTGAAGCTCCTCTGCAGACTTGCTGAGGCTGGGGGACTCCTCACTGTCTGAAAAACTATCCCTTCAGGCAGCAATTTTCCAGTCAAATTTCTCTGCCCAAGTTTGAGGCCTTAAAATTAATGAAGTTGTTAACATTTCTTAAAATGTCTTTCCTGGCAGTTGAAAGGTATAGATTTATTACCTACAAGCCTGCTGGCCTCTTTGGTTCATAGACATGTAGGCTGAGCCCCTAAAAATACCTTGAGGGAATGGGTGTATTGACCTTAACTCTGTCTTCAGCCTGCTCAGCAACGAGTCCCTTAATGTCTGGGCGTTGAGGCCAGTCCACAGAGGCCTCTCCATAGCAATGGGCCTAGCTGCCTACAGAATTATTTCCTTGGCCTACGAACTCTGTGAAGTCAGGGCCAAGGCTTACTCATTTTTCTATTTAATCAATTTCAGCATCTTTCCTGGGCTCAGCACGGATGTAGTGGTGACGTACGTGTGTGTATTAGAAGGGGGTGCATAAGTCTCCACTAAATTAAATATGGTGAGAAGATGAAAAGGATCTGAAATTATTACCACACTCAGTCAAGGAGACACCAATCAAGAATGAGCTCTTCCTCATCCATGAATCAACACCAATAATGGTGCCGACTTTGACGCCCTTGTCCAGCACTTGGGTGACAACTTGCCAATGGTTTCCGTCTTCTCTATCAAGAAGAGAAATCATGAGGTCCTAGGCCGCAAGGAGAGCATGAAAGTGAACTTGGGAAACATTCAGGTCTACTCCTTTGCCCTAAGGGAACACAGCCCTCTACCCTTATTTTACAGATGAGGAGGGTGAGGATCAGAGAGAGGAAGTAGGTTTATCAAGGCCAAGAAATGGGTAGGTAGGGGGCTTAAAAAACTATCATAGGTTTCTCCTTTCAACCTGCAACCCCTCTCAAGATGCTCCACAGGGAACAAACACATTGCTCTCTGAGGCAGACAGGAGGCAAACCTGCCTTCCTTGGACATTCTATCTTTCAAATAGTTGTCTTCCTGTTAGAGATACTGAATGACTTTGAGAGCAGATTCAAAAGTGTTATCTGAAGACCAGTTGTATTACAAATCTGGTTACAAAGCATTAAGGATACCAAGGACTAGATTTCAATTATTTATAGACACTTGCCCTTATCGTAAGATGACAGTGTCTGGCTTAAATATAATCAGGAAGTAATTCTTATCTGGAATCTCCTGAGAACCCCTGATCCTTCTTTCCCTCTGGGGATGCTTAGGAGGAGCAGGAAACATCCTAGCATAGAGTATCATCCTAAACTGCCCTAGGGTTTGTGATGCGTTCGTTTCTTTTATGTTCGAAATGAAAGGTACCATTAATACGCACCAAGACTAACTGTGTTATGGATGACGGACAGCAGGTTTCAGACCAGAGTAGAACATCTCTGTTAGGTGCATTTTAAATAGCTCAAGCCCGAGGGCATAGAATGAGCAGCAGGAATAGGTAAAAATGCCCAGAAAGGAATCTCGAACTCAGTGCTACACTGGGTTCATCAATACTTAATTGAATCAAGCCTGATGAGAGAATTCCATCTCTGGAGGCCTTCTGAATTCATTCATTATGCACAAGGCTTTAGGAGTGCTGTCCTTGTGATGAGATAAGGTGGGGAACAAACACAGCATAGTGCTTGCTCTCTTGGGGTTCGCCCAAAGGAGTTCCAGAGAAAGGAAAATGTTCCCTCGGAAATGTACCAGCTGTGTTCCAAACCTGTTCTTTGTACTGTAGAAACCCAGCTGCTATGAGCTGTTAAGTTAAGCATGGAGAACCAAGAACTCTATGCCATGTAAATATGGCCCATGTGGCTCCTAGGTTAGGATTTAGCAGGCTTAAGTGAACTGCTGAGAGAAAGAGTGAATTTAAGGGAAGAATTCTCACTTGATGGCTAGAAAACCCATCCATGTGATCATATTAAGCTCAGTTTCCACATCTGTGTAAATGGAAATTGAATCTTTTCTCCTTATTTCCAAGGGTATTGCGGAATCAAATGAGTTGAAATAATATCAAATTGCATGTTTGGGAAACTACCCAAATGTAAGAGAGTCACTGAGGGAGACATGTGGCCTTCATAGTAACAATCCACTCTCGAGAGTACATGATCTTTAGAAACATGGTGGGTTAAAACCTTATATCCAAAAAGCAACAGTCGAGCTGAAAATAAGCAGTGCATCTAATGATTGGCAAGGGGATGTCAAGAATACCAGGTGCCACACAGCAGCAACAACATTCTTGGCTTCCTCCAGTATGCACAATGCAACTGGAATGGCTTGGCTGGAATGGTCTGATGAGGCTGGGTGCCACTGGGAGACCGAGGGCACAATAAGATTTTGCAGGGGAGGTACCAGGGATTGAACTCAGGGACACTTGGCCACTGAGCCACATTCCCAGCCCTATTTTGTATTTTATTTAGAGACAGAGTATCACTGATTGCTTAGCACCTTGCTTTTGCTAAGGTTGGCTTTGAACTCAAGATCCTCCTGCCTCAGCCTCCTGAGCCTTTTGGAATCCAGGCATGTGCCACTGTGCCTGGAAAGATTTCTTTTTATGTAAGGAGCCCAGGGATCCCTGGAGCATCATTAATCACAAACTGAAATCCATAGTATCCTTAATTATAAGATAGGAATAGTGCCTCACAAATAACTATCAAAATATACTTACCGTATCGACTGCGATGAGACAGGAAAGGAAAGGAATCTTTCATTATCCAGGTGAGATTCCACACAAAATGGTCAGGAGGAGAAGAAGGCATGTTTGTTGGTGACTCCAAGGAGCTGTGACCTGGACATAAAAACAAAGAGGAGAATACTGATTTTGTGCACTTAGCAGGGGTCATATAGTTGTCACTCAATTATCTTTATCACTATAAAACAAGTTCACAAGGAGATTTCATGATATTCATTGAAAAGATGAGGAAAAAAGTGACTGAGACACTAGTAGACACTAGTAGACCATGATGTACAAGGGCAGCCAGATCTGAGATATCTGAATACTGTGACCACGGCCATGTTAAGGATCTCTGGAAGATGAACTAGAAGGCAGGCAACTTAATGGTTTGGTCTAATAGCTCTATCCAAAGTATATTCTGCCTGTAAGAATTTGTGCAACTTTATACAGAACTTATATTCGTCTTGCCCAAATAATGTCTTCTTCTCTATGCACAGACTCGTAACTTCATCTAATGTTGTTTGCTTGGGTTATTGCCTTATCAATGAGAGGGTTGAAATTGCACTCAGAAGTTATGAATACTTGACGATTATGTTATGTTCGGGGGTGGGGGGGTGTGGAATGCTAGGAGACAGGTTTCCCCACTTCCAAGAGGCCAGGGAGCCACAAAGAATTAATGTTTCCAATTTGCTTGAGAGAAAGAAGGGTTGAAGAAAAAAAGAAGCAGAGCAGCATTAGTCCATTCCTTAATAGTACTTCCAGTGGGTTTTGTGTGGTGAAAATCATTACAATATATCTACAAATCAAATGAGCGCACGCTGCATGCTCTTATATAGTTCTTCCCAGAAAATCTCCAACTCAATCACTATTTGCTAATGTTTTATGGCAGGCAAAGCTTTTTCTGTTAAAGAAGGAAGGATCTGAGAATTAGTTCCGTTTAGAAGATAGATGTGTAGCCACATTGAGTGAAGGGAGGAGGGAAGGAGGGAAGCAGAGTTTTTTCTGCAGCTTCCATAGAGCAGGTACCATGGTGGCCCCTTTATCCACAAAGTGCCACATGATGTTCATAGTGACACTCTTAGATGGGAATGATCATGTCCATTTTACAGGTGCAAAAACTGATGGAACTGAGCCCATGGTTGCTTAATACCAACAGGTCATATTCTCCCAGGTGTGGGCTGATTTGCTACTCCAGTGGTAATTGTCAACTCATTTGGAGTAACTTTGTGAAGAAGAGGGAGAAGAGAAAGAAAAAGCAACAGGCTAGCAGAACCATTTTCCTAGCTTGTCTGCCTTGCAGTTTCTTCTGAACCTCTGCAACATTGGCTCCTTGGGTCCTATATTCCTGTCTTCAACTTTATCCCCCCCGCCCCCACCCCAGGGCAGGGATTGAACCCAGGGCCTTGTACATACTAGCACCAAGATACATCCCTAGCCCTCCAACTTCTTTTTAGCATCAACCCAACCTCATATGCTTTAAGGAAATCTCTGTGGGCTTGCCAACTTTTTGCTTTCAACCCCCTCCACTGTTTCTACAGGTGCTGAACTATGGTAAAGCTGACTACAGGGCCATGAGTCCCTGCAAATAGAACAGGAGGGGCATTCTAAAACAAACAAACAAACAAAACCCCAAACCCCCTGACCTCTAGCACCTCTACCTCCTCTGCCTTCCAAAGATTTGAATTGAAATTGCAGATGGCTGGCTCCTGGGTACCTGGTAGGGAGTTTTTTTTACATTCTTCTCATTTCTGATCTAAGAGATCAGAACTAAATTGGCCACCGCCAGGTAAAACTTTGTGTAGCAATTCTACAAAATGACTCAGAGGAAATGCACTAAAAGGCCCAAAAGCTAGTGCTAGGGAGCTGCAGAGAGAAACCATCAAATTTCACTGTCACATCAACTCCATTTTGAAGATGGACAATGGGGCTCAGAGAAGTGAACCCAAGGCCATATGAGTTTTCTTGGGCAGAGTTAAATTTATTACACTTAATAAATAAATAAAATATATCCAGTACATATGAATTAGGCACTATGCCAAATACTTTAAATGTATCATCTGCTTCTTACAACCACCTTATGAATAAGTATTATTATTTGTCCTAATTTTGAGGAAACTGAGCCTCAAACAGGTATTATGCCTTGACTATAGACACAGCCAGTAGCAAGCAGGATATCAGAGTCCACAGACCAGGTGAACCTGATGTGAAAGCCCATGCTCCTTCTACTACCCTACCTAGACCCCTCAGACCAGCATAGGGTGGTCCTTGGCTCTCCCCAGTGTCTGACAGAGCCCCCATGGGCAATGGCAAAGGTTGCTAGTTACCACTGAGCATGCTCCACAGCGGCACAACAGGGTGAAGGGCATGGGAAAACCATTCAATCAAATCCTTGCAATGACTCCCATGTGAATAAAAGCCGGCATCTCTAAATCTGACTCATCAGCTTAGCTCAAATTTTAAGTAATTTTGAAGCAACAATAAAACGTAGCCTGAGCTATATTTCCCTGTTGATTTCATTGTTTCAAGTGATTTCATTGTTCTTAACCACTCTATTTGGGAATGGTATTTACTTCTTCCTGGATGTGAAGGATCAAGCAGATGGAGCTAGACTTCAGGACGCACTTATGACTCTGAGTGGGTACAGAATGGCAGATGACTTTTTACCTGGATGAGGGCCAAGTAATATAATCAGTGATATATATATATATATATATATATATATATATATATATATATACATACATTTATATACATATGTGTGTATATGTATATGAAAAGCATATATGTATGAAAGCATTCAAAAGAAAGGTCTCTGAGGGCTGAGTCATGACCTGAAAAGGAGATATGGACATTGCTCTAGGTAATACCGATAGATAGAGCTTAAAGCTTTTCATAATTCACCAAATGGCAATAACTTACTGGGCAAATTTTGGTATTCAGAGTTGAATACTAAAAAGAAAGTAGAATGTTTTATGCTTCCCTTGCAGGAACTCCCAGAATTCTAGACTCACAGGAATCCCAACCTGGTCCCTAGAGGAGGTGGCTAGAATAAATAGCTGGATGAGGCTGGGAGCTAAGGGAAGGGTTGACCAAAAGGATCAGCCTCCCCACCTGAAAAGATGAAGACAGAGAAAAGCACAACCTATATGAATGGAGCTGTTCTCCAAATTTGGAGGCATTTGGGACATCAGTGAGTTCTAATCAAAGTTCATAGAATATGCCTAAATTTTGAGTAGACAGAAGAAAGTACTTCTGCATTGAACTGGTGTAGGGTGAAGAATCTGTTTCTTCCCTTCACAGTCCTTGTCCCTCCCTATCCTCACTCCTGCTGGGAAGGAAGTTTTTCTAACATAAGGAGAAGTCATGCCATGAGAAGAAATCCATTTAAGCAAGAGCTGGCTTGTCTTTGTGGTGCCTCACTCTGAAAATGTGAGGCTCCAAAGTGGAAGGAGCCTCTCCAACACAGACTTTGGGGGCAAAGGTGTGAATCGAGACCTACGGACTCAAGTAGAATGACTCTTGGGCCCTAGGGGAAAGACTGGAGGAGAGGGTGGTAGGAGCAGGTGCCCCTGTGAGGCAGAACAATGATGGTCTAGTAGAGAAGAGGAACAGAACATCCCCAGGCTGAGGGCATCATTGACTGGCTACTGATAAAATTGCTTTTTTTTCTGATGAATTTCTGAGCCCTTTCTGGGCAATGCAGTGTGTCAAGGTGGAGTGAAGACCCCAAGCTCCCAATACCCATCTTTTTTTCACCATGCATCACCCCACTAATGTCCTCCGCTTAGTGTGCCTCTCTGATAATCCCCTGTGTGCTCTCTCAACCCTATCTGCCTCCTCCCTCCTCCACAACTGTCATGGGTACTGGTACTGGGAGAGGAGGAAGGCGGGGAGGAGGGAAAGGCAATGAAGCTGACAAGTCTCGCTTTAAATTCACGACCAGAAACCTCAAGAAAACCCTCAGGACTGCCCAGAAATCCTACTGCATTCCCTAATCGATTCAATTCACTCTCTTTCCAGAACAGCTATTTCAAACTTCTCTTACTCCTCCAATTCCCTGATTCCTCCACATTCTCGCAAACGACCTTGCTTCTTATTTTGTTGAGGGAAAAAGCAGCAAATCCGCCTGCTGATGGTGCCCTGAACATGCCGCCTTCCTCCCTGCTTTAAAGGATGAGGTATCTACACTCTAATCCTGTCCCTTCTCAAGGACTCTTTGATTGCAACTGTCCCCCTACCTCCTGCACCAATTTGCCCTCTCTGAGTCATTCTCAACTGTAGAAAACATGTACCATCTTTAAAAAAGAAAAAGAAATCATTTTTTTTTTTTTTTACTTCCATACTCTTCTTCATGCATTACCCTCTGATTCTGATCTCCTTTACAGCCAATCTCTTTGAAGGACTTGTCTTAGCCCCGGTCTCTACTTTCTCCTCCCCACCCCCCACACACTTTCTTTTAAATACAATAAAATCAAGATTGTCTTCATTATCACTGGTCAAGGTCACTGGTGACTCCAGGCTGCAGACACAATGAACAAGTCTCAGACCTGATCTTATCCTTCCAGCATTTGAACCCACAGATCCCTCCCTGATTCTTGAGACCTCACATCTCGATGGCCACATAATCTTAGTGGCCTCCTACATCAGCGTAGGTCTTCTTCACTCTTCTTTACCAGACCTACTCCATTTTCCAGATTGTACGGGAGGAAAATTCTCCACTGTCAAGCAACACATGCCTAAGAAACTTCATGCCGGAGCACTGCAGTTTCATCACAGTGGCACTGGTTAATGATGAGCGGTGAGTCACCCTGGCACCTCACTCTCTGCTTACTCATGAAGAAGGAACCTGTTTCAATCAAGCCTACATGTCCGCTCGCCACGAATCCTCTCCTTAAGCCTTTAACAACCCTGACTTTTCACCCTCAGGAATTCCTCAGTGAAATTTCTCCTTGCCTGATATGTAAATAATTTCATCTTTCTTTTTAATAACTCAGGGGTATCTTTGCTGTATTATTCATGATTGCTAAAAGGTGAAGAACTGGAGCCTTTCCCCATCTAAACTCATTCCCAAAGTGATCCTACCCAGTTTCACACTTTAACAAACACTACCTACATGATACTATATTTATATCTCTGGGTCCATCTCCTCTGAAGAAAATATCTATCCAACCACCTGTCTGAAACCTGCATTTTGTAAGCATCTCAGATGTAGCATGAGTTATACCTGATACTCTTCAGCTGAACCTCATTTCAGAAACCAACACCAATACTCACCTGATTGCTTAGGCCAAAAGCCAGGAAGGAATCCTTGCCTTTCTTTTTCTCATACTTCATTATTAATTCACCAAAATTTGTTTTGGGGGGGTGCCAGGGATTAAACTCAAGGGTACTTAACCACTGGGCCATGTCCCCAGCCCTTCTTTATTTTTTGAGACATAGTCTCACTAGGTTGCTTGCAGCCTCGCTAAGTTGCTGAGGCTAACTTCAAACCTGTGATCCTCCTGCCTTAGCTTCCAAGTCACTGGGATTACAGGCATGAGCCACCATACCCAGCTCACCAACAAACCTTGATGGCTTTTCTCTAACATTATCCCTTCTTATATTCTCTCCCATCACCTCTCACCTTCATTACTTATAAGCACCTGGCTGTCTTTGCCTCCATCATCTCTCCTTATACCAGTCAGACTGACGAAGCCATGCTGGAACAGCTTTCGAGATTTTTCGATGGCCTTTCCCTTAAAGGCTCCACATATGTGGCCCCTGGTTGTCTCTCTGATCTCATTTCCAGCCATTCTCCCCTTGCTCATGGGCTCAGTCTCATTGGCTTCCTTGCTATTCCTCAGACTCACCAAGCACATTCCCACCTCAAGGAAATTCTCTCAACCTAGAAAGTTCCTCTACCTCAGAGGAACTTTGAGGTCACTTCCTCCCTCTATCCAGGTCTCTGCCTGTGACACCTTCTCAGAAGGAACTTCTCTGATTACCCTAAGTAGCACCCATAAGTCACTATCACTTTAAACTACATTACTTTTTATTCAGAGATGTCATGTAGAGTCACTTGCTGATGGTGCACCTGTCACACTGGCCACTGCTATATCCCTATGCCCGGCATATAGTATCCACTCAATAAATATTTACCAAATGAAACAAACCAGAGCCCTGGAGAAAGTAACTCTGATACTTACCAGCTCTTTAACTTCAGGCTAAGTTCACACTCACTGAACCTCATTGATGGTAAGAATAGGAATGATGCACGCTCTAAAAACTCCCAGGGAGTCAGTGAGTGTGTGTGTGTGTGTGTGTGTGTGTGCGCGCGCGCGCGCGCGATGTGCTTAAGTATCAGTCATACTAGTCTTAAAGTTTTATGTTTCTATTTCTACTTAAGAATCCAAAATGAATGGGAGGCTTGGTGCCTTTTCTATACCTTGAAGCTCTTGTATCAATAAATACAATGTCCAGAAATAAAAAATGCTCCCAAAGAGCTACTTCTCTATTATTCACTAGTTAATTATTGACTTTGCTAACTGTCCACTAACTCAACTGCAGAAATTTTAGGCAATGAGCAACGTCTCCATTTTCAGTCTTTATTTTCACATGTCTCGCTGTGTGTCTGCTTGTTCCTATGCCAATGTACATAACATAATAGGCCTATCACACTTGTGTCAGCATCAGTAATAAAGAATTATGCATGTGTGATGGTTATTTACATGAATGCCCTGGGTTCACAATCAGGCATGTTTTACAAACCTACATCAATCAAGTGTAACAAATGTCGCTATTCGGAACACTCCTTGGAACAGCTCCTACCTTCTCTTCACATTTTACTTATTTATTTTCCTCCCAACAATAAAACAATCAGTGACAGCCTGTAAGCCGTTTCCCCCTTTATTTGAAAAACAGAGTTAATAATGCATTATTTGACAATGATTTTGTGTTGTACAACGCAAAGCTTAATGTGACCAAATAGTCATCCAGATGTCAAACAGTGGTAAGCAGGCCCAGCCAGGAGAGGAGATAGGGTGGGCCTCATTTGGGGACTGGCAGCCTAAGAGAAGCAGTCAGTATTCACTGAGCTGAGCCCACACCTGTTCAACAAAGAAACGTTCTCTGTGAATTTACATGACTACTACAGTTAGCAGTGATGTTGGAGTTGCAACAGGCAGTTAATTTCATCGAAAAAACAGAGATGTGATTTCAGAGAAAAGAAATGAGAGAGTTAGCAGATGCACCCTTTGTCCTAAAGACGTGGCGCTCCCCACACCTTCTGTAGACTGGAAAATGAAGGGTTTGAGTGAGCGGTTCGCCTAGGCCCCCCTCTAGTTCATAGGTATTTGGTTCTCCATAATTTGCTTTCATCCTTTCTTCCAGCTGCCTCTTTCAGAGAGGAGCTATTAGTGTCAGGGGCGGAATTTGAATGGAATTAAGCAGTCCCTACGCCATTTTACCTTTCTCTAAGTCCCACGCTGTGCTGTTTCTTGATCGCTCTGGTCCTGAAGCAGAAATTACTCCCCCATAATATTCTCTTGTACCATTCAAAGTTAGAGCTTCAACACATGTTTCTTGCCTCTCGCAGGCCCCCAAGGACCTGTGTATAACTACGGAGTTCATTCAATGGTGAAGCGCACCGTCAGCCATGTAAGCAGGCACCCCTTCCCTAGGTGCCACACTGGGAATATTGACAGCCCAACAGAGGAAACTGTCAGCTTTGCCCCTGTGCGTGGGGAGTCTGTTACCTGAAGGGTATACTAGAGACACACCAAAAAGGGAGTCACAAAGAGGTGTGGTCAGAATCGGTAAAGCTCATAAATGGAAAGCCCTGATACTTTGGTCTCTGTTTCATTTTTCAGCCTTATTTCCCACCCTTTCACATCCTATGGTCCCCATTACACCCTCATCTCCAAACTTTTACCCAAGCTCAGCTGCCTAGAATGTCCTTTCCAGCCCCTGCTTCCATAAATCCTACCCTATGTTGAAGGGCCAGTCCCTGAGCAGGAGCCCTGTCAAAGCTGTGGAGCTGGAATTCAGGTGGTATCCATACACAGCCAGATCTGGGACCCCTGCCATCTTGGCCATGTATGGTTTATTGACCCTCGGGACAGTGGCAGTCAGGCCATTCGCCAAACATGCTGTTTGGGCAACACTGGGTGTTTAGACAACAGATTATAATTTGGTATATTAATTTCATTTTAAAATCTTAATTTCAGATCTGTTGCTTATGTTGAATATTTTTAATTATAAATTGAGAAAAAATTTGCAAAAACGTTTCATGGGAGGCTGCTGCTCTGTCTCAGGCAGGACACACTTCTCAGGGACAGGGGCAAGGCTGGGTCAGAGAAAGACCTATTATGTCTGGTGAGATAGCAGGTCTATGTAGGCCACTGGTGACATCATTCAGGGACATAGATAATGAAGGTAGTGTGGTATTTGATGCCTCTGTTTGGAATTTATATCCTTCTTTGGAGAGTCCCAAGTCACTACATTTTGAGCTTCCTGGAGAGGACCTGTGTCCCAAGCAAGCTGCTCCTGACCAGCCAGTGAGCTCTGCCATGTCTTCACCTGTCCTGAATCCCGGCTCCAGCTGGACTTGGTCACTGGGCCTACCCTCCTCAACCAGGGTGGACTCACCAACTTTCAGCAACTGTAGGAGAGTAACTGGAATTTTCACTAATCCAAGAGAGCCATGGAGAGGGTGCCTGATCTTCACACACCTCCCCACACCTGTTTCCTTGCAAGGTCCTGGTGCTTCCATTAGCAGGGCAACAAGACTCGCTCTTCTGGGTCCATTTCTGCAGTTTGCTTGTCTGCCACCCTATGAAATTTCCTCCACTGTGATCTCAAGCCTATTTTCTCCCCCCAAAATAGGTTGACTAGAATAATAATCAAAAGAAAGACTTTGAACTGCCACTAGGCCTTTCATCTTGTGATCTCGGAAAGTTTTACCAGGCACTAAATAATTAATGTATTGATAGTGACACAAAAATGGGCAGCCTAGAAAATCAAGTCCATTAACAAAAGACCTTTCTTTTATGGAGCAAGGGAGTCCTTCTAGCAATGATCATCCACTGTGGATCCGACAGGCTCCGGGTAGGTCAGACAGGTGGCTATAAGCTATCCAAGGACAAGTGACTCTGCTCCTGACCTGATGTTTCAAGTTGGGAAGTGACAGCACAGAGACCACTGAGCTCATATGGCAAGGACCCTGGGGAGGGTATGGCCTATTTCCACAAGAGAAGAGTTCCAACATGAAAGAGTGGACACTGGCTACCAACACCTTCACATCACTCAGGTCTCATGGATGGCCTTCAGAGCCTTCCACTCATGATTATCACAATGACCCTACTAGTTAACCCCTTTCTCTGATGAAGATATTGACATTCAGAAAGCACAACTGCCCTACCCAAGGTCACCTGGACAGTGAGCATTGGGATAGAACATGAAATCGCAGTCTTTGTACATCCTACCAAGAATGCCACTCTGCAACACCAACCCCTTGGAGATGATGCCGACTCCCCAGGAGAACAGGGACATTGAATTAAACACAGCAGAAAGAGATTGATCAGATCACAGAGGCTACAGTATTCTCCTAACTATGGATGACAGAGCCCTTGAGGTCAACCAGGAAGGTAACCCAGTAGCACACACCTGCTCTCCGAGCAGCTGGCTCTCTAGGGCCTATGGATCAGCTAACACTGTTTCCATAGCAACCACCATGGGCTGGTATGCTCAGGGCCCTTCTGATGGGGTCTTGGCTGGTCCAGGAGAGGGATTCCTAGGGTGAGAGGAGGAAGAGGGAAAGAACGCTACTAACTTCCTCTTGACCCACTCATCAGTCCTTTCCAATTAGGGAAGAGTCCATCTTCCAAGAGACCACAACTCCAACGCCACGCTGCTCGGCACACAGACCTTTCACATCTCCAGAGCCTGGAAGCAGAGTGCTCTTGCAGACTGGTGTGCTAGACAGAGACCCGATTCCTGGGAACAATGATGCTACTGCATGACCTTGGGTAAGCTGCCTAACCTTTTTGAAGCTTTGTTTCTCTGCATATAAATCAGAACTCATCCTGCTTTCCCACCCAACTTTACAGAGGCTCAGAGAATTAATGAGACAGTATGTACAAAGCCCTCAGGCTCTTTTGAACAAAGGTACACTAGAAATCCTTATGCTGTTACTAAGGGGTATTGTCATGATGATCCATTTTAAAACACAGCTCACCTGTACGGCAACAATAAACTCAGTGTGAATGAAAGCAGACAGGCGGACAGCCCGATTCGCTCTGCCCCGCTCTGACGCTTCACCCCCTCTTTGCTTCCACCCATCTAGCACTGTGACAACAGTGGTCAGTGTTACCCTTGACCCCTCTGCAGAGATTGAGAGGGAGGGAGCTGGGCGAGGCTGGACCTGCCGTTTATCCATATCTTCCTGTCACCTCTGTGAGGAGCTGAAACCCAGGAAGGACGGTGCTTTACTCAAGGTCATCTTATCAGCCAAAACTCAGAAATCAGCAGTTTCCTTCATTCTATGCCTCATCTGAATCCAGAAGGTTGCAGGAAAGAAGGTTGGGAAGAAATAGGGAGACATTTATTTTTGTTTTTTAAAGTTTTAAATTGCTATGGTATGCAATGCTGGGGGGCAGGCACTGCGGAAGAACCAATATTTGATGTGTGCTTACACTCTGCCTATGCTGTGCCCATTCTGGATGCTTTGTGACCCCCCATGCCACATAGATTCATACAATTTTCTGAATGGAGGGTTATTATTCCCATTTTCTATTAAGGGAACTAGGCTCAGAGAGTATAAGTAATACATTCAAAGTCCTGCAACCCACAGGGATGGAGCTAAGATTAATTCAATTAACTACTATTTACTGAGAATCTCCCTATGCACGGAACCCTGCCCTAGGCAGCTGGGATTCAGCAAGGAGCAGGCTGAATCCTCCTAGAGTTTCAGGAACTTGGAGAACAGTGGGCAGCAGACAGTTCTGCAGACCAACACTTGCATCTCTGCAGTGCTTGACATTTTTATGTTTTATAAAATAAACAAAGGAGGGATTTGATCCCATCACAAGGGCCAGGGGGATACCTGAGATTGAGTTACAGCCCTAAAGTAGAAGAACAGAGTTAACCAGATAAAGGGAGTGGGGTAGAGTGGGAGGCCAGAGAGGGCAGGGTCTGGTCAAGCCCAAGTCTCTCTCAGTCTAGAGCCTCTGCTCCTTATTCCCCACCAAGAGAGATGAGGTGCCACTGAGAAATCCTGTTGTTTGGACCAACCACAATGTCATTGTCTGGAACAGAACTCCACAGAGACCCTACTGATTGCCCTTGAGAACAGGGACACTGAATTAAACAGCAGAAATTTTTCTAAGAATGACAGCTCCCTCCAGGTCAACCAGGAAGGTGACATAGAACTGTCATCTAGAATAGCTTCACCCCTCAGCAGGACTGATCTGTGTTTGCAGTCACCTTTCTGCCTGTTTTCTGATATTAGGCTATTGGCCAATTTCCCTGTAGGAGGGGCCTGGAATCCAGGCACCTGACCCCAGCCTCCAGCCAGCCCTTCCTTGTGATCTGAAATCTAAATCATCTTCTAGAAAAGGGAAAGGTTGAAACTGACCCTGGATCTGCATTTGCAGCCATCTGGGTCCTAATGGCAAGACCCGATTTTGCACTCACCTTACCGTGGCCTGGGCTGAGGTCATCAGAGCCTGGCTTTCTCCACCAGAATTTATTTTGCTTTAAAGATGAAGCAAAGACAGGCAAAGAGGGAAGAAGGTAGGGGGAAGAGCATGGCAAGAGGAGGGAGGTAAGAGAAAGCAGAGGCAGCACTGCAAGGAGACCAACATTATGGGATGGAGACCAAAGAAAGAAAAGTGGAGGAGAGCAAAGAGAATCATCTGGTATTTTTCACTATTTGGAAGTTACTAAGAGAAAGTTATTCACAGTACCACTGTAAAAAGGCCATAAAATACCTTGGGGAAAACATGAACGTCACGCTGCCACTATACAGATGAGCACCCTGGAATTAGCTGCCAGAGCAGTGTCTGAAAAGAGGAAATTCAATGGCCCACACTGCTGCCTCCTCCCTTCCCCCTCCTGGCTTCCACCCCCTCCAAATCGCCTGGCTCCGAAAGTAGAGGCAGTAATTTGGAGCCAGCAAGTGTGAAGGAATGTCGGCGCTGTTATTTGCCTTCATGCAGCACATCTTGAGTACATCTTTTAGAAATATAATTTAAAATACACTTTCAGTTTGACTCTAAAAAATCTGGAAAAAAAACCCAGGAAGGTATAAAGAAACAAAAAAATAAGTAACACCCACTCCTCCAATATCCACAGATCAATGTTAACATTTTATGGTATATTGTTTTGTGACTTGAGTTTCCACTCACTCAACATAGCATTTGGCTGGAAAGCAGGTTGAGAAGTACAGAAGAGCCTTCCTTTCCATCCGTGAGATCTGTCTACAGGGCTGAGAGAAGTGATCCTTTGGAACCTCCCACGGGACCAAGGCCAGTCAGCTCACACTCTGGGGCACAGATGCTGAAACCATGGAACCTGGGGATGCTCTCTGCCTGGGTCAAGGACCTGCCATTAAAGGCAGGACAGGCTTGGAGAGACCACATTTTAGCGGGAAGGATAGTTCTCTGTGGATTTGGGAGACACCTAGGATGTGAATGGGGAATAGACCAGAAGGAGGCAGATATCCTATAGTGAACCTCCTCAGCATGAGTGAGCAGAGGAGTGGACACTTTCTGATCTCATAGATACCTTGAAGAAGTCATAAAAAGCAGAGACTACAGAACTTGTGCATGTCAGTGCTTGAGCCTCAATAGTAGGTACACTACATCAATTTTATGACTTGGAAGGGATAGAAAAGTGGAATTCCATCTCATCCTCAAAGGGACAGGCAATGGGGGAAAACTGGAGATGGAGTAATATCCAGGGAGTATCATCCCTGTGGCCAACCACACATCCTACGAGTGTGTGGAAGTTCTTAAAGTCCCTTCACCAAGTATTTGATCCTCGAAGTTTTTATAAGAAAAAAAATCTAAATTATTGAGGGAAAAAACGAAAATCAGAGCAGTTAAATCAGTATTTCCCAACCTTTTCTCAGATCATGATATACACAAAAAATGAAAATATTTATATGACCCACTGGGGTAAACAAGAGAGACTACATGCAGGTAATTGGCCCACGGATTTGAGCCACTCCTGGTAAGGCTCAACCTCCCAGAGTGCTGAGGGACTCAATATTTCAGCGTCTCTGTACACCTATTGCTCACCTGGAGCACTTTCAAGGCCTCTGTCCTCTGTCAGTAAGGAGGCTGCAGACCAAGAGATGTGGCCAGCCATAGTCAAATACTAAGAAGTGTCAGATCACACCACTGCCCTGCATCTTTTCCTGGAGACATCTCCAAACAACAGTAGAGATCTTGGCCTCAGAAGATTCCTGGGGTTTATTCTGGGGATAGTCATAATCAGGAAAAGAGCAGGTATGTCCAGCAGTGCTCACTTCTACAAATCAGGTGACACAGGTGAATGAGGGTCTAGAAAGTTTCCAGCAAGTGTGCATTACTGCTAAGAGGCTTCCCCAAAGAAAAGAGGTAAAATGTGGCTCCTTTGTCTAATCTGGGAAATTCAGAAAATAATTTCACAGGACGGTTATTGAATGGAGAAAAAACAATGATTACAAATGACTGAGTTAACTGCACATAGTCTCATCTGTCATCATATGAGCATCTTATCAGAAGTCTCATCAGTATCAGGGGCTCATCATGACGGATGCCCTTTGCCAACCAAAGTGCCTTGGCTCCCTCCCTTGTCCCTTCAATCATGGTGGCAGGAGGAGCCTTATAAGGTTTGAGTATAAACTTTGAGGAATTGCTTTGAGCAATGACTCCAGAAGTGGCTTCCAAGATAATGGACTCTTTTTCTGCAAGTGGCACTCCATCTCCCTAAGACTTCCCAGGTCTTGCTGTCATTGGAGATTCTGGGCAGCACCGGGACATGGTGTCTGTTAGCACCAGATATAAAAGAAACTAAATCTTCTAGCCTGCTGAATAGAAGATTGCAGTAGATGTGTGCAGGTCACACACAGGTACTGTCTATATAATATTAAAGCTCTAAATGGAAAATGAAAATATTTCTTTAAACCCCTTAATATTTCCAAATGCAAAACAAAGATTTTCATTTTCATCATGACAATGTCAATCCAGCCTAAGAAAAGCAGCCAGGAGTAAGTGGCAAAAATATTTGGAGCAGGTGAATGAAACCTGGGCTACATGAACAATACTACTTCTACTGCTATCACTGGGCACAAAAAGCCCTCCTTACAGTTAGGGACATTCTGTCAGTGACCTGAAAAGGGTTGCAGGAAAGTGAAGTCATTTCCCTGCTAACTGTTCACACTCGGTAGTGGGATAGGAGGGGAGGAGAGCCCTCACTTTGCCCCAGGACTAGCCACAATGTAATCCTTGTTATCTGTTCAAGAAGCATCCAGAGACTTCTAGAATTCTCAAATTCATGAATACTGTTCTAGCATATCATTACTTTCATAAAATCCATTATCACAATAGGCAGAAAAAAACAAATTACCATCTAAGTGACTCACAACCCCACCCAGACTAATAGCATGACATTTCCAAATTCCTATCTCAGCAAAATGACAATTTATTACATATCAAGTAATTTGGATTCACTTGCAAATAGTAAAGATTGTGACTATTAAATCTGCCACTACTGAGAAGCTCCTAGAGTCAGAATATGAAAGAGGGATGAAATCAGTTGCAAAAGCTTTTTACCTACGTGGCGGCCCCAGATTCTAAAACAGACAGAGAAAGGCAAGCTATCAGCACACACTCTAAATATTCTAGCTGTGGCTTTCTGCTCTGCCCACATATGTAAATCTGTATAGTTCCCTGCCTCAGGTAAGTAGCAATTGTGTCTCCAATTGGTTGAGCTCACCCCTGAGGTAAGAAGACTTGCAGAAGGTATATTTATGGGTAGCAGATTGTTAGATAGTACTATGAAGTGAATGTCTGTGTTCCCCAAAATTCATATGTTGAAACATAATCTTCTTCAATATACTAGTGTTAGGAGGTGGGACATTTGGTAGAGTCCTTATAAGTGGAATGAGTACCCTTATAAGAGACTTGAGGGAGATCTCACACCTTCCACCGTGTGAGGTACAAGAAGAAGGAAGAATCTGTGAACCAGAAAATGGGCCTTCCCTCGGGCTCCAAATCTGCCAGCACCTTGATCTTGGACTTTCCAGCCTCCAGAACTATAAGAAATAAATTTCTGTTGTTTATAAGTCACCTACTCTATGGTATTTTTAAAAAAAAAAAACAGCAGCCAGTAGACTAAGATAGGGAGACCCAAAGATAAAGACATTGATCTCCTGACTTTTGAGAATAGTTATAAGTGCACTGGATATAAAACCAACAGAGAGATGCACTAGAATGTGAAGCAGCCTGCCGGGAAGGAAGCGAGGAAGTAAATCAAAGGAAATCTACTTGGGGAACAAAGAGGAGAGCCTGATACCAAAGAGAAAGTCTCAGAATGGCTAGTGGTGCTCTCACCCTGCAAGGGGAGCCATTGAGGATGAGTAACTCAGCCACACACTCTGGAAGTCAAACAGGAATTGCAGGAAGGATAAGGGAAGAGAAAACCTGATGTCACCCACGCAGAGTGAAATGGCAGCCAGGGCCTCTTCCAGCTTCGAATTGCCATTGTTTATAGAGATAGAGAAATGTAAGATTTATAAAAGGGGCTATAAACTAAATTAAGAGAAAAGGAGGCCAGATGGGGAATCCCAGATGGCACCATATCTAATCTTAGAGTTGAGATCATGAGCTCAGACGTCAGGCTGACTTGAACTCAACTCATAGCCCCACCACTTACCAAGACCTCTGTGACCTCAGGCAAGCTTTCCTCATCTGACATAGGAACAATAATAGAATGGATCTTATAGGCTTACCTTACCATATCATTAGAAAGTGCTTATGAATTGTTCAGCATAATGCCTGGCTTAGAGTAAGTGTTCAGTAAATGTTATCTGTATTATCAAACACATAATTCACAATTATACCAAGAACAGGAAATGATGAGCAAAATTTGGTCCCAGCTATTAAGTGGCCTGAGTTCTAAAACTGTGGGGAAGACTCATGTGATCTCTATGAGGGAAGCATCATCTGTAGCAGTAGGAGAAGATCTGAGGTCCAGACACACCCACAGGTATGGGCAGCCTTTCGGGACCCTGTGTGGGCAGAAGAGATGCCAATCGAGCTTGAATCTGCTGAGCTAGGGGCCTGCAGAGGCCTAAATGGGAGCCCTGAGTCTTAGGAAGGCTGGAGACGCCAGGTAGGCTGTCAATCTGGAACCAGTAAAGCATGGATCAGGTTACCCAGGTAATAACTAAGCCATGGAAAATCGAGGTAGGGACACAATTAGGGGACCTTGGGAAGAAGAAGCAGGGGACAGAGCATGGAATCAACACCAAGCCCAGGTCTTGGCCACCTTCTAACCATATGTCCAAAATTAACTGACCTAGTGATCAAGTAAGCTATTCTTTTTATACCCATTGTACCTCACTCACACTCAAGCCCAGACAAAAGGAACTGCAGGAAGTCTCTGTCACCTAATGGAAGTTTCAGGACAATCCCAGGGATTTCAAGTTGTGCCAGAAAGAGGAGAGTTGGCTATGTTTTAAATTATTTTTTTCAACTGGGGGGGAAAAAAAACACCAATGGATTTCAGGGGCCATACCCTCCGGCAAAGTTTAACAATATTCTCTGGTGAAGTTATAACATGGATAATTAACCAAATAACATAGAATCTTCAGAAACATTTTGACCATTGCAAGATAAAAGTAGGTCAGTGGCAATAAGACATGGTAAAACTAATATCTTTACTATCAAAAGAACAACCTCCCAACTCCAAAAGGATAAGACAAAGAACCTGCCCCATGAAATAAATAGACCTGATCACCTTTTCTCTTCCTCTCTCCCTTTTTTTCTCCCTCTCCTCGATGTACACACATATACAGAGAAATACCAATGGCTCATAAATATTTGGCAAAAGTTCAACTAAAATAGTAGCCAAGAAAAAGCAAATTAAGACACTTAAATACTGCTTTTATTGAACTAGAGGATATTTTAAATAATTTCTAATACTTCAAATAATGTAAATTAAACTTAAAAAGTTTTTTTTAAATAATTAGGGTCAACAATAATAAGGAAACCTCAGCTAATTTTTTACATTCTTGACAGGACTATAATTATAAATTTAATGCTATTTTAAATGATAATGCCATAATGGTTAACAATGAATGCTTGCTACATATAAATTCTTATGCAACATAATTTTATTTATCACAATAATCCTATAAGAGAGGTGATGATAGCTTCATTTTGCATATGAAGAAATTGAGAAGTTAAAGAGTTCAAATGCCCTGAGAATCTGATCCTCACATGTCTCAGGGAGGGGGTTGGTAAGGAAAAGGATGAGAGGAGAGGTGAGAAAGCCCCAAGGGTGATTCTGAGTTGGACATAAATATTTTCCTTTTTAGAATAAAAGTACTGCACTGTACCACTGATAAGGAGAGAGAAGTAGTTTGGATAAATAGTGTCTTAATAATATTTATACTATTGACTTTGATTCTTTCCTAAGAAAATATTTCAAAATGATAAACATGTTTGTGAACAATTGCATCTTCAGTGATTGTATAGTAGTAAATATTTCTCAGCTAGAAACAAAATCTAGCAATTGGACCAATGACAGACAATAGTCACAGTAACAACACTAGCTTTTATTGCATGCTTTTAGCTTATAGCTAAGCTTTACTTGAATTATCTCATGTATGCTTTATAGAAACTTTATGAACTAAAAATTATAAGTCATTCCCATATTGCAACCTCAAATTATGATCTCAGGAAACTTTCCTGAGATCATAAGCCAACCCAGAGCAGTATGGGAAGAAGAACCCATGCAGCCTACTCCAGAGCTTTCACTATTAGCCATGAAACTCTCTCTATTTAATCTATTGCCATGATGGAATATTATGGAGCCATTAGAGATAATGTTTTCAAAGAGGTTTTGATAACATAGGGAAATGTTTACATTATATGCTTAGAAAATTGCATATATAGTATGATCTCAGTTTTGAGAAAAATATACAAAGAAAATGCCTGGAAGGAAATATGCCAATTAACAGTAATTGTCTTTGAATGATCTGGTTATGAGTCATTTATTTTCTTCTTTATACTTTTCTGAATTTTTCTAATTTACTAAAATAAGCATGTGTCATTTTTTTAAAATCCAGGGTTGAAAAAACATAAGTCGTGTTCATGCCAAATTACCTTTATTTCCATTTTGACAGTGTATTTTAAAATTTGACAACGTAGCTTATATTTTAGTGCATAAAGAAATGGAAACAAGTGAACAAGTTTAACAAAAAAATAACTCAAATTGTTTATTAATGGAATAATGTTTCCTGTATTAGGTAAATAAAAGAACAAAGATTAAAGCTTAGACACTGAATTTCTACTCCCCTTACCCTAGGGTCTATCAGAGTGTCTTCATAGTGTTATCTTCTGGAAAATATTTATAGAATGAGTGATTTTATCTTGTTCAATATTTTTTAACATCAATAACAAGACATGGAAGAAATGCTTATTGAATTTGCAGAGATAACTAATGCCACAGAGAACAGAGTCAAGATTTGAAATTATCTAACCCACATCCAGGATGAAATTTAAAACTCATTAAAGTTCCTAAAGTATCAATTGTTTATGTATCAAAAATCTTAAAAAGTCTTTTATCAGTTGAATTACTGATTTTGACTCTAGAAATATCCCAGGGAAATAACTAGAAACATGTTCAAAGATTTAGCCCAATGATACTCATTGCTGTTTTAGTGAGCTTTCTGTCACTGTGAACAGAATACGTGACAAGAACAACTTAGAGGAGGAAAGATTTATTTTGGCTTATAGTTTCAGAGGTTCAGTTCTTGGTTGGCTGGTTCCAAGGCAGAGACATTATGGCAAAAAGGCATGATGAAAGAAAGATGCTTAGCTCATGGCAGCCAGGAAACAGAGGGAGGAGTGGGTGGGGGAAGTAGTGGTGGACAGATATAGTCCTCAAGGCCACACACCCTGGGAACCTACTACCTCTAGCTATGCCTTACCTGACTAAGGTTTTCATCACCTCCTAGTAAATCCATTCAAATTATTAATCCATCAAATGGATTAATCCACTGATGAGTTTGAAGACCTCACAACCCAGTCATTACCTAAAAGCCATATCCTTGAACTTTGCTTCATTGAGGGCTGTATTTTCAACACATAAGCTTTGAGGGACATCCATTGTAAACCATAACAATAGCTCTACTTAGTAATATCAAAGATTAGGAAAAATTTGGATGGAAAAAGTAGATGGTAAATATACTGTGGCATTCTTAAAAATAGAATATTATCCAGTTAAAGGATGTTATAGAAATTTGTTGTTGCAGAGATGTTTTTTTAACATGTTAAGTTTTAAAAGCAGGGAGGGTTATAAAACAATATAAATAGTGTGATTATATTTTGGCTAAAATATGTAAGTGATTACTAGAGATAAATGCATGGAATATAGATTTGAAGGCTACACATCAAAATGTTAGGGGTCGTTGTCTTTGCATGATGTAATTATGGGTAGCTTAGTGTATTTGTGTTTTTTCATTATGCTCTGATGAACGTGAAGTATTTTTTGAAGACCGATGTAAAATTATTCTCTGTGCAACCGCAGAATGTGTTTTGGGGGATTGCAGTTGGTGCTGATTTTACATTTCACATAGAAAACAAACAAACAGGGTCTGGATGTTTGATTGCCCCAAGCTCTATACAGCTAGCAATGCAGCATGGCAGCTAAAAAGACGTTAATTCCAATATGAAGTGACACAACTAGAAGCAAAACCTTCATACTACAGGCAGCAGTAACTCCCCTGGGCTCCACAGTGGGTGAAGCACATTGATACTATTGCATTCAGTTCTTATATTGTTTTAGGAAAAGAACTGACAAGCCAAGGAGTCCAGAGTACAATAAGCAGGTGGCAGACACATCTGCCATGAACTAGGTTTGCCCAGAAAAGGAGAGTCTAGTGGGAGGCATTACCTCCACCATTCTTCCCATCTTGGTGTCTGTTTTCTTTTACAGAATCCTCTCAAAGCATCTACCACTAAAATATCCTGGGATGGTTCCCCAGAATCATACAGTACATCTGCATGGAGAGTAGAAGTAGTATGAGTTGGAACTAAACCCAGAAAGAATAGAAAGGTCATGATGAGGGTAACTGAGCTGAGATAAAAGAGAAAAAGGCAAAGCAAGAGACAAAGGCAAAAATGCAAGCTTGGTGTGCCTAAGGAAGAGGTCCTTGAAACTCAGATGGTGGCACAGGAGGAGTTGAGGAGAGATTAACAGAAAGATGGCCTCCAGTAAGGCAGATCATGTTATATTCATTCATGTGTTCAACAAATGCCCTTTGTTAATACTAGGTGTTGCACCTAGTCACAGAGACAGCAAACCCAAGCGGCCTGGCCCTCATGAAACGTCGAGTCCATGTTAATGGAGAGAGAACAGCCAGATGGATTTTGGTTTTATAAATGACACATTACAAATTGCACGCTCCTTTTGCAGAGGAATCATGCTCATAACTTTATGTATCATTACTTCTTATCATAAAATGGCCTTCCACATTTCTGTCTTGATAGCATAATTTAGCTTATGAGTGCACTGGGCAAATTTTATAATGTATACAGCCATCTATTGCTTTGTTGTCACTCCAGAATGACAGGGTGGTGACCACGCAGCTCATGAGTCAAGACCTGCCCATAGTGGAGAGGTTGTTGCCAGGGTTTTAAGACCAAGAGAATTCTAAGATATGTGGATCTTAGGGCTTTTCAATGTGAGAAAGGGGTGTCAAATGAAGAATTGAAATTTCAAACAGAGACTATCAAAGGGAGACACTTATTTATCCTCTGTAGGGATTAAGTCCATTAGAGTGGTCTCAACTTGAGGTGAAAACATGGTGGTAGAACCAGTAGCCATTTGCCCCTCTGGGCAATCTAAAGCCTTATACAACATTTCATGAGATTCAAGATGGAACTTTAGAATATACTAGGAGGTTTGCTATTGATATGGCAAATCCAAACACAGCAAAACAACAATTTCCATGATGTACGATTTCAAGGCTGTGCAGGGAAGGCTGGAAAGAACATGGTTACATGGTTTATAAAGTTTAATAAACCTGGATTTACTTTTCCATCCTGCCATTTACCAGGTATGTGATTGAGGCAGATTAACATATTTGAGCCTCATTTTTCTCATGTGTTGCAAAATTTAATGGGGATGAAAATTTTGCCTTATGTGACTGTTAAAAGATTTAATGAGATGCATATTGTGAATACCAAGCACATATCCATGTCTGTTTTAATGTGAGTTCACCCTCCCTCATTAGAATCAAATAATTGGAGGCAAACATGGGTTCTCTGCAGCTGGTGATTCATAACATGGTAGTGGGAGGAATTCTATGTGCCAGGCACCAGAGGCACAACAAGAAATGTAGATAAAATGTCAAAAACACTTCCCAGTACATGTAATGAAGTTTTTTAAAAAATGCATTTGTAATGTCACTTTATCATTTTTATTGCATTCAATTCAACAAACATTTATTGAATGCCTACACCATACATATTCATTCTCTACTTCAGTAGAACCTCAGAGAGCTATTGCATTTTGATGTGAGGTCAGAGGCTGGTCTCTCATTTCAAGTCTCTCGTTCTGACATTGAGAAGTTTTCTGTCCCCGCCTCTGCAGGGCCAGTTTACTTGACCATTAAGCTCCACACTGGTACAAAGGAATTCCATCAGTTTCATAAATTAACAAAAAAAAATAGTGCTTTCCATATAGTAGGAGAGCAAATATTTATTTAATAATAAAAAGAAGAAAGTGTTCTAAGAGGGAGAGAGAAAATGATAGTCACATATATAGAGGACAGTCAGAAGAACAGACAAAAATGGCAGACAGAGGGACAATGGAGACAGGGAGAGAGACACTGTTATTTATCTTCTTGTTCTCTTATCTTTTTACCATGACAATTCTTACCTACTTCACAGGGTTACTGAAATAAGCATATTAAAAGTGACAGAAAGCATTAGGTTCTAAATAGTAATGAATAGTGTCAATGTTAAATGACAAATAGAAGAATCATGTCAACATAAGAGTATTTGATTTTTAAATATTCCTATAATCATGGTACATTCAAAAAATGGACTATTATTCAGCACTAAAAAGAAATGAGCTATCAAGCCATGAAAAGACATGGAGGAACTTAAATGCATTTTGCTAAACAAAAGGAGTCAATCCCAAGATGACCTACTGTATGATTTCAATAGTAAGCTTTCTAGAAAAGGGAAAACTATGAAGTTAGCACAAAGGTCAGCAGCTGCCAGGGTTTGGGGAATGGGGTAGGGGTGTATGAACAGGTGGAGCATAGGGAATTTTTAGGGCAGAGGATCTGAGTAATGCTATAATGGTGAATACATGTCACTGTAACTTTGCCCAAATCCATAAAATGTACATCATCAAAAGTGAATCCTAATGTAAACTATGGACTTGAGCGACAAATACACCTCTCTGGTACAGGATGTTGAACAAATATACCACTCAGATGTTGGTATGGGAGAAGCTATGTACACCTGGGGACAGAGAGTATATGGGAAATCTGCACCTTCCTCTCAATTTTGGTGTGAACCTAAAGCTGCTCTAAACAAAATTAAAAAGTCTCTTTTAAAAATTTTAGAAAACTTTCTATAGTCTGCATATTAAAGCTAACCACACACACACACACACACACAATCTAAAAATGGCCATATCCATTTTGTTTTTAAGCTGAGCTGCTTAGTTGCTAAAGGTACCCAGCTCATGTCACTCCCAGTAATGTGCGTCTGTCACTGGGAAGCTGACAGAGGCCAAGCTCAATCTTTTTCTTAGGCTTTAAGAATTACCCCTGATGATTCTTCCTACACAAACCTTTTTGGTCTCCTTTTCCTTAAAAAAAAAAAAAAAAAAAGTCTCTGGAACAAGCGGAAGGTGACACACAGATTGACTGAGGTGGGAATCCAGCTACAGAAGGACTATCGTCAGTAAGAATGGCAGCAACAAGACTGGGGTCCAAATGGGGTCTGTAGGAGGTGGGCTGGGGGCACAGGGGTGGAGGGCCGGGGTTACTCACCCCAAGTTCTGGGACTGGCAGGTTTCTGTCACCTGTTAAAAACATCTAAATATTTTCAGTAACAAAACCTGAAATCTGCCTCCATCACGCCAACAACTTAATTGCTAACAGGGCTTCCCTGAACTTGAGCACAATATCTACAATGGGAGGGCCTTCCGGTTCCATTCAGCCTCCCCTCAGGCACAGCCTGCATGATGAGGATGAGGTGGACAGGAAGGTTTGTTTTGCCCGGGGCCCTCTTGCTACAGTGAGAGCCTGGGCCAGGTTCATTATGCAAGATGCCTCCTTAAATTCTAAGAGGGGACCACCAACACCCACAGGGCAAGCACTCATTTGCTTTTCCTGCAGTAGATATGGGTGAATGACGAAGACCTCTCCTCTGGTCACTCTTGCGATCAATGGCCCGAGTGTTTAGGTTGCTTGACCCACTGAGATTTGAGCTGGCATTGAGAGGAAAGGACTGGCCCACCTCTGTTACAGGCTGTATGCGAATCCTTCTTGAGTGCAGGTCCGAGTGTCTGCGTTCATAATAGAAAGAAGCTAGACTGACTTTCCCAGTTACTCCTGGCTCTGACTTTACATATCCTATATCATATGCCAGTCCTCCACACAGCAGAGGATCCAACATTGGACACTGACTCTCTAGTCCATGGCTTTTATCGAGAGAAGCCATCAACCACAGTTTGAAGCCAGGGACACCAGGTAGGAGACCTCTGAGGCATCCAACCTGACCATTCCCATTCTAGCCAGGTGAGACTCGGTGACTTGCGTCACAATCTCCATCCATTTTCCAAACCAAAGAGATCCTTTTCCTTTGTTCTCAGACAACTACAGTGGTGCAAAGCAAAACTGCCTACACACAGTGGCAGCCCCCACTAAGGTGACAGCTGCAAAGGTCAGCAGAAGAACAGGGTCCTGGACGTGCTTGCTAGCTTTCAGTTAATGAGTCATAATGACAAATGCATCTTGCACTTTGGCAATACCTCAGCCAAATAGCACAATAATGGCCAAGCTCCAGGCAGCAAAGAGAGAGAAAACCCAATATCCCAGGAATCTAATCCAATCTCAGCAGCCTCAAACAGACCAAGAAAAACAAGTTGTGTTCTTGCTGGGCTCTTAGCATTAACTTTTCCTGACACTGAGTTTCATAATTTGCCTATCCATGGGTGGGGTTGAGAGCAGAAAAGCAATCTATTTTTCCATATTGATATTCCATAAGTTAGCGGAGATCTCTAAAGCCTATACAATCTTTTATCTTTTCTCTCCAAAGCTTACCCAGAAGTTTCCTTTGGTGAGAAGAATTTCCTGTTTCATTTAGAGGTGTGATGTGTTCAACTTGGAAACCAGGTCTTCAAAGCCACCTCTTTCAGACTGGCTTTTGTTCATCAGAGAATTCTAGCCCACGATAGTCAGCGACAGCCACATACACAACACAGCGAGACTCACCTCCGTGAAATGAAATTAGAGAATAAATGAAGGAGGCAAGAGGCTTCAAAAGAAAAGCGGATGCCTCTGCAAGGGAAGAGGCTGAGAACAAGGATTTGTGGAACAGCCTCAATCACCTTCCCTTTGTCATTAGTGGGCCCCCAAGGACTGAATCCTGTTTGACTTGGAGCCTGTAGTTTTGACAAAGTCCCTGAACATGACCCCTAAATTGATTTTAAATCCCTTTGCAGAAAAAAACTGAAATAATAAAACACACACAACCCTTTAGAGACCATCTGCCAGAAACCACCCAGCAGATGGGGGCTTAAAACTCTGCTAGCCTGAGGCCTGCCAGTCTTTGTTTAAACTTCAAGAGAATTGAAGGTATTAAGTGGGCCTCCAGGACAGCAGGTCCCTTGAGGGCAGCAGTCCTGACTTGGTAAGAATTACTTGACAATTGGATCAGGACAGGCCCGCAAGCCTCCAACCAAGCCCATTTCATGGTTCACACAGAGGTCTCCAGAAGTGCAAAATCTCCCTTGTGAATCAAAAGTGCTTAGACCATCTCGTCTTCAATTGAAAATTCACAAAGAGGACTCTGGAGCACACTGGATTTCTGTATATGCAGAACTTAGGCTGACAATCCAAAATACGACTTTTCCTATTTCCAGATTAGTTTCCTATATGACCTTGGGACTACAGATGCCCTCAAAGATTATCTAATCCAACTCACCATACACAGCAGAGAACTAGGGCCCACAGAAGAGGAACTACATGCCCCAAATCTTTCAGGCTGTTGGTAGAACAAGATCCAACTACAGTAGTGTCCTTTCATGAATATCTGCTACTCTGCAACCAGGGTTGGGGGAGACACTCTAGAGTAGGGGGTGACTTGGACCAAGACAGGGAACTGTGTCATTTCAGTTATCTGTTGCTAAGCAGCAAATCACCCCCACTCCTCAGGGCTTAAAATAATGACCACATGTATTTTTCTCATAAATCTTTGGCATGGGCAGGGCTTGCCTGAAGCAGCTCACCTCTTTCCTTGCAGGATAAGCTGGGGCATTCAAAGACTGGGGGCTGTGATCAATTGAGGGTCTGCTGGTTGATGCTGGCTCTTGGATGGGACTTTACCCGAATTGTGGCTAGAACTCCTAAAGTAGAATTCCCATGTGGTCTGTTGAGCTTTTCACAGCATAGTGGCTGTGGCTGGTTACGGGGGGGGGGGGGGGGGGGGGGGGGGGCGCAGAGATGGATACCAAGACCAAGAGCCAGATAGAAAAAATGGTACCTTTCCCAACATAGCCTCAGGCTCCCTCAGTGTTACTTCCACTGCATCCTATTAGTTAGGGGCAAGTCATCCAGGCAAGCCCACATTAAAGGAAAAGGAATGACTACTCTTTTAGATGGGGGTGACAAAGAATTTGCAGACATGTTTTAAAGTCGACACCCATGCCAAAGATTTCTTTTTCTACCAAATGGAGGGGAGTAGTTTTCCAGTATTTTAAACAATCCCACAGGAAAGCTTAATTTAGTCTGTTTCTACTGTATTATGGTAGAAACTACGTTGGCTGTTTTGGATGCATTATTTCATTCTGATTTCAATACCAACAATGACAGATGCCATACTTAACATTTGGCACATGGGGTAAGACTCAGAAATTATTTGCCTAGGCTTTCTCACTAGGAATGGCAGAGGCAGGGACCATCCCAGAAATGGACCCCATTCTGTTTTGACAAGTTACACTTCCTCAGCCACAGGCAGGAACTACACAACATCCCTGAAAGAGCTGAACTTCAGTGAACTCTGATATGATGGAACCCTCTGCCATATGCAATGAAATTAACAACCCCCCCTCTCCCCGTTGCTGGCCAGGTCTACTTGTACACAAGGAGAAAGCCAATGTTCTACTCTTGAGTGAAGTGTTCCTGATAGAATCATGTCTACCTCATGTGCTAATGAAGGGATCTGTGCCTGGCAGGATCATTTTTATCCTTAAAATCCAGTTTAAATGATACCTTCTCATAAAGCCCTGACCACCTTGTCAAAGTGGGCTCCCCTAACCTAGTACATTCCATCTCTGCCCATTGTTTACCTTCTTCATGGTGTTCATCCCAGTCTATAATCACATATTTAGTTACTTGCTCATTATCTGACTACTGCCATAGTTCCTGGCAGAGAGTTTGTGCTAAGCAAATATTTGTGGGATGAATAAATCCTTACAACAAATGTTGAATGATCCTAGACTGTGAAAATCTAAAGATGATAGAGCTTCTATTTTTGACCTCAGGATGCTGGGTCCACAGGTTCACACCCTGGATGCTCACTATGGAACAATCAGATAAAACCACAGTGGCCTTAGCAACTTACTATGAGTTAAGCCCTCTTCTAGCACTTTAAGAATCTTATCTCCCTTAATCTTTACCACAACCCCGTGGGGGCATTGGCATTAGAATTATTTCCCACTTTTTTTTTCATGAGGAAATTGAGGTTCAGATAAGATTTGTACTTTGCCTTAAGTTAACACTGCTAGAAAAAAAAGCAAAGCTAAGATTCTTGCTGAAGTCTGTTTGACTCAAAAAACTGTTCTCTTAGCTATTAGGCAATACTGCCAACTATGGGTTTCTTTAAAGTTTTGATTTTACAAAGTATGATTGGAAATCAATTTTAAAGAATTAATTTTTGTGGATAATGAGGATTGAGTACTTGAATGTCTGACAACACAGCCCTGACACAAATTTAATGTTTGAACAGTCGGTGCATGTTGGTGATAGGGAACCCAAATTATAATAGCAGCATTTATGAGCTTCTTAAATCTTCAGAATACAAATATGGAATGTTGCAACAGACTGGGCTTGCCTGGACCCTTAAAATAAGAGAATTATTTGATCTAAATTATTCTAAGCTCTCAATTTCTGCCCAGGGATAAGTTTAATGCAACACTTGGCTCCTATGAGTTCTCCAGCAACTTCCCCTTCTGAGCATTGTAACATGCTTAGGTAACTCGAAGCCAGATTAGCGAGAATCTAGATGCTTTTGTTCCTCCTCTACAACTTTAGGTCTTAGGCCAGTTTGGGGAGAAAAGTTCTTATAACTTTTCCCAGTTGCTACCTTTCAGATATTTATTGTATTCTAAGACTTTTATATTTTCTACCAGTCTCCTGTGTTTGAACCATATTCTCAGTGTCTTTCTATCTGGAGAGAAAATTAGAAGCTAGCTTGCTGCTGTAAACTCCTTTATTCATTATAATTATGTAGAAACATAATGGAATAAGATGTGTAGGTGTCAGGCTAAAAAAACTCCAAGTCCCTGAGGTGAATCTCATGCAGTCCTACAGTTCTCACAAGATCTCAAGGGTAGAAATTATTTAAGAAGCCACAAAGTCTAGGTACCTTTTCAAAGTCGTTGGCTGTGGCAGCCAATCCTTTGACCTTTCCTCCATCAGTCCCAAGTATATGGGGAGGGGGAGCTCAACTCCACAAGTGGCCAGTGCTGATTGATAGAAAGGCCTCTTTATTTAGAACTTCAACTTGACCTCCCTCAAACTGTCCTTTGGGAAATCAATAGGAATATAGTCCATTTCTTTCCCCTGATCATTGCTCTGTTCACAACAATATGTTTCAACTTGTCTAAAACTTTAAAAACTCACCTTTAGACAGAGGTATGCTAAGAAAGATTGCTTCCATAATAAATCTAAAAAAATCTAATGAATAATTATCTACAGGCAGTAGATATTTAGAACTACTTGAATAGATGAGAATGAATGAAGAATGAATGAATTTATTCCTCACACCAATAAAATGGAATTTTCTGAACTTTTAAAAAAAATTTAGTTATAAATGTACATGATAGCCTTCTTTTTATTTATTTTTATGTGTTGCTGCTGAGTATCAAACCCAGTGCCTCACATGTGCCAAGCAAGTGCTCTACCACTGAGCCCCAGCCCTGAACATTCTTTATTGATACTATTGGGTCACCTTCAGGGTACCTAGATCTTGAAGAAAGGGAAGGAGAGTATCTTAGGGACCTCAGAGGGAGGGCCTATGTCTCGGTTCCCCTTCCCCATACCAGACTGGGAGGCCAAAAGCATCATTATCTTAAATTTCCTTGTCTCCCCAATGTCCATCATAGGGCCTACCACAGAATAAACATTCAATAAATACTCCAAAGAATTTCCAGCAAAGGAAAAAGTCCCAGAAAACACTCAGCCCAATCATTTTCATCCTGGAAATGTAAGAAAGAAATAAGCTAGTAGTATTCAGAGGTTAGGTCTAGGTATCCTGGGCCCAACTCTCAGGGGTTCCCAGAATTCTATGTGAATGCCCCCCTCATAACTTCTTCATCTACTGTTGATGCCTCTAGCTTCTCTGATGGAAGACTGGAGTCTGTCATAGGGCACACTGCCAAGTTTTTATTCTAAAGTGGAAGGAGCCAAAGAAAGCATAAATTACCCTCAACACACAAAGGTATAGAGGACTTTGGCAGAACTTTCTGGAAAGCCACATGAAACTAACTATCAACAAAGAAACGAGTCATGTGAATCCTAAATCTCTGCTTCTCTGAGCTAGGTAGTAGGTCTAAATGGATGAGATTGTCTTCCTGTCCCCTGTGGGGAAACAAAAAGCAGTTTGGAAGGTCGTTCACATGGGCTTCCTTTTTAAAGAGTGTGCAAGACCCACAATACTTTTATTGTACCACATGGTACTCTTCGATCTGACACTCAGGTATGGACCGACTCTTTAGCATTTTGAAAAGACACCTATTGCCCTGTTAATTATATCCTGGGCAAACTCCAAGATATCTGAGTCAAGACTTATGGGATATAGATAATATTTTAAGGGCCCTTGGTTTATCCTAGAATGATACTTTCCACTCAAGGCTGTGTTGACTAAACTATGAATCAGCTGCCCACACACAGCAGATGCTTCAAGCATATGGTCCAAGGCAATGCTTCTCAAATATTAATATGTATATGAATCACCTGGGGATCAGGTTGGAAATGCAGATTCTAATTAAGTCAGGGGTGGGGCCTGATATTCTGCATTCATAACAAGTACTTAAGTGATAAAAATGCTACTGATTCAAGGTGCATACTTTGAATAATAAGGTCATTCTTAAATTTTATCAGGTGTAAGAAGCCCCTGGGAAGCATGCTCAATGGTCACAATCCCAGGCCACCAACCTCAAAGAATCTATTCAGCAAATCTGAAATGGATCCATAGTATCTGCATATTTAATAAGGAGCCTGCTCCCAGTGATTGGGCTATTTGGTGGGTGGGACTTTAAGAAATACTGACAGAACATCTTGCTGAGTGTGTCCTGTGGCTTATTACAAGGCAGAAGCAACTCGCCTGGCATCCACTCCTCCTGACCACCTGGGACAATGGCTCAAACTTTAAGGTACCTTAAAACCACTTGGAGGGCTCATTAAACCACAAAGTGGTAGCCCCATGCCAGAGCTTCTGATTTAGTTGATCTGGGGTAGAATTCAAGAGTTTTGCATTGCCAACAAGTTTCCAGGAGATACTGAGGTGGCTGGTTAGGAGTTTAGGCTTTCACCAGTCTAGGTGAAAGGTAATTATTTTAAAATCACCACAGCAGCTTTCAATCCACCCTCATTCTGACATTCCTTGAGGGTGTGGGGTTGGCTGCTGACTGTCTTTTAAAACAGGTCTTCATTTGTCCTCAAAGAACAAATGCTCCAAGAGCTAAATAAGTATCTTCAGGACCTCAGAAAGATGGGGGACTACTTACCACTAGGTCTGGTGGCCCAACAAGGTCATGCTTTCTATTCCTGAAAGGATATTCAGGTCCAAACCCAAAGAGACCTGACTGTTGATGAACAGAAGGGAAACTCCTATAGAAGGTAATAGAAATCTACTCCTTTCTTAAATCCCTCCAAAAAGGCAAGTCATGGTTTCTTCCCTGGCCCACAAAACCTCCAACCTGGTTGGCTTAATCATTAATTGGCCCACACAGGGAAGCCTCAGCTTAGGAGAACAGGTTAGCTATATGGAAACCAGGGTACTTGTTAGCTTGTTGAGTTCTTCCCCAGATTCCACAAGACAAGGAGAGGAGAAACGAGTCCTCTTATTTCACAGGGTAGAAACACATCCTACCTGGTCATCAGAAGAGTGGTCCCCCTCCTCTAAAACAGCTCTGGACCCTTGAAAGCAGGTTCGTGTCAATATCTCAAGGGGAGCTTTAGTCAGAAGAGATGAGGGTGCCCTGCCAGGAAGAGCCAGCTGGGAGGGCTAGTTCAGGGGGAAGGTAGCAGGAAAACAGCTGCCTCAGACAGACAGCTCATGAGCTGAGGGGGGTGTACTTGAAACAGAAGCTGGCCTTGCGGTCACCAGGGTGGTGAAAGCATTAAATTGCACGCTTACCGGGCATGGGCAGCTCAGTTTCTTTTATTCCTAATGATGATTGAACACCAGACAATTGGTTTCTTTAGGCAGCCCAGGGCCCTAATTTTCAGGCTCCTGCCTATCCCAAACCCTGAATTACCAAACCTTGGGGACAATTGTGAGGCAGTGACCATCATCTTCCCTGAGGTGACATATCACCAGGGAAGACAGAGGCAGAGCAAGTGTCCCCTTGTATCCTCACATACTAGATTTTGCAGAATAGCTTCAGCTCAAATATTCTGTCCTCTGGTTCAACCACAAGTGCTAATCTTTGTTGATTAAAATACACATAAACCCTAGTAATACAGTTAATGGTAATCATTAAGTAACAATGATAGTAACAATAGTTAACATTTTTTGAGATTCAAGAGGTGTCAATATTATTATCTCCATTTCAGAGGTCGGGAAACTGAGGATTAGAAAGCTAAGGTAATAACACAGAGTAATCGCCATTTACCCGGGTCTCTGTCACCAGACAGTAGCCATTCTCCATACCCTGTTACTTCTGCACTCACACTGCACCAACACTGTAGGACAGCCCTGAAGGTAGGAAGGAGATAAAACAGTCTTCTTACCTGAACCAGTTTACCAAGGAGACACGGGATACACACTGAGTATTGGAGCCTGAGACCTCCAAGACTGGGGACTGACAACAGAAATGGAGGCTCTGCTGGGTGGGGGCTTCCACAGCAGTAGTGGACAGCTGGTTGTCTTTCAGGGCCTGCAAGGGGACCAGAGGGCCTCTCTTCCATGTTGCATGTGTCCAGACACCACAAGGCTCTGAGGACAGAGGGCACGAGGCTCTGTGTCCCTACTTTTCTCACACTCAGCCCAGGACCAAGCACCAGTGGCCTTGGCTAGGCCCATTTCTTCTTTTGTCTACACCCTGCTGATTGTCTGCTAATTCAGAAAAGGCCTTTGAAGCTAACATGGTTCTGCCTGTGGCAGAAATACGCAGAGGGAAGAGAAAACAGCTTGGGAAGTTCGGAATGTGCAATAAAACAGAAACCCCTCCAATGTTCCCAGCACTGAAGCATTAAAATAAAATCATTTGACAATTATTTGCCTGGATTGAGAAAGTGAAGTCATTTTAGGAGCTGCCACTAATCTTAAAAAATAACAAGCATGATTTGATCCGTGCAAGAAACCAGAGTACTTGAAGATTTCTCCGCCGGAGGCCCTGCACTTTCCTGAGGTATTGACGAAGACCCGAGGGTGAGTTATGGGGGGGAGCACGACTACTGTGAGCATTTGCAGAGGTGGTAGGAGCCGGCTAAGTTAAGATCAATGATTTCCTTGATTGCCTGCCTGCCCCCCTCTCGTAAGCCTGGTCTCCGTCTCCATTTCTATTCCTATCGGCCAGAAAAATAAAGATTGTTTACAGAGCTAAAATAACACCTGCTTGGTTTATCTTATTTTAGAAACAATAAAAGCTGGGGAGTTGGAGGGATTAAGGAGGAAAAAAAATCAATTGTGTTCTTTCATGTTGGAAACATTAAAAAATAAGTCACCCTGCTACCTGCTCTAAGGCCCAATTTGGTTCTCCATTACCCAGGGCAATTTCCAATTTCATCCTGCAACTTCCTAAGGTTTAAACTCAACTGAACCATAACTGGGTGCCCTTGACAGACTCCAAGAAACTTTTTCCCCATCAGTTTTTGACAATTCCAGGCCCTGAATCTGATGCTCCCCATGTTTGCTTTGGCACTGACGTCTAAACACAGCCTAAGTCTGGCTGAATGGCTTTACATGTTTTCAAAGTGTTTTACATCTTGTTATTTCCTAGCATCTTTGTAAGAGATGTAAGACATCCCCACCCCACCCCGCCCCCATCATACTGAGTGTGTTGAAACCAAAACCAAAACAAAAACAAAAAAAAACCAAACTGACTGGCCCAAATCCACAAGGATGATGGATGATCGAGCTGGAATACAGTCCAGGTTTCCCTAATGCTGGTCTCTCTGCTCTATCTTGCACCACTGTGGGATGCTGCCAGCCCAAACGCAGGCATGGGCTTATCAGATAAGACAGCCACAGCCTCAAATCCAAGTTATCCAAGGGTGACTATGAGCAAGCTCAACGAATGCAGAACACGGCAGCCTTTCTGCGCTGTGGCATCTGCCTGCAGAAGATTTGGAGGAAGACAGGCGTTTGAAGAGTGACCCTTTCACACACTTCGTGAACTACCGTACCACAGCCACCGACTACCCCCAGTGATTTTAGGCACAATACTTTGCCTCTCCCTGACTTACTTTCTTTGTCTATGAGGAGAAGATACCAAATATTTCAAAGCAGTATTCAAAGCCTATCTGGAAATGAAGATTTTTTTTAAGCTACAAAATTTTGTTATACCATGCATGTTGGTAGCTAGACCTTAGTTGTGACTGATCTTTCTAATGAATCAGAACTTAATTTTTGAATGGGTTACCATATTTTGTTGTGGTGGGGGGGGTGGGGGGCTTGAACTCAGGGCCTTGGGCCTGCTAGGCAGGTGCTCTACCACTGAGCCATAACTCAAGTTTACATGTTCCTGCTGACAACAGCTGCTAAATCCATTTGAGGAAAAGGAGTATAAAAGTGTGTAGGACAAACTATTCTCAGTCTCGGGAGATGCTGGATGCCAGACTGCACAGGCATATGGGAAACCTCTTTTACAAGACCCCAGCTCCAGAAACAAATATGGAAGGCGATTTTGAGATTGGTGGTCTACAAAGGAACATTTATGGAAGTTTTCCCTAGCACCTTCTCCAAGAGCACTAACCTTGGGAGGGGGAGGCAGCGAGGACCCCTCTGGCAGTCTTCCACAGAAGCTGGTCACCAGCACCATAGGCTGAAGGCTGTTTCCTAGACCCTGTTTCCCCCAGAGGACAAGAATTCTTTACTCTGTGTCCCTTCCACTAATATTCATGGACTTTGAGTCCCTATAGGTCAATAGTCCTGCAGAAAGACCTTTATGGTCTCACAAAGTGACTTCGCCAGGAAGCTCCAGTGTGTCAAACACCCACACATCCTTGGCTTTGTGGTAAGAAAAAAAAATCCCCCGGCAAGTGCTTCAAGAAGGGACCTTGTTGGTTTGGGGGAGGAATTCTGCTGGACCTAGTTTACCAGAGCACCTAGTTCTGCAATGTCAGAACACCGGGATTTCAAAAGGCACATGAAGGGACATGTTTATCTCAAATCTTTCGTCTCCACAGAATGGATCATGCCATGTAGGAAAAGGCTGGGTTAGAGAAGGGAGGAAAGAATAGACAGGGCTTCCTCATTTCTGGGTTTGCTGCTTGGGCCGGGTGACAAAATGAGCACATCATGTCCTTTCTCACTGAATCTTCTTATGAAGGCCATCTCCATACCCACCTCCCCATTCCATAAGTAGAAAAATTGAGGTTTAGAGAAGGTAGTCAGCCTGCACAAGGAAGGGAGCTGTGGCCAATCCCTGATCAATCCTCAGACCTACTACCCACTTGTCCCCTTCCACCAAGGCTAAAATAACTTAAAAAATAAACACAAGTTTTGATAAGTACCCAAGGAGGCTACTCTCAGCCCAGATCCACCTCAGTGGTGCCAACATAAGCATCAAGCCAGAACAGAGTCTCTGACCATCCCGTGGAGAACTAGAAGGTGGCTGGCTGCACACTGTGATCCTGAGCCCCACCCCCTTAGGAGTCCTGGACTGTGGGCTCCTTGAACATTCCTTTCCTGCTCCACCTGCAGGCCTTGGCCTATGAGTCCCCTTGGACTCTGATGCTCTTCTTCCCGATTCCTACTTGGCTAATTTTTGATCTTGCTCATGGCTCAGCAAAGAGGAGGGTTGGTGGGAGAAGCCCTCCTTGACCTTCTTGTTAAAATGCTCTTGAGACTCCCAGGATGTTTTGTTGACAGCCCTTTATAAATTTTGTTCTTCATCACTCATAAGTGTTTGTGTTGTGTCTGCCTTTCCAGCCAGACTGCAAACTCAACAGGGGGCAAGGGCCCCATCTGTTTATTTGCCACTCTGTCCTAGTACCTGGTCAATCCCATGCAAACATGAGTTGGCATCTTTGTAGCAGCCTGTGAACCAGTGCCTGGTGAAGTACTATAGATGGTTTATTTATTCTCCAAATATGTGCTGGCTATTATGCCAGGGATTAGGAGCCTAAGAGCAAACAAGACCAGGAAGAAGCTGCTTCCCAGAGGCAGACATTCTAGGGAGAGAAGAGCATGAGAAAAATAACAGAATCAAGACCTGAGTCAGTTATGATGCCAAAGCAAACCAGAAGGGGCTGTGTGGCCGGGGAAGTTCTCCTCAGGAGACAGCATTTGAGCAAAATCCTGTGTGCACCAAGAGGAAACACCATAGGACACAGGAGAGAAGAGTGTTCTAGGCAGAGTTAGGTCATGTGTACAAAGGCTTTAAGATGGGATCCTAGAGAGAACCTGGCTGGAGTGAAGTGTGGGAGGTGAATTGAGAGAGGAGATCGGATGTAATAACAGGTGGCACTTCTTCTAATGCATTTACTACATGCCACATACTCTTCCAGGCACCCTACAAGACACCATCGTGCCCATTCTGCTATCGATGAAGTCGAGACATGAAGGGTTGACTGGCCACTTGGAAATGTAAGCGGCAGAGCTGGAATCTGGACCCTGTCAATGTGGTTCCAGAGTGGATACTCTCACAGGAAGCTGCCTAGTTATATTTGAATTTCAGATAAACATTGAGTCATTTTTTAGTATGTTTCAACTGTTGTGGGCATCCTGTTGTTATTGTTGGGCTGTTGTGTGTTTGTCAAATCTTTCAGTGCCACCTGTAAGCCATAATAAACTCAGGTTACTTTCTAATGTGGTGCGAATACTCTAGAACAGAGGCCAGCAAACTTTTTCTGTAAAGACCCAGAGAATAAATATTTTAGACTTTGCATGCCACATAGATTCTCTGTGGCACAAGTCTTGTTCTTGATTGCTGTTGCTTGTTTAACAATTTTTGGGAATGTTTAAAATTATTCTTAGCTCTCAGGGATCATCAATTTCTGATCTCTGATCTAAGGGCACCGAGTACCGGGGAGACATGATCTGACTCAGGTCTTGATTCTTTGCACCCAGGAAAAGTCTCACACATTCTTGAGACAGAATTCACACCTTGCCCAGCACTGTTCCGGGGGAGCATTCAAAGGCTTGCTATGATCTTGGGTTCCACGCTGGCTAGGGAAACAGTCACCAGGAGACCTCAGAACTGGTCGCTTTTACATGACGGTTAAATTCTGGCTCCTTCTGGACTAGGCACTGCTTCAGCCTTTTCTGAAGACCCATCTTGGCCTAGTTGCGTCTGAGATGGTGATGTAACCTCAGGGTTTCCATGTTCATGGGATGTGTCAGAGAAGAACAGGATTTGTACCTTGTGGTCCAAGTCCCCTTGGGCTCCTTTCTACTTCCCGTCCTTCTCTGTGTTTGAATCCAGGCCCCTGACATTCTCCTCTGCTCCTTCTTCCCTTCCAGGCTCTGCTCTGGCTGTATTCATCACCCATTTCCAGAAAGAATGCCCTTCCTAGCCTCTTCCTGTGTCTTCCTTTCTTCTCTTCCTAATTAAAATGACTTCAGGTGAAATGAATGCCCTCCTGTCAGTCTTTCAAGTTTCCTGTCCTCTGGATATCATAGATATGCCATGGAGAGGCTGAGGTGAAGCCTGTTCACCTGTTGTTCTCACCAGGCCCTACCAGGCCCCAAACATGTCTTACTGTCTGTGTGCTTGATTGTCCTCCAACTTAACTTCTCAAAGGTTCAAAGACCAAGTTCTCCTGTGCTTAAAAGCCATGTCCCTTCCCCTCTCTCCTGTCTCCAATTCACACTTCACTTAATGGAAGAATGAAGGTACAGAAATATTTGCAAAAAAGAAATCGCTAAGAAAATGGAACGCTTGCATTCCCCATCCTTTTTCTCTCCCTAAGCCGGCTTGTCCCTGCTTGCCCCTCTCACCTCTTTTCTGAAGCGAACCAATGTGAATGCAAGCCTGCAAGATCCTCACATAAGACTTTTGTCTTCATTATTGTACTTTCCTGTTCCTTGAGAATATTCATTATCCTTCACCTAGTTTTTCTGTTTACTTTTTCATTTAGCCAATTTAATGGGTGATTTAGCGAACTGTATGGTGCCTGATATGCAGGAAATGGTAAGTAGTAATAAAATCGCCAAGCAATACTATTGATGGAGACCTCACCAGGTAGTTAGGAAGTTCTGGAGAAATCAAAGATCCCTATATGCATGCGTGCATGCACATGGTGGGAGTCCAGAGAGAGGAATGTCATTTTTATTTAGTCTTCTGGGAACAGGACACAGTGCAGGAATCTTCCCCTTGACGTGTTCTCTGGGGAGTTTCTGATGTCTGGTCTTGACTGCTCTGGCTGTTTGAAATCAGAAACACTCTCTTGCTTTTGGACAGGTTTCAAAATCATCATGAGAGAGATGGTCATAATTTCTCGCTTCCTACAATCCAGTCCTTCGGGTTACATGATCTCGTGAAATTTGTGGCTGGAGAAACCCATTAGTGATAGTTCACCACGGTGAACACATCTGAATATTTATTTAGCAACACTGTAGATTAATAAGTCATTGCTTCCAAAGTTGAAAGCCATTGTCACATTAATTCATTTGTGCACACAAGATGTCCGCTGCTCCTAAGGGTGCAAATAATAGCTTTGCCAATATGAAAGCAAAACATAATTACTCAACAATAAACACACTGTACACTGGTAACAGCTGCTATCAACAGCATGTTTGAAGCCAAAACAAAGGAAGTAATATGGGCTTTTTTTTTTAAATCCCTGCCTATCATTCTCATGGAGGTGAAATTATATTTGCTTGTTTCTGTCACAGCAAGTGTGACTAAGCTAAAAGTATTTTACTTAGCTACTGTTCTACTCCTGCTTTCAGGCCAGGTAAGACGTTTGGCCTCATTCTGTCATTCATGAATTCTAAAGAAGAGCTATCTAGACGGTCCTCAGGACAGTTCTGTTCATTGAGCTTGTGAGAATTTTATTTTCTCTGCCCCCTTGATATTGGAGAACTAGCTTTGATAATTGCTTTGCTTAGGCTGTGAATTTTATATCAGGCTTCTAGATAAGAAGCAAGCCACATAGAAATGGCTGATCACCATTTAAAATGAGAATCTTTCCTGATACCTTTAAATGTAAGGGAGGAAAGTGAGGGTATATACAACTCATTTATAGTCACAAGAATTCTAGCACAAGTAAAAGAAATATGTAAAGTTGACATAATTGCCTCCTCCTTCAGCCACCCAGTGCTCCCCTACACACGTATATGTCCCTGTCCTTGTGGTCAGCTGTCTCTAGAGTCTGACTGACCCAAGTGGCATCTGGGACACCAGATGCTAACATTGATTATCTGGGTGACCTCAGGAAAGCTATTTAACTGCCGGAGGGCTCAGTATCTTCATGTATAGTGTGGAGGAAGATAATAACACTTATGTCCTACAGGTAAGGACAAAGTGAAAAGCATGTGAAAGTCCCGACTTCTGTACCTGGTACACAGTAAGTGCTAGAGAAGTGCAAGGAACATTATTAGTAGTGCTATGCTCCTCCAATACAGGACCTCGGCAAGGCCCACCCTTCCCCAGGACTTTTCCCAGGATATCCCAAGTGTATTTCAACATCATAGTGGACCTATCAGATTCCATAAAGCCCCAATCTTTCTGACCAAAGCCCTGGTCAAAATGAGTGCCAGTGGACTCACTGGTTGCCTTGTTTGACTGACAGCTGGCTTTTCTACAATGGGCATTACAGACATTACTGTTGGGATTGCTGCTAATTTTGTTTGATAAGAGGGGTATATTTGAGACCCTGGAACCCAAGCATGAGGAGATTTGTTTTGGCTTTTTAAAATATTCAATTATTTTAATATTCAGCTTATTATAGCTGAACACTTTCCTTTTTAGTGGTGCAGTATAATTACATATAACAGTGGGATTCATCGCTACCTATTTGTATGTGCACTGCTAAGAACCATAGCGGAGTAGGAATGACATGACACATGGCATTTTTGGTTGAAAGGTGATGCCAGCAAGCCATTGAGATGATAATGATTATGTTAAGATGTGCATTCAATTGGATATTAGACCCCTGCTGTCAGCCTCGGCCTGCTACTTTGGAGCTCTGGGGGGGGGGGGACTCCCGGAGAGTTCCCATTGGTTGGGGAAGTGCGGTAGGAGGGATTTCCTGTTGGTGTGGTGTGTCCCGTGAGAATGCCGCGTGTGTGGTTCGCCGGAGTTTTGGAAATAAAGTTTGTTCCTGCTTGAGTGGCTCGTGATTTTGTGCCCAGCCAGACTTGCAGCAGTGCACACAATACAACAGCATAATTTGATCACTTTAATTCCCCAGTACTGCCCCTTCCCTCTCCTCCCTCTACTCTACCGGTCTCCCTTGCGTTTTCATGAGCTCTCCCACCACATGTTATTGTTGTTATCGTTTCTTTTTCTCTCTAGCTCCATGCAAAGGACTTTGGAGACAACTTGCTAACCTATAGTAAGACCAGATGAGCTGTTCTCAACACACCTCAACACACTCTGCAAGTCTGAAGGAGCTTCTGGCTGTTTCCAGACTTGTGTCCATCCAAATCCTCATGGCGCCCCCATCCCTTATCAAGGACAGAAACAAATACCTGTACCCACAGGTTTCCCAGGGAGTTCTAATAAATCATCTCTGCCATTCTGCTTGTGCTGGCCAAGGAACTCCAAGCCCAATTGCCCAGAGACAACCCATTCCCCATCTTATGGACCCTATAACATTGCAGAATCTAGCAGCTGCAGGATCAACATGGCCTTGAGGATCCCCTGCCGCTAACAGAAGATATATAGGGAACAGACACAGGATTTTCTTGCTGAAGAACCAAGAGTCCCTCATGATATGAAGCCCATTTACAGATTTGGCAGGGAGCTAAGGAGAGAGGTAGAACAGACAGACTTTGAAGCAAGATGCAGATTGAGTTTCCAGTTTTTTCCAGCCGCTTTGTGATGTGGGTGATGTGGGATATGTGGCCTGGCCTTTGGAGCCTTCACTCTCCTGAATTAAATGGAAGCAATAAGCCATGAATCCTCTCTGCATGGAGAAGCAGGCACTCCTGAGGATTAGCCCTCTCCCTCTTCTGCTGAACCTGAGGGCAGCGTAACATCAGGGGTACACAAAGGTACACTTTTCCTGGAGGAGAAAATCCTTTTAAAAGCACAAAGTAAGAGCCAGCACTGGCAAAGCAAAGCTAAATAGATTGGAAATGATTTTCAGTGGAATTTAAGCAAAGAATTGGAAGCTTCTTTACCTTCTGCTGTCTACTGGGGACTCACTGGGGAGTCCTTTGATGTCCACTCATTCAAGCGGCTGCCATGTTTGTCCTCTGGCTCCACACCAGTGTAGCTAGAGGATCACAGCCCTGAAAGCCCACCCTCTGTGGATGAGAGTCACCCTCCTAGACAGAGTCTTTGGATGAAGTGAGCAATTTCTCCCTTTGGGTTGCAGTAATGAGTCCAGAAGTTTAGAATGACTTTAAGCAGGAGGCAAGGAGAATACAATGTATATTTAGTAGCTAATTTAGATGGTTCATTTAAAAATCAGAAAGCATTCACCTCTACTCAAAAATGGCCCATTCTAGGTTAAATTCTTAATTATTCTGGAAAATGCAAATGAGAAGCTATAAATATAGAGTCGGGGAATAATCATGGTCTGCACAGTGTAAATTCAAGTCAATCGGTAAAGGGGGAAAGAAAATCATTTGCCTTTGACATTAAATCCAGCTGTTCTTTAAAGTCGATTTTCCCTAGTGGAGGATTTTGCATTTGCTATGACCAAACTGTTTCCAAAACCTTCCGAGTTTAGACAATACTTAATCTGAACGTCTAATAGTTCATTCTTCTCTAACACCATTGAACGCTTCCATTAAACCAAAGTTATTATTATCAACATTATGAGGCCTGTCAGAAGCAAGCCCATTGTTCAAACGAATTGACCTCCACTACAATTGACCTTAACATTGCTCAACTGTTTGACAGTCAATTATCTCATGATCTCCCTTCAAATGGGCCTCATTGCTGAAATAACTAATCCATTACGGAGGGAAGGTTATTTTAATAGCTGAGCAGAGGGTTGCTTTTTGCAGTCACCATGTGAGTATATATTGTAGAACAACTTGTAGCCTTCAATCCATCTGACAAGAGAAAAGCGTCATGCCAGATCCACATTTCAGGCAAGAAAAATAATAATAATAAAGGGTTGACTGGGATTCTGTAATGGCTGAGATGATGTCAGCCCTTGAAATATAGCAGCACACGGAGATGTAGATATAGCCCACTTCTGCCTCTGAACTGTAAAAGAGAAGGCACCTGAAGATTCCAGATAGTTAAGCAACTGGATGAAGATGTCCTTGTCACCAAGGAGACCCAGGGACAGTTCTAAGCCCTTCCTCACCTCTGAGAATCTTTAAAGAGTGCCTTTTTAATATATATATATATTAGTTGTCAATAGATCTTTTATTTTATTTATTGATTTATGTGGCGCTAAGGATTGAACTCGGGGCCTCATACATGCCAGGCAAGCACTCTACCCCTGGGCCACTACTTCAGCCTTCAAACAAAGCCTTTTTACTAGATCATGCAACACTGGGCAAACTACACACTTTTGCTAAACTTCAATTTCTTCATCTGTATAATGAGGGTAAAAGTATTCATCATACAGGGTCGTTTTGAGGAAGAGAGGACATAGAAGGTATCGGTACAGGAAGAGGCCTAGCGTAGGTACCAGATAGGATTACTGCCATCACAAATGCCAATGTTCTAAACATCTAAAGCTTTTAGAGTTAGCTTTTCTATCAGATAGGACCCCTGGGCATCTTTCGGCTTGGATGGAGATCCCGGCATCGAGAACCACAAGAACCACTTGGCTATGAAGGCAGTAATCACCACAAATAACAAACATCGCAGATGTTTTATTTATTCATTCCTCAGACGTTCTTAGAGTGCTCACTCTGGGCCAGGCACTGGGTAAGTCACTATGTAGACGAAAATTAATTATGGGACTTGTCTGCTTATGTCTTTTGTTCTGTCCCCTGGCTGAATTTACCCCAGTAGGGTGGGCAAGGACTCAAAAAAGCAAAGACATTCAAATCTAGCCATTTTGCTTTTGTCATTAGCTTTAAAAGTAATGAGGTTTCAAGAGGATTTGAAATTTTGTGCTGGCATGAAGGTCATGTTCAAACCCATGGATGCCCCATTATTTTATGAAATTGGTTTCTGGTTGTCCTTGTGTTGGTTGTATAAAAGTATTGCCCAGTATCCATTCTCCATGAATTTCTCACCTGAATCTGACTGAAGGCGTCTGAAGTTTATAGGATGGCCTCTTTCAGGAATTTTATGACAATTCCCACCTCTCCCTCATTTTAGCAGTGCACAATTCAGGCTCCCAGAAGCTATCACAGGACTGTTGAAATAACCTCCTGATTGATCTTCCTGTGCCATCCCTCAGCAGGATATTGCTGCCAGAGTAAGCTTTCTCTTTTTAAAATTAAAACAAAAATTCTCTTAGTAGTGCATGTTGATTTTAAAACTTGAAAAATACAGATAAGCAAGAAAATCACTTCTCATCTCACCACCCAGTCAGTGGTATCCAGTTTTTTCTCCAAATATTTATGTATACAGTGGTATGCTGGAAGGTGTTTAATAAGCAGTTCTCTGTTTAAAAAAAAAAAAAAAAAAAAAAAATATATATATATATATATATATATATATATATATATATGCATTACTCTGTAGTATTTGCCAATTTCCATGATAAATACTTTTGCTTGGCTGATTTCAGGCTACCAACATGATATCACTCAACCTGGACCTGAGAAGAAATTCTAACAAATTACTTCTTGTGAGTTCATATGAGTTGACTGCAGAATACCACTGTGAAATATACATATAATTTCAAATGAAATGTGGAAATGATATATTTGCTTTATAATCCACTCTTTAAATCTTTTCATGACAGTGTATACACATTCATTAACATACGTTTAAATAGCTGTATAGTACTCTGTTGCATCAATGCATAATTGACTCAACAGAAGCCATATAAACTCCTGATTTTTGCTAGCATAAACAATGTAATGATGAACATAATATAAATATAAATAAATCTGTGTGGAAAAAGCAATGGTTCAAACTGAGAAATGTGATCTTCATTGCCTTCTTAAGCACTTGCGCTGGGTCCTTTGGGTCAGCCAGAAAGCCCAATTCCTTTGCAGAGTTACTTGGAATCTCTCAGTCCTACAAGCCCAGCATTCAAATTTCCACCATTCTCTCCCCCAGCCACCAGCAATCACTCCCTATTTTCTATACAGACCTCATATGTTGCTCATATTTGAACACCACCTGATATCTTCCCATCATCCCCTGCTTTTTCTTCATGACATCTGCCAGGCAGTGAGTACTTTCCCTGGACCACTCCACACTGCACATAGTCCACAATTGAGGCACCTAAACGAATGTCTGTGACCTAAAGCCACATACAAGTCTCAACAGGACCATGACACCTTAAGGACAGCCTAGGAACACGGTCTGCCTCATATTTGCATCCAAAGCAACTAGTGTCAGGCTTGGGGCAGAGCTGAGGCTTAATAAATGATTGCTGCATACAAATGATGCTTATACATTTCCACCTGGCCTCCTCTGCAGCACTCAGTTTTTGACAAAGAGTGGAGAACTATCCATGACAGAACCCACATCCAGGGGAAGAAGAGGGGATCGTTATTGCCAGTGTATGGCTCCTAGTTTGGAAGCAGCTCTGCAGCCTCTTCTAGAAGCCACTAAATGTTCCATCCTTCAGAGTCTCTACCTGGTTCCTCTTGAGAAGAGCAATCCAACCCAACCATGGTGGCATTGACTTTCCTAAATCCAAAACTTTTCCAATAATATCATCAATATAGTCCAGTTTTGATAATGTTCTACATGGAGTTCTAATGGGAAACACAGCTAACATTTAATAGGGCCTACTATGTGCCAGACACCTTGCAAGAGTTTCATTTTCATTTTCCATTTGTGCCACATGGTAATCTGATGTAGTGTTCACTAATATCCCCACTATTGTAGAGATCAGGCAGTAAGAGCAGGCTTACAGAGGTTGAATAACTTGCTCAAAGACACACAACTAATAAATTGTTCTGCCTCCCAATACCTTAGTGGCAATCACGTCAAATCTTTAAAGGCAGAGCAGAGACAGATATCATTAGATAGGGCTCAGTAGAATAAAGGGCACAGTCAAGGTCACATAGCTAGATAAGGAGATCAACCATCCTAATTTTCCCAGGGCTGTCGTGATTTAAAATGAAATGACCCACATCCTGGGAAACTCAGAAGTCCCAGGCAAACCAGGATGGTTGGTCACCTAGGAATCAAATCCTGAGCCACTGATTCCTAGCCCAGTGCTATTTCCACCAAAAATTGTACTCTCTCCCTTCATAGGGGACCTAATAGAAGATAAAGTCATTAGGATGCATGTATTCATTTTCCTGGGCCCTTAGTAACAGGCGTCTTGGAATCTGAGCTGAACATAAATCACTCAGATTCTCATGAAGAGACAGACCCCAGCTGGAACGGTTCTTTCTAGTGCACTCCAGTGATGGAATGCCCAGTTTCCCCCTTCCTCCTCTCCCAACTCTGCACACCTGGACTCCTGCCACTCATCTGTATCACGCATCCAGCGCCATCTGGCCCCGCATCTCATGTCCTGTCAACAGGGATGTCAAACAGACAAGATGAAAGGACATAACTCCAAGGAACACTGCTCATCTTCTTGCCCCCGTCTGGGGGAAGTCATGATGATTACTCATTAGGTAGCTACAAAGAGAGAATAATGACTTGTTACTGTCCGGCTGTCAGCTGGTGCCTGGAGGAAACTCTGCTATTTCTTGTTTTAGCAAGTCTTCTGGGGAGGATCCCAGGACTTTCACATTATGGTAGACAGAGCTGGAGCATCCCAAGAGGCTCCAAGCGGATTTTCATGGCTTAGAGATCTAATGGTACCTGTGGCAGTGTCTGTGGTCCTGCCAGGAGACAGCACGTCCATCCTCTTTGTGAAAATGGCAAAAAGAAGAATGGAATGATTTAGCAAAGGGAGCTGGAGCTCTAAAGAGCCCGAGCTTCATGTCCCTGTCTCTGAGCCAGCTTCCAAGTCCCAGAAAATGGAACTTAAATGCAATTAAACAACTTCAGGAAGAGTGGACAGATTTTTAAGAAATAGACCTCCTTGCGTCCTCTGTTCAGAAAACCTACTTGGCATATTTTCTTAATATAGAATAAGATAATGTGAAGAAAGATGGATAGCTCTGATTACATAAAAATCCACTAATGTCTGTATGTCAGGAGATATCAAAAGGAAAACAATAAGTGGATAGAAAAGACACAACAAAAGTTCAATCACATTGATCTAGAGAGGAATAATACCTAGGAATAAACGATTGAAATGATAAAACTCAAAATATTAAAATGGGCAAAAATTTAATAAAATAGTAATGATTACCTGATATCTTTAAAAAGTAAGAAGGGAAATAGTTTTCCCAAATTCAAACATCATCGAAATATATGTGTGTGTGTGTGTGTGTGTGTGTGTGTGTATGTGTGTGTGTGTGTGTGTCAATGTTTAAAGGTAGTGGGATGATCTGCAGCTTTGACTTTATACTTATCCTAATTTCTCACATTTCCCATGTTGAGTTTATATTGCCTTTATAATCAGAAAACAATCTTTCAGGACTGGGGTTGTTGCTCAGATGCACTTACCTGGCATGTACGAGGCACTGGGTTCAATTCTCAACACCACATATCAATAAGTAAAATAAAGGTCCATTGAAAACTTTAAAAAAATTTTTAAAGAAAAAAACAATCTTTCATATAAAAGAAGGCAAAGAAGAGGGAAAGGGGTTGGAGTTTCCTTTGTCCTTCAGTGTCCACCAGCCCTTCCTTTCCCCACCAGGCTTTCCTTTCTAGACTGGCTCACATTTCCCTCCATGTCTTTTTGTTAATAAAGAAAGGACAAGGAAATCTTACCACTAGATCGTCACTCCTTCCTTTAGCCATTAAGATATGGACATCCCTGTGGTTGGAGGGAGGAAAGCAGCACCAACCATAAGCTCCCTGAGCACATGGAGTGGGTCCCCCAGCAAGTGAGCTTGGCACCAAGCTGGTACCTGTCTGGGCCACCTCATGGGCTTCAGGGTAGTCTCACTTAGCATCCTGACAAGCACAGAGGCAATGCAATCTGTGGGATTCAGGTTTTCCCTCAGAGGCCAGATAGGTTTACAATGAACTATAGCCCATAAAAAGGAGGTGTCATGAAACACGCATGTGTTGAGATGCTATCAGAAATAATAACAAAGAGAAGGAGAGGGAGATAAGAACCACCACCACCATTTGTAAACTGGCAGCAAATGAATGGCTGGAGTAATAACCATCAGGTTTTGACAGATCTAAAAAAAAAAAAAAAAAAAAAAAAAAAAAAAAACAACCTGCATCATCCCCGGTATCATGGAAGCCTAAGGGCAGCCCTATTTTCCAAGCAGAACCCCTAAAACAGACACAGACTAAGGCTGTCTGTGCAACCTCAAGGAATGTGGGAGAAAAGGGGAATTGAGCAGAGAAGTTCATTCAAGATGCAGAGGTATCCACAAATTCATTCTCTTCATTCCCAGGAGACTAAGGTTTGCTGATTTTCTGGAATGGGAGATATAGACACTCCCCTGTCCAGGGAACATCAGGCACAGCACATTAATGTCCCACTTTTACTACCATCAGCAACTAGAGATCCCTGATATCTGAGGGAAATTCTTACATGAAAGATGGAAATCAAATCAACAAACAGAATAGAAGCAAGCTAATAGGAATTATGCAAAGAAAACATTTTATATTCAGAATATATTTAATATCCTGAGAGACATAAAAGAAGATATATTGCATTTATGAAAACAAGAGCTGGGTAGTATTAAAAAGAACATTAAAACAGCAAAACAGAACTGGTGAAATTAAAAATATTATAGTGGAAATGGGAAAAGTCAACAGAGGGTTATAAGATGAAAGAAAAAAAATAAGCCAGGAAACATAAGAAAAATATGTAACCAGTCTAGAATACACAGCATGCAAATAAAAAGAGTTCCGGGCTAGGCACTGTGGGACATGCCTATAATTCCAGTGACTTGGGAGGCTGAGGCAGGAGGATCACAAGTTGGAGATCAGCCTCAGGAACTTTGAGAAGTCCACAGCAACTTAATGAGACCCTATCTCAAATAATAATAATAATAGTAATAAGGACTGGGGATGTGGCTCAATGGTTGAGCACCTCTGGGTTTAATCCTCAGTACCAAAAACAAAAAGAAAAATTTCAGAAAGAGAACAAAATACACACACACACACACACACACATTCTCTCTCTCTCTCTCTCTCTCTCTCTCTCTCTCTCTCTCTCATGGAGAGGAAGTTTACCACATAGTAATGCAAGATGTCCCTAAACTGCAAGACTTGAATTTCTAGATTAAAGGGATTCATATTGTATGATAGATGAAATAAATTCAAATCAAAGCACAATGTCACAAAATTTTAAAACACAAAGGACAAAGCACAAATGATCTTTCAGGGACAAGGGTGTAGCTCAGAGTTAAAGTGTGTGTATAGCAAGCACAAGGGCTTGAATTCAATCTTTGGCATTTTTTTTTTATAAATAGGTTTCCAGACAAAAATAAAACAGATCTCATTCCAAACTTTTAAATCTGAATGGCTTTGAACTTCTCAGTAGCAATGCCAAAAGACAGAAAACAACGAAGGGATGGCTTTAAAACTCTGAAATGATTTCCAACCTAGAATTCTATCCCCAAAGTAGCTACCAATTATTTCTGGAAGGTCAAATAATGGCTTTTTCAGTCATCCAAGACCCCAGATGTCTCCCCTGCCATACTCCTTAGAAAACTGAGGATGCACTGTCCCAGCATCAGGGGGACACCGTACAAGAAGGTCCAATCTGGGAAAGAAAGCCCAGGATGCCAGAGAGTAACCAGAGGCTAAGGGCCTCCAGAGTGACTTGTCAAAGATGAGGTTGGTGGGACAACAGAAGCATGTGAAGCACAGGGGAAATCTAGACAACTGGCAGAGAGGGGCAGAAACAGTGATAAATTCAGAGGGAAGTAAGCTAATATAAAAGGATATAATGTAATCTAAATGTAAATATAAAACAAAACACAACAAAAACAAAACCTCCAGGAAAAATAAAAGATTGTGCATGAAAGAAAAAGTAAAGGCTTAGCCATGAATCTCATTCGCAATGCCATGCAATATAAACAATGAATATTGATTTGTAAGAAATTAAAATGTAATTCTATTAGAAAAGGAGAGGGAATAGGAAGCCATGTCCTGGCAAGGGTGGTAGGGAGGGGTGGGGGTGAAACATGAGGGATTTGATTCCTAACCTCTCAAAGTGGGAAGTCAAACCCCAAATCAAGAAATAGCAAAAATGCACATTAGGCACATGGAGTTTCATACCCACAAACTCAGCTAATGAGTTGGCGGTGGTCTACATAGTAAGAGGAAATGGAGAATAAGGGGAAGAGGACTATTGATTTTCATAACAGTTCTTTGAGACTGTTTACTTTTTAAAGCTGTGGGCATGTGTACAATTCCATAAAATATTCAAAACTGGAAAAAAAAAAAAGAGAATCTCAATTCTTCATGGGCCCCTTCCTCCCACAGACCATAATAGTACTGTCCCCCCCCCCCCCCAGTTCTCATGCTCAAATCAAAGGGCTGGTTTAACAGGCGATGTAAGGACTTGGGGTTAAACTGAGGTGGAAAAACTTCTTTCTTCTCAGAACTCTGAGAAAATGGAGACCGAGGATGTAGCTCAGTGATAGCATGGGCAAGGGCCCAGGTTCAATCCCTGGTACTACAAAGAAAAGGGAGGGAGAGGAGGAAAGAGAGGGGAAAAATGGGGATTACTCTAGAATATCAAGCAACATTGAGGTAGGAGCTACATTTTCTTGTTAATTTCAACCTCATGTTGTCTATGAATCAAGTTGAATTTTAAAATAAAAGAAGATTTCATTTGTAAATTATACACTTCCCATCTTTTACAATGTAAAGGTGCACGTGCATGCATGCATACACACACACACACACACACACACACACACTTATTTCTCTTTTAGAGAGCCAGTTGTTAAACATTTACTGCACACCGGTACACCTACAGTTACTGTGCAAAGTGAGGTACGAGGAACCCTGACTAGAAATAGAATTAGCCCTAACAATTCCTCGGGTACCTATGTTCTTGGCAATGACTTCAACCCTCCTCTCTTCTTTCTCTGCTACTTAGGAAGAGATATAGCCTTTGCCCTTAAGGAGGGTCTCAATTCTGATATTATAGAACAGCAGCTTTGGTGAGTTTCCCTAAAGGGCAGTAGGTTGGTGACCACAGAAGCCAAAACTCACCAGATAATGTTGGGCTTCATTAGCATAAAGTTAGGAATTATTGATAACGGACACTCATTTTTCTGAGAAATACAAGGAAAGCATCCACCCATTGGGATGCATAACAGAAATGACAATTGAAATATTTATTGCGTTAGGCACTATTTGCAATTGTGGCTGAATTTTGCTTCATGAGTTTCCTCATGAAATTCTATTCTTTTCAAAAAGATCATAAAGAAATAAGACTTCAAAGGAGGAGGAGATTAATTCGGAATCTTGAAGGGAACAAGGAAGAGGAGGAAGATTTCTGAAGACACGTTTAATGTGACGACTTCTTTCAAGAGGTCCGAGAACTGGGTTGACACCAGATTTATAAAAACTTGAAAACATAACTTAGTGGGATAATATACAATCATGAGCCAATCTCTTGAAGAAAACATCTAAAAGCTAAAAATAAGGCACCCGTCAGTGCTCAGAGCCACTGGAAGCAAGGCACAGTGGTGGTTGGAATTGGCTGATGCCACCTCCCGCAACGGTTCAGGTAAGATTTGAATTACGCTATCTTTGGCTGCTATTTCCAAACAGGATGCTTCATTAGTGTTGATTAAATTTGTACAAATGACTGTCAGCTCATTCTCTGCTCCCTGTTGCTCTGAAACTTCCTGAGTGACACGTTTCTGATTGACAGGAATGCTCAGCTCTCAGCAACTTAATCTCAACCCCTCCCAGACATCTGCAGACCCATTCTGGAAAAATCAGACTCAACTGTGCCATTGAAGGTTTGGGGTTATCTTGTTCTCTGGCTCCCCCTTCCCCATTCCATAACCATTCTGGCAACCCAGGGCTTTGACCTTATACTGTCATGCTATATTATAGTTTACTAAATGCTCTGACATACATTCCCTAGTTTGGGCCTCTCAATCACCTTAGGACAAGGACAGAGCTGGCAGAATGCCCATTTTACTAAGGATGAATCCAGGATTCCCAAAGGTCAATGCTTTGACCAAGGTCCCATTGCAGAATTCAACCGAGAACTCGCTCGATTGTTTTGGCTTCCAGCCCAGTGCGCCTTCCACAAAGTGCTGACATTTGGACTCTTAGGTGAGACTAAGAGGTAAAAATAGAATGTCACAGGTCTGAGAAATTTCTAGTAGAATGCAAAAGGCTCTGCTCTGTGGACCAGACAGATGAAAACGGAAGACCGTAATTAAACAGTAGCTGTTGCATACATATGGTCTCTCTTTGAAAATGGATAACATAATTGTATTCCCTAGAAAAATCAGTAGCTGAGACAAACTTCACCAAAGAGCTGCCGAAAAGGATGATTTCAAAGTTCTAGCTTGGAGATGGGTTAACTTAAATTTACATAGTTAATCATTCTAAAATTGAGTAAAGAGATTTATTTCTGGATATAATTAACCTGGATGCTCATGTCAACCAGACAAATAGGTTCTAAGAGAAAAGATGGAACAGGAAAGCCAGGTAGAAGATTGAGAACAGAGAAAGAAAAAGATTTCTTATTTTATCATTGGAAAGGTCATTAAGTCCAAGATTACCTTTGACTGATTAAATGATAAACCAAAATGCAACATGATGCTTGGTGCGAGGTTATAAAGAGTCATGAATTAGATGGGAATTTGGATGAAAGCGTCCTTAAAATTCCTTCCAACTCTCAGACTTTGATTAACTCTGAGCAAACCATTTTCTAACTTGTAAGTCAAGATAATGTTTTGCTGAAACCAATTATTTCTCTTACCACAACACTTGACCAAAAGACAAATGACGGTCTTGTTATCTTGCTAGCCAAAGGTACTGGAGAGGGAGTACCATGCTAGGAGGGGACAAAGTACCTGGCATGCCATATGATGGAGGACTGAGAGGCCACACCCCAACCTGGCCCACCATGCATAGTATGGGAATTTGCCCTCAGCCAGCAGGAAAACCAAATAGAATAAGGAGTCAGAGTACAACTCTGTCTTTCTTACTTTGATAGTACAGTGGTTAGTTAATTGCCGGGGTCTTCCAGGAAGACTTCTTTGGGTTCAATTTCCTGCTCGGTCACTAACTAGCCAGGTAGCCTTGGTAAAGTTACTTAATCTATAAAATGGAGACAATAATAGTACCTGTTCAGAATCTACTGGAGTAAGAGAATTAGTATGGTAAAGTGCTTAGTGTGGTGGCTGGCTGTGGGTACTAATCACTCAGTGAATGATAAAATTAGCAGTTGCTATGATTCCAAATTTTAGTGAGAAAGTGTTGCACTGAAGTGAGAAGCATAAAGGTTATGACAAGAAAAGTTCTGGCATGGCAGGGTGTTTCACAAATTCTTGATCATTTTGAAAGTCACCTGACATGACCCAAGGCACTCCCAGGTCTACGAAGGCAACAGAATCAGTGATGGAAAGAGACGTTTTCTAATTCTCACTTTTGAAGCAGTGCAACTGTGTTACTGATGGTATCACAGACCTTTCACTGAATCAGATGCTTGCTGATCACACTCTTCTTGCCGAGAATAGCAGAGACCCTCTTCCAAAAAGCAGGACATCCATAACTACAATATATAGGTGCAACTAAGATACATAAATGCAGTAAAATTTTAGAAAAAATATCTTACTGTCAGCAAGACTTGGTGATGATTTAACTGGCTCTTTAAACATGAATAATAAGGATATTCATTAAAAATTGATTGAAAAGAGCAATGATTCTTAGTCCTCTGCTTATTTCTTCCGATCCCAACCTTGATGTGGTGTTAAGCAAGAACCTGTGGTGGACAGTAGGTTGCAAATGGCCTTTGGGAGGGCAGCTCTCCCTTTATCTGTCTCACCTCTTGCACTACCTTGATCAGGTGACCAGTTTGTCTCTCAGACCCCTAGCAAGTAAGGTGGTTGGTTGATTCATTTCAAATCTGAGTTGGGTCTGTTTTGCAATTGGCCTCCAGAGAGTGAGATGTAGATAGACTCAAAACAGGTCCTAGTTTATATAAAGTTCTGAGAGTCAATAACATTTTTTTCTGATTCCTTCAAGGTACCAGCTGTGCCAAGGCAGATCTAGGATGACTTGTGACCTGAGTCATAGCCCCTCTCCAGGGGAACCCCAGAAAAGAGGGTGCTGGCCCTAGCTTACCAGCAACTGCCTCTGTAGGATCCATATATCTGACCCCATGGAGTCTCAGAGATGGCTCTTCAGACTACAGGGAGGACACCATGTGGCAGTCCAGGGGCAGCTTGAGTACACGCTCAGAGTACTGGCATAGTGGGGGCTCCCACACAAAACACATATGTTGAGAGCCATCGGTGGGCTGTGTATGGACTATATTGTAAATCATAGCCTACTGAATACGAGAATCTGGTGTCTGGGAACTTCCAGTGGACATTTCCTCTGTGTAAGACTGTCCAGACACATTGTGAGCTCTATTCTACCCTGCCTGGTCCCTCATAGCACTAGAGATCAGGTGGCCTGCCAAGATGCCAATCAACCTGCCAACTGCAAGACACCATGAAGCAAGACTCCACTCCTGAAATCTTATCCCTGCCTTTGATGGACCCCTTTAAATAAATCACAGGAGCCATGTTCTAATTGTGTAGCCCATGGTCCTGTGTGGACTGAACCTATCAGGGGCTCCAACTTTTGAAAATCTTTCTGACTTTGTCTTTTGTCTTCACTAATCATTGTTCTAGACTTTAATTTCTTAGGTGGCTTACATCCTCCTATATACTGGCTGGCTGCGTCTCTATATACATATTTGCTATTTTAAAGCAAGAATCAAAGTATTCATCAATGCAAAAATCAGAATTTCACTATATTTTTATACCTATTAGAATTTACTCTCATTTTATTTTTAACTCCATGGCAGAAATAGGAAAATGGGTACACAATAAACTTCTTAGAGAGCAGAGTATCTGAAAATTACCACCCAGCCTAAAAGTGGGAAACTGACAAGAGTTTGGGGGCAACTGGTGTGTGGAGAAAAGATTTTTGAATGTCAAAGAAGGTGAAATCTGCATCTGCTCAGAGCTCAGAACTCCCCATACCCACTCCTGTCACTATCCATTCCTTTGCCTGCTCATATGTACATTGTCCTTCAGCTGCCCAGAGACCCCAGCATGAGAAACCCGCATGGTCAATTCTTGCTAGATAGCGTCCTTCCCCTTCCCCAAGTGGACAGTTTCTCGGTACAGTATATCTCAGAGGGACACCCACTAGGAGTATATCCCATAACGCGAGGGGCTGGCCCTTTTCTCTAAGGTATCAACCGATCACCTGGGCATCTTACTAAACTGCAGATTCTGATTCAGCCTGTGAGGCTGAAGCTACATATGCTGAATGCCACTAATCTCCTAGATGATGCAGATGTCTCTGATCCTTGGGCCACATGAACAGGGGTAGACTAGAGATCCTTCTAGCTCTGACTGCCCAAGCCTGTGAGTTCACCCCAGAACCAGCTCAGCTAGCAGTTGCCAGAACAAAAGTCTCGGGGATCTTTCCTACAGATCCCTTGCCTTCTGTGCTGTCCCCAGCAGCCCACCTGGTGAAAACAGTGACATGCAGAAGTGGAAATCTTTCCGGTAGGAGGACACCTCAGCTCCAGGCAGAGCTATTGCTACAAAAGCTGACAAACCTGCCAGGGTGACTGTAGCAGGCCTTCAGTAGCTCCTCTCTTCCTGAGGGAGTCCTCAAGACAGGATAAAGAGGCTAGAAGAAACCCTGCACATCATTTGCATTCTCTTCATGGGAAAAAACAAACACATTAGGATGCACACCGTAGTCCTCTCATGTCAGGTGGCAGCGCTGATCACCTCAGGGTGGATCCAATCTGGTTGGTAGCAGTGATTTAGCCTCCCTTAAGCATCACTCATATGTGAGGATAAAAGATTGAAAACACTCACAAAGAAACAAAGAACACCTTGTGTGTCTGAACCAGGCTTGCAGAAGGGGCCGCGTCACACAGTAAGTTTTGGCTCAAATGCTAGCCTTGGAGACGGGAACAAGACAGCAGAGAGTGGCAGTGGCATGTGTGTTCCTAGACAACTCAGATTTGCTTATCAGCACCCATGTGCATGTGTACCCATATATGGTCATGTAGCAGGAAGAGGTGGGGAGGGAGAGGTCAGTCAATACACTGATTCTTCCTCTGTGAATTGGCCATCATCTGCTTAGTATCCTCCTTCCTATAACACAGAAAAGTAATTCAACTATCTCATCTCCCTGTAAAAGGCAGCACTAAAAGTCCATCCTGCAAAAATCAGACAAACCTCTTCTGAGATAAGAGGAGAGCTGTGGTTACAATGTGGCACATCCTTGACCTTCATATAACCTTCGACCAGTTTCCCTGCCTGAGAGAGAACATGAATAAAGAAAACCTTGGGATGATTTGACTGGGCTCCCAGGAAAGACCACGTTAAGAGAATTTTCCTCCGGTGTATTAGCAAGGCCTACTAAGGTCTTACAGCATCCAGCCCAGGGTTAGTTGGACTGAACTGCTATCATAACAGGGCAGGTCATATTCTCTACCAATACCCTCTACCTCCTTTGATATGGCCCTCAGATAGATTTAAAAAAAATGGAGGAGCACCTGGGAAGATTTTGAAGGTACTCTAGAAGAATGGCTTTATTGAGAAATTAAATGTTCTCTCCTAATTCCCAATTCAAGGAAGGCCCTCGCTACACTGGCAACGTGGACTCCTGAGTTGAATCCATATCGTTCCACCTGTAGATTCCTTGGTGGGTCTTTGGAGCAGCCAGTGAACATCAAATTCTGCCAAGGAATCTCCCCAAGGAAGCTAGTCCTTGGTTTTGCAGATAATAAATTATGTGCTAAATCACTCAGGGAAGTGCCACCCAGTTGTTAGAATAAAGGTTTAATTGCCAAATATTTGGCTTTAAAAACCAATCAAGTGTAGAAGGTAACTTTAATTAGACAGAAGAATCAGATAAACAGAATGTAAAAGCTTAGTGCTTGAATAGCCTGTCTCTCATTGTGCCTTCATTCTCTACAGACAGAATAAAAACAGAGATTAGGCCTCTGCTAGCCACTTTGGGACAATTGTAAGCAAAGGGAACAAGTGCATTCTTTGACTCACACCCAGAAACAGCCTTGCATTTATGGGAGTCTGGCACAAGACTCTCTGATCTCAGGAATGCTGAGAACCAAATAATGGGCATCAATTGTGGGCCAAGCAACCCAGAGAGACAATGGATATCGACTCCTGATCTCCACATGCATACTCAGAAACACAGACTGAAGATTATCAATGACTTATAGTCAATACCATCTACATACCACATTTATCTCAGAAAAATAAAATAAAATAAAATAAAAACACGTCACAGCCATTTGGACTTTGGCATCTCAACAACTCTCAGGATCTTGGTGCCTGCCACGTCTGCTAAGCACAGAGCGCTCCTGTACTCTGTCTTTAACGCAGCCCATTTCCTGAAGGTGTGAAGGTGATGAATTCACCCAAATAAGCTCATTGTCAAGCCCAGGGACCCTCACCTACCCTCACCTACAGGAACAACTTTGAACTGCACAGCTTGGTTCTCCCACTCACTGGGGTATTTTTAGAACCAAGCATGGAACAAAACTGAACTTTTCAAACAGGAAAGGAATGCAAAGTGCTTAGGGCTGGTTTTCAAAGGGCAAAGCTTATTTAAAAAGACTATTGATCGGACCTAAATGCAACATGACAGGGTCAAATGGAGTCAGGAACATGCAGGAGGCAGCCAGGTGGGGAAAGCTAATTCTTGAACACCGAGGGGGGAATCTAAGCAGCACCCTCTGCTGATTTGATGGCCCATGGAGTGCTGGGGGAAACGGATGTCACAACGAAGAGCCCATTTGGTTAAAGAGGATGAAGCTGGTAAGAAGATCTCCAAATATATCCATCATCCTTTCAGTTGACTAAGCTCTGGCCTTTTCATCATAGGGAAGTCCAAGTTCTCACTTTTAAGATTTGTTCCTCACCTACTCAGCAAAATGTTCTTTGATAACTTTCTGGTTGCTTATGTGTGCTTTGAAGAACATGCCAGGTAGGAAAGTACGCCAAGATGCCAGACATCATCTTCAAAGAAAACAGAACTACCCGAGTCCCATTCCTCCTTCCCACTCGTTCTTTGCACAAGGCCTTTCTGTGCATCTACTAAGTGTCTGGCGGCTACTAGGAATGAAGGGAACAAAGATACTTCAGACACTGCCCCCAGGGAGTCCAAGAGTTGTGAGAGAGAAATTTATAAAAGGTTAAACACACCCACTTACTTGAAGACTAAACACAAGTGCTACTCAGCATCTCTCAGGGCAGCAGAAGCAGAAACTTGTTCCGGAGAGCACCATCTTTATTTTCCATCCCCCGCCCTCCCTTAGCAGTGTGATCCCCTCAAAGAACTATACCCAGCATTTAAGATTGTACACAAATGCCTGTATTCCAGAGATGAGGGAAAAGCACCCTGAGCTTCTCTCAGGGTTACTGATGGCTGAAGCACACAAGCTTTCCTACTTGCCTGTGGACCTTTCATATCAGAATCAAGACTCCTCACCACTAGGAAGAAGAAAACGTGTCTGCAGTCACAAAGCTGATGCTCTACACACTTTTGTAAAACAGATCATCTTCAGAGTAAGAGCAGATCATCATAATATGCAAAAAAAATATTATCTCACCTATATAAAAATGACACTGCATACCTATTTTGATGGGTGATGAGCTATATTAATTCTTTTTTCTCTCTCATCTTCCAAACCTGGGACCAGAAGGTTATAACTATAAAATATTAGCTCATCAAATCCAACACTCCTATGGCCCCCGTTTTGCAAAGGAAAAGAGTGGTGGTAGAGATGGGCAAAAGAAGAATTTCTCTAGTTAGGTCTTTCATGGACTCTCTTGGTCTGCCTCCTGTCCCCTGTCTCACTACACAAAACAGACTTTCAGAGGACTTTTGGCTCTTCAAATGACTGATAGGGAGTTTCTTCTTGATAGGAAGCATTGGGTCTACAGGTAAGTCCACAAAGTGACCCAGGTATAGGCTTTAAAAGTCCAAGGATAATGGGGAATGAGATTGGCCACATTGTGTTGCTATATTGTGTGCAACTGTAACAACAGATCCCACCATTATGTACAATTATAAAAAAAATTACAAAAACTATTAAAAAAGTAAATACATAGTCAAAAAAAGTTTTTAATTAAAAAACTAAAAATAAAACTCCAGGAATAGAGTAACTGTCAAAAGAAAAGAAAGCGATAAAGTTTAGCAGGCTTGACAGTTGGAGATATTAACTGATGTGCTTTACATTCTGCCCATTTCCTCTTACCCAGTGACATGATTCCTCCCCTACTTCATTGTCTCGGGGAGGGGTGACAAGAATAATGGGGGGGAAAAGTTGTTAAATTCTAAGAGTCAGAGCTTTTTCTTTGTAAGAGTTTGGCCTTTGCAATTTCCTAAGACTTATAGAATTAAAGCATTTGTGTCTGTGTGTGTGCGCGCGCGCACGCGTACGCATGTTTCAATTTAACCATTTTTATTATTTCCCATATTTTTATTGGTGCATTATAGTTGTACATAATGGTGGGATTTGTTGTTACCTATTCATACATACACACATTATACCAATATAATTTGGCAGATATCATTCCCCAGTTCTTCCCCTTCCCCTCCCCTGGTCAGCTTTCTCTCCAGGGTCCCTGCTTGGCCCCAGGATCCCTAAGACCCACACATTCTCAAGGGATGGAGGAATGAAGCTTTTCCCTCTGGCCGCCCTCTTCCAGCCACCACCACCACCCCCACCACACACACCTCACAGTGATCTCTCTTCATCTACCCAGTACCTGCTCCCTCCTCCCCACCCTGCAGAATGCCCTCTGGCACCAGAGCCCTCCCCTGCCTCTGTGAGTCTTCCAGGAAGGGAGACCCACGACAGGGAATACTTTTAGGACCCCGACTGAAAGCAAGACCTAATTTCTCATCAACCAGCAGTCAAGGTTTGAACTGAACCAGTGACCTACCCTGGTGTGAAAAGCTCCAGATGCTGTTATGGCTCCCCAGAGCCATCTTCTGTGTTCCTCTTGCCCAGCCACTTCAATAGTGCAGTCGAATGAACTTCCAGACACATAGGCCAGCTCCTCTTCCCCAGTCTTATTCTCAGGCCCTTGGCTGAGAGTCCTCCAACCACGTTCTGGGAAGATATCCTATTATCTGAGCCAAACTGATGTTCATTAACATTACTCCAAAGAGCCTTCTCCAGCCTAACACCTGTCCTCCATGCTACAGGCTTGAGCTCCATTTCTAGGTTGATTCAAAGAAATCTGAGCCACTGTGAGGCATTTATTTTTACTCAAGGGCTGTGACTTAAAAAACAGCTGGCAACATTATAGGTTTCCTATTTTTCTCCCCAACATTTTTCTTTGGGATGTGTTTTCCTTTTATCAGCATGATAATCAATAGTTCTCTCCTTTGTGATGGATCATATCAGTCACGACTATGCTAAATTGTCACCTGATGTTTAGTTTGGATGCTATTCTCCCAGATCTGGATAGAAGACAATTTTCTCTCTCTTCAAAGCCTGGAATATTGAAAGCGCCTAAGCAACATTGTTCAATTATGTGTCAAGTCACAGTTTTGCTATAGAACTAACAAAAGAGAACACAGCCCCAGCTGGCTTTCAACTCACCATGGACCAATAAAAAGCAAACTCAATAAGTGTCAACCTGTCTCATAACAAAATCCCATTTATTATTGAGAAATCAGACACACAAAAATTAGATCAAAGGCCCACTACTGTCCATTCATGATGTACTATCCATGCTGAGCAACTATAGATTCTTTTACTAGAAAAAAAAATTAAAAAATATATATATATCCCCAGTCTATTCCAATGACAAGAGAATTTCATGGGAAATCTCAGCTGATTTCTGCTGCCCCAGGAGATGAGCCGGTTTAGCTGTTTATCAAAGAGTTTTGAAATATTAAATTCTTGCTCCTTAGGGTTAGAAAGACGAACAACATTACCTTTACGGAGACTGAGAACTGTAACATCTCTATCCTCACTGGGCTCCCTGAGGATAGAGGTCCCTCATATAGTTAACCCCCAGGGACAGAGTCATCCTGGAGCAGGTAAACTAGACATCCTTTCTGATCCCGCGGGATTCCTGGGTCAGATGGCAGATCCCTTGGGCTTTAGTTGTGGCATCTTACACATGAGCTGGATCTGAGACTCTCAAGAGCTATCAGAGCTTTGAAATTTTGTAGTTCTTAGAGGCAGAGGAATAAGGAAGGAAAAGGAAAGAGAAGATGTCTTTAACCACAAGGGAAGTATAAAAACAAAATTTTTTTGGGGGGGGGTGTGGATTAGACAAGGTAGTGAGATGAGGACAAAACACAGATGAAGTTAAAACTTTGGTGCTAATAAACGCTAATGATCATGATAGCTTCCATTTATTTATCACCTATCTTGCTGTGTACACATTTTCTTTAATATCCACAGCTTTCTGAGGTTAGTTTAAAAATGTCCTCCTTACAGGTGGGGGAAGACAGGCTCAGTGAAATTCAAAAACTGATCCAAGTTTACACTGCTAACAATTAATTGGAACTATGATGGAACCCAGGCACCCAAAACAGCTCTTCTGCTGTGTTATCCTGCTTCCTGAACCATTCTCCCAGTTGTCCATCAGGAGATCCAGTGCTCTCTTCCACTTTAGTGTACAAAACATAGTTGAGCCAGAGGACCTGTGAGAAGTCCACAAAAGCATCTTCATCCCTCAGCAGTTTGGAACGTGCTTCTGACACAGTGCTGGGGGCGGGTGATCAAGGTGATCTGCCTTCAGTCATTGACAAGCAGCATCAGGTTTGAGGATGAATCCTTCTGCAGACAGTGTAACAAATACAGGGACACTTGCTAAGAGATGAGGAGAGCTGGGCCTAGTCTCAGGCCATGTTTCTCACATGGCTCTGCCATACCTTCCTCCAAGCATTGCTGAAACCTAAGGTGCACCAGGTTAATGAGCACCAGGAGTCAGACACAGCAAGGGGCAGTTCTATCTGGATGTGAGGGCAGGTGGAACCATTGCAGCAGAGAATACTGATGTCCTGCAAGTTGTAGACATCCAGCCATTGCTTCAGGAGGGTCAGGTTCTGCTTTAAGAAAATGGGTGATTTAAAAAAAAATTACCTTTCAGAGGAGAAAAACTAGAATGGGAGTGAGATTGCTAGAGTCTTTCTCATTTTGTCCAAGACTCTGGCCTGGCTTCTGTTAAATAGAAAGCTCCCGAGTACATTTGAAAGATGATTAGATTTATGAAATTTCCATTTGTCTATGACCTTTCATATAATCTTGCATTAACAGAGGCGAGTTACACAGGTCTGAGCCCACAGAACCTGGGAAAAAGTGTAAAACAAAACATGAAACATAAAAATTTGTGCAGATCTCAAGGCTAAGACCCAGAAGGAAAGCAGATGGGGCCTTAAATGAACCTTGCAGTGGAGAAATGAATTGACGAGGGGCTAAAGCCATGAACCACCATGGGTCCCACCCTGGTCTGCCCCTCAGCACCTTCCTCCATCCCATGGATATTAGGAAGCACAGGAAAGATTCAGAGGAATTTCATCCAGCTGGAGGAGAATGTTTTAGAGCTGATAGGTTTTTTTCTCCCTACCCAGAAGGTTGAAACTAAAGATCTTTTTTTATTCACTGTTCCTGGATAAAGTGGCTTTTAGAAGTTATTCGCCATTGTCATTTCCACTTGCGCCTTCACGCACGCACACAATGAAAATAAAATGAAGTCTGGAAGTGATTGATGCTCCTTTTTTGAATGATGAATGCCACCGATTTTTATGTCCTTTGGAGTTTTTTTCACACTTGTTCCCATCGAGTCTTTTCTTTTTCCTTTACATTATCAAAAACATCTACTGAGCCCTAAAAAGACAAGGGCTCCTCCTCCAGCTCTAACCATTACTCATGAACCAACCCAAGTGGCAGTTTCATACAATATGAAAGTGGAAACCACCTCATTCCATCAAAACAAAGCATCAGCACAACCATCAGGGATCCTTTCTAGAGGGCAATCCAGAGGCAAGTGAGTTGCACTTGAACAAATAACTTCTCCGAGAGAGGAAATGGCATTCACAGGGATCGATGCTAAACCAAAATGTGTGTTAGAAAAGATGGTGCTAAAGGGCTTCCCTGAAGGATGTGGAGATTGCTGTGGTCATTCATTGGGCAAACATTTGAAAAGCACCAGCTGTTATCCCACAATGGGCTAGGAAATTAGAGAACAAGGGGAATGACACATGGTGGCGATTGGAGGTAGTCAGGGACTCAGTGAGGGCAGCCCAAAGTCCAGGTGAAAAAAATAAATGCAAATGAAGTTTCTTGCCACGCTCATGGTGCACACCTGTAATCCTAGCGGCTCAGGAGGCTGAGGCAGGAGGATCGTGAGTTCAAACCCAGCCTTAGCAACTTAGGTGCTAAGCAATTCAGTGAGACCCTGTCTCTAAATAAAATACAAAAAAAGGGCTGGGGATGTGGCTCAGTGGTTAAGAGCCCCCGAGTTCAAACCCTGGTATCAAAAAAGGAAAAAAATATATATTTTTTAAAAATTCACAAATGCTCTAAAAATTCATAAATGCTCTAATGCCCTGAAATCTTTAAAAAGGGATGGAAGCTGATTCAACAGAAAGAAAAGTCTCCTGAATTCCAATTTTCTACATGTTCCATATAGGGTTCAATCAAATCAAAGCAAATATCATTTTAGATAAGGCAAATTTGGCACCACAGCAATTCATCTGTTGACGGTTCATTAATCTAGAATACACGAACTATACCATCCACCACTATGCCCTAGACACGAGGCTAGGGGATCGTGTCTAGGACAAAGATGAATTCATCCTACAAAGATGACCTCATCAAGGCTTATCCCTTGAGGCACTTCATGTTTTTCCATGATTCCAAAAATAAAGGGCAATGAAAGACCTATGCATGTTACTTTGCAATTAAATTTATATACTTTTGCCAAAGCACTTATGGACGCATATCATGTACATAATGTATGTGAAAATAAATGATGTACAGGCTTCTCAAGAGCAGAATGATAAGCAGTCCATGGCCTGGACAAAAAGATACTCAGGAAAGGTTTTATCCTGGCCAATGTGCGGGTTGAGTAAGAATTGGCCAGGAAGAGAATGGGGAAAGGGCGTTCCACAATCAGCAGCAAATGTGCAAACAGGGAGCTGTTCTCTCAGTACGGGAACTTGGGAGAGTGAGGCTCTAAGGCAGGGGCATGAATAATGCTGAAAATGTGGGTGAAACTCCATGACCGACCACACCTTGGACCAAGGAAAATGGAACCAAAGTCACCAGTGATTCTTCTGATTCTCTTCTGTAAACATTAATTCCGTTAAAACAAGATTAGAATTGATGTCCTGGGTGGGGGGTGGTACTGGAAATTGAACACTGGGGTACTCTACCACTGAGTTATATCCATGGCATCCATGCCCCCTTGGTTGAGACAGGGTCTAACTTTCAGGGGCTGTTCTTGAACTTGTGATCTTTCTGCCTTGGCCCCCCCAAGTAGCTGGGATTATAGGCACTCATCAACTACATCTGGCTGAATCTATGCCTTTATTGAAAGTGTTAGTATATAAAAATGGTGGTGTGGCATGTAAGCATAGGTTTTTATTGTTTTTTTGTTTTTTATTGTTTTTTTGTTTTTTTATTTTGGTGCTAGGGATTGAACCCAGGGCCTTGTGCATGCAAGGAAAGCACTCTACCAACTGAGCTATAGCCCCAGCCCACATGTAAGCATAGTTGTGGAAGTAGAAATGCATCATCATTTGCTGCAGACATTTCAGATTTCTAAGAAGGTGAGAATCAAGCAGTGTTTACAGTTGATAATATCTGCCTTGTAACACCCCTTCTCCAGCTCTTAGCCTGTGACCTGTCTTTAGGAACAACCAATAGAGTTGTCTTAGCTCATCCAGCCATCTGGATATGACCAAAGAGCCTAGTGACAACTTGTTGAGGGCCTCAAGAAGTGGGTCACAGTCTAGCCATGTAGCCACAGCACCTACATGACAGGTTTCTCGACTACAAGGGCTACAACTGTCAGAGTCAGAAAATGAGGGGATGTCCAGTGGACAGATTAATCCAGCATCTCCCATCAGAAAAGAAAGGGATCTAACTGCCAAGACCAGGGAGGCCTAGACAGAACCCCAATAGCCTGTCATGGCCATGCACCAGGGCCATCACTCTTTCCCTGGCCATTTAAAAAAATTTTTTTTAATTTGTACTTTCTAGTTATGCATGGCAGTGGAATATATTTTGGCAAAGTATACATACATAGAGTATAACCTATTCTATTTAGGATCCCACTCTTGTGGTTGTACATGATGTGGAGTTACCCTGGTTGTGTATTCAAATACAAGGCGAGGAAAGTTATGTCCAATTAATGCTATTTTCTTTCCTATTCCCCTCCTCCCTCCCTTCCTTTCATTTCCCTTTGTCTAATCCAGTGAATTTCTATATCCTCCTCCCCAGTCTCCCTTGTTTTGAGTCAGCATCCACTAATCAGACCATTTGGCCTTTGGTTTTTTGGTATTGGCTTATTTCACTTAGCATGGTATTTCATCTTCCATCCATTTACCAGCAAATGCCATAATTTCATTCTTCTTATGATTGAGTAGTATCCCATTGTGTATATATGCCACATTTTCTTTATCCATTCTTCTGTTGAAGGGCACCTATGTTGTAGCCATTTTTACTGCTTGTGTGATACAAAAGCAGGATTTCTGGGGCTGAGAGAACTTTGAGGTTGTATGGGGGCTCAGGGACTTATGAGAGAGGGAAAGAGAGGGAACTAAACAAGGGCCCGGCTTCTGAATAAGAGATGGGGAAAGGTTCACAGGCAACCAAACCAGACTCGAATTGTTGTGAACACAGCGACTCAGAGGACCTCAGTGAGACTGACGTACTGTAACAACATAGAACCAAAAAGAACAGGAAGAGCCCCTGAGCTCCTGGCAGGAGGGATCCCCAATTGTGGGCTAAAGGGCTTAAGCTTTAGGCCCTGGAGGGTTACAAAACAGGAACCGAGAAATCCATTACAGCCATACCTCATATAAAGCCTAAAAAGTAAATACATTTTATTTTTCAGAGAATAGGCACTTTCTGTAGTGCCACACTTTTTCCCCCCTAAAGGTAAAAGAGCTAGTAGAATGGACATTTCTTGAACCCAAGAACTCAAGCCAGATTTTCTCCTACTTTAGCCAAATTTTGCAAATGCCAAGCCTAAAAGCACTCTGTCCCGGCACACTGTGTATGCATGTGCACATTTGTGTCTATCTGGCCGAGTCTGAGTTGTTGCAATATCCCAAGGTAATATGAGCTCATAATGGCTAGCACTTATTGAGTACCTATTGTATAGATGCTGTGAGGACCTCTTGAATCTTTAATCCTCATTATACCAGATGGTATAATTTCATTTATACTATTACAGGGCTAATGCTGAGAATCTTTAGTGCTTCCTGGCACTTAGCTTGTGATAGAAAATAAATATCATCCCACCTTCCTGCAAAAGGCAAGGTTTAGAAAAGTGATGGCCTCACTTAGGCAACCCGACAGGCCACTCTATCTGGAATGGCTGTCAGCCAACCAACTGATCTGATTTTGTCTCGTTGACTGGCTTGATACAACCACACAGTTACTCACTTCTATACCATGATTCCACAGCTTTGCAATGTGTGGACTGAGGTACAAAGTTAAGAAATCACCGCTCCTCCTTTGAGATGCCTGCTTGGACTCAGACCTCAGAAGCTTCTCCCACATACCAAACTGTGTGGTTGAGAAAGGCAAAGGGAAGCTGTGGACAGATCCTCACTCCTAGATGGACAGATGGGCTCCTTTCCCTGTATCTGCCTTTGTCTAGCTAAATCTTAACCATGTCTATTTTGAAGGAGGCTTTTAAATCATTGACGTGGGGAGGTCCCAGAGACTCTGATTAAATTGCTCTGCAGTAAAACTTGGATAATGGTATTTTTTTTAAAGGCTCCCAAATAATAGCAACATATATCCATGGTTGAGAACCTTGGAGTTTAGCTTGGCCCCTCCAAGATTCAGTCTCCTATTTATTTAATGAGGATGTCAGGCCAGGTGACATATAGGGCCCTGCGCAGTTCTATGATTCCATGTTAATCCTGATCCCATCGCCAGCTGGTGAACAGCTCTTGAAAAGACCACTTTCTCTTTGCATAATTCAATTCCCAAATGCCGCCGAGACGCCTGACCTATCACAGGGGTTTGGCATGTGGGTTAATGAGATCATATTTGCAAAGTGTTTGGGGCTCTGGGGAAGGAATCTCTAATATATGCAGCTAAAGAATGATTACAGCAACGTTAATGCCATTTTTTTTTAAGGAGAGTAAACCACAGTTCACAACCCTGCATCTGCCATAATTAGACTATCTTGTGAGGATGGAGAGTGGCAGAGTGGAAACTAGATTAAAGCAGAGCTGCTCTTGTTAAGACTAGATGCCAGGTCAAGTCCCCAAGAAGGAGGTCTATGCAATCATAATCAACAAGGATGGGACTTAAAAAATGTTAATCTATGTGAAATCCTTTTGTGCCCAAGTACCCAACAGTACTCCTTTGTGGTCTAAGATTTTCTGAATGTTTTTCCACATAACAGAGAAAGATGAATCTGATCATCTTTTTTTCTTTTCCAAGGGTAAATAACCACTGTGACTGTCACTATCTGCTGTTTCTGATGCACTGACATTGGAACAGAAAAAAAACGGTCTTCTTTAAGAACCTAAACATTAGATCTGTCCCCATGTAGAAAATGGAGCATGCCAAAGATTCTGAAGATCCAGAGACATGAATTTGTATCTAAGTCTACCTCTTACCTCTGTGACCTCAGGGCAAATCCCTTCCTTTGACCTTATTGTTTTTCTATTACATAATATGTTCAAAGCACCTATCAAAATGCCCAACATAACCCCATAAATATTTAGTTTCCTATCTCAGTACAACACATACTTGATGTTATAAGACTTGATGCAAGAAACTTCTAAGCAGTATCACCACTTCCCAGATGGTACTGAAGGCCTCTCATCCACCCATCAACTTATACATTCAACCCTTTTTAAAATATTGTGCCCTATATAGGCTCAGAGACAATCTTTCTCATTAATGATGAATTAATTGAAATTGCAGGTAACTTGAAACATTCCATTTCAGGATTGTCTCCAAACACTAAGGATGTCTCAGATCTCAGTGATTTGAAAGCCACTAGCAGTGTTTTCAATGCATGATCAGGAATCAGCAATGCAGATCATAACATCAGCTTATGAAATAAAAGTTAGAACCTTGAAAAAGATGGAGTTCATGCATGCATAGGTCTAAACAATCACAACCAAAACATATGTAAGATATCTTTGGACTTGAAAAAAAAAGATTTTAAAATTCCTTTGTTATAACAAATAGTTTAAGAAAAAACTTTAACCCAAAGAAAGTAAATGGAGGAATGGGGATTCTCTTGCTGTACATTAGGGGATTCTTAAAGCTTGAATCCTTAAAATTTGGTGCTATCACCAAAGCAGACTGGTAACACTGAATATAGGCTTCAGAAACTGGTATAGGTCTATGTAAGAATTTAACGTATAATAAATGAAATATCTCCATTTCATAGAGAAGATGGGACTAGTCAATAATTATGGCTGCAGCCACTAATTAGCTATTTGGGGAAAAATTCATTTGTAAACTTGATTCAAGTCATCTGCCAGCATAAAAGGCAGATAGAATAAAATATACACAAACTAATTGAAAATTAAACTCAATGGAAATAATATTGTGTGTGTATGTATGTATATGTATATATAGATAAGAGGACTTTCTAAGATTAAAATTAATAAAAAGTATTAGAAGAAAAAGGGAGAACATTTGGCCATGTGAAATATTGAAACTACATAAAATACTGTAAAAGATTTTCCAGTTGAAAATAACTTACAACAAACAGGGTAGACAGAGGGTTACTTGTGAAATCATTCAAATAATTTAGAAAAACAGTAAGACTAGTAGGTAAAAAGACTGTAGTCGTAGAAAATTCACACACACACACACACACACAAATGGCTAACAAATATGAAAAACTGTTCAACCTCACTAGCAAGCAAAATTTTCAATTTAAAATAAGATGGCATTTTTTTTTCTTTACCTATCAAATTAGAATATATTTTAAAAGTAATATTCAGTTCTGGCAAGTGTTCATTGAGATAAGCATTCTTCTGCACTGCTAGTGGGAGTATAAATTGTTCTGGGTGAACCTTTTTTTCAAAACTCTCTGAAGGCAAATATAGATAGCCTTTAAAATGGTCCTACCTTTTGGCCCAGTAATTTAACTTATTGAAATCCATCCCAAGAAAATGATCTGGTATACATATAAAGCTTTTCTTGCATGAGGTTATTCATTGCTATAGTCTTTATAGGAAAAAAAAAAAACAGAACTGGGATCGACATTAGCTTCCCGAAATAAGAAATGATAAAGTAAATTACAGCACATTCAAGAGGTACTCTACAACCTCTAACAAAAATGGTTATTAATAGTTTATGAAATGTTGTCATCTTAAAAATGTTATGGGGATTAGATTATCAATTCTGTTTTAAGCTCACAAAGACTAAAAAAACCTAAATTCTTAATAGTTATGTTGGTTTGATAGAAGTATGAACAATTTTACTGTTTTTAAAATAATTGTTTTAGTAATTAAAATAGCAAACTTTTATAAAAGGCTTATATAAATGCATGTTCCAATGATTACTTTGTATACAAGAAAAATGCAATGAGGCTGACAATTGTCTTTGAACTCAGTCACCCTTCTTTTATCCTTTTTTCTTTCTTTTTTTTTTTTTTTTTGTACCAGGGATTGACCCAGGGGTGCTTAACCACTGCGCCACACACCCAGCCCTTCTTGTTTCGACACGCCTCACAAAGTTGCTTAGGGCCTCACTAAATTGCTGAGGCTGGATTTGAACTTGCCACCCTGCTGCCTTAGCCTCCCAAGCTGCTGGGATTGCAGACATGTGCCTCAATGCCTAGGTCTTCTCTTCCTTCTTCATCTCTATGAGAGCTATACACATGGCCCAGAAGAAGTAAAGAATCACTTGTAAAACTGAGTTTTCTCTTCTATCCTAGCAGCCAAATGGGAAGACTTTCTCTAAAAAGGAGAGCTACAGTACTATGCAGGGAGAAAAATAGTTAAAGCCTTGACAAAGACTCTGCTAGGGAAGAGCTCCTGCAATGACCAGCAGTTTTGTCATGAAGTGTCCCAGCTCTCTTTCTAATAAGCCAGAAGTACATTTACTGCAGCCCGGTGGGTGACAATCAGCAAAACTTACCAGAAAATACTGCACGGATTTCCTCCAAATGTTAGAAGCCAATTTCACTCTGGGAGGTAAAATTACTAGAACTGATAAGCCAATATTAAGGGATCAAAAAAAAAAAAAAAAAAAAAAGCTCCTTAAATATTCCAAAGACCAATTTGAGCCGCCATCAGACCTGCATCCGAACAAACGGGAAGATGGCAATCTGAAAATTATAATAAGAATGAATTGATTTTGTACCTCTTCTCCAGTTTCATTATGATCTCTGACAGCAGAATGGATTCATTTTATGTCATTTTCTCCTGAGCCTCAGAGAATATTCTCTTTCTGGTCCTGAGATATGAGCGGGAAGCACAGATGGCCCTGTCTGGTTCAACCCAGCAGAGACTGCCAATGACTTTGGAGTTGTTTAAACTCTGTTTCTTTTCTCCAAGAAACCTGGCTGTTCTGCAGCTGTTCATTTCAAGGCTCAGAAAGATACAGGTGGAGATGGGGAGATGGGACTACATCCCTTAAAGGAATCCGAGATGGGGGTGGGGGAGGCAAAGTGCACGACATCGCAACAGGGAATGAGCTACCTGTAATAATTGTTTTCCAGTGCTGGGGGCTGAACCTAGTGCCTCCAGCATTCTGGGCAAGCATTCTACCCAAGCTTCAAGCCCAGCCCACTTAAAAAAAAAAAAAAAAAACTATTTTGAGACAGGTTCTCATTAAGTTGCCCAGGCTGGCCTCAAACTTGTGGTGCTTGTGCCAAAGTCTCCCAAGTTGCTGGGATTACCAGAGTACACCATTATACCCAGTTTGAAATAATTTTTAAAATGTAGACAAATGAATGCAAATAAAATCCTATTTGGTTTTAAGAAATACAAGGGTGTGATTTCCCAACTTACTATCAAGTGGCTTAATAATAAAATTATAATGCATTTAAATATACATGTATGTATCTACATAATCTCTATTTCTCTACACACACACACACACACACACACACACACGACCACTTATACGACAATGGTGCAATAAGACTATACTACCCAGTAACATTGTAATCATCTTAGTTTTTGTAAGTTCATCTCAATTTGTGTAGGTTGTTCTTCCTCCCTCCCCCTCTCTATACACACATGCATATTTATAACAAATATATGTGTATATGTATATATGCATTATAGAGAACACACATATAGACAGTGTATATGTATATTTATAAAGACTATGTGGCAAAATGTTGACTTAGAAAATCTTAACAGAAGGGTATATGGAGGTTTATAACACTGACCTAGCAACTTTAGACAAATCTTTAGATCTGAATCACTTCTTTCAATGTTTTTAAAATTCATTTGAAGGCTCTTTGCAGCTTGACTTCTAATAGTCTCCCTCATGTGTGCATGCCACGCAGTGCAGATGACACTCCTCCTGGGCACACTCTGCTGTCCCACTTCCTTGCATTTGCTCATGCTATTTCCTCCACAAAAAAAAAAAAAAAAAAAAAAAAAAAAAAAAAAAAGCTATCCTCCTGCTCTGAATCATGGATCTTTCAAAGATTGTTTTCTTTAAATTCTTCTCACTGAATCATCCTCTAATCTCTGCCTCTCTCTCTCTTTCCCCAATTATATTTGATTTCTTGCCTTCAAGTCTCATTTAAGACAGTTTTGTGAGAGCAGTCACCCTGGCTATGAGATGTCCAGGGCACCTCTCCTTCCCCCATCAAATTGCTTACTATTCTTTGCTATCATTACTCGGTCAATTATTCTCTCACCCTCTCCACTCTATAGACTCCACCAAGGCAGGAACATGTCTTCTCATGCACCAATGAACCCCCAAAGCCAGGCACAGCGCTTAGCACAGAAGTGCTCGCTAAGTAGTTGTTGAGTGATTACTGCTAGATCTCAAATCTCCTTGAATCAGACTGTTTCTTACTAAAGTCTATATCTATGCACAAGATGAGTATGCAATAAATATCACATTGTTTAAAAAGAGAAAAGAAATGTGAGGAGTTTCTCACTGATACCAAGGCACTATACTTGTTAATTCATATAGTCAAATGCTCCTGAATTTGGGTTAGGTAAAGTTTAGCCCTGGTCATACAAGGGGCATCAGGGGAAATCAAAGATGAGTGGGTAGCTGCAGAAGAGTGTTGGTGGCAAGCTTCCAATCTCCCTGGTCAGTATGCTAGTCCCAGGGCTCAGAGAAACTGCCTGAAGGTCAATGATCAGGATCCCAAGGGTGAGTACTGCACTGGCTTTACCATCAAGCCTGGACCAGAGGAGGCAAAGGGCAGTGGACCAGATTCCTGTCAATACCCTTTATTATTCCAGTCCATCAGGAAACAGGCTCAGAAAGTTAAGAAGGGAAAAATAACTAACATTTTGTTAATTTTATGGCCAGGTTTTGTGCATGTGTGAATATATTTGGGGTAAACTACTATTAAATTAGTATCTTCACCTACTCCTTTCCACTTCGGGAAGTACAATCACAGGGACAAAATGATTCACATAAGTCCTATTAAAGGAAAGTCCAATGAGCAGAAATATTTTCTGTTGCATTTAGAAATACGTGACTTCAAGTATTGCTGGAATGTGAATCACTGGTCAGAATTTAGAAACCATACATGACTAGGAGAGATTTTGTGCTGGGTAGAAAATATAGATGCACATTGCATAATGACATTTTGGCCAATAACAGGCCATGTAGATGACAGTGGTGCCACAAGATTGTATTGCCTTCTAGCACTATGGTCATGTGATCATCTTAGTTTGTATAAGTACATGCTATGATGTTTATGCAATGACAAAAATCTGACACATTTCTCAAAATGTATCCCCATCTTTAATTGGCACAGGACTGAGTGTAGAATTTGATCTTCCCATTGCAAATCATAAAAGTACCTGTTCCCAGTGTCCTGCTCTTTCTAGCAAATGTACTTTCATATGCAAATAAAAAATGATGGATCTCTCCAGAAGCAAAAGGACTTTTGACCATGCTTCATAAACTGCTTCTATCTCTACATTTCTAAAAGCTGTCACTTCTCCACAGACCCTGAACGGCAGGATGACAATAATCCAAGGAACTCCTTTTGTTCTTCAAACATCCTTCAGGTAGGGAACCTCTATCCCTATTTCCCAGGGATGTGCCCAGAAAGCTAGGTCCTAGAAAGGAAAGCACTCTAACCTTTCTGGAGAGTTTTCCTGAAAAGCAGAAGGGAAAGAGAATGGAGAGGCCATCTGGTGTAGCAGCTGGAAACCAGCACTCAGTCAGGGGACCTGGCTCTATTCCTTCCTCTGTGCTCTCCCTGCAAGAGAACTTGAATAAGTTGTAGAACCTTTCCGAGTTTCCATTTTACCACTTTTAAAATGGAAATAGAAAAATTGTTCCAACTACTTCTTCACAGAACTGTTGTGGAAAAATCAATGAGATAAGGGATTTGAAAATGTATGAAATCTGAACCCATGACTACACCTGCTAGCTGTTTGGGGTATGGCCCCTCCTATCAGCTAGATTAAAACAAAACCAAAAAACTCCAGAGCATCTTCTCCATAATCTCTCCTTATCTTATGACTGAAAAAAAAATATTTTCAAGAACTTCTCATTTAATTAAAACAAAACCCCCAAAACTTCAAGTGATCCATTAATATCCAACCAGAGGACTAAAATGAACATTGAAGTGGTTCAGAATGGGCTGTAGGGAAGAGATGGGATGACATAATGACCATGCATTACTTTAAGAAACTTATTTTAAAAAAGAAAGAATATTGTCAAAAAGAAAGGTGCAAAAACAATAGAGAAATGGATTTTAAAAACCATAATAAGAAGGACTTCGAGATGGTAAACAGTCATACTATTATACTCTCATCAACCAATCACATTTGGCTGATCCAGGAATGCAAAAAATTGACCTGAAAGAGGCACAACACCAACACCAGGACTGGAGCCTGTATCTCAAACTTTCATCTAATCATTCAGTGTCCCAATGCTCAGAGTTTTTCTCTTTGCTGGGCACTGTGTAGCGTTAGAATAGAGAACAGGATCAACAGTACAGAACCCTGCCTCCAAATAGGAGCAGCAAATAAGTAACAGCTTTAAATCAGTGTGGCGCATTCAGTGTTCTATGAATGATGGCAGCCCAGAAGGGGGAGGATCCTGAACTGAGTCTAAGAGGATGACCTATGGGGCAGGGTACTCATGGCTGAGAGATGGCAGGATTAACCTCCCAGACCAGACCCAAGGTAGGTCTCACCACCAATATGCCAGGCAAAGGAAAGTCTCCAGATTTAGAGAACCCTACACCCTGCATCTGAGCAAAGGAATAAATCCTTGCATGTATCTTCATCATTTTCAGAAGCTCTTGGCAAGGAGTCTAAAGCATTTGTTGGTTTTATTTATTTCAAAAAGCAATATAAGGTGATTACATAAAAGTGAGTTGGAAAGAGGATTTAGCACTATTTGGAGAAGTTGTTATGAAACAAGATTCTCAGCAGGAACAGCGGATCAATGGCAACAAGTGACTTCTTGCTCACAAGCTCCGGACAGCCACCCTCTCCCCATAGAAGCATTGGGATTATGGCCTCTGGGAACTGCTAACAATAGGGGTATCTTTCAGAAGGGCCAGGAGCTGTGGGGGCTCAAGTTTCCTACACATCAGACAAAACAGAAGGCTGTGTCTTCATTTTGAGACCAAGAAAGCCCTTTGGCCTAAGTTTATCACCACCCAGCCTACCACAAAAAGAGTACAGGCAGAAAGGAGAGCCACAACATTCACAGAGCTCAGGCCCTCCGGGTCCTAAGCAAGGTGATTTGGGGAGCTGAAGTAACTCCCAGCTTAGTCCCTTGACATCCCTGATGTATGGTGACAAGCCAGAGCCTTGCTGCCTACAGATCCGTACCTTTCTCTCCCTCCTGATGGCCCCCCATTCTGAACATGCATCTCACCCCACCCTCACCTAGATCAGCTGGGTCCTCCTCACAGCAAGGGTGGGGCAGACCCAAAGGCACACACAGCCTTCTCTTTCCCCGGTAAGGGACAGGTACTGAAGCAGCTGCCACCCACTCCCACAAAACCACACATGACCCAACCTTCAATCCAAGGAAGACCATGGAACCCAGGGAGACTCCTCCCCCACCGAGCTGATGGAGGAAAAAGAAAATAAATAACTTGCAAGTGATGTGAGAAATGTCCTCCACCTAGAGTAAGTGAAGAAAACAAGAAGCATGGGAAACAATAACCCATTTGCTTTCCCAATTTGCAGTTCCCCTTCATTGCACCTAATTTGAAAAATGCACAGAGTTTTTTAAGCTCAATGACCAGTCATCTATCACTCAGTCCCAGAGACTGTTTGGTTAAAAAAAAAAAAAAATGAGCATTCGAGTTGCTACCTATACTGAGCAATGCTTCAGCTTTCTCATTTACTTTAATGATTACAGATTCTGCTCCGAGACACAGGCTTTGCCCGCACTGTGTGTTGTTGCTCAGCCTTCAAGGATCCAAGCAGCCACACAGCCACTTCAATAGCAATTGGCCCCTATTCCAGGCTTCACCTTATTTTTTTCCTTCCTACTTCCTGTATGACTTCTTTCCTTTTTCCAGGAGAAAAGAAATTCATCTCTCCATTTGCCAGGAGCATACAGACCATAAAGTTAAAAGACTCCCTAGAAATCCCTCAGTAACCCATCAGTTCCTATTGAGGAAACAGAGGCTGAGAAATCACAGCCTGGAATCTTTGTGATTTATGGAAGCATCAGCTCTAGAATCCCAGATCACTTGTCTCTTAGGTCCGCAATCTTTCTATGAAGGTACGGACATGCAATTGTGAGAAAGTCCATTTGGGAAATGACAGAGTTAACAGCTTCTTAACCCCAAGGCTTGGAAGGGCATAAATTATGATGAGGATGAGGATAATAGACTAAATTAAAATCTACCTCTAGTTTTATAAGGCAAACTAGACTATGGAAGAAGATAGTCCTGCTCAAATGTTGACTAGGTTTAAATGTCAAAACAAAATAAAGTCTACCAAACTTAATTAAGATGAAATGTTTTGCTCAGCCACATAAGAAACCCACATATGTCTCCCAAAATAGTCACCCACTTAAGCTTATTGAGTGACATATGAAGATTGAATGAGAAGAGAAGAAAGCTTAGCAGGGGATTGCAGTAGGCTAGTCTGTGGTCCAGGGAGAGTAAGAGGGGGAGGGGGACAAGGAGTGGGAGGGGGATGGAGGGGGGAGTCAGAGGAAGAGGAGGAAAAAGTACTTTGATAGGCAATGTTGAAGTCAGGAGTTGATGATCAAGCTGGTAGGTTACTCAGAATTTTTGCTTTTCTCATCTCCCTCTGCCAATATGGTTTTTAGATCATTATTTGATCCCCTGCTACCTATACCAAGAAAGGCAAATGAAGCACAATACTGCAACTAATTTGTCTGGTTAGCAGTTGTGGCTTATAACAACAATCTGGAGGAGGAGGAGGAGGAGGTTGAAAACTGAAAGTCCAAGATGCACTTTACAATACAGCATCCCCTCTACACTGGCTCCCAAACCATGCATTTTGGCTTAAGTTCAATTTCTCTGTTTCCTGTAAATTTGCAAATCACCTAATTGGGGTTTTTAAAACATGAGAACTTTTAAAAAATAGTTAAGACATATTCAGAGGAATTCTTTCTTAATTATCTAAATGGTTTGAACCCTTATGCAAGTAAGGAAGTGCTTTTATTAAATGCCAAATCTTTCTTTAAAGCAACCTCAGGGAGACACTCACTCTCAACGACCTGTATCTATGCCAGCAAAGTAAAGTGGCAATTTGGGCAATTGTCCACGTAATTCAGACCAAAGAATCTGCCATTGTCACGATTCCATTAACATGAGGTTCCAAACAACTTAGCCAATTAGTCAAATCTGGACAGAGAATGGGCCAGAAGAGATGGAGCTCCCATAAGCCATTATGGAAACACTGAATATAGATAAGCAAACCCTTGTTTGAATTCCACTGGTGGTTTAATAATAATTAAATGACCTGTAACTTGGCTATTAATATCATAAAAATATAATCAGTTTGTTGTTTGTTTGTACAAGTCCATTATTATGTTGGGATATTCTTCCTATCATAGAAAATTGTAGAGACCTAACTATGTCTCCTCTGTCTAAAGAGAAAAACAGCTTTGAACTGTCAAGGTGCTGGTCTTCACCTTCTGAACCATTAATTCAGATTGCTGATGTCTGATCAGATCCATCATGCAGAAATTGTCTTTTTATTCTACTAAGAGAAATAAATTGACTGCACCAGGGTTGATTCATTCATGTAGAATAAACATTGTCTCGGTTGTCTACAGAGTGAAATGTAGATTTAAGAGAGTAATGCAGAGAGATAATGGGATCTCAAGCTTGGAGGTCGGGGGTGGGAGAAAGGGGCTTCAAGATATTCTGTGGGTCTCTGCCTCAATAAATCTACCATTCTCTAGTGCCCCATAGAGTATATGGGCTCAGCCTCTGTGTTCCTTAAAGGAAGCATTTTTTAAGGGAAAAAAATAACAGACTAGGAAGAAATTAACCTTCCCCAAGCAACAGTGGTAAATAGATAAGTAAGCTGGGAGACATAATATATGTATGCTTAGTATTAGAAGCCAAGTAAGAAACACCAAGTCAATTGTTTTTCAAGACAATTAGGCAATACTCAGAGGCAAACCAGGAAAACTAAATCTTTTTCCCCCCATCATTATTGCCTTGCAAAATGTAAAAGCCTGCCTATCTGAGAAGCCAACAGTTAGAACATTTTCAGAACAGTAATCTCATCCTTCAAGAACTAACTACAGAATTTAAAGATGTATTTCACAGGGAATGTGAACAGTAGTGACCTGCTGCCACTGGCCCCACAGACAAAGAACTGGGGATTCAGGTGGGGTCCAAGGCAGGGGAGGGCCCCTTGACGGCACTGCATTTCACTTGGAACTAATGAGCTCTTGGAGCAGCATTGGCCTGCATGTGGGGTATGGACTTGTCTTTGAAGCTTTACACTGCCCGGTATTCTGTAGGTCACAAAGAACTTTCATACCCTCATGTCCTATGCAGCCATGCTCACAACCAGGGACGGTAAGGAAGTACTAAAAGACTGCCTGCACTCAGCAGGTCTGACCAAAGTTCAGAGAGGTTATTGAGCCAATAATGACCTCCTTCCCCGAAGCCTGTGGATCCCACTCTGCCTCTGTGGCCTTCTGCTTTCTGAAGGAATATCAAGGGTGAGCTGAAGGTGCTGCCAGTGATAGGGGTGCTGGCCCATTAGTCCTACTTCTGACTTTCCAGTTTGGAAAATATGCCTACCTGTTCTGCTCCTTAGACCCAAGGCCCATAAATGAGAATAATAATACCGCCCACTTCACAGAGTGCATGTCGGAGGCAGTTGAAATAACAGGCTGGGAGTCTTCTCTAGGGCTATGAGGCAGGAGCCCTACATAAACAGGCACGAGAGCGTGGAGGCACTTTTTAATCATTGTTGCCATCCTCTGCTGCTGTTAGGATGCTGACTCGGTCACTGTATCTTCATCTCCGTTTCACTCCCCAATCAGAGCACTATCTTCATATTTCTGGGGAAGATAGAGACACTAGCTGACAATTACAGAGCCCACACCATAAGGAGTTGAGTATATTAGGCAAGGCACAAATATGTGAGTGTGGAGGTGAACCCGTTAGGTGCTGTGTGTATCTGTGCATGCTTGTACACGTGTGTCGTATGACAACCTGGGTAAAATAAAGATGAATCTATATAGCCCCAGGATTTAGTAGATGAGTAACTTCCAAGAGCTTTCAAACATGGTGGTCTGCTTTTATCCAAAGAGATATATCCAGGACTGGCAGTGGAGTCCTGAAAACAGAGAATGCAGAGTCCTATATATACTATGATATTTTTTCCCATCATGCATACTTTGATAAGGTTTAACTTATAAATTCAGCACAGTAAGAGATTAACAATAACAACTTATAATAAACTAGAACAATTATAACAACACACTGTAATAAAAAGTCTGTGAATGTGGTCGGTCTCTCTCAAAATACCCTATTATATCATATAAGATCTTCAGATCATGGTTGAGAGAGGGTATAACCATAGATAAGGGGAGCCTAATGTACCCAGATGTTTAAATGAGAATCCATCAGCACACTTTTTTTCATCATCTTTGAGATGTGAAAACATACAGCAAGGCCTGAATGCTTGGTGGAGCTGTTAAGGCTAAGGTAGAGAGGTAGGGGGAGTTGAATGAAAGGCTTGACACCCCTGTGTTCTTGTGTGCGTTGTGCCTGTTGCTATTACTAGGGGAAGACTGGGGGCCAAAATCTGAGGGCCTGAGACCAGCTTCTTTATAGGATCAGAGAAAGATTAATGGTGTTTTATAAGGGAAGGAGAAGGGTCCATTGGATAAAGGAAGAGAAAGAAAAGGTAAGAGAAAGCTGGGATACCCCAACAAAAAAATGGAAGATAGTTGTAGATCCTACTGTTAAGCAATTAGAATTCGGAGAGAGGGAACTGCAAACCAGCGCGGACAAATACAATCTTAGCTGAAAATTGCACAGTGGCTGTCAAATTTGGGCTCTAACCTACTGAGGCCGAATTCAAGCAGTCCTTCCTATGACTTCACCTGGCCAGGTTTTTGACCCATGTGGGTATTTCCAGATGTTGTCCAAAACACTGGAACTGGTAGAAAAAGAGAAGTGAGCACTTAAAGCTTTCCATGAAGATGCTAAGGAATTGGAGACAACATAGAGCAGTCAGGTGAGGAAATGGCTGATTGGAATCAGCCCTTCCTACCACAAGAGGAATGTCCAGGCATGGGCAACTGGCCATTGCTGAGTCACTAAGACATGAGAAGCAAAAATAAGGAATCACAAAAAAAAAGCCTCAAGTTACATGATGGCAAGAAGCAGGAGTCCGGGAAGACAACACCACTGGTCTGTGTTAAACCACTGTCAGGGAAAACAGACGCACATGCGCCTGTGCACACTCTCTCATTAAAGATCTCTCAGACAACCCGACCACTGGAGTATTTTTAAACTTCACTGGGGAGCGATCTTCAGCAAGGATTACAATCTGGGCAGATTGAAGATGACAATTAAAACTTTAGTATTTTTAAAACCCCACAAACAGTGCTTAGGGTCTTTAAGGCAAGTTGTCAGGTGCTTTGAAAGAGCTCATCTTTTCTATCTCTCCCTTGACAATCTAGAAATATCTGTCATTCTTGTCCCTGTGGCTACAACAGGGATATAATAAGAAACAAGGGAGAAGATGAATCTCTCCCCAGACTCTCATCTGGGGAAGCCAAGGGAGGTTGAATGAAAAAGAATAGAAGATCACCAGAGCCATGTGAGTCTTGTGCTATTGATTTTGCATCTGTCTCAAAACATTACTCATTGGAATGGTGGCAGCCCTCGGGAAGAAAGCGAGGGAGGACGCTTCCTTCCGCTCAGGAGGGCAATGTGCTCCAGGGCCCAGCACATGCCAGGAGGGCGGGCAGAGGGATTCTCAGGGGCCTGTTCCTTGGCCTGCTTCCAGGCTCCAGTAATTTGCTGCGTGAAAGTGTCAATGGTTTTTAATTAGCACCTGGAAGTTTTCTGAAGGTGCAAAGTATCAGGTAAGCAGTTCAGATAAATACCAGCTTAATATAGCCCAATAAGCAAGGAGTAGAAGTAAAAATATAAATGATTAATTAGGTGATCATTAGAGATAATAGATGGAGGTGATAAAAACTCAGAGTTGAAAGGGCATTAAATGTTCTTAGTACAGTGTTCCCCAAAATATGGAATTCAGACCACGGTCGGTATGACATCTCATTTTAGATGGTCCAGGAAATCCTTTATGTTTCACAAGGATGGATTATTAAAAGCCATTAAATCACACTGTAAGGAAGTTATTTCAGTTGCAATTCTCTTTTAACCCTTCTGTGTTCTATTAAAAAGAAAGTTTGAACTGATTATTACTACATCCTAAGCACATCCCTAACACTTGCCAAACTCCCTTTATAACAGAGAGAGCAATCTTCAGGCTTAGAGACTTTGATTTGACCAAAGCATCCAGCAAGAATTTAATCTCATGGTCTGGTTTTCGTTTTACCTATTCTTTCAAGTATTTTCTATATTCATTTACCATAAAAATAAGCTTTTTATGAAAAATAAATCTATTAGGCACAGTGGCACATGCCTATAATCCCAGCTACTCTGCAGGCTGAAGTAGGAGGAGCACAAGTTCAAGGTCAACCTTGGCAACTTAGGGAGACCCTCAGCAACTTAGGCCCTGTCTCAGAAAAAATTATTTTATATATATATATATAATTTGGGACCAGGGCAGAAAATGACTTGTCCCCTGTGGCTGTCGTCGCCTATGAAGGAGGAGAAAAGGTGAAAGGCAATCAAATCCAAAAAGCGACTGGCACTTGGAGAAGCCACATGACTTCTCCAAAGCTCTGGACCCCAAGAGCTTCAGCTGAAGTTGTTCTTTTCTTCTTAGGCCAAGAAACCTGAAACCTAGAGTCAATTGACTCCTACTGCAGTGCATCCCACAACCCTGACTGAATTAGTCACTTTGCCTCATTTGTCTTCTTTCCCACCAATTTCCTAGATCCCTTGGAGATAGGTACTTAAACTTGAGCCCACTCTATCAGAAAAATAGATATGCCACTCATATTCTTCACTTGCTGGTCCATTCTCCAACTCCTGCTGCCCTGAGTGTTCCAATGTTTCCCCACAGAAGGAAGTAGCTACAGGGTGGTGCAAGTATAGGATTCTGGGCCTCCAGGGTCCTGATCGCTGTCTCTCCACATGGCAGCCCTGCATGACCAGAATACAGAGTGGAAAGTGAGAGTCCACCCTCGGCTGCTTGCCATGCATCATATCCATACACAATTGCATCTTGATGGATGTGGAAAACACAACTTCGTATGTCTGCCCAGTGACCTTTCGGATTCCTGAGTTAAAAGGGACCATTATTTATCTTTATGTACAGCTTCCTATGACAGTCCTGCCTGACAAAGCCCAGAGACATTTTGATGAAGTAAATAATTTAGCCCCATCTATAATCACCTGCTATTCCAAAATCCCAATGCCTTTCCAAGGATTGCCTTACCAAACCAATGAAATATTGAGTCTCTTATTGATGACACCAGGGAAATATAGACTTTATGCAGAAGCTAAACAGCATCCAGAAGCACAGAAGTTTTAAAGAACAGCAATTCAGATGAAGGACATTTTCTTTTACATAGCTATGTAAACACAAGCCTATCACACAGCATATTTCCATTTTATATTAATAGTTACTGTTTGTTGGGGACCTACTGTGTGCTATCTAGTGTACTTAGTTTTTTTTTTTTTGCATATTTTGTTAACTCTCCAAACAGCCTTGCAAGGTAGTTGTTAGCATTGCCACTATACTGAGAGTTAGAAGTCAGTTAAGTGGCTTATTGAATGTCATCCTGGCAGCAAGCACAAAGGCAGAAAAAAAAAAAACCTGAAACCTTATTTAAAATTAGATATGAAAGAATGAATGATTACACAGCAGAGTTGGGTAGGAACTGTGGTTGGTCTCACTCCATCCATATTCACTCTATCTCACTACCTTTCAGAGAGGAATTCTGGTTTAAAAGTAGGAGGGGGTTGCCACCACTTGATGCATTGTTTTGGCACCTTGCTTCCTAACAACCCCATCTCCTGGTGGCACGGAGCATTTGGAAAAGCATGTGAACTTCCAAGGTCACTCACTTCCTACCTTCAGATGCAGTGAGTGGATGGGCTTGGGGAACTGGACCGGTCTTTGCTTCTCTGTCCTGAATTCAAAATATTACCACCCAGAGACACATATAAGGCCAGAGCATTCCAAAGAGCAAATCCTGTTGGCCAGCTGGTTTTTGAAGTCAGCAAACAAAGTGGTTGAGGACAGTGCAGCCTCCCAGGAAAAGGACCAGTCTATCTTCAACCAGTTTATACTTCGTGGTCTTATATCTTTGCCTGTGGCTTTAGAATCCTCCCAGGCCATAGATTTGAAGAGCTTAATAAGCCCAGGGATTTGTTACCTTAACTGATTCATTTCAACCGAGTCTAATAAATATATAGGAACAAAAAAAAAGTTAGACAAGGGAGAACAGTGATGCTATCAAGATGGCAGTGTGAAGGAAATTTTTTCTCCTTCACAATTTAATTTGAAATGTTTGTGACATTGTAAAATATGTATTTGGTCTTCATTCTGTTTCCCAGCACAAAAATCCCAAATCCTTGAAATCTCAAAAATGGCAAGTGTCTTTTTGTATTCAAAGGAGTTGACTCATGGCTGGCAACAGCAAGGAGACTTTGGGATAGGGGCTGATCACAGGAAAGACCAAGTTATGATTAGAGGGTTGGGGCCTTCAGCTCATTACCTTGTACAGTTGTAATGAGTAAGTTGAGAAAAGAAATCCATGGACAAATAAAGTTCTCCAGGGGCTGAGGGCCGAGATGATCACCAATGCTCAATGATTTAATTTACATGCCTGTGTAATAGAGACCAAGAGGGCTGATAGCTTCTAGGTAGTTCCTGGGAGATCATGGAAGCGCCACACCCCTCCCCACTAGCCTTGCCCCATGCATCTCTTCCATCTTCCCTGATGGATATATCCTTTGCAATATCCTTGTAATAAACAGCAAGTGTGTTTCCCCGAGTTCTGTGAGGCATTCTAGAAAGTTAATCAAACCAGAGGAGGGAGCAATGGTAACTCTGATTTATAGCCCAGCAGTCATAAGTATAGGTAACAACCTATTTGTGATTGGTATCTGTTCATAAAACAAGTATAGGCAATCTTGTGGGACTCAGTCTGTGATCTAATGCTATCTCCAGATGGTGTCAGAATCAAACTGAATTAAAGGACACTCAACTGATATTCACTAAAGAATTGATGGGTTGTTGGTAGGGAAAAATCTCCACAAATTTCTTGTTGACCAGACATCACAGATGTTTTCTGGGGGTTGACTGTTGAGAATGAGAGAAACTGAGCTTGGTTTTTTATTTGTTTGTTCTCTATTCTCAGAGATGTCATTTAAAAAAGAACAGGCATGTGGCCATTGACTAATGTTGTCCAGGAATAAGGACTGGGAATAAAATACTATTTTTTTTTTAAATTCAGGGATGACTTGGAGACTTGGGAGAACAATGGGAGAAGGTCAGAGGCAAAGTCAGAAAACTCGAGTTCTCCTCTCGGCTTCAGCATTGATGAGCCTGGCAACTTTGTGCAAGTTGAACTTTTTGAGCCCCAGATCCTATGCTAACAAAATGGCTATCATAATATAAGGCCATGGCCAGGGCAGGCATTAACTGTCTTTCATGGACTGAACCGTGCTTCCTTCAGATTCCTAGGTTGAAGCCCCGTGCTTCCCAGCATGATTATATATGAAGGAAGTAATTAAGGTTATAAGTGTGGGGATCTAATCTGATAAGATTGTGTTTAAAAGAAGAGGGAGAGACACTCGAGTGTTTGCTCATGCTCGCTCACTGGTGCTCCCTCTCTGCTCACAGGGGAAAGGTCCCATAAGGACACGGTGAGTGGCCATCTACAAACCAGGAAGAGGCCTCAACAGGAACCAACACTGATGGCCCCTTGATCTTGTAGTTTTCCAAAACTGAAAAAAATAAATTTTTGTTCTTCGAGACACCCAGTCTGTGATGGTTGGTTATGGAAACTCCGAGCCGACTGCTACTACAAGGTCTACAGCCACACAATGAAGAGCATCCATACAATGCTGGGGCTAAGGCCAGGTTGCAGGGGAGTAAGAGGGAGGTAAAGAGGTAGAGAGGGCACATTTAAACTACTCCTTTGGAACGGAAGAGCATAAGACCTGGAAGTAGCATGAGGGGGTAGCACAATGGAGTCCTCCTGATAAGTACTGATGAGAGGTGAGATGTTTTAAAATAACATTTACAATGGGTCTTCATGAGGTTGATCCATTTCTCAAAGGGAGCAAATTAGACCAAATTTAGTAGTCCTTCCAGTTGAGTGTTCCCCGATTCCGAAAGCTCTGCATAGAGGGAGCTTTCAACTTCACAGACATGTGACTTACCAACAGGCTGAGAGAGAACTGTTGCCTCCACACAGGAAATATCATGATCTTCTCTTAACTCAAGCTAATTTCACCCCAAGGAGGTGAATCTCAAGCACAAAAGCAATAGGACTTATAGCTTTACAACTGACCAAGCTGAGGAGAACAGATGGAGTTGTAGGATCTGCAGTCTGTCTGCTTCTCCATTACTGATGATGATTTGGATTCAAAGTTCACGCTATTTCTGATTCTCTTCTTTTTCCTCAAGGCTCCATAACTCATTGCAAAAATAAAGCCCAGGGTAAGGTATGGGGGAAAGATTGGGTTTGAATTTCAACTTAGCCACATACATGCTTGACCCTTGGAAAGTCATTTAATCCTCAGAGTCTCAATTTTCTTACCTATTCCATAAGGTAGATTGAATTTGGGGCCGACAAGTACATGGATTGTGCAAAATCATTTCTGCTTCCCACATTCCATTCCCTTGGCAGATATAAATAATCAACCCTCTCTCTTACTCCCACTACTGAGCTCCAAAGTAGACTCAGCAGAGAACCACCTGTATCAATGGGCTAAATTTTGGCACAAGGAATAAAATCCATACACCTTCCTGGGTACTCGATAATTCCCCTCCAGTTCAAATGTCTCCTGATTCTGTGATGCTAATGTGGTAACATTATGGCACAAATAGAATAAGGCCTGGGTAGAAATGGAGAATATGCAAGGGGAAGAAAAATTAAAGGAAAACACAGGCAAATATGAAAGATGATAAAGTAAATCCCCATTTTAAAAGTAATTCACATAATTTTTGCCTCTTTGGGCCTACAGGATGTGTTACCCAGGGAAGGATCAGTGTTCCTGAGGGAGAAAACAGGAGACCTAGATACCCACTGGATCCCACAGGCAGTCTTCCAACCCAACCACATTTCACCCAGTTCTCCTTCACAGAGCTCACTGTGCTGAGACCATCAGGGACATGGGACAAAGCCAAGTTCACATTTTCTAAACCTGCAGGGCCATAAGGGGTGAGGGTAAGTAGGACTGGTAGTGTGATGATAATGCTTAAAAGCCCAATTTGGATGGGGAACGAGGGATAAGCTCTCATTAGTGGTGATTTGGGTGGTGTGACTACTCCCACCATTGTCCATTTCTAGCTGCCAACAAAGTCACTGAATATTTGAGTTGAATTGAGAAGACAAGCTCATAATTGGCTCTTCAGGGCCTCTCTGTGAACTGACTCCAACACACTGAGGGGAGGAAACACAGTCCTACTAGCAAGTACTGAGTATCTTCTGTGTGTCACCCTAAATATTTTACATGACTATTCCATGCATGTGGTATATAAATTCCATTCCTGTTATTAGATGATGGAGTTTCAGGTTACAGTCCCTTTGCCTTCTACCAAGTGCATGTGAGCATATTGGTATCACTGAATGGTGCTCGGCTCTAAGAACCAGAAACTCAATGAAGCACAAAGAACCCTTGACTTGGATCAGGGCAGGCTGATGATGGCCCAGGAAGGGGAGAGGGCCACCTACTGGGAGACCTCCATTCAGGGCTGTTTCCTCCTATAACATCTCCTGTCTGGGTTTCATTTATTCAACCTGTGTTGCTACTGAGCCAGAAATCAGGGTGCACACACAACACACACAGTGCCACAAGTACACGTTGAAGTTTGGTCTCCTGTTTTAATCACCCACTGACTAAAGTATCAGTCCCATGCTGTCAATTCAAAATCTCTGTCCAGCTACCATACAGCAGGGCCTGTACCAGGTACGGTGATCAGTGGATCAGGACTGACTTCTCGTAGCGAAGGGCTAACTGAGCAGGGCCTGGAACAGGAAGTAGAAATGTACTACTTGATACCAGGAGCAGGGCATTCCTATAAAGGAATGACAAATGCAGTTGTGTGGGGGTAGAAACCTGGGCTGTGTGTGGAGTATGGGGTTCTGCTACAGGCAAGGGAGGCAAAGACCAGCCAGACAAGTCTCTGACCCAGAGGAGCTCACAATCTACTGGTTGGGACAGATTTGGAGTGACCATGCAGACCACCCTTGTGAAGAAAATTCTGTTCAAGTTCACCTGCACACACACACACGTCTTACGAATGGGCTTGTTGCTAGGTACCACACAGAGAATTAAGACGGGGCCAACCTGGTCCTTACTCGACCATGTCTATAGTCCTGTCAGGGAACGAGGACTTACATGTAACACAACAGGAAGGACAAAGCTCTTTTAAGAACTAGAAATAAACTCTGGAATTTCATATTAGAAAATATTTCTGGATGAAGATGCCATCAGGAGAAACTTCATGAAGGAGGCGTGTAGGGTTGAAGAACACCCTAGTAAGTACAGCCGATCTGGCCAAGTACAGCACGCTCATGCCTTTCTTTACTGAAGGTTCCCTACCATGCTGGATGTCAAAGGAGGGAGACAGTTGTCTCTTCCATGCTCCCCTTGTCCATGGTCAGTGGGCTCCTCCTTGTAGGTGAAAGTGCCAATCACTCATGTTAGTCTGGCCAGTGAGCTGCCAATCACTCATGTTAGTCTGGCCAGTGAGCTGCCAATCACTCATGTTAGTCTGGCCAGTGAGCTCCCAACAAGGGTGCAGCAGAAGTGCCACAAGCTTGAATCTGTGCACTAAGGAATTAGGAAGTGTAAGGGGAATTAGGTAGTAAACAGAGGAGGAGAAGGGAAAGAAGGCTAAGGAAACAATCCTGCTGGGGCCTCGTTGTTTCTAGTCGTTAAAAGAGCTTTGTCCTTCCTGTTGTGTTACATGTAAGTCCTTGTTCCCCGACAGGACTATAGACATTGTCAAGTGAGGACCAGGTTGGCCCCATCTTAATGATCTGTGTGGTACCCAGCATCAAATAATCCTATTAGGGGCTCCGTCGGCTGAATTCATTACTTAATGGAAAGAAAGTTGTACAAAGAAATCTGGAACATGCAGGGATATGGGTTATGTTTTCTTCCAAAATAAGGGGGGGTCCTGCCTCGACACAAATAATGTTCCATTGCAGCAACATCAGCTCATAACCTAGACCCAACCCTGAGCTCTACGACAGCCACTCCTGATGCTTCAAATCATTCAGTAAACTAAGCAGATTCTCCTTTGGAGCCCTTCAATCCATTATTGCAAGGCCAGTATGTTACACTGTCAATCCCAAAAGCAGTTTCCTGGGAAAGTTCCTTCTATTCATATCCCCACTAATAGAACGTCAGTGAATTGAATTCTGTTGAATTCGTGGCTGTCATGGCTGAAAGAAATTTAAGAAAGGATAAGTTAATGTTTTGGTACCATCAAAGAAGCTCTCTTTTAACCTCTCCCCAAAGCCTGGGGTGCATCGCTCCCACGATGGCACAAGAAATGAAGAGACATGTGGCCGAGTTCCCCAGGAGCAAGAACACAAGGTCAGGGATATGAAAAAAGAAAACAGCTAATACTCAGCAAATGTCAGGAACTGTTCTGCACACTCTCCACACATCAACTCAACAGCCCTGCGAGACTTAGTAACAGCCCTGCAAGGTAGGTATTCTGTTGCTATCCCATTTTATGGATGGGGCAGGTACTGAGGCCCTGGAAGGATAAGAGACTTGCTCTGGTCATGCTATACTATAAGTGATGGAGCTATGATTTCAGTAGAGATGGCCCAGTGGTGCCCTTTTGGGTGGCCTTGAGGGGGATGAACCACACCCATTTCCAAACCTGTACCTTACCTTTGCTTAGGGAGAAGAGTCAGATATGCCTGAGCCAAAGTCCTTAGTCTTATTAGCTACGTGAACCAGTTAACTTCTCTGAGCCTCAGTTTCCTCCTCTGTGCATGGGCTAATACATATGCCATAAAACCTCACAACTAGTAAGCTCTCGATACAGTAGTGGAATATTAGTGGCAGTAGTGGTAGTAGCTGTGCCCCAGAATCACAGACTGCTGAGACTTAAAAACACTCTACTCCAGGACTGGGATGTGGCTCAGTAGTAGAGCACTTGCCTATCATGTGCAAGGCCCTCGGACTGACCAAGCACCATAAAAACAAAAAAAACCCCCAAACAATGACAAAAAACCTATTTAAATCTGGAATAAATGAATGAATAAAATGACCTAGCCTAGTTTGTTATATTGCAGGCTTTTAAAGGAGGAACGTGTTTTATAAGTTGATTCTGGAACTTCAGATATTCCTGGTACAGCAATCTAAACTGCATTTAAATCCTTCTGGCATTTGATAAGTGTACACTGTTGGATAAGTTACCTAGCTTCCATAGCCTTTGTTCTCTGTCAAGTGAAGATAATAGCCAACTTGAGGGTTGTGAGGACAAGAGTCAAAGTTTGGGGAAGACTTAACATAGCACTTGGCATTTCTTTACAGGGTCACTACTAACCTTTCTTTAAAATAATTTTAAAAATAAAGGTGGGGGCACAGGCTGTTCACTAAAGTTTTTGAATGGCCCAGCTATTCCTGGTCCACCATATGCTTGCTTGAAATGGTTCTTTCTATTTACAATCTTATTGTTGCCACTTAGAAAGCCAGGGAGGCATCAGGACTCCTCAATGGACCCCTTGTGCTATTGGACCCTCCTGGAGAGAGGAGAGGTTCTTACTTGGAGGACTCTGCTGTTAGACTGTAGAAAGATCTCTCTTGTGGGATTCAAGGAGAGGCCACACAGGGTTGCCTGGAATCAACTGCTTTAATGAATTATATTAAGGCGGTAGTGACATCATTAATTCATGAAATAAGAATATAATTAAAGATCCAGGAAACAGGGAACAGGAGCGGGTTAGCCAGGTGCCTCCTTCCACTTCCTGCCCTTGCTCCCTTCAACCTCTGCCTCCTGATATAATCCTGAAACCTGTCCCAAGGTTGAGCCCCTGGAGCATCCTCATACACTTTCTCCCTGCTTTGTGTCTATCCAGCTTAAAGAATCCCTAAGTGTTTCATCTCCAGATTGCCCTCTGCTCTCAAAGCATCGGAAATAATTTGAAAGGAGGCAAATAGCACTAACCACATTTTTCAGGGAAGAAAGACAAACACAGATGACTAGGAAACAAGTGGATTAGGGCCACACAGCCAGTGATATGTGTGTGTGTTGGACAGACCCGATCCAGGGGGTTGAAGGCGGCAGTGGAATGCCATGACTAATTTCGTCAACAAATAAATATTGTGAACCTACTGTGAGGACTGTAGATTCTTTGAGAAGATAAAGAACTCTTGACACATGGCCCAAGCCTTCTAGCTAAGGAAGCAAGACAAATCCACATGAAACATTTACAAACAAGTGCATTCATCTGGACAGGCAGGAAGAGCTGGGGCATTTGCAGACACAGGTTCCCCTCTGTGTCGGCCTGGGTGGCTCAGAGAAAGTCTCCTCCTTTCTTAAACCTGCTTCCTCCTCTCTAGAGGAGATAAAAATAATCCCTGCCTCAAGACCTTGTTGTGTCAATGAGACAGTAATATATATGAAAGCATTTTGTAAACAACGACCTTCTAATCCAACATAGCTCATTATTATCATCATCACTGAATGCCTACTTTGTACAAAGGAACATGGCCAGCAGGTGGGGATGCAAGATTCATCGAGAAAGAGAAAGAGATCATTAATTACATCCTGATATTAACAACAACAAAAAAGCCTTCACAAGAGAGCAAGCCCCAGAGGAAAGATAACAATAGCCCTGAGTTCCAAAGAGGGAGGTTGTCCCTGTGTTGGAAGGTTGGAAGGAAAGGCCTGGCTGCAAGGACGGTCCTCCTGGGTTTATGGCCAGCTCTGCATCAGCTGGCTCTGCGACCTTGAGCAAGTGGATGTGCCTCTCTGTGCCTCCGACTTCTCATCTGTAAAAATTAGGGGGTTGGATTCAATTATCTGCACGGCTCCTCCCAGCTTGACAGGGTGTGATCTATGGTCTATAAGGAGCTGAGCCTTGAAAGCTGAATCAGATTTCAATAGAGAAGTGGGAGCTCATGAATAAAGGCACAGAAGCAGAGACAGGAATATGCAAGGAAGAGAGAGAGAGAGAGAGAGAGAGAGAGAGAGAGAGAGAGAGAGAGAGAGAGTGTGTAATAAAGAGCTGACATTTATTGAGTGCCTACTTTGGGCCCTGTTCAAAGTGCCTTGTGTGTATTAACTCCTCACAACCTAGGAAGTGGAAAAGTTACTCACCCTCCTTTTTGGGGACACAGAGGAGGAATGGGGAGGTTAAGTAGCACCCTGCTCAAGGCATTGCAGCTTGGTACGGAGCAAGGCCTGGGATTTGAGCCCACAGTACAACACTGCCATGTACTGATCTACTCTGGGGCCAATCTGGTGGGAGTCCAAGGTTTACATAAAAGAGGAGGTGAGGTATAACACTCTAGAGAGGGTCCCCCCATTCTGATCTTAATTCCTTTGGTAGTTGCTCTGCTACAACTGGACAGCTCAGCTCTTCTGGGTCTGTGTTTAGGACAAATCATAAATCACACTGTGGGTGTGGTAGGGGAACAAGACTAGAGATGACTAAGCAGCAGGACTACAGATAATCTCTCTCTTGTGGCCTCCTCTGCAACTCTGAAGTACAAGGCTAGGCCATATCTTCTGCCACTTGTCTGCCAAGAAAACCGCTCTGTCCACGGGAAGGGAACTGGTAAACTGACAACCTTCATAATGGACCATCAGACAGAGGATATTCATCTGCCAACCTCATCACCACCAACCCCTTACTGACTTAGAAACAGAAGCCCCCCCACCAAATTTAAATGCCTTTCCCAGGGACCCATCCATTCATTCATATTAAGTATCCCTTACACACATCCAAGGACATGGAGATGGAGGAGAGCTACACACAGACACACAGATAAAACAAAAGTAATAGAAAAGAGTCTCCTGATGGGGAAATGGAGAAGAATGTTGGGAACTAGCAGATGCCTGCTACAGGAAGCCGAGTTTGAGCTCTGCTCTTCAGGCTGGCTTTATCCAATTACAGAGAAAGGAAGGATTGAAACCCCAAACCCAGTGCTCATGGCCAGTCTTCCTCAGGCTTTGTGTTCAAATATTAACGGTATTTTTCCTCTCGACATTCAGCATGTCTCCGCAGGGAACAAAGTGAATTATAGATACCCCTTGGCTCTCCAAACTCCTCCATGAGAGGCAGAAAGCAGCCTTCTTATTCCTCTTATTATCCCCTATTACTGTTTGCTTCCATTTTCCCCAGGGTTTTGAATGTATAAAACAGACAAGTTTTGATGTGACCTGGATTATACAAACACCTGCGTGAATGTCACTGCGATTTTCTCTTAAGAGCAATGACTGTGTGTGTTTGAACTAACTTGGTCATTACACCATTCGAGGTTTCTTTTTTTCCCTTTTCCTTGGACTATTTTTAGATTTCTTCTTCCATCTCCCCAGCTCTATTAGAATAAGGTTTTCATTTTAATCATGCTCTCTGGGCAGGCCAAATTTAGGCATAATGAAAACAAAAGTGTTATGCAAAATGAGGCGTTAGAGGAAGCCCGGGCAGTGCGTGCACTGCATGCCCAAGACACACTGGTCAGGAAGAGTGCACAGGTTTTCCAGACCAGGCCAGCTCCGGAGCCTGAATCCTTAGCGCCTGCTGTTCTCCCCCAAAGCAAGGCAGTCCATTAGCACTCTAAGAACATGCCAGGGCTTAAGTAATACCGCTCCCAGCTGCTCTGTCCCCATGCCTCCAGCAGCTTGGTAACAGATACAAAGTCTGGTACTGCAAGCCTCTGCTTAGGGTTACCCTGGCTGGGGCTTCTGCATTGGGAAATGAGACCTATGCAGTTCTGGGGTGGGCAAGGCCACAGACAAGTTCTTAGTAATATACAGGTTTATTCCTAGGGCATTACTATTTCTATACTTTAGTTGCACATGGAAATCACTTAAGATGCTTTTAAAAATACTCTTGTCCTGTGAGATGGGAATATTCAATAAAGAGAGCATGTGTAATAAAGAGCTGACATTTATTGAGTGCCTACTTTGTGAGGATACCGAGACAATCAGAATCTGAGGGTTGGACATGGACAGAAGGCTTTTTTTTTCTTTAACGTCCAATCCTCTACTCTATCCCTATGTGATTCTAAGTCCAGCCAGAGGGGAGAAGCCTTATCTTAAGGAAAAGATGTGGGGGAAGGGAAGGGACATCTTGTAATTCAAAGTATAGCTGCTCCCATCAGTATCACCTGAGAATCTGTTAAAAATGAAGGCTCCCAACCCCCAACAGGCACCCACTGAGTCGGAGCATGCATTTTGGTGGTTTCCTCTGGATTCCAGGAGAAGCTTCATAATCACATTACAAATTGAAACACACTTTTATGCCCATTTTTTAAAAATCTGGGTGCTATATGTATAAAGTCACTGCTTATTTGAAGTTGGGAATGTTATGTAACCTCTGAGTCTCAGTCTCCCCATCTGTGCGATGTACTGAAGCACTCCCATCACAGGATTCCTTTGTGAAGGAAATTCGTTAATATTTCTTGACACAGGACCTGGCTTATTAGTTATTGCTGTGAAAGGATGACTGCTCACCTGGTGCTTTCAGTCCTGAATATATATTCACATTGTACAGTGGGGGAAAAAAATCACTGCCATAAAACTTTGCTCACCAAATTGATCTGACCAACTGAATGAAAATAAGTTTGTCAGGGCAATCAGAAAGGGTTAGAACAAGCAAACCCAGAGTGGGGACCCGGTGGCACACACCTGTAATCCCAGTGGCTCAGGAGGCTTAGGCAGGAGGGTCATGAGTTCAAAGCCAGTCTCAGCAAAAGTGAGGCACTAAGCAACTCAGTGAGACCCTGTCTCTAAAATACAAAATAGGGCTGGGAATGGAGCTCAGTGGTCAAGTGCCCCTGAATTCAAGTCCCAGTACCAAAAACCAAGTAAACCCAGAGCAATTGAGTGCATTTTGTTGGTGGTGGCCTTGCTTGACTAAAGGGCCAAATTCTGAGAGTATCAGCTCCTGTACTGGACTCCTCAGGGTTGGCTGGTCACTGAAAAATGCACCCAGAGGTGACTGCTTACCTTATACCATTCACATGCCTCTCCCCATGAGCCTGTGTCAGAGAAGGATGCCATGTCTGTCTCTTGGGGTTGGGCCCCAATGTAGGTGAGGAACAGACAATTCCTATCTTCACTGGGTATGGGAGCTGAAATTTTCTATCCTTCAGATTGGGAGGCTTTGGGTATCAGGCTTCAAATTCTTTCTTAATCCTCTCAAGAGGGAGTGCTTTGTTCCTCTCCTTGAGAATGAGCAGGACTTAGAGACTGGCTTCCAAGGAATAGAACATGGGGGCAGCATGGGACTCGCAGGGTCAGGTTACCGAAAGCATCACCACTTTGCTCTTAGACTATGTGCTCCAGGGGAAGCCAGCTGCCACGTCATGAGCTCAGTCCAGCAGCCCTGTGGAGAGGCCTGCAGAGTGTGGAACTGAGGCCCCGTCCCAGCTCCAGTCATGCCTGCCAATGGCTGTGGCAACAGCTAGATTGCAACCTTCAGGCAAGGCCCTAATCCAGAACTATCTCGCTGTGCTGTTCCTGGATGCTTGGCCCAAAAGATATGGGGAAGGTTGTAGCATCAGCCATGGAATTTTAGGGAAGTTTGTTATGCAACAGCAGAGAACTCACGCCCTGGACTTGAAAATATCACATGAACATTCAACACCTGAGCAGGGGGAACAATGAAAGAGCAGGAATCCAGCTGGGAAAACAGCAAGTCCCAGACCTAGAGGGAACAGGAGCAGCCATGGAAGCTCCTTTCCTCTGAGCTCCTAAGGTACAGAGACTCTGGAGCCTGGAAGGGCTGCGGTGGATCCCACTTCACCACTGACTGATTTTGCGGCCTTGGATGAGACCCTTAATGAACTTTCCTCTCAGAAGGGAGACGATGTGCTGTTGGAGACCAAGCACAGTACTTGCCAAGTGGACCCAAAGGCGGGGAGCACTGCTCCTAAAATGTTCTCCTCTCTGTTCCCAACGCTCAGGCCCCACATGGCCTTTAACCCGGGTTCACTTCCCTTGGGGACAGATGTCATCACAGGGTATAGGGGTAGAAATAAAGCGAGGAAAGCACTTATCTCCAACTGGAGCCTCCTGGGTGAAGGTGCCTGGCCGAAGGCTCTATCAGGAGAGCACCAGAGTGCTCTGGAGGCCCTCAGGGAAGGCACACCAGAGAGAGAACTTCTGTTCTGCCACCGGCTGGTACCAGAGAAAGAGGAGGAGGGCTGTGAGAATGACGGAGGTGCCCTCCGCACCCCGCCATCCACCGCTCCCACCCCTAGCGGGCAGGTTTCCAGGGAGGGTTCTCAGTCTCAGGGAACAGACCGCTTCCTCCCCAGGGTCCCTTCCAGGTTTTACTCTCCTCTATGCTCTCTGCAGGCCTCCTCCATTCCCCTCCCGTCCCATCTAGAATCTGCCTCTTAGAAGACTCAGAGCACTAATCCTAACTAAGGATTAAGCAAAAAGGACTGAATCCAGGACCAAGAGGCTCTGGGACCCCCAGGGAAGGTTTGGATCCCCTTTCCCTGGGAGAACAAAGACCAACCCCCACAAATGAGCACAGAAAGGAAGTCAACACCACCCCCCAGCCCTGGCCACATACCCCTGATGAAATGCATCTGTGGGGGTTCAGTCCCTCCAGACCACTGGGCTCCTGACATCTTCCTGGCACTAATTGGAAGACCTCTGGAATGCGTTTCACAAATTGAATTGTCCTGGTCTCCTTGTTCCCATTCCTCAGGCCTGGGGGGAAGAGGGAAACTCAATCTCCTGCCTGTCAGCCACAATTATGTGGAAGATCCGTCTTGTCTGAACTGCCCTTCCTGCAGTTACTTCCCTAATGATGAGCCTGGACTAGGGTCTTGGCAGTTGATGGGCAGCTCCAAGGTGGTTATCCCACACGCTGTCCTGACATTTCTTAGGGTCTGTTGGGAAGTAAAAGGATCTCAGGAAGCTTCTTCAGGCCCTGTTTCTTAGCCTCTAAACTTGAAACCAGGCCTTCTGAAGACAGGAATAATAATGATTTCTACAATTTACCTTGTTCTTCCCCCCAAGGAGCATAAAGGATTTTGTGCATGTTTCTCTAGTAATCCAGTAAAGTTAGCTCCCAGACCCTGGGGACCTCCTGATTCAGCTGAAGGAAGAGCCAAAGCACAGAAAAGTGAATGATGTGAAGTCTTGCTCCTCAAGGGTTAGATCCGGAATGCAAAGGCCTGGGCACCCAACTGGTTTGTCCTGAACCACTACCTAGAATCTGCTGGTGTTTCAGCTGGGAGAAGGGTAAAGGAAGCATGAAACTGGCCAAATCAAATTCTACCACTTGCTGGAGGCCATCATCTGGCCTCGTGTATAGTCAAAAGTCACAAGCCTCAGGAGTTGCCTCAATTCAGCTCTGCAAAGGCTGACTGAGTAGCTGATGTTCATCCCTCCTGTTCCCTAGGACTTTGAACAAGTCCCTCTGCCTCTGAGCCTCAGCGAGGGTCCTCACTTAGAAAATGCTCAAAGGATTCTTTCCATCTCTAAATTTCTAGAGGACAACAAATGTGAAATCACAGATATAACAAGAAACATGGGAAATGTTGGAACAGATATCAAGAGAGCTGGTTTCTAGGCCTAGCCCACCTAATGGGTGTGATGTTGGGTGACTTCAAGGGACTTCTCAGACCCTTGGTTTCCTTGCCTATAACACAAAGCTTATTGTTTACATTCTCCTGCCGTTTCTCCCATTTCTAATCTCTGTGAATTCAATGGGAGGAGCTATAGCAGAAAGATTCTCCTAGACACTGGCTCCCTTCTTTGCTCCCTCTCTTCATCTGTCCATCAATCCTTTCATCATATATTGTCCTTTATGTGGCCAGGCTCTTCTGTTGGGTGCTGAGGCATAACAATGTCCAAGAGGGGCACAGTTCAGTCCATGTCCTAATGAAATTCCAGTCGAGGAAGAGAGGCAGAAACATAAGTATCACAAAGTATGTATGATGATCTATAGGAATGAGAGGGCTGGGTACACACCAGGAGAGTTGGTGGGGTTGGACTGTGCGTGATGGAAGGTGCAGGGACTGGTGGCAGGTGAAGTAGGACAGTTGGCAGCAAGACAGATCAAGAGGGCTTGAACCTCCAGCCTCAGAATGAGGTTTTCTATCTAAAGAAGTCATTTGGCAATTTTAAGCATGGTTGTGATGTAATTTGATTTTTGCTTTTAAAACATTATTCTGTGTGTTCAAAATCTGTTGTGAACCAGGGACTGGGCAGATGAAGATAAAGGAAGCCGGCTTGGAGGTCACTGCAGTGGCACAGGCAGAAAATGAGTTGAACTGGAAATGGGTTGGAGATGGAGAAACAAGGAAGCATCTGGGAGATACTGAGAAGTTAGAATTGGAACAGCAAAAACAGCAACTGTCCTGGCGGTGGGGACTGGAACAGAGTGATAAGAAAGATGTTCTCAAGGTTGTGGAATCATCACCAAGGATGCTGGAGAGCTATGGCTTGGTCTTATGGCCCACTAAATGCTAAGCCAAAACCAAGATAAGTCTTCCCCATACCATTGCTTTCTAGAGCCCTTTCAGGTGACAGGTGCCCAGGTGTGACTACCACGTCCTACCACCTCCTCCCAAGCATGACCTACAGTTCTATAAGAGAAACACATATACCATAGTTCTGAAATTGCCATTGAAGCCAGCCTCTCTGAGTGAAGTAATGGAAATCCAATAGCAAAACCTCCAACTATTGGAGAAAAAGAAAGCAGCTGTGATTTTAGGACATTCTGTGTGTGGGGGGGGGATGCAAAAACAGGAAATGTGCCTGTAGCTTTTGGTGTTTGGGTTTGATCTATCATGAGCTTTGATATAGCACCACGACAAAATCCTACAATGAGAATCATTGAAACACTGAGTTACTAGACAGCGTCTCCAATTGACCAAAAAAACTTAGGTCTTTACCCGACTCTCTCTCTCTTTATGTGTCAGGGTTTAGCATTCACATACTCAGTCAGTCTTATATAAGCTTCATGCAATATTAAAATGTTTATGCAACCCTTTCTGTGCTTGAAGCAGTAGCAAATGTTCCTGGTGTGCAAGGAATGAGGAGAATAATGTTCTTACACTTTCCCAGGAGAAAGTCCAACATCAAAGCAATGACTGTCTTGCCCTCCATGATTAATTGGAGCAATAAATCAGATCACACTCTCCCCAGCTATTTGCCACCCCTTCATGGGACCCCATGCATTGACTGAGTACAGAAAAGAGGACATCATCTGGTTTCTTTGCCGTGAGGAACAGAGAATTGGACTGGCACTCAGAATGCATTTTCCTAAGCTCATGGCAACAATTTTACAGCATATATGCCATGCTGGTATTAGTCAGATGCCAAACTTCAAACCCATTTAAAAGGGTGTGTTAATGGTATGGCACTTAAAGAGACTTGCCTTCAGCAGCTGCACCCTTACAAGAGATTGATTTCTAAACATATGAATCCAAATCCAAGTGTTGGAGACTAACAGAAAAAAGCAGTCTCAATCCAGTATCTTTCAACCAATGATCATAAGACATTTGATGGAGTAAATATTGCTAAAGGGAAGAGAGAGGCATCAAATAAGAGACATCAAATAATGGTCTCAGAACAGTACACGGTTCAGAGGAAGCTCTAGATACATAGCTTTTTTTCTAGCCCAGAAAAATTAGAATATCAGAGCTAGACGGGAAATTCTTCAAGATTATTTTATATGTAAGTAATCAAGGTCCAGGGAGACTAAGGAATTTATTCAAGAGACTTAATTTCTGCTCCTCTGTTGAATGTAAAAACCCTTGACCTCCAAGGAAGGGTCAAGTCAAACATGGCCAATAAAAAACACATTTTCTTCTTGTGGTTCCCTGTAATGATTTGATGTTCTCTAAGCGTACAGGCTTTTTCTGCTTAAGAGCTGCTACCAAATGATGAGTTCTTTGTCTAGTTTATAAATTAGAGATGCTTTCTGGTTATTATGTCCCTTATTTAGTCCAGTCTGTTTAGGGAGCCCTGTTGGTCAAGGGCAGGGTCAGGGACTTAATTGGTAGGCTCAGATCCTATATTATATCATTTAATATTCCTACTGAATAACTGGTTCCTGTTCAAGACAGCTTCCCACTATATTGCAAGGGAATCTATAATGAAAAGTAGAAAGAGCTGAACTAATGCGGCTATGCTCTTGGGACTTTCTGGACCTGAGCTTTAGATTCTGGTGGCCCCTCCAAGGTCAGGGAGCTGGGTGGGAAGCAATCCAGGTGACTGGTTGTAAAAACAGAATGAGAACATCTCTTACTCTTCAGTCCTATTGCCAGGAACCCAGGACTACTACCAAGTGAGTTTATGTGTTTCATACCTATGTTTGAAGGACCAGTTGTTAGAGTCAGACTATGGGCCTGCCTTTGTATGCATGGGGTGGGACTATGACTAAGATTATTTCCACCTAAGAAGTTCAGTACGTTATTTATCAGATTACTCCTTAGCAAAGATTGAACCCAAATGAGTAATTCTGAGTTCGGGCGTTAGTAAAGCCCAGGATTCCAGGAAAGATAGTCCCAGATTCTCTGATACACATTGCCCCAAACTATGGGTAGCTGCATCTCCTCCTCATCCCAGCGAGGTCCTGGTCTGTGAGGCTCTCTCTTCCTAGCTGACTTGAGTCTTTTCAGTAGCTCTAGTTTCTGTAAACACTTTGGTATGATGGGAGCGCAGGCGCTGCCAGCCTCTGGGTGAAGATTTGAGATTTCCATTAAGTTGATGCCATAATTTGCTATCTCTCCCAAGGTTTCGCTCTCCAATCTGGGCATCCTTCATCACTCCCTTGGCAAACTGCAGTGGCACAGAGCCACTGGCTGCCGAGAAGCTTAACGTTGACTTGGCTCTGGCTTGCTGAAGATGGAGTGTTTGTGTAGCCTATCACCCCTTCTATTCAACATGAGGTGGATGTTTTAGTGGAGCTCTTGGCTGTAAATACCTTCAGGAAAACTTATTTTCAATCTTTTCCCCCCCAATGCTGTGAACAAATACACACTTTGTCCTTCACAAAGACACCAACAACAGACTTCTTCCCACTTTGAACTAATTCTGGCAGGGGGGAAAATTCCTAGTCTTCAAAAAGTAGGGTGGTTGCTAATGTAGTCTAGGAGAAAAATTACTGATGTATTTCTAGAACCACTCACAGTCATTACATTCCCAGTTCTAAGATACAAGAAGACCCCCATTGAGGGATATGGGGCTTCAACAAGAGACTTCAGGTAGGAGGGGCCCTGCTGATGTAAGGTCTTCTCCAACCCCATCCCAGAGCTCCTAAGACCCATGCTATTCAGGGTGATTCAGAACCCAGAGCATCAGCATCACATTAGAATGAGACCTAGGCTTCACCTCTCACCTCCCGAATCAGGATCGACATTTGAACTAGATCCCCAGGAGATCCATGTATGTACTCAACTGTGAGAGGTGTGCTTCTCAGCTTCTTCCTCCTTCCCCTTTGGCATGACAGTGCCACCACAGGCAGATCTCCTAGTTCCTGATCAGTTCCTCTCTTTCTACTGTTCATGTTACATTCTGTTCTGACCCAGCCCCCAAATGCTGGCGCAGATCATGCCCTATATTTGGGATTTTCATCCTATCCTCAGTCTAATTTATAGCTTTTATGCCATAAGACCGCCAAATGCATTGCCTTCTCAAGGTTCGATACTTAGTAGTTAGCCTTGGGAGTTGATTAAAAAAAAAAAAAATCACTTAACCTGTCCAGGGTATGGTTTCCCCAGATGCTAAATGGTGATATATATATGTGTCACTCTCTATGGGACATGCATGCCAGGAGGACAAATGAGGTCATTCATATTTAATAGCACTCATTATTATACAGTGAGTGCAAGGCATTATTTGTGAGCATCTGTCTGGGTTAATGGCCGATATCTTGTGAATAGGCTAACCATTTTTATTGCATGCTTAATTCTGAGAATGTTAGAAAAGTTGGAGTTTCACAACTCTGAGTAAGGTGTTATCATTCAAAGACCTCAGTGTACTTAAGTTTATGAAGAACCTCTAGCAATAGGAAAGGAATCTTAAATAAAAAGGGGGAGGGGGATTCATCACTATGACACTGGGAGGTAGAGTCTTTTGTCTGCATCATCATCTAAGTGGAAACAGACAAGGCAGGGACAGAGGACCTCTTATTCAATATTCTGGAGAGCTTGTATTGGAATCCAGAATGTTCAGATACCAATTCCACATGAATCTCCAGTAGAGACAAGAAAGGAGAGGGTGGAAGACCTAGAAAGCATGAATATCAGGCAAGCAGATGGCGGTTTCAGAAATCTGGGAGTGGGAGTGCCATCACACTGGTGTATGGCAAGAGGTCTCACGAGCAAAGGTGTGTCCATGAAGCAGAGTCCAGAATGTCAGAACCAGGGCACCAAGGTGAAAAGAAGAAGTAGGTCTCTCAAAGAGGCAAACCAACCAACAATAACCAGGAAGCCTAACATGGTTTGTCTTTGGGAGTAGGATATGCAGAATGCACGTGTGCCCAGCAGGACTTATACAAATGCACTGCATTTTGTACTACGTACAAATGCGACTATTTTGCCTGTTTCCCAATATCCACTCATCTATCTATGCAGCTAACAAATACTCAGAGTATCTACTATGTTCCAGGCTCTGAGTAAGGCAGTACTTACCTCCATAGACCTCAAGTCTAGTGGACATGAAATAAGCAAGCACAGAAATAAATGTCAAATTGTCACTTTACTCAGAGCACGAGGGGGCGGCTGCTGTATCTGGGAGGTTGGGAGAGGCCTCCTTCTCTGAGAAAGCAGCAGTTCAACTCAGCTCTGAGGAATATGTAGGAATTGACTTGACAAGGAAAAGCACGTTTAAGAAAGGCAGGGAGCATAGCAAAAAGCGGGTGGAGGGCGAGCCTAGGGGGAACTTGGTGCCGGGATGTAGAGTCACCCTGCAGAAGACAGGTTTGCTAGAGGACAAGACCTCTAGGTTCCAGCTATCTACATGTCCCCATGCTCAGGAGGCCAGTGAGCATCAGGCCCCTGATTCTCTTCTCCTCTGTTGGAATCTATAGGCATCTGACTGAAAGAATAAGGAAAAGGCTGTACTGTAACCCTGCCTCTTTTTTTCCTCCTCTATCACCCCCCAACAGCACCTGTGCAAGAATCAACTCTACATCAATAATACAGCCTCCTGGAGGCTTGGCCCCGGATCTGGAAGACACTAGACAAAAAAAGAAAATTGGGCTGCCTTCATGTTATCAGGGCAGTCTTTGCACATAATGGTCTTCCAGGCTCTGCTGTATGAATTTCCACTGGTTGAGTTGAAGAATTCAAAGACATCTGTTTTCCCTATTCTAAGCTCTCTAAAAGAGACTGAAGTTAAACATAATGAAGGATCCTATTAGGAAGGATCACTCTGTATAAATAGTTGCCTTTTATTGAGCACTTCTTATGTGCCAGGCGTACAGCATTTGCTCCACGTGCACTGTTGAACTTGATATTCACTGCAATGCTGTGTGTCCTAGGCATTTAACCCCTTTTTTATAAATGAGAAAACAGACTCAAAGATGCAGAATTCACCCAAGCTAAGATAGGTTAAGAAGTAGCCAACTCAGGATTGGAACCCAGGTCTGTCTACTCCACATCTCCTTGAGCAGCGTCTCAAGCACATAGAATCTCTTTCCTCAAACAATGACAAGCACAACTCACAATACCAGCTCTGGACAGTTTGGATGCCATTGTCCTTGAAAGCTTAATTTCATGGTTTCTGGAGACCTCTGGTAGATTTTGTCATTAGCAATATAAGCTGTGCTCTCCAGGCCAACCAGCCCTCAATTTTCTCAAGCCAGGAAATATGATTTCATCTTACAAAGTCAACAGGACTTGTGGTTAGGGGGATAAAATGGGGACAGGCATACAGAAGCCTTTTATAAACTGCAAAGGACCAAACGTTTGATATATTATTAAAATCATCCTAAGATATAAAATATGCTCATGACATTAGGTCCAGAATACCTAATGCACCCAGAGAGGTCATGCATTCTGATAAGGTCAAAAAATTACTGACTTCTCAACCAATGTTTGGGAAAAAATTGAGAATGCTTCTTTCTGCCTGAAAGGGCCAAACACACATATATTTACAGTCTACATGGTGCTTACTAAATTAGTCAAAAAGGGAAAAATTCAGCCGAGTTCACCAAGATCTGTGGACTTGACACAATACCAAATAGCCAATGTCTTCACTTTTCTCATCTGATTTGACAGGTTATAGGGGTAAACGGGTTGACAGAGCTGGAGGCAGAAAATTCTAGGGTAAGGATCGACAATTAAGGTGTTGCTAGCATGTAATTATTAGACCGGGTGGAAGGAGATAGCAAATGTTTTCCAAAATTAGTAGGGAAGTTTATGTAGACAATATTTCTAATAGAAAGGACAATCTAACAGTGAAAAATCAAGATGAAGAAGTGAGATTGTCACAGGAAATACTTTGTCCAAAAGCATCAAAGAAAGGGATGTGAATAGGGGGAGATCACACACACACACACACCCCAAATTAAATTTAAAAAGGGAAAGAAAAATAGGTATGATTCTATGCTCCCTAATTAGCAGTTGGTCCTGAACAACTTTACTGAAGCTAATTAAAGTTTTTCTACCTTCCACGAAAACATAAAAACCGGAGTTTCCTGTCTACCTTTAGTACAAATGGTACCATCAATTGCAGCAAAAGAAGTATACAACTTCAAATCATGGCAGGCAAAATTCCATTTACTTTACCTTTCAAAAGAGCACAAAGGCAGTGTAACTCACTCAGCTCTCATAGTAAAGAAAGCCACCCATTAGATAAGCTCCCCAAAGCCCTGCAATCTAAGCCAAATCAGGAGGCTACCAGCATCACTCAGGCGGGGCTGGTGAGTGGGTAAATCAAACCGTGACAAGGAAACAAGCAATTTTGATCCATGTCTTCTTGTATAGCAAACGGGTCTCAGTACCCTGCTGGCTGCCAGCAAATAATAAATAACAAGAATTGAAGGCAAATTTTAAAGTCCTCTGTTGCTCTAAGTTGATTCAGAGGTTGAAAAAGGAGAAAATGGGAAAGTTTGGGGGTGCAAGTCAGTGGCTAGACTACAGAGCATCAATAACAGTTAAGATATAAGGACCTAGGGAGAAAAGGCCTTATCTTCTGAAACTACAACCACCAGCATTTTTTATCCTCAGATGATAACATTAGAGCACCTTTACCCCCAAAGCCATTCTTAGTAAGGAATTATGGGTCTTCCCATTACACAGAACTGAAAATGAAGGTACAGAGTTTTTTCCTCTGCCATTGTGATCACAGTAGTGGACCACACTGGTGCTTCACCTAGATCCTCTGTATGGCCCTGTACTGATTCTGAGAGTTCAGGGCCTCTGGTCCTCAACCCTGGCTATGTGCAGGCATAAGAAAGCCCAGCTCCTTTGCCTTAAGTTTGCACAACGCAAGATACAACTTGTGTTGTAAGGTTCCCTTGCAAGATCAGACTGCAGCCTGTGGGAATTTGCCTGAGACTACACTTGAAATTAGCTTCTTCCCTTAGCATCCCTGCACGCCCTTAGATCCTCCCCTGGGGACAGGTCTGTAATAGACCACTTGTTCCCTAATTCTCATCTCAGGGTCTGCATCTGGGGAATCCACCTATAATGATCAACTTGTGTCAAGATCATCTGTATCTCATTCAGGATAGGCTGATATACTGTGAAAACACCCTGTCCCCCAATCTCAATGGACTAAAAACAGAGGACTATTTATTATCTGCCCACCTAAAGTTGGGAAGGAGTCTCTGTTCACCTTACTATGACCTAGGAAGATGGAGTCACCATCTTGAACACTGCCAATCACCATGACAAAATGAATAGACTGGAAGGCCCCCAAAAAACTCCACCAGAAAACTTCTAGACATCATAAATGAATTCAGCAATGTAGCAGGAAACAAAATTAATACTCATAAGTCATTTGCATTTCTATACTCCAATGATGAATCAGCTATAAGACAAATTAGGAAAACCATCCCATTCACAATAGCCTCAAAAAAAAAAAAAATACCAAGCTTGGAAATCAATCTAACAGACCTGTACAATGAAAATTACAGAACACTGAAGAAAGAAATTAAGGAAGACCTTAGAAGATGGAAAGTCCTTCCATGTTTTTAGATAGGCAGAATTAATACTGTCAAAATAGCCATACTACCAAAGCACTATACAGATTCAAAACAATTCCCATCAAAATTCCAATGTTTTTCATGGAAATAGAAAAAAGCACTCATGAAATTTATCTGGAAAAACAAGAGGCCCAGGATAGCCAAAGCAATCCTAAGAGAAAACCAAAGCAGGAGGCATCACCATATCAGACCCAAAATTATAAAATAGAGATGTTGTAACAGAAACAGCATGGTATTGGCACCGAAACAGACGAGAATACCAACAGAATAGAAGACAGAGAAACCCACAAAAATACAGTCACCTCATATTAGACAAAGTCACCAATAACATACATTGGAGGAAAGATAGCCTCCTTCAACAAATGGTGCTGAGAAAACTGGAAAACCATATGTAGTAGAATGAAATTGAACCCCTATCTCTCACCCTGCACAAAACTCAACTTATTAGACCAGAAACCCTGCACATACTAGAATAAAAGGTAGGCTCAACACTCCAACATTTTGGCTCAGGAACGGACTTCCTTAATAAGACCACTAAAGCACAAGAATAAAATCAATAATAAGTGGAATGGCATAAAAAAAAAAGCTTCACAGCAAAGAAAACAAAAGCATGAAGAGAGAATCTACAGAAAAATCCATGCTACCTCACCTCAGAGGATTAATTTCCAGAATATATAAAGAACTCAAAAAGCTTAACATGAAAAAATAAATAACACAGTAAATGGGCAAAGGAATTGAACAGATACTTCACAGAAGAAAAAATACAAATGGTCAACAAATATATGAAAATTGTTCAACATCTCTAGCAATTAGAGAAATGCAAATTAAAACTACATCAAGAGTCCATCTCACTCCAGTCAATTGATAATGGAAATTATGAAGAATATAAGCAACAACAAATGTTGGCAAGGATGTGGGGGAAAAGATACACTCACACATTGATGGTGGGACTTCAAATTGGTACAAACACTCTAGAAAGCAGTATGGAGTCCTCAGAAAACTTGGAATAGAACCATTGTTTGATCCAGTTATCCCACCCTTCAGTCTATACCCAAAGGACTAAAATCAGCATACTACAGTGACACAGCCACATCCCTGTTTATATAATAATTAAACCATGGAACCAACCTAGGTGCCCTTCAATAGATGAATGGATAAAGAAAATGTGGTTTGTATACAAAATGGAATATAACTCAGCCATGAAGAAAAATAGCTTTATGATATTTACCAGTAAATGAATGAATTTGGAGACTTATCATTTTAAGTAAGCCAGTCCCAAAAAACCAAAGGTTAAATGTTGTCTGTGATATGTGAAAACTAACCCACAATAAGGGAAGGGGTGGGAAGAATTGAAGTGCGGCAGATTAGGCCATGGGGAATGGAGGGGAGGAAATGGAAGGGGGATAAGCAAAGGAAAGACAGTGGAATGAATCTGACATAATTTTCCCACGTGATTCCCGGTGAATCCCACCCCTGTGTATATCCACAAGAATGGGACTAGAATAAGATATTCCATGCTTGTAAAATTATATCACAGTGAATTCTGCTATCATGTACAACTGAAAAGAACCAATAAATTCAGAAGAGAATAAACAAAATCTTAATTTAAAAAAAAACAACAAAAGAAAGAAAAGACTAGAAGGCCCTGTCATCAGTAAGTGTTAATGCAGAATTGACACACAGCACCTCTGTTCTCAACTTACTAGCCAGAGTTAGTTTGGTGGCCCCACAAACCCAGAAGGACATTCAAAAGTATCTTGGATCCAGAATAAGAAAATAATTTGTTAATGAGAGCTGCGAGAAACCAGAGCCTAGAACCCTGAGATCACTTGCCCCTGGCTCCATGAATATCAATTTATTTCTACAACCTCCTTTCGATACTTTCTTCCAGAGACTAGGTAGTTGGCTGGGGAAAACAGGAGCTGAAAAATGTTCTCATTATTCTAGCTTTCCCATGGGTTGGTAATGTGGAGATGCTAGATCATCCGTGATCCATGCTTTGGCTTCTCCTCGAGACAAATGAACTAATAGAACCACTTCATATGGTCTTCCAATTTGGTCAAGATACAAGTCTAACTGGTCTGCAGAACTATATGTGCTAGTGTGAACATTTATAAAACCTGAAAAAATATGTATGAAATAACTGCTATAAGACATTTGAGAGCAGGCAGCAAAAGACCACAGCCCCTGAGAAAGGGAAGCCGACAAGGTAAGCCATGTGATGGACCAGTTTTCTCTCTGGGGATACTTGATGGATCATGGCAAAACAGGAAGCCAAAACATGATTTTACTGAGGAAAGGAGAGAGATCCTTGGGTTTAAATCCACTGTGGTACCTGGAATTGGGGGGATAAGATATCAGAAAGAAGGAAAGTATACTAAGGAGGAGATCCACAGATCTGTACAGGAGTTCCCTGGAGATTTTGGATGAATACTAGCCTATACATGTGCAGGGCAAGACTTCACAGGGCTAAGAAAATATCTACCAGGGAAGAAAAACGAGGATAACTGTTCCTATACCCATTCTAGATTGTATTCCAATCTACTGCAGATTGCACAGGACTGGGAGACAGTGTTCTTACCAACCATAGAAGAGAATCTTTAATAAACATAGTATGAATACTAGAAAGTCCATGTTTAGGAGTAGACCTAAGCTAGTCCTAGATTAAAGACTGCCTTTTAGTATCCCTAACAAAGCTTAAAGAAAAGTCTCCAAAGGATCAAATTGATTCACAAATAAAGGAATCGCCAACAGAACAAAATTCACCTACCTATTAAGGAAGACAACAAAATTCAGGCAGTCAATAATGTAGTATCAATCATGTCCCAACATACATTTTTTAAATTGCCAGACAGGCAAAGAAGAAAGTGTGATCCTTTGCCAAGAGAAGAGTCAGGTTATAGAAAAAAAAAACAGAAATGATAAAAACATAAATTAGTAATTAATTATTTTGGATAACAAATACATTCAAATAATTTAAGGGAAAAAATGAACTTGATGAGGAAACAAGGCAGGAATTGCAAAAGAAAAATGGTAAGAAAAAAATCAAACTGCAGTTCTTGAACAGAGAAATATATTATCTGAAATTTAAAATTCCCTGGATAGACTTAACCTTAGAAGACTCCACAGAAGAAAAAAAAATCAGTGACCTTGAAGAAAAGACAAAGGAACTAAACAAACTATAGTCAGAAACAGGCCAAAATTAAAAAAAAAAAGAAAAGAAAGAAGTGAACAGAGGCACAGTGACCCAGGGGAAAATATTAATCAGTGCAACAAGTTTTGCCAAGTCTAAAAATATTTTGAAGAAATAGTATTGAAAATTTCCCAGAATTTGATAAAAAATACAAATCTATAGGTCTCGAAGCTCAGCATAGAACCTAAGCATATTACAAAGATGGCTGTATCAAGAAATGTCATAATAAGTGTTAGAAAAACAAATGGTTTAACAGAAATGTTCATAGCAACTTTATTCATAATAGCTACAAACCAGGAATAGCCAGCTTTCCATCAATGGATGTAAGATCAACTAGCATGCTACTCATACAGTGGAATACTATCCAGCAATAAATAGGAACAGACTACAGTCCATATAACATGTAGGAACCTTCTTCAGTGAAGAAGTCAGACACAAAGAAGATTGTACTATACCATTCCATTCCGTGAAGGTCTAGAGCAGGCAGTCGGAGCCTGTGGTGAAAGAATAGCAGTTGCCTCTGTAAGAGAGGATTTCTGGTAGGGGGCATTAGAACTCTTTCTGTGGTTACAGAAATATTATACAGCTTGACAGGAAGGAGTGTTTTACAGGTACATGCAATTGCTCAAACTCATACAGCTGTACACAAAAGATTTGTGTTTTCCATGGTATATAAATTATTTTTAACTCAGTTATAAAAACTCTGAACCCGATACATCAGGCATGCATATTTTTATTGGTATCACTTTTGCCACCCCAAATGACTTCCCTTCTGATGACTGACATTCCACTGGTAACTCTCTAATCATTTACCCTGAACTTGTATGCCTAGAAAATGGCAAAGAATTCTTAAATGAGGCCACATTGAGAACTATGACACTTTAGTGTGAATTTATCTATCAGTTTCTTTCCTAAGGATATGTTTTTTAGGGAGGAATGGCTGGGGTTAAATATACTAGGGGTCACAGGAGATAGATTTTTCTTTTGAGTTCTAATTTCTCGTCAACAAAATATTAGTTTCATTATGAGAAAAATGAAGATTTTTCTTTAAGCATATAGAGATCCTGGGTGACAGGGCCGGGTGAGAGGCTCCAATGAGATGGAAAAGTAGAAGAAGATTAGCTGAGAATTCCAGAAAAACAATTTCATAATCTTTAAGATTTCACATAACTGCCTTCCAATTCAGACCAGCAAAGCATTAGGGTAATTGAGGCAATTTCCTACAGAGACAGACATGGCAAGATATCTGTATGGAAATTTCAAAGTCAGAATGAATACATTAAGTAGATCACAACATGAGCTTTTTGTTCGTGGTAAAATGGTAGTCTCCCCATTCCCAGAACTGGCCACATCCTCTTCTGTTTCCCTCTTTTGCTTGTGTTCCTCTGGAATGACCTTCCCCTCCTCTCTGCCAAAGGTAAATTCTCTCACTTTCGAAGTGGCCCAAAGGTCTTTCCCTACAAAGCCTTTGCCGAGTGCTCCCTCTGAACTTCCACAGCCCTTGGTGCCTCTCCTGTGAAATGCAGTTGACTTGGCATCGTGGGATTGTCTGCCTATCCTTGTCTTCAATCATATTTTGACATTTGCCCATTTTCCAGATGCCAGGTCAAATGCAGGAAGTAATAAAAGATGTCTACAGTCATGACAACGAGCCAATGCAATAATGACCCTGAGCTTACCACGAGCTCCTCAGTGTGCAGGACTTCACACACACCAGCCCATTTCTCCTTACAGTCACTCTTCCAATAGACAGCATTCACACGAACTATAGGAGATGACGACTAACGTTTAGAGAAGTCAGTGATGTGCTCAAGACAGAGCTAGTGCACTTAGATTTCAGGTTAGACTTTAAGGCTGACTCCATTGCTTTTATTCCTAACCACTGATATAGTGCCTCCTCAACACGTGTCTCATTTAATAAGCAAAACAAAAATCACCCAAATCTACCTTTTATGTCACTTCCATTGCATTACCTTATCCGACCTTCACACTTTGGAGTATGGTAGGCATTTGGATTATCCCAATGTTATTAAAAAATAGGCAGAATATTTAGCGCTCCTTAAAGGGAGGGAGGATGTCCTGCACATCTTATTGCCTCCTGCATTTGACCTGGCATCTGGAAAATAGGCAGATGTCAAAATATGCTTGAAGACATGGATAGACAGACAATCCCATCCCAAGATTCTAGTTCTTTCCCCAATTCCAAAATTTCTGCTCCTAGACCTTTGAGCAACAGATGGAAGAATAAATGATCAAGACAAAGCTTAATTCCCATTTCAAAATAGTATCAATATTGGCTAGAAATCACTTGGTTTTGCTTATCTCTTGAACAACCTTCTAAGATTTGCAAATCAATTCATTTCCCATTGCATCTCAGGAGTATTTGTTTTTAGTTGTATATAGACTCAATGCCTTTATTTGTTTTTATGTAGTACTAGGATTGAACCCAGTGTCTCACACTTGCAAGGCAAGTGCTCTACCACTGAGCTACAACTCTAGCCCATCAGGAGTACTTTTATTTCTTCTAATTTATTTTGTTTGTTTAAAGTTTACAAGAAAAACTATTCCCACAATATGGAAACTTCAGTTAAAGAAAGAACTCAAGCCATTCACACATACTGTGTCACTAAAATTTGAACCATCATTATATCTATTAGTAGCTGAACACGTTGTATTATGCAAAGCACTTCCATTGCATTACCTTATCCGACCTTCACACTTTGGAGTATGGTAGGCATTTGGATTATCCCAATGTTATTAAAAAATAGACTCACGGAAGTAAAGTGATTGGCTAGCAAATAATATTAAGGTTTCAATCTAAGTCTTGCAGCTACACTGACTGCTCTCTTTCACCCTACACCATACTGTCTTCACTCATCGGTCATCAGGATGTACTCCCTGTTGACCCTCAATCTAAATGTATAATAAAACCATTTTGTTAGGACAAAACTGAAGGACAAGATGAACTCTCTTCCTTTTTAGTGATCCGTGTTGTCAGACTTTTCCTGAACATAGTTGCTGTAAGTTTTACTAGTAGAAGCCCTTAAAAGGGCTTAGATTCCACTACCCAATTATCACCCATCACTTTTTAATAGGTAAACTGATATCTAAAGATATTAGTCAAATTTTTCCAAAAAATAGTAAACAGACTCAAAACTTAAGCATATCCAACATACCAGTGTTTTGTAAAGCTCTCACAGCTAATTCCAGAAGAGCTATTTCAATGCAGTACGCTGGTTTGTGTCGTGAAGAGACCTTAAAGCTAATCTAATCCGAGCCTCCTCCACACAGCAACTTATTCTATTGCATTCATGGCACCTTTGACATACACATCCAGTTCTACCTGTTCATATAAGAAATAGCCATTATAACCGTTGCCATTATTCTCGAACCTCCCTGTAGTGACTGGCACCAAGTTTTGCTCAGTGTTATCGGGCGCCCTCTATTGGCCATGTGGGTAATGGCAGGCCACTTCTGCGGGTGGCTGTGCTGAGCCCTTGGCATTTGTACTGAACAGCAGCCAGGGCTGCTCCTTGCAGCGTCATCTGAAGCACAAACGGGGGTAAAGAAATCTGTTTGCCAAATTGAAACAGGCAGAGTCGGTAGGGAAATAAACTCCCATTTTCTCAGCTTCCAAAAATAGCCATCAAAACTAGTTAATCCAAAAACAAAACTCTGCTCTGAATCAAATGCTTCTCTGGCCTTTCTTCATGAAAGGCCCAGCCAGTAATTGTTCCTTCACATTTTTCCCAATTTCTACCACCTTGTCCTCTACTCTTACCCAGCCACAGTGTAGAGTGAGGAAGTGTAGGTAATGCAGGTCACCTCCCCAAATTATCCCCCTCCCTAGCACCCCCTCATTATTCTCCTTTCCTCTCTTTATCCCAGTAAATTATCAGAAGTTGAGTGTTAACCAGGGAATTAGAACCTGCCTGAAGGAGTCTGTCACATGATAGTCATAAATACATCTGTCATATTTTACTTATGTTAAAAATAAAATATTAAAGACCTTAGGAGAGATTCCAGTTACGTTCCTATAGTTGCAGTGAGCAGAGAGATTCCTTTGAGTTAACTGGAACAATAAGGGAGTCCTTGGAAGGATACCTCAGGAACTCAACAAGGTCCCCAACATCATACCACAGAGAAAGCAGGAAGTGGGAAGTAAATCTGAATAGGGGGGTGTTCCAGGGGCTCCCTGAGCATATTTCTAGGGCTCTACCAGGTCACACATCTACATCAACATATCTGTTCTTCTCACTTGATATTGGATCTTCTTGCCTAGTACATGAGTTATCACTCCACTCTGCAAGGCCAGACACCCAAGCTCCTACGTTAGTTGTGGTTAGGAGCAGTCAGAACTCTGGAAATTGCTGACAGCAACACAGCAGCAGCCGATTACTACCATTCTCCAGGCATAGATCACACATTGGGACCTTCCACGTGGGAAGGAAGGACAGTGAGGAAGTCCTGAGCAATTAGGGCTCATTTTTATCAGAATAGCTTCACCAAGTGCTGTATAGAAACATGGGGTCTCAACAACAGGAGTGGTGTGCTATAAGCTCCTGTGGTTATGAAAACTCCCCTGTTTATACCTACTACCATCCATATTTCTCTCTTGCAGCAGAGGTTAGTGAGTTGCATCTGGGGAACTGGGGCTCAAAGTCCTTAGATATTTGGGCGGCAGGCTGCCGAGGGAAGTGGGAAGCTTGGGCAAATGTCCTAGCAGCAAAGACATAAGAAATGAATGGGAAGGCCTCTAGCTTCCCACCTCTAATGAAGGTGGGAGGTTCTTGCAGTGTGAAGTCCCAGGACAGTCTGATCAAGTGGCAGAAGCAGGCTGAACAGGTAAGAGCAATTGGGTAAGAAAGACATTGGGGCTTGAGACTTGAATAATGCTGAGATTTTGAGGCTGTGTTGATGAAGGCGGTGGAGTGCAGAAAGGTGAAGGATCTCACTTGCTAGAAAGGGTCTTGGTGCCACCACCATCAGGCAGAGTTGGTTTCACCCCGAATTTGAATTACTGGTAGTGAAAATATGCCCGAATTTATAACCACCCATCAGGCATACACATACACATACAGTTTCCTCCAAGAGCTGTGTGGCTGTGTGTGTGTGTGTGTGTGTGTGTGTGTGTGTGTTCTTAACATCTCATGACTGTGCTTCTACAACTGCTAGGGAAAAGGGAGGAACAAGGGAAAGGAGGGGAAGGGAATGTAGACGTGAGCATGAGAATGGTTGTGATGGATGTGGTTACCATGTACCCCTACAGCCTCAGGGTGGGCAGAGTGAAGTACAAGTTCCTGCCTGTAGATGAATCCATGATAGGGAATTTGTACAGTAGAGCCCTGGGCAATAGTTTGCAAAGACTGAAGCAGTCATTGATTTACTTAGAGAAGGACAAAACCTTCCATAATTTGTCAGTATAATGGATACAAGCAGTAGATGATCATTTAATCAAAACCAGAAGCCCTGGGACCATGAAATGGGTTGCCTTGAGCTATAGTGAACACTCATGACCAAAGATCATCCCCTCATCCCACATGCTGGGCACCTACAGTGTACAAAGTACAGGTTTTGATACCAAAGATCTAGTCCTGGATTTTATGAAACTGGGGAAGCCAGAAATTCATAGTTGGTCTCAGAGAGGGGAATTTCAAGCATGATACATACTTTTTAAAGGAACACCCCCAGTGCTGTGAGAACACAGGATGGGTAATCTGACAAAGGATCTGGCAAAGGTCAAGGAAACTTCCTTAAGGAAGTAAACCCCTGGGCTGTGTCTGAAGGATACGCTGTCTGAGCAACAGGGGAAGTGAGCTATTTTATAAAGAGGGAACAGCATATGCAAAGTCCCCAAGGAAAGCAGGAGCATGGTGAGCCCAAGACCCTCCAGGGGTTTCAGCCCAACTAGATTCGCAGCAAACAGGGGCAGAGAGACTCAGTGGTGCCAACAAGACCGGGGGAGGAGGAGAATAGGAACAAATCATGCAAAGCTGTGTCTTACCATTTTTAAGAATTTTTTTTTACCTTGTCCCAAGAACAAAAGGAGTAAATGAAGAAAATTTAAATATATAGCCAAGAAAGGATTAAGGGGTATTGTGGCTGCAGAAAGGCCTGTACTCCTCACTCCTCCAATGCTCTAGGTGAAATGTTACTGGAATAACCAACCATCTGTGATTTTTCTCTGGTTTAGGTCCATCACTGTCATTAGATTCCCAAAGGCGTTCGTAATCTTCCCATGTTAGAACCATTGTCCTGGATCTTACTGGGAGAGTGGGATGGATGACTTCTCACCAGGATCCCTTCTAAGATCCATGAGCCTAAGAACAACAGAGCCATTCCAGTGACTGACAAACCAAGTTCACTCTCATCAATAGGGAAATTAGATCCCAAAGCTGGAGAATATGTGATGCTACTAGCAGAAGAGTAGAGCTCAGAACACATCACTCCAGCCCTGGTACAGCCCCCACACCCATCCTAACCCTCCTCATAGGTGGCGGGTCCTTTGAGATCAAGGAGGTTCACAGGGGACTAAAGCAAGTGGCTCAGAGCCAAAAGGGTACAGTTGATTCCGAGTGTTATCCAAGTGGCCGGAGGGGATCATCAGCATGGTAAATCACTCACCCAGGATCTGGGCCTGAGCTACTGACCCCTCAGGCCCATACAAACCCTAGCTTTCTCTTCAACAGAGATTTCCAAAGGCTGCTCCTTGGAACTTTAATTCTGGGGGATGCTAATATGAGTTCTCAAAATAAACAAGGTATCATGATCAATTAAGCTTGGGATCTTTTGGGTCTTAACAGACAAAACTTATCTTTCCTATAGGAGTTACCCCATATTTGATATCATTTTTTCTTAAACTTCAGAATTAAATCTAGGTTACAATTTTCTCCAAACTTTTCAGAGACTTTCCCCAATCCTTTGGTTGAGGAGGGTCTCCCAGCATTGGTGCTGCAAGACAGATTTGGGGAAATGTGACTCTCCAAACTGCTCTCTATGCTCTGGATCTTGCCAGTACTCTCCTTAGCGTAGGACAAAACTTTATTTCCCATTCTAGGTTCAAGTTAAATCCCACCTCCTAGAGGAAGCTTCTCCAATGGTCCAAGTTATATTTAGTGCTTATGGTCTGGACCAAACATTCAGCCCATAATTATAAAAATTAAATTTCAGACTTGGGAATATGGCCCCTTGTGATCTGCAGGCTCCCATGATTGAGCCCTGCCAATCACTTGGACCTCACCTGGAATTGGCTTCTCCCAGGCAATAAACTCTGGACTCCTGTTTTTTAAGCACCCTGGGCCATTCTTGCCCTGTCCCTATGCACTTGCTTCCCATCTTGCCCCACAGCCAGTTCACACCGACTGCTCCAGCAGCTCCCTCCCCAACCACCTACTGTTCCACTGCCCTAACTTACTCTTCACAACATTCACCTCTATGTAAAATCACCTTGCCCATTTATTAATATACTTGTTTATTGCCCGCCTTCCTCTAGAATGTACCCTCCACAAGAACAAGAGATTCGCACCTAGACGTAGCGCATAACAGGCATGTAAGTGAACAAAAGAATGCTTTCCATGAGTTGCTGCTTATAACTTTGGTCCCATGGAAAGTAAGGAACATCACTTGACGCAGAGACTATCATCAGTACTGTGCAAAGACCCACCTTTTCCCCAGGCCTTGAAGGATGGTCAACACTGCTAGGAAGGGATGCTATCTTCCCCAGAGGCTATCCAAAGACAGGCAACCTCCTTGCTGGATGGTTATCAGGAAGTACTAATAGTAATGTACTAATCAGTACTTATTGAGAGTTTATTAAGTGCCAGAAACTACGTAAAGCTCTTTATATGTGTCACTTAAGCCTCATATCAATCTAGGAAGAGAGGTTGTATTATCATTCCACATTACAGATGAGAAAAGGAAGATAGGTTATTTGTCCCAGCTTTTGCAAGCAAATCTACCTGGCTGAAGAACTCTACTCTGGCTGAACTGTAGAATTTGAAAATATATGTGAAGAGAATAGGAGTAAACATAGTCTTGCCACCAGTATCATTTCCCCTGTGTAGAAACATGGGGTGGCCAGGTGGCCCCACTTTAGCAAAGGCACAGGAGGAATCTCACTGCAGTTGGACGTGGTTTAGGAGTTTCCAAGCCTAGTTCAGCTCTGTTTGCAGGGGCTTCCCCCTCCCTCTAATAAGGTTTCACTACACCCATTTATTGTGGGGGGGGGGTAGCCGCTTCTTCTAGAGGTGGGCAGATGAGCTACTCGCCACACAGTTAGCAAAAAATACTATTGAGAAAGATGGGAGAGGGGATGGATGGGGGATACCTTGACCCTGGGCCTCTGGACAGCTGCCCCCCACTGGAGCTGAGCTGAAACTTTGCCAGCCATCCAGGGAGATGAACAAACGCTCCAGTAGCTATAAGGTGCTAGGAAACCAATAGGGGATTTTAATTAAAAGCAACTTGCTGATCAGGTACATACTTAATGTTATAATTACCCAGTGATGACAGCGCCATGAAGTACAGGCAAGCAGGAAGTACTGACCAAGCAATTTTAAAAGGTTGGTCTAATGCTCTTCATTTTTCACTAAAGTCTAAATTGAGTTTGTGCTTTCAGGGAATAGTGAAAAAGACAGAAAGGTGAACATGACAATCTAGTTCCAAGTGTATCAGATTGGGGGGAAAAATTCCTCTGAAGCCAAAGAATAGTATTCATTTATGCACACAGCAAACTTTCTAGGATTGTGTGTTGTGTCAGGCACTGTGCTCAGTGATGGGAATATGGGGTGGGGCAGGGGGAGAAAATGATGAAATGGAAAAGGAAGGAGAAAGAGAAGATGAAGAGGAGGAGAAGAAGTAGGAGGGGAGGGGGGGAGGCCACAGGAAGAGGAGAGAAGGTAAAAGAGAACTCAAGGAAAATCTTCCCAGTTCCAAAAGAGCAGGCTCACTTCAGACCCCATGTGGTTTTAAATCCCTCCATAAGTAGCAGGGATTTCCAGATCTCCTCTTGGCCACTTTTGGGGCTGGATATGCAGCTAACAGGACCCCTGGTACCCAGGGGCAGTGAGTGTGAGAGCTTTAGTCCCACTGGGCGGGGGGAAGGTCAGGAGGAGACTTTTCTTCCCCACCATCTCAGTAGTGCTGAAAGTCAATCCAAAAAGCAAAAATTGCAGAGGTTCCAAACTGTCCTTGAGAATCCCACAAATTGCCTGGAAACTGCATCCTGTGGACTCATGTGGACCACCTTATTCAAAAAGGCTTTTTTCAAGTTTGAGAACCATGGAGCTAGACTTAAAGGAAGAAACACATACCCGCAGATGTGGGCTTTCAAACCACATTGTCTTCAAGATAATTATTAAACTGCTGGAGAATTCTAAAAGCAATTCTGCAGCCTGCAGGGCTTTCTGCATAGTGTTTTAATACACAGCCTCTAAACTGTCATAAATGTTAATGGATATGCGCTCTGTCAAGGGTTACCCAGTGAGGGGGAGTGGAGGCTAAGCTAAAGTCTGTGGGAAGCAAGAAGCTCCCAGAAGGTCCTGGCTCCAAAAGCTGCCTGGGGCTGGACCCTGCAATGGGTGCTGGGAGGGCAAGGCCAGGCCAGCATAGCTCTGAAGGTCTGGGTGAAGGCCCCATGTAAGGCCATGTCTTGCGGGCCACGGTCAGTAGCTGACTTAAGAGACTGGCTGGGGAGGGAGGTTGGGCCCACATGAAATGTCCAAGTTGGGGCCACAGAGATTGGCCACTGGGGAGCCCAGATGCAGAGGTCCTGGAGTGTGAACTTTCTATTTTGGCAGCACTTGGTGGGTTGATCAGCTACAGTATATTCCTGGAACTACCATTTCCAGTACAACCAGGACCTGCCTCTGCTCTCCCCAGAATCGCCATCTCCAGGGCAGCCTCCCTGGAACACTCACCTTCTCACTGCCATGCCCCCCAGGAGGGGACTCAAGCTGGTCCCTCATCTCACGGGACTTGCCTCTATTCTCCATCTGTCTCAGCGTCACCTTCTTCAAGGTTCCACGGGAGCCACAACTCCCCTGAAAGGCTGCCTTGCCTTTCCCACCAGCCACCCTGGGGATAGGGATGGCTCCCTGCCTGCTCATGGCCCTTCCAGTAGGCCACACAGAGTCCTCTGGTGTTGAGCGCATGGACTAGAACCTGACTGCTGGCTTTGGATGTCACCTCCAGCACTCACTGTGAACCTGAGAGGGCACTCCGTCCAGCCACGCCCCAGCTTCTCCATCTGCACAGGGAGTAAGAAGAGTACTTCCCAGGGTTGTGTGAGAGTCACAGGAGGCAAGAGATGGAGAATGCCCAGAAGGGACCTGGCATGGGGCTAAGTGGTCCACCAAGTGTTTTTCAAAAGGTCCTCAAGAGGAGGATTTTATACCACACCACGCTCTCAGGGCCTACCTGGCACATCATAGATTCACAGGCAATGGTATGCTGTATTTTATTAGAAACTCATTCATTCAAGAAACATTTACCAAGTGCCTACACCAGGCCATTTATAAAAATGAGTAAGATACATTTCCTGCCCTCCGCAGGCTCCTGAGAGCAATCTACCTTGCCCAGCTTCGCTGGTACCTGGCTGCGAGCACCTTTCAGCTGGCTGCACCAGAGTCCCTTAGCCTAGGTTCTCTAGGGAAGGAGGGGAGGAGAGTGGAGGGAGGAGCTAGAGGGAGAAGGATGGGGGGGGGGTGTGAAGGGAGGGGAACAGGAGTGAGCAGGAAGAGGTGGCTTCCTTGTGCAGATATTGATCTCCCCCTCATCCCCTCTGATCTCAGTGTTAATTTTTTTATTAAATACTCCTTTCTATTTGTTTGCCAAACAGAGACAATGAGCAGTGGAAGCTGTAGAGGAAATGAATTTAGTGATAAGGGGAATCTGAGCAAACTGTAAAGGAAACCCCAAATCAACGGTTAAAAATCCAATGAAATGAGAGCTGAAAACTATCTAGCTGCCCATCAACAGGACAGAAAAATACACTGACAAAATTTACAGAATGGGGTACCAACAACAAAGAAGAGGGAGAATCCATGACTGCAGGCAACAATATGGAGAGATGTCACAAAGGATGCTGGGAATCCAGAGACAAAGACCCCATTAAAGCACAAGAACACCTTAGAAGTCAGGATAGCGATTCCTGTGGGAGGGGGATGTGCCCAGAGGGGAACAGCAGAGGTAAGGGGCCTCTAAGTATGGCAGTATCCTGCTTCTTGACCCAGGATGGATAACATGGTTTCATTTATTTAGAAAAATGATCTTGCTATGCACCTAGGATCTGTGCACTTTTGTTGATGATTATTCTTCAAAAAACTTTAAAAAAAAAAAAAAAAGTGCAAAATCCTCTGCACTAGGGACTCCCAGAATCTGAGGGAGGAGACTGAAAAGAGAATTGTCAGCAACAATTGCACAAAACAGCCCCAATACCTGTTTGAGGCATCCTAGCAGTGCCCTTGACCATGACCCCAAGGATGGCTTCATTTGGGGTCAGGATAGTCTGAGGCCTTCAGGCCCGGACTGGGGAGCTTCCTCTCTGGCGGCCTGGTTACACAATCTGGGATCAGCATGCTCTTCCCAGCCTGTAGGTAAAGCCAGTCCCAACCCCACCCTCCACGCAGAGAAACTCCTTGCTCATCTCTGCCCCAGTGCTTTCTCCCATATCATCTTCTCCTCCTCCAGGAAGCCTTCGGGTGACAATGCCAATATTTCTTTCACTACCGCATCTCTGAAATCCTGCCACAGCCAACCTGGGCTGCTAGGAGTTGAAAGTGAAGATGTTTGGTTTCGCTCACAAGTGGCCTGTGTGTCCTTGGTCTCATCTTCTCGCCTAGCCTCCTAATCCCTTGAAAGGCATCTTTTCCTGCCTAACCCAGGGCCAAGCACACAACTAGTGTTTAATATATATTCCAGGATTGGCCTGACAGTTCCTTTGTGCCTCCCCCACCCCCATTAGAGTGTAAGCTCCAATTAAGACAATTAACTGCCTTTATTGGATTGTAAGGAAATGTTTTAAAATTACAATAGCATGTTATTGACCAGAAAAAGCCCTTCCCTGGTTGGAAACCCTTAAATGGCTTCCAATTGACTTGGGCCTAAACTGCACTCCATCCCCTGGTTTAAAAGTCCCCTCACACCTGGCAGATTTCGCCTTCCCCTCTCCACCTGCTCTTTTTTCCTTCGGCCCACGCTGGATTTATTTCAAGCTCTCAAAAGGTTCAAGCTCTCTTGCACCAGGACCTTCCTCTGGAAGAGTATCCTTCACCCCATGCTCCTCTACTCTTTGCCTGGCAAAATTCTGATCATTTTTCGGGTTTTATTAAAGTGATTGCCTCAGGCACCACTTTTCCCAATGGCTACTCCAGGGGTTCTCAAGCCTGGGTGTGAATCAGAATCAGAATCCAGCCGAGGGGAAGGGGCTTTCTGCTTCAGCAGGTCTAGGACAGGGACCTGAAAGTCTGTTTCTCTCTCCTTCACAGGTGCGGCTGCTGCAGGTCTAAGGATCACTCTTCAGAACTATGGGCCTAGGCCCTGTGGCTCCCGTTATTTATCCTCCACACCAGAACTAACTTCCATGAGTGGGAAGACATGGCTGAACAAATGAAAACAAGTGCCCCTAATTTCTGTGGCACTCGGTGTCACCAAAGCACCATCCCACTCATCTCCTATCCTTAAAGCAGCTCTGAGCGAAAAGCATGGCAGGTCCATATTTCTCCTTCTCTACAGATGCACCAGCCAAGAGTGAGGTTGTCCAAGGAACTCAGAGAAACTCAGACAGGTGGCAAGCAGCACAAGGGGACACAGAACCTGCCTCTTTGTACATTGTAACCCAAAGAGAACCTTTTACTTATTATTACTTTGCTTTGACCATATCTGCGGGTGGGGAAGATAGAGAACAGAACAAAAACTCATTGATTTTTCTCTTCACTTCCCATAGAAGCCTGTGCTAGAGTAAGAAACAGCCCCATATGCAGCAATTATCCCATGACCTATAGCACTGAGTTTAACTCCTTGGAGGGGGCAGGCTAAGGTAGCTAAAGTAGTGAGGACCAATAAGCCATACTTCTTACCTGCTCATAATATCACAGCCTTCCCGAGGTAACCATCAGACAGTGGCTGACCAGAGAGGAGACAGCAAGATTTTTCCTCGCAATGAAATCCACGTGGCAGGCCCTCTCCCAAACCCTCCAGACTCAAAAACCAGGCTGAAGCTCCATCCATCATCATCCACCAAGATAGGCCACTCCAGCAGAGCTAAAGGAATGGCAGCTGCTACTGATATATTTGGAGACCTGGGGTAGGTCTCTCCATGCTCTGGGATACAGCTCTCAACTCCAGCTGAACAGATTAGAATTGGAGGAGCTGTCTGGCCAGCAGAGAATTCCAAATGTTCTAGAATCTTTCTCTCCAAATATCATCCCTCTCCTAAGTCATTCATTTACAACCCCTGATGGTACACAAGCCAATGGGAACGTTCGTCAGCTTCTATAGATGGCATATTTGTGTCCCCCGAAATTCATATGTGGAAGCCTAAGTCCCTAGTGCAAGGGTACCTGGTGGAGGTGCCCTCCGCAGACGATCGGGTCATGAGGATGGAGTAAGCCTTACTGGGATTGCTGCCCTTATAAAGGCTAGAGGCAGCAGCGCACAGGCGCTCCCTGGCTCTGGCTCACTCACTCCCTCCGCCTGTACTCACTTGCTCTGCCTCACGCCTCTCTTCTCCACGTGAGCCCTAATCTTGTTCACAAACCAGTCTTTTCTCATCTTAGCCAATGACGCTTTGATCCCTCCTAATACCCAAACTGAAAAACCAGGCTTAATCCTTAATAATCCTTTACCTCTCTCAGCTGGATACACGACCCATCAGTAAGTCCTAATGATTCTGACTCCAAACAGCATGCCAGGCTGACCCACCCACCCACGTGCTCACCCCACTGCTGCCACACCACCACATCATCTCTCCCCTGAGCCTTCACAGAGGCTGCTCAGCTACCTCCTGGCTCCCACCTCAGCTCTCCCCATCTACTCTCTCCGTATAAGCCCTGAGCAGTCCTCTTAGCATGTCCTCCACTGGCTTCAACCTCACCAAAGACCTCCCTGGAACTTGGAATATAACCCAGGCTCCTTCAGATGGCCTGGGGGATGCAGCAGGAGGAAGCCCTGCTGGCTGTCCAGCCTCATGCTCTACCTTCAAGCCTTCTGTCTCATCTTTCAGATTTCCTAAGCCCCTCCCACCTCCTAGTCCCCTGATCTTCCAGTTTCCTCTGCCAGAAATGTACTTCCTTCCCCATCCTCCTCCACCCTGCACAAGCTGAGAAAGCTCACTCCTCACTGATGGATTTAATTTAATTGTCCTTCACTGTTCCAACTATCTGCATTAATATTCCCTGTATTCTGTTCTTTATGGATTAATATAATTTGGTTTCTTAATCATACACTGTTAAACATTTAGGTTATTTCCAACTTCAGATGAACAATCCTGGGGTTAAACACTTTGCAATTAGAATATTTGTGCATCCCACAGTTATTCCCTTGGAATAAAGCCCTAATATTTGAAAGTATTCTTTATTCAACACACATTTCTATAGCACATCCTCTGGACCAGAAAATATTGTAAATGCGTTACTAATAACTCATTGATATGTATGTAGACCTTTTGTGGTTAAATATACTAATTTGTGTATGTATATATTTTATTGTGGTGAGAGCTCTTAACATGAGATCTACCCTCTTGACAACTTTTTAAGTGCACAATATAGTTGTCATATCTGTGACTTTTTTTTTGGGGGGGGTCCAACTTCTCCATTAGACTCTGAGCTCCTTGCAGGCAGAAAAGATATGTTTTGTCATGTTTTCCACTGTAAAGACCACAGTTCTGGGATTCTGGTGTGTGGCATGGTCCTGGCACCCAGAGGGGCTCAATATTTATGGAATAAACCCACAGGGAACAGGAATCTTGACCTTCTGGGTACCTTATCTTACCTAATCTTCACAGCTGCTCCATGGAAACATTGTTTCCTTTCTATAGCCGAATACTCAAGACTCATAGGTTAAGAGACATCTGAGTCAGTGTGAATCTTGAGTCCTTCCTGCTAAGGCACAATGCTGCTGCCCATGTGACCTAGGTCCACCCTCATTTCTGAGGAATGACACAGGAAGTGTTTACTCTTGTCCCTTGTACAAAGAAATGGCTGCCACACACCCCTGGAAATATGGAAATGTAAAGATGTGAATTTTGATTAATGGGCCCATGCATAACCTTTAATTAATTGGTCAATATTCAAGGATTACACCCTTGAACTTTAGGAAAAATTAACAGAAGAGCTCCTAAAAATTAATCAGTAAGAATCAACACACTGACAACTATCTCCATGCCTCCTTCAAAGAAGTGGCTACAGGAATGCATAACTCCTGCTTTTGCTTTAGAGCCTCAAGGTCAGAGAGGAGGGGACAGGTGGAGGCCTTGCCCATGTCATCTTAGCAAGGCCATGGCTTCGGACCACTGAAAACAGCCCTGATCAAAACTAGCCTTCTTCAATTATTTAGTTGTTTATTTCCTTGTAATTCACTATGTATATAGAATCATCAAATTTTAAAACCCAAAAGTACCCTAACGATCATGTTTTGTTTCTTTAATGTGTGACCCCATTTATTCAGATGACATTAATTTGAAATTCATGATAATTACATAAACATCAAGTGAGCAGTACTGTGGATCCTTCCAGTTGAAATATGCATATTCTCTTTGCTGATGTGTCGTCTCTTCTCAACCAAGATGTGAGGTGACTGCCTGATTAATGTGTTGAAGTTCTCTGAAGGAGGAAGGAGGAGGAAAACCATGGCATTATGCTGTAGATTAGGACCCAGACCTCTAATTTCAGAAAAATCAGGGATTGGATTTTTACTCCACCACTTTCCAGCTAGGGTACCTTTGTGCAAGTGACTGAACCAAGCCCCAGGTTTCTCAGCACCGATGTGGGAAATAATAAAATCCTTTCAGCACTGGGTTGTTGTAAAGGAGATAAAATGAATCTTGCAGGCAAAATGCTCAATGTATCCACCTCATAGTAAGTGTTCAGTAAAATTACTAAAATTACAATGTAACAATGTAAGTCATCATGGAGAAAGGGCCTACCATGGAGCAGGTATTTTACTATGTGATCTCATTTACCTCTGATCTCAGCCTCTGGAGATGGGTTTCTCATGAGAGGAAACTAAGTCTGAGGTTGAATTGGTAATTTGCTCAAGGTTGTGTGGTCAGGCAGTGCAAGAAGATATATTTTAATCCAGATCTGTGTGATTCTACTACAAGGCTGTTTTTTCCAGAGCAGGGCTCCTCTGAGATAGGAATGGCCTGTGGGTTGAGTGGTGAAATTCCCTGTCTACCTTTGCTGTGCACAAAATGGCTGAGGGGCAAGACAGCACTGGCACCAGGAAAGTAGGGCGTCGATCACCGAAATATCACAGGTAGAGAAGAAAAGAAACAGGCCATGTCCCCCCAGGGGGCACTCTAGATTTACCCAAGAGAGGATCTCTAACAAATTCAGGACTCTGACCTAGAGGTAGGGAACGTGCAGGAGGAGCCAGGCATGCATGTCTGTAGAGTTGGAACTGGACTCAAATTAATTCACCTGGTTTGTAAATTATTCAGACTAAGGATTGTGCAAGTACACTTTCAAATTTTTCCAGGTGACATTCATGTAGCCCACTGTTATAAGAGATGCTCTGTTAGAGGAGATAGTTCAACTTTTTAGGTCTCAATTACCACTTCAAGGGATATTCGCCATCCATAGCTGTGTCTTATTATCCATAAAACATGAGAGCACCTAGGATTCCATTTGTATAACATTAATAGGACAAAACTACAGAGCTGAGAGTAGATGAGTGGCCACTGGGAGTTAAAGATAGGTTCGGGAAGGAGGTGGGAGTGGTTATAGAAGAGCAATCTGAGGGTTCTTGTGATGGAAATGTTGTATCTCTTGACAGTGGAGGTGGATACAGAAAATAACCATGTGATAAAGTTGCATAGAACTAAACACACATATCCACACAGGTACAAGGAACACTAGGGCAATCTGAATAAGGCTGTTGGATTGTATCAATGTCAATATCCTCGTTGTGCTATTATTGCTCATCATTATTGTTCAAGATGTCATCATAGGGGGAAATTGACTAAGAGAGACATCACAGACTCTCTCTATACTATTTCTGATAACTGCATGTGAATCCAAATTTACTCCAGATAAAAAGTTTAGTTAAAAAAAATGTTAGCACTGCTAGGTCTAACACTTAGTGGTATTTGTTGAATTGAACCATTTATTTTATTGGTGAATTATTATCAATTATTAGTTATTAGCCAATTATTATCTAAGTAATAGGTTACATAATGACAGTATGTTTCCACTTAACTTTATGCAATGTGCTAGAAGCTTCCTCCTTGTCCTTATAGTCCCAGTTTGTAGACATCAGTCACACTGCACTTGTGGCTCTTGCCTATGGACTAAAGATTTCCCATTTTTTTCATCCAGTCTCAGTGTTGCTTTGTTTAAAACCTCTCTCTCCCGGTCCTTTACCTGTGCATTTTTTGCTTTCTAAAGCTCATGGGATAGACCACAATGTGTTTTTAACAAAAAATAAATAACCGTTACAAATAAATTGGACATATATACAGAGTACCACATGATATTCCAGTACATATATTCATTATTTAATATTCAAATTGGGTTAAACCTACTCTTGCAACAAGTGTATTTTTCTTCATAGTGAAAATCCTTCCTCTAGCTTTTAAAAAATATCTACAGTACACTATTATCTATGGTTACCCTAGTGTGCAATAGCTCAAGAGAACTTCTTGCTCCTATCTAATTATAACATGGTACCCCTTACACCACTTTTCCCTACATCTCTCTTCCTCCTACTTGCCACAGTCTCTGGTAATTGCCATTCTGTCAGATCAATGTTTTTAAATTCCACACATGAGTAAGATCACGGGGCATGAGTCTTTCTGTGCCTGGCTCATTTCACATAACAAAATGACCTCCAGAATTATTTGTGTTGTAGCAAATGAGACAGTTTCATCTAAAGGAAGCAATTCTTAATGACAGAACTTCCTGTTGTGCGATGGGGATTTGTTTGAGAAATGGAAACTTTAGTGTATCTCTCAAACCCCACCATATACTCTAGCTCTTGTTAAGAATCCCTTTGCTTTGCCATGAGGAAGGGTGAGCTCTGGAAGTTCTAGAAGCTGGTTAAGAAATAGTTAAGGAAGAGAAAAAAGAAACAGAAAATAAGCCAGGAAAACAAGGATAAGATAGCAATAGTAATTATCAAGATTTCTTGGCTCATCCAGGCAGAAAATCAATAAGGAAACACTGGACTTGAACTACACTTTAGACCAAATGGACATAATAGACAAATCCAAAACATTTCATCCAACAGCTGCAGAATATTCATTCTTCTCAAGTGCACACAGAATATTCTCTAGGAGAGACCATATATTGTGCCGCAAAACAAGTCTTAACAAATTTAAGAAGATTGAAATCATATTCAATTCTTTTTTTTGACCTCGATGGTATAAAACTATAAATCATTAATAGAAGAAATTTCAGAAAACTCAAATATGTAAAAGGCAAAGGATTTATACAATCTGGAAAGAGATCAGGGTATAAAAAAATTCATAAATATGTAGAAATAAAACAACATACTCCTGAACAACCAATGAGTCAAAGGAAATCAAAAGGGAAATTAAAAAATATCTTGAGACAAAATTGAAACACAACTTATCAAAACTTATGGGTTGCAGCAAAAGTAATTTTTAGAGGGAAGTTTATAAGCAATAAACACATTTAAAAAAAGAAAAAAGAGTAGACTGGTAGAGCACTTGCCTAATACAGGTGAAGTCCTGGGTTCTATCCCCAGCATGACACATACACACACAAAATCAAATCAACAACTTAATATCACACCTCAAGGAACCAGAAAAAGAAGAATAAACTAAGCCCAAAGTTGTTTTTTGTTTGTTTTTGGTACTAGGGATTGAACACAGGGGTGCTCAGCCACTAAGCCTCATCCCCAGCCCTTTTCATTTTTTCTTTTGAGACAAGCTCTCCTTCAGTTGCTTAAGGCCTTGCTAAATCGCTGAGGCTGGCTTTGAACTTACAATCCTCCCACCTTGGCCTCCTGAGCGGCTAGGATTGCAGGCAGGCACCACCACACCCAGCTCAAAGTTGTTTTTATCAGAAAGAAGGAAATAAATATCAGAGTGAAAATAAATGAAATAGTGACTAGAAAAGCAGTAGGGAAAAAATCAATAAAACTAAGAGTTGATTTTTTTTTTGAAAAGATAAACAAATTGACAAACCTTCAGCTAGACCAACAAAAAAAGAGAAGACTCAAATAAAACCAGAAATGAAAGGAAGGACATTCCAACTGATACTGCAGAAATACAAAGGATCAACCTACCACTATTGGTTGCTGATTTCTGTTAGAAAAACTTAATAGACTAATAATTAGTAAAGAGATTGAATCAGTCATCAAAAATCTCTTTTTTTCTTTTTTTTAAGAGAGAGTGAGAGACAGAGAGAGAGAGAGAGAGAGAGAGAGAGAGAGAGAGAGAGAATTTTTTAATCTTTATTTTTTAGTTTTCGGCGGGCACAACATCTTTCTTTGTATGTGGTGCTGAGGATCGAACCCGGGCCGCACGCACGCCAGGCGAGCGAGCTACCACTTGAGCCACATCCCCAGCCCCATCAAAAATCTCTTATCAAAGCTAAGTCTAGCACCTGATGACTTCCTGGCTGAATTCTATCAAACATTTAAAGAACTAGAATCAATTCTTCTCAAACTCTTCTAAAAAATTGAAGATAGAGTGCTATTTCTAAATGCACTTAATAAAGCCACAATTATCTTGATACGAAAGCCAGATGTGGGCACTAAAAAAAGAAAATAATAGGCCAACATCTTTGATTTATATATATACAAAAATTCTCAAAAAATAAAATAACTCACATCTACAGCACATTAAAAATGGGATTGATCCCTGGGATGCAAAGATGGTGTTAACATATATGTAAATCAATAAATTTGATACACTGCATTAACAAAACGAAGAACCAAAATCATATGGTCACCTCAATAAATTCAGAAAAAACATCCAGTAAAATTTAGCATTGTTTTATGATAAAAACATTCAACTAATTGGGTAAAGAAGGAATATATCTCAACACAGTAAAACCATGTGTGACAACCCCACAGCTTACTCAATGGTCAAAAATTGAAAGCTTTTCCTGCAAGTTAAGTACCAAGGCAAGGATGCCCACACTCACCACTTCCCCAAAATAGTACTAGGAGTCCCAGCCTGAGCAAACAAGCAAAATTAATAAGTAGCACCTAAATAGGAAAAATGAAATTACATCGATATGGCACACAACATCATCCTATATATAAAGCCCTGAAGACCCCACCAAAACCCCTGTTAGAACTAATAAATCAATTCAGTAAAATTACAGGATACAAAATCAAAGTATAAAATTCAGTGACATTTCCATATACTCATAATGAACCATCTGAACAGAAATTAATAAAACAATCCCATTTGGCATCAAAATCACTTGCATAATTTTAAACAAAGGGATGAAAGATCTACACACCAAAAATTTCAACATATTAATGAAAGAAATTAAGAAAGATACAAAGAAATGGAAAGCTCCTGTATTCATGAAAAGGGGGAATTAGTATTGTTAAAATATCCATAATACTCAAAGCAATCTACTGATTCAATAGAAACCTTATTAAAATTCCAATGATTGAGTTGTTTGTTTTTTTGGTGTTAAGTTTTTTGAGTTCTTTATATATCCTGGAGATTAGTGCTCTATCTGACATGTGTGTGGCAAAAATTTGCTCCCAAAATGTAGGCTCTCTCTTTACCTCATTGATTATTTCTTTTGCTGAGAAGCTTTTTAGTTTGAATCTATCCTATTTATTTATTCTTGATTTTATTTCTTGCACTTTAGGAGTCTTGTTAAGGAAGTCAGGGCCTAATCTGACATGATGGAATATTACTCAACATTAAAAGAGAATAAAATTATGGAATTTGCAGGTATGGATAGAGTTGAAGAATATCATGCTAAGTGAAGTAAGCCAATCCCCAAAAGAACCAAAGGCCAAATGTTCTCTATGATAAGTAGATGCTGATCCATAATGGGGACGGGGGAGGCATGGGAAAAATGGAGGATCTGGATTGGGCAAAGGGGAGGGGGTGGAGAGGTACACTAGGGCAGGAAAGATGGTAGAATGAGATGAACATCATTACCCTAGGTACGTGTATACTGAACGTATGGTGTGACGCTACATTGTGTACAACCACTGAAATGAAAAGTTGTGTTGCAATTGTATACAATGAATCAAAATGCATTCTACTGTCATATATACCTATTTAAAATAATTAATTAAAAAAATTCCAATGACATCTTTCACAGAAATAGGAAAAGCAATCCTAAAATTCAGATAGAACCACAAAAGACCTAGAATAGTCATAGAAATCTTGAGCAAAAAGAAAAAATCCAGAGACATCATATTATCTGATCTCAGAATCTACTACAAAAGCTATAATAATCAAAATAGCATGGTACTGGAACAAAAACAGACATATAGACCAATGGAACAGAAAGAGAACTCAGAAATAAATCCACATCTAAATCTGTGATCAATTGATCTTTGATAAAGATGCCAAAAATATACAATTGTAGGAAGGATGATCTTTTTAATAAAATGATGCTTGGGATTACTGAATAGACACACCAGAAGAATAAAATTGGAACCTCATCTCATCCCACATTAAAAAAAAAAAAGATCTATAAATGGATTAAAGACTTAAAATCAAGATCTGAAGCTGTAAAAGTACCAGAAAAAGACACAGGAGAAAAAAAAAAAACTTCCGGTATTTGCCTAAGTAAAAAGATTTTTGCATGTGACCCCCAAAACATAGACAACAAAGCAAAAATAGACAAATGAAGAGCCATCAAATTAAAAAGTGTGTGCGCAGCAAAGGAAACAATAAATACAGTGAAGAGGAATCCTCTTTCATATGGTTTATATGAAAAACTTGAGACAGATTAAACTCGACAAATTTAATTGAAAAAGAAATGATTCCAGAGTTGGGCAGCCTTGAAAACTAGAATAAGTTTGGAATGACTCTGGATCTGTCGGGTGGTGGGATAACATTTATAAACAGAAAAAGGATATGGGGTATAAAGAAAGCCAGATTGATTAAAAGTTGGGTTTGCCTTTTGTAAACACAGTTTGAATCACCAGCTGCCTGTGGTTGCCTGAAGCTCGGCTGCTCTGATTGGCTGAGACTCGGCTACTTGTTATGAGAGTAGATTACACTCTATCTACCCATCAAGTTAGGTTGCAGTTCACTATGTATGGTGAAATCTTTAGGACAAACTTAATCTATGTCTGGAAGCAACTTTAGGCAAACTGAAATCAGTTTAACACTATTATTTTTAAAAAGACAGGGAATAACAAGTGTTGATGAGGATGTGGAAAAGGAGGAACTCTTCCAAACTCTTGGTGAGAATATAAATCAGGACAGCCACTATGGAAAATGGTATGGAGATGCCTCAAAAAATTAAAAATATATCTGCCATCTGATCCTGCAATTTTACCTCTAGTTCTATATGCAAAGCAAATAAAGTGCTTGCTCCAAGACCAACCAGCTAGTACATGAGCAGAATTGGGCTTCAACCCCAGGACTCTCTGATTCCAAGTCTGTGCTCTTTCCTGTGGTTACCAACACAGACTGCTTCTCCCTCAGTCACAGGGGCCATATTCCATGTCTTAAACACACATCTTCTTCCTGCCCTGGGTCTCTGCTCACACCATTTCTGTGTCTGGAAGCTCTTCTCTTGAAGGACCTTCTCCTCTTTTGGGTCTTGGCATAGGAGGTTCTAACAAAGTAGTGCCTTCTTGGCTTTCTTACCTCTGTTCCTGGTTGGTTTCCTTTGCAGCACTCACTTCAATACAAAAATGTTTCCTTTCCTTTTCTGCATAGTGTTTCTATCTCTTCCTGCCACGAAAATGCATGTCCCAGAATACTGAGAATCATGTCTCTCTCTTTTAACATTGTATTGATAAATCCTAATACAGTGCCTAGAATATAGTCAATAAAAATTCATTGAATAAAGGAATGAATGAATAAGTGAATGCACTAGCATTGTATCTCCCCCATATATTATCTCATTTAATAATGGGACAAGCAAACATAAAGGAAAGGACAGAGAAAGGTCAAATTTATCAGATAGTAGCAAAAGCTCACTCCTCACATGCCTCAAATGGCCTCCAGTGCCAGGATGTCTCCATTGATAGGAGAGTCTGCAGCCTGCACAGACATGTGCCATCCTTACAGAAATGGCTGTGTTTTTCCTAGGAGAGATGGAAAGAGAACTAGCAGTTCAACATGCAAGTCACATCACGATGACAAACACCTCCAAGCTCTCCCCTCAAGGACACTGGAGATCAGGCAGGACTGATATCCATCAAAGATGTCAGAGATGTCAGCCAAGTCCTGTCAGCCACACTCTGTCCTGATGCTACTGAGTTCAATTGGTCTATGCCCATGGGCCCAAGGCAGAACTGTGATGCCAACGATTATATCAGCCAAGCTGATGAGTGGAGGAGGCAAGGTCAGGTTCAATGAAGGCTTTCCAGTATTGCCATGACATCCTTGCCACCCTCAAATGACCTGCCCCAGGCACATGCATTGGGGACTGTTACTTAGCACTGCTGTTCTCACTGAGCAGCTGGCCAAAGCTAGTTCAAAGTAGTGAGGCTAGAGTTAGGGTTCAGGGTTGCCAGGATCAGGAAGGAGCAAGATATCCTTCCTTGGGAGGTAGCGCCATCTCCGCTGGATGACCCAAGGCAATACTTGACAGGGCTCTTCTAAAAGGGAACCCAGCTTCTCCACTAGCCCAAGTTCCACCCTCACCGAGCTTAAACCCCTGGACCAGCTCTGAAGTCGTCCAGAAAGCAAGTGGATTCAGCGTGGAACCCAGGTCCACCTCTGCCAACTTCAGGTAACACTGGAATCATTTGACCTCCACTAGAAAGTCTCCTCTTCTTGCATCTTATACAGAACCTAACTTCTCTATTGTTACCTGCTAATATTAATTATGATCATCATTGTTGTTACTATGGTTGTCCTCCTCCTCCTCCAATCATCTCTTAAACTTTAAGTATACCTTTACAGCTTCCAAAGCATCTTTAGACACATGGCCTCATTTAATTCTGACAATAGCTCTCTCATTTTGCACAAAAGGAATGGATTACTGGGACTTTTGTAACAATGTCTAGAAACCCAATTCATAGCAGCTCCAGCCCAGCAGGGGAGATTTTGCTAGGATACAGGCAATCTCATAAAACCCAGACACAAGCAAACAGCTGGGCATCCAGAACACACTGGAGCTGGGCGGACAGAGCTCCAGGGACTCTATTACCTTCTTTTGTCTCCAATCTGCTTTGTTTATTTCTCATGTATGGATTGGTCTCCTCTACCACCCAAATACTCCTAAGTGTTACATGTAAACCATCTGCACATCCACTCACAGATTCACATTCTTCTCTCTCTCCCAACACAAGTCACTCAGTCCACAGATTCCCCAGGGAAAGAACTGTGGGCTCATCTTCAACAGACATCCATCCTTAGACCACTCAAGTAAAATCTGCCTGCCACATAGTGCTTCAAAGTAGAAGTGCTTATTATCATTACTGATATCATTATTGATAATGTTTTTATCATCCAAAGTTATATTGTCAGTAAGACTTGAAGCCAGATATCTAGGGACTTTCCCCTGAAGTTCAAGTGTGCCCCGGGGGCAACACTGTGTTCAGTCTCTGCAGTAGTGTATCTTTGACATCCACTCCTGCTTGGCAGGGAGTTGGTTCTTCATTAAAAAAAAAAAAAAAAAAAAAAAAAAAAAACACAGTTGTGTCCACTGTCTCTAGAACCAGCACCAGAGCAGCATCTTTCTCTAAAGGACAAAAAAACCCAAAAGACATGGAAAACTGTCTTGCAGCCCAGAGGGGCTCCTCCTGCTTCTCAGAAAGTGGAATGGGCTATTCACAGTGGTACACACTTGTAACCCAGTGGCTCAGGAGGCTGAGGGCAGGAGGATCGCAAGTTCAAAGTGAGCCTCACCAATGGCGAGGCGCTAAGCAACTCAGTGAGACTCGAAATAAAATACAAAATAGAGCTGGGGATGTGGCTCAGTGGTTGAGTACCCCTGGGTTCAATAAAAAAAAAAAAAAATGAAGAAGAAGAAGATGGAAGAAAGTGGAATGAGGTCACATCACCCTCCAGAGACGGGTTCTTCCCCTTTCACACCATCGCTCACCTCCAGTGCAGCTTCAGAAACCACCCTCGCTCCCCCTGGCTCTGGTAAGTGCAGATAAAGGAAGGGCAGTGGGCCCAGCCACATCTGCAGAGCAGTGTTGGGAGCTGCTGTGAGAGCACAATAGCTGTAGTACGCTGGGGCCTCAAGCAGGTGGAGGTGGCAGCATCTGATGTCTCTCGAAGCAGGGCTCCAACCCCGTGTGTGGCAGGGGCAGAGCTCTCATAGCCCACAAGGAGCCAGCCGGTTTAGTGGACCCTGTCTAAGGACCAAACTTACATGTGAGTGGAAGAATTTTTAATTTCTATGGTAATAAGGAGCTTAAACTCCAGTTCTATTTACAGGCTAAACTTATGTGCTATATCCCTGTGCCCCAGGCTGATCACTGTGATATGCAGATTTACCAGGGGCTGGCAGGGAGTAAAGGGAAGCTACTTGAGGGGGATTTACAGTTAGAAGATGAAAAGAACTTCATGATTAAAGGGGCTGAGAGATACTGGCATTGAAGGGAGAGGCCTTAAAGGCCTACTGAAAATGAGCCAGGTGGAGTCCAATTCACCTGCTGGAAACCTCCCAAACTCTCGCTTTGGCCATGTGGGTAAGGCAAGTGCCCTGGTAAGACTCCTCGGGGCTCTCTGCTAATCTAATCTGTGGTTCACAGACAGCAGTGTGCACCAGGATCTCAGGGCACCTGTCCAAACTCTTCATACCTGATCCTTTTTGGCACTCCTAAACAAGCTTGTTTCTGCCTTTTGGCTGAAATATATATACTAGTTCGATATATGAAGGGTAAAATTCATTATCTAGCTGGCACCGGATGGCAGCTTCCGGGGCAATGGAAGGATTAATAGATTTACATAAAGCAAGCCTCCAGCCAGCTCCACATTCCTCAAGATACCCCACTATATAACAGGAGAGTGCTGGGGTTAAGAGGAATCTTCAAGAAAACAATCCCCGTTTTATCAAGGCCCAGAGTTCAAATGAGCACATCAAAGGAGGCCAAGTAAAAGTTATATCCTCTGTTTGCATGTCCCTTCAAGGAAGCGTAGTCCAAAAAAAAAAAATAATAATAATAATAAATAAATAAATACAATGAAAATAAAATAAAAGATTGTCAAAATGTTTGACAGAATGAAGGTAGCTGGAGTAGAAAGAACCATAACCCAAATAGTTATTTGCTCAGTATGTAACTTCTGTATTAAAAATAGTCAAAATAGTATTTCTGGAAGGTAATTTGATAAAATTACAAGGTTCACTTGTCCCAAAAAGATATTCAACTATTTTGCTGCAACATTCATGCCATTCAACTGATTCATGAATGACAATAAGGCTGACTTGTCCCTGACCACTTGAGGGCTTGCAATCGTCTTGTAACTTAGGATTTTTTTTTTCTTTTTAATTCCCTTTTGAAGAAACTGAAACACAAAGAGCCTGAGAAGCACCTAGAGCTATGAAGTCACACAGCCACCACATCAGAAGGGAATTGAGACCTCTACATGGAGATTCATGGATTCCAAGTCAGGGACCTTGGCTCTGCCTGCTGTTCTATATGACTGTGGACGAGCTCTCCAGGTTCCTCAAACAGAGGGCCTCATACCTGTCCTCTGTGTCCCTGAGGTTGTTTAAGGGTCCAGGCTCCTGGCTTTACTTGCATGAATGGTGTAGTGGAACAAGATACCCCAGCCACAGCCGGGTAGGATGGGAGGAGTGGGCAGCTGCCAGAGAGCAGAGCCCTCACTTCCATCAGGAAGTAAAGGACAAGCAAGTCCAGGCCCTGCTGAATCAGGTAGAGGGCAAGGTGAAGAGAGGGTGTGTCTGTGCTGGAGGCTCAGAGCCTGGAGGGAGCTTCCCACTTAGGCTGAAGCAGAGTGAGCTCTGGTCATTAGAGAGGAAGAAATGAGCAGAAAGGCTTTGGAGTCGGAGTAGAGAGGTAGGAAATCAGGAAAAAGAAGGACAAGAGATAGGCTGTTTGTCTCTTTTGACTTCTGGAAAAGTCCCAAGAAAACAGGTAACCAGGAGAAAGAAGGGGGTGAGGAGCCCCTGCCCTTCATTTATCCATTCGTTCATTGAATAAGTTTGAGCACCTACTATACACTAATCACTATTCCAGACACTTGGGATACATCCATGAACATAATGGACTAAGATTCTACTCTTGGGGAGATTTTATTCTGCAGAAGAGAAAGAGACAATAACACAATAAACTATATTAGCATACCAACTATACTGCATGTTAGCTAGTAACTGTGATTAAAGAAAAGGTAAGACAAAGAATAACAGAGAGTTCCTGGGTGTGGGTGAGGTCAAATTCAATTAGTGGCCAGGAGAGACCTCACTGAGAAGGCAAGTTGGAGCAAAGATTGGAAGTTACTGATCACATGGTAATGAGCCATGTGGATATCTAGGGGAAGAAAATATCAAACACAACAAATAGTTTAAACCTCATGTTGTACTCTAGCTTGTTATAGTTCACCACTGTAACCAACTCTACCTTCATCCAAAGATGGCCACAACAGTATCTCCACTCCCACATGGTCTCCTTATAATGTGACTTTGACATTCCTTCCATCAAGTGGTGAGGTTGTTGTTCCACTGTGAATCTAGACAAACTTGTGACCATGGCAAAAGTGATCCTACATAATTTCTGTGGCTAAACCATAAAAGGCAGTAAATCTTCTACCTGGATCCCTTGGGATCCTTGCTCCTGGAATCCAGTCACCACATTGTGAGGAAACCTAGGCAACCACATGCAGAGACTCCATATAGGTATTCTGGTGAACAGCCCCAGCTGAAGTCCCAGAAAACAGCTCTCAGCAATCAATGGACAAGAAGGGTAAACTCACTTTCAGATGATTCTAATGGTTGGCCATCAAGTCACCCTTGACCTTGAGACTTCTCAATGGAAGCCTCAGACACTGGAGCAGAAACAAACCTCCTCACTGTGTCCTTTCCAAACTTCAAACTCATAATCTATGGGCATAATCAAATGGTTGTTTTATGCCTTTAAGTTCAAGTGGTTTGTTATGTAGACACATAACAACAGATAACTGAAAAAGTACAGAGTCCTTCCCAGCTAATGACAAAATGTTGTCTTAATTTGCGCATGCCTTGTGTAGGTATCTTCCATGGGAACCTCACGGAGAGGAGAGATGGTTAGGCTAAGATCAATGTGTTTTTATGTCCCTTGACCTAATAACTATGTCATAGTCTCAACATGACCCCCAAGAAAGATCAGCAAGAAAGAATAAATAACCTAGAAATAAGCTTCAATAAAAGTTAAAGAAGTATCACAAATCAGTACGGAAGGGAAGAATTACTTAAAAATTGATTCTGAAACAATTGGTGAACTATTTAGAAGAAAATCAATTTAGATTCTACCCTTAAGTAAATTCAATATGAATCAAAAAGCTTAATATAAAAAAGCCAAATGACAAAAAAGAAGAAAATACCAATAAAGGTATGCTTTATTTCTTGCAGGGAAAGGCTTTCCAAATTTAGAAACAAAGTAATTACAAAGGAAAATCTTGATAGATTAGGATGCATGCCAAAAAATTATAAGCAATATTAAAAGACAATGAACTAGGAATAATATCTGCAGCAAGATTATAAGCAAAGAACAAATATCAAAAAACAAACATACAGTACAAAAGCACTAAGATCCCAATTGATTAATGGGCAAAGGACACAAACAGAAAAAATTCTAAATGAGAAAATCCAAATGGTAAATATCCCAGTCTGATGAGTTATCAAAGAATTTCAAATTAGAATAATAATGAGGTAATAATTATCTCCATCTACAATAATAGCAAAGTAATAATAATGGTGTGCTGTCAGTGAAATTGTCTCATAGATTGCTGGTAGAAGCATACATTTAAAAAACATTTGGTGAGGTAAGTTGGTAACATGCATAATAGAAGAAAAACTCAAAAACAAGGTAGGGTAAATTTCCACCTTTAGAGGAATAATTGGGCAAATTATTATATACCAGTTTTATAAAATATTATGTATGTATCTGTAAAAATCACATTTACAAAGAGTTTTTAATGATGTGGAAAATGTAATCAAATTTTAAATAAATAAAAATATGCAAATATATGTGTGTTTTCTTCAAAAAAAAGTCTAATAAGACTAACAGTGCTGGTTATCTACAGGGATTTCTGGTGAATTTCCTTATCTATTCTGTACATTTCTGAGTACTTTCAGGAAATTAAAAAAGAAATTAGGGCAATATTTATCAAACTTGGGTCCCAGTTTCCCTGTAGCAGGAGACAAGTGTCATAGGTCTCTGATAAGCAGAACTGCCCCAAGAACCACAAGGTCAGAATGGAACGTGGCACACACAGCTCAGACGCCCACCTTTGGAGGAAAGTGCCAGAAGGCATTCATTCACACATCAGCACTTACTTGTGGATGGGTGTGTTTTGTGTCCCTTTTTTAGCTCCTTATGGCAATGGAGAGATCTGGCATTGATCTCTCACTTGAGCCTTGACATAAGCCCCATTGGCTTTAGGAAAGTTGATAGAAGCCAAGTGTTAAGGATAGGATGCCTGACTGCAGAGGAGAGCTTCCCAGTGAGATCAAGCCTACCACCAGCTTCCCTTGATGGCATCCGATGGCCTACTGGAAGTTTGTCTACTAATCTGGGCTCCCCTGGGATATTTTCAAGGATAAGCAGTATCCAGACCATAATATACCCATGCAACTATCCTGCACTGACTCCTTGAATCCTACTGAATAGAATATCCTGGACAGACCTTATGGGATCAGTAGCAATATTCTCTATAGATTCTCCTACTCTTCCCCACCTAATAACACAAGGGAATCGAAGGCTGGTTCTGGACTGAGAAACTGGCAGTGGCTTAGACCTGTTAGTTTGGAAGGAGTATGGAAAGGGAAAAAACTATGATGGCAGGCTTCACATTCTAGAATCAGCTCCCAACCAATGGTTCCAATTATATTCCTGACCATAAGAAGCTGCAACCCATGTAGGGACTGAAGATTTGTTTTAAAAGAGGCCTGTGACACTTCACAGTGTCACATGGGTCATGGAACAGTGTTCCCTCAAAGATCTTAGATATTAGCAACTTCCCTTGTTTAACAGACGAGAAAAACTGAAATGCAGAAAGGGAAAACAACATCCAAATTCATATGCAAGTTCACATCCAATCCTAGGCCAAGTCTGGTAAAATTCTGTTATTATCTTTGAAGAAGCAGTCACGCACTAAGAGTCATGATAGTAGCTGCTTCATTGGGTTGGAGGCAAACCACCATACCTGATGGAGAGGTGTACTTTTCTAACATACCCTTCTGGCCAAAGAAACCATGCAGTCTGTGTCTCCAACCCTAGGTTGGGTGTCACTAAATACTCTGCCAATAAAGATCTCATGGCACATTGCACGCACCAACCCCCAGATGTAAGCTTTGGGAAACCTCACACTCTCCACCTGCTCTCTTCTTGATTAACTTCTGGATGTGTTCAGAAAAGATATCCTAGAATATATGAACACTAATGGAGTGGACTGAACTGATCTTGAAATATCCTTCATTTGGGAGAAGAGAGGAACTTGCAAGTCTGAGGAATCTAATAGCAATAAAACACATCTAATAGCAATTTAAGAACAGAGCTGGGCAGGGTATGCAGCTGGTGTCCCCTCTGGTAGAGAATATGACATTAGGACACCCTAATCTTTCCATGCAATCTTTCCAGGCCTCAGTTTCCTCATCAGGTAAACAGACAAAACAGGTAGAAAAACTACATAATCACTAAAGTTTCTCATAGATACATGTTTCTTTAAATTTCTTCTTTGATTTCTGTTAAAGATTTCAAAGGCAAATCTCCTCCTCAATTTTAGACTAAAGAAAGCAGTTTAAAAGACACAGCATCTCTCCCTGGAAGAGCCCCAGGGAATTCCCAAAGGCTTCGTTAGAAGTGGCTTAGACTGTGTGGGTTCCTCGGCTTACTGTGTCTCTGTCCATACTCCCTCTAGGAATCAAGAGCACTGATAGTGTCCACCCCAGGCTTTGGCTCCGGCCACTGACTTTGATGTTTCATCAAAGTGACAGTTCAGTACTATGAGCTCCCATTTCAAACAGGCGAGAGATCCAAGTATCATTTGTCATGATTAATGATAAAAAGTCCAGAATCCGATGGCTTCATTTCAGCTGCCTCTTCCCTGCAACACTCCAAAGATCATATCCAGAGCCAGGATGACATTTGTAAGGGGTGGAGGAGGTGACTGGAGGAAAGATGCATGCTGGGATCCAAAGAGCTGATGCCAGGTCAGCACAGCCATGCCAAGGGAGCAGCAGAAGCTGAGGCAGGACCAGAATCCTGGCATTTGGCAGGTACAGACACTGGGAAGGGAAGACCCAGGGTTGGTGATGGGGAAACAGAAATAAGGACTGTGCTCAGGATCTGTTCCAGATCATAGACAGGAGGTACAGGGACAACAGAAATCAGTGGAGCAAACAATGATGCTGCACATCTGCCCAGAGACAGAGTCCAAAAGATACCTAAAGCAAAGTTCTAGGAAGAGAGTTCAACATCAGGTGTCAATACAGTCTTAAAGGAAGCCAGATAGGAGAAGCAGAGGCCCCACAGGAACCTCTTCCTGGGCAAAGTAGGGGCCTTTAGAGATGGAGCTGCCCCTGGGGTACCCTGTTGTCAGGAGCCATCCTTGGGTTGCATGTGGGCCACACATGGAAGTCTCATGGATAGAGACATCTGGTATCTGGGAATGGCCAATGGACATTTCCTCTGGTCAATTGCCCAGGGACAATGTGAATCTCTTTCCCTCTCTGCCGTGGCTCACATAGCACCTGAGCTGGGTGTGACCTACTAAGTTGGCAATCAACCTGCTGATTGCAAGACATCATGAAGCAAGATCTGCCTTTGAAACTTTATCCCTTCCTTTGATGTACCCCCTTAAATAAACCATCTGAGCCATTTTCTTTCTATCTAGTTCCAGAACCCATGTGGACTAGATCTATCAGGGTCTTTGTATTTTTTATAAATATATTTCTGAGAATTTATGCTTTGTTACTGATGACTTATCTGAGATTATAAGTTTTAGGGTGGCTTGGACTCCCCTGGGCAGGAAGAACCCCCCCAAAGAGATGCTGGCCATCACTCCCTTGAAACCCTATGATATGGGAAATACCACAATCAGAACACCCAATTTTTCCTCACCATCCAGAATAGTGTAATGATCCCTTGTTAACCCCCTCTACTCCAAGCCTCAAAGTGCCTTTGAGTCTTCTTAATGTCCCCAACAAAGCAATGGCCTCTGGAAAACAAAGCAGGTTTCATGTACATCGTGGGACTCTGATTTGTACAGGGGTACTTTCAGCATCACCCAAATTTAGCAGTGGAAGAAATATCAGTTCCACAAAGGGCCATTCTTGCAATGATAACCCTAACTCTAAGTAAAAACTGCTCCACCATCAAAGTATCCATTAACTACGCACCAAATCTGCCCAAGCAGAGGAAATTGTGTACAAATTCCCTAGTTCCACTGCTCAGGAGTTTGTACATCTAGAAGCACTTGGTGTGTTTCCTGTGATAGCTTCAAATGATTGTAAGATTATTTCCTTCTCTGTCACTTCCTTCACTGGTCCCCCTCCTACCCCCACCACACAGGGCCAAACAACACTTGACAACTGTCAACTTAAGCCCAGCACAAAAAAATGCTCTATTGGTGTGACAAAGGCTGACATACTTGAAATGAACTTCGGCAGTGACAAGCTGAACCCAAAGGGACTGAGTGAAATATCAGATACATCAGATCAGACATTTTCTTCCCTCTTGAGAGCAACTCAGAAACTAACATGAAAAGTCAGATGTTTTAAGTAAGGGACACTGCTGAAATCCTTACCTTAGGCAGTTGTTATGCCAGGGACAGGACCTCCCAGCCCACATACATCCAGAGGAAATACTGTTGGTGTTGCTCAAACACTCTTTAGGGACTTTGCCTCCACCTTACTAATGTCATTTTTCAACATACCGGGAAGAAAGATGGGAAGAAAGTGTGATACAGATTTCCAAGTGGGAAAACAGATACACCAGAAATCATTTTCAGAAAATTTCATTGGAACTCACAAAGGAAGTCAGGAATAGATCTGGATTCAAACATAGTTAATTCCCTTATCAGAGGAGTTTTTGGAAATGACATTGGAGGAAAATTTGTACAGACACTAACCCCTTGGACTTAAGTACAAAGAACTGCCTTTACTCCTAGCTCCCTATTTCCCTATCCATCAGGAGCACCTTCTTAGCAGCCTTCACCTACAGTCAGTCCTTCTCACCCTGACTGCACATTAGAATGACCCAAAGAGCTCTTCAAAGATACGTGCTTTTGATAGTTCCTTGAGAAGTTAAACCTAGAATTTCACATGACCCAGCAATTCCCACCTAGGTGTATACCCAAAGAATGGAAAGCCACAAAGACTCAAACATACTTGTATGCCAATGTTCATAGAACCATTCACCATGGACGGATGTGAAAACAACCCAAGTGTCCATCAACAGATGAAGACTAAAGAAAATGTAGTATATACATACAACCAAATATCATCCAGCCTTAAAAAAGAATGAAATTCTGATACTTCTACAACGTGGATAAACTTTGAAAACATGCTAAGAGAAATAAGCCAGACACAAAAGGGCAAATATGAGTCCACTTTAATGAGGTACCTAGAGTAACTGAACTCATAGGGAAAGAAAGTTAAATAGAGGTTGCCAGGAGCCAGGGGAAGGGGAATGGGGAATTATTGTTTAATAAGTGCAGAGTTTCTTTTAGAGATGATGAACAATTCTAGAAATAGACAGCAGTAATCATGGAACAACAGTGTAAATGTACTTAATGTCACTTAATTATACATTTAAAACTTGTTTGAATCTTAAATTTTATTATGTATATTTTACTACAATAAAAATAATCTTAAAAAAATAAGTGCAGGGGCTAGGGACATAGCTCAGTAGCAGAGTGTTTACCCAGCTTGCCTAAAGGAAATCACAAAGGAAGTCCAGCACCACAGAAAAAGAAAAAGAGTGCGCGCGCGCGCACACACACACACACACACACACACACACTATACCTATGCTCAAATCTCACCCAAGATCAATTAAACTGGAGTCTCTTGGGCCTGCCCCATTCTTGTGGCCAAGAATGACCACCCATTCTTGCTTTTCCTCCTAAATTAATGAATAAACATTGATCCAGAGCCTTCCTTAGTGACATTCTAAGAGCTGGATATGAGCATCTGAGGATTCAAAGTTAACCACTTAATTGGGTCCCACAGTTAAAAAAAAAAAAGTAGATGCAATGATTTTAAAATGTCCACAAATCCTTTGATATTCCTTCCATTCTAACTGACCTCCCTTGACTACGGACTGGACTTCCTATTTGCCTTCTAAAGAACAGTGTGAATTCCCATTGCTTCTGGCTTGTTCTCTCACCCTTGCTTCATTCACATTAGGGGAAGCTAAGTGCCTTGTTGAGGACCTGGGCTGGGCCTTGCCTCACCTTGTCCCTGGCCCTGGTCCTGATCCTGATGGGGCTCCTTCAGCAGCCCTGTGCAGAGGTGTTGGAGGTTTTCAGGTTTGCATTTTTCCAGGCTCATCCTGATCCAGGGTGGAGAATTGGTGAGACAGGACACTCATGGAAGCAGGGAAAGTGGTAAGAACCTGCTGCCCCATCCAGATGGAGAGAAGGAGATGGACTGAAGAAATTCTAAAGCATAGTTGTGGGTGAGTTCCTAATTGGGAGACCAGGCATGAAAAGAAGACACAAAGTGAATTCACTCATCTTGGGTGCTCCTGACTACTCATTTGTAGCTTGCCTGCCCACTTTCCTGTCACCCTTCTGTGTGGGCTTGCAAACCCACAGACTTATGATATGTTGGAACTGAAGAGCCTCAAAGATCATCTGGTCAACCCCCTTCTCCATACTAGCTGCCAGGCTGGTTATTGTTATCACTCAGTCTCAGCTCATGGTCTGTCTCAGTACATCCAACAGGAACCTCAAGGGTCACTCTTCAGAAGGTGGCTGCTGAGAGCTGCTATTCTCTCAAGACCCTACCAGTTTTCACCCTTGACAGCAGCAGATCCTCCGAAGCCAAGGAGAGCTGTGGGCCTGAGACAAAGCACTTCCTTCCCCACCACTGTCCGCTTGGCTCTGCTCTATCTGCTGATGTTCTCCTCATCCTGAACCTTTGGGTGCCTTGTGAGAATATGTTCTCCTCTCCACCCTTCCCTTGCCCTTGAAAACCACATGGCCTTGGACAGGTTACTCCAACCTTCCTGCTGTGCAGCTTTATCATCTGTAAAATGGGGATAATAATCATCCCAACTCCATAATATGAATATCATGATCAGGATTAAAGGAAGTAAGACAGAAGATGCTTAGTACAATATCAGGCACATACACAATGAACTTTCATTACATTAGCTGTAGGGATGATGGTGGTGATGGTGATAGTCGTAAAAACAATGATAATGATAAAGATGATGATGGTGGTGGTGAAATCTTCTTCCTTGGGACTATTCATGTGGTAGTAGACTCCATGTCTACCTTGAACTGGCTCCAGGTTCTGTCCAATATTTTTTTTGTCTATGCTTCCAGCTATCTTGATCCTGGCTTCTTCCTACAATACTTAACCCCCCCAGTACTCATGGTAAAAAACCCAGACCCTCCAAGGTATAAGGGAGCTTGCAGCTGATCCAATCTAACATTTCTATCATAAATGAATAAACAGGTTCAGTGAAGTAATTTGCTTTAGGATGGATGTCTCCTTCAACCCAGGTGATGTCACATTTACATATCAGAAACAAATATGTAACTTTTTCCCCATCTATAAGCTAAAGTTGGAGATGGATATGAACCAAAATACACGCCCATGCCCACCCCTGACCCTTTGTACTCACTTCTCCCTCTGCCTGGAGCTCTCTTCCTCAGGCCCTGTCACTCACATTGTTCCCATTTCTGATCTGCTTTATCACAGAGGCCTTCCCTATCCATCCTATGTAAATGAGCACCCTGTCACTCTCTGTCCCCTCACAGGCTTCGTCTCTCCCCCCACCCCCAGCCTTATCACCACCTGGTAGGCTGTTTTGTGGCTTATTGTCTGTTCTCCCTGTAGAACAGAAACACCATGACAGCAACAGAATTGTTCTGTTTAGTTCCTATTGCCTAAGATGCCTGGGCCCAGAGTGGCTATTAGATAAATAATTGCTCATTTGATCATCCATTCATTCATTCAGTGGGTAAGTCAGTCTGTTATTTGTGGAATGACTTCACAAAGCCTCAGTCCACCAACTATGCAGTTGGTTCATAATTTCACAGAACCTAGTAGCAAATTATGGGTTAGAATTCTACCTTCACCCTCCTCCCACACACTGCCTTTATTCTGCCTGTCTGTAGTTTAGGAAATCAGGCCTTTGGGGCAAGAGAGTTGTTCATTACAGTTGTCCCCTGGCTTTTAGGGGAGAATCCAGGAGGCTTCAGTCCCCTTAGGATGATGGCTGCCCCTAGGTTCCCAGTGAAACAAAGCCAAGGAAGCCCCTGTCCCCTCTACCCAATACTGAGATTCTGGGCTTCTTTTCAGACCCAGAGGAGACAAGACCCACCAGATAAGAGGGTGATGGGCCCACCTGTTCACTACAATCTGTAGGGCCATTATCCCTCTGCCCCAACTCGGGAGACAAGCTGAGTAGAACATTGTTTGATAAAAATCTCTTTTCTGCTATTACACAGAATAGAAAGCTGTCTCTTTCATTTTGTTGGATTGCAGGATAAATCAAGTACACAGTATTTGTTTACCAAGAAACCACCTGTTTACCATTTGTAAAGGGACTTGATTGCCACTAAGAAATATTAAGTGTGGAGCTGCAGTAATCTATACACTGAGGAAGAACAGGAGGCACAAAAATTGGGGAGAAAAGACAAAGAAGAAAGTTACGGGCCTTGAAGAAATGAGGTCTCCAGCAGGTGAAATGAAAATAATGGAAATTACTATAAGCCAAGCCTTGTGTTAAGAACACTGCCAACTGTTCTGCTAACCTCATAACATTCCTGCAATTACCCTGATTTCACACACTGAGAAACTGAGGCTCAGTGGGTCACATGATTTGCCTGAGCTTCAGCAGGCAGTAAACTGTAGACCTCATAGGTAATTTCAAGCCTAAATTTTGTTCTCTGACCGTTGTCCCTAGGCAAATAGACTGAACTGTCCTGCTGGGGCATTTTCTATGGCAACTTTACCTAGCTCAGATCTAGCTGTGACCAGTGGGATTCTAAGCTCCACGCCTCCACACCCAAACCCAGAGGAGAAACATAACCACCCAGATCTGTGAGTAGTGGGCCCCGCCTGTTTACTACAATCTGTAGGGGCCATTGTCCTAAATATCCCAACTTGGGAGATAAGCTGAGTAGAACATTGTTTGGATAATTCAATGTTACCATTGGACCTGGGTAAATTCTGAGGCCTAGGAATTTCCATTTTTCCCTGGAAAATCAATGAGTCGACGATCACCATAGAAAAGGAACTCACTCCTCTTCGTGGGACTAGAGAGCAAAGATAAATCCAAGTATGGGAACTTGGCCTAGCACAAAACTAGGCTGGGAGATTAGAGAGCATTACAATTGGTAGGTGTGTGGGGTGGAGGCTGCCAGTTTGAAGAAGAAAGTAGCATCAGGAGACAACACTGGCCAGGAATTCAGAATGGAGAAGGTGAGGCTGGTGGATGGAGCTAAGAGAGAAGCCAGGGCAAAATCTGCACGGAAACATGGCAGGCTGGTTGGATAGAGGCTAAGCAGAGAGGCCAAAGAGTAAGACAGAAACAGGACTGATGCCAGGAAGCTCAGCCTTGGGAGTCCTAGTTCCCCCAGGGAAGGAGATTGCAGCCCAGCATCCTGTGACTGCTGAGTCACAAGGTCCTTTGAACTCAGTGAACCAGGGTACTCGACACTGCCTTGTTTGGGACAAACGGTCTACTGTGCACACATAGCCTGGGCCTTCATGGCAGCACCCAGACACACTGGCCTGATCCAGAGGATGAGAATCCCTCCTTCAGACTGTCTTCTGGCTTCTAAGAGAATCTGGCCTAGAAACTTCCAACCTTTAGACAAAGAACTTTAAGGAAATTATCTTAGTTTAAATACTGGTTACTGACGAGATGAGGATCATGCAGCCACACACTGCTCCCTCTGCTAAGAAGGTGTCACCAGGAAAATATAATTAACCTGTGAACTCTTCGATGAGCATGATCTTCATCCTTATCTCACCCATGACTATCTATGGCCATCTGCCAGCCAGTCAGCTATTTTAAACTATTCTACTCCAACTCCTTGGTTTAATACCTTCTCTCTCCCACTCCAATCCTGAAATTCCACTTGCATCCTGGGGGTTGACAATAGGGGGAAAAGGAGCCTCAAGAATTTACCTTCTAAATGATGATCCATTAGCTAGACTCAAAGGATGGGAAGCTTATTCTATCCCTTTGCTCCCAAAATCAGCAGCATTATTCTTCCTTGAAACAAAGAGGACATGCAGGCTTATGAGTCAGAAGTGGAAAGGAGATTGCTAGGCCAAAGGTTTTCTTTTAGGGAAAACTTTATCTTACGAAGAATTCAGGAAGTTTTCTGTAAATTTCGTAACTAACAGGGCTGAAAATTCATGGGCTAAATCTGTTAAGGAGAAGAAAGGCCACCTGAATTATTTCAAAGAGACGAATTATGACTTCATTGTCATCCGATGCTAATCCAACCCTTCATCATCTGCAATGGTTTTCCCCAGCTGCCAATGTCCCATGGCAGGTTTAAAGCAGATCCAAGAACCCCATCCCACAGATTTCCTCTGTGTCGGTTAAAGGCTGATTTCCTGTCAGAAAAGGGATTGGGAAATGCCATCTCTTCTGCCAACCTATCCTTGGAGAGATGTCTGCCTCATTAATGACAAGGCCACTTTGTCATTTCTCAGAGAAAATCCCCTGGCTGCCCTGGAAGGGATGGTTCCTCTCCACCACGCTCCATGCCTCTGCAGCCTGCCAGGCCCTGTCTGAATTGGTCTGTGGTCATTCTGGAATCAGCGGAGACGGGAAGGCTGATGGGAAGGCAGGTGGGTGGAGCTGATCTGACCTGGGAGGAAGCTGAGCTGGGTGTTTGCAGAGCCCTTTACTGATTTGCTAGGTGACCTCAGGGCAGTGATTCTTAAATATTGGGGGTCACAGATCCTGTTGAAAAGAGAGGAAAGCTATGAACCCCTCACCTGTGGGCCACAGCCTCCAAGCTTTTAATTCAGTGGCTCTCCCCAACCCAAAGACCTACCTAGGCTCCTATTTTATAGCTCCCCAGAGAATCTACAGATAGATTTGGATTTCCCGTGCAAATAGAATAGCCAAAGATAGCTTATTATAAGGTCATATGCCTGGGAGGGAGGAGATCTATGATTTAATTCACCCAGGGTCTAATTGCTTGAGCATGGGAAGGCCACATTTTTCTCTAGTGCCCCCACCTTCAAAAGGAGGATGGTGAGCTTCTTCTTTAATGGATCCTGAGGGTTTCAGGGGGCAACCACAGGGCTCTAGCCATGGGCTAGATGGAGGCAGGCCAGCAAGGTTTTATGGCCATTCTCTCCCTTCCCTTCATATACCAGCTTTTCTGCTCTTAAAAAGTTTGAAAGTCTCTGGATTAGAGGATTTCGAAGATCCCTTCTAGAGCTAACTTTGTTGTATTCTAGGTTAGTCCAGGAAAGCTGGAGTCCAGAACAGATGGCTCAATTAAAGGGCCTCACTTTAAAAGGTATATTCCTTGGCTCCTGGCTCCATCTCAAAAGAATATTGGTCTATCTTTAGCCTTACAGCCTCAGGGTCTACTGGCTCACACCAGATGCTCCTGCAAACTGTATGGAACCCTGCAAGAGAGGAAGCCCATGCTGGGGAAAGGGGATTGCAGGCTGTTTAGTTCCACTCGCAGCCCTTCCAGTTCAGGGAGCTGAGTCTTGCAAAGTTCCAGGGGCACATTGTGAGCGTTGAGGGAAATGGCAGGCTGCTCCCTACCCATTCAGTGTCGAACTGTGTTACTGGTATTGTTCTGCTAACTTGCTAAATAGCTATAATTAAAACCAGGCTATTATCATTAATTATGATCCTCCTCTTCTGATTGGCAGCTTGGTGCTTTCATCAAGTTTTAAAGAGCAGCACTTCTGTGTCTTACAGGAAGCAAGGAAGATAGAAGGGGTGAATTGTTCTGACTCTGGAGCAAAGGGCACCATGGCATTGCCAGGGCAGCAAACTTTTGCGCCCACGGGGCGGGCTTCCCTGTCAGCTCGTCCAGACACAACAGGCTGCTGGCTGTCTCCTGCCTCCTCCAGGGGCTGCTATTCACTTTACAAAGGAGCAAGATTGGACCGGGAGATTGGATGAGATTCCATAGGCAAAAGTGTGGCAAAAGTTCTACCCAACATTTCAAGGCTCAACTGAAATGCCACCTGCTCCGTGGAATTTCTTCCAATTTCCCAACTCCCCCATCTCTTTCACCTCCCCCAGGTGAAAATGAATCACTCTCTCATCATTATTGTCATTGCAACTTCTCCATTTTCCATAGTCTTAAACCTCCAATTCTTCTAATTTCTACTCCCATAAACTTCAAGAAACATCTATAACCTCTTCAATCCCAGAGTCCTGGGAGTCCTGGGAAAGGGATGATGTCCCTTTTATGTTATGCCCAACTTTCCTGACCCCTAGCTCTTTATCAGCTAGAAGACCCATGACCACACCATAGCCCCCACCTGATTTGTCTGTCTTCTAACAGGTGCTCTGCTTGGTTGCCTAAATAAACTCAATAGTCCCAAGTTTGCCCTCAAGTAGAAAAAGTTGTGAAGGATTATAAAGTGTGAGAGCTTTGGTGTCCCCTCAAGGCTGACCTTGGCTTGAGGAAGAAAAATCGTCTAGAACAATGGTCGTCAGGCACAATTATGGTTGTCAAGCATACATAAGTAACAAGAATAAATCAAGTGACTAATTGCAAACAGTCATTTTTTAAAAAATAGAAACAAAAACTAATCTACATAAACAATTAAATGGGTTAAGTTGAACCTTTATTTGTTTATAAAAAATAGAAACAAAAACTAATCTACATAAACAATTAAATGGGTGAAGTTGAACCTTCATTTGTTTATAAAAATAGAAACAAAAACTAATCTACATAAACATAAACATTAAATGGGTTAAGTTGAACCTTCATTTGTTTATAAAAACTAGATAATATGAAGGAGGTATAATTTCACCTACAGAACAGACATTAGGAATCAAAGGGTGTGTTTGTATCTCCTTAATCCTAGAGTTGCCAGACAAAATCCTGGATGCCCAGCTAGCTGAATTTCAAATAAGCAACCAATAATTTTTGTTGTACACCCCAAATATTCTAGTCATGGGACATGTCTATCTGAAATTCAAACTTAACTGGACATCCTGTGATTTTACTTGCCAAATTTGGCAGCTCTACCTAATTCCCCAACTTTTTTTCCACAGTCATAAAGGGGAGAACAAGTAAATTTAATGTCAATATTAACATCAACAGGGCATCTTGGAAGGAAGGAAGAAGGAAGAGAAGAGAAACAAGAAAAAATGAAAAGATAAAAAGAAAGAGCACTAAAGAATCCCTTAATTTTCCTGAGTCTGCCTGAGGCTGCCCTGCATCCCCCAACCTGTCTCCTCCTTATTCTAGACCTTTCCTTTGAGTACCCTCCTGCCTGGATGCTCCTAACCTCAATTGTCCAATGAACTCCTCAGGGTCCATATTAGGCCACCTTCTTTAGAAAAACTTCCTAACCTTCCCAGACTCTCTGTCTCTTGGCCTCTGCCCATGGTACTCATGAGCATGTGGGGATGAGCTCCTGTGTGTAGGGACAGTAGCTTGTCTGCCATGGGACCCCAGGCAGTGCCTGCATCACCCCAGGCTCACAGGGATGCTTGGTAGAAGAAGCTAAATTGAAACACATTTCTCTACCAAAAGATGAAATCAGAGAGGGTAATCAAACTGAATGGGGTTAAGACCCCTACTACACTGTCCTTGAAGAGTGAGATGGAATTTTCTCTTAGGCCACTTAACTACATTTGAGCCTGTTGTCTTAGAACAACTCATCGCATGTGTCTCATACTGTGTGTTCACCAGTATCTTTGTGTTTGTTAGCTCTTCATCAGAGGAATGATACACTCAAAAAGAGGAGAAAGCCAACATTTAGCCTGGTGGCAGTAACCTTGGCCATTTCCTCCCAGAAGAGGAGAGAAAGGAGGAGGAGAGCTTTTAGTTGGAAGTCTCTTCTTCCCTGAAGGCAAGCACATCTCTGCCTTCAAAGCCTGGGGAAACCAGGCCTGCAAGTCAGACAGAACTACATTGAATCTCAGCTGGACCCTCCCGGGCAAGCTATGTAACCACTTTTGACCTCAGTTCCATCATTTGCAACATTCTACCTACCTCATAGAGTTGTCATGAACATTGGCTGATATAACACAGCACTGGGCTGGGTCCCTGATAGAGTAGATACTTGATTGGGGTAATTTCCAATTCTTATCAGACTTCCAATGATTTACACAGGGAGGGTGAGAAGAAAAAGACTGAAAGAGGAACATTCCCCACTTGAGATACAAACATCTAAACCACCCCCTCTTGCATTTTGACTACTTCCTGGAGTGATTCATTAATGTTTTTGTCTAGTGCTTTTCACATTTTACTGGGGCAGAGAGTACACCTACTCTCCATCCCAGGAATTTTACTGCCTAACGAACTTCCCCCAAATTTGTTGGCTGAAAACAACCACTGGATTATATCTTGTGAATTTCTGTGGTTCTGAAATTCTAGAAGAGCTTGGTGAGGCCACTCTTCTGCTCCATGTAGCAGCAACTAGGGTCACAAGGTGGCTTCACTAGTATGTCTGGCAATTTGGCAAGATTAGTGGAAGTCTGAGCTGAGCTGGGACTGTTGACCAAAGTGCCTTCAGGGCTATCTCAGACATCTTTCACAGCCATTGGATTCTGTCAGAGTGAGCAGCTCAAGAAGCCAGGAGAAAACTACATGACCTTTTTTGGCATAGGCTCTAAAGTCATCCAGGGTCACTTCTGCCAGTTGCTGTTGTCCAAAACAGTCATAAGCCTGCCCAGATTTAAGGGAAAGAGACATAGTGCCCACTGCCTCTCAATAAGAGGAGAAGCAAAAAATTTAAGCCCATATTTCCAAACTGCAACTGAGAATCATAGTGAGTCTGAGGTTGGGCCTGAGATTCTGCATTTTAACCAGTCCCAAGTACTGCTGAGGCTGCTGTTTTATCCATCACACTGTGAGTAGGAGGGGTTTTGACAAGCCCTCATGTTGCATCTTTCATTGCACCAAAATCCCGTCTCTTACTGTTTCTGTTGTCTCATTCCCTGGAAGCTTCATTTAATTTAAAACTGAGCCAGCCAATCTTTTCTCATGCTTCCTGGAAGGACTGCTATGTTCAAAGACCTTTATTTCAAAAGAAACAAACATCCCTGTGTTTAGATTTCACAAGGGAGTCTAAAATGGCTAAAGGGAAAACCTTTGGCAAATGAGAATGTCACGTCAGATCAAAACACCTTTGGGTACCTTTTCCTTGGCCATCTACTTTGAGTAGATAGTGGGTCCAAACAATGATTATGAGAACAGGACTCATCAGTAGTTTGTCATCTGTTTGAGGCTCAGACAATATCTGTGACTCAGCTAGTTGCGAACCAGTAAATATTGATGCCATGGTTTCTGGCAGTGTAAATTGATTATCCAATCACCATGACTATCCCCAGGTGTGGAGGGTTAGCTTAGGGACACAGTACATGGGGCCCAATTGTTTTTTTTTTCTATTAAATAAAAGCCTATGTATTAAACTAATGATCACTTTTTTTTTTTTTTGAACCCAGGGACACTTAACTACTGAACCAAATCCCAAGTCATTTTCATTTTTTATTTTGAGACAGATTCTTACTGAGTTGTTTAGGGCCTCACTAAATTGCTGAGGCTGACTTGGAACTTGTGATCCTCCTGCCTCAGCCTCACAAACTGCTGGGATTACAGGCATATGTCATCACACCTGGCAAACTAATGATCACTCTTAGCACAACTTTATTTACCAACATTTGCTTGCTTATTGAAAAAACTATACAATTCAAAATAGGATTAAAGGAAATATAAGTCCTTAGATACAACCTGGTGACATCTAGATCAGTTCTCAGTTGTGATATATTTCTAGCTCTACAGGACATATTTTCTTTAAAGGAAAATTTCCCCTTTTTTCCCAAAATGAGTGCAGGTTTTGCCCTGTGCAGAACTTCCAGGGGCTACTGAACCAGCTTCAGAACTCAGAGGCACTGGGCACCAGTGGCCTCAAAATCTCTTCTGCAATTTACCTGTAAGAAATCACTAATGCTTGTTTTTAGTATGCCTGAATTAGTTCCAGAGAACTCTGAGACATGTCTCTGAATTCCTATTAATTTCCGCAAAAGAACTTCCTTTATTATATCCACACTTTTTTGCATATTTTACATCTTCATTCAAAAATCATTTGGAAAAAACAAAAACCAAGGTAACAGGCCAATTTCTAAGATGGTTTCTTCACAATCACAAAAGCGTTACTACAACATCCCATGTACCCTTTCCTTTGGCTTCTGGGAACTTGTTGGTGTAACAGTGGGATTTCTGAGCTGTTTGTTCTTATCAGAATATTTTGTCAAGTGAAGTCCTAAGGGGAATTTCAGTGAGTAGTTGTGGTGGAATAAGGAAGGGGGCATCTCCATATCCAGCCACTGGGTAGAAGTTAATTTGAAAGAAAGGTGACTTTGAATAGAAATCTATTCTGGCAGCCTCCTCTTTAAAAGTTCTGTCTTTTTACTTTTTGTTTTTAATCACATTTGAATATAACAAAATGTTTCCAGAGGTATAAAATGATTTCTCTGCAGGTGTGTGTGTGTGTGTGTGTGTGTGTGAGAGAGAGAGAGAGAGAGAGAGAGAGAGAGAGAGAGAGAGAGAGAAGAAACCAGGAGGGTAGACAGTGTGGGGAGATGAACAGGGATCAGGGGTTCTCTGACGAATATGGGCTTAATATTCCTCATCTAGATGACCAAGGAGTCATTTCACCTCTTTATGATCCAGCTTGTTAAAAGAAAAGAGCAACCAGCTATTTTGCTGGACTCCACTGTGGAAGCAAGCTTATAAAACAAGATGGCAGGATGCTTTACAAATACGTTATAGAGAAATGCTTCAAAAAATGTCTATATCCTGAGGTTTCCCTGCCCTTAAACAAGTGTTTCAGGCCTTTCCCACTTTGGGCTGAATACAGAGCAGCAAGCAGGCATGAAGCAAGCACTGCTGCATCTATAACTTGGGGTTTGTTCTGACATAGACCCCACACCCTGTGCCCTGCAGCCACTGTTTAGCTGCTTCATCTAAGTGTGCCTTTTCCACCCCAGTCATGCTTCATGTCACTACAATGGGGGAGGCCATGTCTTCTATTTGGTCACCTAAGCTAACCAATGACTGGCAATGAAATATATACCCCACACCCCGTACCACCTCTTTTGGTACCTAAGCTAACCAATGTCTGGCAATGAAAAGGGTAGTAGTTTCCAAAGCTGAACAAGCCTGGGCCCAATTCCCTAAATGCTTTTGGCAGAAATCTGGATTTCAATGCACTGATTTTTTTTTTTAAAGTAAGTCTATAATTCTCTTTCATTCTTTCTACTGAAAAAAAAAAAAAAAGCTACCAATCTGATACTCCTTGCTCTGTATCCTGGGACCCTCAACGCAAACATGTTGGGGTAGGATTTGCTTCTTGCATAGAACCTTTCTTGAAGAGGGGAAGTGGCAGTTAGCTTTGCTCTTAATCCCTCCTAAGGGGAACCAACACGAGTGCTATTTATTTGAATAATATTAAACAGTTAACAAAGTATGCTTACATATATTCTCTCAAATTCACTCAGAGTCCTGTGAGTAGGCAGGGTGGATATGATAAGACCTACTTTGCATATGTGACAACCAGTCATTGAGTTAATGAGCTGTGAACCTAAATCTAAAAACAAAGGTCTTCTAGTGTCCTTGCCTCAACCCTGTGCTATTGGGCTTATCCTGGGCCACATAATCCAGAGGCAAGCTCATGTCTTAGACATCCCCTGTTATGGTTTAGATGTGCTGTCCCCCAAAAGCTCACATGTGAGACAATGCAAGAAGGTTTGGAGGAGAAATGATTAGATTATAGAATTGGCCTAATCAGGGAATTAATTCCTGATGGGATTAATTGAGTGACTGGTTTCTTGACGGTGTGGCTATGGAGTATATATTTTGTATCTGGAGAATGGAGTCTCTCTCTCTCCTCCTTGATCATCATGTGAGCTGCTTCCCTCTGCCATACTCTCCGCCATGATGGAGTTGGCTGTGTATGAACGGAGACCTCTGAAACCATGAGCCCTTAAATCAACTTTCCTCCTCTACAGTTGTGCTGGTCAGATCATTTAGTCACAGCAGCGAAAAACCTGACTAAAACACCCCTACCCCTCTTAGCTCAGAGCACAGCTCATCCAAATGGAATAAAAAGAGAACAGAATAGAATGGAAATCACAGTGAAAGAGATTGAAGTTTGGATCTTAGATCTGTTGTTCCTGACTGAACACCTTTGGGTAAGTCAATTTTTCTGGAGCCTGGTGTTCTCATCTCTAAAATGGGAATGGAAATGTTTCCCTCAAGGGGGTTTAATTAGGATTGAGAGAAATAGCATAAATGAAAGCACATAGCTTGGTGAAAAAAAAATATGGGTGCTCTATAAATATGTATCATATTGGAATAAAGGAAGAACAGGGGCCTTCTTGCCCTAAAATGTCTTCCTCCATATACCTGTAACATCGTGGTATTTGAAAGTTATTCCTTTGGAGAGGGGTAGCAATGATCAGGCATGCACACTTTAAGCATACCTTGTGCTCCTTACAATAGACTACTAGAAAGAGGTGAGGGTAGGAGAAATAAGACCTCAGGGTAACAGGAGACCTGGAAAAAAATGTTGAGGGACAATTACGCATTTATATTAATGTGGATAATGCAATGTACTTTAAATGAACACAATGTTAAGATTTACATTTACATATATTAGTAAATTTCAGATCAAGTGCTTCATACATGCCTCCTACACACTGTCAACTCATTATGGTTATAGACCATAGGAACTGGAAATGGCCTTAGAGATCATTGTACCACATCTAATTTAAAAATGACAAATCTGAGGCCTATAAAGAAGAACACTTTACGATTCTGGGGAGAACCATAAGAACTACAAAAAAAAAAAAATGCTGACTTCCGATGCTGCCTGGGAAACAAGTATTAACATTTACATCCCACCGCTCAGGGAGACGCTGGCTCCCCACCAGCACAGAACTGCATGCTGTTGAGGTCCGTGCTAAGTCACAGGTGAGGCTCAGCTGCAGCAAGACCGGAGAGAACAGTGGTGATGAGAACTTGGGCAGAGACCCCCTGATATCTGCTTCTCTCTACACAATGCCAAATTCAAGAGAAACATTTCGCAAAAGCTGATTCTCTGATCCCCTGTCCGTTGCTTTATGAAAGAGCAGCTTGCTTAGGTGCAACCAACCACACCCTGACCCAGTTAAATGGATTTCTACACCCAATCATGGGCCTAAGCATAGCTCTTAAGGGAGACTCTATTACTGTTTTGCAAATGTTGAGCCTCCCCTCTCTGCCTCCTGTGGGAGAATGTACTTCCCTACCTCTCTGAGGCCAGCCTTAGCCTCATGATGTCTTTGCCAATTGGAACATATGTAGAAGGGGCAGTGTACCAGTTCCAAGCAGGCAGTAAGGACTTTCTTGCCCTAATATCCTCTGCCATGAGACTCAGATAGGAGTTCCCTTTATCCTGAATCAGGAATAAGAAGGTATGTCAAGAAGATCTGAACCTACCAGTCGCCTACAGCAGAGCAGCCGCAGTCACCCCACAGTACCAACAAGCAACACGAATAGAAATAAAGCCATGGCAAAGCATCAGGAATTTGAGGTCATTTATGCAGCACAACCAAGTGGAAACTGTATGCTACACTCTTCACTTGTTGGGTGGGATTCCACATTAAGGGCCACCCTCTCCTTCCCTCTAATAACTGCCCCCGGTCACTTACCTGCACAGACCCTGAATGCTTCACTACTGTTATCTCATTTGATCCTCCCATTGAGCAATGGTTGAGACATTATTGTCCCTACTTTACAGATTATAAAACTGAGGCTGAGGAAACCAAGGACCAAGAGCAGCAGGGATTGTTCCTATGACTGGAAAGTGGCAACTGTAGGACTGAAACCAAGAGGATCCGGGCCAGAGCCTGGGGTCTCTGCAGGCCCTGATGGAATCAGAGCATACCACCCCACCCCCACGCCAGCATACACACTGCTTCCCCACAGAATATAGTCTTTTTTCTTTTAAATAGACTCTTAGGTGAGGGAAAAACATGAATTGTGGATCTTCAGAATGATCTAAGCACCCATAAGCACATTTTTAAAAGCATGCTGAATTCTGAGCCTTTCTCAGGGTGACACGGCCAGTTCCATCCTACCCAGAGCCCAGCCGGCGCAGTATATTAGTAAATTTCAGATCAAGTCCTCTAGCCCATTCCCCATTAGGCACCGCAGTGCCTAGTGGTGGCTATTACATCCCCCCTCTTGATTTATTGCCCCATCTATTCCAGGTCACTCCTTATGCACCATTGTCGTCTCTGCTGCCTGACAGCTTTAGGGATTCTTTTTAGGCTATAATTTCAGAATATTTCTACCCTACCTCTTCCCTGGCCCTGGAACTTCAGCTACTTTCCATTCAGAAAAAGATGGTTCCATTTATTCTCAGATTCATGGTCCTTTTTACATTTATCTACTGCTCAGCTGCTTTCCTGATCAGGTATTTAAAGATAAGTCCTCTGCTTCTGACGAGTGACCCCGCTCGCTCCTTGTTCTCGTGGCTCGCAGCTTCTCCCTTGAAGGCTCTATATTGTTTTATATGTCTGCAGGCTTCCAACTCATTCCATTATTCTTTCCTTCTTATCAAAGGAGATAATGGATGTGGAAGGAGGCCTGGGAAACTATAAAGAAGTGCATAAATATTCTTTCTTTTTGTGGTTGTTATCGTTGTTTTAACTAACAACCTCCTGAGTTAGATTCACTGGGATTCAACGTGGTGAAATGTTAACTCTCCCTGCTGGGCAGGGTCCAGGATTCATTCTGAGCCTCGACGGGGGGGCTCAGGGTCTCTTCAAGTCAGAATTCCCTGGCATACAATACTACCCACAATAAGCAGACTATTGCTAGCCTTTGCGATACTCGATTACATCGGTTTCTATTTCCATAATGTCTGCAAAAGTGTGTGGCTAGTGCTATTAATAAAGAAATGGAAAACCAGAAGTCACTGAAAATAGTTTAAACACACATAAATGTTCAAATTGAAAGCGTTCAAGTTGAATACTTTTCCCACAGAAGAAAAGATCAAGAAATCCAGAGATATCTTGGTTGTCCTGGTCTGCAGACTCTGAGGGCAGGGGCTATGTCCATTTCCTTCACAATAGGATGCTCACAGTAGGCGCTCAGGGAGTGTTAGCTACTGGTGAGGATTATGGTGTTGAACTCAGGGGAGGGAGAATGAATGTCATGGTGGCTAAAGGCAGCTATTTGGGAGTCTGCACTGAACACAAGTTCTAGCTCCACCGCTAGGTGGTTAAGATCCTTGAGAAAGTGCCTTAATCACTATCAACTTCTGTGCCATGGGAAAAATGACACCAGTTCCCTTGAAGGGCTGTTGGGAGGGTTATGTGGGAAACAGAGTTTACGCTTTACTTTCTCAGGGGAGGACAGAGGGAACACCCCAAAACATGTTAGCTTTTAAAACCATCAACAACTTAGCTAAGATGACCTAGTTAATGGGTGTGTTCACTTTTTTGTTGCTATGACAAAATCCTGAGAAAATCAACTTAAAGAAGAAAAGATTCGCCAGGCACAGTGACACATGCCTATAATCCTCAGCAGTTTGGGAGGCTGAAGCAGGAGGATCACAAGTTCAAGGCCAGCCTCAGCAACTTAGCAAGGTTCTAAGCAACTTTGCAAGACCCTGTGTCAAAATCAAAAATAAAAAGGGGGCTGGGGATGTGGCTTAGTGGTTAAGCAACCCTGAGTCCAATTATTGGAACCAAAAAAATAAAAAGGAGGAAAGATTTATTTTGGCTCATGGTTTCAGAGGTTTCAGTCCATGGTCGGCTGGATCCATTATTTTGGAGCCTGTGGTCTCTCAGGACATCATGGTAGAAGGACGTGGTAGAGCAAAGCTACTCGCCCCAGTGGCATCCAGGAAGCAAAGAGAATAAAGGAGAAAGTGACTGGGAAGAAAATATACCCTTCCAGGGCACACCCCCAGTGACCTGTGTCCTCCAACTAGGTCCCAGCTCCTACAATCTTCCACCACTCCCAATAATGCCATCAAATTATAAACTCACCAGTGGATTAATCCTTTGATAAGGTCAGAACCCTCATGTTCCCATTACTTCCCAAGAGCCCCACCTCCACACACTGCTGCCCTGGGGACCAAGCTTTCAACACGTGAGCCTTTGGAAGATGTTCCAGATCCAAACTCCAACAGTGGGAACCAGCAAGAGCCCAAGTGGCACAACTGCTAGCTAGTCCAGGACATTTTCTTCTATTGTCGAACAAGGAAACTTTTAAAATTAGGATAATGCAATGTAATTACTATCACATTCCTACTCATAGGAAACTATTTTAATGCAATATAGTCTTTTACTCTGAAGTCCCTTGAAATTCTCAAATATTTTGCTTTTAGAGGAAAACAAGGTAAAATGTAGGTGTCCATGAGAATGGTGATACTTTGAATCCACACACACACCACATGCACATATTCCTCTTAAAATGTTCTTTGGGGGTCAATATTTCCTATAGACAGATGTAGTATTTGTTTAACAATCAATGGGAAACATAAAACCCTAACATAATTTTATCCATGGTAAAACTTCAATATGTCAAGTCCTATGTTCAGGCTCCCTTTCTGAAGACTTAATATCAAGATGTCATCGTTATCCATAATGTGTTTTTGAATCAGGTCTTAAAACTTAATGTGGCTTTTGTGCCTGGAGATAAGGCAGGATTCGGGTTTGGCAAGTTAGAGTGGCACACACGAGGGCCACGGTTTGATCCTAACACTCTAAGATGATTTAAAACCTTAATTAGCTCTGAAAGTTATTACTCAGATGACCTCCTCATTGGCATTTTACACCGTGGATGGGTGACAGCCTTGGAAAGCAGACCACAATGGAGGGAATTGGGATTCCATTAGAAAACCTTTTTTTCATTCTAAAAAGCACTGGAAGTGATCAGGGGTTTTCCATAAAAAAGAATGGGCTGTGATTTGGAAGTTACTAACACTGAATGGCTTGGCAGAGAGAGAAGAATTGAGAACAGAAGCAGGAACCAGCCACTCCAAGGATCCCTGCACTGGTTGTAAGCCCATCTATACCATGGACTGGCTCTGTCCTATACCACTGCCTTCCGACCTGCTGGGCAGTGGGTTAAATAATATGAAAAAGAATTTATGGGCTTTGTAAATGGGTGTCACATGATTGGCCATAGTTTCTTATTTTATTTCTTCTAGATTATATTTGCATTTTAATAGTCCTTCTGATTCCCTAACATAACCATCTTCATTCAACAGTTAATAGTGAGCCTCAATTTGGTCAAGTACCAGTTTATCGGCTGGTGTATCAGCTCTCCCAAGATATATCTTGGCCAATGGGCTTTAAAAAAGGAGGGCCTTGGGAGTAAACCCATGGCTTGCTAGTATTCTCAACAACTCTAGATAAAGAAAGGGGTTGGGTAGTGGTTAGGACTCTGTCCCTTTCTCTAGCCTTCTATGAATTTCCCAGGCACTGTGCTTGGTGCCAGGATATTCTGGCACATTTTTCTCCATCCTGAAGAAAAAGACACTTACTGAATGATCCTGTAGAATCCATAAACTGTTCCCTGCAATGGTAGTGGGACTGATAGTGGGAAAGCACAGTCACACAGAGACTGCAAGACAGAGCACTCCCAAGTTCTTAGGAGGCATGGACTCGAAGCTCTTGGCCAGCATACAGGAGGCACTAGGTGTTTCTTATGGAGGCAGGTAGCAGGGCTACAGAGGAAATGTGTTTTAAAGAGTTGATACCCACACAGAGCATAAATTATGAAGGGCATTTCCTAGAATAGGGAGGAAGGAAAACAGTAACCTTACTCCGTCTCCTAAGCAAGAGGGAACATCTTTACAAAAGCATAGAACTATGAGGGTAAATGTATCTGGTTATATACTGAATTGTGTTGCCCCTTATACATATGTTAAAATCCTAACCCCTATGTGAGTGCATTTGAAGATGGTGCCTTCCTTCAAAGAGATAATTAAGGTCAAATGAGATCATAGGGTGGGACCCTAATCCAATAAGATTAGTGTCTTATAAGAAGAAGAGACACCTAAGATACATGTGTACAGAGAAAAGGCTTTGTGAGGACACAGTAAGGAGTAGCCATCCACAAGCCAAGAAGAAAGAGCTTAAGAGAAACCGTCTTTGCTGCCACCTTGATCTTGGACTTACAGCCTCAAGAACTGTGGGAAAGCAAATTTCTATTGCTTAAGTCACCCATACTGTGACATTTTATTACAGCTGCCCTAGCTCGGCAAAACACGGAGTCTCCATGTAGCACCTTTGTGTACTTCCACACCATCCTGTAGAACAATTAAAATTAACTGCAAGTAGGTGCTCAATAGATGTTCAATATTATATTGCATAAGTAGCTTTCTCTAAGTACACTGTAAATGCAAATCAAATTCTTGGAAAAAATATGCACCAAACTTTTAACATCAGGTATCTCCACAAAAGGAAGGAGGAGCCTAATTGATATTTTGGATAAAGAGAACCTTAGGTAAAACAATAAAGATAGAGATTCACAGCCTACCTTTAAAAAGTGAGGAGAGTACATTCATGTGTTACTTTTATAAAATAGATCTTAAAATTTAAAAGTGGTTATAAGGAGGAAGCAAATGTGCATTTGTTCTGCTACCTGAGCACAAGAGCCATCAAAGTGGGAGGCAGTGATGGGAACGGAAGGGCAGAAGGCACCTGGGAAGACACGTCCCCCGGAGACTCTCCAGCAGGAGTTCTCAGGCAGGTCCTCTGTCCAGGTCAGCAGCACGGCACTGTTACATGCACCTTGCTCAAGAAGAGAAGAGAAAATAGGCAAATTCAAGAGCAAAATCAAGAGCATGAGTGAAAATGAGATTAGAGAAGGGAAGAAGTGAAGGCAAGTCTAGAAAAAAAGGGAACACAAAGGAGGAAGAGAAGAATAAAAGGAATGAGAGAGAAAAAGAAAGGGAGGGGGATCCAGTATTTCTGTCTGGGTTCCCCACCATCTCCCTTCCACACTTCCCCAGCCCCAGGTAACCCAGAGGTGCCATCTCCCATTGCCATGAGGAGCAGACGAGCCAGTTTTGTTTTGTTTTTTTTTTGTTTTTTTTTCAATGAGCCTAGTTTGATTTCTTCTGCCAAATTTTAGGTTTAAAATTACAGGGAAATGCACATACCTAACCAAAAATAGAAGAAAGAAATGGGTTTCTTTGAAACAGATCAAATGCAATTAAGGCCGAGTGTCCAACCCATACACCTTTGATTAACCTTAATCTGGAGAGAAATGATTGGTGATTAAGAATTAGATGAGGTGAGTAATTATATCAGGAATCTGCCTTCGAAGAAATCTCTTTCAGCACCAGAGAAAACGCTGATAAAAAACAATCATGGCTGTAATGGTGCCTTTTAAGGAGAATAATTAACCTGTAATAACAATTTTGGCCTCGACTTAAGCCCTGTAAAATAATCCTTTTTCATTAACTTCAAGTTCAATTAGCATCAATAATGAGTGCTCATTTAGAAGTAACCACAGCACCAAGTTCCCTGATGGCTGAGCCTGGGGATGCTCAGCTTTTAGCTGAAGGCCATCAGCCCTGGCTGCCCAAGGCACTGAATGTCTCCCAAATGGGAAACTTGGAGGGTGCCTACTTCTGGGCAAGATAGAATGTGGCCTTCTGAAAGGTGTTTCTGATGATCTTCCTTTTTGGAAAAGAGGGAAGAAGGTGAAAGAGAAAGAATTTACCCCCACCACTTCCAGTGGTCTATTAATCTAAATGTTAATCAGCAGCACATGACAAGATCAAGGGCCTTGTTTGCTACCCACGAGCCTGTGTGCCCGAATGGTACACTTTTGCTATCTTCAGCTGAGTTCAGTCCATAATCCACATACTCACTGGGACTGTCCTAAATGAAGGGAGAGTTCCCGAGAAGATATGACTCAGGGGGAGACCAGAGCTTCATATGGGATATTTTGCACATCTACCTACTCCTCTTTTTCCCTCACTCCTTGGCCTGTGGTTTCTAACTAAACAAAAATTAAGCACATTTTTACTTTAACTTGAAGGAATTTTCAATGTATTCACCCCCAAAGTAATTTTTCAGTACCCACAGGGGTGCCTTGCATATGGTAGGATTTCACTCAAATATCTGTCTGCAATTATAGTGAAAAATCAGAAGCTTTAATGTAGCAAAATCAGAGGCTCTGCACCCCCTCAATGGGGCCTCACAGGTCAATGAAAGGTGCACAGGACACCACAGGAAAGGAAGGAGCAGACACTCTACTACCTCACCACTCCCCTCGCCCTTTAACCTGTCCACCTCAAGACAGAGAAGTGTACGAGAACAAGGCATCCCACTAGGAGAGGAGCAGAAGTGTAAGAAACAGAAAGGGAAAGAGGGACCAGGGAACAGGGAGGCTGTGGGGGAGGAGACAGACACGAGGACTGTTAGATTCTCACCTACTCCCTAGGACTCTGGAAGATAATAATAAAGTGTCTTTAAAAAATAATAATAAATTTCCCCTAACAGGGATGAGAAGAAAGCACAGGCTTGGAAGAAAAAAGGGATCTTCAGACTCCAGAACTGAAGATCAAATCCTACGGTAGCTGTTTACTAGGCACACGGCCTGGGCAAGTCCCTTAGTCCCTTGGAGCCTCATTTGTGAAATGCAGATGAAAATGCCTATCTACTTCATTTCTCAAGATTAAACAAGAATGTCTGCAAACTATCTGGAATATAATAGATGTTCAGTTGGCATCAATGTCATGGAGTTCCTCTCCATGTCCCCGTCCCGTTATTAGCTTATGTAAGGTCAAGTCTGACACTCCCTCTGCCAGGTAATGCTTGAATGTGTCTAAGTAAATAGCAATGAAATTTTTTTTTCTTTCAAAGGGAGGAAAAAGAGGATTCAACTAAAGAAAATTCAGCTTCTGAGAGCTGCACTCACTGGTTTTTCTAACTCAGATCAAATCACAAACGAAAGTTTGGAGCCAAGAAAGGAATCCTGGCTCCAAGCCCATCCACCAGGTATGGAAACCCTACTTCATCTGATCACATTATCTCCCAAGCAACTCCTCTCTTGTTGAGAATCAGTGCTTTACTTAAGAAAAGCTGCAAATCAAACAACGGGGCTGTCCAGGGAACTGAGGATTTAGCTCTTTAAACATTTCCTCCTATAAATATAAATGGTTGCTTTTCCACTAGAGGAAGTTCCATCCCTCTGATCCAGAAAGCACTGGGGAAGGTACCCAGAGGATTGTCACGCCTTCTGGTGAATACTGCCGATCACCTAATCCCTTCGCTGACAATCTTCTGATCTGACAGAAGTAGAGGTTATTGTGTCCCTTCATTTCCAAAGAATTGGGGTAAGAGGGAGTGAATCAGAGGGAAGAACAGAACACAGAATCCACCAGGGAGACAGAGGGGAGGGAGAAAGAGAGAATTACTTTTAATACAGTTGCATAATCCATAATTCAGCAAGCTTTTCATTTCTCTTATCTTCTAAAAAAACATGAAATTAAGTTCTAAGCAAAGTGCATAATTTATGAGAAGTCTTCGTGCTGATGACTCCCAAATCCCCATGCCTCGCCCTGACTTCTTACACTTCCGACATAATACCACATTTCCAATTGCCTACAGGATATGGCTACCAGCTCAGCTCCCTAGGAACAAATGGAACTCAAATCATCCTCCCAATTTCTTTTCTTCCAAAGTTCTTTTTTTTTCTATCAACTAAATCATTATTATTCTAACCTTGCTCACCTAAAATTCTATAAAATCTTGGATTCTTCCTCCTCTGTCTCTGCCCCCAAGGCCTGTGAGGTTCTCCCAGAGCCATTTTTTCTTTGCCACCCCACTTATTCCACACCTTTCTAGACTTTTTCCCATCCCCACCCAGAATTCTGACCCAAGTCTATACATACAAATTCAAACCACACACTATATTATTAGTTCCATCTTCCTAGATCATTATTCACTTCATGCCTCTAAGGGCTGCCTATCTGCTGCTGTGAGAGCAAGCATCTCCCTGTTTCCTCTCCAAGGTCCTGACCTCATCCTGACCATCCAAAGGCATTTAACACAAACCTTTTCTCCACAGAGGGCCCAGCAGAGCACAAGGTCCATTTTAGGTACTCCAGGAAAACTAGTTGATTCGCACTAACTGGATTACACAAACATACACACACACACACACACACACACACACGTAAGCATGTGCACATAGGTACACACACACGCACTCTATGCTTCATGCTTCCCACCCGGAATGCTACTCTCTTATCCTAACTATCCAAATCCTATTCATCCTCCAGGACCCAGCAAGACTCAGCTGCCTCTGGAAACTTCTACTTACTGCTGCTACTCACACTGTTCTTTGCCCCAAGACACATTTAGCCATGTGTTTATACCATCATATACTATTTTTAATGAAATATATATATATATATATATATATATATATATATATATATATATATAGAGAGAGAGAGAGAGAGAGAGAGAGAGAGAGAATCTTACTTGATCCCCTCAATGACTACAGGGTTGATACAATGCCTGTACTTCATTAGGACTCAGAGAGTTTAGGCGGAGATCATTAAACTAACTGATTGCGTCAAGTCATGAACCCCCAACTTCTGACTCAAGACTCCATGTTTTCAGTCCTCCTTATTAGACCATAAGTTCTTGAAAGTCAGAGACCATATCTTATACTGTTGCTTTTACCCTTCACAAAGTTCTGAACACCCAGAAGTTCTTAGTGATTATTTGTTGAATGGAGAACTGAAATAAGAAGAGTCAATGAGCCATTAAGAAGCAAGCAAGTAGATTTGAAAGACACACACTGGGTTCACTGAGGCACAGGTTATTAAACATGAAAAGGACTTGCTCAAGTAGCTCTTTTCATGCTCCATGTTCACATATCTGGCTCATTCTTTATTCCTTCCTTCATTGGTTCAGCAAATATGCACTGAGCACTTCCTATGTCCCTCATGGTGAGACAGACAAGTCAAATAATTCCTTAACCTTCAGTCCCAACACTATCAGAAACTTCCTGAAGTAATGAAGAGGAAAGTTAGTTTTATGATATATGTATGTGGGTAGTTATTTCTCAATGATCTAGTCTATCTCTACATCTATTGATTAATTGATTGATTGCCCCTATGCATACCATCAGTGTCTGACTGGCAATAATGATTACAACAGACAGCTATTAACAGAGCAGACTGGGTGAGTTTACTATATAACCAGAGAAGTACCAAAATAACTTGGGTTTTCCTTTGGGGCAGAAATGAAAATAAATTTCTTTAATCTTATCCTAGTCTCTAAAGTGTGTTACTTGGAGGTAAACAGTTTTTATCATAACAGGCTGTGTACCAATTATGTAAGAATAGAGAAGGTTATCATTTCTTATCACTGCCCTGTGGAATTCTAATTGACCCTGAAACTGATTTTAGAAATAATCTCTTCCCAGCAATGCTTCAGCATCAGCCCAGGAAACAGGTTAGAATCACAGACTTTTAATATGAAAAGAATAGAGATTAGAACTCATTTATTTGATATTATAGAAACTAAGACTCAGGAAGTTCAGGTGATTTTCCCAGGTTCAAATGGGGAAGCTCAGCACATCCTAAAATGAAAACCGAATCCCATGATTCCTGGTCCAGAACTGTCTCCTCTTCTTCCGCTGCTTTGACTCATAGTTTCTCAAATTTCATGATCAATTATTGAAATAAGAGGTTTTTTATGTTATGAAAGTAAAAGATTTTATAATGAATATCTTAAGAACTTAGAAATTCTCTTTTGGGATTTAATTAAAAGCCTTTGACATAAATAAATGAATTAATAAAATAACTTGCTAGTTCCATATGGAATGCTTAGGTAATGCATAATGGGGCAGAGTTGGGTTTTAGACAATTTCAACTCTTTGAGCAAAAAGGTTTCTCTAGTCCATGATATCTAAGGATTTCTTTTAAGCCCTTTGTTTCTTTATGTTTTCTATAAGATAAATTATAATTGTGAAGATAATTAAATCCCAGTAGAGAAGGTAAGAAAACCACAAAAATAATGAGGGGGGACTCTTCTACTAATACCAACAGCAATAATAAGATGGAAAATAATGGATCGTGTCTTCAATGCTTTAACCATGTTCTAAGTGCTATGCTAAACTTTAAAAATTATCTTACACCTCCTAAGAACCCTATTGAGCAAGTACTACAATGATACCTATTTTGTAAATGAGGATGGCAAGGGCAGAAAAACTGAGCTGTAGTCTTACTAGCTGAAGAACTTGTAACTAGTACATTCTGGAGACTGGCTTCCATTCCAGAATTAACTCCAAATTCTGCTTTAACGTAGTACAACACCGTCTCCTTTCAGAAATGCATGGGTTAAATAATTTTCACAATTCTATTAAAAAAAAAACAGAAACCCCACCTTTCAGATTCTCTTTGAAAGGGATGCTGCTGCTTCTGATGATAATTGAGCATAAGGTGGAATAGAGAATTATACTCTGGGCTGGAGGATTAGACTTCTATCAGGATTTACACAGCTGGAGCAAGATAATTCTCCCTCCTTCTGTTTTAACAATAAAATGTCTTCAGTAAAATGAGGACAAATAATACAAGCAAACATGCACCTATAAAATACTTTGTACTTAATCAAAGGAGAGGACATGTTGATTGTGAGTCTTTCTCCGGATGCCACTGTGCCACGTCACTCAGATATGAAAAATGCAAACACAATTTTGTGCTGCAAAATACTTTCTTGATGTTATCAAATGTTCTCATTACCTCTAAAGGATCATTTGCCGCTTTTACTCTCTTCTGATTTTTCACGTTTTCTGGGTTCTGAAATGTAAACATCGCTGCTTGTGATGGTTCCTTAAAAGTACTTAAGATTCTCATAGGTCAGGATCTTTATGTAAATTAGGCTTAAGTCTAAATTATGCTTCTTGCCTAAATATTTAAGCACATAAATAATCTCTAGCCATCCTGGCTGTCATTTTAAGCTAGTTGACATTTATTGTTCTGAAGAGAAGAAAGGTCAGATGTATCAAATCTGCATTTGTGCTTCATGACATTTTTCTCCAACCAGAATCTCCCAAATTATGGTATTGAGACTAATACTATGAAAGAAAGGAAGAGAGAGAGAGAGGGAGGAAGGAAGGGAGGGATGTAGAGGGGGAAGGAGGAAAGGAAGAAGAGAGGAGGAAGGGCATGACGGGAAGAAGGAAGAGAGGGAGAGAAAGCTTCCCTGTAGCGCGTTTCTGACCTGAGCTGTCCACAGCGACCCAGGAATATTTGGTAAGCCTTTGTTCTTTCCCCCTCCACTGCATTGGTCAAGCAGCCATGTGGGCATGAGGGGGCTGGAGCATGAAGGGAAAGGCAGGGTCCGTGGAAAGGAACGGGATGCATGGCTTCGTCCTCTATCTAGCATGACCTCTGGTCATACTCCATGGAACAAACAGATGGACACTGTCTGGCCCAGCTTCTGGGCCCCCTGCCCCTCATCTCTGTGTTGGTCCTCTGCACAGTTGCCTTCTTGTCTCAGAGAAGGAAGCCATGTCCTTTCTCTGCAGTCCTCCTGCCCATGCTTTGGCTCATTCCTACTCTAAGTTGCCATAAGACAAGGTCTCCCAATTCAAGAGCCTCACCATGCTCAGAGAATCACCCTGTCCTTTTTTGAGGGCCACACCTTAAGAACAGAGGGTTTCCGGAGGTAGGTACCATGAGCTCTGAAACAGTTCTGAGGAAGAGTGACAAGAGACACCAGAGGCATTTGCCTGCTCCACGGCACTTGTCATCATACCTTCAGTCATTAATTTGCACGTTTAATGTGCTTCCCTTGCCAATCTGGAAACCCAGTCTGCAAAGCCCACATCTGTTCGGTTCATCGTTTTCTGTGCAGAACCCAGCAATTTGAAAGGAGAAGAAAGGAAAATGGAGAGAAAGAAGAGGAGGAAGAAAAGAACACTAAGGAAAACATTCAGATTATTTGGGGAAACTGACTTCAGACATTGGAAGAACCCCCATGTTGAAGAGAGGACAATATTTGGGGACAGAACTATAGTCACAAGAGAGAACAATAAGACATACAGATTATAGGCATAGAGTTAAACAGGCTGAGATTCAAATACCACTTCCTTCACTAATAACTATGTGACCTTGACCGTATGGCCTAACCTCTCTGAGCCTTAGTTTCTTTAGCTGGAAAATGGAAATAATACTAAAATCAACTTTTCCCTATGACAACGAGGATTAAATTAAGTAATCTTTGTCCGAGGATAGCTGCTATAATTAAGTTACAAAGCAGTAACATTGCGTCACTGTTAAATAGTTTCCCAGCAGATCTATTCCACAAATACAGAGCAGTCTCATAAAATACTGGTTTATGCATCCCTATAAATATTTTTAATGAGATGAAAGAATTCTGGAGGCCACTCCAGAGCAGACGGGGACCTGGATGGAATGGCATCTAAGGGCCATCAGTGCCTAGGTTGAAAGATCTTCCTACCTGAAGAGAAACCCCTTTCTTTCTGATTCCTGAACTCTCCTTTCTCTTTAGCTTTTTCCCCTCTGAATTCTCAACATTAAAGAAGTTTCATCGATCCTTAATACAATTTTTCTCCATTCTGCTGAATCTGTTAACATCAATGTTATTTCATTTTGTTGTATTTTCATGTCTTCGCAGACGGCTTGAACGACTAGGTAAGGCATATTTTGCTTTCATTTCAGCACTCTCTCAAAATGTGCTCCTACCTGAGCCTCTCTCCATGAGGCATCTCAGTAAATTTCTCTTGGCCAAACACAATGGCCCTTTCACTCCATTTGACTGACGCATCTGCATCTGCCTCGATCAACTCCCTTGACCCCCTCAGGATCCAGAGGTCTCTCTTCCTTCTTGTAAAAAACAAAACAAAACAAAACAGAAACAATGTGACCTTCCTTCCTCTCTTATCCTCCTCAGGAAAACTCACCAACTTTCAAGAGTTAAACCACCAAGTCTATGGGAATAGCTCCCATATCCATATCAGCCTGGACCTCTCACCTGTCCCAACTTCAGTGCCAAAGTTTTATTCCACACCAGATACGCTCTTCTTCAGATGGACATCATGACTTAATTGTCATCATGCCAACCACTGTCCCCTTAGACCACATCCTTTTCCTAATCATCTTCTTTATCAGCACTCCCACAAGTCTTCAAGGTCTCCACCTCAAACCCTTAGACTTTTGGCTCCTTCCTCTTTGTATCCCATATATCTGGGCCTTTGTTGGCCCAGGTGTGAGTCTGTCACTCCCAAGGCAGCGCACCAGCCTCTCAGGGCTCCGCTTCAAGACTAGCCCTCTTCATGGTCTAGGTCCAAGACCCACTACAAAAATAGATTTGCTGAAGAATCTACAGTCAACACGTTTACAATCAACATGCATCTTCCCAATGGAAGACCTAAATGCCTTCTAATTTCTTTAGCAAGAAATTTAAATTCCAGACTAAGTGAGCCAGCCCTACCTCTAATCCACAGTATTTGACCTGGTACCTCTTCCCCAGAATTCTCAACGTTTCTCAGACCTCTCTGCTCTGGCTAGTTCTACTTTCTTAAACACAACACCACACACACACACACACACACACACACACACACTACTTTTTTTTTCTGCCTGTCTCTATCTATGTCTGTTGTCCATCTCTTTCTCTCTACTCTTTTTCCTCTCTTCTTCCTCTTCTTTTTCTCTCTCTAACCAATTGTTCTTCTGGGCATTACATTGGGTTATTGACTCATATTAAACAGCCTTCTACCCTATCCTTTACCCTATCCTTTTCCAAGAAAAATGTTTCATTCCCTCCAAGACCCTCATTCTGTAAATGTTTTTCTAACATAACTTCTATCTCAATCCCAAAAGAAATTCATCATTTTCAACAGACATCCTTTGACCTAACTCCTTGCCAAAAGGCAATACACTTATTGTTTCAAAAATTCCAACATGCACTGAACAAGTAGAGTTCATCTGCCTTTAACAGAATGGTTTTTGATATCTGGAAGGACAGAATGAATCTGTCCTTCATTGCCCCAGCAGAAATCAACCTCTCGAAGCCTGCACTGCACAACTATGACCACTTTGTACCGTTTGTTTACCATTCAAGAACTGCCTTTTATGAGAGTTATTTATTAGAATTTCTGCCTTTCTCCCAAACTTGTTTATGATCTCCTTCTGGGAGGAAGAGATTGTACTTCCTTCAACTTGGTAAATACTCTTTAAAAAATTTAACCAATAAATTTTCTCAGGAAAAAAGTCCAAACTTGCAGACAGCGACAAAAAGGATTTTTTTAATCTGATTTCTTTTTGGTAGGCACCTCTCATATGGATTTACATGGCATCTCAGAACACTGACCAACATGACCATGATCTTAAAGCTCATTATATAAGTTCCCAGCTATGAAAGAGTAACTAACACCAGACTAGTCCTTCTGACATAAATAGCTGTAAAAAATGGTCACAATGAATGAAAAAGATGTTTTATGTCATTGATCAGCAGCACAGGACTATAATCCAAGAACATGAAGACAAATAGCAACTGCCCTGACTTTCTGTCTGGAGGTATTTACCAGATTCTGACACAGGAAGAAGGGTCCTAAATAGAGCACAGAGGTCTCGCTGGCCAGAAATAACTGAAATGGGAGTCTGAGAAGCTGGAAGCAGCTTGAATTTCTAATAAGCAAACTGGAGAAGGAGAAGAAAGAGAAAAGGTAGCAAACACTCCATAACACTGCCCAGGCATCCCCCAGGAGTCTCTGACTGAACATCAGTTGTTCATTCATGAGATTCCACATCTGAACAAAGAACAGCTACCAAAGAAGAACACCAACAGAGAACTGAAGGCTGATCAACTGCCAGAGTCCATGGATTTGGGACATGTTTAGATGCCTGATAATCAGAGTGGAGGGACTTCATTGAACACCTGATGCATTTGGTGGAAATTCCAAAAAAGGCCAAACCATAAGAGTAGCCCTCAACTAATGATGAGATAGAGGCTTTTCTAAATTCCCCTCTCAAAGCTCAACAGCAATTCTTGAAAATATCAAATTGATGGGCAGGTAAAATAACTATCCAAGAAACCTTAATAGTCTTCAAATGTAGACAACAAAGCCTTCACACTCTGTAATGTAATATTTATTATGCACAGGATCAATACCGAATTATCAGATGTGCAAAGAAGCAGTTAAAAAGTGTCCTACAACCAAGAGAAAAACTAATCAATATAAACAGACGTAGAAATGACAGAAATAATAAAGCTAGCAGAAGGAAATTCAAAATGGCTATTACAAATATGTTTAAGGACTTAGAGAAAAACATAAACATATTTGGAAAGAAATAAAAATGGAAATAGACTCTAGAGCTAAACACAAACAAACAAAAAACAATTATCCAAAGTATACGTATGAAGATACGAATTGGTGTCAACATACTTTATATACAACCAGAGATATGAAAAATTGTGTTGTATATGTGTGATAAGAATTGTAATGCATTCCGCTGTCGTTTACTTTTAAAAAAAAAAACAATTAGCACATTTCCTCCTCCAAATCTCTTAAGTGTTCTTCTTAAATTCAGAGCTTTATCTACCTTTGCTACTATTACATAGTTACTGCCTTTGACTTGAACCAAGTGGCTTTTGGGAAAGTAGGGAGATGATGTGGAGAAATAAAACATTTTTGATTCCCTCTGTACTTTTTGACCTGAAGGGGCCCCCTTGCCCAGTTCTCTGGCCTGTGAAATGTGGTTTCTACCAGGGTTTCCACTGGAGTTTTGACTGCTGACCTTGATAGCTAGCTATGCAGATTCCACTGAGGGAGCACCATCATGAGATGAAAGGAAAAAGTGGAGGGATGGAGATTTATCTGCATATGCACTGAGTTACCAAGACCATTTTTCTGGCTTTTCAACCCCAAATAAAGGGTTTCTCTGGGTACTTAATTTTCCATGGCACCATCCCATGGCTTTGCAGAATGCCTGAATCTGGCTCATTTTGGCCCATGGACACAAGAGAAAACTAACTCTCTGAAGGAACCAGCCCAAAGTTCCCACTTATTAACCTGAATGATGCATGTGCAGACAAGAGTTGAAGAAAAATAAAAGGCTTTGAGTGTAAAACTAAGGTTCAAACCCCATCCAAATGTCAGACCAAGGAACACAATGTTCAGCACTTCCAGAATACACTCTAAAATTGCTCAAATACGAACACCTCCCCTCCAGGTGATCATTTCTTAAGACTAAGAATAATCAGCAGATGCCAAAAAGAAGATGATCCAGATGTTGGGATTATCAGACAAAGACTTGAAAGAAGCTGTTCTACTTATGTCCCAGAAGGTAAAAATAAAAATTCTGGAAAATGGATGGAAATGTAATTCTCAGGAGAGATAAATTATTTTTCAATGGGAAATTTAAAATTTAAACAGGTATACTATGTAAATAATTACAGCAGAATGAAGATAACAGAGGGAAAGAATGTATAAGAAGGATAATATATAATGACCACATGGGGTTTATTCTGGTAATACAAAGCCAATTCAACATTTGAAAATCAAACAATAAAATTTATCCAATTTGCAAAATAAGGAGAAAGATTCCTGTGATCATCTCAGTAGATGCTCACTCTGAGGGAAGCTGGATACCATATGCTGAAGATGTTGAAGCAGTCCTGTGGAGAAGACCACCTGGAGAAGAGTTAAGACCTCCCAACGTGAGCCAGCACAAGCTGGCCAACCCCACAGGCAAACTGCTTTCTTTGTGGACTCTGAAGCCTCAGTCAAGCTTTGTGACAGCTGCAGCCTTGTCCAATGCCAGACTGCAATCTGATGAAAGAGTCCAAGAAAAATCATCCAGTGAGCTATCCCCAAATTCCTATCTATGGAAGATAAACTATTATTTTAAGCCACTAACTTTTGGGGCGATTGACTATGCAATATTAGATATTCAATACAAAAGAAATGCAAATTAAAACCACAAGGAGATATTGACACATATTGACAACATCAAGTATCTTCTGGAATGTAGAGCAAGCGACACTCTCACATATTACTTGTGGGACTGAAAAATGACACAACCACTTTGAAAAGCAGCTTTGTAGTGTTTTATAGAGTTAAACATATATTTACCATAAGACCCAATAATTCTACAAGGGATTGTAAAAGAACTGACAATATATATCCACAAAATTACTTATACACAAAATGTTTCTAACTGCTTTATTCACTAGAGCCCCAAATTGGAAATGTCCATCAAATGATGATTGGATAAATGAATTGTCATGTATTCATAAAATGAAACATTATTAAGCAATAAAAAGCAAACTATAATGCATGCAACAACACATATAAATTGAAAAGCATTATTATTTTATGTATTTATTATTTATTTATTTGGTACTGGGGATTGAACTTGGGGGCATTCAACCACTGAGCCACATCCCCAGCCCTATTTTGTATTTTATTTTGAGAGGGTGGGTCTCATTGAGTTGCTTAGTGCCTCATTTATGCTGAGGCAGGCTTTGAACTTGAGATCCTCCTGCCTCAGGCTCCTGAGCCACTGGGATTACAAGCATGTGCCACTGCACCCGACTTAAAAAGCATTATTCTTGAGTGAAAGAAGACAGACACAAAAGAGAATACATAACTCTTCAATTTTCCACTTTTATTAACCTCCAGAACAGATAAAACTCATCTGTAGAGATAGAAATCAAATCAGAAGTTTCCTATATCAGAGAATGGAAGGTTCATGGACAAAGGTCAAAAAGAACCTTTCAGGGGTTTGAAAAATTTTTTCTCCATCCTAATTAGGGTGGTCATTACACAAAACTGTATATCTGTCTAACAACTCAAACTGTACAGCCAAAATGGGCACATTTTCTTGTATGTGAATTATACTTCAATAAATCTGAAAACAATTATTACATAATGTTGGTCTCAGGTTGAGAGATTTTGACATCAGGCCAGAATCCTTCCAGGCTAAAAAGAATCAAGTGTTTCCTCCCTTCTCCAAATTCTCTGCCATGAGTTGGGTCTCTTTTTCCATGTCTATGCCTCTCAGTGTCCCAAAGATAATTGGCTTGTTTTCCTGGGTTGCCTCTGAAACATCTTCTGCATTCCTCTCCCACTTTCTTCACAGTGTCTCTATGTTTTTCAATCATTTTTGCCTTTCTCTTTAGGTAAATGTAATTATGTTTCTGTCCAACTTTTCCTCACTCCATTTATTACTCTCTGTACTAACTAACCTAAGACTAAAGAGTTTTAAAAATTATTTATTGATTGTATAGTTTATTTTCTCTGTTAATTTTAAACTGAACATAAGAACTATTTTTATTAAGTCATTTATTAATACATAAAATGACTGATTATAATTATCTCATGTACCTTTCAGAGTCCTTGGTTGTTATTTTTACCTCTGCAGGCTAATGACCTCATTTATAAAAGCTTCCCTTACCTGCTTCAGTAAGAGTTTTTTATAGTATCCATCTGGCCACCAAAGGAAAAAAATATATAGTATCAAGAGTTGGGGATAGAAACTAACACTTGTTGAACACAGGGTAGGTATCTGGACCTTCTATATGCTTTATCCCATGTAATCCTCACAATAACCCTGGGAGTTGGATATATTTGTTCTCAATTTACAGGTTAAAAAAAACTAAAGTATATAGACAAGAAAATAAATAGCCTTGGTCCAATAAATGATAGAGCAGAACTTTGACACCAGGTCTGTGATGTGTTCTATGCATTTTAGGGGGGAAAGATTCTTTTACTTTTAACTCTCCCACAGATTCAAATCCTTGTTAGAAAAAAAGGGCAGGATTAATAAAGAAACAATGTATATCCATACAAAGGAATACAATACAGCAATAAAAAGGAAAGAATACAATTACCCATCACAATGTGGATGAATATCACAGAAAACCATGTTCAGTAAAACAACTCAAACACAAAAAAAGACACATGGTATAATCCCATCTATGTGATGTGACTATTCAAGAATAGTCACAACTACTGATGACTTATGAATCACGGATGGTTACCTTGAGGTAAGGGAGGATGGATACAGATTGGAAAAGTATTGCAGAGAACTTCGTGCTAGAAATGTTTTGTATCTCGATCTTGGTGGTGATTATATGGATGTGATATATATAAATCATCATCAAACTATGCACAAGATTAGTACTCTCAATGTACTTTACTGTTTTTGTAATCTTGCAATTTAAAAAGAATCACTTTCCGTTGTTAAAAGGAAGGTTCCTGTGTCATAATATCACATAGATTCACTGCTATAAGAGCCTGAAATTAGGCCAGGCACCATGTTGCATGCCTGTAATCCCAGCGGCTCAGGAGGCTGAGGCAGGAGGATCACAAGTTCAAAGCCAGCCTCAGCATAAGCAAGGCACTAAGCAATTCAGTGAGACTCTGTCTCTAAATAAAATCCAAAATAGAGCTGGGGATGTGGCTCAGTGGTGGAGTAAACCTGAGTTCAATCCTCAGTTACCCCTCCCCTGCAAAAGAGCCTGGAACTGGGAAAAATGACTTCTATGCTCAGACTTCCTCTGAGCTCAGACTTTTGTCACACCTTCCCTTTAGCCTTTTCCTTACTCTAAGAAATTCCAACTGCCTATCTCTCCATGAACCTGCTGTTACTTAGCCAGAAAGGTAAAAAGGCAAGGAATAAGACTTAATTTATGAAATAATTGGGTGGACCTGTCCCAAGGGAGCTCTCCTGTCCTGTTCTGAGACCTCCAACTTTCTGGAACATGTCCCAGCAAACCACCAAAGGAAGCTGATAGAATTTGCCTAGATAGGAACTCAGTCTCAGAACAGCCTGATGGAAAGTTCATTTAAAATGTATAACAGGAAAAAAAATTGTTCTGAGAAATCCAGCTCATCAAAAATGGTGGCAGATATCTCCCACCCTCTTACCACATCACCACATCACCACCAGGTCAACACTCTCTTTTAGTTACCCCTCCTTCATACCTCGACCCTATATGAAAGAGCCAAGGTCATCACAAGGTTGAGAAAACAGATGCTACTTCATAGACCAGAGAGCAACCTGAGGGCTCTAAGGAAGAAGACATCCATGAGGTTCCTTGATAGCTTTATTCTCAGCTCTTTCACAGGATCTCTGGACCTACAACCACCCAAACCAACATGTTTCATTCCTTGCTCCCAAATACGGATGATATGCATGTGCATCTTCTGGAGATGTAAATTATCATCAAATGTAAGGATGGAGGCAAGGGCTCAGCTATGGCTTGTAAAAATCATTACCTACAAAATGCTGTGTGGTTGCTTAATGACCTTTTTAAGGTTGAGGCACTATCCTGAGGCAGCCTTCCAACCAAGTCCCTGGGTTATATGTCTTCAGGGAATCTTAAAGGCTTAACTGCTCATAATGGGCCCGTGACCATTAACCCGTTGGTACTGTACCTACCTGTCCATATCTTCCACATGATGATAATGAATGGTGAGGCTGGAAACAGGAGGGAAGTGTGCAGCCCAGTTAATTAGAATATAGGAATTCCCAGAGGCCAGTGGTTCTACACATCCCTGAGAATGGCAGAGCCTGGACTGGACAGATCACCCTCAGTCAAGGAAGATCCACTATCTAAAATCTACTCTTCTATAATGTCTGTATCTTGCTCTTTCTCAGTATAAGTTTTCATATTTTCACAAAGTTAAGGTTTGGTGTCTTTCTATGGAAAAAAAAGTTGGATTGTAAATATGCTGCTTGAATCTTTGGAATGAATCCAAGGTAAAAAGACCTACAAGAGGATACATGTTGATAGAAATGAAGTAAATATCACGCTTCAATCCTCCTTCTCTTCCACAATTCTAGGAGGAAAAAAGCCTTCCATGATGAGACAACAGATACTACCCCAGTGGCCACTCCCCGCACTTCCCACGGGTCCTACCTTGCATCTCTTGGAAATAAGAAGCTAATTGCAGTAAGAAGCTATGGGGAACCCATAGCTTCACTGCTATTTCCAAGGTCACCACATGTGGTCATGCATAGGGATGATGCAACTCTGGATGGCACCATTCAGACAGACAAAAATGCACATGAAACTCTGAGAGTTGTAAAATGTGCGGCTTATAGACTGGATGCTGGAATGTTACTGGTGTGAGAAAAACTGTAAGAAATCATATTGATGGAACACTTCATTATCCATGAGGCATTTGATTAAAGATTTGTATACAACATCTAATTTAATTTCCATGACAACACCTTGAACTATTATTACCCCCATTTAGAAACACTTAGAAACCATTACTATCCTCATTTTTATTATAAGGAAAAAGGTCTCAAATATTTTAAGTAATTTTTCTAAGCCATGGCTATGGCCCACCAAATATTTGTGGCAGGGTCTCTGAAAAGCATAATGGAAAAGGTTTTCACCTACTTCTATGTCTTAGTCATTCAGAATTTGCATCTTGAAATTATCTTCTCAGTGGAAAAGGCCTGATTAGAAGGCCAGGAGAACTGTGGCTCTGGTCAGTATCTAGCCAGCATCTGGTATCTCATAACCTTTCAATGAACAAATGAAAGTTTCTAGGTCTACTGCTTGGTACTTGTCCAACCTTGAGAAAGTGTTCTCAACCTTCTGATTACAGTTATTCCACTTATAAAATAAAGTGGACGGGGCTGGGGATGTGGCTCAAGCGGTAGCGCGCTCGCCTGGCATGCGTGCGGCCCAGGTTCGATCCTCAGCACCACATACCAACAAGGATGTTGTGTCCGCCGAGAACTAAAAAATGAATATTAAAAATTCTCTCTCTCTCTCTCTCCTCTCTCACTCTCTCTTTAAAAAAATAAAAAAATAAATAAAGTGGACAACTGCCCTAGCTACTACAGGATTAATAAAAATAATAAATGGGAAAGAACTTTACAAATTGTGATGTTCCATACAACTGTAACAGGACATTAATAACAGTTATCAAGAACGGCAAAATGTCTTTTTATGGGTCAGACTGGGCAAATTCCCATGAAGTGAGATTATCAGGCAGTAATCCTAACAGTGGCAGGACGTGGCAACTTTGGCTGGCCCAGCTCCTCCTCTCTTCCCTACACACGGGCCAGTTCCTCCTGACCTTCAGAAACCCAACTTCTTTCAAAGATATTCATTGGTATTAATGGTAAGATTCTCCTCCCATACTCTGTAAAACCTCTTGTGGATCTTTTTTTCTCTTTTATGATATTGTGGAATGTTCAATTAGATGTAGACAAACTTCATCTTTGGAATAGCCATATTTATTCTCAACATTTTGAAGAATGTTCAAGCAGTCAATAAGAGTCCACCAAATCTAGAACCAATCTCTTCCTCTCAAGACCCTGTGGTCACCTACCCTGCCAATGACAGTGACACACAAAGACATACACACACACACACACACACACACATACACACACACACACACACGCACACACCTAAAGATGTGTCTTAGATATATAATTCTCTAATAAGTGTACCTTCCCCCACTGGACGTATAGACCATAACCCAAAGAAAAAAAAAATCTATGTTTAATTTGGGGGATAGGAAGGAATAAATCTAGTAATTTTTTTTGTACCAACTCAGTGGCACTTGGCCACTGAGCCACATCCCCAACCCTATTTTTTTTAAATTTATAGACAGGGTCTCACTGAGTTGCTTAATGCCTCACTTTTGCTGAGGCTGACTTTGAACTCTCGCCCTCCTGCCTCAGCCTTCCACACTGCTGGGATTATCCATCGGTGTGTGCCACCATGCCCAGCTGAAACTAGTAATTTAAAAATATTTTTTCACTAACAGTCCTATTGTGTGCTTTTCCCACCAACTTCAAAGATACTTATCAATATTTTTCTTTTCCCCTAGAAACACCAATGCCCCAAACCTCTCAGGAATTAGATCCCAAAACATCCTGATTCACTCTGCCATTCCCTGTCCCAGATCCCCTGCTTGTTGCGGACTTCTCAACATTTAAAAATATAGAACGTGAGCTGGGGATGTGGCTCAAGCGGTAGCACGCTCGCCTCGCATGCGTGCGGCCCGGGTTCGATCCTCAGCACCACATACCAACAAAGATGTTGTGTCCGCCGAGAACTAAAAATAAATATTAAAAATTCTTTCTCTCTCTCTCTCTCTCTCTCTAAAAAAAAATAAATAAAAATATAGAACGTATCAATTATGAACAATGTGGCTTGTCTGACCCACATCTCACCTGACTCCCTGCTCCCTTAGAATTCCATTCCATGGTCAGAGGAATATCAATTTCAGAAAATAAGGTTCCTGATATCTAACCTAAAGTTTCCTTCTACAAGTCTCATCCTATTACTTCTACAGCCACACTAAATAACTCCTCTCCTTCAGTGCCAGTCTCCCTCCTCCAAGATCTGTGGATTGTTACCATGGCTTTCCCTTCATCACCACTTTAGCCCAGCCATATATATTTAATTCTTTTCATCATTCATCATAAATCAGTCCTTTCAACTCTTTAATCAGCACTCTGATCTTCTCTGGACTAGTTCCAAGTCTCCCAATTCACCTCCAATAACTGATATCCCTTCTGGGAGCTCACATTTCCTCTCTATCTTCCTTTACTCTCTATGCCCTCTCCAGATGAAATGGGAAGAGACTGACTGATAAGTGTGGTCAAGGGTCAGGTGTATTGTATTGCATACCTCTACTTAAATTGCTTAGGACTCTCCACCGCACATGTAAAGACCCAAGTCATGTAGCCCCTTTCCTGGAGTGGAGGGGGAGTGTTTGTAGAAAAACAGGCCCTCCAATCCCCCAACATCCTCTAGACCCTCACCTGGAAGGGTGGAAGAAGCTGATCTCAAAACACCTACAAACCAGAATATTACCAGGGCTATGGGCAATGCCTTAGCCCCCAGGTAAACATCTTTTATGTGATTTGGGATGTCTCAGGATAGTACATCACCATTCATATAATCCCAGCAACTGCCTCTCTATTTCATCTCCATGGATGACTCTTTTGGAGAATTGCTACAGACCAAAATGTTGATTTCCCTCTAGGAATTCACAGCAACCCACAAAGAAAAAAAAAAAAAAAAAGCATGAACATGTCATTCATCATAAGGCCTCTTGGGCATTCTTTTGTCCTCTCAGAAAACCCAAACCACGAGCAATTCAAAGGTTTCACTCTGTTCTAACTGGGTACTTTCCCATTTTTTGCCACATCCTAGTCATAGTCCTGCTCAAGTTTAGGAAACTTGAATATTCAATCTGAGAAAAATAGGGTACTTCAGGCCCCTCACTACAAAAGATGGCAAAACCATCATCCCTCTTCTTCCCTCCCCACAAATAGCCACATCCACATAATTGTTCCCCTCTAGACAAGACCACCAGCCCCTTGGGCAGAAGCAGGCAAAGATGAACTGAGCTTTTCCTACTTTCCCTTTGTGATTGAAGATCCGATGCCCCAGAAGTGTTTATGTCCTTTCTATAAATCAGAGTCTATGGGAAAAGAATAAACCCATTTTCCCAAAAATGATAAACAGCAAAATCGATCCTTGTGGCAGAACCTGAGCCTGAATTTTCATACAAGAAACCAAATGGAACCACAATGATTTACATTGCCCCAAACATGAAACATGATTATAGCAGGGTGTTTCCACTCAGTGGGAAGGTCTACAATGGAGACTGCATCTGAATGAGGCTGAGGAGGTAATGGTAAAATGAGAGGCTAGTCCTTCATGGCCAGCTGCCTAACTGCAGACAGCATATGTCCTCAGAGACGGGAGGGACCAGCCTCTTCCAAGTGTGATCACCACAGGCCTGAAGTGCTTTTCAATAAGCTGTCTGTCTCTCTGGAGGTCATAGGGAGCTCATCCAGTTATACTTAGTGTCTTATTTGATCCCATCAATAATCATTTGATCCCAATCCTACTGAAAAATGCTTGGCTAAAATTTCTAGCCTTTTAATGGCAGAATCCTGGCTCTTTCTGAAACCAGCTTTGCTAGATGTGTCAAATGATGCATAAGAGCTTGGCCAAGCTGCCAAACAGACTGCACTGCTGAGGAAAGACTTGGGATGCTCACTGCTTCCTATAGTCAGTAGCAGAGCAGCTCTTAGAGAATACTCCTTTCTATCTGAAACTCCCCCACTCAGTAGTACCATCAGCTCATTATGTGGGGCTTGAATGAAGTAGTACTATATTCTTCAAATGCATTATACATGTGACTCTCAGAAACACCCACTGGTAGCATCTTGCAATCTGCATGTTTATAGTTGGCAAGTTTGGGGCTGCATGTGATCATGACAACAGCAAATATAGACTGCTTTGGCCCATAGTCATTTAACGAGAGGTAATAGAGGACGCTCCAGAAAGGCTCATAGATATGAAAGTGGAAGAAAATCTTCATTCCCAAAGAAAAAGTCATTTTTATTTCTATCACTAAAACATTGGGCACTAAAAGAGAATGTGTATATAAACCACAGAAGGCATGATGACATCAAAACCCAGCTGTTCTTTACAAAAGTATCCGTGGTAGGACAATTGTATCATTCTCCATCTCACTTCACTGAGGCACTAGCAAACTCATCTGACCCTATCTTTTACTATGGAGTGTATGAATTCCAGCACTGATCACAGGGGTCATTCTGAGTGCCAATGCCACTAATGCTGATGCTGAAATATGCATCTACTCTTGTTCTTTTCTTGGAGACGACATACCAGGATGTTTTCTGCATAATGACTACAGAACCTCAGCTTCTTAATATCTCTGCTGCATAAGAATATTGACTGTGTGGGGAGTACATGTGTGTGCTTGAACAAGCATGGGAGATACTTGTAGCTCTACAATGGCCATTTTTCAATGCTTTCCATCCAATTAATATTTGATATTAGTGGCCAGTGGAGCATAAGAACTTCATTTATTTCTAATGATGAGAATGATAGAAAAGAAGCTGGGTTTTCTCAATGGAATTAGTGTAGGCTGTTTAAAAACATGATTTCTCTTCTGTGCTTTGCTCATTCATTTGCATGGTATATTTTATTCAGGAGTTCTTCCCCAACACTCTTACAAGAGAAACATCCATTCAAAACTACCTGGTTTTCCAGTCAAATTATCATTTGGAAGAGTTAGAAGTAAGTGCTGCACACACATCCCCAACTCAGTGAATATGGGAAGAAATGAGAGAGTAAATGAAACAGAAACCTCATTTCAGGAGTCTCCAGCAGAGAGATCTGCAGTGAAACGATTGCCAGAGACTATCACCAAGAGCTGCCGCTGCAGACATTCAAGCTAAAAATCAGAGGAGGGAAGAGGAAAGGGAAGGGGAAGAGAAACAAGAAAGCCAACTATTTTTTTCCTTCCTGGCTTCATAGTGACTTCCTCAAAGCAAGACAATCTTTACAACTTTCCTCCCTCTTTCCACACCTCCTCCTGTTCCCTGATCCTTATTTCCTCTGGGATTCTCCCAGGACATCTGAGAAGATGAGGGTCTGAGAGTGCAAAGCAGACAGGGGGTAAGAGTAGAGGTAGTGCAATGAATTAACAAGGAAGAGTGAATCCCTCGGGAAGTAACAGTTGGGAGGCATTCAATAATATGAAGAGAACCTTTATATTCCCTAAGAAATTATACCCCAAATCTGTGGGTGATCATGAAGAGGAACATGGAGGAGAATGAAAGGATAATAGTTTTCAGATGTAGTACTAAGTTGGAACTTGGAAATAATAGGAGGGTTTCAACCATTCTAGGGCTCCAGGAAGAAAGGTAACCAATTCTGGCTTGGACCTTGTTAGAGGGCATTATGCCAAAAACAGAAAACTTTTCTCCCAACTCGATTGCTAAAAAGGAAGGAAGGTCCTTGGGAGCGATTGGCCTCAGGAAAAAAGTAAATTACAGTCTAACTTTAGGAATGAGGAAAGAAGGCTAAGAAGCTTTTGAGAAAGACGGGTGAGGGGGACGGTTAGAAAATAGTGGCTGCAAATCCATGTAACTAAAAAATGCGAATCCCAGCACACTCTGGCGGGAGCTGCTCACCGATCCCAAAGATCTGGAAGAGAAGGCGGGGCTGGGAGGCGCGAATCGCCGCGGACAGCCTTCCCTCTCTGCCCACTTCCGATGCCTTCTTCTCGGGCATCAGGCGGATCCTCAGCCGCCCTTCGCCGTGACGAATCCACCAGCTGAACAGCTCACTGAGGTTAAACTGGAGCAGTCCCACAGCCGCCTCTTCTGGGGGCCCAACGCAGCCCTCAAGAATAGCCTCCTCGCCCAGCTCCAGCACCAGCTGCTTGGCGCGCCGGAGCTTGCGTATCGAGCCACCTTTCAGCACCCTGGACAGCGTCGGGTCCGCGGCTGGGGACAAGGAGCTGGCCGCCGGCGGCCCCAACAGCCTAACCAGCGGGGCGCAGTCCAGAGCCAGCGAGCCGCGCGCCTCCAGCCGGCCAGCCCTCGGCTCGGAGGGGGATGGCGGCGGCAGCAGCAGGTCTCGGGCGTAGACACGGAAGAGCGAGGGTACCACGAAGTCCACCGCCAGACTCTTCCTCTGCAGGCGCGAGTAGCTGAGCGGTTCTCGGGGCTGCAGTGGTGCCCCAACTGCCTGTGAGCCCGCACGCTGCTCGGTCGGGGTCCCGGAGCCCAAGGCTGCCGCTGAAAGCAGCAGCGGCAGCAGCCACAGGAGCCGGGTGGTTCCCATCCCGTCAGAGGAGGGCTGTTTATATTAGTCTCCCGACTCTCCTGGCCCAGCCTTGGCCTTCACTTTCCTGCAAACGCAAAGGGCTACAAACAGTCCTTGGTCCTAAGGGGTTCCTTGCATCTGATCTTGATTCCTTTGCTTTCTCCAAGCTGCAAGGAGGCAAGCAGAGGTCTGAATAAAACGGAGCTGGAAGTCAGGGGCGCGTCCAGAGAACACGAAAGGCGCTGGGTTCGACAGCTGGACCCTGTACCTCTTGCTCTTCACGCTGAGTGCCGCGCCCCCGTCTGTAGCTCGCTGCGCTCCCGAATGACAGAAAGTACTACGGCTGAAGGGAGGTGGCAATTGGGTACCGTCCTCTCCTGCCCCCCGCGGCCGGACCTGGGGTCTGTCAGGTCTACCGGCAGCCTCCAACCCTCCGCAACTTTTCAGGCTGGGAACCGTGGATCTAAGCGGGCACCCGCTGTCCTGGCCTCCTCCAGCCTCCCTTTTCGCTCCTCTGAGCTCCGCTTCCCGAGCCTGGGCGAGAGTCGAGTAGGGGACTGCTTTCTAGTACCCTTCGAGGCGACCTCTGCTGCAGGAAGTCTTCGGACAGCACTGCCGGCTGAACTTCTGGAACCAGAATCGGAGACTCAAGTGCTGCAGAGTCAAGACTCTGGCCGCCGCCGCGCAAGTTTGCAACGTCCTTGCCGTCACCCGCGTCTGGGTTCCTCGGAGTTCGTAGGCTACAGAGCGGCCCCGGAGGCAGTGAAAGCATTCAGGGGAGGGGAGCCCGAAATCTTGTCCCCTCCTCACCTATCCTTAGCGCCAATGGCTTCAGGTGGCTGGCCAGAGGGCAGCTGGAAGGCGTCTCGGTGTTCCACGACTCCCCGGACAGCGGCAGCGGGGGGTGCCAGCTGCCACCGCCGCTGCCGCCCTCAGAGTCGCTGGATCTCATCTGCCCCGGCGCCCGCCACTTGCAGCTGGCTGAGCCGCGAGCGCGCGCCGGGAGGGGGCGGGGCCGCGCCGGGGGCGGGGCTCGCGCGCCAATTCTTTGCGGCTGCTAGACTCACGCAAGCCCGCCCCGTCCCGCCCATGCCCGCCAACCAATGACGAAGCGAGGTCGGCTTCCTATGCAAATCTGCAGAGGCTTTGGTGTTCATTGAGAAAAGCACAAAGTCTGCCCCGCCTTCCCTCCCTCAATTCCTCTTCTTGGTTCCCTTCCTCCAGATTCTCTGCCCTATTTCTCTCCTCTTGCAAACAGGAACGTGTTTTGAACAAATGGAAAACTGGAAGAGATCTTTGTAATCAAGCACTCTAATAATGCATTTTATAGATTAAACGGGTCCAACTTCAGAAAAGCAGGTTCCAGAATAAAACTGTGGAGACGAATGGAAGGCAGGAGGGGGAGGGGTGGCAACACGACATCACTAAATCCAAGAACAGCTTGTATTGGGGTGGTGACACAGAATTTTCTCTGACTCTCATTATTTGAATGCGTTCCTGGAAGCCTAGAGGTCACCCAATTCACACAGGAAAAGTTGACAGCAGGGGTGGAGGTCTTGCAGAGAGTTGTTCTTCAGCTACAACAAATACCTTCCAAACCTCTGTCAGTCACACCGTTTTCTCAGAATGGTATCTGAACATGTGCCACCTCCTCTAGTGAATTTGCAGTGCTGGGGATTGAACCCGGAGTCTTGGGCATGGCAAGCAAACACTCTACCACTGAGCTGCATCTCCAACCCAAGGCAAATGTTTTCAAATTATTTCACAGAGGAGGACACTGAGTTGCAGAGAACTTAAGTAATATTCCCTGAATCATAAGGTCATATGTGACCCCGAAGGCTTTGCCAAGTATTCTCAACCAGTACTCTGTCATACCCCTCCATGAATAACAGGAGAAGGTGTAGAGGTGACTTAACTGGAAGGAATAGAATGGGACACTCTTGCTTACGTCCTTGGTAATGAGAGTTGAGAATCTCAGAGCTTTTTCACTCACTTGTCAGGGCTGTACCTCTGGTCTCTTTTTCCTTTTGTCCCTTAAAAACTGCCAATACAGAATTCAGATAATGTCTGTGTTTATAACAAGCAGTTGACTAGAACCACAGACAAAAAAATAGAATTTTTAGTTCACACAAATCCCTCAGAGTTCCTTCTTCTCAAAGGTTGGTTGTCAGACCTGGTGCTAACTGTTGGAGCTAAGGATAAGGCAAGATTCCCCACTCAGCTCACAGCCTGACAGGTAGCAGAAGAGCTTACTTGAATCAGAGCACTGTGTCTGGTGGAATCTCTCTCACTGAGCCACAGAAGGTGGTAACCAAGTGGAGCTCCTGCTCTCCCAGGGATGCAGCTCATTCCAACACAGTGGCATCACCTTTGGCCAAAGGAAGACCTAATGGGCCAAGAAATGTTACTTCCTGGAATGACTTGCTTCTGACTGTATATGCAACTCACTTGATCTGGCAAGCATCTGGCTTCTCCCTGGAACTCAGACTGGATAGGCTGACTTTACAAGTTTAAGGGCAAAGATTTATCTAACCCGAGGAGAAGAAAGGATGCCCCTATATTGGGGGAGGAAGGGAGGGAATAGAAAGGAAGGAAGGAAGGAAGGAAGGAAGGAAGGAAGGAAGGAAGGAAGGAAGGAAGGAAAGAAGGAAGGAAGGAAGGAAAGACAGGAAAAGGTAAGAGCCTGGTGGTTAATAGAGTGTGTGCATATGTTTGGATTTTCATCAGATTTTGATGGTGTGCACACTGGTGAAAAATAATTTTCTACTTGAAATATGGAAAATAGTAAAATGCTAGTTCTTTCACTCTCTACTCCATTCCTTGTGTCTCTGAATAATTCTTGCATAAAGGTAAATAGACTCCCGTCAGTTGTCAGACTGATTCAAATGCTAAAACCAATGGCCACTAGGGGGCTGTAGAGACTTGAAACTAAGATGAACTGCCAGGGTGTAACATTCTCCCTGGGAAGTCCCTCTCTGTGCCTTGCTTTTGCACCCGGTGGCCACAGGGGTCTCAATTAACTCTCATGTTTTTATAAATTCTCCCAAGGAAGGACAAGTACCTTTCCCTGTAGATTAAATTACACTAAGTCTCAAAAATATTGTTCTCTTTTTGTTATATAATTTTAAAAGACAGGAATGGGTATCGATAGCCTATGGTCAGGCATTATACTTATGCATCTAGATGGTGTGTGTGTGTGTATGTGTGTGTGTGTGTGTGTGTGTGTGTGTGTGTGTGAGAGAGAGAGACATCACATGAAGTGCTTTTGGGGGGAGATACATATTATTATTTTCATTATTTATGGAAACAAAGAGGCTAAGACTCAGAGAGGCAAAATAATTTGCCCAAGGTCAAACAGCAAGTAAATAACAGGGATTGAATTTAAACCAGTGATTCTTTTCCCCCAAAATTACACATCCCACTGGGACAAATTAAGCCTTTTTGTCATGCCTACAGCTATAATTTTGACATCTTTATCCTATGTTATCACCACTAAAAGGAAAGGTGATGGGAAAATGGAGTTAACAGCAAATGGGAAAGCTGGGACTATAGCTCAGCAGCAGAGCACTTGCCTAGCATGTGTGAGGAACTGGGTTCAATCCTTAGAACCACATAAAAATCAACAAATACAATAAAGGCTTTCTATCCATCTACAAAATTTTTTTAAACAGCAAATGGGAGTAGGAAAGATAAAAAGTATGGGCTGTAATAGTTAGAATGTCTTATGCACTTCTTATGGGCTGGTATATTTCAAAATAATTAGCATGCATTATCTCATTTAATATTCACAGAAACACTGTAATGGGAAGGAATAGTATCTCCATTTTACAGATCCCAAATGGAATTTCAAGAGGAGTAACTTCTCAACAGCAAGATTATACAGGAAACTAGATTTGTTACCTGAGTTAAACCTGAATACTGAGTAAGAAGTCCAGCATCGTAAACCCTGGGTGACCTCATAAGAGAGAGAGATGGGGTGGAACAGACTGAGGAAAAGAGGAGAAAGCCAAAGTTCAAACCAGAGGGGAGATGAGTGGGTAGGAGTGGCTGAGAGGGCATATATAGACACTAGAAGCCCTGAGGAGACAATCAAGTGAGCTGAGCCATTTGGGATCACCATGAAGATGACTTAGGTGGTTAAGTGGGAGAGGAGGAAAGTGAATAGACCAAGTGTCAAGATACAAAAACACCAGGAGGGCACTGAGACCACCAAGATCCTCTGTGGGAAGTTTCCAATTTCTATAAACGAAGGAATAAATAGGGGGGCTTTGAATTTTCTATAAGGGAGGTCACAATAAAATGGCATTTTAAATCTAGGTTGTATGACTTCAGACAAAACACAATTCACAACAGTAAAATCTGACTGGGACCTACAGCACTAATTAAGTCAGACATTCATTTGGTAAACAAAATTTTCTTGAGCACCTAATATATACAAGATAAATGGAGTCCTCCACCTCTTGAAGCTCAAATTCGAATGCTGGGAGAAGAACGATAAACATGCAAAACCATAAGGTAATTTAAGATAATCAAATAAAGAATAAGTTGGCCTAATGTAGCAGGCAATGACTTGAAGCAAGGAACAGGGGAGCTAAATAGTCAGAGGAGACCTCCTTGAGAAAGCTAAATTGAACTACGTTGTAATTGGTGGGAAGGAAGTAATTCTTGCAAAGATCTTAAGGAAGAAAGATCTAAGCAAATGAATATCAATGCAAAATCCTCAAGATGTCAATAGGTTTGCATGTCCACGGGACAGTAAGAGGTCAATAGAGCTGAAATATACTAAATGGGGACACATAAAGCTGGAGGGGCAGCCAGGGCTCAGTTCATTTAGGGTTACAAAGGCCATGGTAAAGAGATTGACTTTTATTTTGATTGCTATAAAAAGACAATATCTAGTTTAATGGAAGAGTTTCATGCTCTAATATGCTTTAGACCCTCATCGTAGCAATTTGAACCAATATCCAGGTTTAACATGGCTACTGAACACTTGAAATAAGTCTTCTACTCCAAATTGAAATGTGCTATAAGTATAAAATATGCACCACATTTCAAATATTAATGATGGGGATATATGTAAAATCTCTCATTAGTAAGATGTAAATCTTTCATTATTGTTTAATTGAAAATATGTAAGGGAAAATACATAAAATCTCTCATTATTGTTTAAGTGATGGCATTTTACAGAATCCATTAAACAAAATATTATGGCTAATTTTAATTTTTAAATAGTTTTTGGAAAAGTGGTTATGGTCTTGGACAAAGATTTTAACCTCTTGGGCCTTATCTCTCAGGCTTAAAAGTAGTTTATCACCTCTTTCTGATGAATTTTTCGTGACAATTAAATATGGTAACACATGTGAAATTTCTAACTGAAAGCATGGCACATGATAGGCACTTGCTAAGCTAAAGGAAGAAAGTACTGATGGTCAGATTTCAAACATGAGGACTGGATAGGGATGTGTTCTGGCTGAAGGAAGCTGTGTTATATGGACCTGTCGGTGACCAGGCTGACCTTGACCTTCTGATTACTTTAGGATAAATGGATTGACTTAGAAATGATCCTGAACAATAAATCAATAAGTCTAAGGTACCCAGGCATGAAAGCATGTGGGTTTGGGGGAGAAGGAGGGGGATTAAGAGTGGCAGAGGCGGAGAAAGAGGAGCAGGAGAGGGGAAAAAAAGCAAGAGAAAAATTAGTAGAGTTGAGATTAGAGGAAACTTGTCACTAAGACATTTGGAAACCCATAACTACAGTAACTAACCCTGTGCCAAGAGCAAGAATCAGAACTCAGAAGACATATCTAAATGAACCAAGAATTTGTATTCAGGAAATGGGATTATTATAATCATTTTCTGGCTTCTCAGAAGCTGTGTGACCTTGGAAAAATACTTGATTTATCTGGGCTCCTATATCACATTAGAAGAAAGATATAGTCTTTAAGAGACAATTCTAAAGTCCTGTGTGAGAGTCCTTAGGTGACCCAAAGACCTCAGGCACCTGTCAGTTCTGAACTGTGCAGAGTCAAGACATTGTAGTGAATAATGCAGTCTAGGTTTCTACTGTCAAGGGCCTTGATAAAAGTTAAAAACTCAGAATATAAAATTGAATCTATACTTATGCTATACCTGGGTGAAAATTATTATTAAACAAAAAAAATAGAGGAAAACATTGAAAAATAGAGCTATTGGAATGATAGGATTGTGAGGAAATTTCTTTTGTTTTTCTTATCTTTTCTTTCAAATGGCTTTTCATATTTTTATAATAAAGATAATAGAATTTGACTTCCCCCAACCCACCCCCAAAAAACCCAATTATCAGTAACTTAAAAACAATGAAATATATTCATGTCATAGCTCATGTTCATTTCTGGGGAGCAAAAGGATCTGATCATCGCAGTCTCTTAAAGATCCAGGCTGGTGGAGTGGGATTCTTATAAAGTTGGAGGTTCTTGTACCAAGAAGTAAATACTCTAGCCTAGAAAGGGTGCATATCACTTCCACTCATATTCACAAGGTCCCACCCCTGTCATGCAAGGGCTTACAAGATACACAGAAATATCTAGCAAATGGCCTTCTTGATTCCCAAAAAAGAGTAAGACCCGAAGGTGTCACACTGGATGAGTTAGACTAGGAAGGGTCCAGAAGGCTAGAGTTACCCTGAGAAAAAAATGACCTTACTGATCTCCCAGGGCTGGGGGGGAGCATTTTATGGACAAGATGGGGAGCCCGACCACCATGAGAAAGCACAGATTCTCCTCGCATGATGTGCAAAGACAAGACATTGTAGTGAGGTACGTATGCTTCTAGTCTGCATGTACCTCATTGTGGAAGCAATAAGAGAGCCCAGTGCTCTCATCTCTCCTAAGGCATGACATAAGAGGTGGCAGAGATGCATAAAAACATCCTTTCCCAAACACCAAAGAGTGACAGCTCTCTCCTGGAAACTATAAACAACCTCATATCTACAAAAGAGAGAGGAAACAACAAGAGAGATAAAAGCAAACCATGATCACCACTGTGTACGCACAGCAATCCCTGTGTTTGCTGAACCCCTGTACATTAGGGAAGAAGGGCAGGCGCTATTACTGTAACTAACAAGTGTTGGTCTCATCACCTGCTTCCATTCTTATCTGTCCTTGCCTTTTTAATATCTTTTTTGGCTAAGGAAGATGAAAGAAAGGATTTGGGGGGTAATTTGATTTCAATATAACCTTCTTGGAGAGTCTTTTTAAGGGCTCCAAATCAAGGCTGCAGCGTCCATTTCATTTAGTTCTCTCTGATTTTCAGCCAAGACAGGTGAGTGCCTTGGCCTGTGACTTTTAGTGACATTGTGGAGAAGACTTTTGGTGCCTTAGAGCTTAGTTATGTCTGTGTGATGGATCAGATTGACTGTAAGCAAGTTAATCTCTGAGCAATAGATTAAATCCAATTGACTTGCTTCAGTTCTCTTAATGATCAAAGAAAAGCTTCCACTGACCAGTCTTATCTCATCTATCATTCCACCTCTCTGCCATCCTACCTGAGTCTCAGTCCCTGCTTTCTTTTCTTATCTGGACCCTGGGATGACTGAGTGCCTTTGACTGAGGCCAGCCCAAGTGTACACACCAATCTTAGTTCTACTTAGGAAGAATTGAGTTCCAGCAGCTCAGCATCAACTCACTCTCAATAACCCCCCTTCACTCTGAAAGCTATTGCTTCCAATGCATTGAATAAATCCTATTGTCTTAACTGTGATCAAGCCACACCAATTTCTTAAAAGGCAATATTTTAGCTTCATTTACAGGACCCTCCCCAAGGCCATACACTTCCTCTGAAGTATATTCCTTGAAGCCATTTCTTGCCAGTCCAGCTGTGTGTATGTGAGCTCCTGTTCCTCTCTCCCAGGGATATGAACTAGAGACACCTATCTTTGCTTTCCTTTCTCTTACTTCTGATTGTGCCTGCAGCCAAGGTGTCAAGGGAGCATCACTAAGTCTCTAGGTACCCTAGGCCATGGTCATAGCTGAGACAAACAAGAGACTCCAAAGAAGCCAACTCCAGGCTAGTTTGAGCCAAGTGGGTTTTCTGTTGAAATTTGAATTAGGAAGCAGAGACTGTGTGGAGCTGATCTTTGAATCATTTTCACAATGGGATATCAAAATTCCTCCTATGCTAAGAACTGATAATTATCATCAGATTTGTGGCCTTGCTCATCCCAATGTGACAAAGCCCCAGTGTCCTCTGTTATTGCCCCTTGCTTATTGTGAACTGAGATGGATTTGCACAGCACTGGGGAAACCCAGGTCCACAAAGACCATCTTTCCAAAGTCACCAATCTGGACATGAAGTCTGTTAGGACTTTGCTGTACAGCAAAAGAGGCACATCAGAGGCAGTTTAGAAGTAGCTTAGATGCTACAAGGTTCATATTTTGTAGATATTTCAAAGCTTTGTATATCAATCATTATTGATTCAAGGCAGGCAGGATGAAAGGGTATATAATACCAATGGGCAATAGAGAGAATATTCTCATAAACAGGGAGAGCTATCTAGTTTCAGGTACAAAAGGCTCTTCTGTACCTCCTTCCCCCTTCCAAGTCCAAAACCCTGCCCTGCTTGATTGTTCCTGGTGCTTTATCAACCTCGTATTAGCCTGATAACTAGTCCCTCACCTTACAAAACAGACCCCCAAACCTGCAAACCAGTCCAAGATGTCTAGTTCTGGGATACTAATAAAGCTCTGGAGGCCAAAGTCCACCAGTATTAACCAGCCCCTAAAATAGCCCCACCACTTTATATCTGCACCCTTGCACATTGCCTTCCCACATTACTAGGGCTAGTCAGTGTCACCAAAAGGATATGCAGAGTGAGTGACTTCTGAATTTGGTCATAAAAGACATTATGGCTGTCTTTTGACTTATGATCACATGCTCTGGGGGAAGCCAGCTACCATGTTGTAAGGATATTCAAGAAGGCATCCATGTGGCAAGGAACAAAGCAGTAAGTCAGTCCAACAGTAAGCCAAATTTTCCAGGCATGTGATAAGCTACTGGGGAGGCAGATCCTCCAGTCCTGGCCAAGCCTTCAGATACCTGTAGCCTCAGCCAGTATATTTTGATTGTAACCTTGTAAGAGATACTAAGCCAGATCCACCTAGCCAGGTCAAATTTTTGACTCATATAACCTGAGCAATAACAAATATTTACTGATATTTAAGATTACTATTTTTTAGATTAGTTTGTTTTTGTAACAGATTATACCACCTCTTCCAATTCACCAGGTTCCTCTGTCTTCCCTCTTAACAGTTTCTCCAACCAAGCCAGTTATTGAAGGCCAATCCACTACAGTGGGCACCATATGTACCCAAACACCCACCAAATTAGGATTCCTTGCTACAGATACAGCCAGAGGCTGGATACCCCAGAAACATTTCACTGTCCCATTAGCACCTGCAGCAGAAGCTGCTGGGAAGGGAGAGCCCTGGGAAGACATCTTTTCACTTTTTTCCTTTGTAGAATTTACTTTGTGGTTATAAAAGCAATATACATTAATTGTAGGAGATTTGGAAAATTCCAAAATATATTTAAAAGGAAGTTTAAATAACTTGCATTATAACTATCTAAAACTAATGACTTAAAATTTTGGTATACATCCTTCCAGTATTGTTTTAAATTTGTATAATTCCATTCATGCAGAGTTATGTCCTGTGCTATTTTTTTAAAACTTAACTTTATATTGTGAGCATTTTTCCAGATCACAGAGCATTCTAGGGATTTATGATTTTCAATAACTGCATAGAATTACAATATATAGATGTACCATAATTTGTTTAACCAGTCTCTATTTTTGGACATGTGGGTTGTTTCTACATCTTTGCTGTTATAAAGAGTGCTATAGCTAGTATTCATGTACATCAATCTTGGTCTGTGAATTGAATTAATTCTGTAAGTCATGAATCTCTTTGTATTTCAATTAATTTCTTTAGATTCCCCAAATTTCTTTTTAAAACATGTAGACACTAACACATGCATGGAATTGAAAAATTACAAAAAGTATAGCTTTTTCTCACCACAGTTCCCTGAGCCTTCAAATTTATTTCTCCAGAAGCAAGAATTGTAACTCATTCTGGAATATTCATGCAAATTTCTTCTAAGCATATATAATCACAGACATCTATGTCAGCTCTCCTCAAAATGGGGTCCATAAACTCCTGGGGTTCTCCTTAAGACCCTTTTGGGGAGAACATAAGGTCAAGCATTATTCACCTGCTTCACTTTTATTGTTTAGTGTACACTGAAGTTTTCCAGAGGCTATGTGACAGCTGCAACATCATCATTTTGTCAGCTAATGAACTGTGTGCTTGTGTACTCTTGAGTTTTCTAGAACTTTCTAAGAAAATCTCTTTGAGGTCCTTGATAATTTTTAAGTGTGTGAAACCTACCTGAGACCAAAATGTTTAAGATTTGTTGGTTTCTCTTTCTCTCTCTCACACACACACACAGGTACACAATCAGTTGCCTACTGTGCATAATACTTACCTTTTTAAAAATATAACAATGTATTATATGCATTTTATTTATATAACAATGTATTTTTAAAACAACCTTTTGGTGTTTTTACGTGACTATATTTCATTTCATTTTATGGTTGTTTTACGAGAGTTCAACCAGTTCCTATTGATGGAATTTAGGTTTTCTTTAAAAAACGAGCCTGTGTGGTCATTATTACTATCATATAACAATATCCATTGCACAGAATAAACTTGTGTGCTTTTCATTTTGTACAAAGGCAATGTCTGTATGGTCAACTCCTGATGATAGAATTTCTGGCACATTTAAGTTAGGTACGGCCAAACTGCCTGGCATAGAGAATACATTTATTTTTATGTTCATGATAGTTGAGAACAGCAGTTTCCTCATATCTTCACCATCCTAGTGTGTTATCAAATCTTTTACCATTAAAATCTGTTAAAAATATTCCATTGTACTCTTGAGTTCTGTTTCTCTTATTATGAGTAGAAAAATCGCATTTTCTTATTTTGAAAAATTTTTGGCATCTTCTTTTCTGGAAAGTTTCTCCTTATGTACTTATTTTCTGATGTGTTGGTTTATTCTCATTGATGATTAGGATATCTTCATATATTAAGGAAGTTGACACCCTTCTGTCTTTTGTCTTTTGATTATTTTATATTACCACACAAAACAACTTTCATAATTATCAAATTAATAGTAGTTTCAGGGGGCCTGTAGTCTCCACTACTTAGGAGGCTGAGACAGGAGGATCATTTGAGCTTCCAGTTTGAGATCTGCCTGGGCAACATAATGAGATCCTGTCTCAAAGGGAATAAAAAAATGTTATATCTTCTATGGATTCTGTGGTTATATCTAAACTACACACACACACACACACACACACACACACACACACAATATTTTCTAGTATTTTCATAGATTTTTATTTTTAGTCTTTCTAATATCTTTGGATTTTTTGGTAAAGAATTAGATTATAATGGAAGTTATACTCCATGTATGTATGATATAGCAAAACACATTCTAGTGTGATATATCACTAAAAAGAACATATAAAACTTTTTTAAAAATTATATTATAATCAAACTTTACTTTTGAATTTTATTCCTACATGGGACTCATTGCCCCAACACTATTTACTTCATAAACATATTTACCCACTGATAAGAAATGCTACCTTTATCATAAAATAAACTTTTGCCAACATTTGGGTCTCTTTCTGATTCCCACATTCAATTATATAGATCCACGTTTGACCCCTCCCTAGTCACACACCATATGCAATAGGTAGAAAGTTGTGCCCTGCTCCCAACTGTTTATTCTTTTCAGAGATTACGGATTTATTCCTGCTCATTTTGCCTTATGAATTTTAGAACTGACACAGATAGTCCAAAACAAATCACTGAGATCACTTAAAATGTACAAATTAACATGGAAAAGTCTGCCTTCTTTATAATATTGAGTCTTTCTAACACAGGAGGCATTTTTTTACAATGCTGGTAAGTAACATTTAATAATTTATTCATATAGGTCTGGCATATTTCTTGTAAAGTTTATTCATGTTGTTTCTTTTGCTATTACAAATAAAATTTTTCCCTTGCAGATGTATTTTCTAACTGCTAAATGATATTACATATTGGGATGCTATTGATTTCCTGATATTAATTTTGTATCCAGCCCTTTTTTGAATAAACATATTACTTAGTTTTTCAGCTGACTCTATATTTCCCAAGTATACAACTATATCACCTGCAAACAGTGACATGATTTTTCTTCTTTCTTTTTCAGTTTGTTCACACCTCCTTTCCTTATCAAATTTCACTGTATAACACCTCCAAAATACAGTCAAATCCTAGTGAGGGTAGTGCAAAATCTTATGTTGATCCCGATTATATGGGAATGATTCTAATTATCTCATCATTAAGCCTGATTTTGAAATTTGCCTTGAGAATTAAATCTTTTTATTGAATGATAAATCTCACCCTTCCAATCTCTGTGTTCCCATCAGCAGTCCAGCTCTCCCACTCAATCACCATGCCCCTCTCCTGCATCTGCCACACAACATGTGCACATTTCAAACTGGAAGAAAGAGCTTGCCTAGAATCATGGTGCATGCATTCTGGCCTGAACACCAAGATTAGACATTTTAAAACATTTTCCTCTAAAGGAGACTACCAAAATATATACCAATTTCAGCTGAGGGTTGCAAAGTGATAAGTTACTATGGGGCCTGACTAGTTTTCAAGGAACATTTAAGAAAGAAAAAAATGCTTGCAAAAATCTTCAAACCCAAACCTGGTTCATCTACCATTGCTCCATTGAACTCTCCTCGCCCCGCCCCTCAGACCCCTGAGTTTTTGCTTGACTCTTACTCATAAAGCATAACTGAGCCTTGACTCAAAATCATTTCAGACACTTTCTCTATCCTGACCCACACCAGCTAAGGCTGACCCTATGCAGAATGTAACACCACACTTCACAGCAGTTTCCCAACAAACAAAGATTAGCCAGGATGCTTGCTTAGAACTTAGACTCCCAGGCCCCCAAGATCTGCTGGCACCATGCAGGGGGACACAGCCTGATGGTTCCAGTGGATGCTGCAGGAACTGCTAAAGGACCTAGGAGTTCAGCCCTTTGTCCTTAGCTCTTCAAGATTTGAGTTAAATCACTGGATTGTCCCTAGAACTATCAAGTGTGCTGGGGCCACCCTAGGGGGACAAAAGGCATTTCTATACTACATTGGCTCAGAATCTCCCAGGCTGTCTATACATTTCTGGGATGGTAGAGACACACCCAAACCATCCCTGGGTAGATTCTAGTGGATACTCTGAATGAAGGAGGTAAAGTGTGCCTGTTAAGATTGGAACTAAGGAGGTGACTTTCGAACACTCTTTGAAGAAATCAGCCTTTATAGGAATGGGCACCTATGACAAGATCTTTCCAGACATGAAGATCATGTGCCCAAGGCTGGCTCTGTAGCTCCACTTCATGGATGTGGAAGCCCAGGCTGCACCTGAACTGCCTTGTAGGAAGGCAACAGGAACCAAGATGGCATCTGCGGCTCCCCTGGTTACACTGATCACTGGCCAGCTGGTTCCCACTTTTGTGGGAGGGGGCTGGTTGCTTGGTACTTATCTCTCGCCTGCTTCTCCTTCCTTCTCTCCCCTGTACCTGATGATGCTGAGGAGACCTCACCTGCCAGACTCCCAAGTTATGGCTGCAGGTGATCCGTCCTATTTACAAACGGTCCGCTGCTCAGGAACCCAATGAGAGCCACTTAGGAAAGGGGCCTGTGAACCCTGAAGAGATCCACAGGCAGTTCCTGCGGCAGTGTCAAGGGGGCCGTGAAGTGGCAGAAGGACTGAGCTGCTTTTAAATTAGTCTTTCAGCAAAAGAGTAAAGCAGCCCAGACCATTAAGGAAGCCTCACTCAGGTGCTGTCCCATTGACCTGCCTCCAGGGGCCTTCGGGGACTCAACTAATGAACCTCCAGCACCGCCGACAGTGACATCCCAGCAAGTCACACCACATCAAGGCAGTTTGCAGAGAAAGAATGCCTCCTGGCCCACCGAGGGAGCCCATCTGGTGAGTTTAGCTGCTTCTCCAGCAGCAGGACATAATGAAGGAGGCTCCTTTGAGGGAAGCAAAGCATTTTTCCAGTCTGTCTCTCTGCCACCTTCACAGCAGCGATTTTCAAAGCCTAGAGAAGACAAGAGAGAGCTCCCTCTCTGACAGGGAACACTCGATTTTCATCCTGATGCTGGACTTGGGGCTACTGAATAACAACTTAAACCTGAAGTTAGCCAGGTTTTAAATTGTGGCATCCATAAACTAAAAATAGCTCGTTACGAGTTTGTAGAGGAGTCCAATTCAACATCCACTAAAAAGTAAGGCTAGGGCTACATTTCCCAGCTCCTGCTGTGTGTGATGCCTGAGGCTCATTGGAACCCCAGCAATTTTGAGGAAGTCAGCTTCCTGCTCACCAGGTCTTTAGTTCCACTCAAGCTACATTCACAATGCAGGTAACTTGTGATTCATTCTAGAACACGTTCACAACTATTGTGAGCTAGTGAGGTTTTCCAGAGCTGCTACTTTTGCTTTTTTAAGCTATAAATTGCTCTTCATGTAGCTTCATTATTATCAATTTAGAGCATTATCAATTATTTGGTTAGTCCTGTGGTGTGCAGTGATCTATAGTAGCATCGACTGTATTTTGAGCCTATAATTTTCCACTAATTAAAGTTTGATATTAATCATCTCTATCCCTGTGCTAATTTGCTTTTATAAGGACACTTAATTTCTTATGTGCTGCCTGTGAACTTGTGTCATTTGAACAACTTGAGCCTTCTATCCAAGAAAGTATAATAAAATCACTGAGTTATTTTAAGATCACAGGGCATCGTTGTAACATTTATAAACTCTTATATGTGCTTGTTTCCTTCTTTTCCAATAAAAATAATATGCACTGTGTATTTATTTATAGCAACAAATTGACTGCCATCAATTGCCTTTGTTTTTCTCCACTTCTTTTTTTATCCCCAACCATCCATCACTAGAAAAGACAACTTGTGTGCCATGGAATTTTCTCTCACCCAAGTGGACTATGGTCAAAAACAGGGCTATGAAAGCTGAGAGGGGCACTGAAGGCAACGCTAGTGGTGGGAAGTCCAGATCCCCACCACCTCATTAAAGCACAGCAATCTGCCTCTAATCTGGGGGCTCATGGAGTTTCTACGTTTTCAGAAAGAATCCTGCTGCCTACAAGTGTTTGACATCTCGGTACTATATTTTCCTGTTCATTCAAATACCAATAACCATTTAAAACAATGCCAGAAAATCTTATTAGTTTTGAGAGTTGTTTCATTTAAAATAAAGAACAAGGAAATAGACCAAAAAAGGGGGGGGGGGGGAGAGTGAAACCCAGCCCAGAAAAACAGTAAGGTTTAATTCAGCTCAATTTAACCTAGCAAAACACCCTGCAGGCTGTTGCAAGGAGAGGGGTCAAAGTGATTCCAACATAAGTGAGATCAGATCCTAGACCTTTTGGTGCAAGAGAACAATGAGAGATATTGAAAATTGGTGATGATACAGAAAAGAGAGATGTAGATGGCATGGGCTGACAGGATAGGCAAAGGGGATCAGTGATTATGAGGAACCTAGGAGGAAGCTTATCCCCCACTCTGGGTGGTCATGACTTATTCAGTTACTCAGCAGAAACTTAACCACTGACAGGGCACTGGGAAAAGACCAAGGGAAAGGACACCAAGAACCAGATTTCCATTTTCATTTTGACAATAAGGAAAGTGATCTCCAACAACGCTTCTCAGACTTGATGGTGTATTTAAGTCATCTGAGGAGGGGGGTTTTGTTAGAAAGTGGATTTTGATTTCACAGGCCTGGGGATAGCCTGAAATTCTTCATTTCTAGCTCCCCGGTGATGCTAATGTTGCTGGTTAGCTATTGAGCAGCATGGGTCTAATAAACCCATGCTGCTCTCAGGTGTTAGTAACACATTAGAAGGCATTACTTCTGTGACAAATACTGCTACTTGCCTACCCAATATCCGTTCTCTTTTTTTTATTTTTCCATGAGAACCCCACTTTTTCTTGTTAGCAGAATATGCTCAGCTAGAGCTGTTCAGTTCCCCAGTATCCATTGCAGTTGGGTGGGAGTGTTGGGGTGACATGATTCTGGCTAAAGAGGTGTTCACAGAACTTCCTGAAGAGGTACTTTCTTTTTGAAGTGGCAAAGTCTATGGCAGAGAAAGTTTGGCTTAATTCTTGGCTTTTGATGGTTCCCCTTTTATCCTGCCTGAAGTGTGGATCTAAACACCTAGAGAAGCAGGTGACATGGACTCGAGATGGTGGACCAGGGAGAAGGAGCCTGGGTGCCCAGGCCCCACTGACTGAGCTTACCTTCAAACATTGCTGTTACCTGGGGTCATGGTTTTGGTTTTCCCCCAGAAGCATCCCTGAGACAAGAATTCAACTTCAAGGGGGTTATCTGGGAGTCGATCCCAAGAAACGCCAGCAGGAAGATGGGAAGTAACAAAGGAACAGGAGGGGAGGGAGCCAATGCCGTGTGTCACCAAGTCAGTTACCACAATGGGAACTAGAGCTTAATCCCTGGGGAAGTCCAGCTGCACAGTACAGCACACACCCGAATTATCCCACCTAATGGGGAGGAGGCTGGGCCAGGGGTATATCCTACTTAATCCCGTCCCTCTGTGAGGAGGGCTGCTTCTTTAGAGCATTAATTCTTGATCCCTCTGACTTGCCTTGCACATAGGTCAAACATGCTCCAGCCCCCTCCTAGGATTGAGATGCGGGTATTTGCAGTATTTGTAGGAACCTAATAGACAGACATGGGTAGGACACCAACATCTGCTACACCTCTGTCACCCTAATCAAACAACCTAGCTGTTAATCACCGGGAATATTCTGATTTTAAAAGAAGAGTCTCTTGCCCTCTTCACACTAACACAAAAAGCACTACTGAACACTAATCTAGATCTGTAATGGTAGACTCCAGGGCCTTATCTTTAGAGACAGGAAGCTTTTTCCAGCAGGCTTTAAAACACACTGTACAGGCAACCACCTACTCTGCCAATAGGGAGCAGCCAGCAGGCCTTTCCACAATGTGGGGATTTTGACATAACACCCAGAGCTCATAAATATGTTACTCACAGAGAATATTTTCCCACTTAGTCTAGATTTTATTTTATTTTTTTAGTTCTTGGGCAAATCAAAGAGACTTTCAATGAGTTCAGGAAAAAGCATTCTCCAGGTAGGGAAAACTCCCATCCTTCTGAATGATTAATATCCTTATGAATGACCTAGAAGATGAAATAAGAACAAAGTTACCCAGAAAGGCACATGGTACCAAGCTGAGACAAGGCAGAAATGTGAAAAAAGATTAAAAGAATGAGTTCATAAAGTTCTTAAATGTGGAAACTGGAAGAAAGCGCACTGAGATCATCTTTTATTCTTGTCAAAGCCCTTGGCTGACCTTGGGGAAAATGAACTCAGTGTGGAGAGGGGAAGGGCCCAAGACTTGGATTCCTCTCTACTGCCATTTCTCCTCTCTGCACAGAGGCTGGACCCAGGGTTGGCTGCAGCCACAGCAACGCAGACTGGAGATTAAGCAGGCCTAGAATTCCAAAGGTCATTGATTTCAAAGAAAAACTACAACAGAAAAATCAGCCATCAACAAGGGGCAAAGAATAGCAAACCTCCCTCAGCTGACCCGGGGAATGAGCTTTGGAGAGCCAGAACCAGAGACCCACTGGGAGAGAAAAACAATAATCCCAGGGTCACGCAGGGGAAGGTAAGCAAGCTTTCTATTTAAAGTATTTGGGGAACTTTTCACATTCTTAAATATTTCCAAATCAGATTTTAACATAGCCAAAGGGCATGCAATTAAGCAAATGCTTTTGCTACATAAGAGTAAACAGTCTGTTTTCTCTGTGCTGTACAAATTGCAATAATGGGATTGTCCTTCCTGAATCCCCAAATGCAATCCTCCTGAAGTTCATTTCATCAGTTCTTTCACAGATGTTTGTTGACCTGTCACTTCACCTTTGCAAGTGTCAATTTCTTTACCTATGAGATGTATCCATTCTTTCCACATCATAAGGCTTTGTCAAAGTCAAAACAGAAAGGGTATCATAGATGGGCAATGGTTTATAAACTGGAAATTAATGTAAAATACTGTGATTATCAACATTATCATTCCATAAGCACAATTGGGATTGTTATTTACATAGCATTGTCATTTATGAATTAGTGTGACCTTGGATAATAAAATGAGATAGTATGAATACAGACAGCAAAAGTCCTGGTGCATAATATATTCTCTGCATGTGCTGGCTCTTGTTATCATTATCATCATCACCACCACCATCATCACTATCACCATCATCGTTATCATAATGCCACCAAGTCAATGTACATTCTCTTCCCTTGATCATGGGCATTTGGCTGCTTGTATTTCTTTTTTGAGCCAATCTCTGAACCACCAGGCAACATTAGAAAATTGAGTAGTAAGGCTTTCTCTGAAAGCTGGGAAGGCTTTTCTTTTCTAAAAGGTGAGCAATGAATGAACACAAGATTACTTTGAAAGCCAAATCACATCCCTTGTGTATTGTTGTTGCTTTTGCCTACTTTTCTTTTTGTTGACAGTCAGAATTTGTGCAGGAGTTCTCATAACCAAGCATGGGGAAATGCGGAACTTGAACGGTTTTCAACCAATCATGGAGCAGATTTTCCATTAGCCCTGGAGCCCATCAACGTAATTTATCCATCTGCAGACAAATCAGGTGTATCCCACTCATCTCTCTTCCAAAGACTCATGGCACCATGGGATATGGACGCTGGAAAGACCTCAGCAATCTAGCCAACCCTTTCATTCTAAAGATGGGAAAATTGGGGCACAGGAAAATAAAGAGTTTGAACAAGAACATTTGATACTACGTAGTGGTTACAGCCATTCGGGTCTGCTTAAGTCTCAACCTGGCATTCTTGCCACCACCCTGTTCTGAGAGTCAGATGGCACCGTCAGAGTCTTGGCAGGGGTTGGAGGAAAGGCAATTCATGCAGGTAAAAGAAGCCAGGAGCAGCTGGAAATTAGCTGGCGGGAATGGAGATGAAATAAACATGGAAACAAGCCCCAATGCCAGATAGAGGCAGGCATGGCACAAGGCAGGGATGGAGCAAGGGGCAGGCGAACCAGATGGGAGCCCAAACCCAGCTGGCACTGGCATCCAGCCAATTTAGCAGTTACCTGGGAGCCAGACTCACAGAGTTTATAGGTTCCTCCATCTCCAAGAGTCCAGCCCTGATCTGGAGTGACCAGGGCTGAGGGCTGGATCTACCATTCTGAGACACACAGGGTTGCCTTTGATTTCTCATATTATTTTCGTCACGGTTGTTCCAACCTTGCCATTCTGAAGGGTCTCATCTGATGAAAGCTTGAGTCAAGGGTGGAACCCACAAACTGGGGACCAAAGATTCCCCAAGTCTTGAATATAAAAAATGGCAGTGGGTGGGGGGAGCAGAAATTTTCCCCCAATTCCTGATCCTGATAGCCTTCACCAGGGAGTGTTTTTCCTCAAGAGCTGACAAAAGAAACAAGTCTTTAATGAAAAAATATTTTCATTTGTTTGTTCCATGACTTATATGTACTTTTTTTTTTAAAGAGAGAGTCAGAGAGAGAGAGAGAGAGAGAGAGAGAGAGAGAGACAGAGAATTTTTTTAATATTTATTTTTTAGTTCTCGGCGGACACAACATCTTTGTTTGTATGTGGTGCTGAGGATCGAACCCGGGCCACACGCATGCCAGGTGAGCGCGCTACCGCTTGAGCCACATCCCCAGCCCTTTATATGTACTTTTTAAAATTATACTTAAAAAATGAAACCCTTTTAAGCCAAATATACAGATTGTATGGAAGACCTGGCTTCCTACTGCTCTGGTCTGAAAGTTTGTGTCCCCTCAAATTAATATGTCAAAATCCTGCCCCCCCCATAATGATATTAGGAAAGAGACCTTTGGAAGGAGATAAGGGCATGAGGGCAGAGCCTGCATGAATGGATTAGAGCCCTTATTGAGGTTCCAGAGAGTTCTTTTGCCCCTCTGCCTGGTGAGATAATAGTGAAAAGATGTCTGTCTATGAACTAAGAAGTGGGCCCACACCAGACACTAACTCTGCTGGCAGCTTGATCTTGGACTTCTCAGCATACTTACACGCCATCAGCTTTATGGTGTCCTATTATAGCAATGAGAATAGACTCACTTGAGAAGAGTGACGGCTTGCTCAGTGAGGACAAAGAGGGTGCTTTACGCAGCAAACTCAGCATGTGCAATGCTCCAGAGGCGAGTAACAGTATTCCCTGTTCAGAGGGGCAGCAAGAGTGGCTAGAGAATGGGCGTGTGTCAGAAACTGCAATAGGAAGGCAGGCAGGGGACAGACCTTGGAGGACTCTGTACACCAGAGGGTGGAATTTGACTTGATCACTATGGATCCTCATGATGGTGTTCTGAGGTACAATAGATCCTCATCATTTACAGATTCAGCACTTATAAATTTCCCTACTAAAATTTATGGGTAGTCCCAAGTCACTTCTTTTTTTTAATTTTTTATTTCTGTACTGGGGATGGAACCCAGAGGCATTTTATCTCTGAGCCACATCCCCAGTCCTTCTTATTTTTGATTTTGAGACAGGGTCTCGCTAAGTTGCTTAGGGCCTGGCTAAGTTGCTGAAGCTGGTTTTGAACTTGTGATCCTCCTGCCTCAGCCTCCCAAGTCACTGGGATTACAGCCAAATCAATTCTTCCAATGCTTTTGAGGTCATTCACAGACATATGCAGAGTAGGAGGAAATGTTTACTCACCTTCCCAGGAGAGGTGGGACACGGTGATGCTCTGTCCTTTTATTTCAGCTCTCAAACGGAAAGCAGTTCTCTTTTTGGAGACTATTTAGTGCCATGTTTTTCACATTTTCATGCTTTTTGTTGGTCTGGCTGGTTTAAAATAGCTCCCATGTGTAGTGCTGAAGAGCTTCAAGGCAAGAAGGCTTGGATGTGCCTTACAAAGAAAATACGTGAGTTAGATGTCTCATTCAGGCATGACTTGTATTATCGGCTGTGAGTTCAATGGTAATAAATCAACAATATATATTAAATAAGATGTCTAAAAAGAAACACACATCAAACAAGGTAACGTATTGATATAATGATTAAATTTCTGTGACCAACAAGCTTGCAGGAACCTAACCCTGTATTTTCCCCTAGGAGCAATGGTTTCAGGACTGACTAATCCAGCATTCACAAAAACTACATAGAACATAGCTACCATGGATAATGAGAATCAACTGTACTCGGAATAGCCTCATTTTATTTCACTTTTAAATCTATATTGCACAAACGGAGATCCTAATTCTCACAAGGCTGAGACTTGCCCAAGGCTCCATATTTACTAAGTGACAGAGCCAGTCCTGGAACACAAATGGTCTTACTCCCACTCCCATCATATTTCTACTCTGAAATGTAGCAGATGCTAACTAGCAGAAATACTAGTGTCCCTTAGGCCAGGTCTTAGAAATATACAGTCAGCCATGCCACAGAATTAAAGATAATTCAGTGCAGGTCTGCTAGGATGACATAGCAGGTTCTTTACTAGAGGAAGAAGCCAGGTAACTACCTAGACTCCTATCTGGTTCAGCTTGATTTGGGCTTTACATGGATTTAATTTATCAGTGGACCATTGCAGAATCAAAGGTGAGATATTGGCAGCCCCTGGAGGAGCCTGGTGTCTTGATATTCCAGATGCCCCAGTGCTTAGCAGCCCAGAGTCAGACACCAGCAGCCTGGGCGTGGGCACAGTTAATATTCCTTCCAGCAGCCCCAAATCGCTCCTCCTGTTTCTGAATCCTGCTATATTTTTGAGAAAGCCTGAATATATTATGAAGGAAACTCAAAAATTCTATAGTGTTGTAGGGAATGAAACCCTGAGTTGGAGGCCCTGGGGGTGAGAGAGAGCTACAACTTTCTACACCAGCAAGCTTCTTTTGGATTCTTGTTTGCCTGTTCACCATTCACCTGGTTCACGTGTGTGTGTGTGTGTGTGTGTGTGTGTGTGTATGTGTTGCAAATGGGGTTAGAAAGGAATCAAACATCAGATGAAAAGATGTTTTTTCCCACCCAATACATTGGTAATTGACCATCTCTGTGAGATTTCCCCTTCAAATCTGCCAAATTATGACAACAGAAAATCAACCCAGACTATATTCAAAGTAGAAAAGTGTCAGGAGAGGCTGCAGCAGTCCCAGGCTAATGATAGAGTTTGCCTTGCGAGCCAAAGCTTTTTTCTTTCAAAGTTATTTGCCCCATGGATACTTAGGGGTCCCACGGCCTCTCCCTAGTTTCACCTTGTAACAATATTGTGGAATTCTCCATTAAAAGGAACCCAACAGGACAGCTAATCAGAGTCCTCACCCATGGCAGGGATATATACCCTGGTATTATTAAGAGAGGATCTTTGGACCTCTCCTTAAACATCATCTTTCCTGTGATGGAGATAATGGGCAGGGGTACTTTCCACTTTCTTCCAACTGTCATGCATTCTACAGGGGCTCCTCTGGTGCAGGGTTCTCTGCACACTAGGGCCTGGGGGCTACAACTGAACTACTTTAGTACATAATGCTTTAGTGCTCACAACCTTGCTACTTAACGACCATCCATGGCTGCTTTCGTACCACAATGGCAGAGTTGAGTAATTGTGAGGACTAGATGGCCCACAAAGCCTAGAACAACTTGTGTGCATCCCTTCACAAAACAGTTTCTTGAATCCTACTTTAATAAAAAGTATGGGTCTTTCTGACATTGCACTAAAATCTGAAATCTGCCCCACTAGTCCTAGTTCTCCCCTTTGAGTTTCACAAGAGGCTAATTCCTTCTCCATCAGACAGCTGTCTACCCTCCTCCTTCAGACAACCTGCTGCTGTGTGTAATCAATCACTGTGGTTTGCTCTAGGCTTTGTCTTGGCCAAGATAGGAACCCCTTTCTTGTCCAGTCTCCATTTGCATTTTAGAAGAGGACTCATGTCCACATGTGCTTGATCATGTTCTTCTGCCTTCTGGGAAAGCTGTTTTTTTTCAAGCCCACCCCCACTCTTACTCCGGCCTCCACCCGCAAAATCTCTGGATTCTGAAATTTAAGTACTTAAACCCAGCATGCTAGGTGTATCTAGTATTTATTCAACCATCAATTCCCTTTATGAAAAGCCAGTTGAGTAAGCTTTACTTTGCTTATGGATCGATTTGTAGCCCCCAGTCAACTGGGCAGGGTAGCAAGTAAATGTAGACAAGAAGGGGGAAAGTTTCAACTCAATTTGGCTGGGTATTAGAATCAGTGATTGTTATAGCCAAAAAAAAAAAAAAAAAAGCTATGGACCAATTCTTTTATTTGACAGACGAGAAAGCAGAGTCCCTGAGAGCTTATGGTACCTGCCTGCCTAAGGTCACAAAACTGAGAAGTGGTGGGATTTAGACCAGAACTCAGGAGTTCTCACTCCAGGATCACTCTCCACTGTTGTATTTTCTCCATTCTTTTAGATATATATTAAAAATGTTTTGGGTTTGTTTTGTTGTTGTTTGTTTGTTTTTATAGTGGGGATAAACTCAGGGTGATTAATCATTGAGCCACATCCCCAGCCCTTTTTAAAAATTTTTATTCTGAGACAAGGTTTCACTAAGTTGCTTAGGGTCTCACTAAGTTGCTGAGGCTGGCTTTGAACTTATGATCCTCCTGCCTCAGCCTCCCAAGTCGCTGGGATTGCAGGGGTGCACCACTACACCTGGCCACATTTTGGGTGTCTTAATGAACATAAACTGCAAGGATTGTGGATCTTTTCTAGGCCATATCATCCTATATCCAAGGATTCCTCTACCTCCAACCTTCCCACTCCACTCTCTGAGATTCCAGAGTCAGGCCCAGGATGTTCAGAAAAAAATAATGAACTTGCATATAATTGCTATAATTTATTGAGCACTTCCTATGTACCAGGCACTCTGACAAAACTTCTACACTTATCATATAATCCTTACAACAAAAAGGCATCATTATTATCTTTGTTGAATAAATCAGGAGATTGCATGCTAAAGAACCAGCTAGGTAGCCAATTGGTGGAACTGGATCCCAAACCAGACAATCTGAGTCCAGTGCTGGTGTCCTTTGTCCCACACCCTTCTACCTCCCACTAATGGAAACCTCATTAGGTTTGCATTCTGCTTTGCACAGAGTCAAGTCTCTTCATGGAGGTGGGTGTAAGACTGGTGATCCTCTCCCTAATACCTTTCTCCATTGAGTTTCATGCTCAATGATATTTTTGATGAATCAGTGAAGATCTATAACAGTGAATTCCATTACAGTTCTACTTTTCCTTTTTTCCCTTCTTCCATTTCCCCCCTTTTTCCTTAAAGGGCTTGGATTGCCAAAAGCCCCACAAGTAATGTCAGCTCAGGCAGGGGTACACAGAAGCAGCCTGCTCCCCTTTGGATTCCTGCTCTGTTAAAGGTGCAACTAACTGATACTGTCCTCCTAACTTTTTGAGCAAGCCTCTTGTCCTGACTTGGAGAAAGAGACAAACTTGGATCCTGAATTCAGTTCTGGTCTTATTGGACCTTTTATGTGGCACACCCTATGAGTGATGTTGTAATATGAAGAAGAAAAAAAATCCAGTCCCTGCCCCCCTGGAGTTTACCACCTAGTGGGAGAGGAGACCATATAAATCTATCATTTGAGAAGTACACTAAGGAGTATACTAAGAAGCCCAGGGGAGGGGCATTCAGTTCAGGCTCAGCTTAGAAAGGTCAGGAAATGTTTCAGAGAGAGAAATGCTTGAGCTGTGTATTTGAAAATCAGTAAGACCCACTCAAACCCAGGAAGAAGTTGTTTAGGGCCCACTGAAGAAGGAAGAATCTCTTGACCTATTCATGGTGTGAGACTAAGGGTCCTTACCTCGAATAATGGCCACCTTACAGGGATCTCTTTCTCCATCCTTATCTTGTGTCTTATAAATGTTTTCTCATTTAAACACAACAAACTACTAGGTAGGTATCATTGGCTCCATTATATAGATCATGGAGGCTTAGAGAGGTTCCTTGCCCAACTTCGTGCAGACAGGCAATAATAGAGGTAGATTGGAGAGTGCTGGTTCTGTTCCAGAAGCCTGTGGTCTATCTAACCTATCTACATATTTCTGCACCAATGGTTCTCAAACTAATTTGGTTGAACCCCAGCTACTGGGTCCAAAGGGAGGTGCACACACAGGCTTCTCTGCCAACCTGGGCGTTCTCTGCCTCCTCTAGCTCAGAGTGCTCATAAGAGGTAGGGTTGACCATCAAATGCAATATTCTCAAGAAGGTCACATGAATCCTGAGCATCACCTATCAGGAAAGGCACAGGCAGCTGCGACTCCAGCAACCTCACTTCCCCAGGGAGTTCTCTCTGCTGTGCTCAGTGGCAATGCAAGAAAGGCATGTGGTGCTACAGGCAAGGTCATGTGTTTGCACACTGGCTTGGGCTCTCACAGTCTACCTCTGCTTTTTCTTCACATTTTGCAAAGGTCAGCATCTTCATAGCCCCCTGGACTGGCCTTTGGGACCTGCTTCTCTTCCCCCGCTTTTGCGAGGCTCCTGTTTGATGCCTTGCAGGGCTGTGTCCTGTGTTTGGATGCTTGCTGACTGGTAAGGACAGGTGGCTCTTCGTCCTCTTGGGTTCCCAGGGCACACCCTGCCATCTGTCTTCATCTTCCTCTGCCCTGAAGCCAGACTCAGCTCCAGATTGGTTCCAACACAACCTTGACCTGGAAGTTGCCAACTGCTTTAGTGACGAAATTTCCAATGATGGATAAAATGTTTTACTTCTTTTTCCAGGATCCTTATGTATCCTAAGTACCCAGAACTTTAAAAAACCAAAACCAGAGTAATCAGAGTTCTGATAATTAACCAAGGCCCTGGAGGCAGAACTGATGCAAAGCCCAGGTCTAAAGCAAGGCAGGGTGAGCTGGAGGTTGAAGCCTGTGTCTGCACCTCCCTTTGGGCCCAGCAGCTGGGGCCCAGCTGAGTCAGTCTGAAGGCCAGGTGCAAGATGGGAAAACCAGGCCTGCTTAGCACAGAAGGCAGCTGCTGAGGTTAAGAGAGTCTTTCGAGGCCAATAAGCAGGGAGTTTGTTTTTCCCTAAAAGCCCCCAAGGGTGTTAGTTACAGTTAGGAAAATCTTAAGTCAAACCCTGTTTTCTCCCCTCTGGTCTTGTGTGTGAGCAGGGTTAAGCTCTGAAAGGCAGTTACCTGGGTCAGGTATCCAACACTTGAGAAAGCAGGAGGGCTTAAAGCCAGAGGCGAAAGAGCTGGATGGCGTGATGCCTATCGCTTGCTGGCTGTGAACCTAACACAAAACCCAAACCTCCTCACCTGCAGGATGACTAAAGGGTATCCAGAGACCCTGAAAGCCTGCTCTAGAATCAGCTGAAACTGAGATTATGGGTACAAGGGGGCAGCACCAAGTAGGAGCTCAAGCCTTCCTTCCCTTTGGCAGAGAGTTGCTGGCTTGTGTCTCTCAGCCCCTCTTTGGCTTCCAGAAAATAATCAGAACACAACACTGATTGCATTGCAATAATGACTTCATAATGCCTTATTTCTCTGTTTTATTTAGATCCCTGAAGAATAAAGGTTGTGCCTTTCTTTTCTTCCTTTGTATTTCTAACCCTTAATGTACAAAGAGTTCTAAGTGAATTCATATATCCATCTACCTGGTGAAGTAAAGCAATTCTCTGGTGTATTTAATTAAAATTGTTTCCTCCATTGCTCTCCCCTTTTCTGGCCTTCCCCTCTTTTCATTTGCTGATTCAGCTAGTTTGTTGAATAGTTCTCAGGTGTCACCCTGCTCCAGGCATGGTGAAGGACATATGGAGGACATAAGGCTCAGTCCGTAGTCCTCTTGTCCTGAAGGAATATTGGCGCAGGTCTGAAAGCAGTATGAACCATGTCCTGGGAGGAATATCTACAGTGTCCAAAGTGCTCCGTGTGTCAGAGGAAGGAGAGCGGTCTGGGGTTGCGGTAGCAGTTTCAAGAACACATGACCTTTGAGCAGGGCCTCTGGGTTTATTTTACTCCAGTCTGAGCTCTAAGGTGCATCCACATTATCCTCAAGCCATGGGAGGCTAATGATTAGAATGCAGGCAGAAATAAGGAAGAAAAATAAAAGATTCCTCGCCATTGGCCAGGCCTCACTATAACCAGAGAAAACTTTCCAACCTATTCTCAGGGGAACGTGGGCCAATGGCACAGTCAGCCTCGAAAAGCACGGAGCTACATGAAGGACACTTCAGGCCTAAGACACAGCCAGCAACTGCTTCGCGTCATTCTGTCACTGACTGATGCCCCACCATCAATGTGCTGTGATTCTGTGTCTGGTGGTGCCTACCCCGTCAGCTACTAGCTAACTACACAATAGAAAATAATGGAGCCCATTTAGTTGGCATCACTGTGATTAGGTGATGAGCTCTTTTAACCTTAGATCATGGGCTGCAGTGATGTCCATGGATTGGTTTTCCTTGAGTCATGGCCAAGCCTCAGACAATCAGTTATGATGGGAGGAGGGAAAGAAATCACATGGCACAACATGGTATATGTTGTTTCAGGAGCTCTGCCTCCTTCAGCAGAGCTCAGGACAGAGACTCCATTAGAAGGAGGACACTGTTGAGCACATACTTTGAATGGCCTGTCCCGTCCCGTCTTGAGGCTTGGGTGTGATTTGTATATGGGGGGAGATGACAGGTGATGTGGGGGCAGGGGGAAGGAGCAGATGTCCCAGTGAAAGAACAGGATGGGCAAAGTCTTGGAGACAACAATGCTCAGGACAAAACTATCCCCCTAGATTATGTGACCTTGGCTTGGCCTCAGGAGATCTAAGGAGACTCCAGAAAACCAAGATGTTCAACAAGTGATAAATATTGGCTTTGGTGAAAAGAGAATCACTAATTCAGAAACAAGTAGGTTTATACCTCTGAAAGTTGAAAAAAAAAATGGAATACATTAAGAAGCTGTTGAAAATGTTTGTGGGATTGCTACCTCTAAGTTTAAAATAAGGATTATTGCAACCTGCCAAGGGCAGCCCTGCCCGGAGGCAGAGAGCTTGACCCCACACACCTGTTAACCAGACTGTTGGTAATTAACACTGACTCCCAAAGACAGTGGACAGTACACGTCTTATTCCTCAAAAGGCCTCATTAAACATCAAACACAATTGGAAGGAGCCATTAGCAGATCAAAAGGAAAAAGGAAATTGTTTGGTAAGTGCCGAGGAACAATAGATAAGACTGCACCCTTGAATACAGATAGAGAGGGCTACAGAGAGGAAGGGGCTCCACAGAAGGCCAGTGCAATGGAGGCTGGAGTCACAATGGAACAAAGATTGGAGATGTTTGAATGGAACAGTTTATCTCCACTTCATAGGCACAATACTGGTTGCTAGCTGTTTGCCCTGTGCAAGGAAGGAAAAGGAAAGTCTCTTTTTCTAATAAATTAAACTATCTGGGAAAGACATGACCCTTTATTGTAAGGGCTTGTGTCCTCAAGTAAAGCCATGTAAAGACATGTGAGCAGGCGGGGACCAGAATGAGGAAAAGGCAAGTTGTCCGTCAAGAAGCCCTGCCAGAGAGTTCCCTTCCAGCCCTTTCAGCCTCAACAGAAAACTAGACAAACAAAGCCTGCAGCATTGTGAAGCAACAACAGGACTAAAAGGAAGTGTTCCTGGGGAAATTTGAGAAGATTCTTGCACCAAGAAGGCAAAGTCAGGGTGCCATTTTTAAATATTAGAAAACAAGAAAAATCAAAAATATAATTTCACCAAAGTAAAAAATTAATAACTAGAATCACTAGACAATAAAGCAAGCACTGCTTTTAGAATACAGAACAACAACAACAACAACAGCAACAAAGAGAAGCAGAAGATGAGAGAAAAGAGACATGGTGGTCAATTCAGAATGTCTACATGGAATGGCAAGGATTCCTAAAAGAAAAAATGTAGTGCCGAGGAGGAAGAAAGAGACTTCCTTATATCTAGACTCATGGCCACCAAGCCCAAATAGAAATCAACAGAACTATCCAGGGGATGGGGGAGTGTTACCTATGCAAGAAAAAAATAAATTCAACTGACATCATAGTTCTCATGAGCAAAACTGGATGTTAGAATATAATGGAAGAATATCTCAAAGACTGACAAAAACGTATCTGTAAACTAGAACTTTATTACCAGCCAGTTGATTAATCAAGTGTGAAAGAAGAACGAAAAGTATTTTGATAGAGATTAAAACTTCAGGAAGTTTAGAGGCTGTGTCTCTGCTTTTAAAAGTTATTTTTGGATGTACTTCAACAAAATAGAGTTGGTAAACATGAGATCCAGGAAACAATAGATGCAATCCAGCAAACAGTATCAAAAATTCTTATTGTGATAGCATTGAAGACTGGGTCAGGGAGTCTGAGGCCCAGGAGAAAGAAGGTTCTAAGAAAAACGTCCAGGAGTGGGAGGAAGAGTTGGGGAAGGAGCAGGAGAGAACAGAGTCTGAAAACACTTTAAAAATGAGAAAAGCACCCAAAGCTTGGAACTAAAGAGAGGAAGACAATTAAGATACCCAAGGAAAACAAAAAGCTCTCAAGAAACTTATGATCCAAATATGAAGCAGCTAGAACAACAGATCATTGTCCTTGAAGGAAGAAGTGAAATGAATTCTGAACAATGAAGAGACGGAGTGGTAAGAGGAACAAGGTGAGAAGGCGTAGGTGTCTTCCCTTTCAACAATGTAAAGCAATCCATAATTTCAAGATGGGATTGAGGAAGAGCGGAGTCTGAACAGGAAATTTTTTTTAAAAAAATGATTTTGAGCAATTGCAATTGGTGGGATAATGTAAGAAAGAATAACATTCAAAATTTTTTCAAGTTGCACAAATGACATTGCAACCATAGAGAGAAAATGTAATTGGAACACAGTAATTAATTGAATGCAGTGGACAGTCAGCACCTCCTTATGATAACACAAAATCTTTGTGTTAGTTTCCACATTTAGAACAACTTAGAGACAAAGAAAACTTAATTATAGCTCCAAAATATAATGTATATACTGTGTACTTCAATAATTTAAAAGTTCAGATCACAGAAACTAAGAGGTGAAGGAAGAGGAAGTAAAAGGAAGGATGGTTTTTGTTCTTTTATTAGTGCCTTCTAGTTATACATAATAGCTGGGTTCATGTTGACCAAATTGTACATGCAAGGAATCGAATTTACTCCATTTCTGTTCCTCCTCCCCTTTCCTCCCCTCCTCCCTTTCCTTAGTCTCCTTCCTCTACTCTACTGGTCTTCCTTTCACTCATTTATTTATTTGTGTTTGATTGGTGCTTTATAGACATACATAAAGATGGAATTCACTGTGCTATATTTATGCATGCACAGAGCATGATTTCGTCAAATTCACTTTTTTTTTTTTTTGAGGTGCTGGGAATTGAACCCAGACCCTTGTGCATATGAGGCAAGCACTCTACCAACTAAGCTATGTCCCCAGCCCAATTTCATCAAATTCATTCTGCATTTCCTGTTCTTTCCTCTTTCCCTTATCTCTATCTCCGAATCCATTGACCTTCTTTATAATTTTATGATAAAGCATGGCAGTTTTGATGTTCTCACTTTACAAAATAAGAGTCAAAAGGTGTGGACTTTACCTCCTATCATGAGGCACAGAGGTTTAAGTACAAATTAAAGAGATTTAAGTACAATTGAATGCTATCACGAGACACAGAGGGTTAAGTAAATTTTAAAGCCAAAGGAATTGACACAGTGTCATCATTTTTCAGAAGAAAGAAAAGGAGAGGATGATAAGTGTTAAAAAATCTAAATTCTCCTTCATCATAGGAGGACATCCATGGTCACTGTTCCAGGCTAGACATCGTGTCAATCTACCATTTAACACACAGACTGAAACCCAGAGTTCAGAAGCAGAGATGAGGTCAAAGATGTGTAGGGTAGGGAGTAGAATTGGCAATCAGGATCAATGTATACAATGTGTATAGCTTATTTTAAATGAAAAAATATATTATTTCCAAAAGGATTCTTAAAATCCAGACTGCATGAAAAGTGTAGTGTATCTGACTTTTTAGTGAAGAGCAATTTAACTCATACATAATACAGTGTAGGCTTTAACAACCCTGGGTATTATTCTGTTTTTGTTTTTTAGTTGGTTGGTTGGTTGGTTGGTTGGTTTGGGGGTGCTGGGGATTGAACTCAGGGGCACTTGACCATTGTGCCACATCCCCAGCTCTATTTTGTGTTTTAGTTAGAGACAGGGTCTCAGCTTAGCACCTTGCTTTTGCTGAGGCTGGCTTTGAACTCTGGATTCTCCTGTCTCAGCCTCCTGAGCTGTTGGGATTACAGGCTTGCACCATCATACCTGGCAGTGGATATTATTCTTAGCCATATTATTTTTCTTTTTTTAATCATTTTGCCATATTTGTTCCCCTTCTCTCTCTTTCTCTCCTCTCTGAACTAATTTTTTTTCCAGAACTCTTCAGTAGTAAATCCATTTAACTTTATCTTTAATACTCCAATGTATTTTTCCTAAGAATAGGGATATCCTCTTATAAAACTAGAGTGGAGTTCAAATTCAAGAAATATAATGTTAATATTTTTTATCTCACTGTACACTATTTTTTCATCAATTGCCCCAAAGCCTTTTATAGAAATCTCTTTTTGTTTTGCAGAAAAGTTTTCAACCCAGGATCATATATTGCATTGCATTGTCTTTTTTTGCTATTGTTGTTAATCTTTAATCAAAATATTTATTCAGCCTTTGTCATTCATGACATTGGTGTTTTTGAAGATTATAGGTTTCTTGTCTTACATTCATTTACTAAATGTAGTTATTTTACAGAATTTTACTCAATTTTGGTTTGATTAAATGTTTGCTCACAAATCTGTTATGCATTTTTAGCTGAGATGCTATATATTATAAAATTCTTTGATTTTTTTATTCCTTCCGCTATCTTGATTCTGCTATTAAACAAATTCATGGATTTTTTAAATTATATTTTTCAATCCTGAAAATTCCATACAATTTTTTTATAGTTTCCTTTTTTTGTGTTGAAATTTTCTACTTGTTAAGTCATTGACACCATATTTTCCTTTAAGTCTTTAGACATTGTTTCCTTTAATTCTTTGAGCAAATCTGTAATAAATAACTCCTTGAAACCTGCTAAATTCAATATCTGTGCCCATCCAGAATCCATTTCTGTTGATCTTTTTTTTCTTAAATATGGAACACACTTTTTTGTTTCTTTGCATGTCTCATAATTTTTGCTAGAAATCTGACATTTTAGGTAATATAGTATAACAAATTCTGGATTCAGGAGAATCCTTTCACTCATTTATTATTTTTGATTCCTGGAGGTTTTTGTGGGGAGGGAGACAAGGCAATTTGTTAAGTAGCCACCAGTGTCTCTTCTCAGTGTTTTTATTATTAGCTTCACTTTTTTTCTTACTTGAATTTCCAGGATTTTCATAACTTAGCAGAGAGCCAACAATTTGTGTGGAGGTTGTTCTCTAATGCCCTGATCCCTTTTTCCATCCTCTACTTTGCTGATTATCTGTTTATTGTTTGGAAAGTATTCAAAGTCCAGCCAGTTCTCAGGTCTGCCTTGGCCTTCACTTTCCACTGGACTCCCTTGGGTCTCCCCTGAGCATGCACAGAACTCCATATTCAGTCAGAACTGGGTGGAGAGTTTATCTAACACTTCTATGACTCCAAGTTCTAGAAATCTCCCTGTTAAAATATCTGACTGATCCAATGTTCTCCAATTTGCTCTGGGACTCTCTTTGATTAGCAGACTTGTAGGTTTCCCCTGTTCACTTTCTACTGAGTTTGCAATTTTTACTAATAGCACTCTGGGTTTTGCCCTCTTCTCCTATCAAGTCCATACCTTTTAGCAACAAAGCCACTTTTTTTCCTGGCCAGTTGTGCAATTGTGAAATTACAATTATTGCTGACAGATTGGGGGGGTGGTGAGGGGCAGGATCTGCTGTGATTCGGGTAGTGGGAGGAGGTAGTTGACAGCACCCAGCAAGTAGTTTGCAGTCTGATGTTCTTACCAAAAGCTCTAACAGTTTTGTTTTGTTTTGTTTTTAATGATTAAATGCTTCTCAATTTTCTCTCTCTCTTTTTTTTTTTTTTTGGTCAGTTTCTGGTTGATTTCCAGATTCCTAAAATGGTTTTTGTCCAGTTTTATAATTATTTTGAGGGAAGAAGTTACGTCTAAATTTTAAGCTTATAAGAAATTTCACTCTCACTCTGATACATTTAGAATTGATTCTTCCATGCTGTATAAATTTATCATTTACTATGTGGCTATCCAATTGCCTTACATTATTTATTAAAATATCTATCTTTTCTCTAGTGATTTAAGATGCTACCCATGTCATATGCTAAATGTTTGCATGCATTGGCTTTCTGAACTTTGTATTATTCCATTAGCAGGACTGGTTGTGTGCCTGTATTGTGCTGTTTTAACTATAGAGACTGTAATGAGTTTTAATATGTTTTAGGACTTGTCCCTTCCCACCCTCCTCATATTAGTTATTTCTTTTCAATGTTTTATGGCTATTCTTTTAATTTATTCTTTCCACATGGTCTTTTAGTATCATCTTGTCTAACTTCGGAAAAAAAGAAATGTACACTAGCAGTTTATTGGGATTGCACTAACTTAAGCAAGACCAATACCTTGATGATATTGAAATAGTTTATTCTGAAACAAGGGATAGCTTTCACTTGTTCAAGTCTGGGCTTCATGGTTTTCTTTGGTTCAATGTTTTTTTTAATTTTTAAATTTGTTTTAATTAGTTATACGTGACTGTTGAATGCATTTGTGCACTGTGATATACATAGATGGGATATAATTTCCCATTTTTCTGAGTGTACATGTTGCAGAATCATATTGGTCTTTTAGTCACATATATACATACAGTAATAATGTCTGTTTCATTCTACTATCTTTCCTATCTCCATATTCCCTCCCCAACCCTCCCATCACTTCCCTCTACCTAATCTAAAGTAATGCTATTCTTCCTTAGTGCCCCCTGCCTTATTGTGAATTAGCATCCACATATTAGAGAAAACATTCAGGCTTTGGTTTTGTGGGATTAGCTTATTTCACTTACAATGATATTCTCCAACTCCAAACTTTTACTGGCAAATTCTTCTTTAAAGCTGGGTAGTATCCCATTGAGTATGTATATCACATTTTCTTTGTCCATTCATCTACTGAGGGACACCTAGGTTGGTTCCATAGTCTAGCTATTGTGAATTGAGCTGATATAAACAATGATGTGGCTGCATCACTATAGTATGCTGATTTTAAGTCCTCTGGGTATAAACCAAGGAGTGGGATAGCTGGGTCAAATGGTGGTTCCATTCTCAATTTTCTGAGGAATTTTCATACTGCTTTCCACAGTTGTTGTACCAATTTGCAATCCCACCAGCAAGTCTGGGCTTCATGGTTTTCTTCATATAAAAGTCAAACATTTCTTGATGGACATGGTGGCACACAATTACAGGCATAATCCCAGCAATTTGGGGGGCTGAGGCAGGAGGATCACAAGTTTGAAACCAGCCTCAGCAATCTAGCAAGACCCTATACAACTTACTGAGACCCTGTCTCAAAGTAAAAATCAAATTAAAAGGCTGGGATGTGGCTCAGAGGTAAAGTGCCCCTGGTTCAATCCCCCAGTACAAAAATAAAAATAACCACACATTTCATGTTTACTCTAACATATTTCATTTTTGTAGATGTCTTAACCACATTCACAATTCTAAGAACATTGACCTTCAGCCTTAAATCAATACTCAGGCAGAGAGGGATTTAAAAGAACATGGATGTCAAAGGCAACAATGTGGATTCAAATCCTGATTTTTCCCGTTCTTTTGAATCAATTATAACCTTAGACTCTCTGGTCCTCAATTTCTTCATCTGTGCAGTGGGGACGAGGACATGCATCTTTAAAGTATATTGTGAGTATGAAATGAGATAACTCTGCCAACTGCCCCTCCACACAAAATTATCACCCCCACTTCTTTGGATGTTTTGCTGATTTGGGACTCTGAGCATTTGCTTTTCTGTATTTCAGAGTCTGCTTCTATCCTCACGGCTACATCCCCTCATCCATAAATTGGTGGGAGAGGGATTGATGGGTAAACAATGAAGCAGAGTGTGTTACTTATTATTTCAGAGTGGCAACTATTCAAATACCTGCAATTTGCTTGCTTTTCAGTTTCCTTAGTGACCATCTAACCCCACTTGAGGATTATTTCATTAGAAATGGAATCCGGATTCCCCAGCACACATTCTCCCTACCCTTTCAAGCACCATGGGGTGGACAGGAAACAATCCCATCAAATTTCCTGCAGCGTTTCAAGGTCTCCTCCAGCCCCAAGATTTATTCATGCCTCCCGTCTCCTCACTATCTCACCCAGCAGGCTCTATTCTCTCCTATCTCTATTTTCTCTCTGTAAAGCTGAAATAATCCACCCTTAATGCCAGGTAAGGTGCTTTGAGATCCGAAGATGAAAGGATTTAGGCCCATAAACATGAAGTTGGGGACTGCTTGATGGTTCACATCTCTGAACCCTTTTTCAGCACTGAACAGCTCTGTAATCCTGCTCCCTTTCAAAGTAAATGTACCACGTGGGGAACAGGGGCACACTGCCTTTAAAGACACCAAATGTCCTATTTTCAGAAAACAGCCTGTTCGCTTCTAAAGCAGCCCTTGGCTGCTGCTCCAGATTCCCCGAGCCAAACAAGACCTCCCCTAGCAGCTGGGGATGCAGGTGCTTCCCGGCTCCTCCAGATTCACACCTGGGGTGAGAACAGAGAACATTCTCAGTACCATTCTTTGCTGGCCTCTGCCACCTCCTCAAGAGGAAACAGCATCTTCCAAAGCCCATGCTACCACCTATGAGCCCCACAACCTTGAATCTGGCGATCAAAGAGGGGTGCTTTCCTCTCAGTGGTAGTTTTCATATTCTTTTTTTGGGCGGTGGAGGGCTCATATCAAATTCAGTTTTCTTTTAAAATCCAGACTATATGACAAATAACATTAAGTCAAGTCTAGGTAGAGGGGGCTCTTACCTTTCTACCCGACTCACATGATTGGTCCATGTCACATTCACACACCCCTGGGGCTCCTTGAAAAATAACCTAAAAATTACTGGAAGGAAAAAAAAAGAATAATTTGATTCAATAAATGAGGGGTTTTTTTCTTTTATTTTTTTATTGGTTGTTCACAAAATAACAAAGCTCTTGACATATCATATTTCATACATTAGATTGAAGTGGGTTATGAAGCCCCAATTTTACCCCAAATGCAGATTGCAGAATCACGTCGGTTACACATCCACAATTTTACATAATGCCATATTAGTAATTGTTGTATTCTGCTACCTTTCGTATCCCCTACTATCCCCCCTCCCCTCCCCTCCCATCTTCTCTCTCTACCCCATCTACTGTAATTCATTTCTCTACTTGTTTATTTTCCCATTCCCCTCACAACCTCTTATATATAATTTTGTATAGCAATGAGGGTCTCCCTTCATTTCCATGCAATTTCCCTTTTCTCTCCCTTTCCCTCCTATCTCATGTCTCTGTTTAATGTTAATCTTTTCTTCCTGCTCTTCCTCCCTGCTCTGTTCATAGTTGCTCTCATTATATCAAAGAAGACATTTGGTATTTGTTTTTTAGGGATTGGCTAGCTTCACTAAGCATAATCTGCTCTAGTGCCATCCATTTCCCTGCAAATTCTATGATTTTGTCATTTTTTATTGCTGCATAGTACTCCATGATGTATAGATGCCACATTTTTTTTATCCATTCATCTACTGAAGCGCATCTGGGTTGGTTCCACAGTCTAGCTATTGTGAATTGTGCTGCTATGAACATCGATGTGGCAGTATCCCTGTAGCATGCTCTTTTAAGGTCTTCAGGGAATAGTCCGAGAAGGGCAATAGCAGGGTCAAATGGTGGTTCCATTCCCAGCTTTCCCAGGAATCTCCAAACTGCTTTCCAAATTGGCCACACCAATTTGCAGTCCCACCAGCAATGTACAAGAGTACCCTTTTCTCCACATCCTCGCCAGCACTTGTTGTTGTTTGACTTCATAGTGGCTGCCAATCTTACTGGAGTGAGATGGTATCTTAGGGTGGTTTTGATTTGCATTTCTCTGACTGCTAGCGATGATGAGCATTTTTTCATGTACTTGTTGATTGATTGTATATCCTCCTCTGAGAAGTGTCTGTTCAGGTCCTTGGCCCATTTGTTGATTGGGTTATTTGTTATCTTATTGTCTAATTTTTTGAGTTCTTTGTATACTCTGGATATTAGGGCTCTATCTGAAGTGTGAGGAGTAAAAATTTGTTCCCAGGATGTAGGCTCCCTATTTACCTCTCTTATTGTTTCTCTTGCTGAGAAAAAACTTTTTAGTTTAAGTAAGTCCCATTTGTTGATTCTTGTTATTAACTCTTGTGCTATGGGTGTCCTATTAAGGAATTTGGAGCCCGACCCCACAATATGTAGATCGGAGCCAACTTTTTCTTCTATCAGATGCAGAGTCTCTGATTCGATATCAAGCTCCTTGATCCATTTTGAGTTAACTTTTGTGCATGGCGAGAGAAAGGGATTCAGTTTCATTTTGTTGCATATGGATTTCCAGTTTTCCCAACACCATTTGTTGAAGATGCTATCCTTCCTCCATTTCATGCTTTTAGCCCCTTTATCAAATATAAGATAGTTGTAACTTTGTGGATTAGTCTCTGTGTCCTCTATTCTATACCATTGGTCCACCTGCCTGTTTTGGTACCAGTACCATGCTGTTTTTGTCACTATTGCTCTGTAATATAGTTTGAAATCTGGTATCGCTATACCGCCTGATTCACACTTCCTGTTTAGAATTGCTTTTGCTATTCTGGGTCTTTTATTTTTCCATACGAATTTCATGATTGCTTTATCTATTTCTACAAGAAATGCCGTTGGGATTTTGATTGGCATTGCATTAAACCTATAGAGAACTTTTGGTAATATCGCCTATTTTTAGAGAACTTTGGTAATATCGCCTTTGGTAATATCTGCCTATCCATGAACAGGGTATATTTTTCCATCTTCTAAGATCTTCTTCTACTTCTCTCTTTAGGGTTCTGTAGTTTTCATTGTATAAATCTTTCACCTCTTTTGTTAGGTTGATTCCCAAGTATTTTATTTTTTTTTGAGGATATTGTGAATGGAGTGTTTTTCCTCATTTCCATTTCAGAAGTTTTGTCGCTGATATACAGAAATGCCTTTGATTTATGCGTGTTGATTTTATATCCTGCCACTTTGCTGAATTCATTTATTAGTTCTAGTAGTTTCTTTATAGACCCTTTTGGGTCTTCTAGGTATAGAATCATGTCATCTGCAAATAGTGATAATTTAAGTTCTTCTTTTCCTATTTTTATGCCTTTAATTTCTTTCGTCTGTCTAATTGCTCTGGCCAGTGTTTCGAGAACTATATTGAATAGAAGTGGTGATAGGGGGCATCCCTGTCTTGTTCCAGATTTTAGAGGGAATGCCTTTAACTTTTGTCCATTCAGAATGATGCTAGCCTGAGGCTTAGCATAGATAGCTTTTACAATGTCAAGGTAAGTTCCTGTTATCCCTAGTTTTTCTAATGTTTTGAACATAAAGGGATGCTGTACTTTGTCGAATGCTTTCTCTGCGTCTATCGAGATGATCATATGGTTCTTATCTTTAAGTCTATTGATGTGGTGAATAACATTTATTGATTTCCTTATATTGAACCATCCTTGCATCCCAGGGATGAATCCTACTTGATCATGGTGCACAATTTTTTTGATGTGTTTTTGTATTCAATTCGCCAGAATTTTATTGAGGATTTTTGCATCTAGGTTCATTAGAGATATTGGTCTGTAGTTTTCTTTCTTTGAGGTGTCTTTGTCTGGTTTCGGAATCAGGGTGATGTTGGCCTCATAGAATGAATTTGGAAGAGCTCCCTCTTTTTCTATTTCCTGAAATAACTTGAAAAGTATTGGTATTAATTCTTCTTTAAAGGTTTTGTAAAACTCCGCTGTATACCCATCCGCTCCTGGGCTTTTCTTGGTTGGTAGTCTTTTTTTTTTTTTTTTTTTTTTTTTAGAGAGAGAGAGAGAGAGAGAGAGAGAATTTTTAATATTTATTTTTTAGTTCTCGGCGCACACAACATCTTTGTTGGTATGTGGTGCTGAGGATCGAACCCGGGCCGCACGCATGCCAGGCGAGCGCGCTACCGCTTGAGCCACATCCCCAGCCCCGGTTGGTAGTCTTTTGATGGCTTCTTCAATTTCATCCATTGATATTGGTCTGTTCAAATTGTGTGTATCCTCCTGACTCAGTCTGGGCAAATCATATGACTTAAGAAATTTATCGATGTCTTCACTATCCTCTATTTTATTGGAATATAGGTTTTCAAAATAATTTCTAATTGTCTTCTGTATTTCTGTAGCATCTGTTGTGATATTGCCTTTTTCATCCCATATGTTAGTAATTTGAGTTCTCTCTCTTCTTCTCTTTGTTAGCATGGCTAAAGGTCTGTCGATCTTATTTACTTTTTCAAAGAACCAACTTTTAGTTTTGTTAATTTTTTTCAATAGTTTCTTTTGTTTCAATTTCATTGATTTCCACTCTGATTTTAATTATTTCTTGCCGTCTGCTACATTTGCTGTTGTTTTGCTCTTCCTTTTCTAGGGCTTTGAGATGAAGTGTGAGCTCATTTATTTGTTGATTTTTCTTTTTTTGAGGATTGACCACCAGGCGATGAATTTCCCTCTTAAAACTGCTTTCATTGTGTCCCATAGATTCCGATATGTTGTGTCTGTATTTTCATTTATCTCTAAGAATTTTTTGATTTCCTCCTTTATGTCTTCTGTAACCCATTGATCATTCAGTAACATATTGTTCATTTTCCATGTGATGTAGGATTTTTCCTTCCTTCTTTTATCATTGATTTCCAGTTTCATTCCATTATGATCAGATAAAATGCATGGTATTATCTCCACCCCTTTATATTTACTGAGGGTTGCCCTATGGCATAATATATGGTCTATTTTTGAGAAGGATCCATGTGCTGCTGAGAAAAAAGTATATCCATTTGATGATGGTTGATATATTCTATATATGCCAGTTAAGTCTAGGTTATTGATTGTGGTATTGAGTTCTATATTTTCTTTATTCAACTTTTGTTTGGAGGATCTGTCCAATGGTGAGAGAGGTGTGTTGAAGTCACCCATAATTATTGTGTTGTGGTCTATTTGATTCTTGAACTTGAGGAGAATTTGTTTTATGAATGTCGCAGCACCATTATTTGGTGCATAAATATTGATAATTGTTATGTCTTGTTGGTGAATGGTTCCTTTTAACAGTATATAATGTCCTTCTTTATCCCTTTTGATTAACTTAGTCTTGAAGTCGATTTTATTTGATATGAGGATGGCCACGCCTGCTTGCTTACGAGGACCGTGTGCATGGTATATTTTTTCCCATCCTTTCACCTTCAGCCTGTGTATGTCTTTTCCAATCAGATGTGTCTCCTGGAGGCAGCATATTGTTGGATTTGTTTTTTTAATCCATGTTACCAGCCTATGTCGCTTTATTGGAGAGTTTAAGCCATTAACATTCAGAGTTACTATTGATATATGGTTTGTACTTCCATCCATGTTTGATTATTTATCCTTTTTTTAAAAAAAATTTTAGTTTGTTTCTCCATGATTATCTTTCCCCTCGCCCTCTGTCTTTACCGAGGCACTTCCCACTGATTGTTTTGGTTATTGTTTTTCATTTCTTCCTCGTGTAGTGTTTTGCTCAAAATGCTTTGCAATGCTGGTTTTCTGGCTGCAAATTCTTTTAACTTTTGTTTATCATGAAAGATCTTTATTTCGTTGTCATACCTGAAGCTTAATTTTGCTGGATACAGAATTCTTGGTTGGCATCCATTGTCTTTCAGTGTTTGAAATACATTGTTCCATGACCTTCTTGCTTTCAGTGTCTGTGATAAAAAATCCGTTGTTCACCTTATTGGTTTACCCCTGAATGTAATCTGTCTCCTTTCTCTTGTACCTTTTAATATTTTCTCTTTGTTCTGTATATTGGATATCTTCATAACAATGTGTCTTGGCGTTGGTCTACTGTGATTTTGTGTGCTCGGTGTCCTGTATGCATCTTCAATTTGTATATCTGTTTCCTTTTTTATTTCTGGAAAGTTTTCTGTAATTATTTCATTCAGCAGGTTACTCATTCCCTTGGTTTGAATCTCTGTACCTTCTTCTATCCCGATGACTCGTAAGTTTGGTTTTTTTATGTTATCCCATAACTCTTGGATGTTTTTCTCGTGATTTTTTACCAGCCTTTCTGAGTTGGCTAGACTCTTTTCAAGATGATATATTTTGTCTTCATTATCTGATGTTCTGGCTTCTACTTGCTCCACTCTGTTAGTGATACTCTCAATTGAGTTTTTAATTTGGTTTATCGTTTCCTTCATTTCTAGAATTATTGTTTGATTATTTTTTTATAATCTCTATCTCCTGATAAAGATGCTTAACTTCTTCTTTTATCTGTTTATGCAATTCATTCTTAATGTGTTCTTTCGCTGCTTGAGTTTGCTGTCTTGTATCCTCTTTAAGGTTCCATTCCATCTGTCTAAGGTGTTCCTTGAGTTCTTTATATGACCATTTTTCTGATGACTCTAGGTCCTCCTGAATATTTAGGCTGTCCTGCATTGTTTGTACTCCTTTTCTTCCTTGCTTTTTGAAGCTGCTCATGTTACTTCTTGTTCTGTTTGACTGATGAGTTACTGTTTACTCCTATAAATTTATTAGATGCTTGGGAGGAAAGGTATTAGAAGGGAAGGGAAGAAGTCACTAAAGAGAATGAGAGTAAGCAGGTAGAATTCAAGGAAGGGGGGATAAGGTAATTGAAAAAAATGAAAAGACAAAAGAAGAAAAAAAATAGGAAATACAAAAAGAAAAAAAAAATTTAAATAATTTAAAAAATTAAAATTAAAATTAGAAGAAAAAAAATTTAAAAAATTGTAAAAAAAATTTTAAAAAAGCAACAAGAAATAAAAATGAAAATGAAAGAAAAACCCAAATCAAAAAAAAAAAGAAAAGAAAAAAGAAAAAAAAAACTAATAAATGCAGTCTTAGAGTTTGATTAAGTTCTCTTCCAATAGGTGGCGCTGTGCCCCCCAGGTCAAGTCTTTCCCGTCAGTACGCGGGAACCAATCACTGTGCAGCAGCTCCTCCTCCCAGACTGGGCGAGTCTCCAATCCTGAGTGCCTAGGGCCTCCTCTTGTGTCTAGTCACTTCCCACTTTTCCTCTAGCCAGGCCCCTCTCACGGGTGCCGCTCACCACAATACTGGCTACACACCCGGTCTGCTGCTCCCGGGAGCCCTGTTTTCATGAACGACTGGGCACACTCTTCCAGTTTGCCATTCCCTCAGACCCAAAGTTTGTAGAGCTTGGGGCTGAGAATCCTCAGCGAATTTTACTTGCCCTCCGGTAGCCACGCCCCCGGTAGCTGGTGCAAGAGACCTCAGCTGTCAGCAGTGGTGGGAGCGGTAGTTCTGCGCCGCGGCCACCTCTGATTCCCTCAGGCTGGCTATCGCGCTCACGGGAGAGCTGGGAGGGGCCCTTACGGGAGAGCTGGGAGGGGCCCTTAAGGTTTCCCTGATGTGTGGAGAGGGAAGGCTAGGGAATTACACACCTGTAGCCACAGGTTTCAATGAAGTTATCTCCTCCGCCGCAGTCTGATGACGTCAGTTCTCTGCCATGCTGGTATCTCTTGCAAATGGCGACAATTCGTTTCCCTTTGCCGGGCGACCAATGCAACGGGTGGGTCCTTACTGTCTCTCCCAAGCCCCATTTCAAACCTGTGGCCACTACCTATGAAGGCTCGGTAGGCATTTACCTCCTTAGGATCAGAAGGGCTGACCAGTTGTTTCAGCCGGATGGATTAGTGCTGAGTCACAGCTGTTTGTCTGCAGGAAGCAGGCGAACGGGAGCTTGAATTCAGCCGATCTGGGCTCAGAGTGTGTTCTGAGAGGCCCAGACTGTTCGCCCCAGATCCACGTCAGCTCAGCATTGCCTAGTGATCCTGAGCAAACAGATTTAGGTTGTTTACGACTCCCTATGCCTGCACAGCTGAAGAGGTCAGAGACTTGATCTCTCTGCGCCGGCTGCCATGTTCTATAAATGAGGTTTTAAAAGAAAAACAAATGAGATTATAGCACCAGATGAACTTCCTAATGAAAACTTACCATAAAAAGAAGCATTTAAACTTTAGAGAGCAATGTCATGGCACTTAGGCGGCACCTCTCTCCCTGACCTTGAACCACAGCATGACCTTGAGGGTTACTGAAGTCTTCTATTCTTCAGCTCCTTCTTTATGTAAGGGTTAATGATATTCACTCATTCTCTTAGCAGTCATTGGCAAAGATCTCTTTTCCCCCCAATAACAGTCTATCAGGAATAATGAGAACTTATGACAAAATGTCTTTGATGCATAAAACTCAAGTTTTATAATATTTTGTGGGAGCCAAGATGTAATCCCAATTATAGCTATGTTTAAAATAATTATTCACCCACATATAATCATTCTCCTTTATTGGAGTCTAAACCTGTACTTGCAATTGATTAAAGCTTCTATATTTTATAACTTTCTATATGATGCATTTATTACCTGTGCTTTGCAATCTATCCCCCCTAAAACTTGCTCCAGGTAAGTCTGACATTTTTAGGATATGATTTTTAAGTGGTATCTATGTGCAAATTACATTAGCACACCAAATTAAATTGTTTTCTACTCTAATGCATTGTGTCAAACAGATAAATACCCAATTTGAATTTGGGGGAATAGTGAAAGTGGTATGAAAAATATCAATGTAATAACATGCTTAAAATCTGAAATTTAGAGAAAGTTAGAAATATACATTGGGGTTTTGGCTCATAAGCTCGTTTTTAGCTTAAAGTTGATCCTGAAGCTCTGGATCATAAAACAGAAATGTCAACACATTCCACATAGGAAAACAAGAAAGCCAGCCCTACATTAAACTCTCCTTTCTTACTGTTTTGTTTTTCTCTTAAGTGTCCACAACTCTGCTCCTTCCAACTTGACTCGCACGTAATTACGCTTGTCATTTTTATGACTGTTTACATTGTACACAACACTTCATGCTTGTCCTTGTTTCATTTTATTCTCACAATAATCCCAGGAACAGCCCTTTTGATACCTTTCCTCCATGGATGAGGGTTGTGTGGAATAACTGGCCACTCACACCTGGGGATGCAGAGCTCTTTCCCCTGCATGGTCCAGTCTGCCCAGCACTGATGCCACAGGTGCTGAAACCCTGGGCCCAGCTGCCCTGGGGAGCCTCTGAGGACCTTCTCAAGAGCAGGGGAGACCCCTGAGGGAAGCTGCCCAGCCATGGCCTGCTCCTTTGGGAGGACCACTGACTGCAGTCTGAAGACCCGGGTTCTGCTCCAGTTCTGCCCTTACCTGCTTCACTTAGTAACCTCAGACACTCCACTTATCTTGTCTTAGTACCAGTTCCCCATCCATCAACTGGGGACGTGAGTGTGTCTGGCCCACAGACACACTAGGGGATCAAAATAATACATAACACATGTGAAAATGGTTTTCAAGGTGATGGCTTCATCTCAATGTGCCCCATGAGTCTGCAGGGGTACTGTCTTTTGAGGCCTGTATCTTGGGAATCATCCTTCACAGTCACCCCAGACAACCAGTGTCAGCCTGGCTCAGGAACCTGGGGACAGAAAGTGAAGCACTGGTGCCCTGATCAGAGCCTGGGGACATGCCAAGGAGGCTGCTGCTGAGGGGCCCTGTCATTCCAGTCCTGGGGGTGGCTCCCTAGTTCTACCACGGGCCAGCCCGTTCCACACTCTGCCCTGCCTCAGCCACAGGCCGACGGATGAACACGTCAGCCCCTGCACTTGAAGATTGCTAAGGCAGACTCCTGAATGAGCTGTGGGGAAGGGCTGGATATCCAAGTATCAGCTGCTTCTCAGGGTCCCATCCTCAGGGACCTGCTCCCCAACCCTCCTGAGACCCCCCAGGACAGAGTTCATGGCTCTCCTCTGGCTCTTTAACTATTTATATGGCTAAAGCTTCAAACATGGATTAAAAGATTAGAATGGTCCTGGCTTGAGAAATCTGCAAAGCTAACAGAACCAGTCAAACTTAAAGATCCTGAACTGCTGCAGAAAGTTAGGGGGACACTGATCTGGGGGAGCTGGAAGGGAGAGGAACTTACACCTGGTTTAACTACATGTTACACATGCAGTTTTCTGATCTGCTTTGGAGGGACTTTCAGACCTGGGGCTGTCCAAGACCACAGACACCCAGGGTAGGATCATAGATACCTTAGCTACTCTGAGACCACTTTGTTTTCATAAAGATTCCAGGAAGAATCCATAGATGCAGAAGGTGTCTGCATCTATAGCTGACCTCAGGACTGTATCCAAGGTACAGCTGGCAGTCAGCTCCTGGGAACCTCAGACATGGAAATTTTTTCCTTGTCAATTGTCTAAGATATTCCCAGTGAGGTTGGCATTAATTGATTCTAGACAGAGCTACTCAGCCATCAGCATGTGGTATTTCATTCAGTCTTTGCAGGGATCATGATATAGGAACAAGAAGGAAGTAGTCTTGCCCAGGCAGGTCAACACAGCCAACAGGCAGAGCAAAACTGAACCAGATCTGGAACCTGACATCAGAGCCTACACTCCTCGCCATCCTTTTGTTCTGAGCTATCTCCCAGCATCAACAGGCTTTAGTAAATGACACCTGGGGGCTCTTGTGCACAGCAAGCTGAAGATGGGCCTCTTGTGCGCCTATGCTATACTCCATATTTCATATTCATTGCACTCTTCATGGCATCCTAATGAATACTCTCATCCCCAGGTTACAGATGAGAAAACTAAGACTCAGATATGGTAAATGACTTACTCCAGTTTTCAAACTGGATCCGAACCCAGGTCTGCCTGGCCCCGTGCCTGCCCTCTTCCACCTCTGCTGATCTGGGTGTTCACTTGTGATTCTCACTCCATTCCTCAAGTCCTCTAGCAAGGCCAGTAAAAGGAGAGGAAGCCCCTGGGGATGCCACAGGATTAAGAAGGAATAGAATCACGAGTTCAGGTCAGGCTCGGCAGTGACATTCTGGAAAAGTTTCTACAAATTTTGCAAACTCTGGTAGCTGCTGATTCACATTTTGAGAGTCTGTTTCAGAGCCATTAACCCAGAGAGTCTGAGATAGAAAGTCACATTTTTAAAAAAGTTTCCCAAGAGACCAAGTATCAGAAAATATGCATGCATTCTCCAGCTAACTCTCTGAGTGACTTTGGATAAGCCAGTTAACCTCTCAGGAGCTCAGTGGCCTGACAAAACCTCCTAAATCCTTCTCTACCACTGTGCTCTGATCTTGCAAAGGGATCAACCTTAGCTTCTGAGAGTGGCTCCCAGTGGAGGTGTCCTGACATGCTGACTGTGAAGTATGTTGCCAATAGTTTGTTATCAATATTAGATGTACTGACAGAGAGACCATTCAAGTAGCATCTCTCACTCATGATGAATGAGCAGGAGAAAAAGGAGTGGAATGCCAACTAATGCTAGGAACTATTTGTGATCCCTGGTGAATGTAGATGAAGACTCAGATAGCTGCAGAGCGGAACATCAAGAAGGTAGCACAGAGGAAGTGCAATTTGTGTTGGGTCTTGAAGGTCAAGGAGGAGAATTTCCCAGGGAAGAAGAGCTACCAGACAAAGGACATATTCCATCCAGATGGCTTTTGCCAACCATAACAATGGTCTTCCATGCAGCACAGGATGATCAAGCCAGACCTGCAGCACCCTCAAAGGAGGCCTGAGTCCCTGCTATCTTTGCCAGCATTCCCAGTCCAAATTAAACCCGGCAGGCAGCCCCCAGCTACGTAGGAAGGACAAGTTTCTAGGGACTGCTGGGAGCAAGAGGCATTCTCCCTCCTTCAGCAGCTCCTTCCAGAGTCTGTGACACTGTCCTGCTAGGCCTGATTCCCTGCCCAGACCTCCCCAGCCTTGTCCAGTCTTGCCCAGACTTTACTTTCCTCTGCCCTCTTCCACCCAGCCCTAGCAGGCCTGCCCAGTCCTGCCACACTCCGCCCAGTTCCTATCACTTCTGCCCAGTCCTGCTCCACACAGCACAACCATGTCTTGGTCTGCCCCATGCTGTCCAGTCCTGCCCAACTGCTTTGCCCAGCGAAGCCCTGCTCACTCCATTTCCTGTCGGCTCCATCCTGCCCGGCCAGTTGGGTCTTGCCCAGCCAGCACTCCTGCCTATCCTGCCAGCCCTGTCCAGCTGCCCTGGGCTGCCCTGTGTGGGTCTGAAGAAGCCCTCCTCCCTCCTCCCAAGGGCTCAGAGGAAGCACCCTTCCTCTAAGACAATTCCCTCTCTAAGGCTGTAGTTGGGGACATTACAAGGAACAGCTTTATGAAACCCATGACTGCATCTATATTAAGGACAGGGTTGAGGACTTAGTTACTCTCTGGATTCTCTTTCTGAAAAGCCTGGCGGAAGCCTCTCTCTGACAGTAATAGGTATTGAGCTTCTTTCAGTCAACCGGATTGTTTTTACCTCAAGAGCTCTCACTGCGGGGCCTTGCAAGGAACCAAATAAACCACCTGCTACCTAGCAAGTACCCAGGCCATCGCCATATGCATTTTGGCACTAACCTTTTCCACCTTACAGGGATAATCTTTTCTTTTTCTTTGCTTCTTTCCCCACCCACTCTATGGTTAATTTCTTTTTCTTTATAAACTACCCTGAATTCTTTTTAGAAAGATGTTAGGCACAAACAAAAGGAAACATTCATTAAGCTCACGTGTGGAGGCTGGGGAGACGGTCCTCTCCACACATCTAGACAAGGCAGTATACAGCTGCCCCAAGGCCCGGGGGCTCCACTCCACACATGGTTGTTGTGTAGGAGATGGGCCCCCGGCAAAGGGAAGTTCTTCGCCTACAGGGAACTATTGTCCACAGAGAAATAAGAGCCTGATGAGTGCTTGCAAAGTGGTTGCTCTTGCTTTGGGGACTTTAAAGAATCAACTTAAAAAAAAGAATAATTGATAGCTGTTATGGTCTGGATCTAGAATGTACCCTAAAATCTCCTCTGTTGAAGGCCTGGTCCCCGATGTAGCAACATCCAGAGACGGGGCTTTGAAGAAGTGATTGGATCATGAGGGCTCTGACCTCATCAGTGGATGAATCCATTGACAGCTGAATGGACCACTGGAGGAGGTGGAAACTGAGGGCAGGTGGGGCACACGGGGGGTACAGCCTTGAAGACAATATCTGCCCATGGTGCCCCTTCCTTCTTTCCTTTCTTTCTCTCTCTCCCCCTCCTGCTTTTTGGCCACCATGAACTGAGCAGCTTTCCTCTACCACATCCTTTCTCCATGATGTTTTTGTCTTGGAACTAACTAACCATGGACTGAATCCTCTGAAACTGTGAACTCAAATAAATCATTCTTCCTTTAGGTTGTTTATGTCAGGTATTTTATCACAGCAACGAAAAGCTGACTAACACCAATGCAGAGCAGATGAAGGCAGAGGAAAGAAGGAGCTTAGTTGACACAGGAGGGGAAAAAGGCAAGTGAACATCAAGCTGCATGCAATAGGCAAAATACATTTTTGTTCTCTTCATTGGCACTGAAAAGAGGCCAAATTAATGGGGATACCCCATGAGCAGAGTCTGAGGATGCTAATGGGAGAAAAGGTGATTTTTATCCTCAGAGACCTTCCATTCTGTCTGGGGAAAAAGTCAAAGAGGTAAAAAATTATATAAAATTGTCTACACTAAGTGTAGTTGTCAATGGCGGACCACATGGAAGCCTTCAATCAAGGAGGTTTTAGGAGCTTCTTCTGCGTCTCATGCCAAGAATGAATAGGAGCAGGCAGACACCAGAATAAAAGGCCAGCTCTCCTACCACACAGCATTCCAGGAACCCAGAGTAGGGTGGTGATAGAGGTGGCAGAAAGCAAGAGATGAATGCCCAAACAGAAGGGCATGTCATCATGCATGTATTTAATCTACACAGATCCAACTAGGTGAGAGAGAAATAATCTTAAATGTGCAGTGTCATCTGTCTGCTCTTCCACCATGAGCCAGAAGATGGGAAGCTGTGAATCTTCCTTTGATCTCAGTTCCCACGTGCCTCTGAGTGTGAGCACCTCACAGCAGGACTGTGTGAATCTAATGTGTAAAGGTTCTTTATATGCAACATGGGTCCTCAGAACAAGTATTTGTTTTTTCACAAAAATCCTATGTCCTATACTTTACGGGGGATCTAAGGAACTTTCAGGAGTAACTGGTTACATGTAATATCACACCTTCTCCACTTCAGACTTTTGAGCTGCACCCCTGAGTAAGATAAGATGCAAGGAGCTGGTGCTTGATATAATTTTGATGAGTGACTAGTGAAAGAGCAGAAGCAAGGATAAGAGTAAGCCTTAGGTTGTGATCTGGGATGATTAAAAGAGTCATTGAGAGAATCATAGAAGCCCAGAGTTGCAGTTGGTTTTGAAGAAATGTCCATAGGTCTCACTCTCTGTGACCTTCATGTCATTACCCATGTCATTTCCTCAGCCTATGGCTCCTGCCCTCTTTCTCTCCTGTTGTTCTTCAAGATTTGGTGTGTTCGATGGAGTATTACGCAGCACTAAAAAATGACAAAATCATGGAATTTGCAGGGAAATGGATGGCATTAGAGCAGATTATGCTAAGTGAAACTAGCCAATCCCTAAAAAACAAATGCCAAATGTCTTCTTTGATATAATGAGAGCAACTAAGAACAAGCAGGGAGGAAGAGCAGGAGGAAAAGATTAACATTAAACAGAGACATGAGATGGGAGGGAAAGGGAGAGAAAAGGGAAATTGCATGGAAATGGAAGTAGACCCTCATTGTTATACAAAATTACATATAAGAGGTTGTGAGGGGAATGGGAAAAAATCAAGGAGAGAAATGAATTACAGTACATGGGGTAGAGAGAGAAGATGGGAGGGGAGGGGAGGGGGATAGTAGGGGATAGGAAAGGTAGCAGAATACAACAGTTACTAATATGGCATTATGTAAAAATGTGGATGTGTAACCGATGTGATTCTGCAATCTGTATTTGGGGTAAAAATGGGAGTTCATAACCCACTTGAATCTAATGTTTGAAATATGATATGTCAAGAGCTGTGTAATGTTTTGAACAACCAATAAATAAATAAATAAATAAATAAATAAATAAATAATAAAATAAAATAAAAAAAGATTTGGTGTGTTAGAGGTTTTTTCTGGACCACTGTGGCAATTTAGTTACTTATAGTATATAGTTTTACTATAGCACCTATCAAAAGGTGCTTTGTGATCACTTATTGCAGTATGCCCAGGTTCTACTGCCTGTAACATAATATAAACCAAGTGGGTGTGTTTAATTAAAGACCACCTGGGCTTGGTAAGACCCCATCATGGTGGACTGAATGACTGGTCCTCGTTCTTTTCCGCCATGCTGTTCCCTCAGTAGTACTCTTGCATGATGGCCTCGGGAAAGGGAGAATGTGCTTCCCTGATTGATTGTGATTTTTTCCAGCAATTTTCCAAGTGTCCAAACATCTGGAAGGAGGTGGTCCCTGAGATACTTTCTGGTAGGCTGTGAGTTCAAAAATATTTTCATAATACTACTAAGACATTTTTTCTTTTCACTAAGTTTGACATTTGCACCAACTTACAATAAAATACATCAACAGTCCTTGTATCCTTCTCTGCCATTCATTCATGGTAAAGGGAGAATGACAGCTTCTCTAGAAATCTCCTAGACATGGGATTAATGTTATTTAAGCTTGTACATGTGTCTTTTCTAATCTATGTGAGGAAATGGGACATTAAACATAAAGAACTTCTGCCAAATGCCTGAGTACTATCCTCATCTCCAGGAAGAACACCAGTGTGATGGTGCCACAAGCTATCCCAGCTACATTGTCTCAAGAACACCATTGTTACTCAGAAGAATGTCTAACAAACTATGGCTATTCAGACCTGTGCATTTGGCAGATTCTTTGTCAGAACCAAACAAGACTGTCACTTCTATGGAAACACCTGACAATCCTTGGAGCTAATGGGATGATTTGAGCTTTCAAGCCAAAATTAGAATTCTGTAAAACATGTTTTACCAGGATTCTAAAGAAGCAGACTCCTTTTTAATATTTAACAGACCTTCACCTGTTCTTTCTTCTCTTTTCCCCACACTGGGAAACCAGATGAGAGAGCCCCGGGATTCTCTCTGTGGCATCCATGGAGAAGTTTAAGCTACACAAACCTTCACTGTGCACAGAACTTACTCTGCTCCACCCCCTCACCACAATAAAACCAAAGCCACCTTGTTTCACTCAAGTAATTTCAGATTGGCTTGAGTTACTAGAAAGCCTCAAAATATGTGTAATTAATTCTTCATTTTCTCTTGATCTTGTGTGGTACCATTGGAGTTGGTCATGGATGGGGGGTTGATCCTACCCTACATGGATAACCACAGGACAATGGGCAGCGTGAGCAGGATGCAGCAACCACAAGCCAAGGCTCTTTCTTACCTTGCTTTGGCTTCTAATGGCTCTTTGCCTGGTGACGGTGCACTCAGAGCCCCTGTCTGCCATCCATGCTTTCTCTGAGCTCTGCTGCACCTGCTGGAGAGCTTGCACTCTACGCTGGGCCAATTTGTGCTGCATTTGCCAAAGACTGTTGAAGATTTAACTGATGTAAATTAGAAGCTTCAATAATTTGCATTTAGGGACAACAGTCCCTAAATAGGATTGCCACCCTGGGAAGTGTGTCATGTCCTAGATTATCCATGTGTCTCAGATTGAATTATGTGTCTTGGTTCCAATATATGCCGAGGTTGACTGACACAACTCCTGTCTTCTCACTGTTGTTTGTGCACACCCACTAGGTGTTGGTACTGTTCTGTGGAGCACTGAAGGAAAAGCTAGTACCCAGTGCAATGCATGGGTCCACCAGGTAAAGAAGAGCAGCTACCATGGGGTGCACTGAGGCTGACTTTTGAGATTCCCTGAGGCCTAAAATATCTCCACTGTTATTGCTGCTTTGCTTCTGTCATAATAATAATAATAATAATAATAATAATAATAATAATAATAATAATAGCTTTTAATCCTCAGCATCATAGTTAGGAAATCCTGATGTCACAGGCCACAGACCCTAATAAAGAGTGGGCCAGAACATTTCACTCCACTTTCCCCAAAGGGAATAAGGGAAACTATAAACTTATTAGAATATTAAAAAATAATGATCACCAAAGACTTTGGGTGCCACCAACTAACAGCATGATAAATGGCCAGTCCCAAATCCACCAGGAATAGAGAGGTCTTTTAAGGCTTCAAAATAGGTGCCATTAAAGGATGGATAGCAGAAGGTAAAATCTCTGTGAAATTGAATGTGATTCCCTGGATGGAAAACCAGGGAACTTTCCTAAAGTTTTTCTCATAATTCAAAAAAAAAATGAAAAAGAAAATTCCTTTTATTCAAGTAGAAAAACCTTTTTATTCAAGAAACAGAAACGGAAACAGAAGTCTGTGATTTGGGCTGAATGAAAATTTACTAAAGAATTTATTCAATAGCAGGGTGAACAAGTCGCCAATTGGCTTTTGCACCTCTATAACACTAGTTCAGAATTAACTTTAACATCTGTCAAAATTAGCCAATTGGTGGAATATCTTGTGATCCCCAAATTAATAATTTATTAAGAAACTCACTTAATGTTTTAAAATGAGCCCATTATACATGCCCTCTGCAGCATTCTAGAGCTCATTCCTTGTCTTTCCTGGAAAACAGCCCATCCCACTGCCATGATTATAAATGTTCAGGCCTTCACTAGTTGAAAGACGCCGGAGGAGGGACAACAGCTATTTAGAAAAATTGGCCTGGTACAATGCTTTATTATCACATTGGTGAACATTCCAGTGGACTAGAGGCCCTTATTAGTCCCAAGCAGGGTCTTTTGATACTGATACAAGACAATTATTTTAAAGAAGGGAACTCCCAAATTATAAAACAGATATACTTCCCCTTATTAGCCAAGCTGTGACTATTAAGGAAACATTAGATGGCCTAGAGTTAGTTATCAGTTGCCAAATAAAAGTTTGCCTACTAATGAACAATCCAGGGAACAGGAATTATAAAGGAGGCAATGGTCTTCATAAGGGATCTCTAAGCAATCAGCCTCCCCCAAATCAAGAGCCTAATCAAAAGATCTGATATTGGAGACTCCAAAATCTGAATTTCCCAAGTCATTAATCTTGGACACAATCCTTGAAGAATAACAAGCATCATTTCAGAAGACTATGTTCCCCATAGGACCCAAGGACCTCAAAGTCAGGCTATATCAGATACGTGGCAAGGTGGCTCCAGGTCTCCATGCTCTGTCACCCTGAGAGCCATTACCCCACATCCCAATTTTAGGCAATGGCTAATTTTAGGCAAGGCTGCTAGAGATCCAGCATCTTCCAGAGACATCAGCCAACACCTGGGGATCATTGCTATTAGATCTCTCTGTTGAATCACTGGTCTTCTTACAATTGGCAAATCCTCCTGGCCTTAATCAGTACTGTGATAAGGCTATAGCTATATCTGGAATTCCATAAAATTTAACTAAGGAACCGCTATACATTTAGAGAAAATGAGAGCAAGTAAGCAAGTAAGCAGGCCTCATCTCAACAATCAGGACTTCAATCTTCCCTAAATTCTCCATAGTCAAAGCACTCACTGCCCTGAAATATTCCACAGTTGACCAAGAAAACCTGACTCATTGAGTAATAAACTAATATCAAGGTAAGTCTTTGACACTTGCTGTTGAGTTTCTCAAAATGAGATTCTATAAACTTTTCCCATACCCACTTCCACCTGGTTAAAATAGTTATAGTCCACTATTCTTTGAAACAAAGCCAACAAGAATCAATACTTAATGTATGAGGCTTTACTAAAGATGTGGCCAATGTACAAGCACGATGGCAATGACTGATGATTAAGACATGCTTGCCACAATCTTAATGTGATGGTACCCTCAATGAAGTTCCCACACCTATTATGATTGACATCTCTGAGTCCATCTAACAGCAACTATGAAGATTTGGATAATACATTCTCTTCAGTGCCGATTCTGATGGTGTCTCAGCCATAATTTGTCTTCACCTTTGAAGAAACACAGTACACCTTTATGAGCTTGGACACAGGGTATTTCAACAGCCCTGCCATCACATGCAGGCTCTGCAGGCAAGATCTTAACTACATTCAATTTCCTCTAGGAACACAGGTATGACATTATTCTGGTAACATCCTCCTCTAAGGATATTTAAAGGATATACTCACACAGAATATATGACTCTTTGTCACAGAACTTTTACAACTGGGACTCAGCCATTGTCCTCATAAACTTCAAAACTCTACCGCTTCAGTAAAATTTCTGGGCATTATTTGGTCTGTCCAAGGATGATCCGTTCTCAATTCAGGAAAGAAATCAATTCTTCACATTATCAGTACCCATTACTTTAAAGCAGACACACCACCATTGTTTCTATTTGGATTTTGGAAGCCACATATTCCTCACTTATAAATATCACTGAGCCCATTTATGCTGATGCTCTTCAACAAAAGACCGAAAAGTCTGTCCAAATGGAACAATCTTCCTAATAATGCTCGCCAGACACACCTTCTTTACTGAGGTATCAGCTACCTCTTCTAGTGTCTCCTGAATCTCTGACCCACCTGTGATGACAATTTCATGGATTTCCAGTACAGGAAGTTCCTCAACTCTGTACTGCCCACAATTAGAAACACAACTTCTGGCTGCATGTTGGGGTCCGCTGGAGATGACTGAAATACCTTCTTCTTACCCAGCTTTCCCAGGCTAGCCTATACCCAGTTGCCATTACACCTTGGGGGTCGACCTTGGGGGTCACCAAGGCAGCAGCATGGTGAGCTCCTCAACATGATGACAGAGGCCTCTTTATTGAAAGTGGAAATGGGACTTACAGGATGGAGCCAAACCTAGGACATCTGGAATGTGTTACATACAGAAGAAAAACCTTCTCCTTGCCCTCAATCCCTTGCCAAAAGCAACGGTATCAGGAGCGATCACCTCTCTTCCTCACCCAGTGGCTACCCAGGGAGCCCCTTGGAATCTACTGAGTGATCATAAAAAGAAGTCTATAGATTTTTTTGGATGACAATGACACCATCACACATATTGGAGCTCACTGGACTGATGCTTCTTGCCATTTCCCCACAAGGACATCACAGACATCCAGGATGGGACCCACAGTCAGCACAATTGGCCAAACCTCGAGTAGTTACCTTTGCACTAGAGGGTTCCCTGGCTAACCACCAGTCCCATCAACATATCTATATATACTCATGAGCCTCTGCCAATGGTAAGGTTAGCTGGTAAAATCAATGACAACAATTCCTTATCCAAATTATCCCTTTAGGATAAAAACAATCAGGAAATTTCTTGCCTCACGGATATTCAACATACAAATTAAGGAGACACTGCACATGTTAAAATCACATAACAAGCCCTCACCAAAACATTCCTCCTCACCTCTACAGTTCCAGGCACTACTGATAATAACCAAGGTACTCATCTCACTTATCAAAATACATATGCTGGGCCTATGACCATGTTTTCTATATATAACTAATGCATTTATTCTTCAGTTATTCACTGAGTACCTTCTAAGAGCCAAGCACTAGGTTAGGTCCCGGGGACACAACAATGAACAAGATAGACATAGCTTCTGCATGCCATGAGCTCATAACTGTAAAGGGAAAATGAATAGACTGATAGAGGTGATCATGGTGTGCTGAGGATGCCCAGAGGAGAGACCTATGCTGGGAACAGACTGCCAGTCACATAGAAGACAGGCATGTCTGGGGAGAAAGAGAAACTGTTTTCAGTGTGGGAGAGAGAACATGGCTTATCCCAAGAACTGAAAGATGTTCACTGTGGTTAGAGATAAAAATGCTAGATGGGTGTCATAGTCAGATTAACAGGAACCTCTCAAGGTGTTTCAAATAGAGAAGATTTAATGGAGAGAATTTTTAACAATCATGATGGAAGAGTTCTGAAGATAGAGAATGGTAAAGCACCTCAGAGATCGGTACCAGCAGGAAACCACAGGAGAAGCAGGGTCACTGAAGCCCATAGATGGAGTCTTCTGGCAGGGGCATCCTGGCAGTGGCTGCCTGGTGGGAGATGTGGCCTGGAGGAGGTAGGAAATGCAGTCGCTACTGGAGACATCATCTGAAGCCGAAGTGCTAGGGGAGTAGCAATGCCCCCACACCCTCCATCTCCCGCCAGTGCATTTGGTGGGCCAAAAACCCATGTGGAACCCAGTTAATCTGGGAACATGGACTTGTATTCTTTGGGGGGTCAGCCCCAATGTAATCCAGAGCAGAGGAAGGGAAAGAACAGATCAGAAGGCAGACCAGCAAATGACTAACACAGGGGTGATTGGAAAGAAGAGACTGAAAAAGTAGGCAGAGGTCAGATCACTCAGTATCTTGTAGGAGCTTTATTCTTAATGCAATGGGGAACTATTGAAGAGTTTTAAGCAGAAGCATGTGATGGATTTTATCTTAATAATTACTAAAGGTTTTAATGTATGCTTTTTTTTTCAATTTAGTTCCTAAGCATAAAAGATAAAATGGTTTCATTATGATAGACCTGGTCAGAAAACACCTGCAAAGAATGATGTCCCCATTTAAAAGCAACACTGGTATTTCAGGGTGTATCTGGAGACTGTGAACAAAAATAATAAGACATCTGGGAACGTGTCATCCAAGAGCCCATTTGAGGGTACTAGTCATATTTCTCTGGAGAGGAGAGCTCTGAGGGGAGGCATGACAGCTGTCACAATGTGTGAAAAGCCAACATGTAGAAGGAGGGTAGCTTCTCCCTTCCTACTCCAGAGAGAAGAGTGAGGAATCTGGGTGAAGAGGGGAAACTGGATTTTATTCCAGTTTTGAAGGAAGAACTTCCCAACCTGTAGAACATTTTAGCAATGGAATGGACTCCCTCCCCACAGGAACATAACCCCCAGTGAGGAAGGTGATCAGGTGCCATCTTGAATTGGTTGGGGCCAGGTTTGGGCAGTCACAACAGCCCATGATTTCAGCAGCTTCCTATGGCAAAAGTTCAATTTTGCACTCATGCTAACATGCCCAATGTAGGACAGCAGCCGCCTTTGATCCCTGTGGTCTCTCTACTCACTGGGGATGGGTCCATGAGCATCCATGACTGCCATTAAAGTGGCAAAACCACTAAGGGGAAAGAACCCCTTAGACCCTCTGTTCATAGGGAATGGGAACCTTCCTCTCACCCTTCAGTGGCCAGAGCACCTTACACAGGCACAACTGCTTTAGAGGCTCATGCTCAGAAAGCAGAACACCAGAAATATTTGGTGAAGAGCATTAATGGCAACCATAAACTCCAACCTCTTGTATCTGCTCCTCCTGCCTACTTTGCAGGATAATTGAGAGGATAAAATCATGCATATGAAAATTCTTCATAGGTGATAAAGTGCTATGTCCTACATCTTGTTCAATACTCTCCCTTTAGTGCCTAACACCACAGCTGACTCCTAGTAGAGGCTCAATGCATGTTTGATGAAAGACAATGAATTATTGAGCATTTTGGGTTGATCTGATTTCTTACTGAGAAAATCTAAATTGATTCTAGATGTTATTACCAAAAGGTGGTTAGTCCACCATCATTTGTCAGGATGTTGAAAACAGATTCCTTTGTTTAGAGAGAAGACAAATTAAATGGTCTCAAAAATCCTTTTTAACAACAACAACAACAAAATGCTAACTGTATAGCTTCCCCCAGAGACATAAAAACACAATGATGATCCTGAAATAAGGGCTCAGGTTTCATGGCTTGTGAAAGAGTTTTTATTCTTTCAAATAAACCCTTCCCCCAACCACTCTTTACTTTGTTGCTTTGTTTTATTACCTGGATCACATGAAACACTCTCTGGACTTTATTTGCTGTGTCCCCATCTAGCATAGTAACAGGAGGAAGCAGTCACATTACTTTGTACTCATTGGTAACCCCCATGTCAGAGGAGTGCCAGCCACAGAATAGACACCCAGTGTTTGTTGAATGAGTGCTGCTTGTTTCCATAAGAAATGAGAAATCTGAGACTTAGAAAAACAAATCAAAAGCCATAGCTTCTGACTGGGAGAGAAGTATAGAGCAGAAGAACCTATCTGAGCCTCTTAGAGTGTGAAACAGAGCCTCCAAAATCCAAAAATATCCTCAGGAAGGAAGCTCCACCCCCAAACCTAGTCACTGCACCTGCCAAGGGGGATGAGGAACCTCCCTGGTAAACACAACCCCTTTGGGGAAAGAACCATGGCCCTCACAATAGCAGTTTTCTGCCGAGGTGGCATTTTTCCCAACACATTATGCAAAAGCCAGTTGGAGAAGATGCTGAGGACTGTTATTTCCTAATTTGATTCTGCCATTTCCAGTAATGGAAAGCTGCACTCCAGCCATCCATCTTAATAAATGACAGATGCATTTCATTAAAACTTCCTTAAATAATTTCTTGTGGTTTTAGAAAGAGGGAAAAACAAGAAAGAGTGCTGTTTTGTGCTCTCTTGCATGTCAACGTTTTGAGAACCATTAAACAAAGCAAGAGCTGGTCTCAGGTTGAGAATTAAGTGGTCAACTGATGCCAGCCCAGGCATGTTTCTCAGATGCTGTTCCTCATTGGACAATGGCGTAAAAGACTGTTAGACTGTGTGTTGGTGAATGAGTAATAATAGTAATTACACAGGGTTTGACAATTTGTATTGCACTGTCCGTTCCTAAATACATTGCAGAGTAGAGATGGGTAATTTTGCAAATGGACTCTTCTCAATTTTGGAGCCCTCTAAAAGTAATCAGGTTGTGAAAATAAAGTCCTGCAAAAGAACTTCACATTGGGTTCAGGAGATTTCAATTCTAATCTTGTTCCTACTGTGACCTTGGCCAAGTCAATGACTTAATCTCCCTATGTCTTCATGTCTCTTCCTTTACATAGCAAAAATAACAACCTCGCGACATTGTCATGAGGATTCAATGAGACAACAAAGAGAAAGAACTTGTTAAACTATAAAGAAACTTCATCACAAAAACACCTTATGAAAGTAGGAATTCTTCCTTTTTTCCTCTCTTCCCCTCTCCCTCCCTCCCTCCCTCTCCCTCCCCCCTCCATGTCTCCCTTTCTTTTTTCTTTTCTTTTGTTCTCTTTCTTTCTCCCTCCCTCCTTCCTTCCTTCCTTCCTTCCTTCCTTCCTTCCTTCCTTCCTTCCTTCCTTCCTTCCTTCCTTCTATTCCTATATCCTACTGCATAGAATACCTAACCCACAGGAGGTACTCGATAAATACTATTGGATTTATGAGCATGATGGTTTATTTTGTGTGTCAATTTGACTTGGCCACAGGATGCCCAAATATTTTGGCCAGATGTTATTCTGGGTATGTCTGAGAGGGTGTTTCTGAATAATATTAGTATTTGAATGAAGTAGACTGACTTCCCACATATGGGTTGGCTTTATCCAATCAGTTGAAGACTCGAAGAAAAACAGAAAGGTTGAATAAAAGGAAATTTTGCCTGTCTGACTTCTTGAGCTGGAACATCATCTTCTGCCCTCAGAGTGGAGCTTACTTCATCAGCCTTCCTAGTTCTCTGACCTTCAGAATTGGACTGGAAATTACACCACCAGCGTTCCTGGGTCTCCAACTTGCCAAATGCAAATCACGAGATTTCTCAGTTGTAATAATTGTGTGACCCAATACTTTGTGATAAAGCTCTTGATAGATAGATGATAGACAGATATATAAATGGATAGATATTGATTCTGTTTCTCTGTAGGACCCCTGACAAATGCTATGAGTACAGCACAATAAAATGGAAAGTATTAGTAATAATAAGTCATTTGCCTTGACCTTCTAAGTATACACAAAGAACTTGAGATTGAGCCTAAGTCGGAGAAATGTGACAAGAAAATTCAATTATAACTCGGGACATGTCATTTTATCTGAAGTCCCAGGCAGGACCCTCTGAATTGTGTAGTTATGTCAATACTGCTGTGCTCTTCTCTTCTCAGCTCTCATTATATGCTTGGCATTGCACATGCATTATCTCATTTAATCCTCACAAGCCTATTATTATCCTTACTCTACTCTCATAGGGGAAACAATGAGTCTCAGAAAATTCAAATCACTCACCCAGTGTCACAGAGCTGATGATGGAGTGATGAAGCCAGACCTAAATCCCTAACCACCATACATACCACTGCCTCCTGTTTGCAACTTTTAGGGCAGAATGGTAGCCATATCCCATAGTATGCATTGTGTTGTTTATTTTAATACAATCCAAATCAGATGGGCCTAACGTGATGGGGTGTATTGATTCATAATAGCAAAGCACCTTATAAAAGGGTCTTCAGTGAGTTTCAGCCAGGTTTTTGTTCCATGTCTGTTTCTGCCCTTGTCTTATGTGCTGTCTGTGTCACTAACTGGCTTCTCACAGGAAGCAAAGTGTTCACGGTGATTCCAACACAAGGTTCATGTTCTACTTCATCCAGAAGGAAGAGAGAAAGGAATCTTCTCCTCCAAAACTTTAAATAGACCAAGAAACTTCACTCTGATTTTGACCTACCTGAGAGAAACGAGAGTGGTCAAGGTGTGGCCATACATTGTTTAGGTAAGGTCTTCCCCTGGCCATAGACCAACACCCCAGCAAGGAAGGTGAGATTGCACCAAGGGTGAGGTGGCTCCCCACTTCAGGCACAGCACATGAGGGGAACCCTGGCTGCTCTTAGAAAGAGAGGAGACTGGAGTGGATGCTAGGTGAACAACCACCTGGCAGTCCAACATCCCAAACCACCCTCCTTTCCACCAATGTGTCAGACACTTTCTTGAGTACTGGCCAATACCCTGCACTGTCCCATTCCTCTGATCCAGCTGTAGGCTGACCACTCAACATCCAGCCTCCCTTCCAATCACTCAATATTCCAACAAGCATTGATATGCACCTTACCATGTACAAGCAGCAGGGGACTGACATTCAGAGACATGATTCTTGACCTCAGATGACTTGCAGGATGGTAAAGCTGGCAAATGACCACAAAGAACACAGAGGGGGAGAGGACATTCCTAAGAGGAACTTGGATGCATATGTGTGCGGGGTCAACTGGAGTCTCATAAGCCCGAACTCTGGTGGCCCTTCAGCCATTTCCTCTGCAGGAAGTGGCCCCAATCTTTTACCTTTCCTTCAGGACTTGTTTTATCATTTCCCCTACTCGCCTTTGGACCAATGCCTAGTTCCCTATCCTCTTCTCAGTCCATGACATGTAGTGCTAATCCCACCCCCTCTTTCATTTATCCATGCTTGGCTGATTTTCAATCTCCTTTTATTGTAGACCCTGGGGAGGGGCTGTCCTTAAATATTCTTACTCATAGCCTGCTTAGAGCATAGCTGTTGTTCAGTACGTATCTATTAACAATAGTAATTGCATTGATAAAGGATTTCAATCCCTGGAGCAATTAATCAAATGCTTTTTGACCAGTTCTAAATTCATATTTGCAGTTCTCAATCATCTAGATGTCTAGTTGCTTATTTTCAACTCATAAAATTAGAAACTGGGCCTCTTCCTTTTCCTTATTCTATAGATTTTTCAGTCCTAAAGCTCTGACAGCCACCAAACCTCATGAAGTTAGGAGCAGGCAGGCTTGACTACCCCTATTTTAATGGATGGGGAAAAAACCAATGTACAGAAATAGGATGCATCTTTTCTGGGGCAACAACAGCAGGAACCATGCTCACAACCAGGTGTGCATTGCCTTCCCTCCTGTGTTTTCTCATTCCTCAAAACCTCAGTGTCTCCTCAGGGGCCAGGCAGCTGACTGTAGTGAAGGGGCAGGTATTTACTGAGAACTTGCTATGTCATGTGCTTTGTCACATGTTTTCATGTGAACCATCATTTATTCCTCCCAATGGTCTCAGGAAAGCAGTTATCATCATTCTCCTTCAGAAGTGTGAGAAAAGAAGAATGTAAGGTTCAGAATTATGTAACTAACTTTCCCAGGCCTAGTAAAGGTGGGAGTCCAACCCCAACCTCACCCCAAGCTCTGCCATAGCCTTGGTACACGGATATCGCCCAGTGTCAACAAATTCTGAACTTAAAAGCACTTAGAAATGACATTTAGGGACTGATGGAGATAGGCAGTTTCCATAGCCAACCCACCCCCATCTTGCCTGCTAATTAATGATTTGATGGTGGTGATGCGGGTCACCTGGGAAGTAGATTGGGTTCTAATCCCATCCTGCAATTAACTGGCTGAATAACCTTGAGCAATGTCCAAGTTTATTCATAAATATTTTTAAATAGATAGATGGCTGGTTAAATTATTGAATGTTCAGTGAACAGGCTGCTGATGACATTGGCTCTTTTTGTCCATAACTTCATCACCACAAAACTTAAAAAGACCCTCTGGAGTTTAATTATGACCTTAAGAGTGAATTCAGGGGGTTAGGGTTAGCACTTGCTTAGCATGGGGGAGGCACTGGGTTTGATTCTCAGCACCATATATAAATAAATTTAAAAAATAAAGTTCTATCAACAACTGAAAAATATTTTTTTAAAAAAAGAATGAATTCAGACAATATCAGCTACTGCTATATTTGGACTCAAATACACTAGAACATAAGCCCAGAATCTAGAGCACACGCATGGAGGAGAAGAGAGTGAAATAAAAGCTCCTGCAATTGCTCTCTGCGCTGGCTTTCCTTGGCTGGTCCCAGAGAATGCTCTAAAATATCAACCTTCATTCAAAGAGGAGAAGGACAGGACGAAATCACAGAAAGACAGAGTGGGAATAATAGAAATCTCCTAGGCCGGACAGGGAAGGAAGAGGAAAGACGTGAGATTCTGATACACACAGGGAACTGAACTGCTCAGGAAAAGACCAAGGTTAGGTTGAAGAGTTAGGGTGGGGGAGAAAAGCACCAAATTTGCAAACATGAAACAGAGCCCAATGCTGGCTCTGTACTGACCCCTGCATAACTTTAGACGGTGCGTTCATTCCCATCGCAACTTCTTTCCCCAGGTGTAATATATGGATAATGGATCCATTCCACCCATTTCATAAACTTACTCTGAGTTCAGTGAGATAAACCAGAACAAGAAAAAGAGGTTATTAGATCACAGGTGGATTTCAGATTGCTCTGCCTGTCATTTTAATTTTCCCTTTCTCTCCATGGAACAATATAAATATATAAAAGGGCTTACTTACACTACTTGTATGTTTCAAGGGAGAGAGGGCAGCCAACAAAAACCTATTGAGAACCTACTATCGGCAAAGTTTGTAAAGGGATGCAAATGAATGAAACATACTCTCAACTGCCTTAAGGAGTAGAAATACCTGCCTATATTCTAATACTATCTTGAGAGGGACTTTGAGAGGCAAAATAATAGTTCCCAAGGCCATTACTACTACATCCTAATCCCCAGTACCTATTGTTATGGTTTAGATCTAGAAATATTCCCCCAGAAGCTCATGTTTTGAAAGCATGGTCCTCAATGCAAAAAGGTTCAGAGGTGGGGGTTTAGGCAATAATGAGAACTCTAACCTCATTAGTGGATTAATCCATTTAATGGATTAATAATTTGAAAGGACTACTGAGTGGTAACTGTGGACAAGTCAAGTTGGCTAGAGGAAGTAGGTCCTGGGGGGTGTGACCTTGAGGGTTATATCTTGTCCCTGTTCCTCTCTCTCCCTGCCCCCCTTCTTCCTGGCTTGCTCTGCCCTTCCACCATAATGTTTACCTCACTCAGACCCAGAGCAATGGAGTTGGCCTACCATGCACTGAACCTGTGAAACCATGAGCCCAAATTAAACTTTTTCTCCTTTAAGTTGCTCTTGTTAAGGTATTCTAGTCAAAGCAGTGAAAACCTAAGTAACACACCTGTGAATATATAAATTTACATAGAAAAGGAGAATTAAGTTTGCAGTAGATTATCCTGGAGTGTGTGGGTGAGTCCAATATAACCACAAAGTTCCCTATAAGTGGAAAAGGGAGGCAAAAGAGGGAAAATTAGAGGAATGGCATTATAAGAAAGACTTGGCTCAATGTTGCTGTCTTTGAAGAGAGAAGAATAGAGCACTGAGTCAGGAAAGTGGGCAGTTTTGAGAAGCTAGAAAAAATTTAAAAAAAAATAGATTCTCCCCTTGAGCCCCCAGAAAGAATAAACCCCTGCTGATACCTTGCTTTTAGCAAAGTTAGATCCATTTTAGACTTCTAACTTGCAGAACTTAAGGTAATAATTTGGCTGTTTTAAGGTACTGTGTTTTGGTTAATTTGTTACAGCAGTTGTGTTAATCAGTTTCCCATAGCTATAACAAAATGCCTGAGAAAAACAACTTAAAGAAGAAAAGATTCAGTTCAGAGGTTTTAGTCAATTGTTGACTGGCTCCATTGTTTCTAGCCCTATGGTAAGGTAGCGCATCATGGCAGAAGGGTCTGGTAGAGTAGAGATTCTCATGTCATAGTGCCTGGGAAAAGCAGGGAGGGAAAGAGAGAGAGAGACGGACAGACAGACAGACAGACAGACCAACTGAATGACCAGGGACAAAATATCCCCTTCAAGGACAGAACCCAAAGACCTACTTCCTCTAACTATGCCCCACTTCCCGAAGTTTTGACCACCAGCTGGGGACCAAGCTTTGAACACATGAGCCTTTGATGGACTTTAAAGATCTCTAATAGTAGGCATAAGAAACTAATAAAAGAATTCAGTTTTACTTTAATTTGGAACCAGCCCTTCTGACTTATCTTGTATTTCTTTGCAAGTAAATCTCTTTTCTAAATAATTTTGCCTCTGAGTGTTCCTTGACAGTCACTATTGAATAATTCATTTTCTACCAATGAAATGTTAGCCAGAATATAAGATTTATGTTTCAGTTATCTATATATTAAAATATATGGTATAGTTCTTTATTTCAAATTACTCCACCCCACTCAGTGGTACAAAACAAACTTTTATTATGCTCATGGATTCTAAGTATCAGGACTTCAGACAGACTACAGTGGGGATTGTTGCCTCTATGTATGATAACTGATCCTTAATTGGTAGACAGAGAGGACTAGAAGTATCTGAAGGCCCACACCCTCATTAATCCAGCAGTTAATGGAATCTGTATTCTGGAACATAAGCTGGGCCTATAGGAGGGAACAGTATCACATGGCCTCCCCAGGTAGCTAGAACTACAACATGGTAACTCTTCTAGAATGTCGTAGAGTTGGAATCTTATAATAGGTGGCTTTTTTAGACTGGCTTCTTTCACTAAGTAGCATACATTTAAGCTTCCTTCATCTCTTTCCCTGGTTCAATGACTCCTCTCTTCTTTTCAATGATTCTATTGTTGGGACATACAATTTGTTTTATTCATTTACCTTTTGAAGGACATCTTGTTTGTTTGAAGCTTTTGGCAATTATGGATAAATCTGCTGTAAACATTTGTATGCAAGTTTTTTTAAAGAGAGAGATGAGAGAGAGAGAGAGAGAGAGAGAGAGAGAATTTTTTTTAAATATTTAGTTAGTTAGTTAGTTAGTTTTCGGCGGACACAACATCTTTGTTTGTATGTGGTGCTGAGGATCGAACCCGGGCCGCATGCATGCCAGGCGAGTGTGCTACAGCTTGAGCCACATCCCCAGCCCTGTATGCAAATTTTGATGTAGACAGTTTTCAAATTGTTTGGGTAATCACATAGGAGCATGATGGTCAAATAATATGATAAGAGTGCATTTAGCTTTATAAGAAACCACCAAACCATCTTCCAAAGTGGCTGCACTATTTTTGCATTCCCACCAGCAATGAATGGAGAGCTCCTGTTGCTCAACATCCTTGCCAACATTTGGTGTGGTCAGCTTTTGGGATTTTGGCCATTCTAATAGGTGTGTAGTAGTAGTAGTAGTATCATGTTTAAATTTGCAATCCCTAATGACACATAATATTGAGCATATTTTCACAAGTTCATTTGTCGTGTGTGTATGTGTGTGTGTATGTGACTGTGTGTGTGTGTGTGTACATATATATGTATGTGTCTTTAGTGAGGTACCTATTCAGATATTTTCCTATTTTTAATTGGATTATTTTCTTTCTTTTTTTTATTAGTTGTTCAAAACATTACAAAGTTCTTGACATATCATATTTCATACATTTGATTCAAGCTGATTATGAACTCCCATTTTTACCCTATATACATATTGCAGATTCACATCAGTTACACATCCACTTTTTTACCTACTGCCATACTCGTGTATGTTGTATTCTGCTGCCTTTCCTTTTTCTTTCTTAATGTTAGAAGTTTTTATGTGTTTGGGTTACAAGTTCTGTATCAAATGTGTCTTTTGAAAATACTTTTTAGATTCACTTGAACTTCTCTGGGACCGTCTGGTGACACAGAGCTGGGGCTAATACCCATTGCAGTAAGGAGCCTATCGTGGAGGTAACTGTCATTAGTATCATCCATCCACTCATCTCAGTGGCACATCAGTTCTCTCTCCCTGGAAGTCTATCTCCTGGTTTAAGGCCACATGTGCCCCAGTTGAAAAGAACTGCCACTAAAATTGTCCAGGCTTCTACAAACCATGTCTCCTGGGAAGCAGCAGGTCCTCTTGGTAGGGATTCTAGTTTTATCAGGCTCTGGTGCCTTTCAGACATGGAAAGAGGTTTGATTTTGTTTGTTCATTTGTTTATGTCTTGAAATAAAATTAGAGATAGGGCCTTGAAGTCCTCATTCTGTGAGTCTAATCTTTCTTTGTACTCCTTGAGAATTTCAGAGAAATTGTCACTGTGATCTAAAATCCACACTTGTGTTATTTTCCTGCCAAGCGTTTGCCAAGCCACTTCATATCGAACCAGATGTTTAAAGGGTTCTTTACTACACTCTCAAACCCAGTTTCCTTCCTAGTACAGGATGTTCCCTAAATCAGCTGTGACTTCTGAAAACTCCAGCTCATCCCTGCCCACCAGTGTTCTAAGGACAAGAGCCACCAACTAGTCCCTCTCTTGGGACCGTGATCCAACTGTGATTCAGAGAGGTTCCACACTGGGATTCTTAGCAGTCCTAGATGAAGTTCCCACATGTATCAGGTATGAATTCTGTTCCACACATGGAACATAAGAAATCCCATGTTACTTTTATCTGCTGGAATAAAATTGTATCGTTTCTGAGCCCTGCGTTTTACTGGGTTACTACTGGGGCATCCTTTCCTCACTTGGGCTAGCAAAGTTCCCAGAGATCTGACATAATCAAGAATAGCTCTCTGGTCATTGGACCAACACTAATATGGTCATTCTTCAAGCTCACAAAAACCACAAAGGAGAGCATCCATTCTGTCCTGGGCTCATGGCCAGAGTTGAGTGTCCAGAGACCCAGGTCCAGTCTGCCAGATGCCCAGGCAGTCATAATCTGCTAAGATCCTGCCACTCCCCTTTTTTGCCTTCAGGGATAAGGCACAGGTGCCTGCTACCCAATAAAGCTAAAAATCCCCTTTCCCTCTTGGTGTTAGGGGTTTTCTAAAACTCTCTCCCTCCTGTGGCATCTTCAACATTTTGAGCTACTTGGGTGCCGAGTCCCTGCCTCCACCTTCATCCCCTCCCCTGCAGCTCTGCACGTTCCTCTCTGGAGCACAGACTTGGCAAAAACAAAAGTCAGGAGGAGCCACTGTCTCCTGAGGGTCTAGTGCTTTTTGCAGAAGCTCCAGGTGAGAGCTTTAGGGTAGGAAATTGCTACTGTATAGCACCAAGAAAAAAAATCCAATTACTATTTCAGTCAATCATTCTGCCACAATTAAATTACCTTAATTATAAGATAGAACTCCTCTAAGGACTCTTATCATCTTAACTCCCAGAGTTTGGCTGGAAAGGCCTATGATCTGAATCATCAGGCCCATCTGCCCACCAGCATGCTGCCTTCAGTTTGCCTGTGGTTGGGTTTATTTGGGCCTCTCTTACTGGACTGTGAGTTTTTAAGGGCAAGGCCTGAGTCTTTCTATAGTCGTCAGGTCCTGAGAGAAAGTAGATGGCTCAATGAATCGGTAATGCAAAGAGGATTTATTTACCAGGAGACTCATTACAAAGATATAGGAAGGATGTTAGGAACCTCAAGGGATAGTGTGAGAAATCAGAGCTAGTAGAGACCCAAAGAGATGAGAAAGAGGAGTCAGGTTAATAGAACCCAGAGGGAAAGAGTCAGTAGAATCAGATAACAGGCCAAGGTCACCTGGTGGGGGGATCCATGGAATGCCACTATCCGGCTTCAGTCTCTTCACTCCGACTGAACTCTCCATTGACCAACCCCAACAGAAACCAGAGGGCATGGATACCATTAATGTAATTCACTCTGCTCATCCTTGGGGCAGAGAATAATTTAGCCTCTCTGGGCTCTAGAGTCTATGAGTAGGTCTTCACTCCTGGAGCAACTGTAGTCTATGTGCTCATGAGTTGTATAGTCTAGGGATAGAGAAGAAAAGCTAGCCCCTTTCTTACTGCAAGGCCACAGCAGTAAGAAAGGGGCTAGTTCCATTCTTCTTTACTATACTGAATCTCCAGGGTGATTCTGAGCCATATAAGCACTTAATTTGAAAGACGCAATCCATCACTTGTTTATAAGCTGACTTATAGTTAATGTGGGTTGTTTTGTTACTTGAACTGGACTATAAACTCTATAAAGGGAAGATTTGTATCTTATATCTTTCTTATATTTCTTACAGCTCTAAACATAGTGTATTGTCCATAGTGGGTGCCTGATACTCGTCAAATGAGTGAATGAGCCATTAAAGAGATTTCTGACCGTCCAGACAGATTTAAGCTCCAGGGATAGAAGGAGGCATCTTTTGAATGGCAGCCATACGCTGTGCTCCTACAGAGACTTCTCTGGGAAAGAACTACCTAGAATCAGGCATAGCTTCCAAACTCCCTCCTCCCCTCCCTCTGGTAACTAAAGCCTTAAAGGTAGTGTCAGACATGTTCCAAGAATAGAAAGATGATTCTGGGACACAGAGTCATTCTGTCAGCCAGTCATCTGTTCATCACCTTAACAAATAATGACTGAGGCTTTCCTAGGTCCTAAGCACCATGTTAGGTATTAGGTATACTATAGTGAATAAGATAGACACTGTGCATATAACTTACAAATTAATGTAAAATTGAAAAGTGTGATAAGCACAGTAAAACTTTAAAAAATAAAAAGAGTAGCATAAGAAACACAGAGACACGTCCTACGCACACCCTCCTGCTTGCCCCAGAGGTCACTGAAGACAGCTCCCATCAGTATAAGTGCCTTTTTTGCATTGACTCTCTGCTTTGGAGCATTTTCTGGCCTCTAGTTCTCTCTGAGGGAAGCCAAAAGTTTAAGGGAGTTGGTGCCCGTGAAACAATCTTTACCCAATGAGGGAGAATGACGGATGGAGCCCGTAGGTAAATAACCTGCCTTTCGCTCCCCTGGGGACAATTCCAAGGCATGGTGCACAAAGGCCCTCTCAAGAGGGTCCCAGAGGGATAGAGCCCTAGTGCCCACAGCAGTCACTCATTAACCTTCACTTGGCTGCCCTGATTGCCTTCTCTGAATCACTCTCTACCTCCCCTCCTGGTGCTTCCTGGAATTGCTCCCCAAATAAATTACTTGCCTCCATATTTAGCACCTCAGGTTTTCCTTTTTGGGGAGCCAAAACTAAGATTACAGAAAACCGTCTGTACTAAGGTCAATCCCCACTGTGCCATGCCTCTTCCAGTCTCAGGGGTCTGTGACGTCAGTCAAGCATACTCTGAGAGTCTTGAAATTTTAGAAGAAGTGAGTCCAAGGTTGGGGGTCCTTATCAGAAGAAGGTGGAGAAGAGATGCTGTATACGGAACAAGGGTGGGACACAGGAAGTGACTGTGTGAAGGGAGACAATGGTCCTATTCTCTCCATAGAAAGACAACTTGGTTCTTTTTCACCACTTTGTGAAAGATCTGGATGGTCAAGGTGGAGAAGGGGCACTGGCGGAAAAAGTGATGCCACCTCTGTCTTTCCTTCCAGAGGCTTGAAAGGTGGGAAAAAGGTGCTTTAGAGACCAATGATGGTCTGCTTAGAATTAATGTTCAGTAATTCCTCCTCTCCCAATGTTAAACCTCGGGAAACTTCTAGTATATTCAGGGGATGATTTCTCTGAGAGCTAGTGCAACATTTGACTTCATCTTTGAATCCCTGTCACCTAGCACAGAGAAAGAGAGGGTGAGTTTGGGGAGGTGTCATCCCCTCTCGGGCCAGTTCCCCCTTGGGTAAGGAGTCCCATTCACCATCGGACTCCAGCCCCTCCCCTGTATGCCCTCTCTGCGTCCTGGGAAGTAGAGTGTGGCCCACCTGATAGCTGGTTTGGGAAAAATAACATGGATAGGGGTAGCCCAGACCTTTCTTCTCACCTTTCTCTGCACAATGAACTGCCCAAGGAGTGCAAGTGTTCTCTCCGAGCCAGCACCTTTGGGGCAGGGCAGGCAGGCTGGCTGATTCTGAAGTTCAGCCTTCACCTTAAACCACAGGCATATTCTCTACTCTTAGTTACATTGTGAGCAACAGCAATACTTTGGTCCCTCTCAACTCCTTCATCTAATGTCTTAAAAGTCAATTGGTCCAGCTCCTACTATTATAGAAAAAGAATTCCACAACTTTAATAAACTAGAGTAATAGGAGTTAAAACAAAAAAAAAGCCTGAGTTTTGAGTTACCTTCTGTGTAGCAGCTATGTGAACTTGGGGTTGTACTCACTCCTCTGAGACTCAGTGTCTTCATGTTATAAATACTGGACCAGGTGAATTCTAAGATCCCATTCATGATTCTGAGCTCTGGGGTTTATAGGATCTTTGACTCCTGGGGAGCTTTCCTTATCCTTCCACATCTGGCTGAGTTGGCCCTTCTTTGTACAGCCAAGGGCCCTGGTCTTTCCTTCCTGAGGGCACTTGTTAACCTCATTTGCACTAATGCATCCTTATCTAGTAGGCACTACCAGGATAGGGCCATGTCTGTCTTGTCCCCTGCTGGATCCCCAGCACCTGGCATATCTCATAGCAGCTGCTTAATAAACACTGGCTAAATTTACAAATGTGATATAATCCAGGGGCCAGAGGTCCCCGTAGCACAGTCAGTCACTCCTCCCCTGTGCAAGGGAGAAAAGCATCACAGTGGTTGATATGGCCACAACTCTCATGCCCCAGGAATCTGGGAAGTGGATCAAATGCTAAAGACCAAAACCTGACTCTGTTTCTGAAAAAGAAAACGTTTTCCCATATTGTATTGCAGATTAACTGGCTAGTGCTTGGGAAGCCGCAAGCAAACATTAGGGGAGCGGCAACCACCTCTCCCATGGTCCATCTGTATTTGTGGGCATCAGGGTTATGGCTATTGGTGTCTGTGTGTGTGTGTGTGTGTGCGCGCGCGCATGCACGCGCATGTGCATTCACACATGTGCACACTCAAGTTGTCAGTGAGGCTTTTAGCCATTTGAAAAGAACAATAATCTGCTCTCCATTTCCATCCGCACAAGCCGTCGCTATAGTCATTCCCCTCCACGAGCCCTATTGCTATTTCACGACTTCCCAGCCCTGGATTGCAGGAAATGAGCAAATCAACCCTGAGCACGCTTTGGGTAGCTCTGTGACCTTGCATTCCTCCCAGTGACCTTTCTCATGTTGCTCTTTGCATGGGCAACTCCAGCCATTACATTAGCAACACACAATTACACCTTCAAGGTAGATTCAAGTTCAGTCTCTGCCAGGACATAAATACCTTAATGAGGTGACAGCCATGCAAAACTTCTGAGTGGTGTAAATCAGGGCTCTGATAGATTGCAAAGACAGGTTGGCAGCTTCATGTCCTAGCACAAAGAAGCAAGGAAGGCAGGGAGAAGGGGGGAGAGAGGGAGAGAAATAGAGAGGGAGGAAGAAGAAAAGGGAAAATAAAAGGGAGGGAGGGAGGGAGCTTTTCTGGGACCAGTCTGTGCTATAAGTTGTTGCTATAAGTGATTTCTAATGTTTTCATCCTACATTTGCCCCCTCATCCCTGCTGCTGGGATTCCTCTGCTGGTTAAAATCCCTGCTGGCACACTCAAGGTCCAGCACCTGTGTACAGCAAGCTCTCCCCAGGAGACAGCACCTTCAAGGCTCCAGGTTTTCCTTGCCTCTATTTTGTCCTCCAGATACATCTTGGTCCATGGGATGGAAGCAGAGTGGGGCCTCTATAGCAAGAATTCCTAACTTCCATCAGGGACCCAAGGGAGTATTGATCTCAGGTCCAAAGGCAGAGTGAATGGGCCACTATCCTCCCTCCAATGCCAGCCAGGAAAAAGAACCCCAGTGCTGGTGTTCTGGCCATGAGGTGAGAGGACCTTCCCATCCCTGAACCTCCTCAGTCCCACTCAAACAGCAGTGGCTGTGTTCTATATGGAATGCAGAACACAATAGCCCTGGATACTCCTCCGAGCACTTCTACCCAAACATGTAGGCCTGTGATCTGTTGCCAGATCATGACAAGAAGTGTTCATGAGACAGAATCCCAAGTCAGGGGTCAAAATGAAAGGAAATAGCAAGCAAAAGGTCTGTGGGGTGCAGTCAGCCTGATCTGTTTCCTCAGACTGCCCCTCCCTGTAAGGATTCAGTGGCCACTCTGTGGGCTTGTTTGCCTAACCTCAACATGTCTGACATGTTGTCCACTGTCTCTAGGCCTGGTTATTCCCTTCCCAGCAGTCTCACCATCTCTTGGGAGCTTCATTGCTGTTCCTACATCATGGGAGTAGAATGAGGGACTATCTTTACCTAACTTACCATGGGAACAGGAGGGGCCCAGTGTAGCATGGCCCAACAGAAATATGTTAACCACATATGTGATTTTAAATTTTCTAGTAGCAATGTTAAGAAACATAGGCAAAGAGATAAAAGTTAGTTTTAATTTCATTTTAACTTGATATGGTTAAATATGATTTCAACATGTAAGCAACATAATATATTATTGCTATATTTGGCAATCTTTTTCATGGTAAGGGCTTTGAAATCCTATGTGTGCTTCACATTTACAGTGCATATTAATTCAGACCAGCCACATTTGTTGTTCAATGATCACTCACGTGTGCCATATTGGATTGCATAGTCTGGTGGGATTCCCCAAGAGTCATACTCTTTATGTTCCCCGGCCATTCTGGAGATGCCTGCTTTAGGCATATGAGCAGGTGAGGACAAAGGCTTTCTGGGAAAACCAGAAACATAAAACATGTGGAGCCCCGGGAGCTAGGAACATCTGGTAAGGGCACCTTCGATAAGTCTCTAGCACAGATGCTCCAAAAACAGCAAAGGTGTCTACTTCAAAACATGGTCCCCAAAGCTAAAACATGATGGGGTCCTCGTTGCAAAATAATTCGCTGAGAGTTGCAACTAGTGGCTTTCAGATTTATTTTGTTCGGCCTATAGATCAATATCTCATCTGGTCTAAAAAAAATTAATTGGGTGTCCACACATAAAAATTGAGTGATTTTACAGTAAAAAGCTGACTTTCCCATTTCTCTTGTGGGATCAGAAGATTTGGGATGAACTGACCCACATTTCTGCACATCAGCACACTGATGGAGACAATGTTCCTGCCAACCTTGAGCATCACCCCTTTCATAGACAACACACCTGCCCTCCCAGTCGCTGCAGACACCACCACTCCCAATTGTCTTCCCATAGCAGCCAGAATTCAATTACCCTGTGTCATCACACCTACTCCTCTACTCCTTGCCCCTATGTGTATACCCAGAGTGGGAAAATCCAGATTGACCCAGTGAGCCACATGCTTCCTCCATCATGCTTGCCTTTCTCACTGTGACTTGCCCTGTTCCCTGGGGGCATTTGAGTTTGTGACCCCATAATGATTCTGTGCCCACAACCCACCTTGGGAAAGATAGATCCAGGGACTTTTGCCACATTTCTCTGAAAATGTCTCTTTCTCCCTCCCCTCAACTCTCTATCTCCCTTCCTCCCTTCCCCCCTCTCTCTCTCTCTCTCTCTCTCTCTCCCTCCCTCCCTCCCTCCCTCTCCACCAACCCTTCCTTGCAACAGTGAAACCATATCTCCAATTCTGAAATGCTCTGTAGCAAGCCCCCTGAAAATGTTAGAGATGAAATCAAGCTCAGGTTGCCTTTGCTTTTCTCTTTATCCAAATCAAAAAGGAGAAAGAGGTTATGACCCTCCCAGACAAATCAAAACACACAGCCCCGGATGTTTGCCAGGCTCCTCCAGAATCCTGTTTGCCTGGGGAAACTGGATGCAGTGGAGGATCTTCCTCTTCACAAGCCACACTCCTTGTCCTCATTACCACCCCACCTCTGCACCCATATGTCCAGAAAAGCACCTAGGACTGTGACTAGACTCTGTCTCACATATTTGCACATTTCTCTCTGCTCATGTGTTAGCTCCTTGAGAATAGGGTCCAGGGCTTATTTATGACATTTATCTTCTCATTCTGGCACCTGACACAAAGTCACTCTCTGTCTACAGGTAGTAAAAAAGAAACAAACAAAAAGGAAACAGACACAACAAACCTTGAGATGGCCATCCCCACAATTATAAACTTGCCGTTGTGATGATGATGATGATGATGATGATGATGATTATAATCTGCATGAACCTGGGCAGATAAATACCTTCCTAAGCCTCAGTTTCCTCATCCATAAAGTGAGAACAGTGATTTCCTTCTATTGGAGTTAACCTGAGGATTTGGTGGGGGTTCAGGAAAAGTGGTTTTATCTCTCCCTTGACCTGGGCCAGCAGAGAGGAACCAGAGGGGATAGGGCCTGGGCTGAGCTGAACTGAGCTCCTCTGGCTGCCCACAGGCTGCAGCTGGATCACAGGCTGTTCAGCACCTTGCCTCAGGCTGTTCTGATCCTCACTTTATCCCCAAGGGGCAGGTAGCAAGAGGTGTCCTCCCATCCTGGGCCTGCACTCAGAAGCACCTCACAAAGAGTGATGCTCTCAAAGGGCGCTTCCTGCAGCTCTGGTCGGCTGTGTTACCTTTCTTGGTTTCATCCTTGATGATGTTGGTTAGCTGGCTGGTCCCCTTCCTCCCTCCACTCCACACACTTCCCTCTCTAGATGGATGTCTCTCTGGTCCTCCCCCAAAGACAGATCTTTATGTGATTTTCCCCTCCTTCGCTCTCTCTGCCCCAAAGCCTTTCCCCCCTTTATTTTCCTTTAGTGTTCTTCGCTCTCTAGCCCACTTTTTTTTTTTAACCTGACCATTATATAAAATGAACGTATGCTTTAAAATGATTCAATGTTCTTCAGGTCTATGTTAAATTTTAAGTGGAATAGTTTATATTTTTCTCCCTCTTTGATCCTCCACACTTGATTCCCTCAGAGATGAGTTAGGGGTTTCCATTTTATGCTCACCAGCACCTGGTAACATACTTCTCTCATTAGACTTATTATATCGTACTTTAGTAATCTATGTGTCTCCTTCGGCTTGAGAGCTCCGTGAGGGGAGGGCCTGTATCTTGTTCATCAAAACTCCCTGCATAGGCACTGGCACAGGGTGGAACCAGTAAGTGTTGCACAGACGGAAAGAATGCAGGCCAGCATGACCAGCTGCAGGGCTACACGCTCCTTGAATGGACCAGGCAAAAGAACAATAGGATTCATTGGTTGGGGTAACAGGAAGCCAAGTAGACGTCAGGTCCATCTAGGTTCAGATGTTTAGAAATATCACCAGGAAGCTATTTATGGATCCCTTGAGGCTCAAAAAAAAAAAAAAAAAAAAAGGAAAGAACTTTTTCTTGATATTTGAGCAAGAATTCTGGAGATACACTTGTCTTTCCCAGAACCAGTGGTCAAGGCCATGGTTAGAAGGCCACGATGCTCCCACCCTATCACCCCACAGGCAAGAAGCAGGGAAAGGTGATCAGCACATGGAAAATAGAAGGTGTGTGTTTGCTAGCAGAAGAGCACAGATGAAGTCTGGATCCTGTCACTGCCCACTGCAGGGCCTCTTGTTTTCTTACGTCTTTACTTGTGCTCCACTTGTCCCCTCCTTAAGCTTGTCCACTCTTTTTTTAATATTTATTTTTCAGTTGTAGTTGGACACAATACCTTTATTTTGCTTTCTTATTTTTATGTGGTACTGAGAATCGAACCCAAGGCCTTGCACGTGCTAGGTGAGTGCTCTACCACTGAGCCAGAAGCCCAGCCCCTTGTCCACTCTTGAATACAATGCTTGTTCTCTCTTTGTAGCTGCCCACAAATTCTCACCAGCTGCTCCACCCAGAATGGCCACCACTGCAGGCCACTGACTGACTGGCAGCTGGGCATCACAGGCACCACCCTGTGTGCACACATGCAAGCTGAGCATCACAGAGCAGGTGGCTGGGAAACACGCTGCTTTGCAGAGTGCTGAGTGTTTATTTGGAATAATGATTTTCAGAGTTGCCCGATTTCAAATGTAAATCAAATATTTATTGGTGATAGGAGGCAAGGAGAAAAAGTATACTTTGGGGGTAATTATTCATGCACTCCCCCACATCTGTCATTGGAGAAGCTGAATTTCAATCCCATAAACTGGGACCCAAGCAATGACAATCTTATTTATAATTCCTCACACTTATATAGTGCTTTAGCTTTTACAAAATCTTCCCATATATTATTCATTTTGGTTCTCAGTCACTCTCCTGTGCAAGGTGAGATTTGTAGTGCCCATTCTATAGATGAGGAATAGGAGACTCTAGATGTTACGGGAGTTCTCTCCAAGAAGCAAAGCAGAGGTTAGGACCCACTCCGTCTGATTCCAACACATACCTCTCACCAAGCTGCCACTGTAGCTTCTACCCTCCTTTCCTTATCAGCACCTCTGAAACACATAAACAACCTCCTTGAAAGATTTTCAAGTTACCAAGACTTTTCATAAACATAATTGCATTTGGACAACAATCCATGAAACAGATATCTCCTTTTTTTTTTTTTTTTTTTGACAAGTGCTTCTAGGTCAAGAATTGTGAGCGTGAGAAAATGACAGAGGTGAGCCAGAGATAGAAGGGATAGTCTTACCAGTTACTGTTTTGCTAAAAAGCATACCGCTGTGTCCAGCTTTCCATGAGGGATTCAGACAAATACCACATCCTGGCCATGTTTGAACATTAATCAAATGCACAGCACGATTGTCATAGAAACTTTCCTCCTCCTGCCTGCTCTTAAAAATCAGTCTGTTCTTTCATCTCAATTTAAGTCGTCAGACATCATTCTCACAGATAATTGTCTATTTGTACAAACCAAATTTGTGACCTTTTCAAATTTTCATCTGTCTTTCAGATGACGGGCCCCACTTCACGCTAGTGCCCGACCTTCGCCAGTCCTCCAGGGTCAGCTGATGGCTCTTTTTCTTCGCCCACTTATGCTTCCTTTTACATGTCAAGTGTCTCGTTTGAAGATTTGTTTAACCTCACAGAGAATTTGATCTGAGTCCTCTGCTCTTGATAATGGCCAATCATTCCCCACCATCATGAAATCAAGCCTTCTTGCTGTAGCTGGAGAACCAGGCTAACTCATTGACCCAGGGCATGTTTGGGCTGTAAGGTCGGCTGCTTCACTGTGACGGTCTGCTAAGACCCTTCCCAAGTCAACACATGATGAAGGGTATCATTCACCTTACTGCACACCACATGTCTGTCACAGTATTCTATCACAGAATGCTAGATATGGAAAGGGCCAAACATATTCAACTGTTCTAATCTTCAAATGAAAAACAGAAACTCCAATCCTCTTGAACTATCTGATGGAAAATTTGGCTGAAGGGTAAAAACAAGACTTCCAACACTACAGACAGGATCCTTCTTCCTTAAGTTCTCTAGAAAATAAAATTGAGGGACATCTTGATCTATTTCGAGCCCTGGATCCCTCTGTCTTGCACATTCTCACATCAGTTTCTTCTTTATCATCTCTGTAATCTTGTTTGAATGAGTTATAGATTCAATGATGTTCTCTGCCAATTTAATGAGGTAGAAGAGCTCTCGGCATGGACTCATGAGATCTGAGTTAGTCCAGGCTCAGCCCTACCTGAACTGAAAAAGCAAAAGCCTCAATTATTCCCCACTTCCTGATCTCTACAATGGGGCATCATGCCAGTCTCCAGAGGACTGCTGTAGTGTCAGATGAGCTCAGGTATTTAGGTGGCGAATGCTTTCACCACCCATCTCACTTCTGCAGGACTGCTCTAGACTGGGAAGAAGACACTCAGCCTGAGAATCAGTTTGGTCCAAAAGCAAAGAAAAGAAAATTTTAAAAAAAATGTTCAGGGTCTTTGACTATCTCTTCCTCTCTGAAGCAATTGGCAGAGGACATATGGGAGTCTGAATAAAGAGCAATTGGCACTGCACTCCCCTGCTGTGTGTCACAGTGGGATGTGTGCACACACATGCAGTTTTGAGGACCAGAAATAAAGAAGGGCCTATGTTTGCATTCACAAAGGGGCCTCCAGTGATGTCAGATCTTGACATGTCTATGCCCACCCTGGACTGGTCCTCAAATTTCCCCTGCCCACTTCTGTCCATGCTGTTGGAGATGGAGTCCCTGGTTTGACGCAGATGAAAAAAAAAGTGGTTTCTGGGATCAGAACTACCCCTGTGATAAATGGTGTGAGATTTAATTTTTAAGAAGGTAGAGGCTTTGCATGTTAGATAACTGAGGAGGTCCCTCAGAAAGGAGATCCACAAGAGACCCCAAACACAAGAACAAGGGTAGGTGTCAGGATATACTCAAGAGACACCCCCATGAAGAGTTTAAGTATTTGGTTGTTTTCTCACCCTGTGGACTATGGAAACAGTGGAAGCAAGTATCAGTTCACCTTTCTTCTGCAACTATGGAATTAGCTTCAGTTAGCAGCCTTAGCCATCCAGGCCTGGAAGGAGGCAGAACGGGTAGAGAAAGGGCCAGGAAGGGTAGGGAGTGTGGCTACGACAAGTTGCTCCTCCACTGAGTTCTACCAGGCTGTCACACCCTCATCCTGTGTGGGATGGCAGTCTCCAAGTTGAGGTGGTGACAGCAGTGAGGGAGGGTGCCTGTAGTGGAGTTGGGAGGGACAGGGCACTCCCACCATGGAGGAAAGATTGCCACTAGGCAACTTGGTAGCTGATAGTAATCAAACTGCTCCTTTCTCCAAAGACACTGGAAAGTGACCCTTGAAAGGATAGAAGCTGACACAGGTAATACGTATGTGACAGTGTACTCTGCAAACTACTAAGCCTACTCTGGTAAGAAAGATGATCCGAGGGGCAAGGCTTTCCCTCCTGTGACCCACTGCCCACTGTCAGCCCTCCCACGGCACAATCTAATTGTCAGGGAGCAGACACCTGCTCCCAGCCTCCCTGCACAGATGCTCCTCTGGTCCCCAGCAAGATGAAGAAAACGTGGCATTGTGAGATGACAATGCAGATCACTTCCCAAATGTTTCCTTCCCGGTTACTGGATGTGGCTAGAGGACTTCTGGGCACTCAGCTCTTCCTATCTCCAGTGACCTTGCTGTTTCCCATGACTGGAACAGTAGCACACATCAATTATAGTAAAATCGCTCCGAGTTCTTGGCTCCCCAGTGCCACAGGGCCCTCTTGGGAGCAGTAAACTCTGTGCTCATAGAAGACAATCACCTCACTCCCTCTTGATTAACCTCTTTAAAAGCCAAGCCACTATTCCCAAGAGTAGAAAGTCCCCCCTTGAAGTGAATCATGAACCGTCTCCAGTGCCTCTCTGTGCCCCCAGCTTCAGCCTAAGAAACGTGAATAAAGCTACCACAGGGCCAGAGCAGCCTCCTGTGGAGGCACTTTGAGATCAGGTGGTCCTGCAGAGGTCACAGAGCTGGTGCAAGGTCTCTTGTCCCGGCCCATAATATGTAAGATATAGCTTCATCTTTCAACCAGAGTCAGTGATGATGTCTGAAGTTCATAAATCAAGAAATGGTTAATATGCACATTATTTAGAGGTGTGGAAATAAACTCTGGTAGGACTAAAATCAGAAACCCTCATAGTGGTGATCTGCAGGGAGTAATATTTGGGAGGGCAGACGGTGGACAGCAGGGCACTATTTCTCATTTTGAGCACTAATATATTATTTAACTTTTAACTATGCCTATTAATTTTTTCACCCTGATTCAAATACAAAGAAAATAGAAGGGATATGAAGAAGTCAAAATATAATAAAACAAAATGATCATGTGGGAATTACAGATTTAGAGAACTGAAGGAATGCAAAAAAATAATCAAAAAAGCCCCTCCTCTAGCTCACTTTTTACCCCCTAGTTATGTACATATGAGGAAACTGGCTCGGAAAAGGAGTGTTTGCTTGCCCTAAGTCTTCTGGCCGGTTTTTATACTAATATTATATCAACAAAATAATCCTGTAGCCATGGTTATGTAGGGGAGTAGAGCAGGAAAACGCAACTCTAGTTGTGCCTTGTGGATCCTATTAGCAGAACTAATTGCCACTCTTGTAATGACAGTCTCTTTTAGTGGCAAGCTATACACTGAGTTGGGGATGCCGTCCTGGAGAGTCAGGGCTATTGAAGGTGCAGAGAGAAGCGCAAGGGGAAGTTGTATCTGGATTAAAGTCTTGGCTCAGCAGTTCTCTAGTTCTGCAATGCGGGGGGGAGACACTTGATATATCTGTGCCTCGTCATCCTGGTCTATAAAATGGGGATAAATAATAAGAGCACCTATTCTCATAAGAATACTGTGAGGAATAAATAAGTTAATATATGCTCAATATTTAGAATAGGGCATGCCGTATGGTAAAAGTCACGTAAGTGTTAAACTCCCCAACTTGATATGCCAAACACCTATGATTTTAAGAAATACATGCACATAGAGGAATTTTTAATTCTAATCTAAAGTTGTGATGCATATGGGGGTAGAGCGAGAAGACTAGTAAGCTAAGATTCCACAGGGCATCCTAACACCTCCAACACACAAGGCCTACATGAAAAGCTGATGGGTCACTATACCAGGAGTCAGTGGGTCTGTCACCCTGGGCACTGCTCTAGAAGGTGTCCTCACCTGCCATGAAAGAAACAGCTGACGGCACCAGCTGAAAGGCTACCACCCCCTGGGAAGACACCAACATGTCCCAGAATTCCAGGGAAGAATCTTGCCATAGAAAATGAATGTAGAATCCAGAATTCTGAAGTGTCAGGAGAGGTGAACATAAGATAGAACTCTCTGACAAAGGAAAGAACCTCCAAGGGCGAAATACTAAAGTCTTTTCAAAAATACAGTTAGAATCCTCTTAAATATTAAATGCAAAATAGTGTCAATAAAATATTGAAATGGGTGACCCATAAAACAACAAATTTAGAGATTCTGAAATGAAAAAACATAGTTGACATGTTTAGCAAAAAGAATAGACATGTAGAAGAGAAAATTAGAGAACTGGGGGATAAAATTATAACAACAACTCATAATTAAGCCCAATGAGATACAAAGCAGGAGATATAAGAGTATGACAAATTAATCATGACAAGAAATCAAAGAATATCTTGATACTTATTCCATAGATTTCCATTAGTGAATAAACAAAAATTTATTAATTATAAATGAGGAAATAATGATTTTAAAATAAATAAACCTGAGAGAGACCATCCTAATTAAATGATCAAAGTTAATATTAGCAGTAATAAGAAAAGTTAATACCATACCCCGCACCCCCCGGATATGTTGCACTTAGAAAGACAAATAGTTTCTGTGGTATTCTTCCCAGCAGTGCTTGAACTCAATCCATTTGAGAAAAAAAAAAATCAGACAGCTCTCAATTTGGAGATACTTAAATTACAGTTGATTTGGGTCTTCAAAAATATCAAGGTCATAGAAAGCAAAAAACATCCAAGAAACTCAGATTTCCAGAGTCAGGGAGACATTCCAACTCAATGTGGCATCCTGGATTAAACCCTGGGCCAGAAAAAGTACATCAATGGAAAAACTGGCAAGATTTAAATAAGATGTATAGATTAGTTACTAGTATTGTATAAATGTCCATTTCCATGTTTAGACAATTGTACTATGGTCATATAAGAGATAACATTTAGAGAAAATGAGATGAAGTGAAGATTAAAATTTTATGCACTTTTTTAGCAACTTTTCTGTACATGTAAAATTATATAAAAATAAAATAGATTTTTAAAATATCACTTAGAACAAGTGCCTAATATAGAGTAAGCATTCAATATGTGGTTGTTGCTATTGTGATTATTTGGGGAAGTAACATTTAAGCAGCATTCCCTACATCATAGTTCCTAACTAGTGAGCCGATTTTCTGAAAAATCCACCTGTATACCACATATTGTCTTTGAAGAGAATATGCCTTTTACATTCATAGACTAATATCTTTTGGAGGCATACAAAATGGATTTAACAAATAAACTCCACACTCGTTAAGAATATAGCTGCAATGTTTTGTTTTCCTATCAAGAGGTGGAATCTACTTCCCCATCCCTTGAACGTGGGCTGGCCTCATTATTTACTTTGACCAATAGACACATGATTATGAAATGAAAACCACCAAAGATGAAAAGATCTGCAACATTGTCACAGAGACAAACAGATTGATAGCAAAGGATGACAATTAGCCTGACAAGTGAAAATAGCAATGATGGAAACCTGAAGATAGTGGAATAATATCTTCATCAGGCCAAAAGAAAACATCTGTTAGCTTAGAAAATAACTTTGAAATTGTCTTTCAAGAACAGCCGGAAATCGACATTTTAAGATAAAAGATATAATATGATCATCACTAAGTGAAATTCTAGAGGATCTACTTCAGATGAAAAAAAAAATAATCAAAGACATAAGAAGAAACAAAGAGCACAGATATAGTAAATATATAGGTAAATTTAAGGAAATTTGTTCTATATAACAATGATAATATCATATGAGGTTTAAGATAAATAAGAAAACTAAAATTCACAACAAAAACACATAATTTAGGGGGGAAGTAGCAGAGGTATACAATTTTAAGGTCATTTTAATGTTCTAAATGAGGTTAAACAAAAAAAGAATAAGATTTTCGATACAACATTAGGTATATATGTAAATATTTCTAGCAAAAAACAGAATTAATTAATTATATTCAGTCAAAATAAAAAAAAGGAGAAAAAAACACAGAAAATGTAAGAAATAAGATTGTAGCAAGAAAGAAGGTGGTAAGAATACATCTAAATAAATTGTTTCTTATTATAAATGCAAATGGACTAAAATATTATACTAAAAGACAAAAACTATAAAACCAAATAAAATAGATAATTGATTTAGAATACTACACATCAAAAGGAAAAAGCTGAATTTTTCAATAGATATCATTTAGATAATTTGTTTTCTTTATAGAGATACATGAAATTCCAAATCTCCCACCACATGTAAAAATCAATTTTAGATGAATTTAAAGATGTAATAGTAAAATGCAAATTTTTGAGGATAATATAAAAGAATAGTTTTATATTCTCAGAGTAAATAAAAGATTCTTAAAATGACACACAAAGCCAAATTATAAAAGACAAATTTGATAAACCAACTACATAAAATCAAATAACTTAATTGTCAAATACACTATAAAGACTTCCAATTTATTTATTAAACCTTCAAATTTATAACACATACTACCAACAAAGTATTAGGATGCCAAATCTTTTGTTTTAAACTTCTAAAGAGTAATAAGAAAAAAAAAATAGAAAAGTGTCCAAAATACTGAATAGGAAACTGCACAGAAGAAATTAAACTAAAGTGGTTAATAGACAAAAAGATGATCAACTATGCTAGTAATCAGAAAAATGCAAAATAAACTATAACAAGATACCATTTTATATCCATCATGTTGGTAAACTTTTCAAAACCTCTTGATTCCAAGTATGCAAAAAGACTATGTAAGTGTACATAGTCTTTTTGCTCCATATACTTACATAGTCTCAGCAAAGGGTAAATCATTACCACCACCATAAAAGACAACCTGGCATTAGGTAGTTGTAAATGTTCATACCCTGTGACTTAGTATGTGCATGTGGACCATGGGACATGTGCTGATTTATTTCTAGAAACACTGAGATAATAAAAAGATGGATAGATAGATATATAGATAGATAATTGATCAGCCTTTAAAGGGGTAAATAAATTATGGCATACTCATATGATGAAATAACTAATTATATATAGTGTTTGCAACATATAGTAGTCCCTCTTAATTGTGGGGGATATATTTCAAGACCTCCAGTAGATGCCTGAAACTGTAGATAATACAAACCTTAGATATGCTGTGTTTCTCCTGTATATGCATAGCTATGTTAGTCAGCTTTCAGTCACTATTAGGAAATACATGGAAAGGTTTCTTTGGGGTAACAATTTTGGAAGTTCCAGTCTATAATCAGTTGGTCCTGTTGCTTTGGGTCTGTGACGAGGCAGCATATCGTGGTGGAAATATGTGGTAGAGCAAAAAACTTCTCACCTCCTGGCCATGAAACCAAGAAGGGGTGAGGTGAGAAAGGGTATGGGTTCCTATCATCTACTTCAAGAGCATTCCACCAGCAACCTAAGGACCGTCCATGATGCCCCACCACTCCCAGTATCCCCTCTGTGGGGCCCTGGCCTTTAACATGGGCCTATGGGGGACATTCAACACTGTAACCATGGTAATTCCTGTGATAAAGTTTAATTTTCTTATTATGTGAGCATGAATTAGAAACTGAAAATTAATTTTCCCATTTCAGGCATTTGAGTAGCAAAACTCCAAAATTACAATATCTATGATAAATCATTATAATTAAGAGCACAAAGAATAAGCAGAAAATTAGGTATGCAAAAGCACATTTTGTTCTTAACTGGTCAAACTTCAAAACCACAGAATTTATAAGAAGGCTTTTAAGATAATTTCTTGTCACTGTGACTCTATACAAGCTAAAAATTTAAACAAATACCCTATCAACATGATTATTGATGATCCCCCCCAACATACCAATAATTGAAAATGAGAAATTTTTTAGTTTTTCCCAAATTATAAATACTCGGTACAAAGTTCTTTCTTTACAAAATGTTATGAATCACCATTCCCTGAATCCTATTCTAGAATTTTCCATTTAAAATCTTTGGACTTTGGTTGAGGGTGAGTAACTGCAACTGCAGAAAGCAAAACTGTGGATAATGAGGGAAAGACTGTGCCGGGAGCTGTCGTAAACACTATTACATTTTTAACTCATTAATTACACCCTCATGGAGTGGGCATTATTGTGCTCATGTTACAGATGGGGACAGGAGGCACAAAGTGGTAAAAACCTTGCCCACTGTCCCAGAGTGAATAAGCAGCAGACCTGGGACTTAAACAAAGACAGAACTCTAGGACTGTGCTCTTATCCACCAATCTTTCCTACCTCCCATGATACTTCATCATGGAATACACGTTCAGAAGTGCAAATTAATGAATTAAGGCGAGACAATTAATTCAGACAATTTCTGAAACAGAATGGGGCAGAGAGTTCATTACAGAACAATCCATGCTTGTGTAATTTATTTAGATAAAGCTTAAAACTTGTAAAACCAAATAAAGTTTACAGGTATAAGCATATGATAACAGATGATTGCACTTATTCAAATATTAAAAAGGAAACCTTGAAAATTTTTATAAAAATAAAAATTTATAATGTATGTGCCAAAACTCTAAAGGAAAGTAAAGAGAAGGATAAACATAAAATCATGGAAAAGGCTCGAGTGAGGAAAGGATAGAAGGAATTAGTCCTAGTGGCCTACACAGCAGGGGAACTCTAGCTGTGACAATTTATTATACCTTTCAAAACAACTAGAAGTTTCTGAAGGCTCCCAACATATAAAAATGATAAATGGTTGAAATGGAAATGCTAATTACCCTACTGAATACACGTATCAAAGGATCATTCTGTACCCCATACACGTGTCCAAATATCATGTGTCAGTTTTAAAAGGTAAAAATTGAAAGGAACAATAACTGAAATTTGACTTAAATAATATACTCCAATATACTCCAATTGAAAAGGAAAAAAATGAAAGCAGTAATTAAAATGAATTTAAAACAAAAAAAGAACAAGGGGAGTTACAAAGGAAAAGAGTCACAGAGGAGACTTCAAAGATAATATAATGTTTTCCTTACACCAGTTTTGGGAATGTATTGTTCTTTGTATTTTAATTTTGTACCTTATGCATACTTTATAAATATTTTATACATACTCAATATTTAATAAAAATTTTTAAAATAATATTTATAAAGAAAAGGAAGGAAATCTGAAAAGCACACTGTTGAATCTAAATAATTATTGATTGTTAAAAAAAAAAGGTTTTTAATAAAAGTCTGAACCCAAAGTTGTAGTCGATAGCAACATGGGGTTTGGAAAATGGAAGACAAATGCTTTTTTGTTATTATATGCAGATAAAGAGTATAAATACTAATTAACTCTAAACTTCATTAGAAAATATTCGTCTGCTTATTATGCCAAAATGGGAGAAAGACTTAGAAAAAAATCAAGATATAGTATATTACTTTCTAATCAGTGAAAGAAGTTTTCAAAACTAAAAAGTGGCAGTATACACATGTCATTATAAACTACGGCAGCAAATGATGCAAAAGAAATAACTAAAAGAACTGGAAATAGTTAACTCAGTGAGAGAGAGAAAAGTAGAAAAAAGCTGTTTTTTTATTAGAAGTCTTATAGACTATTTTTCTTTTTAACAAATGTACAGGTATAACCTTGATAAAAATTAAAATTTAAAAAATGTGATTATCTCCAAAACCGCTGAAAAGGCATTTGATATAATTCCAACAACTATCTATTATTCTTAAAACTTTTAGCAAATTGAAATAGAAGCTAAAATCTTTCATTTGGTGCAGACACCTATCAATATCATGGAAGACAAGAATGTTCACTGCCACCAATATTATTCAGCATAGCCGGAACTAAAAAAGGAAAAAAAGATACAAAAAAAAAAAAAAGAAATGAAAGCTTTAGGGAAAAAAAATATGAAATACCCATAAATGCAATTATCTACCTCAAAAATCTAAAGAAAACTAACTGAAATCTATTGGAGCTTATCTAAAAGTTTGGGTAAATAACTAGATGCAAAATCACTATACAAAAATCAGTGACTTTTTTACAAACTAGTATTTACCAATCAAAAATATTTTGGAAGACAGATCTTATTCATGATGAAAGCAAAGGTTATAAGCTATCTATAAATAAATCTAACAAAATATGCAAAGCCTTTTTTGAGGGAAAAAAAGCAAAAACCTTTTTTCGAAAGACACAAATAAATGGAGAGATCCATCATGCTCATGGATGGAGAGATTCAATATTGTATTTCATTTATCCCCCAAAACAATCTATATAATACAATCTTGGTCAAAATCTCAATGTGACTGTATCAATCAGAATCCCAGCAGGAAGCTAACAGCACACTCAGATTAGGATGATTGAAAGGAGGTTAATAAAACAGGGACTGTATCTATACCATATAGACAGAATCTAGGGAAATCATAGAGAAAAGTACCATACCCCAAAGTAAGCAATGATGTAGCTCTTACCGCCCCCAAGGCAAAGAGAGAGAGTAGTTACCAAAATCTAGAAAGAGGAAGTTGGTAAAGAGAAGACATGTGACTTTCAATAGAGGAACACAGCCAGCCCAAAGCAACCTTGCAGCCAGAGAGCCAGGAGAACAAACATCTCACCTCATCCTCTCACTCATTTTGTATCACAGATCCTTCATTGGCCAAGTTCAAGTGCTAGAGCATCCTTAATATAATCTGTATATTCCAACTTACCATGGGAGTGAGTAGGACAGAACAGATCTGAAAAGATAAATAGGACCTGTCTGATACTGTAAGGAACGGGTCATGAGAAACAGACCTTTGACTATATGGGAATTTGACAAACAACAGAGGTAGTGTTTCAAATAAGGAGAAAAGGTCAATTACTGAAAAAAAAACAAAAAATGGTACCAGAGCCACAGTCTCTCTGGGGAGAAGGAATAGTCTGATTCCTACCTCACACTAATAAAGATAACTTCTAGATGGATCAAACATCTAAATGTAAAACAGCAAGCTATAAGAGAATTAGCAAAGCAGGATTATTTTGATGCTCTTTGTTGCTAAAAGCAAAAAAAAAAAAAAAAAATCTTTCAGATAGATAAATCTGACTTTTCCAAATGTTGTGTACTAAAATAGGGCATTAAAAAATTGAGAAACAGGGAGAAAATATGCATGAATATTAACAAAGAACTAGTATCCATAATATACAAAGAACTCCTAGAAATCTGTAAGGACAGACAACTTAACAGAAAAAGTCTAGCAATATGAGCAAGCAGTTCATAGAATATTTACAAATAAGGAATAAACAGAAAATGCTCAATCTCCCTGATAACCAGGAAAACATAAATTTAAACAGTGCTATCTTCACTCATCAGATGCTCCAAATGTTAAACATTACAGTAGCAGGTAGGGGAGAAATAAATACTGGCTTGCACTGCAGGTGGGAGTAAAAATCAATATAAGCACCGAGGAGGTCAATTGACCACATCCATTAAAACTAAAAGCTTGTTCATTTGTTAACCCTCTTATTCCCCACACATTACTTGTAAGATTTGTGTTTTTAAGAAACACAAAATACTTACCAAGCCAGGAGTGAGTATATAATTGTCCATCACAGAATTGTTGGACAAGCAAAAACCTGGAAACTAACCTAACAAACGTTGCACAGGAGGACTGGGCAGCAGTTAAAAGGAGAGATCTAGTCTGTATATGTCAAAAAGGATAGAGTCTAACAGATGCTGTTAAGTCTTTAAAAAGAAACAAGTTACAGAATAATACAAATTATGTACCGTTTGTATTAAAAACACATAAAATGTGCCCAAGGGAAGTGTTTGCAGAGAATATAAACCAAACATAAAAATAGTGGTTACTTCCAGGGATCAAGTTAGAGGATTAAAATTTGGGATGGTTTGGGAAGCCTTTGGATGCTATTTTTAGTATCCTTATTTTGCAAAACATAAAATCATATTACTGTGTTATTTGTATCATTCTGTGCTAATTCTTCCTCGTGGGTCTGTCCTGGTTGCTCTTACCTTATCACTCCACACTCTCCCTCCAGATACGTCGTCTATTCTTACAGAAGCATGGGATACCCTTATGCTAATGATTCCAAATTCTGTATTTTCAGCTCAACTGGTGTTTGAGCAACGCACAGCTATCAGGGTCGAGGCCTCTGAAATTCCCTTGGCTTTTTCCTCATGGTTACGACAGGGTTGCCCGAGTTCAACAATCCTCTTTCCAAGAAGCAGGAAGGGGGAGTCCAAAGGAAGTGGTGGTGTCTAGACCATGAAAGCTAAGCTTTTCCTGGGCTCCCAGGCAGTCTTAAACCAGCCTCTCATTGGCCAGAAGAATGAGCTACCCTTAGCTGCAAAGGATGCTGGACAGCTTCAGCTGGCCCATTGCTGTTGTTAGGAGAAAGTCAGTGTTCTCAACTCCAAATGGCTAAACCATACTCCTCAGCTGCCTCCCTTGAGCTGCTCCTCTCCTGTGCTCTCCATTAACACACCCACTTGGTTCCCGGATTGGCCTCATCATTGACTCCTCCTTAACTCTTACATAGGAGGTTGTCAAGGGTTTCCAACACGTCCCACACTCATCCACTTTCCGTCCTGCCTTCTCTGGGGTCTTCTTGCCCCTCTGACCTAGTCTTTGCCATCAGCCAAGATGATCTTTCTAAAAGGCAAAAACAAATCATGAGAGGGCCTCAGCTGTAATGTTCTCACTGTGGCTCATGAGGCCCTTCAAGATCTGGCCCTTAACTACCTCTCCAGCTGTACTTCTCACCATTTTGCCCTTCACATTCTTCCTCCATTCTAAAACTCGTTTTTCCATCTTCCTAATGAGCAACACTTTTTCCTGAGCCTGTGAGTTTTTGCAAGTCAGCTCTGCTGCCACAATACACAGTCACCGAATCTCAATGGCTTGCAACACCGGCACCTAACTTTTCTTCGTACTACATGTCAGCAGCCACAGATCAGCTCTGCTTCCTGTGCCTCTGGGAGTAGCCCCAGTTTGTGACATGTGACATCTCTTGGTGGAAACATAGTGTGCCTCTTAGAACTTCTACTCAGATTGGCACAGATCACCTCCTCCCACATTCTATTGTCCATTGCATGGCATGTGGCCAAGACTGTCATCTTTGGACAGAGGACACCTACCCCTCCAGCAGGGAGACAGAGTCGCATGGCAATCAGATAGGAAGGGAGAATAAAATAATTGAGGCTGATTACAGCACCAACTACAATGATAATGATTACAGTGATAACACTTGTCATTTATTGAGTGTTCACTCTGTGTCAGGCTTCTTGTCAAATGCATTAAAATTTTTTTTCATTGTATCCCCATAACAACAGTAGGTACTATCATTGTTCCCATTGTACCTGAAAACTCAGGTGAAAGGAGTTGGGGAAACTTGCTCATGGTCTCCTAGTGAGTAGTAAAAAACCTAGATTTAAAACCAATTCCAAATCTGTCTGCTTGGAACCCATGCTTTAAATCACTGTTCATTGCTTCTTCTGTAGCTCCCCCACTCATCTCCCAAGTTCAGTCTTTACCACAAAACTGTAATTTCCTAGGTATCTCCAAAAGGAGGTGATCCATGACCAGCATGGCACCTCTCAGGGGTAGGGCTCAGTCAGTGAAGGAGAATGAATAAATAAACTGCTGCGACCTCACCTCTAATTTTCAGTTAGCTAATTTCTGCTCAAAATATCAATTTGGGTATTGTTTCCATCCAGAAGCATCCTCTGATGACTTGGATTGGGTTGGGACTACTCTACTGTGCTTCTGTGGAAACTTGTGAATGGAGCTATTCTTGTACTTACCATAATAGACTGTGATGATCTTTGTGGCTCTGGAGAGCAGAGATTCTATCATCTTTGTCTCCCTAATGCCCAGCAGAATGCTAATCACAGGCGCTTGATAAATGTTGCTGAATGAATGAACAAAGATAAGAAGACACTAGGACCTCTCGGGGATGGCCATAGGAAGGAAGCTGAGATGTCTCTCTCCTTTCTTGCTATTCATTGCCCCCTCTTACCCACTGTTGCTCAGAACCCACTGATTCTAGCTGGTCCTCAAATAGACAGCGCTCTCCTCCGTGTCTCTCTCCCTGTCCAGTTGTTGGGACATTGGGTGTATTCAGGCATCAGAGAGGCAGGAAGGGAAGCTGGAAGCTTTTCAGTCACTGTCTTCGGCACAAGCAAGGTCATACTTCACCCAGACTCTTCTCCAAAGGCATGGAGGTCTAGGGATGGGCTACTTCTGCCAAATCCATAAAGACCCCAAGAGAGGCAGTTGAGAATCTCAGCCAGAGTAGAACTAGCCCACAGGAAGGAGGTTCTGCGACCAGGCTCCTGGGAGGTTCATTGGATCTTGCACTCCTGGCATGACGGGAACCCTGCCACCAGGTCAATCTGAAGCCTCATCGTGAGCCCAACGTGGTGACGCATGCTCGTGGCTCCTCGTGTCTGAAACCTTTTCCTTCCCCCATTCCTCTCCTTCCCCTCTTGCCCTGCCTGGAGCAGAGTGATCTCTAGATGGAATCCAATTCATTCACTCACTGTGGGGTCTGCCCTGTTGAGCAGGCAATGACGTCAACTTCTTCACCATCGCGACCCTACCCCTGTGAACCCACCTGCACAAGGTGAGGATGAGACAAGGAATCACACAGAAAACAATTCCAGATTGTAAAACAAATGAAAACCATAAATAGAGAAAGTGGTAAGGCCTGGGAAACAGAAAGCGGTAACACCTTCTTACAATATTTTGAGATGGTGGGAGGATGCCAGCTGTGCCTGGCGGTGACCAAGCACACATTCCAAGCAGTGGAAACAGCACGTACAAGGTGGGATGGAGCTCACAACTCTCCAGGAATCTAAAGAAAGCATATGGCGGGAGGGTGCCGGCTACAGGGTAACGTGGCTGGGTGAGGCTGGAGGGGTCCCAAAGGGCCTTGTGGGCTGTGGTAACGATTTGGATGGCATGCCTTTGGAGGGTTTTCATTTTAAGAATATCAGTCTGGCCACTGTGTGGAATTAACTAGGAGGAGACCATTATATTGTTCAGAAGATGGTTGGTGGTGGTGGCCTAGACTAGATAAGGGGCAGGGGAGGCAAAGAAGTGGGTAGATTTCACACATAATGTGGCTTTAGACTTGTTTGGTCTGGGGTGTCTGCAGAGATCCATGCACTACTGTCAGAATGTTGGGCCTTGGAGCAGCAATCCAAGCTGGAGGTGTAAGTGGAGAATCAGCAGCTTACTGATGGGGTTTTAAGCTAGGGGGCAAAAAAGCATCACTCCAGGAGAGAGAAGAGAGTTCAGGACCAACCCTGGGTATAAAAAGGAAACCAGAAAACTCCAGAACCATAGACCCCAGGATCAATACATTTTAAGTACAAATGACAAATAAGGCTTAATGCTCTGTGATAGTTGGAATTTTTAAAAAGTTCTACATGAATGTTAATTCTTTCCTCCCCTACTCTTAGATATTTGTATGTTGAAGTTAAACCTTTACATCAAAATAAGTGTCCTCTTGGATTTATTTCATCTAATATAATGTCTTCTAGGTTTATCCATGTTTTCACAAATGACAAAGTTTCATCTTTTATGGCTGCATAGTATTCCATTGTGTGTTTATAGACTACATTTTCTTATTCATTCATATCTATAAATTTCTACAATTGTTTTGGGTCCATTAAAAATAAAATTTAGGGCTGGGGCTTGGGCACAGTGGCAGAGCACTTGCTTTGCACATGTGAGGCACTGGGTTCAATCCTCAGCACCACATAAAAATAAAAATAAAAAAATAAAGTCATGCTGTCTATAATTATTAAAAAATCTTTTTAAATGAAATTTTTTAAAATGAACTGCTATTTGTGGGATTTGGGGTGTAAGCCTACACTCCAGGATACTCAGCAGGAAGGGGAACAGTGATGATAGATCACTACTAAAATCATATGTGCTTTTTTTTTAACCTACTTTTTTTTTTATAAGCAAAAATGTTGTTCCTAGGAGAGTCCTTAGAAATCATCTAGTGCCCTTCCTTATACAGTAAAGGCAGCCTGGTGACACCAGTAATGTGCATCACATGACAAAGGCCCCAGGATGCTCATGATGTGTGTCTGTGGTTGCTTTGGGGGTGGGGCCAGCATCTGATGCTTTACTTTAACAAGCCCTCCTGGTGATCCTGATGCATGCTCCAGTTTGCAAAGCACTGGGTTTTCAGAACCTTCTGGACTATTATTCCAGTCCTAGATAATTGGTAATACAGTGGGCACTCTGGAATCAGTAAATCTGGCATTGACAAGCAGGCCTAGCTGTGCATGTCTTGATAGCCCATGGAGAGAGAACAAAGGGAGACGTGCCCGGATCACCCAGGGGCCCATGGGGAGACTCTGGAGGAGGCAGAACAACAGGGAGGACCCTGATTCAGCTGCACCCTAGGTCCTGAGTGATAATCCCCTCTCAAGGATTCTCTGTCTCAGTAATTCTGCTCTCCCAGGGGTTGCAGCCAAATGGAAATACATTAAATTGTAAATCACCTTCCCACGTGGACCAAAAGAATCCCTGGAAGAATTCATTAAAGTGTAACAGCACCTGTACCTGTCATTGCAGCACACCTCATTCAAGTAAGGCCACAAAATACGGATTATTCATCTCAAATACGGCCACTCTGTAATGAGCTCCTCCAGGGTTAGCTCCTGGTGGGGAGCAGGAAGGAGCAAAGCAGCTGCTTAGAACAAAATGTTTCCAAGAGAAGCAAGGGCGCCAGGCTGGAGGCCTCCTGCCGGTGCCACTGACTCACCGTGTGCCCTGGCAAGCCACTTCCTGTCCTGGCCCCCGTTTCCTCGACTGTGAGCTGTTTCCAGTGTCTCCTGAACTTCCCAGTGTAGAGAGCCCTAGAAGGTTACCAACCATCCCACTGGTCCCTAGGAGAGTCCTTAGAAATCATCTAGTGCCCTGCCTTACACAGTCAAGGCAGCCTGGTGACACCAGTAATGTGCATCACAAAGGCCCATTAAAAATGAAATTTAGGGAGCTCCTGGGACATCAGAGTTTCAGTGCCAGGTAAAACCAGGCCTCGCCAGTCACCCTACACCTGGAGGCTTGCTAGAACAGACTGCTGCCTGACATGGTGGCTGCATGCCTGGAATCCCAGCATCTCTGGAGGCAGAGGCAGGAGAGTCTGAAGTTTGAGGCCAGCCTTAGCCATTTAGCAAGTCCCTTTGAAGCAACTTAGTGAGACCCTGTCTCAAAATAAAAAACAAAAAAAGGGGGCTGGGGCTGGGACCCAGAGGTAGCACACTTGCCTGGCATGTGTGAGGCACTGAGTTCGATTCTCAGCACCGCGTATAAATAAATAAAATAAAGGTTTATCGACAACTAAAAAAAATTTAAAAAAAAAAAACGGGGAAGGCTGAGGCTGTAGCCCAGTGATAAAGTGACTCTGGGTTAAATCTTCAGGGTCCCTCCGCACCCAAACAGAACAAAGTGATGCCCACACCCTTAGATCTGACTCCCACAGTCTAGAAAGGGGTCCAAGAGCCATGCTAACAAGCTCCCCTGGATACCAGATGGCAGCTCCTAAATGCCTTTCTGCAGAAGGCCCAGCTACAATTGTCACACTTGAGTAGCTTTTTAAAAATACAGATTCCTAGGGGGCTGGGGATGTGGCTCAAGCGGTAACCCGCTCGCCTGGCGTGCGCTGGGCGCTGGGTTCGATCCTCAGCACCACATAAAAATAAAATAAATATATTGTGTCCACCGAAAACTAAAAAATAAATATAAAAAATACAGATTCCTAGGTTCTGGCACTGAGATTCATCTTCACTGAGGCAGAGCTGGGCCCAGGAGAATTTTTTAAATTTGTTCTTTATAGTTATACATGACAGTAGAATGTATTTTAGCAAATTACATATACCTAAGCATATAACTTACTCTATTTAGGATCCCATTCTTGTGGTCGCACACGATGTGGAGTTACTCTGGTCGTGGATTCAAATACAAGGCTGGAAAGTTATGTCCAATTAATTCTACTGTCTTCCCTATTCCCCTCCTTCCTCCCTTCCCTTTGTTCCCCTTTGTTTAATTCAATGGATTTCTATTCTTGCCCTCCTCACCCTCCCTTGTTGTGGGATAGCATCCACATATCAGAGAGAACATTCGACCTTTGGTTTTGGGGGACTGGCCTATTTCATTGAGCATGATATTCTCCAGTTCCATCTATTTGCCAGCAAATGCCATTATTTCATTCTTCTTTGTGGCTGAGTAATATTTCATTGTGTACAAATACCACGTTTTCTTTATCCATTCATCTGTTGGAGGATACCTACGTTGTTTCCACAGCTTGGCTATTGTGAGTTGAGCTGCTAAAAACATTGATGTGGCCACATCCCTATAGTATGCTGATTTTAAGTCCTTGGAGTATAAGCCGAGGAGTGGGATAACTGGGTCAAATGGTGGTTCCATTCCAGGTTTTCTAAGGATTCTCCATACTGCTTTCCAGAGTGGTTGCACCAATTTGCCATCCTACCAACAATATATGAGTGTACCTTTCTCCCCACATCCTTGCTAACATTTATTGTTACTTGTATTCTTTACAATTGCCGTTCTGATTGGAGTGAGATGGAACCTAAGTGTAGTTTTAATTTGCATTTCTCTAATTGCTAAAGATGTTTGAACAGTTTTTCATATATTTTGTAACCATTTGTATTTCTTCTTCAGTGAAGTGTTTGTTCAGTCAGGAGTATGTTTTGAACAGGCTTCCTGGGTGACATTCTGCTGGGCCCAAGAACCACTGAGCCAGATCATCTTGAAGGTTCTTGCAATTCAGACTTGGTATTGCATTTCAGACTTGGTATTGCATGCATCATTGAGAGCTCCCTGAAAATTTGATGGACAACCTCCAAGTCATTTTTTCTGGCTCGGCTTGGTCAAGCCCAGCATTGGGAATTGTGTTTCCGTTGTGCCCTGAACAAATGCAGCTACTGGAGACAACACAGGGAACCCTGCAGATAGGAGGACACACTCAGAGAGGACAAATACTCACTTACTCATAGATGCATCCTTTTGCTGCCCTAGGGGAAACCCACGCCTGTATCAAGAAGCTCCAGTGAGCAGCCCGGATATGAGCCAGGCACTGGGGCCCCTTTGGGGAACAGCATGCCCTGGATGTGTGTGTCATGCCAGGTGAAGTCAAACAATAAATGCCCCCTGTGCCCAGGGCTTAGTGATCTTGCAGGGGTCCACATCATGAGCCAGCACACTGCCAACAATTTGCAATGGAATCTAATGGAAGAGCCCCACATGGGAGTGAAGCATGATGGACAGCCCAGCCTGACTAAAGGGAGCCCAGAACCAAGTTGCCACTTTGAACGGAGCAGGTGCTGCCACCTCCTGGCTCTGGCATGGGCCAAGACATAGCTGGATGTTGTGAAATCCTGAACCAGGAATACTGGAGTGTTTGCCTCAGAAAAGACACCAGAGATCATCCACTCTTTATTCACAATGCAAACTGAGCTACTTAGACAATGGCAGGTCTGGTTGGAGTCAGGGTCAAGCCCAAGTTAGGCCCCTTTCCCTGGCACCTTGTTGATTTCCTGCTCCTTTAAGCCCCAAATTGCTCTGACCCAGAAATCTTTGCACAAAGGGAGGATCGTAGCAAAAGAAGAGGCTTGGCTGCTGTTCAGTGCTGGGACGACTTGCCTCCTCCATGCTTAACCCTCCCCTGGAAATGACAGAGACACTGCCAGAGAAGCACACTTGTCATTTCTCAGAGGAGAGAAGGGACTGCTCCATAAAGGAATGTTCTCAAATAGTAATCTCCAAAGCAAGCCAGCATGGTACGGAAAAGGGCCCCTCCTTCCCAGACACCAGACCATCATGACGGCACGATTTCTTTGTTGTTGCTGTGCTTTAGAAGCTGTTTGGGACGATGTCCAGCTCTCCCTGGGGCAGGAATCAGCAACCTGGAGAGATGGAGCATGACCAGCCAAGAACCAGGGCTTGGGGGCAGGAGAGTCTTCAGGAGGAAAAAGAGAAAGTAGAGAAGAGAAGAAAGAATTAAAGGGGAATATTAAAAAAAAAAAAAAAAGGAAGAAAAGGATGAAGAGGCTCGTGGAGGGCCAACCTGGGACACATACTGCTCACCCTTGCCTCAGTGACCATCCATTCTTCAAACAGTTGGGGTGCCTACTCTCCCACAGCATCCTGCCTGTCTCTGGAGTAAACACAATAAGGTGTCGCTTACTTCTGTCTTCAAAGGCACACACACAGGAGTCCCTACCAGACAACTACAGTATCAAGTGGAAGGTGGCAGGTACGGTGGTAGATGTTGTGACAGTACTGTGGGAGTCTTGAGGAGGAAGATGGAGAGAGGAATCAAAGAAGGCAAGGTCATTTCACTAGGCTCTAAAGTCATGGCAGGATGAGGGCATGCAAAGATGGAATTTGGTGCCTTTCAGGAGACAAAAGACATGAATTGAAGAAAGAGAGCCAGCAGGTATGGCAACAGGGTCCTGGCCACCTGCTGAAATGCAGGTGCGAGAAGGGATGTGTGGGCTCAGCTGGAAAAGGCAGGTGCTCCAGGTTCAGGGCTGGGATGGTACAATGAACTTGAATGCAAGTTAGTTCTAATCTGTAAGCAAGAGGGAACCCTGGACGCTTCCTAAATATAACAGGGGCACAATCAGAATTGAGCCTGAGGAAAACAGAGTTGGCAGCCAGGAAAAAGAGAACCCTGCGTGAACGAACACTGCAGGGTGAAGAAGGAAAGAACATGAGTCTCCCACCCACTGGGACTGTGTTTGGTAATTCCACATAAAGTGCTTAACAGTGTGTCCCAGTGTAGATCTAGCTGGGATCATATCCACCAGTTCCCAGTCTTCCTGGGCACTCACTGCCAGCTCTCCTCTGCAAGTGGCCCTAGAGAACAATAGCAGAATCCTCTGTTCCCTGCTGGGCCTTCATGCTGTTCTAGGTGTGTCGCTGCTCCTCCAAGGATTAGGCCTGTGCTTTTGATAGACTTCCGAAGTCAAAAGCAGCTGTGCTGCAGAGCCGGGCGGTCTCATGGTCACCACATGGATAGAGCCAGGCCTTCCAACATCCAAGCCCGAGCGATAGGAACATGTTGGACTTCTCTGCCTCTCTTTCCCCAGTGAGGAGCTGGTACATCAGTGGCACTGAACTACTAGAGCAATTAACAAAATGCCCAGAATGTACGAGAGGAGGACAAAAGAAGCCTCACCATGGCTGCAGGTGGGGCTCCTCCTCCAGCAGTTGATGCCTCAAACTTGCTGAATATCTAAACTTTAATTTCAAATGACGAGGCCCCGTTGTTCACAGCCAGATAATCAAATTCAGTATATTGGAAACATGTTTCAGTCTATTCTGAGTTTTTTTTTTCAATTTTAAATAAATAAGAGTTCATTCCAAGGCAGCTTTTTATTTTCTTTGCTTCACAGCCTGATTAATGATAGGCTCAGCTCTACGAAAAGCCAAGGGAACGGAGGAAAATAAATATGAAGGCCCAGGCATTTCCGTTCTCTTCTGGCCTTCTGAGAGAGCTGTAATACCCACCAACTGCTCCTGGATATGAATAGGCCTCAAACCTGAGCCAGACACCATGAGCAGGCGTGGGATAAGCCCGAATCCGGAGCTGAGCTCATTATCCATTCTAGCCCAACACTGTCTTGAAAAACCGAGTGGAAATCACCAGGACTCTACATACCTCTGGCTGTTCACCTTGACCTTCTGCCATTCCGTGATATGATGAGCAGTGATAGATTTGGAGGCAGAAGGCCAGGGTTTGAAACTTGAGGCTGATCTTTCCTAGACATGGGGCTTCAGCCAAGTCACTTTCCTCCCTGAACGCCAGTCTCCCCCTCACTTGCAGGCTTATTGGAAACATTAAATAAAACAAAGTAGGTACAACATAGTAGAAAAACACGGAATGAAGGCCGACAAAATGTACCCACTTCCCGCCAGGCCATGGGAGAGACTGTGTAAGGGCTTTGAGATCTGTATGAATGGCCCTTAAAATCAGCCTGGAATAGTAGACACATCATGAGATTTGGGGTCAAATAGCCTCGTTTTGGGTCCTGACCCTGTAGTGTTTTTTAAGCAACTCATTAACTCATTCCACGCCTCAGTCTCCTCAAGCAGAAAATGGGGATATTGATGCCCACTTCAAAGTGTTTAAAAGAAGCTGATCTAAAACTACCTCTCCGGGACAGGCTCCTTTGTAGGAAAACTTCCCTTAGAATCTCACATGGGTCACGACATGACTGGGACCAAAGACTCAAGAAAGGGATTAAACTTCTCTGCATGGGGCAAGAGGAATCTTTTAAGGAAAAAGTCAAAGTGCCAGGAACAGTGGCACTTGTCTGTAATCCCAGTGACTAGGGAGGCTGAGGCGGGAGATCACAAGTTCAAAGCCAGCCTCAGCGACTTAGTGGGGCCCTAAGCAACTTAGCAAGACCTTGTCTCAAAATAAAAAGGGCTGGGGATGTGGCTTAGTGATTAAGCAGCCCTGGGTTCAATTCCCAGTACCAACAAAAAACAAAATTTCAAAGCAAAGAATGAGGGAGAGAGGAGAGAGCAGAACCACGAGATGACCAGAGAATGGAAGTGCAGAGTTCAACTTCCCTACCTCCCATCCCACCCACTGGACAATCTATAGCAAAGTTACTAAATTCATAAAACACCTGTGTAGAAGTGGAGACCGTGAGCATGAGCAGAGGCCATGTTTTAAGCCTGCTGATTTCAAATCAGTTTAGGATGCTGAGGGAGTGAGTCTGCAGAAACCACGCAGCCAGGCTTAGGCCTCAGGTGACACCAGAGATGGTGTTATTACTGCCGCAATACGAAAAACATATGATAAATCAGGAATATTTCATTTAAATAGTTTAAACTTCCAAAGAATGGGCTTAGACTGTGCAAATACACTTGACACATCTTTGCTCCATTCTGTACCATTTCCTGCAGAGTACAGGATGGCGGGGACACCTGCCGTGGACACAATGGAATCAGGAGACTATTTCCATTTTTAGTCCATTAAAAATCAGGGGGAGAGAGGGTGAGGAGCATTTGTTTCTGAGTCTCCAATGGTAAAAAGAGGGCAGAGTTTCCGCAGCGGGGGAAATTAAAAAAAGGTTTTAAGAGGAAACTGAACTAACAATTTCCCTGGCAGGTTAGTTTGATGCCACACCTGTTCTGCAGGCTTCCTTACTTCTGCCTCAGTGACATTTTGCATATTTTACCTACAGTGCCTTGCAATCATTTAGCTTTCAATAGGTTGCTTTTTGGCAGTTCTCCTAACCTAATTAGGTACCTGCCTAAGCCAAGGGAATGACATTTTTCTATGGCCAAAGTTAACTTCCTGGAATCCCCAGCATGTCCAGCATATCCGGGTCCAGTACTCAGGGTGCACATCACTTATGCAGCTGGACAAGGCCGGCTCCCATCTTTCATCTTTGCCTGATGTTCACAGCCTATTCGATTTCCTTTGGAGAATATTATCCATGGCATCACCCGGAAAATTATTTATCCATTGGGTTATTATAGTAAACTTGTAAACAGATGAGGCTTTAGATTTTTCCATCCTGTCTCAAAGAAAAATGAATAAGGAATGCACAACACCCACGATCCCTCCTCCATCATAGTCGCTGCGGGCAGGTGGTTTGCTTCAGCTACTCACGCTGGACATCTCCCTCGCATTTCTCTCCTTTATTCTGCTACAAGGGAGAGGCCTGATCCTTTAGTTCCTTTGATGTCAGCAAAACTTAGGCTGTGGCCTCTTCTTCACGGGGCCCTGACATTGGCCTTTGTTTATAAACCCTGGCTCTGGCTTCCCTTTCCTTTTCACCTCACGTCCCCAGTCCTGGCCTTCAAAGCTTCTTAGCACTGTGCTCTGACAGACCTGAATTCTCTTCTTTCCATCAGAGTCTGTCTATACCAGGTCGCTAATTAACTTCTGGCTCTCCAAGTTACAGAGCTCATTTGCTGACTCACAAGGGACAACCCAAGGAAGTCCTTCATTAGCATTCCTGAGCTGCTCATTAGCCACTGGGAGCATCACACCATCCAAACTGTCAAACCCTTCCTCCTGCAGGAGGGAAGGAGGACTCCACCTGGATTAATAGCACTTTCCGTTCCTCCAAGGTACTTCTCCAAAGGGCTCAGCCCTCCTGAGAGAGGGTGTGAAGCCTATGCAAGGCAAATTCCTGTCCCTGAGGGAATGGAGCGGGATCCATAGCATGAAACAAACACAGTACAATATGCAAGAGGAAAAGAAGACCTCCAGACCAAGTTGGCACGGGGGCGGTTGTATTTTGAAAACACATCAGTGTAATTTGCCAATTTAAAATGACAACAGTGAAAAAAGAAAACACAATATGGTCCGTTTAATAAATGAGCAAAAATCAACTAATGAAATTCAATGCCGATTCATGATCTGAAAGAAAAAATAACTTTTTTAGTAGGAGGGAGCTTGCTTCATTTGATAAAGGATGGCTACCCAAAAGCCTACAGCAAACATTGCATTTAATGGGAAAAGTATTTAATGGGAAAAAATTTCCCTCTGAGATTAGAAGCAAAACCAAGATGAACACTATCCCCACTTTTGAATTCTAGGCAAACTGGAAAATGACATGAAAAAAATTGACCTCTAACTCAAAGCATACACAAAAATCAATTCCAGGTGGATTATAGGTCAAAATACAGAAAGCACTAACATTGCCGAGCTATCCTGTCAGAGAACTGCCTTAATGGCAGGAAAAATTCCTTAAACAGAACACCAACAGCACGAACCACAATGGGAAAAAAATGATAAATTGATCTACATTAAAATTAGAAACTGCTGTGTTTCCAAACACAACACAGAAGAAAAGACATCATACTTAACTGGGGAAAAAAAAATGAGCTTATCTAGACTCTATGAACAACTTTTGCAAATCAATTATACAGACAATTCAATTTAAAAATGCAACAAAAGACTTGACTAGGCATTTCACCAAGAAGCTATCCAAGTGACCAACAGACATATAAAAGTTACTTAGACTTTATAGCGATCAAGAAAATGAATATTAAAACAAAAGCATTTCCTCATTACACTTCTCCCAGAATGGCTAAAATTTTAGGAACTGACTATTCCAAGTGTTGGTATGCACATGGGTAAACTGAACCTCTCCTGAACTGCTGATGAGGGTGTCAATCAGCAGAACCATTTCACAGAAGTGGCAATACCTACTCAAGTCAAACACACACACACTCCATGAACCAGAAATTCTATTCCTAGGTATGTGCCCAAGAGCAATGCCTACATATGGGCACTGAAAGACACATGCAAGAATGTTTACAGCAACACTGTTCATAATAACCCCCACGTGGAGTCAACCCTACTATTAATCAGACAAATACATTGGTATACTCATGATGAAATATCATGCGACAGAAATGAAAAAAAACTACTGCTGTACACAATATGGAAGGATCACATAAACATGATGCTGAATAAAAGAAGACAGATTCGAAAGAATGCATTCTATACCATTTCACTTCTATAAGACTAAAATATTGGTGAAATGAATGCATGTGTCGTCCAGGGTTTTTCATCTATTTATAGATGTGGGCAGTGACTTTGTGGATGTGTCCACTGTGATTTTTATCTAGCTAGAATAGTGTATGAAGGTAGGTGCTTGTGGGAGCCATCTGCCCCAGCAAGGATCAGTATTTTATCACTGACATTGTTTAGAATATCAAAAGTATGATGATCCTAAAAAGAAAACGGACTACATTTCTCTTGTGTTTAAATCCTCTACAGACAGTGAACACCATTATCACCTGAAGCTGGGGTGAACTGCTCTCACTGCCCCCCAGCTACTACAAGTCACACTGTAGTATATTTAGGATTTGTACAATTTCAACATGCACACCACATTTCAGTAGAAACGTTCATTTAAAATTTCTAACGGCATCAATTATAAAAGGATGCAATCTATCAATTCTAAATCAGAAAACATCATTATAAAAGATCAATCTAAATTCATCTCATGACAGAGTTTAGCTCTGAGAAGGGAGGAAAATGTACCTTCTGTGTTTTTTGTTGTTGTTGTTGTTGTTGTTTTGTTGTTTTGTTTTGTTTTGTTTTGTGTGTGTGTTTGTAATGACAAAAGTCTCATCCAAGGCACTTTTATATCAAAGCAGCCTAATTCTTCAGGAGGAACTATGAAGGCAAACACTATAACATCACACAGTATGAGCACAAAGAAAAGTTTTATTCAAAAACAAGAAAAGGTTTAACAGAAAATTCCATGGTGCCTCTTTCTCTCATTTCTACCATAGAGAGAGACCTGGGGCCAGGGCATGTACAGAAGAGGAGCTCAGGCAAAGGACGTGGTAAGGAGGGGGGCTGTGCCAGCCTCTTCCGTCCTGCAGGGTCTGAGCTCAAGTGCAGGCAAAATGGCAGGGACCGGAGCTATGGGAGGCACCGCTGGAAATCCCTCAGACATTGGTGGAGGAAGTGGTGTGGGGTCAACCCGAGAGATGGGTGGTGCCGCAGAAGTGAAAAGGGGCATAGGGCCTCTGCCAACCACCAGGAATGTGGACTTCAGCAAGCAAAGGGCCTGGCAAGAGGAGCCACCCTGGACAAATAAAGGGAGACCCACTTAACTATATGGCAAAGGAATAAAAGCAATTCTAATCCTCATGGTGCTTTGCAGTTCTCAAAGCACGTTCCCATTCTGTTTTCTTCCCTGAGACTCTTTGTAAGAATTGGCAGAAACTAATATTTTTTTTCATTTTTTAATGAATACAAAAAAATTTTGAAAATAGAGGAAGAGGAAAAGACTATATGTAGATTATCATGCTTAACATTTTTAAATAGTATTTCACCTTCTATGAGCTATTTTGTTGGGGGTTTTCCCCTTTTACTAAATTTTAATCATACTAAATACACAAATTTGTGTAGCAGAGCATATACCCATTTTAAAGATAGGTCATCAGAAACTCAAAGAAGTGAAATTACTTGTCCAAGGTGACAGGACCACCCGGTGACAAAGCTGGATCTAGCACCAAAAAGTTCTGACACTCTTCTCTGCTTAGGTGAGTTTGAGAAACTAAGTCATCTCACCTGTGTGTCATCCCACCACTCAGGTGAGTCATTTCCTTTATAGGAGAGCCTAGAAGGAAGGGAAGAGGAGTTGTACCAAACCAGGGCCACAAAGGCTGCTGCAGGGAAACTGGGGCCAGGGGTGGCAGTCGAGGGGCAGTCGAGGGGCAGTCGAGGGGCAGGCGAGGGGCAGTCGAGGGGCAGGCGAGGGGCAGGCGAGGGGCAGGCGAGGGAATTGCTGCTGCCTTGCCATTATTCATTCTGCACCTGAGTCAGGGACCTGGTGGAAACAAGATGGCCCCATCAAAACTAGGTAAGAAAAGCAAATTTAACGAGGAGCTTGTTTATGAACATGTGGAAAGAGCTAAGAAAACTCACCAAAAAACGATAAAATTCCTTAGGGTTTAAAAAGAATGATTTAGAGCCTGGAAAATACTGGGAGAGGAACACAGTCCCCAAACCACTGTCAACAGGGGAGGAGCTGGAATAAACACCTTGACCTTCCTTTCCTCTTGGCCAGAACCTGCCAGTACTGAAATCAACCAGAAGGCCAAGGACTGGGAAAGTCCCACAGTCAGCCTCCTAGGACAGGGACAGGAGGAGCAAAGAGACAATATCTAGGATGAGTCTTCCTATCGCTGCATCCTACGAGGGGCCAAACAAGGACTTATCCTGAATTAGAACCATTTACCTAATAACAAATCAACATTCAGAACCACTCAGTGGGTCTACAGTGGGGAGGGGCCAGCCACAGATGGTGGGGGCCAAATCCAGCTCACAACCTGTTTTCACTAGGTTTTCTGGGGATGCAGCCACCCCCTTTTGTGTATGCATGGCCTAGTGGGACTTCCATGCTACAACGGCCAGGTTGTAACAGACTGTATGGTCCTCAGAGCCTAAAGGATCTCCTAGCTGGTCCTTCACAGAAAACCCACAACTCTGGGTCTACAGGAGTCACATTCACATAGCACTCGTTCTACAAGTATCTGTGGAAGGCTTGTTATTGCCAGATCCTATTTCAGACACTGGGGACATAGCAGCAAGCAAAATAAACAAAAGCCCCTGTCCCTGTAGAGCCCTTATGTGCCCATGTATGAATAGGGAGGCATTAAACAAAATACACACAAAAAAGCATATAGAATTTAAAAACTGATGAATGCTATGAAAAACAGTAGAGGTAAGAGAACAGGATGTGTTCTGGTGGGGGCTGAAACATGATGCATGTTTTGCTTCATCTTCATCATCGCACTGAACCCCAACATAATGCAATGAGTTAACACTCTCCTGCTTCCCACAGAAAATGAGAAAAATGAGACTCACATACAGGCCTGAGATCACATGGCTAATCAATGGTTTTCCTGGAATTTGAACTCACATCTGTCTGCTCCAAAGCCTAGGCTTATACTACCACGACTATCCCCAAAACAAGGGTACAGTCTCAGAAAAGCAAAGCAATGTCCAATGGACTCTATCTTTTGATGTTGAGAGTTAACTGGCCTCTCTGAAGATTTCCTGGGGGCTTCCTGATGTTTCCTGGCATCTTCCTGAAGGTGACTTACCCAAGCTCATGCTGAGAGTTCCCAGGGGGGTTGGTACCCAAGTCTTCTGAAGCTAAACCCATGCATGTAGTCTTATTTTAATCAAACAGAATTTTTAACAGGAAATGTTTTGAGGAGTTGACCAAAATTGAGAAAAGTTCAAGACATTGTAAAACTGACTCATAGAAAGCAAAGGAAGCTTTTTACACCCTAAACTGGTTTGCTGAGGGATACAGTTAAGCAAGTAAACATAGAACAGCCATGTTACTAAACATTTTGTTCCCAAAAGACGGGGCGAGGATTCTAGCATCATAACTATTAGCTTACCCAAGTCAGACTTTGACAAATATCTGTAATCAATTGTTCTCCCAACTTCTAAAGGCTAGATTCCAATCACCTTTGCATATAAGCTGTAGGTATGGGCTGTGGGAAAAGCAATGAACATCCAGGGATGTGTAAAAACAAAGAGAAATTCCCAGGCCATTCCAAGATGGCAGCAGCTCTTGCTCTGAAATGGTATGGTCTAGGGAGCTCTAAGTAGGAAGTCCAGGGTCATAAAGAGCCTGTCATTGATTCTCCCTCCCGTTAATGAAGTCCCTAGGCTAGGAGAGCTATTAAATTTCAGTGCCAAGTATTAGTACCTTTTCCTGATTGTAGTGATTCAACAGCCCCCAGTGAGGGTGAATCACAGGAAGAGTTGGAAAGCTGAATGTAGCCCTGGAGCCCACAGACAGTCATATTCATGGACATCACCTGGCATTTACATCAGCCAGGCAGCTGGGTCCTTGGAATAAATATCTGCATGATCCCATCTGACCACCATCATCCCAGCCACAGTTGCTTGGTCCTTGCCCTCAAAGCCAGGACACACCAAGGGTAAGGCTGTTCTTTGGACAGATGAAGAAAGGGAAGAAACCAGTGAAGCTATGAAATATATGTCCTGGATGTCCTCCATGGATATTTGGATCCAAGGAGTATAGACAAAAGCATAAATGGAAAAGCTGAAAGATGAAAGAGCTCAATTAAAGATTAAGCAGCAAAGGAAATGACATAAGTGGTCTTTGGGTAATAGGGTTTAAAAGAGAAAGGGAGGGAAGAGAATGAGACTTTTATAATATAGTATATCTTGCCAGGAAAGAGGCAGTTTCTTAAATGAGCTGCACCCAACTGGACAACACCCCCAACCTGGCACTTGGAATGGTGACCTCTGTGGTATACTCCCAAGACACTACCCTACTTTCTGAAAGACACTTCCTGACCTGCAGACCAAGAGTGGGTATCTGGTCCCAGGTGCCTCAATTGCTTCCCCAATTGACCAGCAATATAAAATTAGGATAATAACAGAGCCTAGCTGGGGGTATAGATTCCAAGGTTCCACCTTGTGGAGGCCACCATGGGCCCTGGGCAAATAGATGTAGAAATAGATGGACAGAAGAGCAGAGAAAGTGGCCGTCCCAGTCCTGAGGGCACCAAAGAGCAAAAGTGACATCTGTTTGCTCAGAGTCCCTGGAGAAGCCGAGTTCCATCATTAAACGCTCCCTCGGCCTTGAGCCTGTTGGAATGAGTTTCTGTTCCTTGAAATGGAACAGAAATGTGCTGGACTAAAGGTTTAGCCCTCCACTGTCATTTGAAGAGTATTACAGATGAAGGAAAGGCAATGGCTTCATTTTAGGGGAAAAAAAAGATTTTTTTAAAGAAATATAGCAGCCGCAAAAGAAATGTTCTCTTGGCATTAGCAAATCTGAGTTCATGGTTAGGGTCTGAACTAATTCACCATGTGACTTTGAGCAAGTCATAACTGCTCTCCTGGCATTGATTTCCTCATTGATAAAAGGATCAATGTTTCCCGGTCTGAAATCCATGAACTCATTCTAAAGGTCCTGCAGTAAAAATGGGTGTTCATAATGTCACATATCACCAAACTCCTCAATGGAAAGAACAGGATGCAGAGTGCCCCGCCCCACACCTACAGATCTGCAGAGCATCCACATACACCAGCTCTGTTCATCTGGCTGTCCCCCTCATGACAGGGCAAACTCTCAAAAGAGAGTATCTTGCACACAATACAAGATATAAAAACAGTCTGTTAGGTAAGTTCCTAAGAGAGAGAAAGAGGTGAATGTCAAAACCACTGCTTCTGAGAGTTAGAAATGGCTTGAGAGGTCATTGAAGACACACATTAGGTGAACCTCTTTGTTTCTATAACCTTCAATTCCTTCACTTTTCAATGGAGAGGCATGCTTGCATTTTAGCTTTGTGTTTTAGTGTTCTGTTGCTGTGCAACAAATTGCCACAGACTTAGCAATTTAAAATGACCCACGGTCTGTAAGTCCAAAGTCCAGGCCAGCAGCACGACTGGGTTCTCTGTTCAGAATATCAAAAGCCTAAAATCCAGGTATCCACCAAAGAAAACTCCTTGCTCATGTGATTAGGTTAGGCTCTTAGATAATACCCTATACTCGGGTACACTGACTAGTAATGTTGATTCCATCTGCAAAACCCCTTTAGCCAAGTACAATGACATCACCAGAGTAACACCAGGGGTGAAGGGCACAGAGGCCATCTTAGAATTCTGGCTAGCACACTCCATTATTGTTATTATTAATCCAATAGTTTCTCTCTATTTTATTATTTGAGAGCCAGGATACCAGCCTCCCTTATTTCATTTGGTCTTATCATTATTATTACATAATGTCAGCATGTTTGAAGCATCAGTGGAGTTAAACATGTTTTTGTTAAGTAAATTGTAAAATGTCATTACTTGAAGGTAAAGGAGAGAGGCAATGATTAACTCTAGATTATATGAAAAATAAGCTTCTACCCTATTGAGCCCAGAATAATAATGACAACAATGAGAATTCCTCTCGCTCTTAAGATTTTGGAATTACATTTGTTAAAAGTATTTTCTGCAGAACATGAATCCTTGAGAGAGTCCCTTAATGAAGTGGCTCCGTGGTCACACCAGATTTTCAAATGCTATATCACATTCCTCAGTCCCTGCCCACCTCTACCCCCTCCCAGCAACTCATAATGCACAATAACACAAAGCATATAGGAAACTCTGCAGTCTGTAAAGGCATTGGGGGGGGGGGGTTGGAGTTGTGGCTCAGTATTAGAGCACTTGCCTAGCACATGTGAGGCACTGGGTTCGATCCTCAGCACCACATATAAATAAATGAATAAAATAAACGTCTATCAATATCTAAAAAAATGTTTTAATAATAAAGGCAGACATTGGCCACAAATCTCTCCTGCCCTTTAATTTTTAATCAATTCATATCTTTTTTAGCTAAATTATAAGCCCTGTTCAAGCACAGATTTTTATATATATATAATAATTATATATTATATATATAATAATAATATATATAATAATTATATATATTATATATATATAAGAATATATATATATATTATCTTCTGTAACTCCAGTGCCTAGAATAGGGCTGCATGCATAGTAGTGGGTCAATAAATGGTTATTGAGAAAATGAATGAACCAGTGTTCCACTGAACACGTCTTAGGAGCTGCTGGTCTGGAATCATTCATGTGAGCTCCTCCAGTCTACAAAAGCTGATCGGGTTCAAAGATGGAAGAGAACAGTGCCATGTACTCCTCTGGAGTTATTCTTTCCTCATTGAGGTTGACTTCCAAACCAGCAGATCAGGCAACACATAGGTACTCACAAAACCAGGGGCACAAGTGAGAACAGGCAGCAGCACTCTGTGGCCACCCCAAGCTCCAGGGTCCCACAGGAGGCCTGGCCAGGACCCAGCTCAGTCACAGAAGCAAACTCAACCTTGTCCTTAGTGAACCAATGTTTACCCACGTGTAAACTTCTCCTCAGCCACACCTGACCGCCATGGTTCCTAAAAAGCCCCATTCTGGGGCTTATTCCTTTGGGTGAAAAAACGGACATCTGCAATCAGACTTTGAAAATGCGAGTACGAGAGAAACAACGTATTTCCCTCTTATTGGTTATTTAATCAGTAGTAGGACTCTTAAAAATCTCTTCTAAGACTTAGATGTATTATAATAAGAGGAAGTGGGGCTCTTGAAGGGTAGTGATGTGCAGATGTTAGGTGTCCTAAGAACCCTGCTGAGCTTGTTAAAAATGAAAGCCCCACTTCAGAGACTCAGCAGCCTAGAGCAGCACCCAGGGATGGCTTCACCAGCACTCTGGGGACAGGCTCTCCAGTCACAGTTCACCCGGGCCACCCCTCACCCCACCGCTAAAGTGCAACCAAGTATGTTTCCTGAGTACGACTGAAAAGCCTACCAAGGCCCCTCAGCCTGGGCCTCACTGTTTTATACTTACTCCTACAAATTTATTTGGTGACTTCTAATTACATATTTCTCCCTGCACTTTTCCTCACTTGATGATCTCATGAATCATCCGGGGTGGAGGTTTTTAGTAAATTTACTTTGACGTTGTTGAATATTTATAGACCTTGGGATGGTGATACTGAAGCCAGAATATATCCATGTTTTGATTTCTGTCATTGCTTTTATGATGGTTTGACAATTTAAAAAATGAACCAATTCACTTTTTCTCTTTCTTTCCATTTCATCAAAAAAAAAAAAAAAAAAAAAATCTGGTTACCAGAGAGAACAGTGTTGGTAGATAAAGTCCATGATAAGTTTAGATGCACAAAACTGGATCTTGGGGGTAAAAATGTGAGTCATTGCCAGAAAACCACTCCTCTTCTCATCTTGTTTTTGTTCCTACTTTTACTCATGGGTTGTTCCTGACTTTCAAGTGATGACAGGACCCAGCAGCCCACCAGGTACATCACAAAAGCAGTTGATTCCCTTCATCACTATTTCCTATTTTAGCAAGTAGAGATTTAGCAAGTGTACTAGGCTGAATGGTGGTTCCTAAAAGACATGCCCGTGTTCTTGCCCCCGGAACCTGTGAATGTCATCATATTTGGGACAAGCGTTTTTGCAAATGTAATTAAGTTAAGAATCTTGAGATCATCCTGTATTTTCTGGGCCCACAGGAGAGATGTGAAGGAGGAAAAGCTAAAACACTTTGTTTTCAAGAGTCCTAAAGAAAATAAACAAAAATAGCCTTTGCCTTTAGTAAGAGGCTTTCTACAGTGATTTTTAAATTATTTCATTATTGAAGCATAAATGATATACAATTAATTCATTCATTTAAAGTGTGTAGTTCAAAAAAGTTGTCCATACCTGTTTTTGGTCATCCCTGGCACTAGGATATTATGCAACTACAGATCTATTTTCTTAGTTTTTGCCTTTTCCTGAATTTCATCTAAATGGAAGCAAACAACAAAGTCTTTCTGTCTGACTTCTTCTATTTACCATATGTTTTTAAGACTCATCTATGTCATTGTGTATCTGTAGTTCATTCTTTGAATAGTATCCCAATATGTGGATATTTTATATTTTGTTTGCTCATTCAGCAATTGGCTGACATTTGGGGATGTCTATTTTACATTTTGCTGATTCCTTCTCAAAAAAAAAATTCCTTCTACTGTCTTTACATTTAATTTGCTCTTAATTTTCTAGTTTCTTAAGATAGAAGCTTAAATCACTGATTTTAGACCTTTCTGCTTTTCCAGTGGTATTAATTTCCCTCTAAACATTGCTTTAGCTGCATTTTACAAATTTTAATACATTGCTTTCTAATTTTTCATTCATTTGGCTAAATGTTCTTTAATTTCTCTAGTGATTTCTTTGATTCACAGATTATTCAAAAGTATGTTGGTTAAATTTCCATGTGTTTGGGAGCTTTTTTAATTTTCTCTGTGTTGATTTCTAATTTAATTCCATTGTGGTCTAATGATGTTAAATTTCTATGTAGAGAGTCATTACTCATATTAAAATCAAGAATATCCAGGCATAGTGGTACACACCTGTAGTTTCTGCAACTCATAGAGCTGAGGCAGGAGGATAGCATGTTCAAGGCCAACCTGGGCATCTTAGGGAGACCCTGTCTCAAAATACAAAACAAAAAGGACTGGAAATGTAGCCCAGTGGTAGATCACCCCTGGGTTCAATCTCCAGTACTATATATATATATATATATATATATATATATATATATATATATATATATATATATATATCAAGAATACCTTTGTTATATGTGATAAGGAAAAGAAAGAAAAAAATGCCAAAAAAATTAATCAGTTGTTCTAGCACCACATGTTAAAAAGACTATCTTTCACCATTATTTTAGGACCTTTACTGAGAATCAATTAATCGTATGAGTGATCTGTTCAGTATTCTCAATTCTATGCCAATGGTCTATAAGTCTATCCATACATCAATACCAGAATAAGCTGACCACATTAACTTCATAGTCCAGTGATGCGAGCTTCTGAGTAGAGTCATTTCCTCACGTATAACTCAAGGATAGCTTCATTATATATAATGAGGAAAAGGAGGGGTTCTGAGAAGTCTTTAGCCTCCTGTAAACGTGCATTCCTTCTGAAACTCTCAGAAACCTGTGAATAGCCTTAGTGGACAATTGATCAAAAGACCATAGACCTTGCCCAGCAGAGGTGCCACATTTTTGATAAAGCTTTCTCCCAAACATCCCAGACATAATTTCATCCTCTGATCTCTCAGCTTTGTTCCAAAAACATTGGTTCCTGTGTTTGCTGTGATGCCTCTCACCTGCCCTGGGTTTTAGTGAATCACTGCAGCTAACTTTACTGTGTTTATGCCTTCACTCTTGGGCCCAAGATATTTGTAGAAGATACAGGCAAAATGAATGCATTAATCAACTCATCAGTACTTTGGAACATTTCATCAGCTATTCTGTAGTTAAGAGTGGTGTAGTTAAAATCCAGAAGACATCTCATGTAAAATATTGTGGGGTTTTTTTTAACTTCAAAAAGTTGGTCAATTTTTAAATTTGTGCACAGATTGAGCAAAAATATTCTTTTTTTTTAATCTCCAAAGCAATTTCTGGTGGCATAAAAGAACCCCCCCCAAAAAAAATTCTTCATCAGAACTTTGAAAAATTCAAAATTGAAATGAAATCATGGAAATTTCAATCCTAACCACAATCTCATACCCTGGCGTGAGTGTGATTTGATTTTTGAGCCACAACTTCTACAAGGGACTAAGTTGCTTGAAGTTTTCTCATTTTCAGTATGAGTGCTTTTAAACACACACACTCACACACATACACACATTTAAAAGTTATAACATGATAAGTAAAATTCCTTTCCTCACTCTACCTGAATTCCTATTTAGAGGGAACCACTGATTAAATTTGCTATTTTTAGTGGTTATTTAGTAGCCTCTCCAAGACTATGTTCCAGTTATGAATAGGATTTTCCAGGTAGTAAATTCCTGGCATTTGTTTTTCATTCCAACTCAAATTTTACTAAAATGACAATAAATAAATACAAGGGACATAGACCTCCTCACCTTGCTGTGAGCTTCCCCACCGAGAACACTCTCTCCCAAGCACTGTGCTTCCAATCTGCTTTCTAGGGGCTCCCTGAATATAAATGATTGACAAGAACCCCTGGACATTTGCAAAAATGGAAGTCAACAGATAATATATAAAATTGAGGGGGCTGGAGTTGGAGCTCAGCGGTAGAGCACTTGCCTTGTACACGTGAGGCACTGCGTTCAATTCCCAGCACCACATATAAATAAGCAAATAAAATAAAGGACCATCAACAACTAAAAAAATATTAAAAATAATAACAATAAAATAAAATTGAAAACTCACTAGAGCACAGTATATTTGATGTTATTAGAAATAGAAGACAAATTAAAAAAAAAATAGAGTTGAAGTTCATTGCCTAAGGTGAGCGGAAGTCTAAGGTTAATAGGGAGAACAGGGCTCTATCGTTTTTTCAAACATAACTTTGCATTATTTGTTGATTTTTTCAAACAAATGCATATGCGTTAATTTATTACTACCTACGCACTATAGTTATTATACATGTGTATCCATCTGACAAACAGAATTACATTTTTAAGAAGCTACTTGGTTTTTATTTGCTTGCTTGATTTTTTTCCTCAACAGGAGTGTTTATTTCGTGTGAGGCAATGCTTCTCTTCTGACTTTGGGAAGGCATCTTCAAATGGTTTGACCAGTACTTTCACTGGTCATTGTAACATTTTCTCTTCACCTATATATCACTTGGACATTTCCCAACTTCATGATGTCAGAAAGAGGCACATTGAAACCAGGAAGTATATACCTCATTGCAGTCATATGTGACTATTTATCTATTAAACCTCCCATCTGGCTACAGGAATGACAGCACCTATTTTATCGGTGGACTATGCAAATACTCCAGCTTCAGTAGGACCCGATTCACACGTGACAAGTGCTTATGATGCACCATGGCCCATGCCAAAGCCCTTTGCATGCATTACTACACTTACTCCTCCTTCGGGCTCTCTGAAGTAGCTGTTCTTATCTTCCTCTGCATCCCCCAGCTAAGGAAACTGAGGCTTAGAAAGGTTAAGTACCTCACCTCAAATCATATGACTAGTAAATGACAGTTTCACCAGACTTCAAAATCCACACAGTTACTCACTACACTGCTCTGCTTCTCATGCATTTTATGGAATATTTCTCTACGGTGTGATCTGGTTCCTGGTTCAGTGCTACTGGAAAACACTGGTTGTCATCAAGGAAATGAGCCTTCAGATGCACATGCACGTACACACACACACACACACACACACACACACACACACACACACACTGTCTACCTCTCTGTAAGTGCTGTGAGATAAAAGCATGGTTTTTTTTTTCCTTTTGCTTCAATCCTGTTCCCACTCAGTAAGATTGCAAAGAGATTCACTCAGAAAGAATCTATGGGGAAAATGTTAAGATCTTCATAATTTAAAAATTCTTTCTGAGGATGCTTTTAAGGCTATTCAGTAGTGTATCCAAGAATATATATCTCATGGCAGAGCTTGGTCAAGGTGTCTAATGATAGCCAGGTGGTATCCTGCCTACAAATAATGGGAGAAAGAGATATGAGAATTATGTTCCCTGAAATATATAATATCTTGAGGATTTCAAGGTGACAATGCTGAAATCAGAGAAGTAAATTATCCGGGTAGAGAACACCATTTGGGTATCAAGTTAATTTTGTGTTGCTGTAACAAAATACCTGAGACTGAATGCCTTACAAAGAAAAAAAGTTTGTTTAGCTCAAAGTTTTAGAGATTCAAAGGCTTGGTGCCAGCCAGCATCTACTTGGCCCTGGTGAGGGTTTCCATGGCAGTTGGCATCACAATGCCAACTTGGCAAGAACGAAAGAAACCAGGGAGGTGCCAAATTTACTCCTTTTGTAATTATCTGCTCTAACAGGAACAAATCCACTTCTACCAGACCTGATCTGCTACCACAAGATAGCATTATCCATTCATGAAGGTAGACCTATGACTTAATAATCTTGCATTAAGCTCCACCTTTTTTTTTTTTTTGCATTAGTGCGAATTGAATCCAAGACTTTGCTCATACTAGGCAAATGCTGTACCACTGAGCTACATCCCCAGCTCTTTTTATTTTATTTGGAAACAGCCTTGCTAAGTTGTCTAGACTGGCCTCGGACCTGTGACCCTACTACCTCTGCCTCCTGAGTAGTAGATTCCACTTCTCAGAGGTTCCACCACCTCAAGACCCCTCACACTGGCAACAGACCTTCTAGCACATGAAACTTGGGGGACAAACCACATCTAAACTGTATCAGGTAGCACGCTTGGCCCTCATCACCATGGCCCTCTCATTCACAGCCACACGGAGCCACAAACCCATCCTCACACGAAGGTGCACTCTCTTCTGTGTGTAGCCTTCAGAAAAAAACATTTCCTTGACAGCATTTGCAAATCATGTTTTGTTTTTCTCCCCTAGAATAATTTACACCACAAAAAAAAATTCTTCCATATGTCAAAGTTGGTTTCATCAATTTGCTTGGAGGAGAGAGGCAGAGAAGAAGACCATAGTTATGGAGCAAGTTTAAACCAGAGCATGTATAAATATTGTAACAGCATCCTCTTGGTATAATGTTCAAGAACTTTCCATTCCTGCAGGCTTCACCCTCATTTCCAAAGTGTAGGCAGTTTTGCATTAAGCATCAGATTTGACGTGAAAAATACATCAGTGCCGCTGAAATATAGCTTAATATCCCAGATTTTGAAAATACTAACACCTTAACTGTTATTGCACATTATGCTCTACTTTAGCTAACTGATTATCATAACAACTCTGTGGATGCAGGCAGAAGCATTGCCTTGCTGGATAAACCCTACTGTCCTATAGATGGCTATATACATTTCTAACTCCTTCACTTGAGTGTGGTTCCTTGACGGGAGTGGAGAGAGTCATTAGGAGACATCCACTGAGCAATAGTGACAGGAGGTAAGATCATGCATGTCATAAAACGACAATGGGACTTGCCTTCCTTCTCTGGGCCTCTCAAACCCAGAATTTACTAAGCACAGCAAGTACGTGAATAGCCAGTCTCCCTTCAAATGCAGGCCGAGGCGGCCATGTTGGTGCACTCCACTCCCCACCTTCACAAGTACATGAGCAAGCCAGAACTCTAGGAGATGCAAGGTCTAGGTTCAGGGATGGACGCTTTCTTTTTTCCTTTTTTTCTTTCAACCTCCTGCTTTCCCTCTGGAAACTTCCAAAATTCTGCTTCCTCCTAGGTTGTTGTTAGTTTTTATGTTTTGTTTTGGTTTTTGTCTCTGTTTTTTTTTTAAAGGCCTCACTAAGTTGCTGAGGCTAGCCTCAAATTTGCTCTCCTCCTGCCTCAGTCTCACAAGTCACTGGGATTACAGGCATGTTCCACTGTGCCCAGCCTTTTGAGGTTTAATTTCTTTAAATTCTGGATTATTCCTACTGGGAGACAAGAGGGTAGGACAGGAGGTTGTATCTAAATAAATTATGAATTTATAATTCATAATTAAAAAATAAACATTTTGAATACCTCATTCTTTAAAATGTTCTCACTTTGTTACATTTGCATAAATTTGCAAATGCACAGTTTTAAATATTCCTATAAGAGATGGTTTCATAAAGCAGTTCATGTTACAAACATTGAAAGGCAATATCCCATAAGGGATTCCAGTAGGGCAGAAATCTTTATACCTGTCTGACCTGCCTTGAGGCACCATATCATCTTTTCTTTCCTGTCCTTCCTAGCTTCGCGTCTACCTTTCTTGGTCTGGGGTTGCAACCACCATCCTTTATGTCTCCAAGTCCCATGATCTTGCTCAATGTAGCTGCCAGAATTCCAGCAGTTGCTACACCCTTCAGTGTACTCATATATACCCAAACCTTCAAACAATACTACCTCCAATGCCACCACCCAGCTGGGCCTGCAGCCACGTGACACCATCCCCTGGGCTGTCTGTTACTTCACCAGAGTTCCAAGCAGCTGCGGCACCATCTGCCATATGTTTGTTTCAACCTCATTCTCTACATTTCCCTCACCTTTCTTCCACAAAGCCATCATTGTGGATGTCTCTGCTATTGCTACCAGGACCTCTTCCCAGTCAGTCAATTGAATTGCTCACTAATGATCAGGCTTCCACATGTTTCACAGTCCACGTAGCACACAGTTTATTTGCACACTTTCACCATGGACTTAGCTTTCATCCAGTGGTTCTCCATGGTGGATGCAGATTAGAACTACCTGGAGACTTTTGAAGACATACTGATGCTTGGATTCCATGCCAGAGAGCCTAATATAATTGGTCTGGGCATTGCTAGGCTTTCCAAGTGACACTGATGTGTACCCAGGTTAAGAACAACAGTTCTATTACCTCTATTGCCTCTCTATCCATACCTCTATGTGAGGCATGGGTGGTGCTTACCATTTTAACAGACCTTATCAAACACACAAGTGAATGAATATGAATTCAACTAAATGGAGTACATTCATATTCATATTTCACTAAGAGCTGACCTTGCAGTGCTCCTGGCCTGAATGCTCAGCATGTGGACATGCAGTACTTCCTTTAGCACTGATTCCAGGGTCTCTATGGTTCCCAGAACTCTGAGGACTGAGTATCTAAAATTTGTTTGAATAGTTTTGGTCAACCCAAGGAAGGAAGTGGTCCACAAATCCAATCAGGTACACTGTCCTGTTGTAGGGACAGACGAGATAAGGCACCCAAGACAGCAGGAAACAGTTTATTTGGCTGCAGCCAGGTTCAGAGGACACAGCTTTTGCTGTAATCAATCAATCCCCTGAACCCCGAGTTCAGGGAGTTTCAGAGTTTTATACCCAGCATGTAAGGGGAGGGGCTAAGAAGTTCACAGTCTGCAGAAGTTCACATAAAGCAGCTTTTTCTCTTACTGTTATGGGCAAGTTAACCCTTCAAGGACTACATCTGAGAAGGGGAGAGCTTCTTCTCCCCTTTCTTCCCTCCCCCTGCCAGCTGTTACCATGGAGCCCAGTTGGTAACTTCTCTTATCTTAGAAAGATAGACATGTCTGTGAAGCTCCAGCTCAAAGCCAGAGACCTTGTTTACACACTTCGGCAAACTACTATACTGGATACATGTTTGTAAAAAACTAGTAAGGCGGTGTCCAGCACCTGGAGTGCTGATTTCTTCCTGGCCAGTAGCCAAGTAAGACAGGGCAACATGAAAATAGGGAGTTTATCTACATTGAACTCTTTCATAGTGACTCTTTTGCTGACAGTCCTAAAATCAGCCATGGTGAAGATTTTTGAAGAAGCCCAGTTAAGACTTTTCTGTGGAGAAAGGGGGTGCCACTACAGTGCCATGATGATGTAGTCACCGATGTGCATCTCCATCTTACATTTAACAGTTATCTTCTACCCTTGTTCTCAGTGAATGGGGAGTGTCATGTGGGATTATTAAAAATAGGAGAGAAGTTACTGTTTCCTTTGACAGTTGTTGGGCTCTGAAAGTCCACTCTGATCAGTGCACTGGACCCACAATAAGGCCTTGGCTGGGCAAGGACTTGGGGAAGAGCAATAGCCCATGAATCCAGACCCCCATAACAGGCTCACCAATTAGGTACAGCTTCACTTTCAGTGACCTGGGTGAATGAAGGGCAAGAAGTAGGTAATGTGCCTCTATTTGAATTCCAAGTCCAACAACTCCAGGTTATATAAATTGGAGGTATTCCTGATTACTTAATTATGTCATAGAGTTCTTTTGAGGATTAAATGAGTAATTCATGTAAAGCTACTTAGCACAGTGCCATGATAAGTAATTAATGTTTTCTAATAATGCACATAAAAGTTTTCACTTTGCATAACTTTAGAAATCATTTAGGGGATTAAAAAACAGAGAGGACCATGGGAAGGTATTCTCATCATGATATGCACTGTTATTTTGGAGGTGAGGTGGGGAGAGTCCATAAAGAAGAAAACATTGAGGTGAAAAAGTGATTTCCTATCCCTCATCCAATGCCTCCATCTTATGAGTAGTGAGGAAAGCTCCTTCTGTTAGATTCATCAGAAACCAACTCAGACTCCCTCCTAATAAAAGATGGAGAACCAGGAAGGAAAGGAAGATTCCGAACCAGATAATTCCCAAAGGCCTTGAGCCAAAAGAAAGGCCCTGGAAGTCTCACACCATGATCACCAAGACCTCTGATACCCACTAAATGGGCTTTGAGATCCTCCATAGTTTAGCCACAACCTCCCAATGACCACTGCAGTCAGGGTCATCAAGAAAAGCTGACTCTTCCCACTTTAACAGTAGAGTGGAGTCACTTGCTGCTCTACAAGGACCCAGTTTCCCGAGTGTTGAGGCACTGAGGAATCAAAGTCAGGCTCTGACAGTTCCAAATCAGCTCTCCCCAAACCTCCTAATGTCCTTAACTTGACTTGCCGCTGAACACACTCGGGGAAGAGAAATTTTCTCTCACCTTTGGCAAATAGAAAGAAAAAAAAATCAATAAAATAATTTCCAATCTGTTCCTTACAACTTGATGCCCCACTGATCAGAGTAAGACGGGAACAAACGCATTAGCTCTGAGAGAAAACAGCTTTTAAAAATAAGATTTGATCTAGTTGACTGAGCAATCATTATGCTTGAAATTCTCTGTGCCATGTTTGCCAGTCAATAGAGCACCCAGGGAGGTAGACTGTGGGGACAGAGCCTCTCCTCCGACACCAGTTTCCAGACCGTGTCTGTAATTGCTATCAAGATCATCAAACCATCCAGGGACTTCAGGGAAAAGCTTAATTCTCACCAAAACGAAGCACCAACTAGTTTATAACAAAATAAAAGAGCTCCCTTTAGGACCAGTTCTTTATTCAAGCTTCTCAAATTGGAAATACTATCTTTCCCTAAAGGATTTTTTTTTTTTTTAGTACTCGGGACTATACTCAGGGTCTTAGTACTCAGGGTCTCAGGTATGCTAGGCAAGCACTCTACCACTGAGCTACACCCCCAACCATTTTTTATCTATCTACCTATCTTGATATAGGGTCTAAGTTTCCCAAGATGGCTTTGAACTTGTGATCCTCCTAAAAGTTTTAATCAAAGTTTGGTTCCTGTTGGCCCCTGCCCTCTCGTGCTCAGCCCTACTCATCCAGATCTTTGGGGCTCAGCACCATCCCCTCCCCAGTCCCTGAGTCAGCCCTGACCAAGACCAGAGCATATTGGAAGACCCACAACCTTTAGAGGACAGAGTCTAGATCAGTTGGTTGGTCCACAGTTTGGAGCAATGCCTGGGCCCTTGGTGTCCTCTTTCAGAATTACTCTATTACCTACCTAATTCTAAGAAAACCATTTCCCAGAGACCCCATTGTTATATCCATGCACAGGCTACAGGGTTTCTTGGATACTGACGGCTGCCCTTCTTCAGGGCCTGTGCCCTAATGAGTCTCTAGCACAGTCCTGGGCTTCTCTGCTCCCACACTTGCTCTTCTCCGGGCCCAAGTGTGTCTCCCCACCACACTGCCTGAATTAGGAGAAATTTTGGGGGTTTGCATCTTGTTTCATTTCAAAACAGCTGATCTCAGGCTAAGCATTTGAACTCTAAGCTATGCAGCCTTGGGGAAATCACCAAACACCACAAAAGGTAGACTAAGCGTTATGGGATGCAGGCTCTATCCCAATAGTACCAGCCATGTGCTCCTAGGCTAGTCAGTTTACCAGCTGTCCTCATCAAATTTGCATTTCAAATTTATCTAGTGTAATGTGCACAGCTGGTGCCCAGCCCAGAGCCTCGTTTCTAGGATGGGCACCCATCTCCCAGCACTGAGTGTTGGCTGCACACTCTCCAGCTACCCCTCCTTTGAATCACTGTTCTCTGTCAACACTCCATTAGCCTGGGAAGCCCACAGCCAGTGACTGGTTGACTCAGGGTACAAAGTGTTATTGCCCTTGCTTCATGGTGGGGCAGCCTGTGTGTTGCTGTTTCTACGCCAGAGCATTGCATGGGAACAAGCTCCAGTTGTTACTATGTCCTTGTATTTCTCCTCTTGCCGTGTTATGCTTCTTTTATTACTTTTTTCGGGAAGCCACTCTCTTAATAAATCCCTTGCATGAGCATCCCCAAACTCTCACCCAAGTTCTGCACCCAGGGCACCCAACCCAAGGTGGCTGGGATGCTCTGTGGAAAATGGATCAGAGCAGGTAAGGAGTGAAGGCAGGCAGAGGGAGTTTGGGGGCTGTTGCAATCAGCCAGTTAAATGTTGGTCCTTTTCTGTTCTCTAAAATTATATGGCTCTCTGAGTAGAATGCTGTTAGTAGTTGGCATAAGCTCATTAACACAGCTCCATATGCTAGAACTTACATAGGTCAAACTGGCACAGTGAGTTCTTTTCTCCATTGAGGCTGGTGGCCAGAGAAATGACAGGAAAAACAGAAGCGTTGCATTTACCAGGCAGCCAGATCAGAAAAACAGGTCACCACTCAGTTCTCCAACAGAACTTAAAATACCACTGGGGATCTAAAGACAGCTCTCTTGACTTAGTATGCTATTGATTATACCTAGATTACCCAGGGACAATCTGCAACCCTGAGCCATCTTCCTGCTGCCCCGAGCAGTTTCCCCTGAAGTCAGCAGGTGTTACAAGAAGGTAACTTAAACATAACTAGAAGGCAAACCTACTTCAGATCAGAGACATCAAGATGTAGCAAAACCAGATGGGTCTTGGGCTTATCTGTAATTTCAGTTGATATGGGAGTTCATGCCTTCCTTTGACAGAAGTAAGCAGGCTAGTGTTTCTCAAACAGGCCTGTAGAGATATCCTATGGAATTTGAAGTTCTTGCTGTATAAATTTTTTTTCTATTTTAATTTTTTTATGATAACCTTTAAAAGATTAATCTAAGTGTATTCTGAGTCTCCTGGATGGCCACTGATGACTGGGCACTGCCATGAGATATCAAGTTAGTGTTATAATTGGGTGTTGACCACACTGGCACCAAGTGATTACCCAGAATATCAGTGCTAACTTTTAATGAAGGGTCTGTCAACCTGGAAACTCACAGATATGTTCTCCTGAGTCTAGGAAATTTCCAAAATTGAGAAATATTAAATAAGGGTATGTTTTTTTTTCTGAAGGAGATCAATGCCTACAAATTCCAGTTGCCAATAGGATAGCAAGTAAGATGGTGGTTAGCCTGCCCTGTGACCTATCACAGAGGCATAGAGGACACCCTGGGCACCAGCGGAGACAGCACAGCTGGGAAGATTCAGAAGACATCAAGTATTCCCACACCAGGGCTCCTGTAGGTCATTGATTCTGTTATTGTTGTATGCTTTTAATTAAAATCATACAAATGATTAAAGCAGTGACCGTGAGGTTATTCCAACTTGAAAACTTGAAGACAGATCCTGTTTTCTTTTTTATTTCTGATGAGGCTTAAGAGAGATTCTTACTAAACATTCAACAAGAGATTAACTATGTGTATCAAGCCCTAGAAGTGGTCCCTCAAGGAGTTCATAGGCAGAGAGAAAAAGGCCTAGATTATAGGGGACTGTTTGATCCCAAAAAGAGCCTGTGCATTCAGAGATGCAATAACTAGAAGAAAGGAAATTATTACTGTGAAGATAAGAAGCTGATTACCTCTGATGGAAGGCCAGGGGAGTGGGGGCTGAGCAGGGGACACGGGCACCTTCTGTGGTCAAGAATAATATTTCTATTGCCTAACCTGGTGACAGTTACATGGGGCTCATTTTCAAACTATATAGCATACTATGCATTTATGTTGTGGCAACAATACCAAAATCAGTGAGACTCACTATGCTCTGCATGGAAATCTAAATCAATGAGACCACTATTATATAACAAGAAAGTGCTGGCATGAACTCCAAATTCCTAGTTTGTAACTGATTAGCTGGCAAATCATATTACCTCTCTGAGCCTCGGTTTTCCTATATACAAAATTAAATATCACCAACTTCATAGGATGCTATGATCTGAAAGGAGATAATGCATGGTGTTGCACTGCTTTGTAAAGCGAAAGCATTCTAAAAATGCAACAGAGACTCTATGTCTAAGAAAATGAGGGTCAGGGTCCCATGTCCCTCTGAAATCCGTCCATCAGTTTTGTGTCCCACGAAGCACCCCTGCCACATCCTCAGGAGTCCTGGAACTGCCTCCCATCCAGCCCCACCCTCAGACACCAACCCTGGGCTCCTGCCACACTGTACCCCTGCCCTTCGCCCGATGTATGTCGAAGGCTCCCTGAGCCTTCTGCCTCCCCATACACTCTTCTCCTGCCGGTACTCCCTTGGCCCACCCCTGCAGCTCATTGCTTATTTCTTCATATGGCAAATGTCTACTGAGCATCTCTTATGGGCTGGGCACTGTTCTAACCACTAGGGATAAGTTCCTGTCCTCATGGTACTTGAATTCCACTGATAGCCAACTTATTCTCTCTGGGTATAGGTCAACTCCAGAGCACCACTGGCTCTAGGATAACTTCTCAAATGCCCCTCCTCACCCACTCTACCACCACCTACCACCAACTAGTGAATGCAACTCTTTGCCCTCATAGTGTCCTGTGTCACACACAATCTTGTCCATACATATAGAAGGCATGCTCCTCAGTGTAGTGACTACATCTTTCAACTTCTTTTGCAGAGAAGCACACAGAGTCATAATATCCCCCTAACAAGCCCTCAAAAGCTTAATATGTGGCTGAGAGTTCTAAGCACTTTTTACATTATTAACATGTTTAATTCTCATAAAAACCATGTGAGGTGGCCATTGCTATTGAGCTCATCACTCAAGACTAGGAAACCAAGCACAGGGATAAAGGAACTTGCACAGGGTCCCAGGGCTGAGGGTGGTGAGGAGCACAGCTGAAGAAAATCACGGATGGATGGAGTAAGGAGAAAGCCATGCATCTGGCAAATACCAGGTTAAGAAGACTTCTTTATCAGGTACCTTGTAGTTGGAATGAGCCTGAGAGGAGAAAGAAATTTTCCTATCTAGATTTCTGCATCTGTCCTTGTTTCCTTTGTTCCTCCCCTCCCTAAACTTAAGCTCCCTAGGGATTATCCCAATCAATTAGAACCTGCTTTAATTAATGGCATTGTTCAAGCTGCTCTGTGTTCATTCAAGCCCCCAAAGACAACCTCATGAATGAAATAGGGGATTTGGGTATTCCAGTCTCCTTCCTGTCAATCAAGTCTGGATCCTGAAAGCATTGAACACTTCTGGGAAGCAATGTGAAGATGGGCTTTCAAGGCTCGATGGAGCCCAGAGACCACCTGGTCCAGCAGCAAACTCAGATGCCTGGGAAGGGAAGCTCTCCACAAAGCTATGGGAAGCAGGCAGGGTGCAGTGCGGGGAGAAGCGACTTGTACAGGACCCGAGCAATAAACACTGCCTCCTTCCTTCCCTTTTCCCAGTCTTATGTACAACTTCTGGTTAAGCATGGTAGATTAAACTCACGCATTTATCTCTATTTCCTCCTACACCTTAGCAGAATGACAGTGAGAGAATTTTTTACTTGTGAATCTATAAGGACAAACAAGAGAGAGATGACAGCAGATCTTCTAAGATGGAAGTGATGGTTGACAAAGTAGGAGAGAGAAAAATTAAAACCAAGCAAGAAGCAAGCTAATTCATACCTCAGAACCACAGGAAAACTCTGAATTTGGAGGAATAACTCTAATGGCTGGGGAAGGGATGGGGCTTAGAAAGAGAGGGCCACAACGAGCAGTTTAAAGCTGTGCCTTTAAGTAACCAAGTGACTACATCTCCCCACTTTGGAGAAGACTGAGGTTTTGCAGCTGGTGTGACAGAATGAGAAGGGGATCTCTTGAGATGAATCAGAAAACAGCATTTAGTGGGACCCCTTCAGAGGTTTTGCATGCCTTTCTTTCAACATATTCCTAATATTTGATGTTTTGACATTATTATGAATGTTATGTTTTTCAAATTCCATTTTCTAATTGCTTGTAGTTATTGACCACTGACCATGGACAGTGATCTTACCAAATTTACCTGATAATTTGAATCCAACACCTGTGAGATCTCCCAAACTTTCTGTATGTATTACATATAGAATACCATCTGCAAGTAATGAGTTTTATTTTTCTTTCCTTTCTACTTACTTTGCTTTTTTTTTTTCCCTTGGGCTAGCTCCCTGGATAAAACTTCCAGTATGATGCAAGAGAGAAATGGTGTTGGGGCATAACTGTCACCTTCCTGATCCAATCAAGAAAACTTTCAAGGGGGCTAGGGCTGGGGCTGGGCCTGGGGCTCAGCGATAGTGCACTTGCCTCTAGTATGTGAAGGCACTGGGCTCAATTCTCAGCACCAAATATAAATAAATAAAATAAAGTTTTATCAACAACTATATATATATATATATATATATATAAATCAACTTTCAAGACGTCACCATTAATTATGTTTACTCTAGCTTTTTTGTTTGATTTGGTTTGGTTTGGTTTGGTTAATTCCTGTTATCAGAATAAGGAAGTTTCCCTTTACTTCTAGTTAGCTACAAGGGCTTTTAAAATCATGAAGAGGAATTGAATTTTATCAAATGTTTTACTTCATCTACTCAGTTGATCATGACTTTTCTCCATTACTGTATTAATTTGGTAAATTGCATTGGCCAATTTTTTAATGTTAAACACACTTGATTTCCTATATAAATCCAGCCTGGATGTGATGTATTATCTTTTCCGTATTTTGATGAATCATTTTGCTAATATGCTATTGGGATTTTATATCATTATCCAAGGAAGAGATTTTCCTAGAATTTTCCTTTCTTAAGCAGTCCTTAGTAGCTTTGGATGTATTATTCAACATTTCTGATCTTCAATTTCTTTCTTTTTTTTTTTGTACATGGAGACAATTTATCACTATATATATATATATATATATATATATATATATATATATATATATATGGATATAAAGAGAATTTAATGAGAAAATGTATGTGAAAACACTTAACTCATTTCCTAGTACACAGTAGGTACTCAAAAAACATTTATTGAAACACTAGAATCACTGGCCTCCATTTCTAATCAGTTAAAACTTGAAAGTAAAATAGGTTCAAAACAATCCCAATCATAAATTAATGGAAGTAACAACGGCTTTCATTTCTAAAATCAGTAAGTTGGGTTTGACATGCAACAATCTAATTCATAGAGCCCTAGCCATGTTCAGACCTTACTTAACATACAGAGCCAGAGAAGGCAAATTCTAGACCAGGAAGAACAGGAGAGAGGGGCCAGACCCTCCCCCCCAACATACCTACTCTATCACTATCCAGCTGTAACTTCTAATTTCACCATCTCTGTGAAATACTGGTAAGAAGCAGCGTGAAGATGTCCTGTGTTAGTTCTTTGACCTTGCATAAATCAGGCAGGCTATAGTTTCATCTGTTATTTTTTTTTAAAGCAACAATAATTCCTACCCTGCTTATGTCACAGGGTTATTCTAAGAATGAAATGGGAAACTTTTTAAAAGTGAAAACCAGCTACATGCAAATACAAGATATTATGACTACATTATTATTAACAACAATATGCTAATGCTTTCTGCTGATTAGATCAGTTAATACTTAGATAAGCCTGTGAGGTAAGAGCAGATCAAAGGCACAGAATGATTAAGCAAATTGTCCAAGGTCCTCCAGGGAAGTGGCCCTGCAGGATGGGAATCCAGACAGCCTGAGTGTTCAACTTCTGTGTTGTATGGACTTAGGAAATTGCTAGTCTTCCACTCAAAACACAAGCTTTCATATTTTATGTGGTGATAACATCACCACATAAATTTTTTTTAAATATATTTTTATTCATTACTGATGAACCTTTATTTATCTATTTGTTTATATGTGGTTCTGAGAAACAAATGCTTTGCTAGGCAAGCTCACACATGCCAGGCAAGCGCTCTACCGCGAAACCACAACCCCAACCCCTAAACATAAAATTTTCTTATGCCTATTCCTTTTCCCTTTTGAGAATAATTTCATTTAACAACAACAAAAAAAAAAACATTCCCACAGAAATGCTTCCTTCCACGAAGCTCCAGCTAATCCAGAGTTTCCTTGACCAAGTGTCCCTGTGGAGCAAGTGGAGGACATTGAGGCTCTGGAGAGCTCACAGTTCTCCTGTTAAATCTAATACTAAGTTGTTCCAACGTCTCATGGACCCCAAGATTGCTCTCCCACCCACAGCAGCTCCCGCCTCTGGACCTTCTCCATCACCTCTCTCTTGTCTCATTGTCGACTCTGCAAATGCCCACAGGCCTCCTCGGGCATGTCCTCTCTGAACCACCTGGTGTTGGCAGCCCAGGTCTCACCTGTGAGACAGAAGCTGGCACAGGAGGAAGAGGCCCTGAGGTCCTCTAAGCCTCAGCCTCTGAGAGTTGGTTAAATGGGACTCAGCAGAGGGACTCTAAGTTCCTCCCTGGGCTGCTGCAGGTAGGATAAGACAAGGCCTGAGAAACGACTGAAAACCACAGGAAGGAACAGCTACCGGGATCCATCAGTTTAAGAGGTGAAAACACTGCTGAGACTCAGGAGTCTGTCTGTCTTGCACAGAGATCTTTTCTAATTTTTATTGCTTCCTATAATTTTGGGTCTCTTATTTTCTTGACTTTTCTTCACCTAAAATCCTTTTTAACATTTTGATTAAAAAAAAAAAAAAAAAACCTGCCTTCTTGGATTCCCCCCACCTCCTTCCCAATCAACCTCTTCTCCTTTCACAATAACAGAGAGCAGATAGAATGGGGCATTGGCTTTCTATGTCTGCCTGACCCTCTCCTCTGCCTCCTCATGAACTTTTAGCTCTCTCCCTCCATCCACTTTCCTTTAATCACTCAGAGGACGTCCATTAGTTGACCCCTGTGGCTGGCCCTGTGTTGGAGCAAGAATGTAAAGTCCAACACAAGGCAAACGCTTCAAGGAATTTGGCGTCTGGTGGGAAGGGAAGGTTAGTAAATTGACAAAAAGATGGGTGTGAGTGGAAACAACAGATAATAAATGCTATGATGGAAGAAATACCTTGGAGGAGTCCTCACAGCCCAGTCTGAGGCTGAGGCCAGGGAGAGCATCGCAGAGGAGTCGACTGGGCTAGCTCTTCAGGAATTGGTGGTCAGCTACTTGAAGGAGAATGAAGAGAAGAGAGTACCAGGTAGAGGGAAGAGCATCTGCAAAGACACAGAGGCCGAGTGAGCATGGCCCTTGGAGAAAAGTCACAAGCAATGATGAGTGTCAACTACATGGAGGAAATTCTGGAAATATGCCAGAGATTTAGGCAGAAATAAATGGAATCATGGAAGTGCCATTTGCTAAGCTAAAAACTCCAGAGAAACATTGAATAGTGGGGTGGTAGGGTTCAACCTTGTATCAGAAGGCCACAATGATAGCTCTGAGAACTCCTAACTAGTGACCAGTTAAGAAATGCAAGAAGTGAAGAGGACCTCAGCAACCTTGAAAATGAAGAGACGGGTAGACTCCAAGACATGGAAAAGAAAAAATCTCTAGGACTACCTGACTAATTGCACATGGTGTGGTAGAGGTGACAGTGAATGAGAGGCAGGGGCCTCGGTAGGGTGACTCCAGCTTTCTGTCTTTGACCTCAGAATGAATGGAGGCACCGTATGTGAGACGCTTGGAGCAAAAGTGAGACTGTCTTTGCACATGTCAAAAGTGGTGATTAGGCCAATGAAGAACTTAAGCACAGAGACTATACGTGCCATGGGATTCCGTAGTCATGAAGTTCCAGAGAAGGCAAAACAACATAGAAACAGAAAGCAGATCTGTGGTGGCCAGGGACTGACAGGTGGGCAGAGAACCAAATGCAGAGGAACAGTGGAAAAGTTTAAGGCAAGAGAACACAGAGTCAAAGCTAAGACAGGAGAAAGAACTCTTATTAAGTAAGAAAGAGTGTGTTTTTCTAAGGCCAATATACTAGGGTTCTCTAGGAACAAAATAAATAGAGATAAATAAATATACACACATACACATGCACACAAAATATGTACATATACATGCATACATATTATACAGATACAGATACATGAGTGTATATGTATGTGTACATGTATGTGTACATGTGTGTATATGTATGTGTACATACACACATATATATAATTTAATAATTTACTAGACTGGCTTACATAATCAGAGGCTGAACAGTTCCACAATGGCTGGCCGTAAGCAAGAGAACTGCAAAAACAAGTTGATTTGACCTACATGCCAATCATCTCTGGAAACACCATTACAGACACACCCAGAAATATGCTTTAACCATTTTATTGGCATCTCTCAATCCAGTCAAGTTGACAACCAAGATTAACCATCACAGCCAATATTTTAAGTGGTTAAGCAACTACATATAATCAACAAAATTCATGAGACTATTCAGCTAAAATGAATGACTTTCATCATATATAAGCTATTTTTACTCTAATAAAGCTAATTTTTAAAGAATTATCCTCCAGGATACCCAAGTACAAATGACAGTACACAGGGGTCTAGACCACTGGGCAAGTAGATTTTATATGGAAGAACAAGAGAGGCAAAGCCAGTGTCCCAGGAGATGGTGACATTTAAAAAGAAAGCATGTGGGAAGCCAGAGAACTAGCAAGTACAACAGGAGAAAATAGTGAACAAAAGTTGAGGGAGAGTTTTTCAAAGAAGAGAGTAATCAACAGAGTCGATGTCCCCAGAAAACTCCAGAAAGATCAAAGCTAAACCTGGCTTTGTTGATCTGGAGGAGCTTAGTAGAATAATGTCATAGATTTCCTCCCCCTTATTCCTGCTATTACAATAACTAGGTCACCCTTAAGCACTAGCTTTAAAACATGTTTTTAGTAGCAAAACTTTGGGAGGACAGCAGTAGGAAACTTGCCATGACCATTCCTAAATGTGCTAGCTTCCAAAAATCTACTGATTTTTGGACCTAATATTTAATTAATGAGCATTTTGGCCATTCCTGGCCATGCATTGGTTAGGTAAACAGTAAAATAATTTAGAATTGCACAAGCACTCTGTACCTAAAAGCTAAGGTCTAGATGGGTGCTGGGTGATGGCACCAAGTGTTGCTGCCAGGAACTTCTAAAACACAGAGGGCAGGTAATCCAGGCTAGCCAGAATCTCTGCTGAGATCCAAAGCCTATTTGAAAAAATTGACACAGGAAATAATACACCATTTTAAGACCAAGAGCGACACCCAGTGGTCACAGAGATCACTTCATCCTCTCAACCATTTTTGGTCCAGAGCGCAGAAGGGCTGACTCCCTGTCATTGCCAGCAGGGGCTGTCCTCAACCTTCCCAGGTCTAGGGGCAAGCCAGGCTGAGACATGGAGCTAGGTGCCCATGGGCAAATTACCTAAGCCCTGGGAAGCAGTAACCAGCTCTTCCTTTGCCATGATGAGATGTAAAGAGGGAGCCTGGCCATCTTTAAAGCATTTCCACATTTATTGCCTCATCCGACCCTTGCTATAGACTTAATGAGGCAGGTACAGAGAGCTGTTACAGACACAGAGAGGAAACAGGGTTCATCTATAAGCTGAGATCTCCTGGCTCTAAGTCAGTTCTCTCTCCACAACAGCACAGCCTCAGGACTTCACCAGGAGATGCCTTAGCTATCAGCTAGCTATATAGAGCCCCACACATCTGGAGCCCCAGTCGTAAAATAAGACTCAGTTTCTAAGAGATCTCAAAGTCATTTGGGAATCAAATGTTCCTTGAGTGCCCACTATGTGCCAGGCACTGCTTGTACACAAACGGCAGTTAGTCCTGCCCTGAAGATGGTTTCTTTCCCTGGGGAGGCAGACAAGCATGATGTGAGGTGAGGGACAGTGACAGGCAGGGCAGGGGACAGCAGGAGCACAACTTTTCAGAGGAGGACTGGGGCCAGATGGGGCCCCATCTCTCCACACCTGGCACAAAGCCTTGACCTCAGGCAGCTCAGTGAGTGCCTGAGGTCTATCACTAAATGACCTGGAGCAAGACAGCAGTGCAAGATACCTCACAGACTCTCCCTTCCAAAAGATCAGCAACTGAGAACGCTGGCCTTCAGTGAAACTGGGAAACAGCCAACACCCTAAAGTCCAATTGATAGGGAGAAAGCGCCCTGCTGGGCCAACTCCAGAGAGGAGGTAGGAATAGCTGAGCATCTCTCTAGCCCCTGGGTAGTGCACATGCCAACAGCTTGGCCATGAAGAAGTCTCAGAACCCACTCAGATCCACTCAGAGGCAGAAGAAATAGGAAGCAGGAAGCAGGCAGAATGAGAAATCTTTACCCAAAAACTAGATGCCAGGTACAAACAGCTCTGCCTCTTCTCATCAAAGATAGCCAAAAAGAAATAACTAGGGGCTGAGGCTGTAGCTCAGTGGCAGAGTGCTTGCTTGGCACATGTGAGACCCTGGGTTCAATCCTTAGCACCGCATAAAATAAAATAAAGGCATGCTGTCCATCCTCAACTGGAGAAGGAGAAGGAGAAGGAGAAGGAGGGGGAGGGGAGGGGGAGGGGGAGGGGGAGGGGGAGGGGGAGGGGGAGGGGGAGGGGGAGAAGGAGAAGGAGAAGGAGAAGGAGAAGGAGAAGGAGAAGAAGAAGAAGAAGAAGAAGAAGAAGAAGAAGAAGAAGAAGAAGAAGAAGAAGAAAAGAAGGAGAAGGAGAGGAAGAGGGGGAAGGGGAAGGGGAAGGGGAAGGGGAAGGGGAAGGGAAAGAGGAAGAGGAAGAGGAAGAAGAAGAAGAAGAAAAAGAAGAAGAAATAATAACTAAACCATGATCCATAAAACCTGGGACCAAACAAGATTTTATGCTGAGTTAGCAAACTTGCTGCTCACTCCAAAAATAGGAATATAGGAAGCAGAAAGCATGAAGCAGAGATGCACCCTCTGCAGAAGGCAGAGTAGAGCCTGTGGGGGGAAAGTATTTTGAGGACTTGTACTCAACAGACATTGCCGCAGTGGGTGGTGAGGAAGAGCCCAGGTTATAAATATCTAAGAGTATGAGACAGAGATGAGAAATGGCCTTCTAAATGCATAGCTAAGCTCATAAGAAAGCAAAGGAGAGCCACAGGACTGCGAGTGAAGAGAGAACTAGAAGAAGGTGGAGGGGAGAGGCCTGGGCTGCTCTGGGAATTCCTGCCTGAGCCTAGAGGCCCTATTGTAACAGTGTGTAAAGATCCAAGGCACAGAGACACGCAAGGTGGAGGACAGACGAAGTGAACCCTCTGCATGGGCCCAGGGTCTGTGAGGAGCCACATCCTTGGAGAAGAGTTCCAGGGGGCAGTTCAATGTGGGAATTGACCAAAAGACTAGCCAGTCTCAGACCACAGCTTGGAGTTTAAAAAAAAAAAAAAAAAAAAAGATGTTCCCTAGAAATTTATAAGCATAAGGTTTCCCTCCCACAGGAAGGGTTTGAAAATATACTCCCTCTATGCAGCAAACCTCAAGGGAAATACTAATTTCAAGTGCTTCTCAGTGAAAATCACTGACAGACACAAATGGAAAATCACTCAGACCCCTGAGGAGTTCCACAGTCAGCAAAACACGATCAAATCAAACATGGACAAAACGCACAAGAAAACAAGACACTAGGAAAAGATAGACAAAAAGGCCAAGACTTAAATCCCAAATGGTTCAGAGATTACAGTTATCAGATAAAGAACGTAAAACAAGTAAGAAGACGCGATGTATCCACAAAAACACAGGTCCAAGAATGTTGGTGGCAGCTTAATTTATTACAATGGCTGAAACCTAGAAATAGCCCAAATGTCCACCTACCAAAGAACAGATAAACAAATTGTGGTATATTCATTCAATGAAATATGACTCCGCAACACAAAGGAAATGAATCAAAGAAATGAACAACAATGTGGATGAATTCAGAAACAGGACTGAACCCAGGGCCTCACACATGCTAGGCGAGCGCTCTACCGCTGAGCCACAACCCCAGCCCCACCCATATATTATATAGTTTCCCCTATATAATGTTCAAAAAACAGATAAAACTAATATATAGGTGGGGCTGGGGTTGCGGCTCCGGCTCAGCGGTAGAGCGCTCGCCTAGCATGTGTGAGGCCCTGGGTTCAATCCTCAGCACCGCATATAAATAAATAAAATAAAGGTATTGTGTCAACTACATATACATATATAACTAATATATGGGTAATAAAAATCAGAACATCTGAGGGAAAAGAGAAAAATTAACTGGAAAGATATACAAGAGAACATTCTGGAATTATTGCAATATCCTATATGTGGATTTGTGATTTCATAGGATTAACAGTTGTCAAAACTCGTTACACTTTACATTGTGCCATTAAAATTTGTCCATTTCATCGAATATTAATTATATCTCAACAATATACATACATTTTAAAATAGGAAATAGAAATTGTGTCCCAACCCATAAAAATAACCAATAATATTTGAATAAACTCTAGAAATAAAAAAATTCCAAGTATTGAATTCAGAAGCTCAATAGGTTCTGCTTTAAGCTATGGCTTATATAAGATCAAGTCTTCTATCAACAACATCTTTAAAAGCAAGAGAACATATTTTCTATTTGAGAAGATGGTTTTCAAACATCAGAGAGCTACCGAGACAGCAAGAACCTGAAACTAGACCTCAAAGATGAGAGTGTAGAAATGTGAGTCAGCTACTCAACGGTGCTTTTTCCTCTCAGGGTATTTGCTGAAAATGGCCACTTGAGAGTAAGGGAAATTGGGGAGAAAATGGCAACAAAGATGCCAAGAAGCTAAGCAAAGATTTTGGTAATCTTAAGGGGTAGAGAGATAAAAAGGAGTTCAGGACCCTGTAAAGGATCCCCAGACTCAGGAGGTTGAGACAAGAGGATCACAAGTTTGAGGACAATCTCAGCACTGCAGCGAGACCCTAAGCAACTTAGTGAGGTTCTGTCTAAAAATAAAAAAAATTAAAAAGGGCTGCAGATGTGGCTCAGTGCCCCTGGGTTCAATCCCTACAGGAAGGAAGGAAAGAAGGACGGAAGGAAGGAAGGAAGGAAGGAAGGAAGGAAGGAAGGAAGGAAGGAAGGGAGGGAGGGAGGGAGAGGATCCCCAGGTTTTCAGGTGGTGGCCTAGCTTATCCCCACAGAGTAAGAGTGACAGCTTTTACAAGACCAAAAACAGTATTAAGTCAACTAACTGAATATCAAGTGAATTTGATCTTAGCCTGGCATAGCTGCCTGATGAAGCAAAAGTCAATCATCTTTAGAGAAAGAGATCATCCAGCACCTGAGATTATCTCTGCCATTTTTTAAATCAAAAACCAGGCCAGGGCTACAGATAGCATCCAAGACAAAAAGAGCACAAATGCCACCACCTAGTCCCCTCCAGCTTCTCCCCCTCTCCCGCTCCCCCCATACTCCACCTTAGGGGAGTCAGGGCTGCCTGGAAGATGCTCTATTGTGCTGGTAAAGGAATCTCACAATTGAATACTGGAAAAGGGACATGAAGGCAGCTGGTATCACTCTTAGCAGATTCCAGGAGAGGAAAAAAAATGCCAAGAGACTCCTCATTTGGTTTTGTGACAACATCTATCAAAAAATCCACATGCCAGGATCAGCCTCATGAACTAGGAGAACATCATTCTAGAAAAGGAAGGAATGCCATTGAGAAAGAGACTTGGTGGTTTTGGGGTTTGTTTTTTGTTTGTTTTGGTGAACACATTTAAAATCAGCTTTTTCAACAATTTTTAAATATACAATGCGTTATTATAGTTACCATTCTCTGCAATTAACCACTAAAGCTTCTAATTAAAATTTTGTCCCCTTTGGTCAACATCTCCCTAACCCCTCCACTCCACCGCTCCAGCACCCAGTGACCAACATTCTACTCTCTACTTCCATGACTTCAACTCTTTTAAATTCCACATATAGATGACACCATGTGGTATTGTCTTCCTGTGCCTGGATTATTTCACTTAGCACAATACCCTCCAGGTTCACCAAAACATCACATTGTACTCCAGAAGTATATACAACTATTTGTCAACTAAAATTTTTTAAAAATAATGTGGGAAAAAAAAGTCTTGTTTAAAAAAAACTAAAATTGTCTTCCAGGTGTGATTTTCCCATTCTCACCAAACTTATGTAAAACCGAGCCACCATGATTTCACATGATGGCTGTCCCCAGCACAGTGAACCTGCCCATCTTAGAGGAAGGCAAGGGCTGGAGTCCACAGCCACTTAGACATTTGTTCAAAATGTAGGAACCACATATTTGAGATCAAAAGTAGGTAGAAAGTTTGAGAATTTACTGCTCAAAAAAATGAAAAAGAAATTTTGAACCCAAGATAAATATTTTGTTCCTTTCTTTGTACATATCAATGGCACTCTTTTTTTTTTTTTTTTCCTTTGCATTGCTAAAGATTGAACCCCAGGGCTTTCCTCTCACTAGTTAGGTGAGCACTCTACCATGGAGCTACATTCCAACTCCTCAACGGCATTTTTAAAAAGAATGAATACTTTAGGTAAGACCTTGTCTAGAAAATGTTTGCAAAATTTTACTATCTATCATTCTATGAACCCAACAGAACATTTATATTTGGGCCACATCTTCATTTCTGTGATCTGTATGCAGTTCCAAATCTGCTGCATTGCCCATTAATTTTCTCATACACATTTTCTTCTTTGACTTGGTTCTATTTTTGGTTGTTATATAAAAGTTGTTTTCATTTTACATTGATGTCAGTGTTTCCACTGCTGTGAAATCCTGTTTTTATACTATCGATACCCTGGAAGTACCTGTCTTCCTTTGCTGTTGGCTTTCCTGTTATTGGGCTAAGTGTCTGTTGCTGTTGGCTTCCTGTTTCCTGTTCCTGTGAGCGTCACCTTAACAACACTTCTTCACCCAGGCCGCAGCAGTTCCTTCCATGGCAGCGGCTGAATTTGGTGTGCAGGTTTTCAGCTATCACAGGACAAGTGTCCTTGCACACCCTCCAAGACACTTGCGCCAGCCAGCGAGGCCCTTTCCTCAAGGTCTGCAACCCAAATCCAACAAGAGCCCCCCCTCTGATGCCAGGGACACCAGCACTAGATGAGCAGCATCCTCTTCCCAAAGGTCTGAACCCCAACCTCATGCAGCCCCCTTCCAAGGTTGCAAAGTTTTAGCAACTTCAACTTCTTTGCTCCTATAGCTTCGGGAATAGTACTTGTACTCCTCACCTTCCTAAGACTTGAGATTCTTTTTGTATTTGTTTGCTTTCAGAACCCCAGTTAATAAATGTATGCCGTGTTAACAATTCTTCATACTAAATTGTCTGTGTTAAAATATCTCTTCAATCAATTAGGTCTTCTTTGACTCCTTTCTTCACTGTTCTGTAGTTTACAGCATGCAACTCTTACACATGCTTTGATAGATTTAGATCTGATTATTTCATTATGGTGCTATCTTAAATGATACTTTAAAAGTGAGTTAAACAAGTGGGGTATTTGTTATTGTTAAAATGTCATTTCATGCCAGGTGCTGTGGCTCTCGCCTGTAATCTCAGAAACTCAGGAAGCTAAGGCAAGGGGATGTTGAGTTCAAAGCCAGCCTCAGCAATTTAGCAAGGCACTTAGTGAGACCCTGACTTTAAATAAGATACATAAAAAAGGACTGGGGAAGTGGCTCAGTGGTTAAGCACATCTGGGTTCAATCCCTGGTACAAAAAAAAAAAAAAAAAGAAAGAAAGAAAGAAAGGTGTCATTTCTCTCCAAAATGATCTATAAATTTAATACAATCCAAATCAAAATCCCACTAGGTTTTATTTACTTAGGTACTAGAAATTGAACCCAGAGGCATTTTAGCTCTGAGCTATATCCCCAGATCTTTTTTATTTTTTATTTTGGGACAGGGTCTCACTAAGTTACTGAGGCTGATCTCAAACTTGTAATCCTCCTCCCTCAGCCTCCAAAGTTGTGCCAGCACTCCTGGCTAGTCTTTATTAAATAGAAATTCATAAGCCAAATCCTGAATTGATGTAGGAAAGGCAATGAGAATCCAATTAACCAAAGTAATTGTTAAAATATTGAAGGGCCCATACTACTTGATTTCAAAACTTAATGTAAAGCTAGAGTAATCCACACAATATGTTACTAGAGACAAGATATCCATAGATGAGTGGAACAGAAGAGAGAAATCAATGCTCTTTCCCATCATAACCAGTGGCTCTCCAACAATCACACCAAGCAATCCAGTGGAGAAGGACCACCCTTCAAAAGAAGTGAAACTGGAGCAACAGACACCCACCCATCCACCCACAAGGACAAACCCAATCATGCTACACATGGTTTCAAATAAATACTAAGAATTTTTATCATTAACTGTCTTCACTAAAACCTGCAGCAATACCTCAGGAAGAAGAAAACATCTGTACTGCAAAAAAGGAAAAGTAAGAAAAGAAACTGGCAAAACATGTAGGTCAATCTACACAGATATTTCCTGTGTAAAACAATGATAATAATATCTAGTTTGAGGGACTTGAAAATGATAAAAATGCTACATAAAGCTGGGTGCAGTGTTGCATACCTGTAATCTCAGCAGCTTGGGAGGCTGAGCAGGAGGATTGCAAGTTCAAAGCCAGCCTCAGCAATTTAGCAAGGCCCTAAGCAACTCAGTGAGACCCTATCTCTAAATAAAATACAATAAAAATACACAGATAAGATAGATAGATAGAACTCTTCTGGCCAGCAGACTACTGCGGGAGCCCAGGCCAAGCCAAGATCCCCCCACCAGCCTGAGCAGGACCCAGGCTCATACTAGGCCCGGGTCCATCCCACCACCAGCACACACCCACCAGAGCCCAGCCTCCTGCACAGGACACCTCTTCCGACCAACAGACTACCGCGGAAGCCCAGGCCAGGTCCAGATTCGCCCACACAGCACATGTATCCTTCTCTAAAATAGACTATATATTATGCCACAAAGCAACTCTTAGCAAATATTAATATTAGATTAAAAAAGTAGAGATACAACCCTGCATTCTATCAGATTATAATGGAATGAAATTAGAAATCAATGATAAAATAATAAATAAAAGTTACTCCAAAACCTGGAGACTAAATAATATGCTACTGAATGAACAATGGTTGCAGAAGACATCAAGGAGGAGATTAAAAAAAAATTTAGACATGAATGAAAACACAGATACAACATATCAAAATCTCTGGGACACTATGAAGGCAGTTCTAAGAGAAAAGTTCATTGCATGGAGTTCATTCCTTAAAAGAAGAAAAAATCAACAAATAAATGACTTAACATTACATCTCAAAGCCCTAGAAAAAGAAGAACAAATCTACACCAAAAGCAATAAAAGACAGGAAATGATTAAAATTAGAGCTGAAATCAATGAAATTGAAACAAAAGAAAAAACTGAAAAAATTGACAGAACAAAAAGTTGGTTCTTTGAAAAAATAAATAAAATTGAAAACCCTTAGCCATGCTAACGAAGAGAAGGAAAGAGAAAATTCAAATTACTAACATACATGATGAAAAAGGAAATATCATGGCAGACACTACAGAAATACAGAAGATAATTAGAAATTATTTTGAAAACTTGTATTCCAATAAAATAGAAAACATTGAAGGCATCAACAAATTTCTAGAATCATATGATTTGCCCAAATTGAATCAGGTGGATATATACAATTTAAACAGATCAATCTCAAGTGACGAAATAGAAGACAGCATCAGAAATCTTCCAACCAAGAAAAGCCCAGGACCAGATATATATTCAGCAGAGTTCTACAAGATCTTTAAAGAAGAAAAAATACCAAAACTCTTCAATTTATTTCAGGAAGAGGCAGCACTTTCAAACTCATTCTATGAGGCCAATATCACCCTGATTCCAAAACCAAGCAAAGACACATCAAAAAAAGACAACTTCAGACCAATATCTCTAATGAACATAGATGTAAAAATTCTCAATAAAACTCTGGCAAATCAAATAGAAAAACATATCATCAAAAAGATAATGCACCACAATCAAGTGGGATTCATCCCAGAGATGCAAGTTTGGTTCAATATACAGAAATCAATAAATGTAATTCATCACGTCAATAGACTTAAACATAAGAATCATATGATCATCTCAATAGATGAAGAAAAAACATTTGACAAAATACAGCACCCCTTCATGTTCTAAACACTAAAAAAATTAGGGATAACAGGAACATATCTCATGTTAAGCTTCAGGCCAACATCATTCTAAATGGAGAAAACTTGAAGGCATTTCCTCTAAAAACTGGAACAAGACAGGGATGCCCTCTTTCACCACTTCTATTTAGCATAGTTCTTGAAACACTGGCAAAAGCAATTAGACAGATGAAAAAATTAAAGGGATATATATAGCAAAAGAAGAACTCAAATTAGCACTATTCACTGATGATATGATTCTATACCTAGAAGACCCAAAAAGTTCCACCAGAAAACTTCTATAACTAATAAATGAATTTAGCAATCTAGCAGGATATAAAATCAATATCCATAAGTCAAATACATTTCTGTATATCAGTGACAAATCCTCAGAAAGGGAAACAAGGAAAACTACCCCATTTATAATAGCCTCAAAAAATAAAATAAAATACTTGGGAATCAACAAAAGAGATGAAAGATCTATATAATGAAAGCTACAGAACCCTAAAGAAAGAGATCAAAGAAGACCTTAGAAGATGGAAGATCTACCTTGCTCTTGGATAGGCAGATATTAATTAATGACCATACTACCAAAAGCACTATACAGATTTAATGCAATTCCAATCAAAATCCCAGTGGCATTCCTCATAGAAATAGAAAAAAAGCAGTCATGAAATTCATCTGGAAAAAATAAGAGACCCAGAATAGCTAAAGCAATCCTTAGCAGGAAGCGTGAAGCAGGTGGCATCACAATACCAGACTTTAAACTATACTACCAAGCAATAGTAACAAAAACAGCATGATATTGGCACCAAAACAGACTGTTAGACCAATGGTACAGAATAGAAGACACAGAGACTAACCCACAAAATTACAATTTTCTTATATTAGACAAAGGTGCATATTAGACAAAGGCATGTATTGGAAAAAAATAGCCTCTTCAATAAATGGTGCTAGGAAAACTGGAAATCCATATGCAACAAAATGAAATTAAACTCCTATCATTCACCATGCACAAAACTCAACTCAAAGTGAATCATGTACCTAGGAATAAAACCAGAGACCCTTCATCTAATAGAAGAAAAAGTAGGTCCTAATCTCTATAATGTGGGATTAGGCCCCAACTTCCTCAATAAGACTCCTTTGGTACAAGAATTAAAATTAAGAATCAATAAATGGGATGAACTCAAACTAAAAAGTTTCTTCTCAGCAAAAGAAACAATCAGTGAGGTGAATAGGGAGCCTACAGCTTGGGGGCAAATTTTTATCACTTGCATATCAGATAAAGCACTAATCTAGGATATATAAAGAACTCAAAAAGTAAAGCACCACAAAATCAAATAACCCAATCAATAAATGGGCCAAGGACCTGAACAGACACTTCTCAGAAGATGATATACAATCAATCAACAAATATATGAAAAAATGCTCATCATCTCTAGCAATTAGAGAAATGCAAATCAAAACCACTCTAAGATTTTATCTCACTCCAGTCAGAATGATAGCCATTATGAAGACAAACAACAACAAGTATTGACAAGGATATGGGGGGAAAGATACACTCGTATATTGCTGGTGGGACTGCAAATTGGTTGCAGCCTACATGGAAAGCAGTTTGGAGATTCCTTGGAAAACTGGGAATGAAATCACCATTTGACCCAGCTATCCCTCTCCTCAGTCTATACCCGAAGGACTTAAAAACAGCATACTACAGGGACACAGTCACATCAATGTTTATAGCAGCACAATTCACAATAGCTAAACTATGAAACCAACCTAGATGCTCTTCAGCAAATGAATGAATGGCATATATACACAATGGAATATTACTCAGCAATAAAAGAGAACAAAATCATGGCATTTGCAGGTAAATGGATGGAGTTGGAGAAGATAATAAAACCCAAAAAAACAAAAGCCGAATGTTCTCTCTGATATAGAGGCTGATTCATAATGCGGTAGGGAGGGGGAACAAGGGAGGAATAGAAGAACTCTAAATAGGGCAGAGGGGTGGGAGGGGAAGGGAAGGGGTATGGGGTTAGAAATGATGGTGCAATGAGATGGGTATCATTATCCAAAGTACATGTATGAAGACATGAATTGGTGTGAACATACTTTGTATACAACCAGAGATATGAACAACTGTGCTCTATATGTGGAATAGGAATTGTAATGCATTCCGCTGTCATATATAAATTAAAAAATGGGATAAAATTAAAAGTATTTTAAGACAGCAAAGAAAAAAGAATAAAATTTCTATAAACATTCTTATACAAAAAAAAATGAGCAAGCAAGCGAGCTGTGAATAAGGCTCAGTGGTTAAACACCCTTGAGTTCAATTCCTGGTACCAAAAACAAAACAACAACAACAACAAAAATGCTACATAAAACATCTAATGTGGGAGGAAAACTCAGAAGGTAAAATGTCATTGAATTTTTTCAGGAGAATGATAAAAATTTTTAATCATTTTAGATTTTAAGTATGTATATTAAAATAGTAAGAGCCACTTTTAAAAATAAAGTGTGCAACTTCCAAAACAATATGGAAAATAGAATTCAACAAAAGGTAAATGAATCTGAAATAAGAAAGGAGAGCACACTAAAAAAGTGAGAAAATTTTCCCAAATGATAAATATAATATGTAATAGTGATCACAAGAAAGAAAAATTGATAATACTTGGCAGTTCAAAGAAAAATGTTTGCATTTTTGGATAACAAATAAAATTTAATGTATGCTATTTTAAAGAGACATACCTAAAAATTAGAACCCAGAAAATTTGAAAGTAAATTATGAGAAAAAAAATAGCATACAAATATTAACAGATAGAACTGATAGCTATATGTTAAAATCAGACTAAATACAACTTAACAGAAAGAAAAGCATTATTAGAGATTTTTTTAATTATTATTATTTTTAATACCTTTGTATTTATTTATTTTTATGTGGTACTGAGGATAGAACCCAGGGCCTCACATGAGCTAGGCGAGCGCTCCACCGCTGAGCTACCACCCCAGCCCCTATTGGAGATTTTTTAAAAGATCACAGTTTAGTGATGTAAGTTTCAATTCTCAGGAAAATATAATAATTCTACTTTGGTATGCAACTAATAACCTATCTTCAAAATACAACAATCAGATATTTTCTGACTAAATAAATTCAATATCATAGTGAAATCTTTTGATGTATTTCTCAGTTAGTGAAAAGACTGAACAGCCAAAGTCTATAGAGAATCTGAACAATATATTAATAAGCCTTATTTAATGGACATCTATAAAATGCTTACCCCAATAGAGAATGCAAATTCTTTTCAATTCCATGATGAACTATCACAAAACTCACTACATATTATGAAAGTCCTAAAGCAACTCTCTCTCTCTAAATTCTAAACAATATAAATAAAACATTTCATATATATATATATATATATATATATATATATATATATATATATATATATATATTTTCTTATCACAAGGCAATTAATTCAGAAATTAAAAAGCAAACAAAAACACTATAAAAATGCAAAATACCAAACAGAGTATCTGTCTGATACCTGCCCCCACCTCCCATGGCACATCAATTCAGAGGCAAAAAAAAAACTAGACACCTAAGGGCTAGGACAAACAACCTCAGAGAAAATCAACAAATTCATACGTACCTCGTCTGAATAAAAAACATGGGGAAGATGAGCCAAGGTTTTTCTTAATAAGCATGAAAAGTATAATTAATAAGTAAAAGTTTAATAATGTAGAACAGAAATTGGAAAGGAAAAAATGAAAGAACCAAGTAGAAGTATTAGATTTGATTACAGGTGAAATGAAAAATCACAACAGATAAGATAAAGAATGGATTTAGCTGAAAAATGAACTGGTGAGTTTAAAACTTAGATTTTAAAAAGAGTGAAAGAAAATAGAGATTAAAAAATTTAAAATATTCTTGGGGCTGGGGATGTGGCTCAAGTGGTAGCGTGCTCGACTGGCATGCGTGCGGCCCAGGTTCCATCCTCAGCACCACATACAAAGATGTTGTGTCCGCCGAAAACTAAAAAATAAATATTAAAAAAAAAATTCTCCCTCTCTCTCTCTCTCTCTCTCTCTCTAAAAAAAAATTAAAATGTTCTTATTAAAGGTGCCTATCTGAGAAATAAGAATATGAGAAGAAAAGAATTGAGGAGGAAATATTTAAAGAAATTATGAAGATCAATTTTCTGTAATGAGGAAAATGAACTGGACTAAAAAAGGTCCCAAGGAGTACTAAACACTACAGTGAAATATAAGAATATCTAAACAGGGAGAACTAGATAACCTTTGTGACTAGAGATGTTTACATACTTTTTCAAGTCACTAATAAATCAAGCAGAGGAAAATAGGCAAAGATATTGAAGACTTGAACAATGCAATTAATAAGCTTGATTAATTAAGCTAGCGCAAGTGAATCTACAATTCTATGACCTGATTTGCCCAGGTCAATACTGGGTAATGTCTATTGTTCTGGCTAATTATTAATAGCATCCCTTTCACCATAAAGCAAGTCACAATTTGAACAATAAATTATATGGTAGGCTAGCCATTTGAGGTTTATAGAACTCCATACTAAACATCAGAGAAGATAACTTTTTTTTAAGCAGACAAAAACCACTTACAAAAATAAATCTTGTATGAGGCCATAAAGAAAACTTCAATAAATTCCCCAATAAATTAATATTTTTACCATTGTTTCATTTAGCAAATATTTGTTGAGAACTTACCATGTGACTTGGCATTCTTCTAGTCCTGGCATACAGCCCAGATACTGCATAGCACCGATCCCAGGGCCATGTTCACACTGTTGTTTAACAGGAATGTACCCAGCAATGCCACATGGCACAGCTCCAGGGCTCGGTACTCCATCAGAATGACTCCCTGGAAGTTTTGCATGGTGAAGCCTACCAGTCAACACAGATTTGGACACTGCAGTAAACGAAACAGGCAAAAATCCCACCCTGATGAAGCTTACATAATAATGGTGAAAAACAGAAAATGCACAAAATAAATCAGGGCCTCGTTCAGTATTACAGAAGGTGATATGTGATACAAACCAGAATACAGTAGATCAAGGAGACAGAAGTATCAGAAGTCAGGGTTGAGGAAGGGTGGGCACCTTTAAATAGAGTGGTCAGGACAAGCCTACAGAGAAGGTCACATCTGAATCATGATTGGGGGAGGGAGTGTTGTGGCTCAGCGGTAGAGCCTAGCAAGTACGAGGCCCTGGGTTCGATCCTCAGCACCACGTAAAAATAAATAAATAAAATAAAGGTATCGAGTCTAACTACAACTAAAAATTAAATATTAAAAAATAAGAAAAGAAAAAAGATTGCATGCTGTTAGGAAGTATGCCACTTGGCCCTGGGGGAAGTCACAGCCGGTGGAGGGCAGTCACTGCAAAGGCATGGAAGTGGGATCCCACCTGGCAGGTGCTAGGCAGCAAAGCAGCCAGTGCAGCTGAATCAGAGAGGAAGAGGGAGAGCCATCAGTGAGGAGGCCAAGACTGTAAGATGGGCCAGGTGGAACACACTGGCTTCTACCGGGAAGGACACTGGGACCTCTAGAGAATTTTAAATGGAGGAATGACATCATCGGACCCTGTTTTTCAAAAAACACTTAGGCTGCTGTGTCAAGAATAGACTACAGGGCTGTGTGTGTGTGTGTGTGGGTGGGTGGGTGTGGGTGTGTGTTCTGATTGCCATGTCCAGAGCTGCTTTCCTCTGCTATGCTCCCCCACCATGAGGTTCTGCCTCACCTCTGGCACAGACCACGGAGTCAGCTGTCTGTGGACTGAGATCTCCAAAACAGTCTCTGGGTCAGAAAAGTGAAAGAGCTGACTGAAACAGCAGGTGACCATGGCAAAGCTACCGAAGCTGTGTGTAGATGCTGTTGAGCCCACCTCAAAACCTGCCTGAGTTATGGTCAAGGCTCCCCGGAGTCATCTTTTGCCCATCGGTCATCTTCACACTTAGTCTCGTGGCTTCCCTGGAACCTTACCTGTGCCCCTGCAGGGCTTGCACTTGACCTTGCACTTGCACTTGTGTGCTCTTTTGCATGGCTTGTACCTTGTGGATTATTTTAATCCTGCATTTTAGAACGGTTGACTGACAGCCTTTCACCCTTGCAGTTCTGCCTCTTTCTTTAAAGTGGATTCCCTGACCTGAGTCATTTGTGGGTCTCACAGTATGTGGTCCCCAAGCTCCCGCTACACAGCCACATCATCCCACTGTGCTGGACACTCTCAAAGGGGCTTTGTCAGCAATCTGTCCTGGGGCTTGGACCAGATATTTAATAAACTCCCTCCTTGTGATTTTGTGATGATGGTCATGTGAAGCCTCTGCTCTTTACCTCTGACTCCGTCGTCTGTGCCAGAGGACACTGGGTCTTAAAACTGTATAAGTAAATAAAAACTCAAAAATGAAAAAAAATGAATAGACTGTAGGGGCACATGATTCCCTCAAAAAAATCCTGTTGGGAGGCTGTTGCAATAATGTAGGTGAGACAAGGAGGTTTGGATCAGAGTAGCTACAGTGTGGACATGAGAATGGCCGACCTCTGAGTGTATTTTTCAGGCAGAGCCACCATAGCTTTCTGGCATTGAATGTGGAGGGTGACAGAAGGAAATCAAAGGTCACCCCCACACCCTGCACACAGCCCCAAGGAACTGGAAAACCGAAGTCATCATTAAACAGCATACGGAAGACTGGACATAAAGAAATTTTAGGGCAGTTGGCGGTGGCGTCTTACATTAAAAATGTCTATGAGGCATGCGAGTAGAGAAAACTGGCACTTGGGTATACAAATATGTAGTGGGGGGGGGATAAAACTTTGTAAGTCACCAACACATAGACAGGGCCTTGCTGCTTGGGACTGGAAAAATCATGAAGGGAGCAAGTGTGGGAAGACAGAGGCCAAGGACTGAGCTGCCTGGGGTGTCTGGCACTGAGACGTTGAAGAGAGAGGACACTGGGTGACAAGCAGCAGGGTTGGAAGCCATCAGAAGTGAAGGACTCTGGGAAACAAGTGACCAAAAAAAATGTTTCAAAGGGGATGCTGATAACAGATCAACTAAGATAAAGAGGAAAATTGATGACAGCTACTTCTTATACTGCCTTGCTGATGTTGGTTTAGGAAGGAAATGGAGAAAGTCAATCTAGAAAAGTTATTTCAAAGAGTCTGAGCATTAAGGAAATCCTTCAGACATGGGCAGGATCTGAAGGCAGAACTGAGATCAAAAGAGGGTTTTTTTTTTTTTTTTAATAACCAGCAAGAGAAAACACAGCATGCTTATATGCTTAACCAGGACAATCTAGAGGAGAAAAACAAAGAGGTAGGAATTAGATAGGAATGGGCCAGCATCTGGCCAGAGAATTGAAGGGCATTAGCAGGAAGGATGAGTAAGCCTGGGGGCCCATGCAGCAGGTGGGGAGAGGTGGTGGTGGGTGCTATGGAAGTTCTCAGCTCAGAGAAATAAGAAACAAGATCTTTAACCTAGTGTAGAAATAGAGAAGTAGCCTTTCAGGTGAGTGAGCAGGGAGCTTAAAAAAGCAAAGTATGAAAACAATATCACCCACCAAAGTATGAACGGACAACGAAAGCAAGTGCAACAGGATTGCTGAGCAGGCGCAACAGCCCCACTGACGTTAGTAGCCATGAATTGCAAGTGAGGCTCATCAGCCGGCCTCTCTCATCTGCACAGAGAAGATGGAATGAAGCTGTACTGCAGCTCAGGCTTTGCTAGAAGAGTGCTACCACACACAAGTGGGCTAGGTAGGTGAGAGGGGGTGCAAGACCTGGAGATGATGACTGGCCAGGAAGTGTGAGAAGGACAGGAGGGAGGTGAGGGGATGGGAAGCCGCTCTGAGTGACCATGCCTTCCAGTCCTGAACACAGGCTCTGACCATCACTACATTTCCTTGTCCCGGCTTGGAGAGCAAGGCATGTCTTCAGGTGCAGGCATCACCTGCGGGGATTGAGCTACACTCACCTGTTCCTTTGTAGTCCTACCCCTTCGTCCTGTTTGGGATAGAATGTTTCATGAAGGCTCCCTTTGTGTGCCCCCTTCTCTTGCTCTGCTTTTGATCCCCCACAGCACATGAGATGGGTGTGGTCTTCCTAGATGTCAGTCAATCAGCTGACAGCAGACATCACAAGCTAGACTCAACCCCCTGAAACCTGACCCCTTGCCTTATTTGAATGGCTTTTCCTCAAAAAAAGGGTTCAGTACATGTTCCTTGCTCTCTTTTTCCACAGACCCCTAAGGTCAGAGAAGCCATCACAAGACCCAAATAAAAAGGTATTTCTGTTTCTGTGTCATTATTTCATGCAACCCAGTTCAACTGGCGTGACCTTCAGTGTTTAGTCGTGGGACACTACAGGAGTGGGTGGAAAGGAGGCAGGACGCATGAATTTGGGACTCTGGTATAGAAGGATGGCAGTGTGTTGTGGGGAGGGGGTACTACAGGACGTGAGCTGGTGAGTTAGGGACCCTGGTCAGAGTGGAGCACTTGAGACAGAAATTGAGGAGGATCCACGGTTGTGGTTCTTGTCAAGGCACAGGGTGTGGCTGTAAGAATGAGTGACTGAGGAGGGACAGAGAACGAAAAGTCAGTGATCAAAGGGAATCAAATAACATGTTTAAAATTATTTGAAAACTTTCTTTAAAAAGAAAGACCTTCTTTTTTAGAAATGGAAACCTGGATGTAGACCAGCTTTACCTTCCCACTTGATATGATGAAAAATCATAGCATAAATGCAAACAAGAGTAGAGAGAGGACATCAGGAAATGAAGAACAGTGACCCCTGGGACATGCCGGGAAGACAGGAAGCCTAGGATTGCCCAGCTTATCACCTGGAGAGACAGGCAGAAGGCAAAGACAGGGATCCAGGCAATACCCAGAGGACTCCTTGAGTTGAGGAAACCAAACACAGAGAACCTGGGGAGAACAAAGCAGCCAGAGTTTACAGGACAGAATAATGCAGAGGAGAGAGCTATACAGAGATACTTGGGCCAGATACACCTGTAATCCCAGCAATTCGGGAGGCTGAGGAAGGAGGATTGCAAGTTTGAGGCCAGCCGGAGAAAGTTAGTGAGACCCTACATGACTTAGCAAGACCCTGTGTCAAAATTAAAAATAAAAGGGCTGTGGATGTGGCTCAGTAGTAAAGTACCCTTGGGTTCAATCCCTTGTACAGTGGAGGGCAGGGGGACTGCAAGGATCTTTAGGGGATACCCTTAAGCATTCAGCAGAATGCTGTCACCACCTGCATGCAGGATGTTACCGAGGCGCAGGAGAGAACTGCCTGGAAGGGTTAAAAGAAAGAGATCCAGTGCTCACCTAGGCCCAGGAATAGTGCTGCTCCCATCAGTCGGGTCAGAAAACCCCCTAACTGGCAAGGCTTTAGCAGAAGACTCAGGACCACCCTTCCTCAGCAGTGGGGGTTAGCCCTGGATTAAACTTGGCTCTGATACCACACATGGAATCCCAGTCTATGGAACTAAGCAGACATCACCCTTGGGACCAGAGCTCAGAGGGCCCTGGTTTACATCCTGCCCTATGAACAGTCACCCAGGCACAAGGCATTGCCTACAGAAGTTCTCAACTCTCAAAGAGCAGTGCAGAGTGTCCTGGGACACTGAGTGAAAGACACATCACATGCAATAAGGCCTCGTGACAGAAGGCCTGGGACTATGGGACAAAGAGAGAAAGCTGTTTGTAGCTCAAGTTATGACAAGACAGTTAACAATGTTGCCTCAACAGCCACTTCTACACAGCTTTTAGGGTGGCCCTGGAATCCATGGCTTCTCTCAAAATATGAAATGTTGATCTTTATCCCTCCTCCAAGGTGTGGAGATACACTCCAAGCTAGACAGAACTAGACTATGTTAAGGGAAAAAATGACAGTTTGAGTCTTTCAAAACCAAAATTTTACAGAGGAGCAACAATTTATCATGGAAAAAAAAAAAGTGTAGCAAAAGATGTCAATGCCCTGCCCCTTGGCAATTTACCTCTGGACACCAGGCTGTAACTCCCTGCCCCTGCCCCAGCCCCTGGAGGATGCTCATGCCCTGGGGAAAGCCAGCAGTGTCAGAGGGACAATGCCAGGAAGTAGACCCCAGCCAATAGCACATGGGGTGTGGTGGGAGATGCCCCAACTTCCTCCCCTCTGTAGGAATAACTCTGCCGTGTGCCTACACAGTCTCCCAGGATCCCCTGCAGGCCTGAGCTCCACCTGCCCACAGGGATAGCTTACTTTAATTAGTTCTGTATTATCTTCCTTCCCATTCCTGTTTTACTCCTCCAGGAGGATTTCCCAGGATCGCCTTCCAAAAAAAAAAATCTTGAGGAAAAAAAAAATGCTTCTGTGGAAACACAAACTAAGACATGGCAGAGGTGAACACGCACAGGTATTGGAAGCAGAAGGGCTCTTAGAGAGCTTTGAAATCCACCTCCGACATCTGACAGATCAAGGAACTCAGGTCCCAGAGCACAGTCAGGGGCAGAGTCCATGCCAGCACTGAAGAGTGACAGTACTGCTGACAGTAAGCAGCTGACAAACATGTATCAACAGTGGCTAATGTGGGGAGCCATTCTAACACGTGATTGGGTGACTCCCGTTAAGGGCCTGAGGCGCTTTGGCTGTGTCGAAGCTTTCCCGACCCTTTCCTGATGAGAGAGCCCATCCGTGTGGGGGTGTGCATGACCACTGACCCCGGGGACCCAATCACTGACCCTGACCTTGGAGTGCAGCCCCCCCTCAACCTTCATTGGATGGAATTCTCCCCTGAATCTCTTGTTCCCCAATAAAAGGCTACTCCCAGGCGTGTTCGCTCTCTCTCTCTCTCCTGCTAGCCCTGAGTAATCCTCGCTGCCCTGCTGGGCGGTTAGAGGAGGGAACCAGAGAGGGGAGCCATCTCAGACCTAGCAATAGAAATAAGATAACTGAGTCTATGTGTTTTATTTCGATCTCTTCTAACTAACTTTATGCCTAGAACCTCATTAATGAAACCATTGTGCAGGCCGCGTGGTAGAGGCTAACAACTGGGAAGCTCGGGAGTCTGCCAACACGGATTGTGTTTGTGTTTGAGTGTGTCTTAAATACATAGGTAATGCTGTAATTACAGTCTCAGTAAACATGGTTGGTGGATTAGGTATTTCCTTTGGATTTTTGCAATCTTAAGAGACTCCCAGCTGGTACCTAAGGAGATAAATAAAAAGGGGAATGCTTTTGATTGATGATTGATTTTCAGGACCCTGGAACATTCCAGAAAGGTTGTTCAAATGTAAGTGAAGGAAAATCAGCAAAGAAACAGAAAGGAGCCACTCTCCACCCTCACCCAGGCTGTGAGAGGAGGCAGGTCTACAGGTACCTTTGGGGGCTAATGCACACGGCCCTGCTGAGGAGCCCCGTGTAGCTGTGGCCTGAACTAAGCGTATTCCCAGAGTGGAAACTCACAACTGATCTGGATGCTGTTGAGTCTGCATGGATGGATACTGGGAGGGACGAGTAACCTGGGTCAGGTCCCAGCTGGACTCACACTAGCAAGCAAGTGTGTTTTTCACCCCCATCTTGAAAACAGGATGCTACTTGATACGCCCACTTTGTAGAGCTGTAATGATGACTGCAAGTCCCAGGAGGGCAGAGAGCAGTCTTTCCTCGTCATTATGTGAATGTCTGTGCCTTGCACGTGCCAGGCTCATGGGAAGCTCAGCACACATGGATGATTAAATGGTAGCCCGAGTGAGGACGCACTCCTGAACTAGCAAGTTCTACGCAGATGTTAAAGACAATCTGCCTTCATTTTTGGACTCTTATTCCCTCTTGTCCCCACTATTCTTGCTCCAGCTTTGCCCCAGTGACCAACCCACCCTTCAACCTAGCGCAGGAGAGAACTGCCTGGAAGGGTTAAAAGAAAGAGATCCTACATGACTTAGCAAGACCTTTCTTTCAGACCTCTTCAACCAGTATGAAGTCCTCAAATACCACTCTCAACCTGATCTCAAGGCCCCAAGGCCCCCAGCACAGTTAAGATCTCCTAAATTCCAGATCCCAGCATCTCCCAGGACCTCAGGCACAGAAATCTCCCCTTGGAAGGACCCTGGGAATGAGTCACAGCTGATCCCAAAGAAGCCCTCCCAGCCAAACAAATCTGCCCCCCTCAAGCTCTCAACCTTTGGGCTCCTCAACACAGCACAGTTCCTCAGTCCCCTGCTCCCACGTCAGCCCCGAGCTTCAATCGCCAAAGGTGACCCAGCATCACCCTCCAGCACTCGATGGAGGAAGAAGTGGAACTGGGAGAGTAGCTGCCCAATTATGTGCCCTTCCCTTTCGCCTTTTAGCAGTCTCCACAACTGATGTCACGGGGTGACCCAGGAGCCAAACAGGACAAATTCAACAGATTCCTGCTAACACTAATTAGATGAATGTGACATGGGGACAACAAGAAAGAAAGAGCTGATGAGTTCAAAAGCTGACTGCACCGTCTGCACCACTAAGTGATGTGTGCTGTGTTGCCCAATGTCCCCAGCGTCCACTTACCACCTAGAAAGTGAGAATCAGAGCACCTTTGGCACAGGGTGTTGGGAGGGCCAAAGGAGACTGGGTAAGTACTCAGCAGAGCCTGGCACTTAACATCTCAGTAAACGTCAGTTCCCTCCTCCCTGGTCTCAGTGCTCTCTGTTGCAGCCATGACCCGAGACCCACGGGCAGCCTTAATGCCCTGCACATGGGCTCTCCTTCCTTCAACACTGGAGGAAGGGAATGAACATTTCATTTTAAGTGCACTTCCTCGTCAAGTGGCCTTCTTGAGTATCACCTTGGGATTACTCCCCTTCTACAGAGGCTCAGAGATGTCATGTGACTTCTCAGTGTCACACAGCTCCAAGGAGGCACAGCTGAGAATCAACCTCATTCTCTGGAACTCCAAAGTCTACGTTTTATGCTTCCCACAGTATTCTCCTTCGAAAGGACACATAGGAATCAGAATCACAAACCAGTTAAAAAGACTGTACACACCAAGAGAAGAGTCTTCATCCAGGAAGGGCACTTTACTCAGGGGACATCATTATATTTTCAAACATCCCTATCCTTTGTCCTTTGAGTCTCCCTTTCCTCATCTGCACTTTCCTCTCAGTCCACAAGGTGGCAATATTCAACAGTCAAGTGCAAAGCAATGCCAGCAGGATCCCTGAGGTTGACCTCCCAGTCTATTTAAGCACCTGCAAGGACAGATCCTCACTAATGGGTACCCTGAAATACACTGGAGAGAACAAAATATTTCAACAGAAAAGCTTCCTTCAACTCCTCTCCCCACTAAGGAAAAAAGATGGACTCTCAGGGTCTTGTGTAATACTTCTTTCCAATATTACAAGCAAAGTCAGAAAAAACAAAAAATAAAAATAAAAATGGGATAAGAAATAAAAAGAAAGATAAAATAGAAGGGTAAATAATAAGGAAACAAATATAAAGACAGGAAATACAGAAAAAAATATCAAATATAAAGAGTCTGTGGCAAAGGAAAGAAGAAAAGGATGTTCTGAGTTGAGTACCCTGCATTTCTAGCATCTGAAGTTCCAACATCCAGCTCATGGCATGCAGGGAATCGGGATCAGTCATTACACCCAGTTGTAGCATGCAGGGAATCAGGATCAGTCATTACACCCAGTTGTAGCATGCAGGGAATTGGGATCAGACAGTCACTTGGCCAGTCATCGTTTTCGCTGAAAGGTAGGTTCAGCACCACTGGGGTACCAAATCCATAATTAACTTCACAGACTCTAGGATCAAAGACTCACAGATTACTAGAGTTGAAACTGACCTTAAAACTACTGGTCCCAGAAAGATGGAGCAGACATATTTTTCTTGTTTTCCTGCTAAGTCCAGCTAAAAACCCAAGACTTTTAAATAAACATAAGGTGGCTCCAAAAGTTGGAGATTTGAAGGCTCAAAACCCAAAGAAGGACACAGTGGTGAGTTCTCTGCATTTTATTTTTGCCTCAAGACTAATTATTAGAGAAACCAGCAACCTGGAAACACCAATAAGTACAGGGGAAAAGTCCCCAAGGAAAGCCTGTTCTCTCTCACCAAAAGACCAGGAAAGGAACATCCCAGAAAGACATAAAAATTATAGAAAACAGCCACTCAAGTCCACTGAAATACCATAGGACAAGCCACCCCACCCTCACTAGCAGAGGCCAAAAGGAGAGCCCAAGTTTCTGCTTTTGTAACCAGGCATCCCAACCTGCTCTTCCTCCCCACCCCCAACTGGGGAAAAGCTGGGATTTTCATTTTTGCTGAGCAGTAAACAAGCACTCCTGGTCATGCAGAATGATCATTGGAGACCACAGGGGAATGCTAGACTTTTACCCCACTAGGCAGTAATAAAGTGTCAGTGGAGACCATGTGGGGAACCTGAACCCCCACCTCTGCCCAGCAGTGACCAAGAGTCTCACTCCCCATGGGATCCATTTGGGCCAGGAAGAGAATCTGAACTTTTGTCCCAATCTGGCAATAACAAGACAATTATTTCCCTTTCTTCCACCAAGGCAGTAGCAAAGAAAACTGACTGAGATACAAGATAAAATCCAAAGTCTTACAATACAAAGTGTCCAGATTTCAATAAAATAATTCAATGAAGTAATCATCATATCAAGAAGAAAGAGCTCAACTTGAATGAAAAATAAAATCAACAGGCCAGGCACAGTTGCACATGCCTATAATCCCAGAGGCTCAGGAGGCTGATGCAGGAGGATCGTGAGTTCAAAGCCAGCCTCAGCAATGGCAAGGTACTAATAAGAAACTCCATGAGACCCTGTCTCTAAATAAAATACAAAATGAGGCTGGGGATGTAGCTCAGTGGTCAAGCACCCCTGAGTTTAATCCCTGGTACCGCCCCCCAAAAAAACAATACAATCAAGAGATGCCAACACCAAGATGACATAGATGTCTAACAAGGATTTAAAACAGTTCTTATAAAAATCCTTCAACAAGCAATTGTGTACATATGTGAAACAAATATAAAGACAGGAAATATAGAAAAGAGATCAAATGGAAAGTTTAGAGTTGAAAAATATAATAGCCAAAAATAAAAAGTGCAATGTATGGACTCAACAGCAGAATGGAGATGGCAAAGGAAAAAAAAAAATCTGTGAATTTGAAGTTAGAACAACAGAAATCAATCAGAACAACAGAGGAAAAAAATTAAGGACCCAAGGAAATACAGGACTCACAAAAGACCTAACATGTTTCATCATCTTTCGGTTCCAAAAGAGGAGAAACTGGGCTGAAAAAGCACTTAGAGAAATAATAACCCAAAATTTCTGAAACCTGGCAAAAGATAACACTTTACAGATTCAAAAAGTTTTGGAATCCCAAATGGGAGAAACCCAAAGAAATCTACACCAAGGGACATCATATTCCAACTTGTAAAATCTATGGACAAAATGGGGAGGAAAAAAACATCTGTGGGGAAACCAATGTGGCAGTTTTCACAAAAGATGCAAAGTAGTCAGAAGGAAAATGGCATGTTTTCAAGTGTTTGAGGAAAGAGAACCATCAACCCAGACTTACATATTTAGAGAAAATATCCTTTAAGAATGAAGGTAGAAATCTAGACATTCTCAGATGAAGAGAAACTAAGGTAATTTGTTACTATAGTCCTACACTAAAAGAATAGCTAGAGGAAGTTAGTTAAACAAAGAGGAAATGACTTTTCAAAAAGGAATTTCACCATCAGGAAGGAAGAAAGAGGGCTGGGGATGTGGCTCAAGCGGTAGCGCGCTCGCCTGGCATGCGTGCGGCCCAGGTTTGATCCTCAGCACCACATACCGACAAAGATGTTGTGTCCGCCGAGAACTAAAAAATAAATATTAAAAATTCTCTCTCTCTCTCTCTCTCTCTCTCTCCCTCTCTTTTAAAAAAAGGAAGGAAGAAAGAACAAGAGAAATAGCAAAGGGAGAGGCAAACACAATAGACTTTTCTTCTCTTGAGTTTTCTTTATTCTGTTTAATGATTGAAGCAAAAAACATCTCCCATGGTTCTAACTATAAATAGAAGAAAGATTTAAGACAACTGTGTTATAAATGAGAGAGGTTAAGGGGACATATAAAGGGAGTTAATTTCTATACTTAACTGGTAAAATATTGACAACAACCCAGCTTGGTGGAGCACGCCTGTAATCTGAGAGGCTCAGGACGCTGAAGCAGGAGGATCTCAAGTTCAAAGCCAGCTTCAGCAACTTAGCAAGGCCTTGCCTCAAAAAATAAAAAGGGCTGGTGCCGCAGTCTTGGCTGGGCACAGAATCACGAGCCACTACACAGCTTTGTAGATTCAAACAGCAAATCTTTATTCCCGAACTCACACCGGCCTCCACACATGTTCTGGGGCAATCCCAGTTCTGCTGCCACCCAATTCACCTCCTCCATGAGGCTTTTTTCCCAAAATGCTCTCTGAATCTCACGAGAACTCAACAGGAGCTCAGGCAGCAGGAACGCCCTAATTCCAGCAGCAATAATCCTCAACATCGAACTTCCCTAAAATCCAAGGTCTTAAACTGGGAACGCCCTAAACCCAAGGAGCGGGATACTTCCTCAAACCTGATCAGCTCTAAACCCGGATCCGCCTTCCTTGAGCAAGGTCACCTTACATGCAATGTCAACAACGAAATTCCAAGGCAAGTCATTTAACATGGGGTACGCTGGCAAGGAAATTTCGAATGCGTCATTCCTACTTGGTAATGGCCCTCAGCAGGCTGGCAATATGACTCAGTGGTTGAGGTCCCTGGGTTCAATCCCTGCTACCAAAAAAAAAAAAGTCCACAATTCTAGATGCTGATAAACTACATACATAATATAATACCTAGCACAACTATTGTTAAAGCTAACAAAGACACTCAAAAATACTATAGATAAAACCAAAGAATGTTCAAGAAAATCCAAAGAATGTTCAAGAAACTCACAGGAAGGGAGGAAGGGAAAGAAAACCAAGAAGTAAAAAACAGAGAACAAAGAGAAAATAAAAACTAAAATCACTTATTTAAGCAATGTTATACCAATACTAAATATAATCATCTAAATATGGGATTTAGAAGATATTCTGGAGATTTGGGGCAAAGGTAAAAAGTTGTAATTATATAGAAGGAATCAATAATAAGTATTTAAGGTCACTGATATGTCAACTCACCTAATCATTCCACACTGTTTACATATATCATGACGTCACTGTGCACTCTATAATTATATATAATCACTTGTCCAAAAAAGAAAAAAAGAAGATAGAAGTTGGTATAGATACACGTATTGTCCAACAGTATGCTGTCTACCAGAAACTTACTTTGAATATAACAAAGATATTTTGCAAGTAAAAGTGTGGATAAACATATACTATGAAAACATTAGTCAAAATAATGCATGATTTGCTCCACTACTGTCAAATTAAGTAAATTTCAGAGCAAAGAAAATTACCAGGGACATATAGGGACGTTACATAATGATAAAGGGTCAATACAACAAAAAGACAATGCAATCCCAAATGTGTACATACCAAACAATATAGCTACAAAGTATGTGGAGCAAGAACTGGTAGAATAATTGAAAGGCAAAACAGACCATTCACAAATACAACTGGAATGTTCAACATCCCCTCTCAACATCTAATACAACGAGACAGAAAATCAACAAGGTTATAAAAGAACTCAGTATCACCAGCAACCAACATTATCAAAATACCCAGGGCCTCGAATATGCTAGATTGACATCAGAGAACAGTCCACCTGAGGGCAGCAGAATACATGTTCTTCCCAAGTACCTGTGGAACCTATACCAGCAGAGACCATATCCTGAGGCAAAGCTCAACACATTTAAAAGAATTGAAACACAGTTCTCTGACCACACTGGAATCTTCCACAAAACAAAAATTTGCTAAATAGTTGCTTCCTCAAAATTTATTAAACAAAACTTGCTTCTTGGAGGCAGTCTATTAAGTGTGCCAGTCAGTAAGCCGTTGTGTCTCGGCTGCAGACTTACCTTTCTTCTCTGCTTGAGAAGTCATTGTCTTTGCCCCCAGGCTCTGGAAAAAGAGGACACAGGAGGGAATCTTGGAGCATGGTGAAGAGAAAAGGGACTTGCTCTTTTCTGGAAACTTCTTGTTCCTGTATCATCCAGCTATGCTGCTTCACCCTGGCAGTAGTGATTGCTTGCGATAGCAGCAGTGAATCCTCACTTGGAGAACCAATCCTATAATGTGGCTTCTGGACACGAACACCAACTGACAGCACCCTCCTCACAAGTATGGGTCCCAGGTGCTCGTTCCCTCCTCCCCACTCGGGAACACCAGGAACCAGTTGAGCAGTGCTCCTTCCTCTAAGTCTCCAACCTTGTCCTTTCTTTCTGCAGTGCTTTCTGCAGTTCTATCCCCAGGTTGCATTAGTGTCCCTCATTTGAATATTTAGTTCTTTAGCACCTAGCCAACAATTGTTCCTGTTGATTGTTCTCTTTTTTTTAATTTTATTTTTTTACATGAGCTCTCTTATTATCATTTTTTTTTTGCATTACAATTCTTAATACACCTTTGGTGATTGTTCTCTCTTAAGAGAACTAGTATGGTTTCTCTCTCCTGACTTGAACAGACAATGCAAGTTCGTTGTTGCATGCCCTGAGGCTGCCTCACTTTACACCAGCTTCCCCCACTGGAGACCAAGTGTGGTTGTCATTAATGTGACTGAGTCACATCAGGAGTTGGGAGGTGCCTTTAAGACCCCATAAGGTCAGAGTTCCCATGTAAGCAATCAGTTCACAGGAAGCTCACCTGAGCCTGGAAGGCAGCTGTAAAGGACCTTGTTCGTTCCCCTGCACCTGACTCCCTTCCCCTCTTGTCCCTCCTGCCTCCCTGGCTCTAGATTATTGGCTTCTTCTTTTTTTTTTTTTTTTTTTTTTTTTGGTGTTTCTTTTTTTTTTTTTTATTGGTTGTTCACAACATTACAAAGCTCTTGACATATCACATTTCATACATTAGATTGAAGTGGGTTATGAACCCTCAATTTTACCCCAAATGCAGATTGCAGAAGGGGAATGGGAAAATAAACAAGGAGAGAAATGAATTACAGTAGATGGGGTAGAGAGAGAAGATGTGAGGGAAGGGGAGGGAGGATAGTAGGGGATAGGAAAGGTAGCAGAATACAACAATTACTAATAGGGCATTATGTAAAATTGTGGATGTGTAACCAACGTGATTCTGCAATCTAGATTATTGGCTTCTTTTTGAGATCCTCCCGCTGCCCTTCACTGGCTGCCCCTGGCCCCCGACTTTGGTCTGCTACAAACCTGCTTCCTTTCAGCTCACCTTCTATGGAGTGGAGAGAGCACATTCACTATTTCTGAAACTGTCTCATATGTTTTTTTTGCATGCATGTCTACTGTAATAAATATCAGTGTTGTTTACCAATCTTTCTAGTTTTTTGCCTCCCTGGCACACAGTAGAATTAGACCTCCCTCCCCATCAGTAAAATGTGAATGAAAAATGATTGTGTCATATTGAAGTGGAGGCATTGAAGGGTTGGTGCATAATTCTCCATCTCCCCTTTCCGCTGTTGCTAGCAGCCAACATGCTCCAGGAACTCAGGTCTCCCTCCAGCTGGTTCTTCCCCCAGTGAAATGACATGGAACAGGAGCTCCCACTAACCCCAGTGAGCCAGTAGCATAAGTAAGAAGTAAACCTTTGCTTTAAATCTCTAAATTGTGTGGTTTTATTTTGTTACCACAGCAGAACCCAGCCTAATCTTACTGTTGCTTAGATGGCTCAGAGTGTTCCTGTCTTGTTAGCAATTTAGCATCTGATGCTTTTACATTCTGCGTTGAATGTTAATTAGGTGATGGTGAGTCAGGGCTTTCAGGTGATGGTCCCTGCTGGCACAGCATGATGGCACCTCTAGGAAAGTGACACTGCTTGGGGATTAGCGGATGCTTCTGCAGGCCTGAGGAACAGGGATGAGGCTTCCCAGAACTTGGTGAGAGTGGCAAGCTTCCACTTTGAGAAGTTAAAGTAGAAGCCAACACACCACAACAGCAAAAGCAAGCAGTCACCTTAAAAGACAGAATGAGTCCTGTAACAGGAGAGTAGGGACCATCATTTTCTTTGTCAATTAACATGTCTGAGACCAGGCGTGGGCTCCTGACCTTCACGGGGCTTCCAGCCAGGAAGACGAACTCTTGAGCAAGACATTACCATGAAGCAGGATGCTGACCCTAGCACAGAAGCACAAGCACGTGATGTTCCAGAAGTTAGAAAGTGATAGGTGTTGGCACCACGGGCAGCGTGGCTCCCTGGGTCAGCTGAAAAGTTTCAGTTATGCCTCACGAGTAAGTTCTAGAGATCTGCTGGGCGACCTTGTGCCTACCGTGGAGAACACCAAAATGTATACTTCAACTCTGTTAAGAGGATAATCTCTTGTTCTCGGCTGCCACAAAAGTAGACAAAATGTGTAAATATTGAAGAAAGAAGAATATTCTAACAGAGAGCCCAGTGTGTAGAGTTTCCCCGGCTAAACACAACAGGGCTAGAACACGGCAGCAGAGGGAAATCAGGCGCAGACTGTAGAGGAGAGGCCAGAGGAAAGGAAGCTCTGGGTCCGTGTGGCTTTGGAAGTCGAGCTGAAGATTTTGGAGTAACACAGATTTACTTTTTAGAACAGCTGCTGGGAGGAAGTTGATCACAGGAACCAGTTAGGAGAGAGACACTGGTGGCCTGACCCTGGGTAGCAGCAGCTGGATGGGAAGAGCAATATGCAGGCAGCAGAGGTGCCCACAACTGGTGCCTGACTGGCTAGAGGCAGAGGGAGGAGGCCCCAGGCGAGGTTCCCAGGTTCTGTCTTGAGTGACCAGTGAGGTGATGGTGCCCTGATGTCACTGAACTGGAGACCCAGGAGGAGGGGCAGTTTGTGGGCTGGAGCTCAAGACAGGGATCTGGGCCTGGCTAAGCACTGTCCACATGAGAAAGTGCCTGGTTTAGACAGAAGCAAAGTCCACTTGGCCAGCTGTCTTAGCTGGGCGGCCATAACAAAACACAACACCGTAAGTATTTCCAGCAGTTTAAACAACAGAAGTTGGTTTTCTCACGGTTCTACAGGCCAGAAGTCTGGCATCAGGAAACCTGAGATCAGGTGCCATCATGGCGGGCTATGACCACTGCCTTCTTGATGTGTCCCCACATGGTTGGTGGGGGACTTCCATTTCTGATCAAACCACAGTCCTATAGGATTAGGGCCTTAGTCCTTTAGGATTATGACATTATTTAAGTTAATTGCCTCCTAAAGACACCTGTCTCCAGGTTGGGGGTCACATTGGGGGTCAGGGGTCCAGCATATGAATTTGGGGAAGGGGACACTGCTCATTCCACAGCAATGGCAGAATCGGCGGGTTGGGTTACCTCAACCAAACGTCATGACTGTCATTACCCATTGCAAGGAGACAACTTGCTCTTGATGCCTGGAGCCCACACTCCAGGCCCCTTTGTGATGCTCTTGCTTCCTGTGGTGTCCAAGGGAGGAGTGCACTGTTCCGGCCATCACCAATGCTTAGCCATTTGCTGCACTTTAGGTACTGTGGCTTGATCGGTGTGGACCAGAATGCTCAAGGCGAAAACTGATGGATGATCACAGTTTGGACCTCCAGGTTTGAGAGCCAGTTTCTGGACCTTAGTGAATCCACTACAACGTATCAAACTTCATGGGTATTCTATAAACAGTATGTAATACTAATGGTCAGCCAGCCTCCCCTGGGGGAAAGGTCCTCTGCACAACACTTTCCATCCTGCCTGACTCATTTAGAAAGAGGAAATACCAGCTTCACTCGTGTAGGCAAAGTAACAGAGCACAAAGAGAAAGGGCACAGAGAGAAAGGGCTGTGTAGCAGACCACCGTGAATGAGAGCCACTGTAATTGTGCAGTGTACAACTTGTGCTGCTGCTCAGAGGCTCTACTTGCAGAAATAAAGCAAATTTCAAATGCCAGTGCCTCTACCTACCAACTGTGGAGTCAATAATTTCCTTTTTTCATTTGTCATTTTTAGATATACATGTAGTAGGGTGTATATTGACATATTGTACATACATGGGGTATAACCCATTATGATTCTGATCTTGTGGTTGAACATGATGTGGAGTTACACTGGTCGTGTATTCATATATGAGCATAGGGGGAAAGTGATGTCTGGTTCATTCTACTGTCTTTCCTATACCCATTTCCCCTCCCTTGCCTTCATTGCCTTCCATCTAATCCAGTGAACTTCTATACTTCCCCTCCCTACCCTCCCTTGTTTTGGGTTAGCATCCTCATATCAGAGATTGGTGCAACCACTCTGGAAAGCAGTATGGAGATTCCTCAGAAAACATGGAACAGAACCACAATTTGACCCAGTTATCCCACTTTTCAGCTTATACCCAAAGGACTTAAAATCAGCATACTGTAGTGATTTAGCCATATCAACGTTTATAGCAGCTCAATTCATAATAGCCAAGCTATGGAATCAACCTAGGTGCCCTTCAACAGAAGAATGGATATATTGTGATATATATGAAAATGTGATATATATTACTCAGCTATAAAGAAGAATGAAATATGGCATTTGCTAGTAAATGGATGATACTGAAGACTATCATGCTCAGTGAAATAAGCCAGTCCCAAAAAAACAAAGGTTGAATGTTCTGATATGTGGATACTAATTTCTCTCTTAAGGCAGAAAAAACATGTCTACCTCAGAAGAGTGGATTGAATGGAAAATGATGTGTCAAACCTTTAGATCAGTATCTGGCATTTGGTGGACAATCAAAAATAAAGGTGATTGTTATTTTTACTGGGAAAGAAGATTAAGAACAATTAAAAGGCATGAGAGAAGTACTGTGCATTTCATGTTGACCTGTGACTTCTGCTGTTGCTGACCTCATATTGGAGTTAAATTGCTACTCTGAACCACTCCTTCAGTTCTGCAGGGCCATGGAGGAAAGGCATTCTGTACTACAATAAAACATTAGTCAGCTTTTCATTACTATAACTAAATAACTGAGGCAGCTAACTTATAAAAAAAAAAGGCTACTTATCTCACAGCTTTGGGTGTTCTAAGTCCAAGATCAGGTGGCTCCATTAGACTGGCCTTTGGTGAGGGCGGCAGATGTGGGCACCTTATGGCAGGAGTGAGTATGTGTGGAAGAGCCCTCGTTGCCAAACAGAAGTCACAGAGAGGGGTGGGCGTCTCACAATCCCCTTCAAGGGCACACCTACAGTGACCCAAGGGCTTCCCAGAGGACTCACCTCCCAGTAGCACCACCCTGGGGACCAAGGCTTTAATCACAATGCACCCTTGAGGGACACTCAAGCCACACCCAAGCCACAACAGGGAGATAATGTGGTAAGTGGCATTGCCTATGAGGTGGCACGGAGTCCATGTTTCTGCCCAGAGGGCTCCATCTTCTATTTTGATCACCGCCTCCCTCAGTGTGGAAGACAATCTTCCTACAAAACTCAGCTAACAATGACTCCTAATTGGCATAAAGAAATTCCCAGGGATAATGGATATGTTTGTAATCTTGATTTCGTGGTTTTATGTGTCAAAACATCAAATTGTACACCTTAAATATGTGCAAGCTATTGTACATCAATTAAACTTCAACAAAGTTCTAAAGTGCCCTCAAATTATCACCACAGTTTGCCAAACTCTAGACAGAGAACACCACACGTGGGAGCCCAGGAATAAACTAAGATACAGGAGAAAATGTGCACAAATTAGAAGGAGATTAACAGTGTTCCAAAGCACATGTTAAAAGGAATAAACCCCGTGGGAGATCTATCGATCAAGACTATAATTAAAATACACCAGGAACATTTATAGATGCAAAGACTGAAAACGATTTTTATATAATGTTGAAGGCCCTGAAGAGCCAAGTGCCATCTCTACCCGCTTGAGCAGGACAGAAATGACATGGGACACAGCAAAGCCTTCAGGAAAGTCCTTACACAGTGTCTTGCCGTCTACCTTCCTGCATGCCTGTTGTCTGACCATTTCTCAAAGAACACTTCCACTGTGAACTTTTGGTCTCCAGCTTCTGTGGTCCCCAAAGGCTTCCAAGGGCAAATACTGTTATGGGCCAGGCTATAAGGGCAATGACCAAAAGACCTCATTTTAACCTGAGACTCCATATCGTGTAAGAAAGGCTGCTCCTATGGGAAAGCCCCACCTCTGTACCCATTAATAGTTACCGAGCATAGCCTACTTGGCAACGCAAAATGGCAATTCTTATATAATGTAAAATTATTCTCTTTGGTTTCCATTTTTCTTGGGCAATATACCCCGTCAGAGATTGATCGTCTAGACGTTAGTAACCATTCTCTAACTTGCTGAACTAGGGTCATTTTGACCCCCTTCCCTTCGGCTTGCTTGCTGCTATGCCAACCTGGAAAGCCCATGGGAAATACCAGTGTACCCATTGCATTGTCTCGCTAACTGCCCAGTGTAACTTGCTTGCAGCTACATCAACCTGGATGTGGTTTTTGCTGAAAAAATATCCTAAATATCTTTAAATATCCTAAAAGCTCAGGCTCGGGGCTGTTCCTTGGAGAGATAGTTATGGGTCCTGTGGGGAGTAGTCGCCAGCCGGCCGGCTAAAAAATAAAGACTTCAGTTTGGACAAAACCGGGACTTGGTGTGTTTTCTGAGTGACCTGCCCCACAACAATACAACTTCCACATTCCCTCTCTCGACTTTTCTCCTCTGCATTGATCCATGTAGCTGCTCTCCACTTGCCCACTTCCTGGGATACCTGCTTCCTTGCCACCCGGGGCCTGCCCATCCCCACTTAGACCCATCTTAATTTTATATACTCTGCCAATCCTTTCTTGACTTCACCACTAGATGATCATTTGTCTTTCTTTTCATTAAAAACCTAACTATAGAGACTTTATTTCTGAACTCAAAATTGGGACATGTGGGTGTAGCTCTGTGCTGTTGACAGATGTGAAAGATAATCCAGGAAATGTTGCTTGGATGCTTGAAAATTGAACTTTAGTAGTGGTATTGACAGAGTAGGAGGCCAGCAAGCAACATATTTGAAATAGTGGTTGTACAGGGCATCCAGAATGCATGGCTGATTCTATCATTTAGCTTTTGGCATGAGCCATGTGCAGTGTGTTATTAAATTCTTTTATTAATATCTTTTTTCCAAAACTAAACTTTAATTACTTTTAGAACAGGAACTGTGTCTATGCCTCTACTCCCAACACCTAGGCAGGGCATGGAAAACGCTGTAGGGCAAATAAAGGGTTATGAACGAATAACTTCAAATCCGTAATCTCTGTGGGAAGGGACTTGCATTTAGCAGCAGCAGCATCCACCCTTTCCCCTGGGACCGCAGCTGGCATCTGAGGCACAGTTCATGAGTGACACTGTGGTGAGGCAAGTCAGGATGCACAAGGAATCCCCCAGTAGTGTTAACACCCCCAGTGTCTGAAACAGAAGCTCGCCTACAAGTGCATTTATTAAACTAATAATTGTAGGAACATGATTAGCATTTTGCTAGATGTTGTAAATGCATTCTCTCATTTAATCCTTATGACCGAGTTATGGTTTGAATCTTTAATGTCCCTCAAAGACCATTTGCTAAAGGCTTTTGGGAGCTGGCAGAAATATTAGGAGGTGGGCCCTAACTGGAGAAAATAGGTCAGGGGTGCATGCCTTCCCCCTGCTCCTCTCTCTGTTTCCTGGCCCCCAGAAGGTGAGCATCTGGCTCTACCATGCATTCTGCCATGATGTTCTGCCTTTCCACCGGCCCATGAAGCCCATGGACCATACATGAAACAATGCGGCAAAATAAATCTTTTTTCCTCTAAGTTTCTTTTCTTATAACAACAGAAAACCACAGTCCTAGGAAACTGAGCCTTCAGAGGTGTGAGGTCACTCAGCATCACACACTGATAGGAAACTTGGGAGGTAGAACCCAGCCAGGCCTGTGTGATCCCAAAGTCCCTTTATACCCAGTATAAAGCAGGACCCCTGCATATTACCACTGCTTCTGTGATAATTGGCTGGTGGCAAAATGGTTAATATAGTAAATGCTCAAAAACTGGCAACTATTTTATTTATTTGTTTGTTTATTTATTTATCTATTTTGGTGCTAGGGATTGAACCCAGGGGCACTTAACCATTGAGCTACATACCCAGCCCTTTTTATATTTTATTTAAAGACAGGGTCTCGCTAAGTTTCTTAGAGCCTCACTAAGTTGCTGAACCTGGCTTTGAACTTGTGATATTCCTGCCTCAGCCTCCTGAGCCACTGGGATTACAAGCATGCAAGACTGTGCCCAGGAACTGGGGCTATAGCTCAGTGGTAGAGCACTTGCCTACCACATGTGAGGCACTGGGTTTGATTCTTAGAACCACATAAAAAAATAAAGGCATTTATTTAAAATAAATAAAACATTTTAAAAAAAGACTGTGCTCAGCTCAAACTTGTATTTTTGATGAAATTATTTTTCATACCTAAGTTTTTTAGAGCCCACAATGAAAGAGATAAAGGTGAAAACCGTTTCTTCCAACATTTTAAATATTCTACATGTGGAATAAAATGCATCTTGATTGAGGAAGTGTGGGGTAACTCTATGAATACCCAGGACACTCCAAATTTGAAAGCCCCAGGACTACTGGGCTGCTGTGTGCACATCCAGCTCCCCCATTCTTCAGCATAACAGGTGTGGCTTGTGAAGGGCACTGTGCTCAACCTTAAGTCAAACAAGGTGTTGGTTTGTTTGTTTTAGTATCAGGGATTGAATCCGGGGGTGCTTCCCTGGCCCTTTTTTTATTTTTCATTTTATTGTTTATTTTGAGATTAATTCACTAAGTTGCTTAGGATCTTGCTAAATTGCTGAGTAAGGCTGGCCTAGAACTTGCAATCCTCCTGCCTCAGCCTCCTGAGTCACTGGGTCAAAAAGGCTTTGAAATGGGGGTCAGTAGCATGGCTTTGGGCCTCATACTGTCCATGTTAGTAGCTACTGGGATTTAAGATGGAAAGATGCTTGAAGAGAAATTATAGTTTCTCAGTCACTGCTTCCTACATGCAAAATCCTGCAGGCCCACTCACAAAACCCTTGTAATATGAATCCTTTTCAACCCCCAGGGGCTGCCCCAAGATGATGCCAGGGTCCTCTCCCTCCTCTCTGTTCTCTCCTGACAGCTCCAGAACCACAGTGTTCTTTTCTCAGAATATAAATTTAGCTGCTCTAGGAGCAGGAATAGGCTCAGCAACTCTGCTCTCCGCAGGTGGCATGAGTCACTCCACCTCGGGAGGGGCCTCCCCTGGCAGGTTTGCCAGCCCGTCCTCCTCCTCCATCCTCCAAGGGTCAGAGGGCCTGGCTAAACACACCTGGAGGGAAAGGAGTGTCTCTGGAATGCTGATGCTCACCCACCAGGGAGCCAAAGCTGTAATTAAATCCACCCAGAAATGTTCCCTGCGCTTGGTTTCCCTAACTCCACTCAGCTTTTTTGCTCCTGCATGCAACTTATTCACAGTGGCCATGTTCCTCAGATCAGATGGTGAGAATCAGCCCAGCTTGCAGAGCAAGAGCGTGCCTTCTTTCCACCGAAAATACTAAATGCTTGAGGAATTTTTATTATTATTATAATCCTTTAAAACATGCTTTTCTCTATTTTTAAAATCTGTTCTAATTAGTTACACGTGACAGCAGAATGAATTTCAATTCCTTGTACACAAATGGAGCACATCGTTTCATTTCTCTGTACACGGATGTAGAGTTGCACCATATGAGCAGTTATTCATGTACCTATGGTAATGGCATTCATCTCATTCTACCATCTTTCCTGTCCCCATGCCCTCTCCCCTTTCCTCCCATCTGAAGAATCCTTAAGCCTAGTCTGATATTTTTCTTTTATCACTTGCCATTTCACACTGGTCTGGTTTATCGCAGTCTGTCTCATAAACATATATGCTTCGCTTCTCTCTGGGCCATGGTTTTCCCAGATGGCTAGAATATCCAAAAGGCCAGCTGTTGACAGGAGCTCTTTCTCCAAATATGGGGAAGAGTCTGCCATCTAGTGTTCAATACAGGTAGTGCAGGCATAAAACATGCCTACTTCTGAACAAGCACATTGCACCTGACCTGCCAATTTCTGGGAATTTTGGTGACAGTTTGTCACCCAGTCAGACAAGCTTCATATAGCAGGCAGAGAAAAAAGAGCTAGGTGAGAAAAATACTCTCTCCCAGGGCAGAGAGACCAGCCCTCCTGATTTACCTGAGATTAGGGAGTTAATAAAGACAGAGGAACCTTAGTGATAATATCAGCAAAGTCCCAAGAAAACAGGGATGAGTTGGTCACCACATCTGGTGCCACCAGAGATGAAATAACTCTGGGAATAAAAACTGTGAGAAATAAGAGACGTTGGGCTTCTGGCTGGAGGAGGCTGAAGACTGGCTTTAGAAGGAGAATTTTTACTTTTAGAGAAGATATTAGGTTTTATGCTTATCAACGGGAGGAGGCTCAACCAGGGAGCAGAGAAATCACTGGGGGCATGTGTTAGTCAGCTTTTCATCCCTGTGACTGAAATAGCTGACAAGAACAATTTAGAGGCTGGGGTTATGGCTCAGTGGTAGAGCACTCATCTTGCACATGCGAGGCCCTGGGTTTAATCCTCAGCACCATATAAAAATAAATAAATAAAATAAAGGTATTGTGTTCAACTACAACTAGAAAATAAATATTTTAAAAAAGAAAAATTTAGAGGAAGAAAGGTTTCCTTGGGCCCAGGGTTTCAGAGGTTTCAGTTCATGGTGGACTGTCCCCATTGCCTTGAGCCCTAGGTGAGGCAGAATATCATGGCAGAAGGACATGGTGGAGAAAAGCAGCTCAGCCTGTGGAAGCTGAGAAAAAGAGAGAGGAAGGGGTCAAGAACAAAATATAGCCCCCAAGGAAATGGCCATTACCTGCTTCCTCCAACCATGCCCTACCTGCCTACAGTTTCCACTTCCCCCCATTCAGTTATCAATGGATTATCCACCGATGAAGTCAGAGCAATCATGACCCAATCAGTTCCCTAAAGTCCCACCCCTGGACACTGCTGCTTTGGAGACCAGGCCTTCAACACATGGACTTTTGAGGGACATTAATGATCCAAACTATGACAGGTCACTCGCCAAAAATATCCTGACCAAGACACAGGGCCAAACTTAGGGACTTCTCCATAACCTTCAAACTGAAGTATAAGTTCAGATTGTCTGCCTCCTGCTGGGACAAAGGCCAGTGCTGCAGCTGCTACTAAAGACTTGGCCTTGCTGGGCAGGATGTTGCTTCTATAAATATGGCCTCAGGGCTTCAAGGAAATGAATTTCTGCCACACTCAAGAGGTGAACCAGGACTTGTGGCTTCACCGACCATCTGGGAGTCCCTCAGTTAGCAAGTAGACTTTGGGGTCAATTTGGGCTCATGTGGCAGCTCTGTGACACTAACAGGCCATGTGACATCAAGCTGGTGACTTAACCATTCTGAGGCTTCGTTTCCCTGACAGCTTGTTGTACTGATGGGATGAAAAAGAGTCTATGCCCTCCTAGCCTAGGGCCTACCATTGGGCTAGCACAAGTAAACCCTGCTTGTTGTCCAAGCAGCCCAAAAGCACAGCCTGGTCCTGGACTCTTTCTCTTGCTTCCAGCTGACCGCAGACTGAGCCTGCTTCCTTCTCTGTTTTGTCTCCACTACCTGCTTTACTCCCTGCTTCTCTTCCCACCAGGGGAGGAGATTTACCCACCTGAACAGTTCATCCCTGGGTTTCCATCCTGACTTACCTCCAGGGCTGGCTTCAGACTGCAGCTTACAGTAGCAATTGTGGGGATTTTTGAGGTGGTCCATGTGACGAGTCAGATCAGAGCCCAACACAGGCAAGAGCTTCACAGCGCCCCTGTCATTGCTGTGTTTTTCTCTCACCTGTACTCCTAGCCTCAGGCCCTATGCTTTTCAACAAATGCTGGAGTCAAAGAAGCAAAAGGTCAAGAGATTCACCTTAAAATCTAGGCAATGCTGAAAAGCCTCAAAGGCATCTGGCTCATCAATTCAATGAAGACTACGGTCCCTTTGCCAGGCTGTGGGAAGCAGGACAAATGCAGCCCTGCCCACGGTGGCCAGAAGGGAAGACAAGGTTGAAGGGCAGTGATAAGGTGCAAGAGCTGGGACTCGAGGGCTGAGGGAACAGGGTACCATCTCCCAGGTGGGATCTCTGTCAGAGGTAGTCTGAGACAGGAGGACGAGGATGGGAGGCCAGGGAAACAGCAGAGAGAATTCCCAGCCACAGGAGAGAGGTGAGGAATGCCCATGCCAAGGACCAAGCCAAGTCTGCAGGACAGTAAGGGTGACACAAAGGGCACAGGAGCTAGAGCTCCCAGGACCTTGCATATCTTTGTCAACACCCTGCATTTCTGAGGGCCACAGGGAGCCGAAGAAGAGCTTGGAATAGAGAATGCAGCCGCAGATTGGAATTTGGAAAGCTTGCTCTCTCACCTCTAAGGGTGGAGCTGAGCAAACAGTTACCCCAAGATTCCTTCTGTTCACTAAACTCAGAGAGGGTGAGTCAGGATGGAAACCCAGGGATGAACTGTTCAGGTGGGTAAATCTCCCCCGAGGACTTCCAGACTAAGAGGATCATCAGGCAAGACAACAGGACTCTTCCCAGCAAGCCATCCCTGGGGAGGGAGGACACTGGAGAGTGGGCTCTGCCCCCGCCCCCAGATGGTGGAGGAGGCTGGGAGCTGACAGCCAGGGCCTACACCGGCCTCCCTTTTCCTTATATAACTAATTTTGTTGCTGGTTGTTAGCTTACATCTTACATCTCTACCTCCCACATCAGTTAACCGATTGTGAGTAACAAAAATGGCCTTAGTGTTTTTTGGAAGTAGGGAAATGGAAATTGAGAGCCTGGAGAAGTTAGATACAGAACGGCCTTCATTTCAGTCTTCTTCACAGCGCTTTGAATCCCCGAGGAAGGAAAGCAAAATGAATAAATTCAGTAGGAGAGAAGGACGATGGCAAGCTCTGCATTTCTTGGTTGGGAAACAGGCTGGGAATGCAGGGACCCATTTGCCCAAAATTAGACTGGAGCCAGTACCACGGCGTGTCCTGGAACCCACCAGAGCAAGCTGGCTGTGGTCACACAAAGCCCCTGGGTAAGAGCCTGGGGCCCTTCCATACTCTGTGGGAGGCTGAAAGTAAATCAGAGGCCCAATCCTTAGCCATGGGTGGACCATGAGCACCGCAAGAGCCCCACTCCAGCCAGACCTTCCTTGCTTCCTCTACTAAGCCTCAGCCTTCAGTTTCCGTGTGGCTCGCTTCTTCCTCCAAGTACAGCAACAATCTGCATCCTCATAAAGGGTCCCCAAGACCCACATCCCACTGAGCCTCTCTCTTCCCGCTGGTCTGATGCTGTTCATCTTCATTACCAAACCCCCACTGGAAAGGCCCCTCTTCAGTTAGTTTCCTGCCCCTCACCACAACCCCTGGCCCACAGAATGTAAACTCCAAGAGATGAGGATCCCATCTGTGTGGTTCACTGCTATATGCCAGTCACAGGAGGCCTGAAATAAATATGGCACTCAATAGTTCTGGAAGGAATTAGTGGATGAAAGACTTTATTAAAAAAAACAAATTCACTCCAAGTAGGCTTGGAAATTATTGCTTGTAAGATCATTAGAGTCAAAGGTAGTGTAGTGGAGAAAAGGCCAAGTGAAGCAAACACAAGACAGTAATTTATATCCTAGATGGACTCTTTTCCCAATGTACTGAAAATTCTGAAACTCAGGCTGGTTTGAGAAGATAAAAATAAGAAAGCAGGGCTGGGAGTATAGCTCAGTGTGAGAGCAATTGTCTAGCATGTGCAAAACCCTGAGCTCCATCCCAAGGACCACAGAATAAAAATTCTAAATAAAAATGTATAAAATCACCTTCAAGTTATATGTATAAGGTATATTTGAAACTAAATGAATTTTGTGTTTAGATTTGATTATCATCCCCAAGATATCTCATTATGTATGTGCAAATATTACAAACTTTTAAAAAATCTGACATCCCAAATGCTTCTGGTTCCAAGCACTTAGGATAAGGGATAATAGACCTATATTAAATGCTTTATAAACTGTAAAATGCAAATAAATGTACAGTTATAACTTTACACAGAGAATTACTACAGTATTATTTATATATAAGTACTTTCCTTAACTTATTTAAAATAGGATTCAACTTAGAAAAAACTTATTTAGAAACAACATTTCAGACACTCATCTAGTATATAAATTGAATCATTCCTCCAAATGAGGGCAAAGTATATAAACTATGTCTATTCTCAGACTGTTGTTTTCTTTTCACACTGTGCCCACTGACAGCTGGCTTCACTTGTGAACAATTTCTCTCTCTCTCTCTTTTTTTTTTTTTTTTTGGTCTGACTGATTATTTTCTTTAAAAAAAAAAAAAAACTTTCTCTCCCAATTGTATCTTATAAAAAATATATGTTCTTATAAACATTTTTAGAAAATGATGAAAAATATGGAAGAAAACAAAATCACCCATAACCCTAACAGTCTAACAATAACCAAAAAAATATTTTCCAGTATTTTTCTTCCCCTTTTTTTTATTTTTAAAAACTTAATTGCATGCTTAATTGCATGTGACAGTCTCATTTTACAGAGTGAGGACGTGACCAAGATACACATGGAAGGGTATGGTGATTGCAAAATGCACAAGTTTAGTTCTGGCTCTGCTTCTTAGTAGCATGAAACCTTTGGGTAGGTTACTTAACCTCTCTATACCTCCATTTCTCATCTATGAAATGAGGAATAATTTCTACCACGTACATAGAGTAGCTGGAATCACTTGATCAAGTAAAATATGTAAATTGACTGAAGCATAGTGGGGCTTGAAAAGTCACAGACATGTCAGGGCTGTTAACAATAAAGTCTTTAAAGGTGGCACCTTGGTCTTCAAGAAAGGTGTTGAAATTGAAGCAAAGTTGGCTGGAACCAGACACAAGGGACAGGACAGGGTAGGAACTCTGAGCTTGATGCTCAGGGCCTTGTATAGCTAGGGAAAACTATTTCCCATGTCCAAGGCTCACCCTTCCAGAACAGCAATCAAGAACACAGAGGCTCCATGGGGAGCTGACAATCCCCAGGTCTGGCCACAGCTGAAGGACAGTGATCATGGCTCCCAGTCACTCACCCACTGCAGAAAGCCTAAGCGTGGCAAAGCTGTGGATGCATCCCCCAGAGCCCCCTTGAGGATGAAGGGCTTAGCCCCTGCTGCTGAAGGAGCTGCTGGAGACCACCCTCAGCTGCCAGCCCTTCTGAGGATGGCCTCACTGAAGAAAGCCGCCTCCTCAAAGATCTCATTTATTGTTCAGGGTAACCCACAAACACTGTGAGATGGAGTGGGTGTACAGAGGCCTAACCTTCTTCCCAGCTCATCGCTGTCTTCAGAAAGCTAACACATGGTGACAAAGATGTTATCTGGCCAAGATTTTAAAGCAACCATTATAAAAATGCCTCCAAGAGTAATTATAAATACGCTTGAAACAAATTTTTTAAAATACAGTGAAGAAATATGAGATATAAAGAGAAAACAATATGAACTGTAGAACTAAAAATCATAATAAATGAAATGTTTTCTTAAATTAAAAGGTCAGTGGATAGGTTTATAGCAGAATGTAGGAGACAATGTAAAAAAAAGTAAATAAACTTAAAGATAGGAAAGTAGCAGTTCCTCAATTGGTAGGGAGAAAATAAACTGGGAGCGGGTAAGTGGGGAAAGAGAAGAGGCTTGGGTTTCTGTGGGACTAAAGCAGACGATCTAACACTAGTGTCATCAGAGAGCTGGGAGATGATGTGAAGGGTCATGTTTGAAAAGTCCTCCAAGATGTAATGACTGAAAACTTCCCCAAACTGGAAAAAGACATCAACCTACAGATTATAGGCTATGCCACTGAAGCCCAGCTCAGTGGCATAGCCTATAATCCAACTACCTTGGTTTAAAATGCAATTTTTTAAAAATATTTATTTTTTAGTTATAGGTGGACACAATGTCTTTATTTTTTTTTTAAAGAGAGAGTGAGAGAGGAGAGAGGAGAGAGAAAGAGAGAGAGAGAGAATTTTTAATATTTATTTTTTAGTTCTCGGCGGACACAACATCTTTGTTTGTATGTGGTGCTGAGGATCGAACCCGGGCTGCACACATGCCAGGCGAGCATGCTATCACTTGAGCCACATCCCCAGCCTCTTTATTTTATTTTATGTGTGCCAAGGATCGAACCCAGTGCCTCACACATGCTAGGTGCGCACTCTACCTCTAAGCCACAACCCCAGCCCTAAAATAGAATTTTTTTTTTTTAAAGGCTGGGGATGTATCTCAGTGGTGAAGCATTTGTCTGGTATGTATGAGGACCTGGGTTCAACCACCAAAAAAAGGGGGTGAAGGAAGCTGAGAAAACCCTCAAGTACTATAAACCCAAAGAAATCTACCCTGAGGCATATCATAGTCAAACTTAGGAAAACTAAAGACAAAGAAAGCCTAATGACATCTTACCTGTAGCGAGGAACAATATAAATGACAACAGATGCCAGAAAGAAGCCATTGAGTCCAAAAGGAAAGTGGCACAACATTTTCTAAGTCCTGAAAAAAGTCTTGTCAACCTAGAATTATATGCAGAGAAAATATCCTTCCGGGATAAATGGAAAATCAAGATATTCTCAGAAGAAAAAGAACTTTATTTTTTCTTTCTTTCTTTTTTTTTCTTTTTTTAGCAAGACTACACTTCTAAAAAAAATGACAAAGCAGGATTCACAAAAGGAGAAAAGAAAATATTTAAAGTAATTTGGAACATTAGGCAGAAAGAACACACAAGAAAAAAATAATGGAAAAATACAATAATTTTCTTCTGTTTTCTAAATAATGTTTGGCCATTGAAGCAAATATTGTAACACTGCCTGATGTGGCTCTCTATATAGAGAAAATAATTTAGACAATTATAAATAGGAGAGCAAAGAGAGGTAATGATAAAATGTTTGCAACATTAGACAGTAATGCTATGTATATACAATGTAATATTTAAGGAAACTACTTAAAAAGCTAAAAAATATATACTCAAAAAGCAAAGAAAGAAAAAGGAATTCTTAAAAACAGTATTGAAGGAACCCACAGGGTTGGAAGAAAAATAAAACCATGAAATGAAAAACAGGGAAAAAAATAGAGAAAACAAAAAAAAAATAAAATAGCATACTTAAATCCTAACATACCATAATTATAAGTACAAATAACCTAAATGCACAATTTAAAGATGGAGACTAGCAGAGGGATTGAAGCACATTACCTAAATGCATGCTGTCTACTATACCACAAGCCAAATATAACTCTTGAAAGCAAGAGTATAAAAGTAACAGAGTTCGAAAACATTAATTGAAAGAACACAAGTGTAACCGTGATACAGATATAGTAGACTTTAAAACAAAGAAGATTACCAGGAACAGAGAAGAATATTATGTAATGATAAAAAGAAGTCATTCACACACACACACACACACACACACACACACACACACACACAGAGCAATCTTAAATGTGTATTTGCCAAACAACAGAGCTAAGATATGTGAGAAAATACTTGCTTGTGTCAAAAGGAGAAATACATAAACACACATTACAGTTGGAGATTTAAACTCTTGAAAAATGGATAAGATAAGATTAGGAAGGATACAGAAGAATTCAACAACACAATCTATAACAGGATCTAACTGACATTTAGAGAGCACTCTGTCCAAAAAAAGCAAAATACACATTCCTTTCAAGTGCCGATGAAACATTGCAAGACATAGCATACCCTGGGTCATTAATAAAACACTCAACAAATTTAAAAGAATTGAAATCATACAGGGTGTGTTTTCTGACCACAATGAAATCAAACTAGAAATCAATTATAAAAAGATACGAAGTCTTGAAATACTTGGAAACTAAACAACAAACTTCCAAGTAGGCCAAGAAGAGGTCTCAAGAGAAATGTCAAAACTACACTGAACTGAATGAAAATGAAAACACACCATATCAAAACATGTGGGACACCACTGGAGAACTGCTGAAAAGAAAATTTATAGCACTAAATGCTTACATTAGAAAAAAGGAAAACCATAAAATCAATAATTTAGCCCCCAAATTAAGAACCTTGATAGAGAAAGGGGGTGCCACAAAATAAGCAGAGAAATAACAAAATAAAAATGATAAGAATCAATAAAATTAAAAATGAAACATATAAAAATAATCAATGAAAGAGAGAGCTAGCTAGTTCTTTGAAAAGATCAATAAAATTGACAAATTTTCAGCAAGACAGCAAAATATAATGGTAGAAGATGAAATGGGAGCTATCGCTATAGATCATATATATATCAAAAAGGTGATAAAAATTTGATAAATAACTCTACATACATAAGTTGGACAATTTATATGGAAAGGACCAATTCCTCCATCAACACAAACCACCAATCTGAAATGTGTCATATGAATAGTCCTAGGACCACCAAGGAAAATTTTATAGCTCCCAAAAAAGAAATCTTCATACTATGTCTGTACCACAATTTATCAAACCATTTCCCTAGTGATTGATACTCAGATTGTTTCTGAATTGTGTTTGTGCATGTGCACATGCTACAAATAATACTTTAAGGCTCTCCCTTTTACATGTATTCATGCACCCCTGGATAAATGTTTTCATAGATTAAATTCCAACATTGGGGAACTGCTGGTTTATAGTCCTACTTGCCCTTAAAGATAACCATGAACCAGGAGAACATGCGTGGTCTTCATTTCAGGAGATGTGAGTGAGACCCTCCTTTTCCATGGACTTGCTTCATAACATTCAGAGATTCTTTGAGACTCCAGATCCTGACTGGCAAAAATTTTCCTGCTCTCTAAACATCCATAGGAGAAATGGATATATAAGGGTCTCCTGGAATGTAAGGCTCTGTACAAAAGGAAAAATCACTGCTGTCCTCTGGCACAGCAGGCCAGAGGACAGACTCTGGAGCTGCATGGCCGGAGTGCCCTCTGTTCACCATGTGCAGTGGGCAGATGATTAACCTACCCTGCTTCCGTGTTTGTCATCTATATAATATGGGGACAATGACAGTATCTATCAAATAGAGTTGATGCAGGGACTATATAAAATATTCAGAATACTGAGTAGCACATAGGAAATACTATATACACACACACTATCATTATTGCTATTATTGCTGCTGTTCTAATTTTTTGGTGGCATGAAGCAGTATTACTTCATGAAGAACAGAGTTACCTAAATACTCTTGATACATTTGTGTGGGGGTTTTTTCCTTAATAAAAACATCCTCATGTCTTTACAAATTCTATACATTTTCTCTCACCATTTCCTTCTCTTGACCTAGGTTTCTCACCCTTTATTCTGTCTGTCCTTCTTTTCAATTTGCTCATGAATACCCAGAATACCACCTACATGTCTATTCACACTCAAGACATGGCTCTCCAACGCTGCATTGAAAAAAGAAAACTCTAATGTTTTTCAATGATATCTAGGAAATAATCACAATGAGAGCACTACTCGGAGCAAATATAAACAATAAAAAAGACAGAAAAATAAAAAAGGAAAAAAACAAAAGAAGGAAAAGACTGCCAGTGTACTTCTTTGACAGGCAGCACCACAAGGTCTACTGGTGATTATTTGTGGTATGGTCACTTGACATTAAGACGGCACATCCACAAGAGACAAAGCTCAGCCCTGCTGAGATCTTCTTGCAGAATTCTGGCTGAACTTCGCTGCAGTGGGGAAACAGGTGCGGACACAGGGGACCCCTAGCGTGGTACATGTTAGACACTGTGAGCTTCCCAGGATCACAGCAGAACAGCAGCCATGGCACTAGGGAAAGGGAAAGCTATTTACAATTCAAGAAACAAGCACCAATTTACTAAGTGGCCTTTTCCTTGTGTATTGAAATTTTGCACTTTTTCTCCCTTTCTTTCTCCCTCTCATCTGTTCTCTCTCCCAAGGAGCCATCTATTTGCTCATTCTCCAAAGTCCACTTTGGGGACAGAATATATTCACAGAGGTCAAAAAATGTGCTGGTCACAAACCTCCTCCCAGTTTACAGATATAATCACAACCTGCTTCAAAAAAAGGGGCTTTTTACAAACCCCACAGGACAAAGTCCTTTCAGAACAAAGCCTTTGGGGATGGTACCAGTTACAATCTAGAACGACAGTGAGGATGTAAAGGTGTCTTGAAAGAAGTAACTCCCAAGACAGTCAGACCCCTCACCAATGTGTTTAACTGGCTCATTTAATTGATATTCAACGAAGATTTGCCTATGGTGTTCCCTTTCCAGTAGAGACTTCTAATACTAAAAACAGATTTCAGAAAAACTTGACATTGAAAACCATAAGACTAATTTAAAGTCTTTGGGATTTAAAAAGCTTTTTTTAAAAAACCTGTCATTAAACTTTGAAAGAAATGTATTGGTCCAGCCAAATTTCTCAGGCTGCCACTTCTGCTCTGTTGGTGTTTCCAACATCATCTCTGACTACTGATGCTGTTCTGTTGGAGACTCTCAGTCCTCCTGTCTTCCTGAAGCAGGCTGACTTCCTGACTTAGAGCTTTTGCTCAGGGGCAAATTAATCATCCAGGAACTTCCACAGCAGATACTGGGCTGCATCCTCCAACAACTTAAGCAACAATTATATACACTCTGTGTGTCCAGAAAAGGACCACCCTTCTTTGGTGAATACCAGTTCCCCATCTCCAACCTGGTCTGCGGGGTATCAGAATTGTCAATCATGGACTCCATACACCTAGCGATGGTAAGTGGTCTCTGATCCACCAAGTCAAACAGAATTCTTCTCTGGGACTTTCCTAATGAGCATGCAGATCAAACTTTCTGGTCAGGAAACTAAAAAGATCTAAGCAAGGAACTGCTTAAGGCATCGCAGGGAACTGAAAGGAATCAGCTCGCAGAGAGAAAAGGAAGTGAAGACGAGTCGTTCAGTCTTGGCTGTATCTAAGTTCCCTAGACCAGATCAAATCGCCCTTCCTATTTTTTGGTGATGTGAATAAATAAATTTCCTTCTTATGTTGCAGGCATTTCAAGCTGGATTTCTGCTACTTACAGTGCCAACTACTTGTGGTTGTTTTGCAAAAGATGCAAATTCTTCAGTGGTCATTATTTGCATTTATCTTCAGTCGTCATTATTTGCATTTATCTTCAGTCAAAGCCAAAACCAATGGGAAACTGAACTTTAAAATATTAGTGGTGATAACATATACAGTTTTCTAATTGTTAAATTTAAACATATGCATTGTGAAATGTGTTTAGGAAAACTAGGGCAGTGTAGAAGATGAATATTTCAGATGACTGTATATGTGCAAGTACATGTAATGATCTTAGTATTTATAAAAATTGGATCAGACTATGTATATAATCCTCCACAATTTGCATTTTCCACTTAACACTTTTGGACATTGTGATATATCAGTTCAAAAAGATATGCCTGGTCTTGGAGATGTTTTCAACATTTGTGTTCAAAAGTACATCCTCCTAAGTGACTCTCAAGGGTAATGTGGTCACTAGATTGTGTGTGACCTTGATTGACAGAATTATCCTTGAGAGATTCTTGCTATTGATTTTTTTGTGTGGAGATGTTTTGAAAGAAGTCAAATGTCTTGTTTTTCATTTTCATGATATAAATCACATCAGGAAGCATCTCCTGGGCCTAATCCTATATGCAGGAAGGAGAGAGATAAGGGGAAGAGAACAGGAGAACAAAGGAAGCTTAGGACATATAAAAAGGCAGAACACCTTCTCTTCTTGGGATACCACAATACCAGGTATGGTAACCTTCTCCCTCCCGGGAGAAGTCTATATGAACCCTTTTTAAATAAACTCTGCTTTATATATTTAAAAATAATAACAATAATAATAATAATAAATCATGCCAGATTATTGGCAGTATTTCTCGACGTTCAGGGTTGAACCACAAAAGAGAGCAGTAGGGAAGCTTAGGAGGTGAACTTATTCTGGAATATGGATGGTCAGAGAAAAAAAAGCAAACCCTGCTCATCTTGGATGCAACTTCATCATTAAGTTATAGAAATTACAAGAATGAACATGACAGCAGCATTTATTGAACACTTATTAGATACCAGGAAAATTATCTAAGCAGTGTAGCATCAATTGCTTTATTTAATTCTCATAATTATTATGATGTTTAGTAATAATTTTATACTTCTGCTTATGGTCAGGCAGGTAAGAAGGGGCAGTGCTAGGGTATGATCTTGGGCTAAATAGCTCTGAAGGTTGCACTCCTCACTGCCATTTTATTCTTCTAATTTGCCCACCTAACATCTGTTCTTACATCGAGAATCAGATTTTGAAATGTAAAAATATTTATTGTTGGGGAGAACCTGAGGAAAATTTTCTGAAGCTTTTGTTTTGACATAATTTAAGGGGGATATAATACCCTCTTGGTTGGTGTGACCTAATATCAGTCATGGTTGGTGATTGTTAACTAAGGTCTGTTCCACAACCACTTGAACTTTTGCTTGAGTCAGGCTGATGGAAATAATATGCATGTTAAAAAACTAAAACATTATAAGCAGCATCAAGAAATTAGTAAGAAAACTCAATATAAAATATGACTTTAGGAGAATCCAGCTATGTATTAGTTTCCTGCTGCTGCTGTAACAAATTACCACAAACTTAGTGTCTAAAAACATCACAGATGTATCATCTTATTTTATATCACAAGTCCAAAATGGGTCTTACAATGACTTTATGAATTTACCATTAAACAGAAGGATCTAGAGACTATCATGCTAAATGAAATAAGCAAATCCCCAAAACCAAAGGTTGAATGGTCTCTCTGATACGTGGACACTAACACACAACAAGGCAGGGAATCGAAGCTTGTGGAATATAGTAACTCCATTTTGGTTCTAGGCCAAGACAGAGTCCAGAACCAAAACGGAGTTACTAACATCTAGGAACCTAAGAGAATAGACAAAGAGGAATGAAGGGAAGCGGGCAGAAAAGACATTGGGATCAATGTGAATTTTCCTATGAACATGTATGAATACACCATAGTGAATCTCAACATTGTGAACATCCACAAGGCTGGGATCCTAATTAGAATAAAATATACTCCATGTTTCTATAAATATGTCAAAATAGACTCTACTGTTCATGTTATCTAAAAAGAACAAAGAAAGAAAAAGAAAAAATGGGTCCTACAAGGTTCAAATGCACTACACTAACAGGGCTGCATTCCTCCTGGAAGCTTTTGGGTAGAATCTGAACCCTTGCCTTCCCCAGCTTCCGGACTGCCTCCCACTGTTCCCTGGTTAGTGGCCCCACATTACTGCACTCTCCCATAGTCACATCTCTTTATCTGACTCTCCTACCTCCCTTTTTGTTTTTTAGAAAACCTATTATTTTTTTTAAATTGTGGGAAAATACATATAAAATTTGCCATCTCAACCACTGTTAAGTGGATGGTTCAGAAGGGCTACTATATTCACATTGTTGTGCAATACATTTCCAGACCATTTTTCAACTTGCAAAGCTGAAATTCTGTACCTATTAAACAATAACTCAGTTTCCTCTCTTCCCAGCCCCAGCAACCACTACCCTACCTTCTGCTTCTATAAATATGACTACTTTATTTTTATTTTGGGGTACTGTTGAGAGCCACAGCCGAAGGGACCCCAGCAAACTTCCAGCTGCCAGCAAACTTTCAGCTGCCAGCTGATGATTGGCTCACAGTGACCCCAGCAAACTTCTAGCTGCCAACTGATTGGCTCCTCTGTGGTGATGCTCATTGGGCTGTTTCCCCGCCCTTTCAGACCATGGAGCTGCTCATTGGGGGACTTTTTTGGGCTCCGCCCACGCGACCCATCCAATCGGCCTCAAGAGCAGGAGGAATGGGGGAGGTTGAGAGGCTTGTGAGAAGCCGGTGGTGGCAGTTAGGCTCTGAGGGTTTTTCCTGAGGAGCTGTGTGGTGTGGTGTGTGTGTTCTAAAAATAAAGTTCGTTTCTTTTGACAAGTGGCTCCTGAATTGTGCCCAGCCAGACTGCGGCATTTGGTGGCTCCCACAGGAACGACTGAGGGTAAGTAAACTGCTCGCCCCTGAGGGCAGAGCGAGAGGATGGGTAGCCATTTTAATATTCTTCTTTTGTTTTGCTTCACTTTTGTTTTAAGTTGCCTGTCCCTGGAGATGTGTAAGATGGAAGAAAAACCGCTCACATCTGAGGAACAGATAGGGAGAAAGGATGGATGGACATTTCAGGAGGACAGAAAGGCTATAATGATTTTCTGTTGTTCCAATTTTGTTTCATTCTGTTTCAGTTTTGTTTGGTGTTATCTTGTTGGGTTGTATTATAGTTATAGTAGAAATATTCAAGTAAAAGAGAAGGTCTCTCGAGCTAGTCAGACAGAGAAAAAAATTCAAGTAAAAAAGAAGGTCTCTCGAGCTAGTCAGAGGAAAAAATTCAAGTAAAAGAGAAGTTCTCGCGAACTAATCAGACAGAGGAAAAAATTCAAGTAAAAGAGAAGGTCTTGCGAACTAGTCAGACAGAGGAAACAATTCAAGTAAAAGAGAAGGTCTCTCGAGCTAGTCAGACAGAGGAAAATATTCAAGTAAAAGAGAAGGCCTCTCAAGCTAGTCAGACAGAGAAAGAAAGTTTAGAGCAGAAAAAGCCATCAGGGGAAAAGTTACAACAGGAGACCGCTACTAACACCTTTCTATCACCAGAGGGTGTAAGTGTCCAACCAAGAGCGCCACCTCCATATGCTGGGAGGCCTCCAACCCCTATAGTTGATAGATGGGATCCTGAGACAGGACCTCAAAGATCACCATACTCTGTATTTGAACAGTCAGGATGGCAGGGAATTCACCATGTTTTAGATTTCAAAAGAGTGAAGCAGCTAAAAGAGGCTGTAACAACCTATGGTCCTCAAGCACCCTTCACTGTAAGCATGGTCGAATCCATTAACAACTTGAACATGACGCCAGCAGATTGGGCTAATATGTGTAAAGCTGTGCTAAATGGAGGACAATACCTGTTATGGAAGGTTGCCAATGAGGAATTTTGCAAGGAGACGTCTAGGTGAAATGCAGCAGCTGGTTATCCTCAGAGAAATCTAGATATGTTGTTAGGAAAGGGACCTTATGAGGATCAGCAGCAACAAAGTGCATATGATCCTGGTGTATATGCACAAATTGCTGTAGATGCGGTTAGGGCATGGAAGACTTTACAAGGACATGGAGGTTTACAAGGTCAATTATCTAAGGTAATACAAGGAGCTAATGAACCTTATGGTGAATTTGTAGATAGGCTTATTCAAACAGCTACCAGAGTTTTTGGGAATACAGAACAAGCAATGCCATTAATAAAACAACTGGCTTATGAGCAAGCAAATCGTTGGTGCAGAGAGGTCATTAAACCATGGAAACATGAAGATTTAAACACATATATTAAATTATGTAGAGACATTAATGAACAAGGGCAAGTCTTGGCAGCTGCAGTACAACAGGTTTTAGATGCCAGGCCAAAAACATGCTATAATTGTGAACAAAAAGGACATTTTAAAAGGAATTGCCCCCATAGAAGGAGGGTTTAACAATACTAGGTATCAAAGGGGTAGAATACCAGGTATTTGCCCACGATGCTGTAGAGGGAGAACAGCAGCCAATTTGGATTCCAGAGAGATTAACTAAGGTCCTGACCCAGTGATTGTCTGGAGTCGGGGGTCTGTTTGTGTGTTTCCACAGGGAGAACAGCAGCCGATTTGGATTCCAGAGAGATTAACTAAAGCGATTTCTACAGACCAGAAAGAAGATGATTTGGCTCAAATCCATAACAGCTGATATCCAAAACTCCAGTTTGGCTATCCTTACATCTGCGACAGAACCAGGATGCTTTTTTTTCAATATCTATTTTATTATTACCCTTTCCACATCATGAAGTTCTATTTTGTTTTTTGAGCTCATACAGACCTAGGTTAATGTTTTGCTGATCAGTTTTATTTTTTGACTATAGAGTTTATAAACATTGCAATGGAGATTTCACCTGTAAAAAGTTATAAGGCCTTTACTATTATGTTATGTGTTGTATGTATTATATTGTGTGTGCACACTTGTGTTTTGTGTTTTGTATGTTTGTATGTACATATGTCCATATATCATATATGATGAGCGCTCATGAAAAAATGGATCCAAATATTGTTTTTTTTATTCACGTGATTTAAATGGTTTAATTTAAATTGGGTAAACAGCTGTTGAGGATTGTTTTAATATGTAAACAAAAAAGGAGATTAACAGATCTGTTTGTTTACTTTCACCTTTTCTTCTCATTATATTTAATAATTCTGTTCAAAATAATGTAAATTGTTCAGAAAATTGTTTTCTTTTAGTGCCTTCTGGAATGTTACATAATTTTTTTTTTCTTTAGCCATTATTGCCAGAATTCCTATTTTCATCCCAGTGCCAGTGAAGACAAAGATAAAACCAATCTACAGCTTCTGCAATAGCCATCACTGAACTGCTTGCAGAACTTGCCTGGACTATGTATCACTTGTATGCATTGTGAACTCATCTGTATGCATTGTGAACTATCTGTTGGTGCAGCGACTTGTGGTAGTGTTGGGGTATTTTTGCTGATGGTGTCATTGGTGGTACAATTTTTCCAAAAGGAGCTGTTAATTGGCTTGGTGTATCTTCCTCCCTTCTGCTTGTCATGGTCGTTCAGCTAAAATTTGGGGGCCAACAGAGGTGAGGCAAAGAACCCCACCCCACCCCTGCTGGTACAAAGACCTATCCACAGGTGTGGCTGTATGCTGGACCGGTAGTCAATGACGGGTAAGACCCAATTGCAATGGTACCAACCTAAGACAGGAGGCTGATGCCTTGAGGTCAGCTCATCCAATGACGGGTAAGGACCATATGTACTATTGGACAACCTAAGGCAGGCACGGTCCCTAAGCCACATGCTTGTTGTTTAAACAGAGAGGGGGAGATGTTGAGAGCCACAGCCAAAGGGGCCCCAGCAAACTTCCAGCTGCCAGCAAACTTCCAGCTGCCAGCTGATTGGCTCCTCTGCGGTGATGCTCATTGGGCTGTTTCCCCGCCCTTTCAGACCACGGAGCTGCTCTTGGGGGACTTTTTTTGGCTCCGCCCACGTGACCCATCCAATCGGCCTCAAGAGCAGGAGGAGTGGGGAGGTTGAGAGGCTTGTGGGAAGCAGTTAGGCTCTGAGGGTTTTTCCTGAGGAGCTGTGTGGTGTGGTGTATGTGTTCTAAAAATAAAGTTCGTTTCTTTTGACAAGTGGCTCCTGACTGCGGCAGGGTATTGGGGATTTAATCTGGGGTGCTCTACCACTGAGCTATATCTCCAGCCCTTATTATTTTGAGACAGTTGTTTAGGGTCTTGCTAAGTTGCTGGGGCTGACCTTGAACTTGCAATCCTCCGATCTTGGTCTCACAAGCTGTGAGACCAATGCACCTGGGTGAATATGACTACTTAACACCTCATATAAGTAGAATCATTCAGTTGTCTTTTTGACTGGTCTATTTCACTTACTATAATGTCCTCAAGGTTCATTTGAGTTGTAACATGTGTCAGAAGTTCCTTTTTAAGGCTGAATAATATTCCATTGTATGAATATACCACATTGTTATCCATTCATCTATCAGCAGACATTTGGACTGCTTCTACAGTTTGGTTATTGTGAGTAATACTGCTCTAAATGAGTGTATAATTATCTTTTTAAAATCCTGATTTCAATCCTTGTGACTCACCCAGAATTGGAATTGCTTGATCATGTGGTAACTCTATTTTTAACTTTTTTGAGGAACCGGCATACTATTTTTTTTTTTCATAGCAGCTGTACCATTTTGCATTCCTACAAGAGGTTCCAATCTGTCCACATCCAAGCCAAACTTTTTGGTTTTGATTTTCTTTCATAATAGCCACACTGCTGGATATGAGTTGATAGATAACTCACTGTGGTTCTGATTTGCATTTTTCTTGCTATAAGAATTAGAGAATCTCTTCCTCCAACTCTGACCCCAGTACCTCAATTTCATAAGAATCCTTAGTGATGACATTGAGTATACTCAGATAAACCAGAATAACTCCCCACCTTTAGATCATTAATTTAATTCCATTTACAAAGTCTTCTTTGCCATACAAGGTAACACATATACAGATTCTAGAGATAAGACACAGAGATCCTTGGGAGTATTATTATTCTGTCTTCCCCAGGTGATGACTATGCTACTAAGACCATGAAAATAAATTTGAATATTTGGCTATTTCAAATACTGTAAACAATTTGTGCAATATAAAATTATTTGATTAAATTTATGGCCAATTACCTTTATGACAGCTTTTAATGAAGTGAAAAGGCTACAATATAAAATAAGTTATTCATACTTCTTGTTAACTACTAATTTGTGATTATAGTCACTTATGTTTTTCTCCCTGTTACAGACTGAATGTACATGCCATGCCAAAATTCTCATGTTGAACTCTAATGTGATGGCATTGGGAGGTAGGGCCTTAGGAAGGTAAATAGGTCATGAGGGTGGGACCATCATGAATGGTATTTGTGTCCAGAGACAAATCCTGGGCTGGGGCTGTAGCTCAGCGGCAGAGTGTTTGCCTAGCATGTGTGATGCACTAGGTTTGATCCTTAGCACCACATAAAAATGAGTAAAATAAAGGCATTCTCTCCATCTACAACTACAAAAAAAATGAAAAAGAAGAGTTAAGTTCATTGGCTGTGTGAAAATATAATGAGAAGGTGATTGTCTATAAGCCAGAAAGCAGGCCTTCATCTGACACCAGGTCTGCCAGTGCCTCCATCTTGAACTTCCTAGCCTCCAGAATCAGAAGAAATAAATATTTGCTGTTTAAACCACCAAATATGAATAACTTATTTTATGGTATTTTTGTTATAGCAGCCTGAATCCATAAAAACATTCTGTAATTATGTGTTTCTAGATGGTTGCAGTGGAGCATGCCTATAATATAATTCCAGCTACTTGGGAGGCTGAGGCAGAAGGACTGCAAATTCAAGGACAGCCTCAGAAATTTAGCAAGGGCTTAAGCAACTTAGTGAGATCCTGTCTCAAAATATAAAAGGCTGGAGATGTAGCTCAGCCCCTAGGTTCAATGCTCAGTACCAAAAAAAATTTTTTTAATTTTTAAAATGTGATTCTATTTAGATTGCCCAGAGTTTTCATAAGCTTGGGTTAAAGTAAAACAACAACAACAACAACAACAACAAAATGCAGTCAAGATCCAGATTCTTTCCAGCTCATCACCCTACAATCCCAAATGGAATCCTGCTCCTTATTCAGTGGACTACTCACTGTTAAAAACTCATGCCTGTTACTCTGAGCAACATGTCTGAAATTTTTATGGAGTAATTACAAGAACAGGTGAGAAAGATTTCCATGGCTGAGGTATCAGCTTCAAAGCAAGCCTTTGCCCTGTAACACCATGAAAACCAATGAAAATGAACTACCCCAAATCCCTGTCTCAACATTTCTTCCCTTGTCACCTATTTTCTTGGCTCCCCCATTGGTCTTAGATGATAACCTCTCTCCTTTTCCAAAGCCCTACAGATACTGAGAACACTCTCGATCTTGAAACCTGGTCTATCATGAAAGGAACCTACATCTCTCCACAGCAAGGACAAACAACAAACATTTCCTTAGAACTAGGACTGTCACTTCCCTCTTTCTGTTCATGAACCATAATCTCCTCCACCCCGACCTTGATTCCTTCATTGGCTGCAAGCATTTATCGTGTCTGTTTTGTTTGGACCTGTTAAATAAAAATTACATGTGGCTATTGTTTTGGACTAAGCTTCCACACTAGTCTCCAACTGAACCAGCTAAAAATAAAAATGTGGTAACTCGCTGGGTTTGGTGGTGCACGCCTGTAATCACAGAGGCTCAGGAGGCTGAGGCAGGAGCTTGGCAAGTTCAAAGCCAGCCTCAGCAAAAGTGAGGCGCTAAGCAACTCAGTGAGACTCTGCCTCTAAATAAAATACCCAAAAGGGTTGAGTGCCCCTGAGTTCAATCCCCGGTGCACCCCTGCCCCCTGAAAAATGGGGTAACTAACATTAAAGTTCTACATCACCAACCTGAAATTAATTTATTTGAACGTCTCCAGAAATTAGGGTTAATATGTAACAGCCCCAAACAGGACAGTTTCAAATGACTCCTGAAGTTCCCTCTGCCTTAATCTTTACACAAAAAAAAGATAACCTAAAGTGACCTAATGTTAACTCATCAGTGATTTACCCATGTTCTACCTCCTTTCCCCTGCCTTACAAGGAAAATAACTTTAAAATGACCAATCTGCTTTCTGTTTGTTTCTGCTTTCTTCAATCCTTTTCAGTGAATAAAATCAACCTCCTCTGTTTGGTTCATTGGAACACTTTATTCTGTTTCATGGGATAAAGTGTTGCCTGATTCTAGAATCAAAAATAAAGCCAAATGAAATTTTTAAACCAAGTTGTTATAGTTTTGACAGATCATATATACAGATGATCTAATTTCACATTCAATACCCCAGTTTTTACCCCAGGAACCTCTTACCAGTTTGATTCTAACTTCTGTTGTTTTGTAACAGTGGTTCACTTATGCTTTGAATGTAGCCCTAGCTACTCTGCTACTTTAACTTATTTTTAAAATAAACATGTTTCTCTTCCTCTCTCCCTGCCCTCCCTAATCTCTCCCCCTCCCTTATCTCAGGGGAAACAGGATTACCTGTCTTCCCCATCCCAGATATATTTATCTATCCTTGAATACATACCCACCATAGAAACTAAGTAACCCAGACTTTAGGGATGGTACCAGAAGATCTCAGAAATTACTAACTCCCAAATTAACAACTGAATCACAACTCCAGACAGAGAACACATGGAATGTAGCCTTTGAATCACCTCTTTAAAAGTCCCCTGTTCCTGCTAATGGACACTCTCACATCCTTTGGGACAGGAGTCCCCTGTGTTTCTCCTTTACTAGCAAAGCAATAAACCTTTTTCCTTTTTCTCAAAACTGTGTCTTCATTATTATATTGGCATCCGGGACAAGGACTGAACTTCGGCAACAAGTTTACTGGAAGTGATGGGAAAAGGGGACATTCTCAAGGGAGAGAGTGGGTCCTCTCAGAGAGGAGAAAGACCACATACCACTCTTGCCCTCCAGTTTTATTGGGGAGTCCCAGGAAAGTTTCCAGAGATTGCTACCCAGGTCCACCTCTTGACTTTTGATTGACAAGACAGGAACTATGCAAGAGAGCAGGAATTAAGGAAAGGGAATCCCCTTGTTTCTGCCTCGATTTCCTGCCCTTTTAATCAGTTTGTTACCCTCTGAATAGTCCTCAGCAAGCTTTCTTTGTGAGGATCTTTATGTTTTTGTTGCCACTGTAATTGGGAATTGTGATATAGTTTCAGGGATAAGGGAGGGTCTAGGCCCCCTGAACTAGGATATGACCTGATCTTGAAACAATAGTTTTTCTTAAGGGGATGTAATTATGGCTGGGGAAGTTTTGACATACCAGATCCCCACCCTTCAGGGGCTTGCCTGGCAGGTAAGGCTCCCTACTATTTTCATTCACCCTCACTGTCCTTTCCCTGCTCACCCAGTCATTGCTGACTCACTACCTAACAATGAGACCCCAAATGATGAGGCTTGACTATTTGCAGGGAAAGAAGCAGATGGGAGTGGCTGTCCTAGTGTTCCAGAGTTTGAGGGACAAGAATTGACTAGGCTATGGGAAGTGTGAGGAAGCAAGGGGAGGCTGAGGGCTGCTCATATGTGAAAGGTGATCTCACCTCTACAGGATCAGCACCTGTTGAGAGTCCTTCAAAGAAAGGAAGGTAAAGCAGAGCGAAGAAGCACCATCAGAAAGACACCCGGGAGTCTGCAATTATTAAATGGAGTTGTCTAGTGGGGTCATAGCAGGCAATTTCACATAAGAAATACCCTCAGTAAGCAAAATAAAGGATGAAGGAATAGATGGATGGATGGATGGATGGATGGATGGATAGATAGATAAAGATAGCTTTATTTCTGATTTTTGCACTCAAAGAATGTCAGTCAGCACATGCCAATGATGAAGGAGCTTTTACCCCAGAATGCAAAGCTGTTTAATGTTGGAAATGAGTTATTATGGTACAGCCTATGAAAAACAGAATGTGGTGGGGGGACATGGTTGAATCAGTAGGTACTAAAATGTAAGAAATGACAAAGTTGCACACTCATTATTTTTTCAAAAAAGAGAAAAATTACAAATTCCTAGAATTTGTTTGATAGAAATATTTACCCATGTAGTCAAGACATGTGAAAAAGGATTTTAAAAGAAATGGCAAAATGACTAGAAAGTAGGCAGCAAACTTAAGATAATTTGCAGATAAGGAAGTTTTTCTTTCCAGAAAAATAAACTGCAAAATTATTACCTTTCCTGCAAAACAAATAACAAGTAGGAGTTATTATATATGAGACGTTCCTATTTACAGCGACCCCTTATGTTATAATTTGCTAGGGATGCCACAACAAAATACTACAGATTGCATGGCTTAAACAGAAATTTATTTGGTCACAATTCTGGAGGCTAGAAGTCCAAGATCAAGGTGTCAGCAGGGTTGGTTTCTCCTGAGGCCTCTCTCCTTGGCTTGCCTTTGGGTGTATCTTCACAGGGCCTTCAGGGTTCTGCACATCCTAACCTTGTATCAGGATATCTGTTCGACTGAATTAGGGTCCACCCTAATGGCTTCATTTTAACTTTGTCATCTTTTAAAGGGCCTACCTCCAAATAGTCACATTCTGAGGTTCCAAGTCATGATTTCAACAAATGAATTTGGGGGGGGATTGTCACATTTTAGCCCATAACATCCTCAGAAAACATACAGTACTGCAACATAATCCTAAAAATGACATTAACAATCTAGAGAAAAGCAGGTATACCTTGAGATTTTTTTCCAAAAGATATTTAAGAAAAACCTTTGAATAATGGAGAAAGGCACCATGTTCTTGGTGGGAAAGTCTTAGTATTATAAAATTTCAATAAAATATCAATGTTTTATACTTTACAGGTATAAAATGATTTTACCCAAAAGCCTAATAGGAATTTTTCAAGCCTCTTTATTTCTTACATTACCTTTTTTTTTTTTTTTTTTTTGTGGGAGGGCGGTTCTTGATTACTGAACAACATCCCTAGTCCAATTTTCTTTTTTTGTTAAAATACTTATTTTTCAGTTATAGGTGGCCACAATATCTTTATTTTATTTTTATGTGGTGCTGAGGATCAAACCCAGTATCTCACGCATGGTAAGCAAGCGCTCTACCTCTGAGCCACAACCCCAGCCTCCCAGTCCTATTTTGTATTTTATTTAGAGACAGAGTCTAGCTGAGTTTCTTAGCACCTCTATTTTTGCTGAGGCTGGCTTTGAACTTGTGATCCTCCTGCCTTAGCCTCTCTAGCCACTGGGATTACAGGCTTGTGCCACCACACCCAGCTGTTACATTACCTTTAATTGTACATTTTATTTCCAGTGGATGTACTGCCATCAGCTAAGGCCCATCATTTTTCACCCCTAATCAACATTTCCAAACTCCTTGGATCTAGCAATAGGAAACCATCACCCAACCAATCATTACAATAAAACCCCTGGTTTATCTTTGAAAATTCTATCTTCAGTCCTTTGCAGCCATCCTTGTTAAACTGGTCCCTTCAGTTCCATTCCTATCCACCCTTCTTACCTCACACTTGGACTATACCTCTGCACATCACTATCATCTAGATTAAACTTTCTAAAATATGATTTTCTTCACCTTCTTCCAAGTTTACAAATACTGTACTCAGTAACTCTACTTGGGTGACCTTGGACAAGTTAAGTAATCACTGTGCCTCAGTTAACCCAACTATAAAATGGGATGGCAACAGTACTTACATCATAAAGTTGTCAAACTTAAACGAGTTTATAATTTTAAAACACTTAGAGCAGAAAGTATTTTATATGTATCCAATAAATAATAAATAAAAATTGAACCATTATTTTACCTGGTGCTTAAAGTACTCTTTCCTGTGGGTTTAGGCACTATATTTCCTTTTCAAATGATTATATTCAGAAATAGTTGAATATTTTACCAATGAACAGGAGTGTTTATTACAGCAGTATTTTTAATAGTATGAGATTGAAGGTATATGTACATTAGTAAAAATATGTATTTTAGATGTTGTTATCTATGAAAACTGTAGAGAGACAAGGGTTAATATGTAGACAAAAGGTACATATGACATGAAAGGATGGCCATAATAAGAAAAAAATTAAATAAGAATAAACACAATATGCTCTCAAGCACATTCATTCTGGGGAGAATAGGAGGATATACATAAAGTTGTTAGCAGAGGACATGAAATGATGCAGTATGCACTTCCTGGGAAAAAGTGTTATTTTTATAATTAAAGCAAAATAAAAACAAAGGAGTAATGAGGAAAAAATAAAACCCTAAAATACATTTAAAACTGCTTTTTCTCTTGGAAAACTCACTTATCCAACAATAACTAGTTTTTGTCTTTGATCTTCAAATATATTTTGTCAGAACTGAACGAAAATACTGGTGGATTTGGGGGTTGACTAGGAGTCAAGTGCTAGAATTTGCTTCAGAATCTTTATCTCACCAAGAACTTTAACACCTTGCAAATCAACCTCAAATGCTGGTCTGTACATTTTTTCAGAAAAAGGCATCACCAAAAATGTTTGCATTACTCTCAAAGTCAGCCAACAAATATGTAATTACCTGGGAAATTCGGTTGGGAAGCAAAACTTTCCATCTTAAGCACTGAAGTTTTAGGGAACAGCTACCCTTCTCAACAAACAAATCTCAGGCTCATGAAGTAGAAAATCTAGTAGATGACTGAATTTGCTCAACTTTTTGAGACTCTCTTCCATTACCAAGAGAAAACTCAGGGAGTTGTAGTAAAGTTAAAAACCCCCTTTTCCATAGATGTTTCCAGGAGTTCCTATATGCTCAGATCAAAGGATGTGGAGTTGTAAGTAGAACATATCCCTCTTTAAAGGTGGTACGAAGAGGAAGTGGCCTTAAAGAAATGAATAACACAAGGGATTGTAGTCACCTAGTACCTGCTTCATCTAGAAAACAGCCCGTTGTTTTCATTTGCCAACACTGGACCTCATTGGGCATCAGGAAGCTAGGCCTCAGCCGCCACCTGGTGAAGCTGATGACGCGTGATGAGTCCCAGCTGCCGCAAATAGAAAGGCTGAGCCGACTCCTTTAAGAAGCTGACTCACGTGGATGCTGTGTTGTGTGCTCTCAGCTGGGAGAGGGGTGGATCCTCAGTCTCACCACATTGGCCACTTAGAGAGAGGGGGCAGGGCTAACCTCTTTGATTGGCTGTACGAGTCCGAGTCGTTGGACCAGGGGCGGGGCGATCTGCAGTGATCCAGCCCTCGATCTGCGGCTTCTGGGAGGGGTGGGCCATCAAGTGAAGAGGAGCTGGAGTGGGGGAGGGTGAGTTGGTGAATGGGCGGGGCCCAGCGGAAGGGGCTGGGTACCAGGGGGAGGGGCGGGGCCTAGAAATGAAGGGCGTTCTAGGCCAACCGGGAGAGCTAGCCGCAGGGGGGGCGGAGTTACACCGGGTGATTGACGCTGAGGCCCAACCAGGGAGAGGCGGGGCCAAGGCCTGCCTAAACCTGGAGACTCGGTTGGCTGAGGGGCTTCGTCCCAGCTGAAGAGCGAAGAGCCGCTGGCAGCGCGGATCTCACCGCCGCTCAGGGTGAGTGCTGCGGAGGGGACTGAGCTTGGGGCCTGAAGAGTCCCTCCAAGCCTGGAGGCTTTGAAACCCTCGGAGAACGGCCCTGGGGCGGGGGCCGAGGCAGGAAGTGCCTCTTTCTCGCCGTACTCGTCCCGGGGTCCCGGTGCTGCCACCCCCGACCCCTCAAGGAGGGCCTCGGCGATGGGCTGCGGGGCGGGGCGGGCCGAACCGTTCCTCTTTGTGAGGCCCAGGCGCCTCCGCCTCCATCGGCCCGCCCCCGCCGCGCAGCTGGGCGACCGGCTAGACTATATCAGCCGCGACCCCTCCGCTCGCCCGCACCCCCGTTCGCCCTGGCCGTGGGAGCCTAACGCCGCGCCCTCCACGAGTCCGCCTCAGGGGCCCGCACGCACCACCAGACTCCCCGCGCCCTCCAAGGATGGTGTGTCCCGCGACTACACCCCCACTCCGCCCGCCACCGCCTCGGCCGCCCCGCCCCCACCGGGCCGCCGTGCCCGCCGCAGCGTCGGGGGCGCGCCCGGGCTCCGTGCCGGGGTCGGCCCTGTGGGCCTGCGTTCCAGGCCGCCTCCCACCCCGCCCGACGTGGAGGCTGAGCTCAGCGCTGAGTTGTCCCGACCATGGTGACGCCGCGGAGCGTCCTGGCCCGGGAAGCGCCCTTCACTCGGCCCGTGGGGCTTTGCCCACGTCGGGCGGGGTTGGCGCCTGTTTTGTGCCCCGCGGCGTGAGCGCCCCACGCCCGCCTCCTCTACCCCCCTGTCCTGCAGGTCCCTGGGCGTGGGGTGACTGCTGGGCAGCCTGCCGGTGCTGCAGGCCCCGGGAGCCCGCGCCCGCCCAGCTGTTCGGCCTGTGTTTGTTGTGCCGGAGGAGGCCCCGCTGCCGCCGCGCTCGCCGCCCTGCGCCTCGGGATTGGTTGGCGGTATCACGTGGCCGCGATCAGCTGGGCCGGCTGGCGGTGGGGGCCCGACAGGTCTTCAGCTGCAGTCGGCGGAGCCCACCCGGAGTAGTGTCTCGGGGTCAGCAGCCTTCCTGCCTCTCGCTGGTGGGAGGATAGGCGTCATTCTGCACCCCCCTTTTTCTTCACCCCTGCGCGGGTAGGTAGTATTAACACCTGCGGGAGTGGGAAACTAAAATTCTACAAAGATCTATTTAATCCTGACACCTACTAATCCTTTCAAGGGAGAGTCCGGGAAGGTATACAGCTCATTTATTTTTAAACTTTTTCTGTTTACAGAGCCCCATTGGTAATTCGAGGATTTTTATTCCAGGTCTTTTTGATAGATGGAAAACCTGAAGTAACCTCGGGTTAACCTTGTGTTTTGGGAAAGTTAATAGACTTACTGGTGAAGTAACTGGGGTAATGGATATATGCATTTTCATAGCAACATATAAAGGGTTGCAGCTGCATTCCAACAAAGAGGAAACAAAAGACATGCAGTATTTCCAGGATACATACTTGTACCAGATGTGAAATGCTTTGGTGGATTTTTTTTTCCTGAAAGTTCATTGCATAGTTGTACTGGATTAGGTAAGAAGGAAATTACAAAGAATTTGGTCTTGACACAAGCCTGCAATTTACCAAAAAGTCAGACAAATGAAATTGAGTAACGATACAGAGTTAAATATTAGTAAAGTGTGAAATGGGTATATTATGAGAGTTCAAAATGGAGCTGTGAGAAATGAGAAAGAGGAAATAAGGAAGTAAAGCAGCATTCTGAAGTAGATTGGTGTTGATGATTAGACCTAGAAAATGAAGAGGCTTTGAGTTGCAACTGGGCAGATGCTCTTGGAGTGAAAACAGACTTGGAACATTTATAGCTAGCATCAAAGCAGAACTATGAAATTTGGCACACAAAATATTTTCCATATATCCCTGTTACCTTTCTGGGTATGTAAGCTTTGGGCTACTAGGAATACTAGGTAGAATGTACACTCTTTTGAAAGAACTGTATCTTTTTTTTTTTTTAAACACCTCCTTACATCAAATACAGACTTAAAAGATTTTTATCTCTGTAACCATCTTATCCTTAGGAAAGGAATAAGATGAAATCTCAATTATTTATACAAGGAAATTAAGTAAATTGGGATTAATATTAACTTTTCCCTGCAAAGTTCAGCCTGGTGCAGTGGCATAATCCTGTAGTCCCAGCCACTTGATAGACTGAGGCAAGGGGGTTACTTAAACCTACAGGTTTCGAAACAGATTGGGCAACATAGTGAGACTCTTTTCTGTTCCCTACTTAAGTAGAAGGAAGAAAGAAGCAGGTTTAGTAACAGTAAAAAGTAAAAGGAAATAAGGCCAAAAATTCTGTTGGAAAAAAAAAATTAAGCTTGATTCTACCCTCCAAAAAACAGTCTGTGAAATATGAAGATAGGTCTGAATATATTCATAAGATGTTTGTGGCCATAAAATCTTTTTAGGTTTTATAGTTAGTAGCTATGTAAATCCATATTAATTTCCCTGATAATCCTTTGTGTAATGTAGAAAATAAACCTTGATATGAATGTGCTATATTTGACACCTGAATCAGGAAACCAGACAGTTAAATTATACTCCGGTCCAATCAATTAGAAGCTTTTTGTATTGCATCTCAACAAATGAGAGATCATGAATTTGCCTTGCCAGGAGGTTTTGGGGGAGATTACCGACTCAGATTGTTTGCTGACTCATGACTTGCTGAGTTATATGACTGGTCTTATTTTCTAAAGATGATTAAGCAGTCAGTATTTTAGAAATATAGTAAACTTGGAAATTGCTTAACAAAACAATCGCTTCCCCCCAATAAAAAGCAATTTTAGGAGGGAAAAACAAAAACATGCTTAGTAATTACTGTCAAATGAAGACCTGGTCCCACAAGCAGGACATCATTTGACACAGCAAAGTAAACTGATCCAGTATTTGCAAGAGGATAACACGGCTTTTTTGTGTCACTGAAATCTTGTCTTGATAAATATTTTGTACAAAAACTAGAAAACTGATTTTATGGTTTTGAACTATTTTCACATGTAACTTTTCAATAGAATTTAATTACAAGTCAGTATGAAAATGGTGGAATTGAAGTAGGATTAAGTGTTTACTATAGTAATTACCCCAGCACTGTTAGAAGTTCTTTGGGTTTTATTCCTTGTTTTAAAGAGGAGACTGAAACTAGATATAAAACACACTTCCTCATGATTCCATTTTATCAGAATAATTGCAAAAGAGGAATGGAAGACCATATTTCTTTAACCCTTTCTGTACTAGGCTCCTTCTGAGGTTCCCTGCTGCAGAGTATTCTAGTTGCCTTTGTCTCTCCTGATACCTTAGAAAATCCCCTCTGGCCTGTCCAATAGTGATGTTTGGTGGAGTGTGTATTCCTTGGAAATGTCCCAGGGGTTAATTCCTTTACTAAGGAAAGGTCTGTGAACTGGGTGTTTTTCCATTAGAAAGTCCTATGAGATGCAAATAGATACCTATTGTTCTCCCTGATATTTTAAGAGCTGGGAAATAGTGTCCTCTTTGGCTAATTCCACTTGCCAGTGTTGAAATGAAACTGGATTATTAATTATAGGGAGAGCTGTTACCTATTTTAAGACCTAGAATTGTGACACTAAGAATTTGAGATGCTTCAGAATGTTTCTAGCTTTCCTCCTGCTGGTAATTTCTATTATCATTGCTGTAATTAATAGAAGGTGAAGCTACTTAATTATTACTGTTTCATATTTTTTATAAGCCTTGCTTTCCTCATCTGTGATAGTGGGAAGTTGGAATGGGATATGTTGTAGAAGGTGATCCAGTTTTACTGACCTTTATTTAGCATTCACTGTGTGCCAGTCACTGTTCTTATGATATGGTATTTCTATTTAATTCAGTCACTCAAAGATGGATATTGTTATCTTCATTTTATAGATGAGGTAGCAGAGGGTAATTTGCCCAGGATTGACAAACTATTAAGGAGAGCTGAGATGAACCCAGGGAGTCTGATTTCAGAGTTCAAGTACCTACCTAGGCTATAATAAGTCCCTAGGGGTAGAAAGAGAAGTAGCAACAGCTGGGTATACATTATTTATTTGTGTAATCTTTATGTAGTTGATCTGCAACTAGCTGAACTGGTTATAAAAATTAAGGATTTTAGCTAGAAGTCCAGGAAGAAAAGAGGAGTGGGATTAAAATGATCTTGTCAGATTTTCCTGTTGATCTTTAAAACCCGACTGCTAGCCAAGTTTCCGATTTTCTGAGAAAAGACTGCTGCCTCAAATGAAAAGCTTTTTCACTATCAGTGTATTTTTAAGCAGGGCAAACTTGTTTCTCTAAGGAGTGAGCTAGTGAATATTTTGAATTTTCAAATCTGCAAGTTTATGTAGCAGCTACTCAGACTGTCATTGTAGTGAAAAGGTAGCCAAGTATAAACAAATGGGTGTTGCTTTATTCCAAAAAAGTTTAATTATGACTACTGATGTTTTCTTTTGTTTTTGTTTTTGATACCAGGGATTGAACCCAAAGGCACTTTACCACTGAACCACATCCCCAAACCTTTTTTTTTTTTTTTTTTTTTTTTTTTTTTTGAGGCAGAGTCTTGATAAGTTGCTGAGGCTGGTTTAGAACTTGTGATCCTCCTGCCCCAGCCTCTTACAGGTGTCCACCACCATGCTCAGCTAATATTCGAATTTCAGGTAATGTTCATGTGTCACAAAATACTCTCAATGTTTCTTTTTCACCCATTTAATTTTTAGTCTGTGGGCTGTTAATGGGTTTGTCCCACAAGCCTTAGTTTACTGACCCCTGCTTTTAAAGAATACTTAGCAATGAGCCAGACTAAAAATAAGACATTATCCTTCATTTGCTAGTGTAGATAGAAAAGATACCATGGATTTTTTTTTTAGAAAATTGCTTTATTGATCTGGAAACAGATTAGGAAATTATGTAATCCATCATATTCAATTTTTAATGTATTTCCAGAGGCTTTGTTTTTCATGGATTCCTAAAAGATAAAAATCTTTTTTTCTCTCCTTCAGATTCTGTAATTTTAAAAAAATTATCTTTTTAATATTTTTAGTTGTAATTGGACACAATACCTTTATTTGTTTATTTTTATGTGGTGCTGAGAATCAAACACAGCACCTCGAACGTGCTAGGTGAGCGCTCTGCCACTGAGCCACAACCCAAGTATTTTAAAAGGCAGAGATCCTAAAATGTGATTGTTTCACCAGGATCTTCTGATTTAATAAATTGGAAGTTCATTATCGAAATCTGGTCTATGAATTTCATCCTGGCCCCTGGTTCAGGTAATTTTAGACTAATAAGAAGCCTCCAGTTAAACATTAAGTTTGGAACTTTTCTTATTTCAGCCATTTTAGGATTTTTATAACCTGGAACTTTGAAAAATGAGTACCAAAGAGACCTTACCTAAATTATCTGGGGAAGGTTTCCATAAACCTGGAAGTTCAACACTGATAGGTAGCAGAGTGAGCACTTGTATTACTGTGAGACCCCGTAAGGTGCTTCAGATTCAACAGAGGACATTGGTCATCTGTTTTGTACTGAAGATGAAACCCATGAGCACTTTACCACTGAGCCACATCCCCAGCCCTTTTTAGTTTTTGAGGCAGGGTATTGCTAAGTTACTGAGGCTGGCCCCAATTTGTGATCCTCCTGCTTCAGCCTCCTGAGTTACTGGGATTATAGGTGCACTACTGTGCTTAGCAGCAGGCACTTTTTGATATGTTTTAGAACTGTGGCTGAAGAGATTTGAGATTCCACTAAGTTAAGGCAAGTGATTAGCATACCTGGGAAATATTTTAGATGTAAAAATAACCACAGGAAGCAGGTCAGTGGTTGCTAGTGTGGGGGTGGTGGTGTCAGGAATTAGCTATAGACTGGTTTGTAGGAATTTTATGGAGATGATGGAAATATTTGAAGGGCAGTTTGTGGTGTTGTCACACAACTTTATAAATTTACTAAAGATCATTAAATTGTATGCTTATAGTAAGATTTTTTTGGATATAATATTTCTTGATACAGGAGTTTGGGGTTTTGTGTGTGTGTGTGTGTGTGTGTGTGTGTGCACGCGCGCGCCTGTGCTTTTTTGTGGGGCTAGTGATCAAACCCAGGGCCTCTTGCATGTTAGGCAGATAATCTGTTGCTGAGCTACATCCCCAGCCCAATATCCTATCCCATCAGAAAAAGTTTCAAAGTTTATGGGGAGTGGTCTCTGAGCTTTGAGAAAAGGGTGACTGAAGCACATGCCTCTGACTTTATTTAGTAGCACTAGTTCAGCATGAATGTAGTAGCACCTGTGAATGTATGTTAAACACTTGACCTTGAAATTTTATCTAGATAGGATCAGAGTTTAAATGAAGACAGTTATGAGGGGAAAGGAGGAAATCCAAAAGTGTTTTCAGAAGTAATGTCAATTTTGAGTTTTTTCCTTTATCTGTAAAAGTAGGGAAATAAGTATAAACTTTAAGAAATGTCAGAATTAATTGTGGCTTGTAACATACCAAGTGCCATGCCCTGTACAGTGGAGATATCAAATAATTGATTAGATTTATAGCAGAGTTCAGTATATCATCCAGGCCCAGAGAAGCCTGATTCAAGTGTTGAATGTTAACTTTTTAATGACCCTACTCCTTAGTCTGTTCAGGCTGCTGAAACCAAATACCACAAACTAGGTGACTTACCCAATAACGAAATTTCTTACAATTCTGGAGCCTGGGAAGTGGAAGTCCAGGATCAAGGGACCAGCAGATTTGGTGTCTGGTGGTGGCCTGTTGCCTAGTTGATTTCTGGTAACTTCTAGCCAAGTCCTCACATGGTGGGAAGGGACAAGGCAGTTTTCCTGGACCTCTTTATAAGGCTGCTAACACCATTCACAAGGGTTCTGCCTTCATGACCTAAACATCCTCAAATTCCATCACATTGGTGCTTAGATTTCAACATACAGATTTTACAGGGAACAAACATTCAGATATAGCAGTGGAATTCTAATTGATGTCAGCTTCTTGAGAGTTTGATTAATGAGTCATTACTGGTTGATTTGTAACCCGGCAAGGCTAAGGCCTACCACCTGGAACCTAATGACCATGCAGAGACTCTTCTACTTCCTAAAGACCTTTGGTGCAAGGCATGTTTTTCTTGCTTCTGCTGGATTCCATGGCATTCTAGCTTTTTTTTTTTTTTTTTTGAGGGGGCAAATAAAAATTACATTTTACAGTTTTAAATACATATATAGTATTCTATAAATGGCAAGCAACCACAACTAGGAATAGTGTAACATAAGGTTCTGCCCAGATATTTTTGGCCTTGGTAATGAATCATATATAATTGAATTCAGTAAAAATAGACTAAAGCAGAGAAAACAAGGCATATTAAGTCTATTTATCCCCAGTACCAGCTGGTCACAGCTGTATTATAATTTTGAGCCAAAGATAGAATGGTGTAGGTAGAAGGTATAGAGAGAATTCTTTTGAAGTTCAAGACATTTATTTTCCCACAAAAATCTTATCTCCCATAGTCAGTCCAGAAAGTTATAGTTAGTACTGCATTATGGTTGAGATAAGTTACAATATGAATGTTATTAAAAGTGTGAAGGAAAATTAGCTTTAAAATCTCAAGTCCCAGAAACTGGAGGCTAAGTAACTGCACAAATACTGTAGAATGTAAGAACTATACTATCACAGTTGAGCCTCAAAACCTTGCTTTTGGTTCCTTTCTTTTAATGATCAGTTAAGAAACATGACCAAAGTCAGCTCACAGGTTTGTTGAATGCTCCTTTTATATTGAGAGTCAAAAATCAAATGTTGGTACAAGGACGAAAAAGGTGAACTGTGTAAAGCAGAATGGAGAATGAGCAGCAGGGGATAACTGAAGGGGCATGTTGCTCTAGTATAGTCGGGGATGCTAGAGGAGATAACTGTGTGGACACCCTATGTTGCTAGATCTCTCCATGTTTGAAAAGAACCGTAAGTACAGGCTCTTTTCCTAAATCTTAAATATCAGGACACCATTTTTTTTTAAATGAAGAATAAAAACTGGAGTGGCCCAAATAAAATATGTCTATTTTGTTCACTGCTGGATTCCTGGGCTACTGAATGAGTTCATCCTACAGGGCTCTGACTTAACAAATATTATGTTCTTAAGTATCCTGAAAAAGTAATGCTAGAATCTTGAAAGGCTATAAAGATAGGCAATGAGTATTATTACTTTTTGTTGCTCCTTTTGCAGAAGTGTAATCAGAAAATTATATACACCTTAAATCTGTGTGTGTGTGTGTGTGTGTGTGTGTGTGTGTCTGTCTGTATGTATTGAACCCATGATGTTTAACCATTGAACCATATCCCCTTTTTATATTTTATTTAGAGACAGGTCTTGCTGAGTTGCTTAGGGCCTTGCTAAGTTGCTGAGGCTGGCTTTGAACTCAAGATCCTCCTGCCTCAGTCTCCTGAGCTGCTGTGATTACAGGCGTGCACCACCATGCCCGGCTTAAATTTGTTTTTGTGACTCTTGTTAATATACTGATTTTACTTTGACTAGCTGGGTTTTTTTTTTTTAATGTTCCAAGCTTGGAGTAATTATATTCACTATTTGTATTCCTTATTAAATTTTCATATCCTAGTGATTAAGGAAAGTGATAATGTTGTTTATAACAGTGACACTTCTGATTATAGGACTGCCTAGTGGTTCAGAAATTTATAGATCTAATAAGGAATGAAATTTGCTTTTTCAATTTATAATGATGTTCCCAAAACTTAAGATGACAGTGGTTTCTTAAAAATCCAGAAAGTCTATTTTTTTCCCCACCATAGGGGCAGCTGTATCAGCTCTGAGTGTCCTTTTAAAGATGTATATTATTAAATATTTAAAACTCAGAATTAACTCCCTTAACTTTTGAAATATTGATGTTTGATTTTCCTAGTTTCAGAGGTTTGTTTCAAGTTTTATCTGTTGAGAGTTTCAGCACTTTGGGGATGTATTGAATATGTAAGATTTCTTAAGGATAAGCAAGTTATATAATAATAAGAAAAAAAGCATCTCTTAGCATCTCTTATCTCCTTTTACCTTTTCTGTTCTGAGGTGTGACCTCAACCATTGTGGGTACCCATTTTGCGGGGAGGCCCAGGAGAGCAGTGGAAAAAGAGGTTTGTCTTTGAGTAGGGCAGGGCACTCCAGCTGATTTTTTTTTTTTTTTGTATTTAACAACTGTGTCACCTTTGGCCAGTTAATAACCTTTTTAGACTTGCTGTGGCTAATCTGTGAAGTGGGGGTGGTAACAGCCTGCCAAAGTTGTAACAATTTTGAAATAAGTACTTAGTGCAGTGTTCCTAGACTTGGGACAGAGACCTAACTATAAAGTTGGTGCCATCGCTCCTATATAGTTACAGATGTACCCAGTGATCACAGATCCACTCACCTTATGCTCTCAAACTGGATTCCCCTTCTTGTTTTTAAATTGCCCTTTTTCCTACTCTTCCCCAGTCATCCCACACATACTCCACAGGTCTTTTCTCCGATTGCACATGTTCAGAATGTATCCTCAACACCTTTGCTGAACTTTTTTTTCATCTCTGTGTCAGTGCTTTGTAAGCATTCATTTTCTGAAATTCCCACTTAGTTCTTTTTTTCCCCTTACACCAGCCATTCCTTGGCCTTGCCTAAACAAGTGTATTTCCAAAGCCCTCTGCTTTGGAAATGTTCTAAGCTTGGAATATGCCTGTTTATTTGTTCAGTGTGTGAACTTTGGATCCTTTTGTTCGGGGTCAGCTATTTTACACAGCAAGCACAGAAATTACATGAATATAAATGATTCTCTGTGATACCCCCAAATAGTAACGTGTTTTACTATAATGCATTTCTCATTCTTTTCCATTTGTTCCTAGGTTTTTTAGAACTTCAGCTATCAAAATGGGCAGAATTTTCCTTGATCATATTGGTGGTACCCGTCTGTTTTCTTGTGCAAACTGTGACACAATCCTGACTAACCGCTCAGAACTCATCTCCACTCGGTTCACAGGTGCCACTGGTAGAGCGTTTCTTTTTAACAAGGTTGGTGAAAAATGTTTCGTTCCTAAATGGACCCAGTGCACATATCTGACAGCAATACCAGAATACCCACTCAGAGCTTAGAGATACCAGGAAGATACACAATGAGAGCTGCAATCTATAGTAATTATTGCTTATTGATTTGTCTCTGATGGGACCTCTGGGAGACATTACTAGAAGATTTTTAACCTTGAAAGTTTAAAGAATGTATTATAAGAAGGATAGTCTTCATTTCTTCAGAAAGTCTCCAATATAAGAATTTGTTAGTGACTTCTGCATAGACTGTGGAAGGAGGAGCCAAAATGCCTACTTTCACCCCCATCTATCACTGATGTGTCCATGCCATGCTAAACTGTTGTAGCTTGGCAGTAAGAGGATCATCTAACCAGCTCCTCTTGCTCCAACTCATGCTCACCAGTCCTCCTGAGTATGATTTGGTTTGTTACATGGACCTGTGAACATTAAAGGCTTTTCCTGATTTGCGAATATTTGTCCAATCTGCCTGCTTCTGAGATTACTGATTTGATCAGTTAATGTTAACATAGTACAGCACAGTGTTGACATACTGTGGCAGGCAAGTTTGCCTGTTTCCTGAATTTTAATGGAATACAACATTGCCCCATTGTTTGTTTGTTTAAATATGTCTATTGCTGTTTTAATGCTATAATACCAGAGTTAAATAGTTTATTATATGTTCCTTTACAAAAAAGTGAAGTGTAAAAGTATTATTGGGTCTGCAGAATCATCTATCTTAGAACTCAACTTCATTGTGTTCATTGTCTTTGAACTCACTTGAAAACTGAATTGCAGTTTATGATTTTATAGTAGGCTTGGTCTGTCCTAGCCCATTTGTATATAAAATATATTTTCAGAAACACATTTGACAAACTTTGATGGCATGTTCTTGGTGTAATAGTTTCTTTTACATTGATTATCTTAATTTGCACTCATTGAATAGTGATTGGTAACAATTAGATCCAAACCTGTATTTCATGGCTCTAATTCCAGGACTCTTACTTCACTATGACACAGAAATAATATAACTAACATATATAAAGAGCATGACTTGGGCTAGTGTAGTAATGCATGATTGCATTAGATGTTCAGTATACTGCAGTTTCCATATATTCACTTATCTCAGCAACTTCTAAAACTAGAGAAGTTGTAGGTTTGACTAAAATAACAACTTCTGTTTTCTGAAATTGTTGTTATTGCACCAATCATAATATGTGGCATGCTTATTTGGCAAATAACTTTACATGCCTTTGCAATTTTGTTTTCACATGTTTCTTAGGTAGTTAACCTACAGTACAGTGAAGTTCAAGATCGGGTCATGCTCACTGGCCGCCACATGGTTCGGGATGTGAGCTGCAAAAACTGCAATAGCAAACTGGGATGGATCTATGAGTTTGCTACTGAAGACAGCCAGCGTTATAAGGAAGGCCGTGTGATCCTGGAACGTGCTCTAGTTCGAGAAAGTGAGGGCTTTGAGGAGCACGTACCATCTGATAACTCTTGAAGAAAAAGAGATAAATCCATCTTTTCCCAGGTCTCCTTCACTGAAAACAAAAATCTACTTACATACACTGTCACCTTAGCATCAGAGTCGGATTCATGAACTGCGGAACAAGAGGTTGTGAGAATCTAAGATGGAACCTTTCTTTTCTTTTCTTTTCTTTTTTTAATTTTGTATTTTCCATCCAACAGCAGTGTGTAGAGAGAATATTATGCAGTTGCTGTTAATTTTTTTTCCCTATGTTTACATCTTGAGGCAGAAGAGTCTCTGCAGCTAAATGGTAGGCTATGTGAGGAAAAAAATCTGGGCTATTAGAGTGAAAAAAAGTGTGTTTTATGTAAATTTTGAATGGCGAATATGTCAAGAGCATGGTTTTTAAACTTATTTGGGCTTCATTTTAAAACTTTTTTTTTTTAAACCCAGTTATTTCACTTGATTTGCTAGCTTCAGAGAAGAGATCCGAATCTGTGCCCAGCGCTAAAGGCTCAGTGTTAGCATGGCTTGTGCTGGCCCGTGTGCCATATTCTTGTTGGAGATGAACCGTAGCACCAGAGCCCATTCTTCCTTGTCAGTCTCGACCCAAAGATGTCACCATTCCTAGTTACTTGTCACCACATAACTGGTGTTGATTGGAACCTTTTTCTGAAATGGGGCAGAACTGCTTGGTTGTCTTTTTCCATGTAACTTAAGCATAGTAATATAAATAAAGTAATAGTTGGATGTTTTTGGTCCTGTGTTGCTTTTAAAAACCTTATAAAAGAAGAGAGTATTTGATAAGTAATTTCATAGTGGTTAAGTGTTTCATTTCTTAGTTAAATGGACTACTTATAAGATATTTGTGTAAATGAAAGCATACTGTTTTAAACCCACAGTATTGCATTTAGAAAACAGTTGAACAGAATGTCAATGTGCATCCATACAGAAAGCATTTAATCTGCATCTGTTTTAAAAGGAGGGGGAAATGAAGCAGCTTATCTAAAAATACTGCTTTACAAAGCTTTACAGTATTTTTCAGCCGTTCCCTCTTCAGCTGTGCATTGATTTCAACAAGTCTGTAGAGCCTGCTAGTTTCATCAAAGGACTAGATCTCACAGTAGCATTATTTTTTCAGATCTTCTCTTAGAAGTTTGGCTATTGAAATCAAAACTGCCCTTGAATAGAAAGGGATCAGATTTGACTCAGGGTGCTCTGTTAGCCCAAAATTTATGACATTACTAAGTATTGAAATGTGTTTCTTTATCCAAACTACTTCTAGAAAGTCTAATTCCTTTGTTAGAATAAATGACATTAAAATTGGCTAATTATTTAAATGAATGAATGGATGGATGTTTGCATATTCAATTTCTAGGCCTTTGGAAAGGAAATTTACCTCAGTCAAATTAGCAAAATCTTTTTGTCATTGAGAGAAGTGACTTTTAAGTACAGTTAAGTTCCTCTTACTTGCTTTTGGGCTCTTGGTTAGAGGCATAGGTATCTGATTAAGTAGGTATAGTTATAATGTTGCATTTGAAATAAGTGGTCACACATTCATTCTCTATCTTCAACATGATTAAGTCTTCAAGCATTAAGAAATAGCATTTCTTCTCATTGGTTTCCATCCTGGCCTTTGATGATATGCAGATTCCTAGTAGCATGCCTTACCTACAGCACTATGTGCTTTTGCTGTCAAAATAAAGTATATTTTGTCTTGCATTGGTGCAATACTACTACTTATTTTCCACTTATCCTGTCTACTGATCAACTTGACTTTTGTCTCTGAACACATACTTTATGCTTTTGAGTAGCTATCATTTGTTTGACAGTGTGACACTGTTAGTTAATTCTTTTTAATGTATACCTGAAGACATTGAATTTGCTAGTTTGTAACTTCTTTGAGATAATTCTTCCTTAGACACTAACTATGATTTAATTTATAGGAAAAAATTAATTTGTTAGTATGTAAGTCTAAACAAATGTCATATGCTAGGTTTTTAGGTGACTGGAAGTAATGAGCCTTCCTTTTATAAAACTTTATTTGCAAGAAATAGAAGATTTAATCGGATTGGAGGGCTTATAGGGAAGCAAATGTTCACTTAAGGTGAGAATACTGATTCTCACCTGCTTAAAAGACAGTGACTTAAGATGGATAAATACAAGAATTAGAAAAACTGGTTTTAAGGAGTACAAAAGAGCATCTCATTTTAAAATAACATTAGGTATAAAATCTAAAGACCTATCTTCAGTGTTGACTAACTTACTGGCTTTGTGACTTGGGGAAGTCAACTTCTGAACCTTAGTTCTCCCAAGTTATGAACATGGAAGTAAGCCCTGTTATTTTTGTTGGAACCAAGTGAAATATGTCCAAAAACTCAGTATGATGCAAACTATCTGGTCTTGGTAATCCTGAACAACTCTTCACAGTTTAATTTTGTTCTAAGTCAATGAGTGACCAGAACACTTTCTGGATTTGACAAGTACTGCTAAACCTTTCAGCAAATTGGTGCATGAGGTCAGGCAGTTTGGCGTGTTGCCATCTTGACTTTTGCGTATGAGGCTATAACCCATATTTTACATTGCTTTCAAAATCTAGCTCCTATACTTCTACCATGGATACCATGGAACCATAGAAAGAAATAGTGAAAGGTACATCGAACACGACCTCAGTGGTAAAATAAATAAGCTACCATCTTTTCTGACAAGGTAACTCTAAGAAGCCTACAAGATTTTCAGTGCTAACTACTGACCAGGGTTGCTTTTCAAACCTAGTGTTCTTTCTCCTGTTTGTCTCAGTCAACTCTTTCATACCATCACCGTAATTAGTCTAATTTTTAAAAGTCTCAAGATTCTGAGAGAGATGGTTTATATACATCATCTCATTTTAATCCTCTTCTGATTTGTCCTAAAAATAGCAAAGTTATCTCATCCCTGATTTAAAACAAAATGTAAAGGCAAATTTCATTTAGTAACAACAACAACAACAAAAAAAACTGTCCAGAGAAAATTGAAAAGGCAAACTTTGAAAAAGGTATCTGTGTCCCTGGATACTGGCCTGAGTTTTCAGGGACCAATGCAGTTTGAAAAATCCCACAGGTGTGCCCCTGATCTAGGACTTTGTTTCAACCCTTCTCCAGAATTTCACTTCTCTGCCACCAACTGTTGAGCCACCATGGCATGAGCTGTCAGCCTCTGGCCACACCTTCTCATCTGACTCACTACCTGTAGCCCCGCCATTACTAAGAACTTGAAAATTCCTCGAGTTTTCTCTCCAGCTAAGCCATCTCCCTTTCCCCAGGTTCTGAGCCAATTGGAAGTAAGGCATTTCTGAAACCTGCTAGTCACTATGCCCAAAGGAATGAAAGCATTCTCATTCCATTTTTGAATGAATCTCAGGACCTGTATCAGACTCCTTAGGACAACAATAGACAGCTGTCTTCAAAGATTGAGAGGAGGGTATTTTTAAGATGAATAATAAGTGTTCAAGTCCTGCTAAAGTTTACACTGAAGAAAAATGATTTTCAATAATACAAAATCAGCCGGAGCCCATGCTCCTACCACAGGAGCACCAGCCTGACCTGACCAGTCTGAAAAAAGAATAACATGGGGCAAGTCTGCTCTTGTTCCTGTTGGTCCACTATCAGGCTGAAGGAAGGGATTATCTTAGACTAATGGTGAGGAGTCCCCCCTGGGGGTGAAGTGAAATACAGGATCAAATGTTTGTGAACTGTCAAGTACTATACAAATCCTAGAACTATTGCCACTTTTTATGCTATTCAAGTTTTGTTCTGTTTTTAGCCATGTTTGTTTTAGTAGCCAAAGATACAACTTAAATTCTTTTGTCAAAAACAATTTTTAAATATTAGATTTTGTTTGTTTTGATAACAGTCACTTGAGGTCACAAAATTGAACATCACTGTGTGACCTTGAAGTTAATCTCTTAAAACCACATTTCCTCAACTTTAAAATAAGGAAAATGATTCCTAGAGAACATGAATAAAGATCTGAAATACGTTTTTATAGCCTGAAAGAGGTTTGGCAAGTTACTTAACCAGTAGTCTAAGCTCTAGTTGCTATTGAAGTATTTACTTGTTAAAGTTACCCACTCAGCAGTATTTGAGTCTTTTCCAGTAGGTGTGCTAATTTCAACACCTAGCACCCTCTGCCCAGCAGCCTGATAAAGAATTACGAAGCCCAGTAAAACATGAGCTTCCTGCTCTGCTGCAGGAAGTCAGTGGCCTTCAGTGTAGGGGGGCGTAAGCTCATGAAACAGAATAAGAGGTCTTTGTTATTCCATCAATTGATTAATTTCTGAGTTAGAAAACAGGAAACCTTCCAGATTAAATGAAAATAAATTGTCTTCCCAAATGCAAGGGATTCAGAAATTAGATTAGCCATACATTCTAAAACAAGTTTCATCTGTCTCCCAGAAGCAAATATAAATAGCATTTTCAAGGCACACAAAAGGAACATTGACTATCCTCTGACAGATCAAAGCAGATGACTTCATGACTATGGGCAGGAGCCCAGGCCCGGCGCCTTCGCACAGCAGACGTCCCAAAGAACGGACTCTTTAAGTTGGATGTGGGAGATGAAAGGTGAAGGTCAAAATGGGGTAGGGAGGAAGAGCATGAGAAGATGATTACTTCTAGATAGGGAAGAGAGGTGGGAGGGAAAGGGAGGGAGAAAGGGAATTGCATGGAAGATGGAAGGAGACCTCATCGTTATACAAAATACATGTGTGAAGATGTGAGAAAAGAAAGAATTGTGTCCCCTTAGATTGGGTAGAGAGAAGTGATGGGAGGGGAGGGGAGGGGAAGGGGGCGGGAAAGGAAGGACAGTAGAATGAAATAGACATTATTATTGCAGTGTGTATATACGTGACTGCATGACCAATGTGATTCTGCCACCTGTACACTCAGAATAAGAAATTATATCCCATCTGATTCAAATGTATGATATGTCAAGGTCATTGTACTGTCATGTGTAACTAATTAAAACAAATAAAAAATTTAAAAAGGTGAAGGTGAATAGTAAATTCATAGCAGTTCAGATTTAGACATTGTCTGATTCCCAATCTCAAACTCCAGTGCCACCAGCTTCCAGGAAGTGGCCTGTAGCAAAGCAGCAGTGACAACTGAGGGAACAGGAGAGCACAAATCAGTGAAGGACCGTCACATTCAATCGAAAAACCAAAAAATCTGAACAATTCTTCATACCTTACAGACTCCAGTTTACAATCCCTCCTCTGGTCTAACCTCTCATTTGAAATATTTGAAAACTAATGATCGAAGAGGGGATGTGACAGTTCTTGTGAGCCACAGAAACTATTCAGGGTGAGGTGTTCAGCACAACAAAGAGCAAAAGAGTGCTAAAGGGCCACTTAGTGACCATTTCAATATGATCTGTGAAGCACACTGGATGGGAGGATGGCCCTGACAGCAACGAGCCCTGCTGAATCCCAGCTCTAATGCTTGCTGACTGTGCACTTGGGCGGGCTTCTAAACCTTTCTGTGCCTCATCTCTAAAAATGGGGATAATAATAGTCCCAACTTGGTAGGCTGGTTGTGAGGATTAGATGAGTTAGTGGGTGTGAAGTGCTTAGACCAGTGACTGGCCCGATAAGTTTGCTCATTTTCATTTACAGATGAGGCTGTGCCTTAAAGGTCAAGGTCACAACTTTACTAGAGGTCAAGTGTGTGTCTGTGCCTGCTGGTATGAACTCCTTTCAGACATCCAGATTTGAAAGCCTGACCACCTAAGCCCTACAGACTCTAAAAGGCAAACAAAATGGATGACTGCCGAGAGGCCAGGGCCAGGTGCCTGCCAGGTTTTTCCAGTTCTCAGGAGGAGTGTAGGCTTCTCAAAAAGTTAGTGCAAGGAGGAGGGAGCACTTCACTTTGGCATAAGAACCACCTGAAAAGTGTGTTGAAATAGATTTCTGGCTGCACTCTGTGTGATTCAGCTGGCCTGGGGTAGGGCCTGAGGATTCACATTTCTGAAAGTAGGTGGTCTAGAGCCCAGACTTGGAGATGCACTGACATACTCCCCCACCCCCAATTCTCAATCCTTTGGCTTTGGCATTATCTATCTCCATTTATTTTGTGTGTGTGGAGAAAACCCAAGACCAGAAAATGTGACAGGCTTATCCAATATCATACCACTTAGAAGGAATAAGTGAGTTTTTAAATCAAATTGGTCTCATTCTGAAGCCTGTGTTTTTTCTACCTCACCATGAGGCATGGACATTTGTTCTCTGCCAGAGGAACAAAGATGGTTAGTGTGTTAGCCTTTCTGTTGCTGTGACAAAATACCAAAGATAAACAACATAAAAGGAGGAAATATTTATTTTGGCTCATAATTTCAGAGGCTTCAGTCCATGATCTCCTGGCCATACCACTTTGGGCCTGTGGTGAGGCAAAACATCATGGCAGGGGGCACATTTGGTGAAAGAGACTGCCCACCTATGGTGGTCAGAAAGAAGAGAAAGAGGGCCCTGGTCTCAATTTCCCCTTCAAGGATGCACCCCAATGACCTAATCTGACTACAAGGCCCTGCCTGCAGAAAGCTCCATCACTTCCTGGTAGTGCTGCAGGATGGCAACCAAGCCTTCCACACGTGGCCTTTGGGGACATTTAAGAGTGGAACCATAACAGCATCTTTGTAATGGGCAGGTGTGCAGGTGGAGGGGATAAGAGAGGAGACTTCCCCAGAGAAGGTTGTCTACCAGCTTGCCAGCTGTTCTATCTCTGTACACACCACTCCCAAGTCTGACCTGTCATATCCATGACATGGCCTTCTCCAGCACCTGCCTCCCACCTGCTGCCAGAGGCTCATTCCCCCAAAGCTTTAGCCTCACTTTCCTTGCCCATCCTAGGAAGTGACACTCTGTCCCCAACTTGCTCTGATGCATTGTTTCCCCTCTGACGAGAATGTCCATCTCCTTCTTTGCCTGGAATTGTGCCACTTGCCCTTGAAGCCTCAGCTGCTCTGCTCACCTATCCTTCATGCCCTCAATGTGGGTGACATTCTCCTTCTGTCCCTTCCCAAGAATACCCTGACATACCTCTTTTAAAGCACTTGTGTGCATTGTTCTATAATTGTCTATTTACCGATCTATTTCTCCTTCTTTCTAAATTTCTAAACTTGGCTTTTATTTCTAAGTCCCCAAGAACAATTATGATATCTGATGCAGAGTGGGGCAGTGGTTCTAAAGCTTGTCTGCACAACAGAATCAACCAGGGTGCTTTTCAGAATTTCAAAGCCAGGCACTCCAGACCAAACAGTTCTAGATTTTGGAGGATTTCAGATTTTTGGAATAGGGATGCTCAGTCAGTAAATTCTATGTAAATATTCCAAAATCTAAAACTAACTGAAATTTAAAACATGTCTGCTTGTTCCCAACATTTCCAATAAGGGGTACTCAATCTGAACCGTAGACTGGATGGCTTATAAGCAACAAACACTCGTTTATCACAGTTCTGGAGACTGGGAAATTCAAGTTGCAGACATCTGCAGTTTTGGTGTCTGGAGTGCTTTTTCATAGACGGCAACTGGCTATGTCCTCACACGTTAAAAGGGAGAACTCTGGCCCAGTCCCATTCATGAGGGTGCCTGCCTTCTGATCTAATCACCTCCTAAAGGTCTCACCTCCTAATACCATCATATTGGGAGTTACGTTTCAACACAAATTTGGGGAAGGACCCAAACATTTAGATCATAGCACAAACCAAATTCTGAACAATATAAAACCATAAGAGATAATGATTCTTTTGTTTTAACGTTTTTATTTGTTACACGGCATTAATTAGCTAATGCAGAACTGGGGGAAGGGGGAAGCTAATTCCCTCTCCCAAGTGAAAAAAAAAAAAAAAAAGCATTGGCATTTCCTTCTTCAGATATGTGTGGTCTAGCATGAGGACAGCAGGGGGAGCCATTGGTCCATTTTCTGATCTAACTGCTCATGCATTTCGCTCACTAAAGCAGCAGATACAGCTAGGTCATACTAGAGGAAAGGTCAGACCAGCCAGGAACCAGGCCAGCCACCTCAGGGCCCTGCTCCTAGTCGGTGTGCTGATGGTGGCCCCAGAGAGCAGCACCAATGCTTGGACCCAGTTCAGAGCAGGCTCCTTGCCCCTGTTGCCGGGAAGCCCAGACAACAGCAGAGTCCTGCTGCCCAGGCTGTAAAGCAAGTTTCTGGATGGGCTTGAATATAGTCTTCAACGGCCAGAGAAGTTCTTATTCTTGGGTTTGAGCAAAGCAAAGTGCAGGGGTGCTGTGTCTGTGAGGCACTCCTGGGGGACAGACTTCTATCTCTGTTTCAAGTGACTCATTTGCTCTTGAGAAGGGGCAGAGCACCCGACCCAAGTGAGAGGTCTTGCTGTCCCTCTGTCCTGTGCATATCCACACCCCACCCTGTCAGTAGCCACCATGTGGTTGCCTCATGGCTGCACAGGAGTGTCGCTGCAGGTGGGCAGTTTGTACTCTGCGTCTCACACTTAGGTTTAGGGGCCTCATCACTGACATCACTGTGTCCCCTACATGCAGACCCAGACCCAGCTTCAAGGAGTAAGGGACTGGGGCTGTCAGCAGGGGCTGTTCCAACATTAGGGATGCTGTGCAGCCTGGAACCACACCCAAGGACTGCCAGCCAGTCAGTCTGAGAGGACCACACAGAGAACTGGAGACAGAGCTGGAGAAGTTACAGAACCCATTGCTCCCAGGGAGTGAAGGAGGTCAGCCAGTCAGCTGGGCACACCTCTTGCTTTCTGTGTCCTCTGGAAAGAACAGAGAGCCCTGAGGGTACTCTTCTCTGGAAGTCTAAGACCTAGGGTTTCAGAGGGCTTCCAGATCCTTATGCTTCATCTTCCCAGAGAAGGTGGCACTTTGCCGGGGAAAGAGAGAAGGGACAGACATACCCTGTATGCCCCTCCTCATTCCCTGTTGGTGTACGGGGCTAGGGATGGGAGGCCATCCGAAGCAGTGAGAGGGTAAAGGTCAATGTCACTTAGGCAACCCTGAGAATTGTCTGGTTCCCAGGCCAGGGAAGGAGCCCTGGTACCTGTTCCCCAGCCATGGGTCTGCAGGAAAAGCAGCCAGCGTCTCCTCAAGGAAGCTTGTGGAAATGCGGAGAATGCAGTTTTCTAATGTGCTGTGCTTACCATTCATTCTTTGTAATGCATGTATATGTACTATTATGAATTACTTGTTTCTTTTTATTGCAGGGCATTATCTTCATTTCTTTGACATTATGCATAAATTTTGGATTATGATTATGGATTTTAGCATTGAAACCTATTTATTATAAAATGTGGGCTTTGGGTCTAGATGTGCAAAGAACCACTGCTGTTGGGGAGTGAATTTTGGCCCCATCTTGCCCCTTGGCAACCGGGATCCACAGTGTGAGCTTGTTTCCTTGGATCCAAAATGGTGTCATCATTATCATGACATCGCTTTGACTGGAAAAGGTGTAGGTAGTCCTTTAACCTTGGGTGGAGGGCATGTCTTAAGCCTCTCCTTGGTTCAACCCCATGGTCAGGCTGCTGTGAAGACTGTCCTTTCTTAGGGACTAATGTATGTTCTTCTTTCTTTTTTCCTCTTTCCAGGATTAACATCACAAATTATCACAAAGTGTCCTGCCCTGGGTCCCTCAGTCCCCTCCCAGATCTCAGTTCTAGCAGTGATAAGATAAACTCTCATTCCTGTGAGATCTGCACTAGAGACCAAACCAGCCCTGTCTGCCGAGCAAGTTGATTCCCGTCTCCAGATAAGACCTGATATTACAGAGTACAGTGTGTGTTTTAGTATTTGATGGGTTAATCCATGTTGATCTCTTTTGTTTTCACAATTTTCTTGGCACCCAGCAAGCATCCAGTATGTTTTACAAATGAATGCTTCAATGGTTTTATCATCGGCAAGGCACCATAAAAGTAAATAGATTAAAGAAACAGTGTTATAGGAATATTTTCATTCAAGGAGGAAAGATTAAGCACCTACTGCTTATAAGGCACTGTGCTAAGAACTGGGAGGACTCTTCAGTAAATGAGTGCCAAACACCTCCTCAGGGAACCTCTTGTCTTTGTCTCCCACTTTAAAGGGCACAGAGTGAAGTGGAGACCGGGGCCTCTCAGCTGGATAGGGTGTATTAGAACCATCACACTCCAGACCATGTTACATCTTAATTCAGGTAGAAAAGCCCAGACTTGTGTAAAATTAAAAGTGTTTTTAAACCACTGAGAAGTTGGTATACTTTTAGAAGTTGGTATACTAAAAGAACTCTCTGGAATATCTATGCAAGATGGATGAATGCAGTCAGCCCATGCACACCCTCCATTCCTGGTCTGTGCCGCAGTCTTGGCTGGGCACAGAATCACGAGCCACCACACAGCTTTGTAGATTCAAACAGCAATTCTTTATTCCCGAACTCACACCGGCCTCCACACATGTTCTGGGGCAATCCCAGTTCTGCTGCCACCCAATTCTCCTACTCCACGAGGCTTTTTCTCCCAAAATGCTCTCTGAATCTCACGAGAACTCAAAGGGAGCTCAGACAGCAGGAACGCCCTAATTCCAGCAGCAATAATCCTCAACATCGAACTTCCCTAAAATCCAAGGTCTTAAACTGGGAACGCCCTTAACCCAAGGACTGGGATACTTCCTCAAACTGCAGGATACACCCCAATCCTGGATCCACCCTGGTCATTGAGCAGGGTCACCTACTCAAACACACATGCAAGGTCACAGCAAATTTAACATGGGGTACGCTGGCAAGGAAATTTTGATGCGTCATTCCTACTTCGTAATGGCCCTCAGCAGGTCTGGTCAGCTGAGAAGAACAAGAACAAATCAGTAGAGGTTCCATCAGCTCATAACATCACCAAAGAAACACATGGAAAGCCACGTCACCCACCTCTGGGGCCAAGTCCATGGTCAGAAATGTCTTTGCCTCCTTACAAAGAAACAAACATCCCCTAGAAGAGCCAAATAGCTTCACCTGCTCCTCGGAAGTCACAAAATTGATTTTCTGTTCCCTCTTGACTCCCTCTAGACAGTGGAACTCAGTTAGCAAGCTTCACTTCCTGTTCTCCCCGGTAACCCTATTTGGTCAAATAAGAATTAGGAGTTTAATTCAATGTAGTGCAAAGCCCAATGAGATTAGCTTTATGGTTTCAAGACCTGTGCTAGGAAACGGAATCCTGCGTTCTCTATTCTTCTTCCTAAAATTGACATCCGACTCCAGAGGAGGGGAGGTGGGGCACCCGGCCTGCCTCCAGGCCCTCCTTGCTCTGAACGTGTTTGGACCTAGCTATCTAAGAATCTCGTGAAACTTGACCTGCATCTATCTTTTAAAACAACCAATAAAAAAAAAAAAATTAAAAAATAATTTAAAAAAAAATAAAACAACAGGTAACTCTTTCTTTAGATTCCTTTCCCATGTAGTGTGAAATTCAGATGGCAAACTAAGCCAAAACACAAATAGGTGACATTCTCCAGCATTTCCACCAAATGGAACTCAGTTTCCACAGGCATTGGATGTAATCCCTGCCCATCACTCTCTTTGAAGTTATCCATGACCTTGAAGTCACCCAGGGACCACACTCAGAAGGGCTGTGTACTCTTCTGTTGTCGTCTTGAAATTCTTAATAATTTTTGACCCTATATTTTCATTTTGTACTGTCCCTGAAAATCGTGTAATCAGTCCTATCCTAACCACAGCTCTTTCATTTGGTAGCTGTTGTTAATCCAATTTTAAAAATGGGACACCGGTGATCAGAGTCAGTTTAGTAACTCACCCAAGGTTGTTCAGACTGAAAGTGGCAGCTCTGCGTTTAAAGCCAGGTCTTTACCATGAACCCCAAATCCGTGCTCTGTGCAATGGGTGATACTGCCCTCCTGGCTTTGCTAACTCAAGTTAATCCACCTCAACGAATTAGGATAGTCATTCCAAGTTAAAGTGTGTTGGCAGTCCCCCCCCCAACATACACCCTTAATCACCACAATAATTAATTTAGCCCTCTAAATAGTTTTGCTTGTGAAGTGTTTATTTTCTGGGAAAAAAAAAGTTTTTCAGGAAATGTAACAAATTGTCTTTGAAACCTAGGTAATCTTTTTATCCTCATATGCTTTTTAAATGGCATTAGAGATGTTGATGTGAAGAACATTTGCTCTATGACAAAATTACATTTCTTCATAAGATGTAGTGATTTAATAATTAAAGCAATATCCATGAAATATAAATACTAGGTATTCATAAATAAATTAAGTGAGATTGTGGCTGTTAAGAACCAATTATCAGGCAAGATAGCTCCAATGGCTGAAAGAATGAGAGTAGAATATTAATTTTGACATTCTCTATAGGCCACGATTATAAATTGCTAAAATGGCCTAATAGGTTATGGAATCTTATTGAGATTCGAGATGGCCCTTAAAATATTCATTGTGTGTGAGAGATTAGTTGTCTTGATTGATTTTAGTTATAATTCCATTGTATGTTTACAAGATGGGAAAAGGAGGGGCCTCCATGGACTGAAGAGAGAAGTCTGTTCTATTTATGAAATAGTAACTAAGTAGTTAAGATGGTGGCACCACAAGTGAGAAATTCAGACAAATCTAAATTTGAATCCCAGTTTCACCACTTTCAAACTGTGTGGCCTTGAGCAATGTACCTCTCAAATGTCCTCATGTGGAGAAAAGGGTGGCAATGAGGAATGAATTAGGTCATGTATAAAGCACAAGCACAAAATAAATGTTAGTTCTTAGAATTTCTGCTGCCACCATGGGGGGAGTTGAGGAGCTTAGGAAGACAGCACTTTCCTGTCTCTATAAAGCATCGTCTTTGATCTTGAGGGTCTCTGTCACATTTCCTTTAGCACCAACTTAAAAAAATCATTGAAACATTCTCAGTGGAGGGTTGGCAAGTATTCAACAACCAGCTCTGAGCGCCAGGGAGAGTCAGGGGACCAGGGGCATCTGGGTTTGTGGCAGCTGCCAGTTTCCATGGTGTAAATACTCCTCTCTGGGCCGTCAAGCCACCAAAGTGGTGTCACTGAGGTGGAGTTGGGAAGAGATGTGCACACCTGCCTCTCACAGCCAACACAACTCAGTGAGCTCACATCACTGGTACCTTCAACCTACTAAGAAGGGAAAGATGGGTTCTCATTCTGGCTCAGCTGCCCCACCCCACGCTGCACCCTATTTGCATAACCCTGGGCAGTTCACACCCTCCCTGGGCCTCAGCTTCCTCATCTGTCCAGCAGAGATAGCAGAGTCTATCTGGCATGGCTCCTGAAGGCTGATTTGACCATGAAACGAACAGCCCATGAAAAACTATTGGAACTGGGAACACAGTGGAAAGTAACTGGTAGAGTTGTTGATGTGCAGGTGAATGCTACAGTTACCAAGGTGGCTTTGTCCCTGGGTCTGCATTTCAGCCAGGCCTAGGAGCTCCTGGTTTACCTCCCCTCGTGTTTTTCTCCTCTGTGACCACCTAGCTCACAATGATCACCTGCACGATTAACAATAAAGCAAGTTGGTCTCTTTCCTGTGGCAAGAGACAAAGGCTGGCTCCTGTTACTTAAGGCTTGAAGTGGAGCACTGAGGGGGCCCAGGAAGCCCTCAAAGCAGATGTTCCACCTCCCCCAGCATAGAGCCAGGGCTGTCCTGGTGACCTGGTCACTTTGTCTTCCCCTCAGAAAGGGAAGTCCTTAGTTCCCAGCTCTAGTCCTTCTACCAACCACAGAACTGCTTTCATGTCTGTTTCTATCTCTACTGGGCCACACTCTGCTTCAGCCATGATGGAGGACAGGGACAGTGGTAGGACAGAAATCACATGGTTTGGCCCCAGATCCTAGCACCACCAGGCCCTTTGTCTGAGCTAGTTACACAATCCTGCTGGGCCTCAGTCTCTTTATCTGTAAAAGAGAGATAATAGCACCTACCTCCCAGGGGTATTATGAGATTAAAGGAGTTGGGGGTGTGTGAAGTGTTTAGATGACCATCTGACACTCAGCAAACACTTGCTGACAGCCGTCCTCTGCTTCCTCAGCTTGATGTCTTTCTGCGACTCCCCATCAAGCCTGGGTTCTCCTTAGGTGTTCAGGGATGAACACCTGGATGAAGAATCCTCTTCCATCTGTAGAGATGTGGCTCCCTTTGGCTGTGAAGCAATATCACAAGGCACAGTGTGCAGCACATTCCAGTGAGGAGCCACTAGGGCTAGCGGTCATCTGAGGAGCACTGTGGTTGTACAGACGCCTGAGTCTCTTGGCTTCACTCCTTCACAGCAAGTGGTCCTTTTGGAGCATCTAAGAGGAGGCAAAACAAGACCAGAGGCATCTCCAAGATGACATATTCCATGGCTATGCGTAGGTGAGTGTTGGGGTGGATAGTAGAAGAAAGTAGAAAAGTTTTCCTTGTTTTTTCATTGGTGGACATTTGAGCTGCATACCCGTCACTTCCTTGGTTTGCAAATCCAAACCAGGCTGTGCTATCAACCTTTCCCTACCACGGCACCCATAAGGAGTCACTCCTTTTGGTAACTCCCAAGCCTGTGGTCTCAGGCTGAGATGTAGGAACCTCCAAGGGGCACAGATAGCTCGATAAGAAACAGCTTCTTCATTTTCCTCCAAGGGAAAGCATTTAAGAGTGTGTTTCCAAGGTTCAGTTGCTCATCTAATAACAATAATAATTACCTTAATGTTCTTCAATAGGGGATTAGTTAAACAAATTATGGTACATCCAAGGTACATGATGCAGCCATTAAATTAAATGAAGTAGAACAATACACCGTATTTCATTAATCGTTACACCACTCAAAATCTGTACCATGCTAGCGGCTTCCTAAGTATTACAAAGCCAGGTGAGGTGGGGTGGGGGGTGGTGTTAAGAATTTTGGAACTCAAAAGGCAGTGCCCAGTTGCATCTTGAATTAGAATCATATCCCTGGATGTGAGCCAAAATTGTATTTTCATCCTGGCCAACGGAAAGGGGAGAGAGATGGCCCAACATATACAAGTTTCCTGGAACACCATTGGAAAGCCAAGGGAACATTGTAGAGATGAAACTGTGGCTGGAATTATAATTTCTGGGAGACAGCATGGTTCTGAACTAGATGTTCTAAGAGGAGAAAAATTATGAGTCACTCCATTGAGGAAGTCTCTGAGACTCTTTGTGGAATCCATGTCAGCAGGTCAGGGTAGTTCAAGGCCATTACCAGCCACAGTCTTGGGGACTTATTTGCCACTGTGGAGCTGAACATCTGGGAAGGCTCAGAATGGACCACTTTCCACTGGAAATGAGCAGGCGTAGTAGGGAACCCCGTGCTGGGAGCAGGGATGATTGGGAAGAGCAAGGTCATATGCTTCAGAAATAGCACCAGGATGGATAGGCACCAGAGCAGACACGTTGCTGGACATGGGAAGAGGGGGCATTTGCAAGGTCCCACCAAAGGGAGTTGCAAAGGGGATGGCTTCTGGGTAGCCCACCCTCAATACTCTGAAGTGAGTACTTGGCAGGGTGGATGGCAACAGGGGTTGACCTGTTGAATTCATAACCTCATGGCAGGGACTCAGGGAAGTTTATGCCCCCGCAAACCATCAGAGTGTACTTTCTACCTGGGATCCAAGAACCAGGCTGTGAGGTCCATGCAGACACTCACTGAGTACCTGCTACAGTGACATCTTGGTCTGTTCCTGCTACTCTAACAGAATATCATAAACTTGATGGCTTATAAACAATGTAAATTTATTTCTCACAGTTGTGCAGGTCGGGAAGCCTGAGATCAGAAGGGCAATGTGGTCAGATTCTGGCGAAGACTTTGCTTTGGGTTGTTTTGATAGACACTTACGAAATACTCAATACCTAAGCCAGGGACTTCATGTGTATTGAATCTGATCCTTGCCTCAACTGCCAGATTGGTTTCATTGTCTCTTATTTTATAGACGAGCAAACTAAGGCTAGGAAGATGGCGTGAGTGCGTTGGTCTGGGTTCTTCAGATAACTGAAGCAATAGAAAAGAGATTTATTTGAAGGTATTGGTCCTTGTAATTGTGGGGACTGGCAAGTTCAGAACCCACGGGTCAGGACAGCAGGCTGGAAACAGGTTTTTCAGTTGCATTCTTGAGGAAAATTCCTTCCTCTTTACAAAACCTCAGTTTTTGTTTTCCTTGAGGCCTTCAAATGATTCCATGGAGCCCACCCACGTCATGGGGGGGGGGTCATCTGTTTTACTCAAAGTGTACTTACGGTAAATGTGAACCACGTCAACAGTGTATCTTCACAGCAACATTCAGATTATTGACCAACACAGGCAGCAGAGCCTGGCCCTTTTGACATGTGAAAATTAATTGTCACAGTGAGTTGACCAGAATTTCACAGCTAATAAATGGTAAGCCAGGACTGAAACCCAAATTCTCTGAGGCTTTGCAAAGGCCAGAAGTGGATGAGAAGGCCCAGGCACAAGGAGCGCACAGTGGGGTGTCGAATGCAGTTGTGCAAAGGGGAGGATAGAATGGCACAGCAGGGACAGTCGCTGGACAAGATGGCATCAGAGCCCACTCCTGGGCTTCCCAGTGGGCTCTGATGACAACTCATTGTCTGTAAAGTCCCTACAAGATTCAATGCCACGAAGAGGAAATACAAAGTAATACCACAATAATGAATCAATATATACCCACTAGGATGGCTAAACTTAAAAAACTAAAAATAGCAAATGTTGGCAAGGATGTGAAGGAACTGGAACTCTCATAAATTGGCAGTGGGGGTGTATAGTAGTACAACTACTTGGAAATTCATCAGGAAGTATTCCTAGAGCCAAATATATTCCCACTCTATTTCCCAGCAATCACACTCCTGAGTATAACAGATTCAGGAGAAAGAAGTACAATAGTCCATAAAAGATGTCTATAAAAATGTGCATATTGATTCAAAATGAGATAGGGAGGAAGAGCATGAGAAGAAGACTAAAAATGTGCATAATGGGCTGGGGTTGTAGCTCAGTGGTAGAGCGCCTGCCTCACACATGTAAGGCACTGGATTCGATCCTCAGCACCACATAAAAATAAATAAAGATATCATATCTATCTATAACTAAAAATATTTTTTAAATGTGCATAACAACTTTATTCATATTTATATATACCTAAAAACTGGAAACAGTCCGAAATTTATCAGTAGACTGGATAAATATTGGGCAGCATATTTATATAATTAAATATAATACTAGAATAAAAAAAGAACTAACTACTGTTACATGCAGCCACATGATGAATCTCATCTATATTGAGTAGGAAGAAATAGACTCTAAATACAAAATTCCATTTATATAAAGCTTTAGAACATTTTTTATGGTGTTAGAGGTCAGAAGATGGTGACCGAGGAGGGATATTGGCTGCAAATGGACACAAGGAGTCCTTTAAGGGTGTTGGAAATGTTCTAGGTCAAAGGTGCTAAAGCTCATGCATAGGCAAAAATCCATCAAGGTTTGTGAATTTTACTGTCTACATTATAACTCAAGAGATGGCCAAAGATATATATCACTGTGGAAAATATACTCAGCTATGTTTTTTAATGCAATGAAGTGATTGTCATAGGAGTCAGGACATTGCTGTTTTGCGGGAGGAGTAAAGAGATTGTAGAAAGCAAAAGTTCGAGAGGCTCCTAGAGCTAGCATTGGGGTGATATTCCTGTTTCTGAACTTGAAGGTGGTTGAATATGGATGAGTGCTCACAGGAATTCGTGAAGCTCCTCATAACATGTTTTATGTTCTTTGCTGTATATGTGTTTTTCTACGCTTAAAAAAAAAAAACTTTGAAAAATAATAAAATACTTGAAACTTTTTGCTCCTTTGATGCAACCGAAGAGCTGAGGCTCTGAGAAGGTCACCAGGCAGCATGGCTATGTCTCCAAGGGCTAACTCCCAAGCCAGGGTCTGGCTGCTGGCTCTGCTGTCCCTCCCTGTGAGGCAGGGACCCCTGGGAAATGTCCCCCCCCAGACAATTTCAGGGTTCTTTGCAGAGGCCCTGACCCAGAAGAGGCACATCGTACTGTGGAAAGCTCCTTCCGTTTCATTTAAGGAATAGCATTTTCTTCCCTTGTCTGATGGGTTGATTAGATTTCAGACAGGATTAGTGGGGTTGATGCCATTAAATAAAAAGTCATCTCCTTTGGAAACAGCCCAGAAAGTCTGGATTCCATTTTTAAAAGCCTTAGATCCCATTAAGATGAAATATTGAGAACCATGTGGATTTAGATTCAATTGGAGAAATCAGGACTCCAAGTACTGGGAGGCTCCTGTGAACACCTGGGCAGGAGTCGGGGAGGGAGAGGCGGTAAAATGGGGACAATGCACTTTGGCAGTGAGATCAGAGACTTCTCAGCAACTCTCTTCCTCAAGAACAAGTAATCAATAAATCAAATACCGCCCATCTGCCAGAGAATGGTTGAATAAATTACAGTACACCCACACCATGAAATATTGTGTATCCATTTAAAACCATAAATTACAGTTACACCAGTGGACTTGGATGGAGTTCCACCAGGTATTGATTTTCAAAAGCAAGAAATTTTAGCTTTTAAAGCATCTATAGTATGACTCTGTTGCATAAAATATTGACAACCTCCATGCTTGTAGGACAGCACACGTGTACACCCACACACATGTACATCTACATGTAGAGAGAAAAACATGGAGAAAAACATACCAGATTGTTAACACTAATTACCTGGCAGGATTTGGAGTGTCAGTGAGTGTTGAAAAGAGGAAGGGTGAAACCAAATAAAAGAGAACATTGAACATCGACAAAAAACCAGCCAGCAGGAATGATGTACACTTATATAAAAATAAATAAGGGGAGTTACACTGTGTATGGCCTGTCTCCTATCTCCAGCTCTCCTTAGGCACCATGCAGAACAGAGGAAGGCTCTTCTCACGGAAAGCTTATGCTCCCTTCGGGGAAATAAGCAAACCCCATGCAGCACTCAGCGAGCAAGTCAATGTAATCGGACTTTCTGGTTCCCTGCACCTACAACTCTAGCACACTGTTTATTTAACAAGCATTTCCTGAGCCCACGCTGGGTGCCAAGCATGGCACTGCTGCTAAGGAGCCTCTCTAGTAGTGGAAAAAGCAATATAATTAGAGATGGGTCTGTAGAGGTGCTAAGTCAATATTTATTGGGTGGGATTCAATAGCTATAACTGGGACAGAGAGCAGTGCAACAGGATATATTCTTCGTAGCCCATCACATGTGCCTATAGGATTATAAACGAACCTTCTCACTTATGTAGTCTGACTTCCATATATTGCACATGTGGAAAATGAGGCCCTGGGAGAATAAATGGGAAAAGGCACTTCCAGCAAGTAGCACAGCTCAGCAGGATGGTAGTCTCAGTTGTGTCTCCCATACTGTAGAGTCTTTGAGCAGAACTGAGACCCATAATATCTGGGACTCTTTTCTCTGGGGCAGAAAGTGGGGGGAAACATGGTGCTATGATTATGTTGTCTCCCCCTGCACCAAAAAAGATCTGTTTAGGCCTCAACCTCAGGAACCCATGACCATGACCATATTTGAAAATAAGGTCTTTGCCCATGTATTGAAGTTAATATGAGGTCACAAAGGATTAGGGCAGTTCCTAAACCCAATACGAACAGTGTTTTTATAAGAAAAGGGAAATACGGACTCAGAGACACAGACACAGGGAGCAGACCACATGAAGTGGCAGCAGAAATTGGAGCAGTGTATACAGGCCAAGGAGCACCAGAGATGTCAGCAACTCCAGAAGCTGGAAGAGGCAAGGGACAGTTCTTCCCTAGAGCTTTGGACGGCGATGGCCACTTTATTTCTATTGTCACATTTTTTTGTTTATGCTTTTGTTTGTTTGTTTGTTTAACAATGCTGGTCATGGAACCTAGGGCCTTGCACATGGTAGGCAAGCACACCACTGCCAAGCTACCTCTCCAGCCCCTATTTCTATTGTGTTAAGCCACCCAGTTTGTGGTACTTGGTTATGATGACTCTTGAAAACCAAAGCACATGGCTTACAGTGGCTTAGATCTGGAGTAAAATCTCGCTTTTGTTCTTACATGATGGGTGATCTTGGGCAAGTCAACAAACCTCTTTGATCCTTGCCTAACCATGTCTGAAACATGGATAACAGGAGCATCACCTGCTCCCACCCCCTTTGCTGACTATAGGAAAGGATATGGAAGAGCCCAGGCAGGGTGAAGGCAGCGGATGGAGCTTCTCTTCCCTCTGTGCCTCACAAGCCATGTGGAGCCAGGCTGGCCCATTCTTTGTCCTTCCCCTGCAATTAACCCACAAGATCGGCTGGCATGTCGTAGAAAAATGATGTTGTCAGCCAAGTTTGTCCTTCCCTGATGTCAGTGGCAGCATAATAGTCTAGAGCAATGCTCCAGGAAGTGGGCTGATGAGTGAAGGATGGGTCTGAGACAAAAAACCCAGGATCTCTTCCTGGCTTGGGGACCTGTTCTGTGACCTTGGAATTTATATCCCAGTAGAAATAGCAATATCTTTTGCCTCATATGGTATCAGTGCTATGAATGAATTTTAAGAAAGCACTTTGAGCCAGGTAGAGTGGCGCATGCCTGTAATCCCACAGATTTGGGAGGTTGAACCTGGAGGATCACAAATTCAAGGTCAGCCTCAGCAACTTAGTGAGACCCTCTCTCAAAATAAAAAATTAAAAGGGCTGGGGATGTAGCTCAGTGGTTGAGAACCCTTGGGTTCAATCTCTAATGCTACATAAAAAGAAGAAAGAAAAAACACAAGATATCAAATCATGAAAAGACATGGAGGAACCTTAGAGTATAGACTAAGTGAAAGCAGCCAGTTTGAAAAGGCCACATACTGAATGACCCCAACTATAACATTCTGGAAAAGGCAAAACTCTCCAGACTGTAAAGAGCTCAGTGATCAGTGGTTTCCAGGGGTTGGGGCAGGAGGGATGAATAGAAGGAAGAAAGAGGATATTTAGGCCATGAAACAATTCTGTATTATACCATAATGGTGAATAAATGCCAGTACATGTTTGTTAACTGACAAGGCATTTGTAAATAATAATAATGAAAAAGTACTTTATAAATGCAGGTAGCTTATTAAAAACAACAACAACAACAACAAAAAGTACTTCACCGGGTGCAGTGGTGCAGATCTGTGCTATCCTAGCAATTTGGGAGTCTGAGGGTAGGAGGATCACATGTTCAAGACTATTTGCAGTAATTTAGCGAAGCCCCAAGCAACTTGGTGAGACTGTCCCAAAATAAAAAATAAAGGGCTGGGGATATAGCTCAGTGGTAAAGCACCCCTGGGTTTAATTCCCAGTACCAAAAAAAAAAAAAAAAGACTTCTATTTTTTAAGTTGACATTTAAAACTAAGAAAACATCACAAATTTATATTCTTGTACGTAGTCTTATTTAGACTAGAATTACAAAAAAAAAAGCTCACTACCAGAAAATATTTTTACAACTCCCCAAAATGTTTACTTCCAAGCAGCCATGGATTCATTTTTATGGCACTGATGTCGTTTTGAATGTCAAATGACAGTCTGCAGGGACAGAAAATCAAAACAGGGCTCTATGTTTTAAAAAAAAGAACATCATCTAGCCCTTTTGAAAGATATTTGATTTTAAAAAAAAAAAACATGTCCCTTCCCTACCCTCTCAACCTCTTGTGGCCATCTTGCATGGCTTTGTGTGTGTGTGTGTGTGTGTGTGTGTGTGTGTGTGTGTGAGTGAGAGAGAGAGAGAGAGAGAGAGAGAGAGAGAGAGAGTCTGTCTGTCTGTCTGTCTCCACCACCTTCTACAGCACCGGCCTCCCCCATGCACATCTGAGCTGGCTCCAGTTTTCACTTCCTAGCTCTGTCTTCATGGGCTCTGTCTCACTGTACCTTCAAAAAGTCTGGGGGATGGAGGGAAGGCATCAGGCAAGGCCCTTGGGCAGAGCCAGTCTTGTGGCCAGTGCAGTCACACAGGGCCTCTTGTTCACAAGGGGGCCCCTGTGCTGGGGTGTAATGCTCAGCAGTTGCCAGCTTGGTATTCTCGATATTTCTGTTAGAATTGTGTTTTGGGCCATGAAGTCTTGTGTCCTTCATAGTCCTTTCCTTAGGACCCTCTTCTCTACCCAGCGGTGTCCAGGCCCTGCCTGGCATTCCCCTCCCCACCAGTGTCCTGTCATGCTCTGTGCATGGTGGTGACTGGGTTGCACTGCCGGGAACAGACCCACAGGCAAGGGGAACGCCAGGGTGGGATGCAAACCCCATGACATCTTAGGGTGGGACAATTCGGGGCTGACACCAGTGACATGGCTAGAGCCTCTTGCCCTTCCTAAATGGGGGTTCCAAGTGTGTCCCTGCATGAAGGTTGTTATCCCTTGGGACTCTTCTGGCTTAGGGGTTGGGGTGGTGACTGGTGGCCATGAGAAGGTGAATAGGCCTCTGAGGCAGCAGGGTCCCAGACTTGTGTTTTTCATGGGCCATTCCTTCTCTGGGTTCTCTCTTCCTGTCTTTCAGTGACACCAGGGTCCCCCACATTTTCCTTTATTCTTGCTGTGCCTCTGGGAAGGAACCCTACTCTCCTCTCCAACCCTCCTCCTGGTCATCTTCAGAGTCCCACATAGACCCTGTCTCTGTTTTATACCCCTCTACTTGTCCTCATCAGTGTCCCTTTCTTTCACTGCCTGTGACAATGAAGTCTATGCCACCAATTCTGACCCTGTACCCTATTCCCTTTACCTCATTAGGCCTCAATTTTCCTTCTGTATAATGGTACAGGAAGAATGTGGCCAGATCTTGGACCCTTTCGGCTCTGCTGCCCAGGGTATGATTCCTCATGTGAGGGTGCTATCTCGGCCAGGTGTGAACAGCATGAAGGATGAAGCCCAGACTTTCTCGTGTGTGCCTTGGTTCCCACCCCATGCTCAGCACCTCTCAAACACGTACCAAGTGTGTACTGAACTGAGCTCCTCAGAACAGAAGCATGGCTCTCCTATTCTCTTCAGGTATGTGGGCTAGTGTGGCTTCAGGTTTTCAGATCCATCTTGTGTTTTCCAGTTCTTCTAGCTATTCCCAGTGGGCTGAGACCATCCTGTGGACAGCCTGGGCCAACCCAGAGGGGCCTTCCAACCCATGTGTCCAGTGGAGGCCACAGTCATCTCAGCATGGATGTCCTGTGCCAGATTCCCTGAGGCACTGTAGCTGTCCTATCCAAGAGGGGTCCTTGGTCCCCAGCCTGGGAGTCAGCTGCCCTTTGCCCCAGAGTTCCCTGGCAGTCACTTGCCAGACCTTGAGGGGGATGAAAGCTGGAGGGCCACAGTCAGTCTGGGAGCCGGGCCTTCAGATGTCCCCACTTCAGGAACAGGAGCACAGGCCACAGCCCTGAACTAGCTCCAGTGATCATCATGCTCTTTTCCCAAGAGCATGATGTCAGAGGCAGAGTCTGGAACACACAGAGGGGAAGGGAAGACCCTCCACTGCCTCTGGCCTTCTCAAACTCTGGAATGTGGAGGAATCATGTGGGGAAATTATTTAAAACCCAGGATCCCAAGTCTACTCTGACTACCTAGGTCTGGAGTGGGGCCCTGGCTGCTGATGGGTGGGCTACACACAAAATGACCCACAGACACTGAGGCTCAACTTAAACAACTGGGCTGGATAAGAGACCACTGGTCTAGGCCCTGAGCTAGAAGGTCATGCAGACCCAAAGGCGAGGGCAGCCATGTTGGATCATGTTACCAGGATAAACAGATGGGGCACAGAGCAGAGCAGATAGCTGGAAAGAAACAGAGAGAGAGAGAGAGAGAGAGAGAGAGAGAGAGAGAGAGAGAGAGAGAGAGACTGAATATAGATTTGAGAACTTGTCTATGTTTCCCTGTGTTCTTATGCACTTGTGCACATTCAACACACCTTCCATTCCTGGGGTAACTTGGTTTGTCTTCCAAAGGGCTCTAATGCACAGGACAGCACTGACTGCTGGCCAGACCTGCCCCTGGTGAGATAGAGAGAACCTGTCTCCACTGTATCTAGTGCCCAGGCCTTGGTGACATCAGCAGCAGAGTGTACAACGGTATATCCTGATTGTCTATTTTCTCAAAATAGATTCCTAAAGGGAGAATTATTAAATCAATGGGTGTAAATTTTTTTTTAGGATTTCCCACGTATTGCCTATCTGCTTTCTAGAAACCCTGAACGAGTGCCTACTTCATGCTACACACCAAGTTAGCAAAACTCCCTCTCTGGGTGGAGAGATTCCAGTAACCCGGAGACAAACAGGTCTGCAGATGGCCAGCAAGGCTCTCTGCATTGAGCTGAGTCTCTACTGCTGCCATTTCCTTCAAAAAAAGGCCCTGGCTCTAATATTCACAAGTTCTATATCTGTGCCAGTCAGGCTTTCCATCACAAACCATAGAAACTGTGCTTGGTTTTCTTAAGTAGAGTAAGAATTTATTAGAGGGTGTGGTCCACTGAATGATGTCCCCCAAAGTTGTCCTTGTCCTAACCCCTGGAACCTGTGACTGTGTTATATTACCAAAGGGGACTTCACAGATGTGACTAAGGATCTTGAGATGGTGACATTCTCCTGGATCACCTGGTTGGACTTGATATATTCAAAAAGGATCCCTTGGAAGCTGGAGGTGGGAAGGTCAGAGTCAGGGAGTGACATGTGATGCAGGCAGTCAGAGAGATCTCAAAAGGATCTGCCTCTGGCTTTGAAAACAGAGGAAGGGGCCATGAGCCAAGGAATGCAGACTACCACTTAGAGATGGAAAAAAAGCAAGGCAAGGGACTCCCCACTAGAGCCTGTAGAAGAAACCAACCCTGCCCACACCTTGATTTTATGCCTGAAAGATTTCTTTCAGGCTTCTCACCTCTGGAATTGTAGGAGAAGAGGCTTGTGTTATTTTCAGTCACTAAGTTTGTAACATTTTCTGAAAGGAATGATAGGAAACGCACACAGAGGGATCTATGGAAGCTCAGAGAACTGATGACTTCATCTCTAGCTTGGTGCTGTTGAGATGTGGTGGAAATTTTAAAAGGCGAAGCTTAGTGAGAGGTTATAGGTCATTGGGATGTGACCACAAGGGGATAATGGGTCCTCAGCCCCTTCCTCTTCATCTCTCTTTACAGCCAGCTATGAAGTACATGGCCCTCTGCCTTTGTGGGGACAGTGATATGTGCAGCTCTACCAGGTCCTACCTCACCTCACCCCCTCATCTTGCTCCCGGAGGATGCAAGCAGGAGCCCTGGGCTGACCTTGTGGGTCAAGTGCCTGTGCTCAGGTGCCAGGGCTGAGGACATGGACAATCTGGCTTCTGCTGCTTCCAGTTTCCAAGGTAAGGTTGGGCCCTGCCTACCAGCTGTCTCAAGAATCCCCCAAATAGGAAAGTATTCAGATGGCAGCAGGCCAAACGGAAAAATTTGCACCAGAGTAGCTTTAGTCGGTTCACTCTCCCTCTTTAGGCCTCTTAGAATGATAAGTCAAAGAGTTACCATTTTCTAAGGTCACTTCTAGCCCTCACCTTCAATAAACTCTTGTTAATTTGGTGGCAGAAAGAAGGCCAGGAGTAAAAATTTAACCTTCACTTGCTGGCATGGGGTCCTGGGTAAGGGTCCCTATCAAGTCCAGGGACTGCCTCATTGCAGTCCCCCTAATCTCAGCAGGTATAGACTTCACAGACTTGTCTGCAGAAACCCAGGTCCTCGCCCATTTAATCCCACACCAATTTGGATTTGGACGTCAAAACTCTTTGAAAGGCTGGCTGCTCTTGGGATAAAGTGACAGGAGGCTGCAGTTCTATGTGAACCACACCACTCTCCACTGGCTCAGCCAGGGGCAGCACATCTGGCCTCCTCCCCATGGGGGGCACCCAGGCAACATGATTCAGAGACCTCAGGGCAAGGCACACACTGTAAGCCAAATTCCTCTGACCCATAAGCCACAGGAAGCATTTGAAAAAGGAAACACAAAGGAATATGCTGCTGGGAAAAGCCATCCTGAGTGCCAGGGGTTAGCATTTCCCTACTCAGTTCTCAGGCAGGGAATCAGCTGGAGATGCTTAAAGATGTATACCCAAACCCTCCTGGGTATCCGAGAAAGCACAGTGAAAACAGCTCATTCACACATATGCTGAAAAGGATGGAATTATAAGGGGACCTCTGCTCTCCATCATCCAGAAAACGTTCAACATTGCTCATGCTTTGGTCTGAGTGTTGTGTTCCTCCAAATTTATAAGTTAAACCTAAGCATCAGTGTGATGGAAAAGGAGGTGGGACTGTAGGAGGTAGTTAGTCCAGAATGGGATTAATGCCCATATCAAAGACACCCCAGAGAGCTGCCTTGCCATTTCCATCATGTGAGGAGATGCCAGAAGGAAACAGGAAGTGGGCCCTTCTCAGACCCCTCCATCCTGATCTTCCCAGCTTCCAGAGCTGTGAGAAACAGGGCTGGGTGTGTATGTAGCTCAGTGGTAGAGCACTTGCTTACATGCCTGAGGCCCTGGGTTCTATCCCCAGTACCAGAAAAATAAAAGGGTGAGAAGTAAATGTTAATAAGTTACTTGGTCAATGGTATTTTGTTACAGCAGCCTGAATTGACTAACACACCTTGTTTAACCCTTATTTTTCCTTTGCTAAACATTTTAAAGCAAATCCCAGGTATAGTGTCATTTCAGTATGCATCTCAAAAATAACTTTTTTTTTTTTTAATAGAACTCTAATGTCATTGTCACAGTACCACAATTAGCACAATTCCCTGGTACTACCCAATACCAAACTCTAATCAATTTCTAAAAAATATCTCTTCAGAGATGGTTTACTCCAATAAGGATATGAATGTAGTTTACACATTGCATCTGGTTATTCTGCCTCTTAGGGGATAATGGTCCCCCAGCCCTTCCTCTTCATCTCTCTTTGCACCCAACTAGGAAGCTTACAATTCTCTAACAATCTAGCTTCCACTGCCCCTTCTCCTTCACCCCCATTTTTCTCTTTCCTATTGACCTGCCGCAGAAACTGGGCCAGTTGTCCTATAGAACAGGTTACCCAGAGTGTCCAAGATTGAAGAAGGGGACATAGTTGTACAGTCATGGAAGAAGACTGGACTTTGTAAGTGTCTTGGGATCAAAACCCAGCTCTGATTCACTGTGTGTCACTGGGCCCTTTTCTCTATCCATTAGGGTTTGACTGAAAAGGCAGAAGCACTATAAGTAATACAGAATAAAATCATTGGGTGGATTAAACCTCACAAAATTGTGACAGCTGGTTAAGCAATCTACATAAGCAGTGGTTTCTATGTCCAAGGTTGGCCCCATCCTCAGGGCCAGTGGATGGGAAGGAAAGATACACATGAAATGGACAAAACAAGAACGCCCACAAGGACAAACTGACCCTCTCTCAAGGACCAATTGGAACACATTTGTCTCACTCCCTTTCAGTGACACAGGTGACCTACAGGATTAGTTGGTACCTTAAAGAGCTGGCCCAAGATTTGGAGAAGACCTGAAGGGAGCAGCCAGGGCAAGCCAGACCACCAGCAGTGTGCCTGAACCTGTGCCAACCTTCAGGACATAAAATAGTGGCCATCTGATTCTACCTCCTAACCTCACAAGTTCCTCTTGCGGCCAACTCTAATCCAGGGTGGTATAGGGAAGGGGATTTTTAAAACTTCTTAGTGTTTTTGGATAAGATGACATAATTCATAACCATTAAATCTCTTAACACTTCTGAGGATGATGTTTCTTGTAGAAATGTGGCCAAGCTAATGTGTAGTAGTACTTATCTCCAAGACCCCCAGTATGGAGGATGTTTGAGACCTCAGATAGTACTCAACCCTATAATTTAATTCCTTTTACATCTTAACTTGACACTTACCTTACACTGTGAGTGTAACTTTGCAGTTCAAGGTGCAACAGAAAAGCTATATTGAATTTCTTTTTCCTTTACAACTTCACCATAGACGATTCAGTCTCACATAGATGTTAGCAACCTCAGCCCAAGTTTTTCTTTCTTTATGAAGTCAACAATTTTCACCTTGTCACTTAAAGGAAGCGCTTCACAGCTTCTCTTTTTCATATCCATAAGGCCAGTATCACTACCCTTGTGCTTTGAGGCTACATTAGTAAGTAAGTAAGGGTTTCTTGAACACAAGTACTATGTTACCATAATAATCAATCTGATAACCAAATGCCATCACCAACAATAATGATATCAGATATTTAGGCAGTGTTTGTTATATGTGAGGCACTGATACAATTATTTTATATATGCACCATGTTAATCAGTGCTAATAGGACCTGCTGGATCAAAAGAAGAAAAAAGTGATAGCAAAGAATAATGCTAATTAGGTACAAGTTACCACAGATAGTTTTCAAGATTCAACAAAGGTACATTTTGTCAGAATCCCCATCTTGTCAATCTTGTCAGTGGCTTCTTTCACGCAAATGGCAGTTCCGCTGTAGACTGCACAGACTTTCCAGTTTCCCCCATCAAAAGGCAGAGTCGATTTTTCACCCCTAGGATTGGGGCTGACCTGTGACTGGCTTTGGAATGTGCTGAGAGCCATAGCTTGCCAATTCTGAGTCTAGGCCTCAAGAGACCTTGCAGCTTCTGTTCTCTGTTAGAATCTAGCCCTACTGCCATGGGACAAGCCAGCAGGCAGAGAGATCAGCCCAGCGGAGGCCCCGGACACATGGTGTGGCCAGGAGAGAACACCCAAGTCCGGCCTACAGTAGAAGGACCTACAGCTGAGCCCAGAATCATGAGCTCCATAAATCATTATTGTTTTAGTCACTAAATTTGGGACTGTTTTTTGGTACGTCAAAAACTGTGCAGAGGGAGACATTAAAAGCTAGATTTTTAAGCCGCCCTGATAGCCTGACCTCTTAGCTCCCCTTAGAGATCTTTCATGATGGTATTTATTTATTTATTTTTTTGGTGGGATGTAAGGAGTATCCTTTTAAACAGAAGTATTATATCTTAACAAGTATTTTTTATTTCTTATTTTTGATTTTGATAAGAAAATGTGGAAAATATTAAAAAAAGATTAAATAGAAAATAACCATAATCAAATAATCCACACAGAGATACTATCGACATTTATTTTTTTTCCTTTTAGATATTTTTTATTATATATAATATATATGCAGAGATTCATAAAATATTATATAGTTTCACAGTTGGAATCAATCTTTTACATAGGTTTGAATCCCACTTTTTTCTCTTATACATTCCTGGTCATTAAAATTCTCAGAAAACATTGCTTCTAACGGGCATAACTATTGTCATAAAGATGTGCTGTCATTTCTTTAGCCACCCCCCACTGGTGTACATTTGTGCTCTTTCCCTTTTGTGCCATCATAAGTGACAATGTCATGAATATCTAGGTACATCTCTGTTCCTGTACCTGAATATATCCTCAAGAAGATAGAGCCACTGATGTTTAAAACTTTATCCCCCAAAGAAACCATAACCCAAACAACTAGGAAAAAATAGCTAGGGAAAGAAAATGTTTGTCTGCCTTCCTGTCATTCAGGCCAAGCAGTACCCTGACTGTGTTTTGCTGATGCCAGGTCCGAAAGGGGTAGTTGCTCCACAGGACCCAGTTCTGCATTGGGAGTCATGAAGGCACAAGTCTGAGCATTACATACAGGGTGCCGGGGAATCTAGGGTGCAGCACTGCACTGCTCAGAGCCCACCCCTACAGCCCTTGGGGGCTGTTCCCCTGGCTGCAGAGAGGAGACTGGCTGGAAGAAAATCTCCTGCACAGCTCAGGAGCCCTATTCCACCTGGCTCCAGGTACCCTTCTCAGAGGGGCTTTCTATTCCTACAGCTGGGAATCCTGCCAGGGCCTGAGGAACCGATGTTCCCAAGGCCAGTAAATCTGATTTTTGCTCTTGGCTGGAATTCAGAGCAGAGAAAAGTAAACCGCATCTGGGCCAAGGTGAGCATGTCTCAGTGCAGTCCTTGGCCCAAATGAGGAGATGGCACGTGGAGCTGAGGGCCAAGTGCGGAGGTGAAGGATTGAATTAGCATGTGAGCAGCAAAACTCTGAGGCTCTGCCAGAGGTGCCCTTCAGCTACCAGATCTTAGTCCTGGCCTGGGGATGTTCAGTCTGCTTGAGGGCCAGTAACACAGTCTTAAACCTCCATGATTACACCTCACTACCAAGGCCAGTTGCTTCATTTTATAAAGGAGGAAGGAATCTAAGACCCGTTGGGGATTTGTTATGTTCCAGGTGCTTCATAATACAGGGAGTCTAATTAATATTCTCATTTGTTAAAATGTGCAAGCCAAGGCCATGTGAAACAAAGGGCCTTGCTGAAGGTTACAGGGCTAATTAATTAAAGATCTGGGACTAAAGACCTGGGTGCTTTTCAATCCCTGGGCACAGAAGCAGGTACAATAGGGAAAAGATCACCAACCTTGGATTCCCTCCAAGCTCAACCTCTTATGAATTCTTTGAACTCCGGCACGTCTACTCATTCCTCTGAGCTTCTTCTTTCCACTTTTGTGGAATCACACCTGCTTACTTTGCGGGGTCCTGTTAGAATGATTGCAAAGGACCTCGAGTTCTGTTTTGCGCCCCCCCCCCCCCCCCCGCCTGGAGAAGCCTACTACAGCTAGTTGTAATATCCACCACTTTTACTTTTGTCACCTCTTCTGAGAGAACTGAGGGGGATCCCTGTCCAGGTCTGGGTAGCAGGAATTTCTGGGAGTCCTCAGTCTGGGCCTAATCCCCTCTCTTATTGACCACGTTTACCATGTTTGGACAGCCCCAGTATCTGGCTGCCTGAGTCCTCTTCCACCTGATTCCTCTGCTTTTCTCTAAGAAACAGCTTGGCATGGACACCAGCAAGAAATCTCAGAGCTTTGAATCATTTCCTATGTCCCTGATAAACCATGGCCTCAGATAGAGGAAGGGCAAGGTACTGGCTGGAGGTTAGGAGGGGACTAGTGTGTTCCCTGTACAGTGTCCTGCTTCCAAGGGACAGGTCATCCTGCTCCTTCTGAAAGGTCTCCAGCAAGTAGAAGGGCTCCCTGTGGCTTTCTCTGCTGGTCCCCAGGCCTTTGCAGACCCACCTCAAGTTACCCATGGAATGTGGCTGAGCACACCTGCTTACCTGAGCCAGTCAGCCTCAGAGCTTCCTTTAGAGGCTTTAGATTGAGCACAGCCACCTCAAACGGACCACAGAGGACCAGCCAAGAAACCTAGAGCCACTTCCCAGCTCGCCTGGGAAACATTTCATTTTCTATTTGCAGAATCACAGATGTTGACTTTTGATCTCTGCCACTCTCCCTCGGGACCTCAAATCAGTGGTGACAGATATTTCATTTTTTTAAAAGTTTTTTTTTCTTTTCCCTATAAAGAAAAAAGGTCAGGAGGAAACAGAAAGGTTTTGAAAATATTGGAAGACTTACATACTGACTGTTGGGGTGAGAAAGAAAAGATCAAGATCTCTATGGGAAGCTTGTGGCAATCATCACACGGAGACGGGGTTAGGTGCTCTTTAAGGCTTTAAAGCAATGCTTTTTACCCTTCATCATGTTTGTAAATCATCCAGCGATCCTGTTATGGTCTAGATCAGACTCAGTATCTAATGAGTCCCCCAGACCAGGTCCAAGCTGCTGCTCCAGATCAGGCTTGGAGGAGCCCAGTGTCCACCTCACCTGATCCTTCAGCTAGGATTGTAAACCCTCCTACTCTCCATCTAGCAGCTGGGTCTTTGCAGGCAAGATGCTGGCCAAGCAAGCTTCTCTCAGCAGACACTTTAATCCCACACAGATTTGTGTTTCTCTTTCTCCATTTAAACAGAAGGATTTTCAGATATATACAAATTTCCAAAGAAGGTGCCACAGGATGAACCTTAGGGAAAGGATGGGGAGTTGAAATGGGGGGCTGGCTTCTCTCAACCAAACCTATCACTTTGGCTTGTTAGTCCTATTTTTTTAATAACTTTATTTATTTATTTTTAATGTAGTGCTGAGAATCGAACCCAGGGACTTGCATGTGTGAGGCGAGAGCTCTACTGCTGAGCCATAACCCCAGCCCCATTGATAGTCTTTTTAAAAATTATGTTCAGCTCAATCATTATGCTCTTATACTGAATCTTCTGCCATTCCACAAATGGGCAAGTCGCTGAATACCTTTGTGAAAATTATTTTTTCTTTCTAAAACTCCTACTTATCTCCTTTAAAAAAAATCAAATTCTACATATTTTGTGCACATGGGCTCAACTTTTAAAATGCATTATATAATAACAAAAATAATACAATGGATCCCCCAGTGTCCTAAGGACTGTCCCCACTAGCCCAACTTCCTGAAGGTTCTACCATGTCCCAACAATGCCATCCGGGGACAAAACCTTTAACATAGAGACTTTTTGAGGTCATTCAACATCCAAACCATTGCAATGCTTTCAAATAATGAGCTCTTTTGGCATTTAACCATGAAAACTGACTATCAGAGAGTCTATCAGACTTAATTGACCTGAGGCAGGATTAAGACATTCATATATTTTTAAAAAGCTCCCCTAGATGCTTCTAGTGTATTTCCAGGCTTGAGAACCACTAGACTAAGTGATGTCAAGTTTCCAACTTTAAACCCTTTGAGTGATGTGCTGTTCATTTAAATTCAACACATATTTTTGAGCACCTGTCGTATGCCAGACACTATGGGAAAACTGAGAGAGATGAGTGGATCAGTCCCAGTCCCAATCTCCAAAATACACGCAGTCTAGCAGAGGAGATATTTTAAAGGGACTCATTATATCCTGAGGCTCCATGAAGAGTGAAATGTTGCCTCTTAGATCCAAATAGCAAAGGAGAATGGAGTTAGGGAAGCTGCCTGTACCCCCATCATTGCTCTCCCTTCCAGAAGGAATACAACAGGGATTAAAGATGGATATAATGACCTACAGATGCAGATGCTTGGCTCTTGTATTTGAGTCCTGGAAAGATTGGGCAGGGCTGTGGGTGGCCGAGGTGTGTGGCCTTCCAGACTGGGTGATTTTTTAACACAGGAATGCACAACCTGCTCCACCAGTGGAAGGGGCTTAGCACAAGATGATTCTCAGCAGCTTCTATGCCCAAATTGCAGGTAACTAAGTTATCCTCCTTCTCCTACCCTCCTCTGAATACTTCTCCAGCCACCAGCCTTGGGCACCCTTCTTTCCAGATGCCCTCAGCTGGTCCTCTTACTATTCCAAGTCTTTACCCACCCAGGGTTACCTGCCCCCAAGTTATCTCTCCCAGTTGCAGTTCTGACCTTGTGCTGCAGGTGTCAATCAGCTGGGCTGGACCTCATGCCCAGCAGGAATTACTGGTAGAGAGTGTCAGGGGCAGGGTGGGTGGGTGGTACATGGGAAGATGGGAATCTTTCACTCCAGAAGAGACTCCAGTGTGAGGGAATTTGTGAATGAGATATCTTAATGAAGGCAAAACCAGCTCCTAATCTAAATTAATCCACTGAGGAATAAACTAAAAGGATTTGGTTAGAGAATAGCACATGTCTCAAGCTTGGACCACATATCTGGTCCTCAGAGGGTGCGAGTGGAAGAGCTGACCAAAGAGGGCATGGACTGCTTCCTAAGAAGGCAAATTTTCCATCAGAGGCCTTTTGTGAGGATATGGGGTCAGCTGGATGGCAGGAGTATTCTAGCAATGGATAGGATGCTGGCTACCTTTAATGAGCTTTTAAGGGACCTCTTAAAGCCACCCTGTGGCTTGCCTTTAACATAAAGGCAAAATCATGATTATTAACAAGTGTTAACTGGGACTCTTTTTGGTCCCAGATCTATGATATTTCTCAACCCTCATATCCACCCCAAGAGGAAGATATTATTATACCTATTTTACAATTTTAAAAACTAAAGCTCAATGAAGCTAAAAGATTTGCCCAGTATTACACAACAGACAAGTGGTTTGGAGACCAGGTTTCATGAATTTTTAGTCTGATGCTCATAATAGGATATCATAATTTGTATTCTGTTCAGACACCGTGAGAGCTGAAAAAAGAATCCTCTGATGACTAACACTCAAGAAAGAAAATGATCTTAAAGAAGAAAGGAATTTGGTGGGATTTGATGGCTGGGTTAGCAGTCAGGGCAATGCCCATGAGTCACCAGCAGGGGACAGAAGCCGGCCGCTCTAGACGCTTGATCCTTTGGAGCTCTTAAGAGGTCTGGGTCTCAGGGCAGAAAGACCTTTTCTCTGAGAGCAAACCGGAAGAAAGGACCGAAAGAGCCAGAGTCGCTGCTCTGGTGAGGGTCAGTCAGGCTTCATGTGAGCACAGGGGTGCCGGACGAATAGGCTTCCTCTCTGTAGCCTGCACCCAAAAGCCAGGCAGTGGGCAGGGGGTTGCTTCCAAGGCCTAGAGGAAGAAGGGGAAACTGGAATATGCACAGGATTTGAACAGGAAGAACTCAAGCCTCGAGGCCATCTGCCATCTTTGAGCTGGAGACCCCTTTCCCTCTCTGGGCCTGCTTCTGCCTCCATGGAGAGAAGATATCTCCTGCCCGTGGAAGTGTTGGAATAATCAGGGTAAAACCCCTGCAGGCTCACATGTGCATACAGGTTAGTTGAGTTGGGTGCCCAGGCTGCTCCCTGCAGCATCTCTTATTGACATAGGAGCTGGTGACAAAGCTGGGGGAGGGGTGCAGGGCTGGTACTGAGGCCTGGGTGTGGGGAGAGGAGGAAGAGATTGTCACTGCCCCCATCTGGTTGGGGGTCATCTGGACCTCAGTATAACATCCCAGCGTGGTCCATTTGAGTAGAAGCTGAGAGGATTGAGGCTCGGGGACATAAGTAGGCTCCCTCAGCCTCAGGTTGGTGGGCAGAATCCCCTCCCAGGCAGGCCAGCTTGGAACTGAAAAGGCCTCTGTGAGGCTGAGTATGAGACAGGTAGGTGCCTCAGAACCCCCAACCCAGGGTGACCCCAACCCTGCATTCACCACAGGGACCAGTATTTTCCAAGTCTACACATCATATTCATGATTTTATTCATCTACTTCCTGAGAAGCAGATAGGATAGAGACTGATTTAGCCCCATTTTTCTAAGATAAACTCTCAGGAAGCTTAACTGATTTGCCAGTTAACCCAGTGGTTACAAAAACAAAACAAAACAAAACTCAGAACCTGGTCTTATGGTTTTAATATATCCACCAACATATATCTTCCATCTCTTCTCATCTTCTTCCCCCCAAACTTCTGGTATAGAAATATAATTCTTACATTCTTATATTATCATTGTAATACATGATCATTATCAAGTTGTGCACAGACCTTTTCTTGCTTAATTTCATTTCTCTTTCATACCCAATCTGAATTCCCACTCCCCTACACCTCCCCTTGACCCCTTAAATGAACACCGCCTCTAATTTTTAAAATGTTTTCATAATGTGTTTTATATCTACACAATAGTTTTGTGCTATCTCCTGTCTCTTATTTCCTCCTTCAAGTGTTTTGTTGTTGTTGTTTTGTTAATCATGGTAACAAATACATAATGTTCGAATTACTATCTTAACTGTGAAAGGAGGGCACCAGGAGTTGTTGAGTTAGAATTTCTGTGATGAAGATCAGAGTTCTAGAGATCTGTCGTGCCATGGACATGCATATTGTTAGCACTTGTGTATTATACACTTTAAATGTTTAGAGTAAATTTATGTCATGTGTTTTTTACTGCAATAAGAAAACCCTTTTAAAGGAAGGTACTGTTAAGTACATTCACATTGTTGTGCAATCAATTTCCAGAACATTCTCATCTTGCAAATGTGAAGAATTCAATACTAAATAAATAATTCCCCTTTCCCTCCCCTGGTAACCACCATTTTACTTTCTTCTCTATGAAGTTGATGATTCAGCTTCTTCCTTTAGGTGGAGTCATACAGTATATCTCTTTGTGACTGGCTTCCTTCACTTAGCACAGTGTCCTCAAGGTTCATTCATGTGGAAACATGTGACAGGATGTGCTTTCTTTCTAAGGCTGAGTAATATTTTGTTGTATGAAAACTGCATACCACCTTTTGTTTACCCATTCATTGGTGGATGGACATTTAGGTTGCTTCCCCACCTGTCCACAGTGAATAAAACTGCTATGAATCAAGGAGTGCAAATCTGTCTTCAAAACCCTGCTTTCAATTTCTACAGGTTTAGGCTGCTTTGTGAGGAGTATTTCATTCATATATATATATATATATATATGAAATAATACAGTTTTCAGGATCAAATAACAGCAATTTCTACTCCATCATTAGTTCATGAGAATTTGTTTTGTGTCCTAATCAATACTTTGTATTCTTTTTATTGTTGTTGTTTCTTACTAGAAATTTAAATCAAGGGCACACAGAGACTGGGTCACACATAGTTGCTTAGGGCCTTGCTAAGTTTCTGAGGTTGGCTTTAAACTCAGGATTATCTTGCCTTAGCCTCACAATCCAATGGGATTAGAGGTGTGTGCCATGGAACCTGGTTCTATTTTATTTTTATATTGAAATATATATTACTTCTGAAAATAATGTATTCTTGATATTAAGAAAGCATAGAATACCATTTTCCCCCACAAATAACTCCCCTTTTTTTGGAAAAGATGTCAGTAGTGCAAGAAGTATAATTTATTAATGTCTAAATGGCAAGTGTATTTATTATTATTATTATTATTATGCTATGTATTAGTTACAAAACTTTATCTGTTCATATTATTATAAGGTATATACTCTTTTCTATAACTTCATAGCATACATCATTGTGTATCAAAATGACTTTTGGGGGGTTGGGAGGTGAGGGGAGGGATCATGGGGTTAGACATGATGGTGGAATATGATGTATATTGTTATATAAAGTATATGTATAAAGAAGTGAATTCATGTAAATATAATTTGTATAAAACCATAGAAATGAAAAATTGTGCTCTATATGTGTAATAAGAATTGTAATGCATTCTGTTGTCATATACTTTAAAAATATTTAAAAATTAAAGATAAATTATGGCATTATGTTCTAACTTAAAATAAATACTACTACTTTTAAAAATTGAAAAAAAAAAACACCCTGCTTTCGATTTTTTTGGCTGTATACCCAGAAGTGGGATTGCTTGGTCAATGGTAGTTCTATTTTTTAATTATTTTGGGAAGCCTCCATACTGCTTCCAATAGCAATTACAACATTTTACAGACTCAGCCATGGTGTGCAAGGGTTCAAATTTCTTTGCACGCTTACCAATATTGATTACTTTCTGGTAATATATACATATATATCCTAATGGGTGTGAGGTGCTATCTCAATATATGTACGTGTGTGTGTGTGTGTGTGTGTTTGTGTGTGTGTGTGTCTGTGTAAACACCTTAATGGGTGTAAAGTGATCATCTCATTGTGATTTTGATTTGCATTTCTCTGATGATCAGTGATGCTGAGTGTCTTTTCCTTTACTCGTTTGCCATCTGTATATCATCGTTGGAGATAAACGTTTCACCATTTTTAAGTGAGGCTATTTGATTTTTTTTGTCACTGAATTATAGGAGTTCTCTATATATTCTAGATATTAACCCCTTATCAGATATATGATTTGTGAATGTTTTCTCCTGTTTCAATGTGACTTCACTGTCAGTTATGTCCTTTGATGCACTAAATTTTTTTTTGTTTGATATAGTCCCATTTGCCACTTTACATTTTACATTTTTGCTTTTGTGGCCCATGCTTTTAGTGTAATATCCAAAAAGTCATTGTCAAGTAAGTGTCATGAAGTTGTTTTGTTTGTTTGCTTGCTTGTTTGTGGATACTGGAGTGTTTTTGTTTTGTTTTGTTTTTGTAGTGGAAATTGAACCCAGGGGTCCTTTACCACTGAGCTACGTTCCCAGCCCTTTTAACTTTTTATTTTGAGACAGGGTCTCATTAAGATGCCAAGGCTGACCTCAAACTTGAGATCCTCCTGCCTCATCCCCTTCAAATCACTGGAATTACAGATGTGCACCTCTGTGTCTGGCTACATGAAGTTTTTAAGAACTTCTAGAACTTTTATAGTTTGAGCTCTAATGGATATATGTCCACTTTGAGTTAATCTTTGTATGTGGTATAAGATCCAGATTTATTCTTTTGCATGTGAATATCCAGTTATTCCAGTACCATTTTTTAAAAGACTGTCCTTTCAGTCCTTATTGTCTGTCTTTATGTTAGCACCATACTGCTTCAATTACTCTAGGTTTGCAATGTGTTTTAAAATCAGGAAGTATGAATTCTCCATCTTTGCTCCTCTGTATCAAGATTTTTATTGAGGGCCTGTTGAGATTTCATATTAATTTTAGTGTGAATTTTTCTAAGTGTGCAAAAAATGCCATTGGGATTTCAACAGTTTGAATATGAAGATCATGTAAGGAAGTATGACATCTTAACCATATTAAGACTTACAATGTGAACACAGGATGTCTTTCCATTTATTTGTGTCTATTACATTTTCTTTCAGCAATGTTTTATAGTTTTCTGTGTAAAAAGTCTTGTATTTTATCTTTCCTGATGCTATTGTAAATGGAATTATTAATTTCGTTTTTAGATTGCTCATTATTACTGTATTGAAACAACTGATTTTGTGTATTGATTGCTGTGTCTTAGAACTTTGATGAATATTAGTTCTAACAGGTTTTTTTGGATTCTTTGGGGTTTAGTGCTTCATTGTTAAGATTTAATCTTGCTGATGCCATTACCTCTGATAACTACTTTGTATGTATACCATTGTGCACATTTATTCATCTCTTTTTAGTTATATTCTCTTAGCAATCCACCCCTGGATTTCCTCCAGCCAGAACGTTCTTGTATGTATCCTTTTGTAGTCATGTGCACAAGTTTCTTCATGGCCCATACCCAGTGGAGGGATTACTGGTTCCTGGGGTATGTGCAGAAGTTATTTTATCAAAGATTGCTAGAATGCTTCCCCAAATAGTCATACTCAGCACTCTCTTCACTCCCAGCAATAGTACTCTTTGGGTTCCCATATTCCAATAATCTGGCCAACATTGAAACTTACCCATCTTCTATTTTGCCAGTTGGATGGGTGTACAGAGGTACCTATCATATTGATGCAGTTGACCATCTCTTCACATTCTTGATAGCTATTTGGGTTTCTTCTTGTTTATTTATTTAATTGCCTAAGGGTTAACATTATGTTATGAATTTGCAAGAGATCCAGGTGTAATCTAGGTGTGCAGCTATGTATATCAAATACATAGCAAATATATCTTTCTGAACTGTCATACAGCTATTTCTTTAAACAGAAATACATAATTTTGATACAATTAAATTTATTATATTTCTGCCATATGGTTTATGCTTTCCCACTCAAAGATCACAAAGATATTCTACAGTTTCATCTGTAGATTATCTTTACATATGATGTCAGGGTACATCTTTGGTTTTCTCCATAGAGGGAGCTAGCAAGATCCCACCATTAGCCCTTCAAATTAATCTTTCTATTTTTACTGTTTTGGTGTGCCACCTCTATCATAAGTTAAGTTTTCACATACATAAATGAGTTTGGCTTTGAGTTCTTTATTTTGTTTTGTACTAGTTGCTTGTTCCCGTGCCAAATACCATATATATTTTTTATTATCATGGCTTCGTGGTAAGGATAACTCTCTCTTTTCTTCCTATGAACACAGTATCTCTTCCACTTTTTCCAAATCTTCCTTCAATGTACTTTGATTTTTTTCTCCTTAAAAAATATATTTTTATATAAAAATGACCCCAAAATGCTTCATAGTTTGTTTTTGTTTTATATTTGCTATTCTGAAAGAAATGTATGTTTTAATGTATTTTCTGTTTTAATATACATTCCATTGCTGATATAGAAGAAATACATTCATCTTTGTATATAATCTGTATCCAGCAAACTTGCTGAATTTTTTATTATGTTGAGTTTTAAACGTGTACAATCAGTTTTTTCACTATACTTGCTGTCTTATTTATTTTTCTGTTTCTTTTGCTTTGGCTACACCTATTGTACTTTCCTGAACTGCAACACTGATAGCAAGCACCTTTGATAGTAGGAATAAATATGAAGTTTCTCCATCTATTACATTTGCTACAGATGTTTAATAAATAGCCTCATCCAGTTGGGAAAATATGTATTTATTCTAGCTTTGTGGAGACTTAAAATTCAAAGTTGCTTAGATTTATAAAATGCTTTTTAAAAAAGTCTCCTGATATAATCATGAATTCTTTCCTTCTTCAGACCATATTAAAAAGTTAAAACATTATAATTCTTAACTGAATGCTTGACGATTCAGTTTGCTGTTTATTCTTTTTTCAATTTTGGAATTTTATATTTTTCCAGAATTGTGTCAACTTTAGTAAGCTTCAAAATTACAATTATTTGTAATGTTGATAGTCTAAAATATTTTGTTGTGTCTGTGGCTATGTAGTGCATGGTTTTATCTTTTCTTTTTCTCCTCTGTCAATCTCATCAGGCATTTGTATATTTTATTAACTTTTTTAAATTAGCATGTTTAATGTCTTCTTGTTATTACACTGTATTTCTCTGATTTCTAACTTTATGTTTATATTTTCCTTCTTTTTTTTCTTTAGGTTTATTATAGAGTATTCTCTTTCTCTTCCGCCTCCTCCTTCTTTTTCTTCTTTTTAGATTTCTAAACTGAAAAATTAACTACAACCAAAGAGGTTTTAGATAAGTCATTTGAAACCTTATATAGTTCATACTATTTTTATTTTACTTTTATTTAAATGATAGTTTGGCTGGATATAAAATTACAGGTTAAAAGTCCTTTTCTGTCAACACTTTAAAATATTACTTCATTGTTTCCTTGGATCCAATTTGTTATCAAAGAGTTTGTCTCATTCTTATTTTTTTTTCTTTTTAGTTGATCTAGTTTTTCATTTTTTGAGTAATTTAATTTTTATGATCTATTTCTACTGTGCATACACTGATTTAAAAAAAAACACCCCACAATATCACAGTACATTATAGCGTACTTGCTTTAGGAATATCTTCCTTTATACCAGGTTCACAGGACGTTGGCATGTAAGTATGTGTCAAAACTCTCAAAGCATTTCATTAATTATGTATTAACAAGAATGCTTCCAAGTACTATTGATTTCACAAAGGCAGGTCACCTTTTGAGTTTTAAATACATACTAGTTTTAAATTTTTTTTAAAAAATGTATTTTACAGTGGAAAGTTCTTGAGGCAATTCTTATTAGTTCATTTACATAGGTACTTGCATGGCGATGTTTTGTCATAATAATCCAAAACTTCAAATTAATATGCCTAAGGACACATTTCAACAAGTTTAGCAGTCCCCAGTTTTTCGTCATTTGTTGCTGTCTACATTTTCTTCTTTGCTGGTTCTCCTGGTTCCTACTTTGTGCTTTCTAGAGGTGTGCTCATCTTTTTGGTCATCTAATTCTAAGGTCCCCTCCCCTTCTGGTGGAAGCCTAGCTTTCCCAGCATTCTGTGGGGCATCATCACCCCCCTCCTCCTGGGTGTTTGACTACTTCATGGTCTTATCCAGCTCTGGCAGGGTGGGGTGGTGGTGCTGGAGGTTTCTTCTCAGTCCTGTAGGTCTCTGGGGTGGGGCATAGTTTGATTTCCATATTTTGAATTCCTTTGGAGGCTCCTCAGGCACCTGGGCAAAGTGCCTCTCCCAGTCTATCTGCTTGTTGAGTGGATTGTAGAGAAAGGCTGGGCCAACCATGCTCTGGAATCTCTCGTCAGGTTCCCTGTTCCCAGAGTGGCCCACAGTCTTTGCCAGATGGAGGCTGGGCGACTTCTGTGACCCTCCTCACTGGGCTGCTGTTCCCCTAAGCCAAGGAATCGCTCAGAGTATCCTTCTCCTTTAGGATGGTTGCCTGGGTCTAATTTGTTTTTATAAATGTTTTGAGAATTTTCCTTTTGTCATTTCTGTTCTTAAATTTCACTGCAGAATATCTAGATGTCAGTTCCTTTCTACATCTCTCTTGCTTAACCCTAAGAATCCTTTCAATCTGAAGTTTTGTATTTTCTTGATTTCTTATAAATGTCCAGGCATTATACTTTCAAATATATCTCCCTCCATTTTTTGTTTTCTCCTTCTGAGTCCAAAACCTGGGTTCCTAACCAGTAGGCTGTCCTCCCTCTCTGAAAAGAGCATCAGTTGTTTCTGGTACTTGTTGGAGTGTCTCCCTCCACCACACTGAAAAGCGGGGGTAGGGTCCTGTGTCTCTCGGTATCAGTGGCCACTGTGTGCTGAATCAATGAACCAAGAGAATGGAGGACTGGAGGTGGCCACAGGGCTGGGGCAGGAGGTACCTTGGATACAGGGCAAGCACCCAGCTCATGACTACTGTGTGCCCACACCCAAGTGCATGACTTCTACCAGGGTGGCAGCCCCTTTAGCAGACCTCTCCCTGTGGGAATGAGCACCTGGGGCAGGCAGCCCAGCCCAGCCCAACCCAGCCCAGCCCAGCCTTGCCCTGAGCTAACACCTGAGGAGTGCCTGCCTTCGCCTCCACCAGCTCTCCATCTGGCCCCATGTTCCATTCTGACAGTTATGGTAATCCTGATGTAAGGCCACCTGACTCCTTGTCTTCCTCTCGGACCCTCAGTTTTCTCTTCCATAACTTGGGAGAAGATTGTACAGCCCTGTCTATCTCCCAGGAGATAAGGAGAAGCAAATGAGAACTCTATGTGCTCTATAAATGTGAAGTGCTACACACAGGAGATGCTGCTCTCAGCAGGGTTATGCCACAGTGTGCATAGGAACCCCTGCCCTGGAGTCTGAAGGTCCAAGGGAAATTTTGCATGGCAATGTGGAGTCCTTGATTTAATCCTACTTCTTAGAGGGGACAAGATTCCCCATAAATCTGTGACTATTGTTATCATTGAAAAAAACCTTCTAGGGGCTTCAAGCAATTGTAACCAGGTGGAAAAGCAACTCTATGGTGGTGATTCAATCCATTCTTTAGACCTCCCTCCCACACCCTCACCCATATAGGTGAATTTATCATGCCATTTTACTGAATTTACCCACGCCATCCCCCATCAGTCCCTCCTCTAGTTTCACTGAGTCTCCATCTGGGCTTCCCTGCTAGTGAGAGGATCCCATCAAGAGCCTTTCTCTTCCTCTCTGCCCTGTGCTACATTAGTACCTTTAACCCTTAGCCAAGGCCTAAGCCAAGGAATTCAACACAAGGGACTCCTGGGTGACATGGGCTTACTCCTTGGAAGATATACATATTTCTTTTCTTTTTTTTGGTGGTGCTGGGGATTGAACCCAGGGCTTTATGTCTGCAAGGCAAGCACTCTACCAACTGAGCTATATCCCCAGCCCTACATATTTCTTTTCAATAGGGGCATCCAAAGTCTTAACTCAAAGTCTTACCACTGGCAGAAATATCAGGTCTCCTGCTGGCCTGGTGGTGGGGATCAGGGAGGGATATGGTCCAAGCTCCAACCCTTAGGAGTAATGTAGACTCTTAGGACATTCTCCCTGGTTCCCAAGGCCCAGGCTTCACCTGGGTGAGTCTCTCCTGGACCTCCGCTGGCTGTCAGCTCTTGAAAAGCTCCCACTCTGAACAGCCACTCCCCACATCTCTGAGCCTTTGTCGATTCATGCTATTTTCATCTCTTCAGTTTTATTTTTGAAGTAGGTCTGATGGTCTTTCAATATTCCTACCTCTCTGATCTTCTCATAAAAATCTTTTCTATAGAGGCTTTATGTTAAGAGGCTTCAAGCACAAAGTGGAAAATTGGATTGGATTATCTTGAGTCCCATTCAACCCTGAGCTCATTGATTCTGTTCTTATTTGCAACAAGCTTAACAAGAAACTAGAACTATTGGGGATCACTAATGATTAAACTTTCAGTGGCTCAGGTGGTGCTGTTCTACCAGCCGGCGAGTAGTGAGTTTGCTGACATTATCCAGTTTGAACATTGAAAGATGCCATCTTTTTCAGTGTGCCTTAGATATCCGATCTCAGTATTGACAAGGACAGACGGCACGTAGCCTACAACTCCTCGGGCATTGTCCCAAGTACTTTACACACATGAACACATCCATTTCTCGCAATATTACAAGATAGTTAATATTTTCACGCCTATGTTATAGTGGGGAAACTGAGCCACGGAGCGGTTACATAATTTGCTCAAGATCAGAGCTGGAATTCAAACCCAGCAGGCTACACACTGGCTGTGTTAACCACTCTACAGACAATGTTCCAAAGTTCAGGAGAGGCTGTTGTGCTCTTCCATATGTAATCATACCTTCTTATCACTCACAGGAGACTACCAGACCCTCTCTCTTCCCCTCCTATCATTCCAATGTGTGTCTGGGTTTTATTTTTTGCTCACCAAGAAAAGCTTTAAGAATGAGTAGACTTTTAAAAGAGATGGATGGTAACATAAGGAAAGACACTGAAACTGCAAGAAATAGGGAGTAATTTGAGTAAAGAGGATTGCCAAGGGGAGAGGAGAAGGGAAAGTAGGAGTCTAGTAGAGGACTTGGACATCCTAAGTACATGTCACATAAAAAGAAATCATAAAATGGAAGACTCGAATTCGTATTCATTTCTTCCCAAATTCACCTACAGATTTTCAATTGAAGCCCAGAGTTCTTTGTTGGTTTTTTTTTTTTTTTTTTTTTTTGAACTAGACAATCTGATCATAAAATTCCCTCGGAAGAGCAGAGGGCCAAAAATAACTGAGAAAGAATCTTGAAAAAGTACAAGGTGGAAGAACTTGCCCGGCCAGATGTCAAGATTTGTTATCAAAATATTTAGTAAAGAAGACAATATGGTTTGTCCTCAGGATAAATGAATGGAGGGGAATAGAGAGCCCAGCCACACCCACGTTCAGAAACAGTACAGAGCAGAGACAGTGTTACAAATCAGGGCAGAAAGAGTGGTGTTTGATAAGCAGCTTTTATCCATATGGAAAATACAAAAGTAGAATTCTATGTTAGATCAATCCCAGGTGGAAGAAATAACTAAGCGGAAAAATAGCAAAACTTCAAAACACAAGATGAAAATCAAGAAAAAACCACCATGACCCTAAGATAAAGAAAGGTCTCACTAAAACAAACAAAAACCACTCACCCCCATCCATCCACCCACCGTCTCTCACACACAGAAAATAAGAGCCATAAAAATCTGATAATTTTCTCCAGGCGCATGCCTGTAATCCCAGGGGCTCAGGAGGCTGAGGTGGGAGGATTGTGAGTTCAAAGCCAGCCTCAGCCAAAGTGAGGTGCTAAGCAACTCAGTGAGACCCTGTCTACATAAAATACAAAATGTGGGCTGGGGTTGTAGCTCAGTGGTAGAGCACTTGCCTAGCATGTGTGAAGCATTGTGTCTGATTCTCAGCACCACATGTAAATAAATAAATAAATAAATGTCCATTCACAACTAAAATAAATATATATATATATATATATATATATAAATAAAATAGGGCTGGGGATGTGGCTCAGTTGCCAAGTGACCTTGAGTTCAATCCCTAGTACCAAAAAAAAAAAAAAATCTGATAATTTTGGCTATGTTAAATTCAACTTCTACACAACCAGAGCCTTTCTAATGAAGTGGAAAAAAAATCATCCTGCCTGAGAGAAAATATTTGCAATGAGTATAACATGTAAATCTCAAATTAATAAGAAAAAGATAACCTTTTGTGATATGAAATGGGCAAAAGAATACAAACTATAAATTCACAGAAGAAAAGTCCCAGAAGTTCAATCAAATATAAAAAGATGTGCACTCAACTCTCACTATTAATCAAAGAAATACAAATCAAAATAATAATGAAATACCATTTACACCCACCAGATGAGCAGAAAATGTATGTCAGCCGGTGGCAATTGTTGGGAAAGAGCTATTAAACCATGGAGCCTCATTCACCACCGGGGGGATGGAGAGGCAATCCAAGTCTTCCAGAGAGCACTTGGCAGTAACTAGTGATGCTGAAGGTTATGGTGGCCAGAAATCCCACTCCTACGCATATAGTCAAGAGGACATGTATGAAGATCCTCACTACAACTCGGGAAACAACCTAAATATCCATCAACAGGAGGATGGAGAACTAAATTGTATTATGATTATACAGTGGATGCAACAGCATGTGTCAGCAGAGATAAAATCTCACAACTGTAATACTAAGGAAGAAACGCACATTGCAGATTATACTGCCATGTATACGATTGTATACTATGCAATATACAGTATTATAAAAGGTCCTCAAATTTATATGTAAAGTTTGAAAGCCTGCATAAAAATACTTTATGTTTGTGAATATATACAAATGTCGTAAAAAGATAAAAACATGAATGAGAATGATTAACACTGAATGCAAAACAGTGCTTAGTTCTGGGAGATTCGGGAAGACAATGGAGGAGGAGTACAGAGAAGAACTCAGTTATAACTCAAATATTTACTTTCTTTGAAGTGAAAAGACATGGGGCAAATAAGGCATGAAACAAATAAGGTAGTGTGTTAATATTTGCTAAAGCTGATGTGGCCATCATTAATGCTACCCACCAAATATTTCTGGCTCTCTGCCAGAGGATTGCATAGGCAGAGGATTGCATTTCCCCATCCACTTTGAAGTTAGAGGTGGCTTGGAGACTTCCTTTGTCCCATGAAATATGAAGGAAAGTGACTTGCATTTCTGATCTCAGAAACAAGTGCATGAAAGCTTTGGCCAACATGGAAGCCCAGAGACAAAGCTTCTCTCCTCCCTAGTTCCTAAGGAAGCATGACATGACCAGGCACCCTACAAAGGATAGGAGGATGCATGAGTAAGGAGCCTCTGTTGCTTTCAGCCATTGAGATTTGGGGGTTGATGTTACTGCAGCACAACTAGGTCTACCCTGACAGCTACTCCCATCCACTGTGGGAGCCAGAATCCGGATTAGAAAGCCTTAGCTCTGCTCCAGAGAAATGTAAACAAGAATTACCACAAATGCAACTGTTGCCAGCTCTTTGTGTAGCTTTTGGAAAGATCATTTTACCCTTTCTTTCCAGTACTCTGTGATGTGTCTGGCCAGCACCTGCCCTCCATCCTCAGTGCTCAGCAACTGTTTGCCAGCCACAGTACACCTCCAGGAGAAATGTCAAGAAAACTTTCCCACACATCCCAACCCAGGTTTTAGGGCTGCCTGCAAGACTCCCAGGGAGCAAAAGCCCCAGCCCAGGCAGAGTGGTGGGAGAAGGAAGAGAAACCTGTGCCCTTGGCCAGTTCTGTTCTGTATGTGCTGTGCAGAGAAACACAAGCAGTGCCTGGAAGTCACCTCGAAACTCGATGCCTTTGAGAAGTTCTGTGGAAAGAATGACATCATCGGTTACCCTCCCCCCTACCCCACCTTTTTTCCAGTGGGAGTGAGAAATAAATAGACTGACACATTTTCCAGTCAGGGAGCAATTCTGGAGAGCAAGTTTACCCTGGCATAGGAACGCAGGTGGGGCTGTGAGAAACCTTATCTGTGCCTGTCCAGTAAACAAAGAGCTGCAATCTCCCCAGAGCCCTGGCCACCAAACAGGTGACTGACTGCAGGAGCAGGTGAACAGGGCAGGTGAACAGAGGAAGCCTTGGGCTGTCCAGAGCCAGTTCAGCCTGGAATCACCTGTGTTAGATCAATATTGCCTTAATTTGATTGATGGACCCATTTATAGACTGTCAGTTGGTTGCCAAGAGAAATGCCATCAAATCCATGAGGTTCAAAGGTAAAGTTCCTGTCCCTTAAGTCTATGATTCTCAAACTGTGTTTTGCTTGTAGTTACATACCGAAGCTCATTAAAATGAATGTTTTGTTTCAGCAGGTGGGGATGGCCAGAGATTGCCTTCCTAATAGTTGCCAACAATGCATGATGCAAGATCTGTGGGACACTCTGAATTAGCAGTTTTACTGTTCAGATGACAGTCTGCATTTTACACAAACCGGTTACCATCTGAGGAGCCCTGAATCAGGTTACAGGTGCTGCTCCAGGTGTTTTCTATCATTTATCTCTTTTAACTCTCTTCATACCGACTCTGCAAGGTGGGTGTTGTTATCCCCACCCCTACCTTGGCAGGCAAGGAAATGGAAGCAGAGGGAGGTTAATTCATGCTTTCTACATGTCATTTCCAAGAGATTTCTTTGCTCCCTTTGCTCCCTTCCCGGTGATCTGAAATAACCCAAAGACAAAGGATAATAGACATCCTGTGGTAGAGACGGGCGTGGTCTGCTTGTGGTGATCAGCCTTCTCAACACCTGGGAGTGAGTAATCTCCTTTTGTACAGAATCTTCAGGGCCAAGTACAGGAATTCAGGGACCTTGATATCCTTGTTTGGCCTAGGAAGCTCTGGCTTCAAAGACAGTTGCTCAGAAAGGTGGATGTGTCTGGTTTGCAAGTCTCCTGTGCTGATGTCTTAACCCGTAGGACACACCCATGGAGAAAATTTTTAAAACCAGGAAGAGTTGCTTTGATGTGTCAGCTAGGAAAGAATGCCTTGTGAGGGCCATTCAGGACTGGAGGACAACAGCGGCCACAAATGCCCCAGCTGTGGAAACTCTGCAGTGAAGGCAACTCTAACCAGAATGACCCACCTGGAGATATTTAAATACCTGGAAGAACCAGGATGTGCAAGCCCAGCTTCCAAGAAGGAACTTGCATCACCTCTGGATGGCAAAGGTGGGGCAGCCTGACTGGCTGATCCTGGCCTTGCACTTCACTCAGGAAAATTGGGAACGGTGTAAGACTCCCTCCAGGCCCTTGGAAGACCTGACTCTTGGTGACCATTCAGCAAGTCGAGCTCTGGGACTCCATGAGCCTTCTAACTGCACCCATAGAAAGGGAATGTCATGGACTGTCCTCCAGCCCTCAGTAAATCCGAGAGGGAGTTCCATGGCGTGTTTCCTATAAAGGTCCCAAGACAGGCTGAGGGCCACACCAATGCCTAGTCCAGCAAGAATGATCATGGAAGACTCCAGAATGACTCCAGATGAAGATGACTTCATCCCAGGTCAAAAGAAAATGTTTTGGGGCTTTGAAGTTTTCTGTCTGGGAACGTGAATTCAGTCTTCTCCTCAAGTCTTGTGCTGGCCTCACTCGGTGCTTTGGGGAGTAAGTCACTAGAACCCCCAGAAGAGCTGCAGACATTGAAAAGGAGGGCACACCCCATAGCCTGGAGCCACAGTCTTCTCCTTATGACCCTCGGCACAAAACAGTCTCCTCTCTCAGGTCAAGCAGAGGCTGAGGAGCCAGGAGGACTTTGTGCTGGTCCTGGGTTCACCATTGCTGCCGGAACCCGGCAGAGGAAACTCCCCTCTGTGGGCCTCTTTCCTGTCACCTGCAAGGTGGAAGGGTTGGACTGGCATCGAACCTGTTTCCCCCTGTGCATGGCAGACTGAGGAGAGGCAATGTCCTCCTCTGTGGAGGACATGAAATGTGCCACCCAGATCCCTTCCAAGGGAGTACCTGCTGGCAGTGATCGGCCTGGGGTCAGCCGACGACCTCCAGCTGTCAGCTCCTTCCAGGTCTGTCAGCAGCAGAGAGCTGCCTCCCTTTTCAGGAGAGCCCATGCCATGGACTGAGGGTGCCAGGGCCACAAAGGCCCAGGCACTCCGCCCCAGTGCAGATCACTCTAACAGCTAATATTTGCTTCAAAGCTCCTCGCACAGTTGGCCGACACTTGCTAGGCCTGCATCTCAGCAGGACCTCTTTCTCTGCGCCGCCTTTGGCTTCTTCCCCTCCATTTTGCAGGCATCAATCCAAAGCCTCATCTCATCATCTGCTTCTGCAGAAACCAGTCTGCACCACCACAGTCCCAGCATCCATGGTGCAGACACTTGCCAGGCCCATGACCTCTAACCTGAAGCCTTAGCGCCATGGACCCAAGAGCTGGACCAGTGAGCATGAGAGGTTTGACTACACGGGGACCCATAGCTGCTACTCTGTGGATGGTCATCATATGGAAGCTCCACTTGTCTCAAATAGACTTGACCCTCTGCTCCAAAACCAGCCCCCTCTGGACTTTGCTTTTCCAGGTGGGATTGCCACTTTTCAGCCATCCAAACTCAAGATCTCCAAGCCTGTTCCAACTCCCTCTCCCTCCTGTAGCCACATCCAAACATGTCCTAAGTTCTGAAGCTCTATCATAGCATTGCCTCCCACCACTGCCCACATCCCCCACTAACATTCTGTCCCTCATGGGGCATTGCTACAGTCCCCTTGGCAGCCCCCTCCTTTCTTCCTATCAGACACTCATGCCCGTACACAACCTGTGACAGCGAAGCCCCCTGCTGCTGCCCATCACAGGAGGCTTCGCTCTCCAGGAGGACAGGAATGCTCTTTTGGAGCCAGGCCTCTCTCTTGCACCTGTTTCCTGAAGACACTGGTGTTGGTTGCTGCCTGCAATAGATACCCAAACACAAACAAAAGGTGGTAAAATGTGAACTGGAGAAGCTTCTGTTTCTATTTGGATTGAGATCAGAGTTCGTCCCCTAGTTTAGACCCAGAAAAATAGAGCACTTGTTCAAGTGCTGAGATGCCCCTGGCGTGTAAGTGTTTGTGCCTGTGTGGACACGTGGAGGTCCTGAGAACAAAAGAAGAGCTGGGTAACTTCTGGCACTGGATACAGGGATATTTCTTGATACTCCTGAGTTGTTAAGATGCCGAAGGAAATGCTCATGACCCAGTGCATGGCCCAGAGAGGCAGGCTGTGGGGATGGGGGACCACATACCTGCCAACATGGACTAGTGTAGCCTCCCTGTACTGTCACATAGATGCAGCATGTCATGGTTCTGTGTGCTTGTAGACAGGGTGTTGGCAAGTGTGAGACCCAGGACAAAAACACCCCAAAAGGTGCTTCAGGGGAGAGAAGGGGTTTCAGCCTTTGCTATGCTTTCCTGCTACAAGTAGCAAAATGAAAGAGTCACCGCAGGTTTCACTTTTCCTTCTTTCTGCCGTTTGCCTTCAAGCAAGTCCAACAGAGGATAATTTAATACTGTACCTTTCTGTTAAGGAAGCTGAGAGCTTGACACATTGTACCTTTACTGCATCATCAGCTGAGGTCAGGGAATATCAGCCCCAAGTTACAGATGAGGAAACTGGGGCCTGACCAGGGAAGGGACCTGTTGATCCTTATCAGGAATGCCAGGTAACTAACACCATATCTGGTGTGTGACCCATTCGTTTTTATATTTTCTTCTTTTTAAATGGAGAAAGAAGTAAGCATTGAGGAAGGTTGTAGAAGGGTCTGGATATGAAGGCAAGAAAAGAGAATAGAACACTAATGAGTATGTATGATGGGAGGAGCTGGAAGCAAAGTGAACCATTGCTTTCATTGGTACACCCTGTAGCCACCAGGTTAAGGGGGGCAGGGCAGGTGGTTAGGAGTAGGGAACGTCCCCCAACCCAGGAAGACTCAAATCAGAGAATGTTCCAGCTTTTCCAGTACTAACACCAGAGGCACTAAAGAATGAGACCAGAAACAGCTTGGGGAACATCACCTTCTATCTTTCTGCTTTTTCTCTCCTGATGAGAACCAGCAGGACAGCCAGGTGCTCACAAGTGCAAGGCAGGTCTCTCCAGGTGGCCCTGAAGATAAAAGCCCTCTGTAAAGGTGGGTGGTGTGTGGGTGGCCAGCTCCCCCAGCATCCTCAGAAGCTGAGGGCCAAAGAGTTAGCTCAGTGCAAAGTCTGCCACTCCACCTGCTCCCTGGGCTCTGAAACATCCTCGAACTGCGACAAGGCAAGTACCTCTGTCACAGGAATGACTTGTCATTGGTATCTACTCAGACTGGCCCAGAGTTCCACAGTGAGGCCAGAGCCACCTCTGCTGGTGCGTCCCTGGGTGAGAGGCTGGGCACTTAGAGGCTCACTTGGAAGAATTCCTTTGGTCTGCTTCTTCTTCCTGAGAAGGAATAAAATGATCTGCCTGGACCTTTTATCCTCCTCCATTAATCATTAGAGCTAATGCACTAAAATGTTGTCATCACATTAGAGCTAGGGTCAAGGATTCCAATCAGATCCCTCCGGAAGGACAGTGACCAATGAGGAAAGCTGTCTCACACATGTGCCAGCTGCTGGCACCTGCCCCAGACCTTCCAAGTGACTCCCTCCTTTCTCTCTGTCATCATGGCACTGACCACCTCCTGCACCAGAGAGTTCTCCCTTGTTGCACTCACCCTGCCTGAAACGCCACCCTTAGACCAAGCAAAGCCTCCCAGGTAGGTGGCCTGTGGTTCTCCCAATAGTGCAAATGTATTTGTCAGATCCAGTTCTCTCGACGGGCAGCTGCCTGAGCTTAGGAAGCTGCAGGATGGAAATTTCAGTGGAAGAGAAAAGGGTGCCTTAGAGCTTGGGAGGCTGTTTGAAAGGAACAGCAAGTTCCTGAGGTCAGGCACCTGGGGCTGCAGAGAGGTGTGACACCAGAGGGGAAGTCTCAGAAGACATGTGTCACATCAACTCAATTTGACCTACTTAACACTTCTGGGGAGGCCCCTTCCAGCTGGAAGAGAAGCTGGTAGTAGCCCAGGTAACACAGCAGGCAGGGAAACTGCATTGATTTGTCCCTTCTGCAGAGGACAAGGCCCTTTCCTAATGGCTATTCTTGTTAGCATGTAGACTTGGGGTCATAGGAGTCTCCACTGCTTCCTCCCAAGGTCTAGATACTTCTCTGCTCACTCCTAGCTCCCAGCATGCTCCAGCACTTTCTTATGCATGAGCCTTTGCTTCTGCTGTTTTGGGGGGCAAGACTGCTCTCCCTTTTTTCCTGCCACCATTCAGTCAACAGGTATTTATTGAGCACCTACTGTGTGCCAAGTGGTGAGGTATAGCAGTATACCAACAGGTCTAGTTCTTACCTTTGCAGAGCTTATACTCTGATGGTCAGCACCCTTTTCCCTGACCCTGTGCTGAGTCAAAACTAATCATTGCCTCACCCATGGTCACGTGCCTCTTTTGCGGCAATCATAGGGTATTAGAAGGAGCTGGCATCTCAGTCCCATCTTCCCAGTGCCTGACACCATGCTGAGCAGCAGACTCAGTCCCTCATTTCTTTGCAACAAGAATTCAGGTTGCAAATCATGTTGGAAGGGCAGAGGGGATGGATGGACTCTCCTACTGACTGCACTTGCATGACATCTGTGCCGTTTCCCCTTAGCTTTCCAATTCTTGGGGGCATCATTAACTCAACTTAGGAATTTGTCCCCAGCCCGTGTCCACCCGGCAGGCATGCTATGCTCTTGCAGACTCTGTGTTTATTTGGGGTTGTTTTGAGGGTAATAAAGATGGGAGAGAAAGTAAGTTCTCCTAACTTAATTCCTTGTGAATGCAGCCACCTGCCTGCCACTTAGGAGGTGCTAATGCCGAGTGGAATTGGTGTTGAAAGGGCAGGAAGGTATAATATAGACCCAGCTATCGGATCCCCAGGCGGGTGCAGTGTGGGTGTGAAACACACCGGGGACTCCAGCGGGCTCGGGTTACTGGTTATGGCTTGGCAGGCACCTGTGAGGTGCTCAGGGGGAGCCATCTCTGGGGCATTGCACACTGCTCGCTCCTCTAAGCAGGGGCGGTGGGTGTGAAATCGTCGGGGACTAGCTGCCCAGGAGGAAGCTAGCTGACACCCCGTGTACTTGAAAAGAAAACTGAAAGTGTGCTTCTCCGTGGGAAACGGCTGTGGTGTTTTCTTCTTTTATTTCATAACCCCACAGGTACGGTGAAGGTCCACCAGTGACCTGGGGGAGGTAAGGGGGCAGCCGGGTGGTAGGAAGGAGCTTGCGTTGTCCTGTAGTCTGGTGCTCTTTGTCTCATTGGGGAGGGACCCGGCCAGCCCAAGGATCACTTTGCCATTCGATCAGTCGCTTGGTGATAGGAACCTCTCTTTTCTGGCTGTGGAACTGCATTCCTGTGTGGATGTGGAAAGAGAGAAAGCAAGACAGAGCCAGAGCTAGCACAGGAATGTGAGTCTTTCCTTAATTGGACATGAGAGCCTTGAACTGGTTCCAGTTGAAGTGTTTTCTTTTAGGGCCTGGACCCTAAAGATTCCATAGAGGTTTTTTTTTTTTCTCCCCTCAGAAAATCCCTTTGTTTCAAAGGCCCCTTGACAGAAATAAAGAAAAAACCAGGGCTGAATCTCTTTGATATTTGGGAAGGCAAGTTCATAGGCAGCCAGATCCCAGGCTTCTTTGCGGGGTGAGAGGAGTCTGGATGGAAAGAAAGTAGCACCTTAGGAGAGGGGATATGGCAGGAGGATCCTCAGGCTTTGTATTGGGCTGCAGAGTACTGATGCTAAGATGCAAAGAACTCTTTCTCTTGAGCATTTTTTTTCCTTCTTTTGGTACTGGGGATTGAACTTAGGGGTGCTTAACCACTGAGCCACATCCTCAGCCCTTTTTATCTTTTATTTTAAGACAGGGTCTCACTAAGTTGTTTAGGGCCTCGATAAGTTGCTGAGACTGGCCTTGAACTCAGGATCCTCCTGCTTCAACCTCCGGAGTTGCTGAGATTCCAGGTATGCACCACCATGCCTGGCCTTGCTTGAGCATTTATAGAAGCAGCTTTTTTTCAGCCTGATCAGCACCCTGATACCTAAAAAATAGATTTCTTCTGTTTGCTTGGATTGCTTTAGGGGTGTGAGACACAGAGAGTTCCAGCATCTTTCCTGAAGACGATCAGCAAAGCAAGTTGAAGGGTGGAGGAGTGTAGTCTGGTGGAATTGGGTTGCTTTGTGTTGTTTACTGCTAATTGACCAATGGCTGAGGTGGGAAGGCACACATATTCTCAGACCTGTGTGTTCATTGCATGCCTTGTATCCAGATGGACACAGTATCTGCGAGATACTGGAGAATGTTTGAAGAAGATGCTGGGACACTGGGACCACAGTTTGTGGCCACCAGGCAGAACATCGCTGCTTGCCTCTGATGTCTGCTTCCTAAAACCTGGAAACATCCATAAGGGACTTCAGAGGGAAATGGGGTGGCCTGTGACTGACATGACTAAAAAAATCCAAAGTGGATACAATTACCTCTGCTGGGCTCCCTGTTACCACCAAATAGCCTAAAAACAAGCCCTCATCTGCACAGTGATTTCCAGTTTACCAAGTGTTTTCACAACACTGTCTCATTTTATCCCCACATCAACCCACACACATTCTTGCCTTTCAGATTTCTTATGTACTCAAATGAGTTTCACCAAAAATTGGCTAGAAACTCCCCTCTCCTACTCACTTTTATTTTTTAAACCTCAAACCTTTGACTGAAGGTTTAAGAAGCTCCCAGATTCCCAGAGTGGGAAACTAATTTATTCTGCCTTCCCTGCCCTACTGGATGGATACCAGGAGTCCTGATCTTTGCTCTTGGAACCAACAGTTTTGTGTAAAATTCTTAGTTTAGCTATTAAAACAAACAAAACCACAGAGGCCACAATAAGTGTTGTTTTGTGAAAAACAAAAAACATAGCCTTTGTAACCAGGAAACTCCAGAGTCAAAATTTGGTTCAGCCATTTGAGTGCCAGGTGCCATAACCAATTACTCATTTTCTAGAGCCTTGACTTCTTCATCTGTGAAGTGAAGCAGTAGTGACGGTGTCCAAGTTGTAGGGAGGCATAAATGTAACAGATCTGGGTGCACTGCCGCAAATGTCACCCCTTCCTTTCCTATTTTCCTAAGGTCAAAAGCTAATTCGTGAAGTCCTTTATAACCCACCCAAAGTACTAACTAAAGTACCAGCTTCACTGCTACTAGAAAAATTTAATACCATACTGTCTTTGCAAGTCAGAGAGAGATACCATGTGAGAATATGTTGCTAAATGAATTTAGATAGTGATCTCTCTTTTTTTAACTAGATGAAAAATAGCTACATGCCTTGCATACTGGCACAGTTATAACTAAGATAACTCTAATAAGATCTTAAGATTAGCTTTAGTCTTCTTTTAAAAAGTATTCATTTCGGCAAGGTAGAGAAGGAGCTCAACAACTGGACTTGTGTAATATTGGAAAGCAAGGTGCTTCTGATTATGCCTGGATTATTATTGAAAGTGAATTGCAAATCAACCCTTCCATCCCTCAGGACAAATGTGGGAGAAGGGAGGGAGTCAGAGGACTCTGACTGGGTGTTGAGTTCACTGATATGCATATAGTAGATGATGTTCAATAAATGGATGGAGGTGGTGTTTGACCTTTGCTGCTGACTCCTTGGCAAACACAGTGCAAAGCGAAGTGTTAGAGTGGAAACAACATTTGACCAGCGGTTCGAAGGCCCAGGTTCCACCTATACCACTTAATAGCCTGGTGACCTTGGACATGCCATTTAATCTCTTAAGTGTCTTCTCACCTGTAAAATGAGGAGACTGGACGAGGTGATTTGGAAGGTCTCTTTCAGCTCTAAGGTTCTGGAACTCTAAGAAACTTCATTTGATTGAGTTTCTATTCCTTCATTTATTCAAAGGCAGCAGGGATAGAAACCTATCTCCTAGGGCACTGGAAAGAAAGGTTATTGTGCCTGTTAAAATGCTCTGTATCTTCAGAGAAATGAAGGAAATTCAATGATGGAGAGCATGTAACAGAGTGGAAACCTAGGTGTGTCTGCAACTCCTGAGGGTCAGAGCCAGACCAACCCTTTCTAACTGATTGATCTTTGGCAAGTGTCCTAATTTATTTCAGCCTCAGTTTGCACATATGTAAACTGGGGACTCTGAAGTTGTGCAGTCGTAATCTTGTCACATTCTTACATTCTTTGAAAGCCAAAGTGTTTAAAATGCTTTTCAAAACTGAAAAGCGCTATACAAAAGTATGGTTGAGAAATGGCTGCTTGTTAGTTGTATCAAGTTCAGCACCGTGTCTCCATATTTTCATTTAGGGGACATAACCAAAGGCTTATTTTCCACTCTTAATTTACTGTCCGATGAAATTGAGGTAAGGTGAGCAAAATTTTCTAAAGTGTAGGCATCAGATAATTGCCTCCATGACCTCCAATGTAAGGAATTCTCCCAAAGGCCAGATCACTGCTGGTGAAGGCCTTCCTTCCTACCCTCTTCTCCAAAAGGAGCCCATTTCAACTTAAGATACGTGTGGGGGTGTGGGGGGAGTAAATGAGGAGGGTTTTTCTAAGTTTTGAAAATTTTATGATATTATTCATAACTATGAAAGTGTATCTATTGTATGTAAAATTGATGTGACCACCTTTCATCCCAGGCCTTGCCAGGGAATGCTCCTGGGGAGACATGGCAGAAGGCTTCTATCCTGCTCACCCCAGGGCCTGGTTCAGGCATCCTCCTCCGAGGGCCTTGGAAAGTCCCAGTAGGAAACCAGATCTTCAAGCACTGGCTTCCCTTTTGACACCCCAGATGACAACATGTCATACCCAGTCAGTGACACTGAGGAGCTTGCCCACCCTTTACAAAAGGCATAAAGCCCTTCTCTTCCAAGTAACTCCACACCTGGAACATCTCCATTAGCGTCTGACCATAAAGAGTGGCCCTCCATCAGAACACCAACCCCAACCCTGCTGCACACAGGTGGTGCCTTGCAGGACAAACCAGCTCTTGCTCTCCTTTGGGGGATAGGGACAGGATCCTAAATTTTCTGGTTGAAGCCATATTTTATCAAGAAGCACACTTTTTATTCCAGGTGAATATATGAATGACTGATAATAGCACCGTTATTTAAAAATTACTCTTAATGATTATTTTTATTGAAATTGAGTTTGGGGAAAACTGATGAAAATTATGAGGGCCCCCTCTTTCAGATTCCTCAAGCCCAGACACTGTTAAACCCTTAACATTAATCCCATCATCCTTTTACCTGATGACTCCCTCGTCCCACTTTTAAGAACGTGTGTGTATGGATTCAATACATTCACTGCCTTTTCTTCAAAGAGCTGACTTATACTTCCAAGATAATTTAATTTTGCTCAGTTTTTTGAGAGCCACCCCCCCACCCTTTCCCAGCCCTGTGTACACATAGCTCAAGTTATTTTATAGGTAAAATATGTAAAGCTATTTTGTAGGAGTAATTGAAGTAGAGGTCGCAGAATGGCAGACTCCCGTGCAGTGGCTGTGGGGGCTAAGCAGCGCGAAGGCCTGGACAGACCGGAGATGCAATTCCTGGGCAGTGTGGGAAGCTTTGCTCTGAAGCTCTTTGTTTACGCTGTTATACAGCGACTCCTTGGAGCAGATACGGGATCCAAGACTAGTGGTGCGTGCTCGAGCACCGCCCACTCGCACCTCCTACCCGCACCGTGGACCGTGTGTGTGTGTGTGTGTGTGTGTGTGTGTGTATCCGCGCGCTCGTGTCCAGTGAAATAACCCAAGAATGACACCACATCCTTTCTCCCACAAACAAAACCCTCCATGGATCCCAAGGCTGCGGACCAGTTCCTCGCAAATCTTGCGACCCCGCAGGCAGTGGGTCCCCGATTCCCTGTCTCTTCTGCCTACCCACAGCGTTTTTTAGTGATGCTCTCCTTTCTACGCTGCTAGTCCAGGATGGAAGGGACGCAACTCTGGCGCCGCGATCGCGGTGCGGCAGGGGACGATTCCAAAGGGAGGCCTACTTTGGGAGAGGACCGCTGAAGAGGGGTCCTGAGTGTGGGCTGGGGACGGTGAGTGGGTGCCAGGGAGGGCGCAGGGCCAAGCGGCCGGCCGGGGTGGAGGAATGGCGCCCTCCTTCGGCGCAACCTGGGCAGTCATGTCCCGAACCCTCCGCACGCTCCATCGTGCTGCCTTGGAGTCCCCGGGTGTGCGCAGGAGGGGGGCTGCAGATGCCTACGGGTTTGTGAGCAGGAAGCGGCGTTGACATTGAACACCGGCCGGGTGCGTGCGTGTGTGCGTGTGTGTGAGCCGTGGGAAGGGGGCAGTGCTTCGGGCTGCAGCAAACCACGGCCCTCGGGGAACAGAGCTCAGCGCGCCCCCGAGTCGCCGCCCGCGGGAGCTGCGAGCGCTGAAGCCATTCATGATTTTGGTGACGTTATTCCAGGAGTGGGCGAGGAAGGGCGGGGCCTCTCGGGGCCAAACCCCGCCCCCTCCCCTATAAATACAGCTTCCCCGGCTCTTTGTGGGAGCCGGAGCTCGGTGAAGAGCAGGGCGCTCGGTCTGCACCGCCGACGCCGCTGGCAACCGGGCTGTCTGGGAAAGGCGGACCGGCGAATGCCCAGTGCTCGCGCTCGGCCTCTGCCGCGCCCGTTTGCGCCCGTGTCATCCTCACTCGGGACGCAGTGACCGTTTTTAAATCACAAGGGCGTGGGTCAGCCTTCCCTAGGACTTCATGTCTGTATATTTCCCCATTCACTGGTGAGTATCCTGCGCCTGCGGCGGGCGCCGGTCTAACGACCGAGGCTTCGGGGCCCGGGCACCCGCTCGTGCAGGCTCCGGTGACACTAGCGCCTAGTGCTAACCCGCCGCTGGGAGCCCCTGAAGGAGTCAGCGTCAAGGTTGCAAAGGTGGGGGTGGGGGGAGGTGGTGCTGAGAGCATCCAGACAAAGGAAGTGAACTCGGAACCTTCACGGCTGGAGTGTGTGGTGGTGGTGGTGGGTGGGGAGAGCCTGGGGTCCCAACGAAACCCGGGTAATGAAACCCCTTATGCGGAGTCTGCAGGAGCGCGCGCCCAGCCTGGCGCAGGGGGCTCTACTCTCCCAGAGCCCCTCCCCTTTTTCTTTTTGTTTGCATGCAAGTCTCGGCGTCGAGGCCGGCTGCAGCGGGGCTGAGCTGGTGCAGCCGTGGCGTTTGCAGAGCTCCGGGGAAGGGAGGGGGACGCGCTCCCCACACGTAAGCCACAAGCAGCAGGGCACACGCTGCACCCTCCTCGACCCTCTGCCCTCTGCATAGTCCCTAAGATCCCACTCGCCTTTAAGTGAGCAGACTCTCTCGCGGTGCAGAAATGAAAGGAGCCGGGGCGGGGGCTGGGGGCGGCAGAGATTTGCCCCTGGCCGGGAATGGGAGATAGGAAGGATGCAGAGAGGCCCCTGGTTGCTGGGACTTGCGCGCCGGCTGCTTCTTCCTTCCTGAGCTAAGCAAAGTGGAGGAGTGGCCGAGGTGGAGGAGGGGGGACGAGTGCGGGTGGCCCCGGAACACGCTTTCAGCGAAGCCCGGCCGGGGTTAGGGACAGGCTCCCTCCCAGCCAGGGGAAAGCGGGCTCCAGCCTTGGCGCAGCCCTATCCCAAGCGCAGCCGAGCCCAGGAACCGGAAAGTTCATACTTCTCACTTCAACTTTTTGGGCCCGGGCCACAGCCCCGAGCGAGGACAGCGCCTCATATCAGGTGAAGAACCGAGCGTTAGCCCTGTGGGTGCTTCCCTGGTACTTTTTTTTTTTTTTCTTTTGAGGGTCAGCGGCAGCCTTTCCAAGACCCGGGAGGGACTTGCCTCTTGGAGGTTCCAGCCTTTCAATCTAAACCCAGCATCTTCTCTTAGTCTCCCCTCCCCCATCACAACCCGCCTCTGTTTAGAGAGGGGACTGAACTCTTAGAACAAAGTAAAAATCCCCCCACCCCTGAGGCTTGTACACCCCTCTCTTCCAGAATCCCGACCCCTCTATCCCCTAATAATGTGCAGGTATCCAGGTGCCTTATAGGTGAGACTTTGAAGGTTGGTGGAGGCTTTGTGCCTCTGGTCAAAATTTTGCAAGGTGAGTGTTAAGGCCCCTCAGGGATATTAGCTCCTGAAAAATTAAAGTTCAGGGTTATTTTATTGATCAGGTCTTCACAGTCTGCAACAGTTTTACCCAGACCTTAGCCCTTAACATAACATCTTAGTAACAAACAGGGCACCTGTGGCTCAGAGGTTATACACTTGTTCAGGATCATGCACACTTCAGCAGCAGAGCCTAGACAAGAACCTATTGCTTCTGCTTCCAAAACCAATGTCATTTCTACTCTGTGTAGTAACTAAAAAATGAAGAGGAGTCTGGTATCACTGCTTCCTTAGATATAGTCTCTAAAGCATGCTTCACTTTTTTTTTTAAACCATGTGCACAGACATAATGGTGAAAATGCTGGGTATTGTGTAGCGGGTACCTGGATTTGGTATGTGGGTTTGGCATTATGCATACAGGACCCTGTGTGTGCCCATGGCTTGTGCAAGGATAATGGAACATTTGTATCCTGCTTTAGAGAGTACAAAGCACTTTCACATGTCTGCCATTGGTGGGCCAGCTTGGCCCCTCTGGAAATTTCCTTTGCAATCAGAGTCCCAGTATCCTTAAGGCTTTTTAATCCAGGGGATGTTTTTCAAGCTGCGAGCTTGCAGCTGCTGCTGCTGGGGCTAAAGAAGGGGGTTGGATGGCAGATGTGAAGCTTGCAGAAAAGCTGACCCCTTGGGGCTTTAAGTGGGACATTTTGCCAAAAGGAGCACTAGACAGACAGACATTTAGGAAGGCAGCAGGATTGGACTTTGTCTCCCTGAGGCTGGCCTATTATTGTTATTATGTAATAATAACATGCAGTTCCCCTTTGGAAATTCACACAAGGATTACTTTTGTTTTTAAGTGGAGGGGTGGAGGGAAGACCTGGCTGAGTTGGTTTTAATATGGATACATGGACTCAGCCATCTACTGTTGTGGTTTATTCTAGTTCTGTCTTTAAAGAAAAATTCAGGGTTGCCCTGTCTTAGATGGGACTATAATATTCAGGAGAGTCAGAAGAAGAAGGTTTGCAGATGGAGCTTTGTCAGTGGACTGGACAAGGGCCCTGGTGCTATGGGTTTGGAAGGTTTGGAAGCGTGTGAGCTTGTTTTGGTGCAAGCATTGTTCTGAGCACCTCTTATCCTGCCTCCAGAGATTCCCCTGGTCTCACAGCAAGTGAAGGCTCAGAGGAGGAAAATGCATGCATTTGTTGACTGTTGGTCTGGATTTCTTGGCAGCCCTGACTATCTGAGATCAGCCGAGATGACTGAGGTAATGATGAACACCCCATCCATGGAGGAGATTGGCCTCAACCCCCGGAAGGATGGCCTTTCCTATCAGGTGAGTTAAGTACTCTTGCTTAGAGTATGGTGGCTTTTGCTGGGGCTGAAAGTGTTACAGAGCTGGGGACTTTAGAAAAACTAAGACAGCATGAAGACCCTCTCTTCAAACCCTGACTCATGTGATCAAATCAGAAAGATTTTAGACATGTTGCTCAGAGTAATAGGAATGAGTTTACTGAAGAAATAGGAAAGGGGTTAGGGACATTCTCAAGGGAGAGAGTGGGTCCTCTCAGAGAGGAGAAAGGCAGTGTGCCTGTCCTGCACTCCAGTTTTATTGGGGATCCCAGAGAAGTTTCCAGAGAGTCCCACCCAGGTTCACCTCTTGACTTTTGACTGACAGCAGGATGACATCAGACTTTCAAGATCCCACCGTCATGGCAACTCTAGGTCACCTTGGCCCATGCTGGCAGGTTCTAATTGGATTCTTAACCATGAATTCTTACAGATTTTATGGTTAGGAGGAATGACCCTTATCTCCCAGAGTTTCAGGATCTGGTCACAAAAATATCCTGAGTTCCTCTTGTCAACATTATCTTGGGCCTGCGTTTCTCTTGCAGTTAACAGGTAGTTTGCTGAGGAATGTAACATATCCTGTCCACTAAGGCCAGGCAGGGCTGCAGTAAATTGCCTTTTGGAAAGGAAAGCATGTGGGGTTCAGTACAGTGGGCCCGTTTGAAGAGGCCCTTAACCTTGGGTTCCCACCATCCTCATATGTCTGTTTCCTAACAGAAGCACACTTGGTTTTGTGTCCCAAAGCCACCTGTAAGAGCTGTGTGACCTTAAGGCCAGTCCCCAAATGCCAGGAAACCTTAATTTCTTCATCAGTAAAGTGGGGTATCAATAGACTTCACCTCATAAGATTGTGATGATAAGTCAGCAGGGTGAGAGGATGGGTTTAAGGCATTCATAGTGCCTGGGACACAAAGAGTCCAGCAGACATTAGCTGCTGTGGCTGCCAACTAGCTTAGAGATCACCTGTCTGGTAGATCCAAAATGCATAAAGACCATGAAAAGGAACAAAGTGACATTTTCACTCTCTTACCCCCAGGGGTCTTACCAGGCTGGTGACAGAGCACTTGTTACCCCTGGGGCAAATTGCTTTTGGATAGTCTAGGAGAGTTCCTAGGTTGCTAAATTTGGGGGAAGGAGGAGTTCTGTTTGTAAGGGAAGACTGTGAGGCTAGGGGATTTTATAGAGCTGCTGGTCCAGGGAAGACAGATGGGGTGAGAGGGGCCATGCTGCAGGAATGAACCACATGCCTGCTGTGGACCAAGCATTGTACACACATTGCTTGCTGTGCCACAGCTCAGGTGGGAGTTCTCACCCTGCTCCACAGAGGAGGACACAGCCCCCAGCTGAGTTGGAGACAGGGCTCTCTCCAGCCCCAAGCCTCGCTCTTCTGATTCATGGCATACCTCCACCTTGGGCTGGTTCTGGCTAGAGTCTAGACTCACTCTGGCTGGTCATCCTTAGAGCTGTTCCAGGGGCATTTATTTTGTAAAGAAAGAAACAAATAGAAAACCAGAGTAGGTGCAGACTGATGAGGGGAGAGTGATCAAAGGGCCAGGATGAAAGCTGAGGTTGGGAACAGGCTTGGACTCCCTTGGGAGGCTCAAGGAGGCCCCTTTGTTTTGTATCAATAGAGTCAGGCCCCTCCTGCGGGCTGTTAATGAGGATTCCATTAGCCTGAAGGGCTGAAAAGGTTCTTTCCCCCAGTGGGTCTGAGGAAGGCAGTTGAGAGCCCCAGGGTCTGGTGGGAGGTGGAGAAGTTCCTGGCCTACCAACTAGGCTGTTTTTGGATATCAGTTTCCAAGCCTGTGAGTCAGACTGAATCTTTTTGTGGCTACAGGTGAGATTTTCTTTCATTTCAGGGTTTTAGATTTCCATCACAGAACCTTTCCAAACACAGTCATTGACTTCTTGCATGTGTTTTTTTACACTCTCCTTTAAACAAGTCCCAGGATAAAGGGCCAGGCACTGCAGGACAATTTTCTCAGCCCTTCAAGTGCTTCAGGCCCTTCTGCAGCATCTGAGGGTTGGTGCAGGTGATGATGGAGGACCGGGCTGCCATGCTGGGTGAGGAAGTCTTACTTGGGGCTGCAATGCTGAAGGAAAATAAAGTCACCTCTGGGCTCCTGTGATATCACACCAATAAGAAAAAATTACTCTAGTCTTCCCTTAAGGTGCTGGACCAAGAGCCCAGTTCTCACAGCCCCCAGGAAATCTGTCCCTTCCCCTTGGGTGAGGACTATTGCCCAGTGCCAAAAGATCCTGCCTGGAACTTCAAAGCACTTTGTCAACAAAATGATTTCAGAAAGGGCTCTTGGTTGTGTAATGAAGAGAAAGGGGAGAAATTATACTGTTTGACCAAGTACACAGGCAATCTGGTCATTCTAGATATGAGCCATACAGAAGCTATGGTCAATCCAGGTATGGGCAGCAATGATCAAATCTGAGTTATAGAATCTAAGAAGGTCTGGAAGAGGGAAGCCAGAATAGGGCTGGGATATGAAATAAAATGAAGGCTTTCAGGAGGCCACACCATGTGTCATGTAATTGTTACAGCAGCAGACACCCTTTGGCTCACCCCAGTATATGCCAAGTGAGAGACTCTAGTGAGCTGGTCTAACGATTCTCACGTGACAGATTTCTCTGGGCCCACTCAAATTAGTGCTATCCAATTAAAAGCTTTCCCACCAGAGCTCTGGGGATTGGCTGTGCTGGTTCTTGGCCGGAGCTGGTCTCTCTGCATGCTTGGGCTTGGCTCAGATCTGGGGGTGGGAATCTCAGAACTCTGCTCTTGGCTTTCCTCCTGAGGATAATAATAGTATGTGGCTTTTATTAAGACCTGCTTTTCCAAGGAACTGAGAGTGGGAAAGAGACATCAATCCCAACTTGGCAGATGAAATAGAATCTCAGGCTTGTGGTTTGACCTTGAAACAAGGTCATCAAATAATGGCCCATTGGACTTTGTCAGTCATTCCCCCACCTTTCAGACCTATTGAGAATGAACCTTTCCTGATTTCTCTGTACTGGATGTGACCTTTCTTTCAGTGCTTGTGGCATTTTGTACTTTGCCAGGATGTTGTGCTGGGCTTTGAGGATATGCGTCCTGCCTTACCTTGTTCTTGCCTGGGTCTTCCAGGACAGGAGATGACTTACTATCACCTTTGTACCCTGCCCCCACACCTATTGGCTCAGTGCCTTCACAGAGCAGGTGCTAAGTGGATGGTGGGCAAGTCTCTTGATTCAGAAACTGGCCACTTTCATCTCTTTCTTAGATCTGCTCAGGCCCATGCCTATAAGGGTTCCAAGTGAATGCCCTTTTTATCCTAAAAGATCCAGTTTAGCCCCATCTTTTGTCTTTTTATAGTACTATATTGTTAGCCAGTACCATTTGGATATCACATCAGATAAGTGATATCCATGTCTGCACATTTATTTGGCATGAATTATGTCATCCCACAGGTTGGGTGAGTAAATAGTTACTAGAAAGTCTGAGTACCTTTTGAGCAGGCTGTTGGTGACAGCTGACTCTCAGAGCTGAGTGGGAGGTCTCTATGAGGACATTTATGACCCTGAAGGCTTTAGCTTCCTGCCTACACTGTAGGCCCCAAGTCACCAACCTGTGGGACAGGAATGTCTGCTGTCCATGAAAACAAGTCAGCGGCTGCCTGGGAAGCCTGCTCCTTCCCTGGCTCTAGGACTCTAGGCATGTGGTGCTTGGGGATCTCTGACTGGGTCTCCTTTTATGCTAGGCTTGCATTGGTCTGGGCTCTGTACAGGGAAGCATCCTAGAGGAGCTTCTGGGCTCTTTTGGTGCTGAAACCCAAGAGGCACTGGGATTCTGGTCTTGCTGCCTGACTCCCCCCAGCCCAGTGCATGTAGGCCTCCACAGTTTTACCCACGTCAAGGTCAAGACATAACTATGGCTTCTTAGTTTTAAACTGTCCTTTCTAAAGCATCCCCAATAAGATCTGATATCAGTGTCCTTCCTGGGGACTCTTTCTGGGGATCCCTTTCTAAGCAGAGCACACTCCTGACTGGTTGCCTTGGTATTCCACCTGCCATTGCTCTTGGTCATGTACTTCTGCTACTTGATATCATCTACTAGGCAGGCAAGCAGCAGACTTTCCTTCTCAGGGAGTCAAGGGATGCCACTCTCAAACCAGAAGGAGCAATTTCTTCGCAGAATGCACTGCTCCGGTTCCCTGTGTGTTCCTTTTGATCTACTGAGCAGAGAGCTTCTCCATCTTCCCCTTCATCTCCCAGGGCAGGAGGGAGTAATCCAAGGGAGGAGGAGGGATAGAAGTGGCCCAGATGGTTTTGCCTGTGCCTGTTATTTGCTTCTTGAGGTCTCGGAGCCTCAGTCTCACTCTGTCCTGGGGAGGACTCATGGGAGCTGGGAATCGGCTCCCAGGGAATTGGGCCCTGGACAGGGTCTTGTGGCCCCTTCTGTCTCAGAGGCTCATCCACAGCCAGCTGCTCTCTCTTCAGAGCCCCTTGTTCTTTACCAGGAACAGTGATTCCTCTCTGGTCCAGGAGAGCACGGAACAGCAGCATTTCAGAACTGTCCTCATGCACCCCTACACGGAGCCACCTTCATAAATGTCCTGAGCCTGGCTCACTGTGCTGCTCCCATCAGGGTGGGATGCATGTGTCTACACAAGGGCTGGGCTTAGCTTTCCTGTTCCTGGGTTAGGGCCTCAGGAAGGTTGCTGCTCAGCAACATACTGCTGTCCCCCTCAAGCTCCTGCATGTAGGTCACTCTGGGAATAACTTATCAGCTCTGTTTGTGTCCTCCTCCCGAGTCCTCTTGTCTCATTGGTTACCCCTGCATGTCCCCCAGAGCTCGAGAGGCCCCACTGAGCAACTGCACACAAGTCCCATGGTCACCAGGAAACCATCTTTCACAACATCAGACTTTAAAAAGGCACAGGAGTCCCTGGAGAGACATAAAGCTAAAATTCCAAAACACTTGGCAGGAGACAGCCAGCCACAGACACGACATGTTACTGGAATCATGGCAAGTTTTCTTTCTCCATCCCAACTCCCTCCACCGCTCTCCTGGGTAAAAATCACACCAGTGTGATGTATGAGAGGCAGCTCTGGCTTCTGGGTTTGGAATCACAAGGAGCCCATTTCTCTGAGTGGCATTGAGCTGCCTCTGCACACACTGCATCCTTATTCACCTCAAGTCCACTTTGCATGAGGATCCAGCACTTTCCTCCTGTACTCAGAGCCTGCTGTGGAAGGCCCCTGGATCAGACCGCAGAAGGCTGGAATTGTTCCCATGGGAGAAGTCTCCCTCTCCCCGTTCCCCTGTGGGCACAACAGTGGGTCTGTGCCCAGCCAGGGAGAGAACAAGCTTCCTTCACTGCCCAGCCAGCCGGCTGCACACTACAGCCATACAGCCTCCTCTCAAAAGGCCCGTATTGGCCCTGCCGCCTCCGGCTCACAGTGGTTGGGTGTTCGTCACACCACAGAGCCAGGGGCCATGTCTTAGACTGTCTTTGTTCCTACAGTACCGGCCACGGTGTCCTATAAACAGTCACTTAATGAGCGCTGAATGATGGACCGGGCCTTTCTCTCCTTTCCCTGCATTGAGAACCGGGCCTGTGCCTTGGCAGTCCCATAGTGTAGATTTTTATAGGGTCAGCATTTTCTGAGTCGACCCAGCCCCCACGTAGGATAGAATGGAGGGTTGTACTGTGAAGAAAGGGATGAGTTTGGGTGGCGAATCTTGTGACTGAAGTCAAGAGCTATTCCTGGGTGTCTGGCGAATGTCCTGAAGTGATCTTTCAGGCCTGATCCTGAAATAATCCTCAGGGAACATGAAGATAGGCCCTTCATTCACACAGGGCCCCGACTCGCTGAGGTTCCCTTCTTTCCAGTCTAGTAGCCACAGCATCACCTCTGTCTGCCTCTCACCTCCCCACCTGCCCTTCCCACTTTAGGAAGGTTCTGTGTCAGCAAATCAAACCTTGTGCCAACTGCCTCCCCTTGACTTGGCAATGGTTTCTTATTGCACAGATCCATCTTGAAACCAATTTGCCTAAAATTTCTCCAAATTGTTGTCAAGCCAGCCCTGGGGAGCTGGGGAGCTCCCTTGGCTCTCTCCCCTTTGGGCTTAGTTGTCTTGCTCCGTGGGCAGCTCATCTTAGGTGAACTGGAGAACAGGCCCCCAAACCTGTAGCTGAATCAGCATCGATTACTTGCTTCTTGAACAGAAAGTTTCCTGGAGTCAATAGGAAGGACGGTTTTAGGTTTCAGATCTCTCACATAAAGCAGGGTAGATCCAAGCGAAGAAGGTGTCACATGTCTTTCCCGAGATGGTTGGTCTCTAGGCCTGCGTGACTTTCTCCTGGCTTGACTTGGGGTGGTTTCCAGACAGAATTGTAAATGTACCTTGGAATCATCTTCTAATTTTACTTTGTAGAGCTTAAAGCAATTGTCGAGCCCTCTGGACGGAACCCGCTGCCTGCGGACACTCTACACTACACACATACACACACGGTTAAGAGCCATTTAACACACACAGTTGGAAGGCAGAATGTTAGCACAGTTGTTAAAGATTAGAGTGTTGTAGTTATAGGAAATGTTTTCCTTCTCTTTCTCTCTTTGTTAGTAATTTCATATCATTCTGGATATAGTGCATGTTGTATGATTTTTGTGCTTTTCAAATTTTTATGCCCATTATAAAATTTTTATTTTCTTCATTCAACTTTTTGTTTTCCAGTTACCATGTGTAAATCACAGCTGTTAACACTTGAGCATCTTTTGCCTTCTTTTTCCAATGTACTTAGAACTCTATGTAGCAATAATTATACATTGTTCTGTTCTGCAGTCTTAACAGCATCTATCACCAGCACATTACAACTTAACCTTAAAAATACTCCAGAATTGAACTGGAGATATAGCTCAATGATGGAGCCCTTTTCTTGCATGTGCGAGGCCCTGGATTCAATCCCCAGCATTGCACAAACAGAACGAAACAAAAAACCCAAAGCTATCATTTTTAATATATGCTTAAAGTTATAAGATTGTTTCACTATTTTCCATTGTTGAAATTTTTAGGTCATATTATTTCCTTATAAATGATATGATAATTTACATATAATTCTATCAACCAACCTGTGCATAATTTATACTGTTTCTTTAGAATAATCTTAGTCCAAAGGTAAAAATGTGAGTTTGTGAGTGCACATTATCATTAAAAGGTAATATTTAGCTGGGTATGGTGGCACATGTCTATAATCCCAATGACTCAGGAGGCTGAGGCAGAAGGATTGGAATTTCAAGGCCAGCCTCAGCAACTTAGCAAGACCCTATCTCAAAAAATAAAAAGGGCTGGGAATGTGGCTCAGCGGTAAAGTACCCCAGGTTCAATAATCCTTTGTACCAAAAAAAGAAAAATGAAAAAGAAAAATAACCCATATTCCTATCACTGAGACATTCTGGTATGTTTTCTTTCAACAGGTTTCTGTGTACTTATATTTAAAAAATAAAATTGAAATAATAGCGTGTGTGCTGTAGTGAATGCTTTTGTCATTTAACATATTGTGACTATGTTCTTGTCATTTGGTTTTCTTTGTAATATAGCATTTTGTTATGTACCATTTCTTACTGCTGAATATTTAGGTTGTGGCATATTTTGTTCTTACAAAGAACACTGCTCCGAAACATCATTTTACATAAACCTCTGCACGGGTCTAATTAATTTCCTTGAAATAAATTCCTGAAAGTAGAATTACTTGACTTAAAGAGATTCAACATCATTTAGGCTTTTGATTTTATATTCCCTGAAAAACAGAAAATATAAATAAAAGAGTTTATTATGCTCCCAGCATTGAAAGTTCTAGCAAATAGCATCACAGGGTGTAACATATATAGAGATGGAGAAGTGGAGAAGCTAGAGTTAGAAAAGTGCTTGGGTATTTTAGCATTTTAGAAGGTGTTATACATCTTCCCATGGTTAATTATTTCAAGCATGATGGTAATAATTGATGATGTTTAAGCGCCATTTAACCAGCATTGCAAAATAGCTAGTGATGATATTCTTTTTTTTTTTTTTTAAGTATCAGGATTGAACCCAGGGGTGCTTAACCACTGAGCCACATCCCCAGTCGTTTTTATATTTTTAAAATTTTGAGACAGGTTTTAACTTAAGTTGGTTAAGGCCTCACTAACTTGCTGAGACTGTCTTTGAACTCAAGATCCTCCTGCCTCAGCCTCCCAAGTTGCTGAGATTACAGGTGTATGCCACCATCACACCTGTCTGCTAATGATGATAGTCTTGACCCATGGTAGGTACGTTGATGCACTCTGGATTCCAAATGTGTATGGGTCTCTATTTTTCTTTGACATTGGAGTACCATGTAACGATGAAAAAACCAGAGAAATCGCTTTGGTCTGAAGAACCCTGAAATTTGACCAGAGGCATACTTAGCCCATGCCCCTCTTGGCATCCCTGGGGCCCTGTATCTGGTTCATGAAATGCTCATCGTTGAAAAATAGTGCTTCCCTGGAATTAAGACTGGGTTGGGGGCTGGGGATGTGGCTCAAGCGGTAGCGCGCTCGCCTGGCATGCGTGCGGCCCGGGTTCGATCCTCAGCACCACATACAAACAAAGATGTTGTGTCCGCCGAAAACTAAAAAATAAATATTAAAACATTAAAAAAAAAAAAAAAGACTGGGTTGGACTCTTAGAAGTAGAATGAAACATAAAGGACATCTTGTACCCCATCCAAGGACCTTCTACCTGATAAGCCTGTGAAGCTGCAGGTGTTTGAAGCATGTGAACAGTCCCAGCCAGTGTTCCAGTAGGGTCCCCATGTTCCTCGTGGTTTACAAAGTTAATTTGGATGTTACATAGACAACTTTTTAAAATGTTAGTACATTTTATGATAACCACTTATGATCTATAATATTAGTTTCCCATTTATGTAGTGATAGAGTTTTATTTTTAAGCAAATATGATTTAAATAAGTGAGTAAAGAAAAAACCTAACAGGCATGTGGATTGGATAGGGATGAGCAAGGCGGTCCCTTGAGGCTGGCAAACCCAGGCAAGAGCTTGTGTGTGAAATTCCTCAGCACAGTTCTTTTAGGGGACATCATTGTTGTTATCATGAAGGAATTTGTTTTCTTCAAAAGTCCCCTTAGAAACATCCATAAAGACAGCTAATATTAAATTATGATTTCTGTCTTTCTTTGGTCATTTGCCCCCTCAGATGTGGCAGTAGAAGTACCAGGATCCTTCCTGGCTGTTTTCCTTGGCACTGTAGTATTGGAGATTTTCGTGCCAAATTACTTCTTGATAATGTGTCTGTGTATACACTACTTCACATTTGAACAAAGTGTTAAAACAGGAAGGCAGCTGCCCCAGGGGTTCACAGACACTTTCCAGGGGACATGACAGCAGGAAGCATTTTCAGGAAATCCATGTCTACACCTTTAGCTTCCTCTGGTGGCTTTTCTCAAATTGCAGTTCCTGCAGACTGGCCTCACCAGGGTCCCTTTCCTACCTCTCTGTCGAGATTGTCCTTGCCACCCACCCTCCTGAGTTCTTTCAAGTTGCCTTCCCCAGGATGGAAACTTTAGGGGCTTCAAACACATGGACCACTCAGAATGTACTGTCCAGGTAGCCCCATAAGTCCCACCCCTCCTTCACAGTAAGAAAGCAGTATAGTAAAAATTTACCTTTATGGCCAGACATGGTGGTACATGTCTGTAGTCCTAGTGACTTGGGAAGCTGAGGCAGGAGGTTTGGAATTTCAAGGCCAGCCTTAGCAATTTAGCAAGACTCTGTCTCAAAATAAAAAAATAAAAAGGGTTGGGGAGGTAGCTCAGTGGTAAATCATCCCTGATTTCAATCCCCAGTACCAAAAAAAAAAAAAAAAATCTTGTATTTAGTAATTGTTTGTGATACGTTCATCAATCAGTTAGATACTAATAGATGCAATAAGCAAATCCAGATTTTAATTAACCAAAACGTAAGGTCACAGAATATTTTTAATAATGTCCATTTAAATATAAAAATTTACTTTTTTATTGCAAAGAAGTATGAAAAGCTAATGGCTAAACATTTGGCAAAAATAAAAATACATTAAGAAAAAGTTTTATGGAGAAGTGGGATGGAAATATAGATTCAAGGAGAGGAAGGAGTACTATGAAATATAGGAGCTTGGTCAGGGGTTTTCCAGTGGGAGATGGTTGATATCAAACTGCTGTAGTTTTTATAACCCAGCAAGTACATTGAAAAAAAGAGTGGTATATGTGTTTTATTTTCAGGTGTTATTATTTATATTAGGAGTTTTAGGACATGTGAAAGGAGATGCAGTTATTCAAAAATTTTTAGGGGGTTTGCAAACAAAATGTTTGGATCCCTGGGTGTCGAGATCCCCCTTGGAGTCAGGACTGCTGATTTTCAGAGCAGGAGGGTAGCCTGGAGACTGGACAGTAGTGTTGACAAGAAACATCTTCTATGGTAGCATGACTTTGGGTCACCCGGGGGTTCTCTGGACACTGCCAGGGACTCAGAGCTCAGAATCCCTCAGCTCAGAGGGATTATGGACTAACAATCTGGGACTGGACTCTGATCTTGGCTTCTCTGCTGTCTGTGCCATCTCAGGCCACTTGCGTCACTTCTTTGGACCTTATTTTCCCTCTAATCTCGATTGTTTTTGTTAGAAGGTTGAATAATGAGGTGAAATCCTCCGTCCGCTGCTGGAGGTTCACATGGGATTGATGTGCGCTCTCTCTTGTACCTGCTTTTAGATGCTTTGAGGGCATATTTGCTGTTCCCCTCAAGTCTTTTTCACTTTTAAAATACATGTTGTCTTCCCATGTCTTGGCGTGCATGGTTGTCTCCGTATGTTGTTGTTGTTGTTGTTTTTCCTCCAGGCCAACAAATTTTTGGTCTTAGTCCCTTTTATACTCTTAAAAATTATTTATGATCTCCCAAGGATCTTTTGTGTATGTGGAGTATGTCTGGATATTTATTGTTTTAGAAATCAAAGCAGAATTTTTCATTTTTTATATATCAATTCACTCAGAATAACAATGAAACCATTATGTTAATATAAATAACAATTTTTCATAAAAATAACTATATTTTTCCCAAAAAGAAAAAGTTCAGTGAGAAGAGAGGCTCTGTTTACATTTTTTTGTGAGTCTCTTTTGTGTTTGGTTTAATGGAAGTTGGCTAGATTCTCATGTTCGCCTTCCATGAGTCAATCCATTGTAATAGATGTTGGTTGAAGTAAATGAAAATCTGGACCATGCAGTTCTGTAGTTAGAAAATGAAGAAATATCTTAACAATCTTTTTAAAAAAATTTAAATATTTTTCCAAAACTTAACAAGTAGTACTTTCTTACCCATTATGTGATAGCAGAAATCTTATCAGTGAGCTTTTTCTACTCTTACATTAAAATTCATTCCTCTATCTGGCATTTGGAGTGATTTGTTTACCCACGCTTGGTTTTGTGGTGTATTGTATTCATCATTTGGAAAATATAGATTCACTGAGTTATGCAGATCTTCCAAATGTTGACATGTTTCATTACACAGTAGCAAAATGTCAAATTTGTTAACATCTCTACCAATGTCATCAGAAAGCCTCAAGTACAAGGAAGTTATCAAGCTCATGGGCACTGATACAAGTTTTCCAGAATTATAATTTTCACTTAAAGCTCTATTTTTATCATTGGTGACAAATACTAACAGTCATTTTCCTCAAAGTGACAGACTTATTTTGTTCATTTTAAAAAAATATATCTATCCAGAGCTCAAAATAAATGAGATTTTTGAAAAGAAGATAGATAGCTGCTCTAAATATATATATATATATATATATATATATATATATATATATATATACACACACACACATATATATGTTTGTGTGTGTGTATATAATATATATATATATATATATATGTTTATATATATATTATATACCTTCAGTACCCAAGTTGAAGTAGTTTGTTGGTTGGTCAGAGTGGCTGGTTCAGCTGGCAACTCAATCAGGCTTTCTCTGGAGATGACGTTGTATTTTGGTAAGCAGCAGAAGTACTTTTCATTTCATCCCTCCAAATATTAAAACAACATTTATTTTAGAGTCCGTATTAAATAAAAATTTGTTCTTTACTGCTTCACCAAGAACATTAAGGTTTTTGTTTTGTTTTGTTTTGTGTTTTTGGTTGTTTGGCTCTTGTCTTAATTGTCAGAAAGAGGTAAACAATACAATGACAACAAGTATAATTTGAAGGCACTGCATTAATCCTTAGGAAGGTGCCAGAGGTTTTAGTCCCTATTGCTTTTTAGACCATCAGGACGAGTGTCAACATGGTGAAAGAGGAATGGCCTCTTAGTATTATTTGGAAAATATTTTAATACCATGTGCATCCCTCCCTGAAAGGACCTTGGGAGATTTGAGCTTTGAGAACCACTTCTTTAGCCTACATAAAATCCATCTGATGAGAGCATAGTAAGACTCTTGGCTAAAGAGATGGGTGTCCCTCTAGGATGTGGCCCTGTTTGCTTCAGTTGTCAGCATCAGTGCTGTGTTGGGGTTAACTAAATCTCCAGGTGTCTTTGACAGGAACTATACCATCAGGCAGTTTTTGTTTGAGGGGGAGAAACATTATTTTAAACTGGACAAAAGATGGGTAATTAGCTGATGACCTCACTTTGGGGACAAGGTGAATTGGCCTGGCAGGGTGCTGCTGAAGTGACCAAAAGCTGAGCAAAGGCCATGGGACAGGGCTGCAAGGAAGTCCTCAGAGACTTGAGAAAGAGTCGTTTCTATTCTGGGGTGGGTTTGGAAGCCATGCAGGGGTGAGGAAGGGAACAGACAGGGATGAGAAAGCTGTGGGACCAGCTAAATATTCAAGCTTTTTTGTCCCCAAAACAAACAATAAGGGGCTGGTTGAAATGGCAGCTAGGCCAGTCCGAGCTTTCTAAAAGAGAGAGGAGGTGTGGCCTTGGGACATTTGAGTGATACCAATGGAAGACAGAGAGAAGGATCCAGACCACTGGGGATTCTGTTGTCAAGAGGGGGGATGATGTGATCAATAAGATACAAGCATTTGAAATCATCTGTGCCACAAGACTGCAGTCTTTCCTCACTACCCCAGAGAACTTGGAGAAAAATTTCTAACATTCTAAAAATTTCATCAGTTCCCTGGGCCCAGCATTATCAGTAGCAATTAGTGCTAATTAATCGGAATTTGGAACTCCCGGACTTGCAGGATGGGTGTGTGTTTGAGAGATGTTTATGAAAGATGGTGTTTATCCCAAGGATTTCCTTTTCTTTTAAGTTTCAAGGCTAGAGGCTTAAGCATCTTTGATCCAAAGGAAGGAGGTCCAGAGTTGCTCTAAAGCCCAAATCTCGGCCCAAGTGCCCTGTAGGATTAGAGACACCAGGATATGGCAGGATAGGGTGAGGTGGGTGTTCCATGGCTCCAGGCCAGAGAAGAGTGAAAACAAGATGAGAGTCTCAGAGATGGACAGTGAGCTGAGTGGCCTCTGAGCAGAGCTAGAGATGGCCCGTCCCTCCCTGAACCCCTTCAGTTGCTCCTCTGCTCCTGAGCCACCATTATTTCTGTTCTTACATGCCACTTTGAAAAGTCAGCAAGATGCCCAAAACATACTGACAACGTAGTGCTAATAAGAGAATAGGAGGTGAGCATTTCAAAGACAGTACTTCTTGCCTTCACATATTATTAGGGGGCAAACTGCACAGTGGGTTATTCATTCGTCTTAGCTGCTGCTCATTCATTCCACCTTTGGAAGAGCAGGAATTGGGAGAGATCTGCCCATTGTTACAATCCAGCCCCCACTAGGAAGGAATAAACACACAAGGCCAATCCATTGTCCAGGAAAAATAAGAAATCTAGACTTCGGGAACCTGGGGGTCAGGAGGGACCTGACTTACCCAGGTGCAGGTCCCTGGAGTGGGCTAAGGGAGGTCCGTAGCGGGAAGGCCTCTGGCTACCAACCATCCGCTGAGTGGCCAGGGTCTGGAGAAGGCTGTGGTTTCCGTTCCAGCTGGCCCCATCCCTGCCCTGGGGAAACAGGGGCTCTGGGAGGAAAGCAGTGAAGTCAGTCATTTCTCCAAAGAACCTGGCCTGGGCTATGTAAGTACAGGCCCAGAGTGCTGCTCTTGTGCTCCTGTCCCAGGCTACAGCTGTCAGTTTTCCAGGCTCTCGCTCTAAAGGGTCCTTGGGGACCCCAGCTTTACATAATAAGAACCAGCATTAGGAATTCAGAGTTTACAGAGCTTGTTCATACATACCTGTATGTGATTCTCTCCAAAGCCCTGTAAGATCAGAATTAGCATTAATTCCAATTTATAGAGGAAGCGAGAAGGGCAAGGGGCTGGCTCTCTACACCCAGCACAGTATAACACCACAATACTGCTGTGGAAATGACTCCCTCATTTCACTCAGGAGGCAGCTGAGGCTCAGAGAAGTTACCATGACTCCATGAAGGTCACAGAGACAGACAGACAGAGGGGCAAGGCAAATGCCTGATCTTCCAGACTCCTGCTCACCTGTGGGAATGGTGATTTTCCACAGTAGTTTTGGGGTTGAGTCTTTGTTCCTCTCTGCAACTAGAGAGGGTGGAGATTTACTGTGTGGTTTTGTGCACAGTGCCTTGGGGAGCTGGCTTGCCTATTTGTCTCAGGCCCTCTACCCCCCACCCTCCACCCGCCACCAACCCCCAGCACTTCTTTCCTCTGTGTGTCCCTGCAAAGAGGAGCAGGGTGCCCACATTGCCAGGGGCTCAGCTTGCAGAGCTGGTAATTAGCCCTTTGTGTCCAGTTAAGCACCTTTCATCTCCTGCACCTGCTGGTGTCTGCTTTCCCTATTAGCATCTCTCCTGTCTTTGCAGAGTCCTCCGCCCTCTTTGTGGCCAGCTCGGGTTGTTTGTCAGAGACGATGCACACACAGGGGAGGGCGGCTCCGACCCGTACCACTCACATTTTCCACACGAGATGCCAGACATCTCTCTCCTCTCCCCACCCCAGAGGCGGCCAGGTTTAGGTCACCTGGCTTAAAGGCAGACAGTTGATAGCTAGGTCTCCAAATTTGGGGCCTTTGGAGCCTGGGTATTGCCTTTCAGTTTCCCTCAGTGCACGAAATGGGAGCTGGCTCACCAGTGACTTCCATGCCCACGCAAAAAGCGTCTGCCGATGAATCCTTCATCTTCAGAAGGAGCTTGCCCCCGGTCCTATAGTTCTCTGCTCCGGGGCCACCTATCTTGGTCAGCTAACCAAACTTTCTCAGTCTTCCAGGACAGTCCTGGTTTCATAATGCTCATGACCAATCATCTGTCCAATGTGGTAGCCGCTAGTCCCAGGTAGCGATTGAAATTTTTATTAAAGTGTGTTTATATTATATTTATCTAAGTAATAGATAAATTTATATTCATGAATTTTAACCACATTTCAAGTGCTCTGTAGTCACAGTGACCAGTGGCTGCTGAATGGGACAGCATAGGGATGCTCTCGTTACTGAGAACATCCGGTCACGGTGCAGCCCTCTACAGCCAGAAATGCCGGTACGTTGATATCCAAACTCTGTCTCATAGGTGGTCTCTTCCTCCTAAATTGTCCCGAAGCTCCCTTGACCTTTTAAGAGAATCTGTTTGTGTCCTCAACATTCAGGACCTATTGGGATTGAAGGCCAGCTGGCAAAGGATGCTTCTGCAGTGGGGTCCCCTGTGAAATTTCCAGTCACCAGAGTTGAATGCCTATTTGTCCCACACATGGGGGATGCAGGCATGCAGGACCTGGATGCTCTTGGTGTGTGTGGTTGATAAACTTTATCTATTTGGAAAGGAGGGAACTTGGTGCCATTAGTTAGATGTAAGCCACTGGCTGGGGAAACCTAATGCAATAGAGAGGGAAGTGCAGGCAGGAGGAGGAGGTATAGGGCTGGGAGAATCACAGGGCCGATGCTTCTAGACCTGCCCTGCCCAGGGATGAGGTGGGAAATGCCTCTTAGAGCCTCTCCATCTTTCCTTCTGACCCTTTTAGAGATGAGCCTTTGCTACAGAGGGAAGGAAGGATTTTTTTTTTCATCCCAGAAAAAAAAGTGGGGGGGCACTTGGAGCTAGGAGGTCTAACCAGAAGCCGTTTCTTTTTGGAACAGGGGCAACTCTTCATTCCCAGCCAGTTCCTGCAGGCAGGCAGCATGCCGGGCTGGCTGGCTGCCTCGCCCTACCTGTCATGTGCTTGGCAAGTCCAGCTCAGGAGTTCTTTTTTCCACTGCCTTCCCCACCCCATCAAATTGCAGTTGCAACCTCTCATTTTTCTGCTGCCTAGATGATTAAAAAGCATGACTTAGTGGAAAAATGTTGACCTCCTTGGGGTCAGCCTCTTAAGCAGCTGTCGGAGATAAGATTGTGCTGGAAAAAGACTCAGCAACCCTTTGCCCGGCTTTCTGTCTGTTTGCAAGGAAACCATAGCACTGTTTGGTTCTGAGTGCTTTCTGTTTATTTTTGGAGAGAGCTACAACTTTGAGGGGCACAATTTGTTATAATCTGATAATAAAATAAAATCTGATGGATTAGAGTAATTGTTACAGTGATTTAAAGTATATAATTAGCAAACTTTGTCGTCCCCCCCCCCCCCACTCCCAATTTTTTTTAATGGCTGCTGCTTTGAGCAATGCAGGGAGCAAAGGTCTTTGGCAATGAAGCAGTATCAGAAGTTCAATGCTCAGACTTCCCCCAAGACTTAATTGTGGAGCTCTTGGTATGAAAAGCATTGTTTGGAGTTATTTTAATTACTGTGTTAGTATTACTGCCTCTTGCTTGGAGATTGGACACTTACTGTAGTCTGTTGGGACTGCTCCAAAGAAGGTATTACGATTTGAATTTTGCTGATGTCTTCAAAGTATTTTATAGTCTCTATATGTGTCAAAAACTTGTACTCACTTAGTGAGACGAGAAGGTCACTTCACTTCTCAAAAGAAGAAACTGAGGTGAGGGGTTGAGAGGACTTGAAATGCAATGGATGTTAAGACAGTGTGAGGGTCTCGGTTCTGTGGTTTGACGCAGTGTCCTCAAATAAACACGTCTTTGAAGTCCTATAGCCATTTGGGTCCCAGTACAGCCACCTTCTAGGGACTTAGCCTTGTGCAAGTCATATGCCCTCTATGTTCTTCAGTTTCCTCGTCTATAAAATAAAGATCGTAGCACTTCATACTTCATAGAATTATTGTGAAGATGGAGATTCTGCTTAGCACAAATCTCATCCATCATCATCAACGTTATTTTAGTCTTCCTCCCCCTATTTTAGGTAAAAACCTATTCCCAGCTTGTAATGAAATCACATGCTTTCCACACTTCAAAGTCCTCTGGCTCCTGCTGGCCTGGCCCTGACTCTTGTCCTTTTGCTCTTCCTTGGCTTGGGTGATCATAATTAGAATCGAGTTTTCATGTCTCCCAGCCTTGTCACAAGAGGCCCGCCCCAGAGGGTGGAGACAGGGCAAAGGGGCTGTGTGGGGCTGGGTAACCATCTCCTCTTGATATCTCACAGCTCTGCCTCGGGTTCTAGGACATGAGGACAAGTGTCCAGACTGAGTAGCTCTTCTTTTGGGCTGGCCAGACAGTCATCCTGGAGACCAGGCTGGGGCATCCAGAAGCTGACTGGGCAATGGAGACCCAGAGCCCTGCTCACCTTTCCCAATCAGTTTCCTATCTGGGAAATGGGGTGTTGACCTAGTGGCATCTAGGTTTTGTGGTTCTGTTCATGTTCCAAAAGGCACAGGCACAGGAAACAAGCAGACCAAGTTTGGAATCCTGGCTCTGCCCTGCAACCCTCAGAATCCCAGGGTCTTGCTGCCCCAGGGGTGGCCATGAGTCCTCAGCAAGGTGATCTCTGAAAGCACTTTGTGTGCCTTCCACTCATTTGAGGTGCCCTGGCTCATGCCCAGAGCCCCAGGTGGGGCTCGACTCCCCAGGAGAAGGAACAGAGGACCCAAATAGCCCACCTGATCCACTCCCTGCTCTGTACCTGCCTTCCTCTGTGCACAGTGCAGTCCAAGGGTGGAGCGTTAGGGTTGGCCAGGCAGAAGGAAAAGCCCAGAATGGGGGTCAGCTTCCCTGGGCCTCCTTTGACCATCCTCCCCCCCACCCCAGGCCAGCCCCTCCTCTACTTGTTTTCTTTCTGGCTGCTATTACGATCCTTTTTTATGAGGCTTGTTAAGTCTTTAATGATGCCTGGCTGTGCAGCTGGCTTAAGTCTTAATCCCCAGCAATAGGCCTTTATTGGATAAATGGTTAATAATCACTGGTCTGCAGGGATTGGAGAGGCTTCTTGGGGCCTGTGATTCTCAGAAGCCCCACATGGCCTGTGACATGGGCAGAGTGTGACTTGGCTGGGAAGGCACTGCTTGGAGTTGGGGTGCAGTAACTCTGTAGGTCCTTGGAGCAGCATAGGAGTTGCGGGGGGCCTGAATATTTCCACCTCAGGCTGCCATGGGCCTGTCTCCATCCAGCAGGAGCGAGTAGCCTGCCAGAATGTCTTCTAATGTGTTCCCCCCCCCCCCCCCCGCATTCCACTTGTTCTCTTACTATGAACAAGCTGTGTGACCTTGAGTGAATCTCCTGACCCCTCTGGGCCTGGGTTTCCTCAGCTGTGAAACGGAGAGGTGAGAGGAGATGGCCTTGAAGGTGCAGAGTGTCTGAGATTTGGTGAGCCCCAGTTCCCCAGACCAGGACTCCCCTCTCCTGCTCTCAGGTGTGTCACCAAGGGCTGTGAATGGCTAGGGACCAGCAGCCCGGTGGATTAAGTACTTAAGCTGCTGGACAAAGAAATTGGGTCAGCTCTAGTCACAGGGCAGTGCGCGCATAGGGATCCACAGAGCCAGACTGGCCCTTGATTTTATAGCGTGGCTGGGGGTTCCTGTAGTTCTGGGCAGGACACACAGTAGGTGTTAACAAATGCAGCCTTCCTGATGGGACTCTGGGAGGAGAAGTGGACTCGCCCAGGTGTAGGGCTGGCGAGAAGCCAAGGGTTGTTCACAGGTGCAGAAGGCGGGGGCCTTGGATTTTGTTTCCAGCAGGCTTGTGACTGGGGGCCCTGCCTTCGTCTGGATTTGGCTTTGACTTGATAGTAGCAATGGGGTCAGGACCCCTCTACTTGAGGGACAGGGCAGTACTGTGGCTTGGGTGTCAGGCACACCTGGTTTGAGTATCATTCATTTCCAGGCTGTATGGTCTTAGTCAACTTACTTGCCCAAGCCTGGGATTCTTTAAGATAGCATGGGTAACACCTGTTTTCAACTGTGTTGGTTTGAAATTATCCATGTAAAGAACCTAGTAGTTTGTCTGCTTCTACTGGGTGCCTCTGGCAGGAGCTTTATGTTTGGGTACTTGCATGCTTTGCTCTGCAGGTGTAAAATACTTGCTACAAAGAAAGACATGGCTTGCTGTGGTGACATGATTTCTAATTCTTTTATCTGGAAATAAAGAATCCAGTTAGAGATTCAGTACTGAATCTCAGGCTGCCATGGGCCTGTCTCCATGCTTGCAGGAGCGAGAAACCTGCCAGAATCTCTTCTAATGTGTTCTCCCTCCCACTCCATTTGTTTTCTTACTATGAACAAGCTGTGTGACCTTGAGTGAATCTCCTGACCCCTCTGGGCCTGGGTTTCCTCAGTTATGAAATGGAGAGATGAGAGGAGATGGCCTTGAAGGTGCAGAGTGTCTGAGATTTGGTGAGCCCCAGTTCCCCAGACCAGGACTCCTCTCTCCAGCTCTCTCTTACTGCCCCGCAAACTTTTAGCTTCAGGACTAAAACAAAGTCTGCCTGAGGGACAGTTTCCCTCAAAACTTATTCCCCTGGCTCCAGCCTTACCTCCCAGGGTCCCAAAGGCTTAGCACGGTCACTGGCAGAGGGCCAGCACTCAGCTTGCCATGCGTGTGTGTGAAAGGAAGGAACTGAATTTCTCTTTCAGATGTGTGTGTGACCAGGTGCCTGCTCTGCTTTTATTTCAGATTTTCCCCGACCCGTCAGACTTTGACCGCTGCTGCAAACTGAAGGACCGCCTGCCCTCCATCGTGGTGGAACCCACCGACGGAGAGGTGGAGAGCGGGGAGCTCCGGTGGCCCCCTGAGGAGTTCTTGGTTCAGGAGGATGAGCCCGACAACTGCGAAGAGACAGCGAAAGAAAATAAGGAGCAGTAGGGTCCTAGTGGGTGCCCTGGGTCGATCGTGCCAGCCAGCATCTGTTCCTGAACTGTGTTTTTTTCCCATCTGGATGGAAGAAGAGAGTGAGCCACAATCGTTCTGAAAATGTCAAATGAGGCTTCCGTTTTGCACCTGCAAATCACCAAATTGGTTTTCTTTTCTTTTCTTGTCTTTTTTTTTTTTTTTTTAATCCGCTGAGCAGTGGAGCCCTCTGACAAAAACTTGCAAGGCCTTCTGAGAAATGAAGCTGCAGAGAGCAGGGGGCGGGGGTGTAGGGAAGGGGTGCTGCTTCTGAGATCAGTATCTGAACTCCAACAGCCAGAGGCAGTGGGGGGTCCAGGAAGGTGAGGGGGATGGGCAAGCTGGCCAGGAACCTTTGGTGTAAGAAAGCCAACACCAGGCAAGAGAGAAAGATACAGGTTTTTAAGAAAGCATTGAGCAGAGATCTGCACCCAGGAAGTGCTTGGCGGATTTGCGCTGGCTGCTGGGGCATCAGAAAAACCAAGTCTTCATCTCACTCTGCTTTGCTGTCTCACCCACTGCCAGCCTTCCCCTTTAGTTCAGGAGTGTTGGTCAGTGACCGAGAGGAGAGGACAGGGAGAAAGAGAAAGGGGCTGCTTGCAGGGCCAGCTGGAGGGATGTGCAGGAAAGGAATCCTGTCCTTCCCTGGATTCTGCCCCCAGCTGCAGCTTGCTCTCCGAGCCCAGGAGACTGGAGGTTTGTGAGAGGCAGCGCTTTTGAGCTTTACTCCCCAGAAGGACCCTTTTTGCCTGCTGGCACTTTGCAGAGTGGCAAGAGCACTTCCTGCCCTTGCTGGAGGCCCCAAGGCTGATGCTTGGGCAAGAAGGCCCTTCCTTCCACTGCCCCCTCCCAAGACTTGCTCTCAGAGTCCCATGGAGTCAGGGGGACAGAGGCAGCAGAGCAGGGGGGCTCCCAGCCTGCCCTTCCTTCTTCTCCAGCACCTTCCCCAGCTGTGGATTGCAGCCTGCCCACTAGCAGCCACTCCCATGTAGGTTCTTAGCCCGTTTCTCTTGTGGGAGGAGAAGGAGAGCGTGTTCCTTGGTGGAGGGGGAGCTCTGTGCAGATCCCAGGGACTGACACAGCCTGGGATTACTACACAGGGGTACCAAGGCTCCCCAGGAATAACAGTGGGATCCAGGCTGAGATCAGAGTTATCATGAGATCCTTGCTTCTCCCCATGGAGTTCCTGGAAGCAGGTGGGAGGAAAGTGTGGGGGTGGAGAACTCTGTGTCCCTGTGGAAGATGGCTTTTCATCCCTGTCCTCCTCCCACCTGTTTCCGGCAAGGGCAGCGGCTGCCTGAAGAAATCAGCCTCTGGACTTAGAGCTTCTCGTCATAGCTCAAAACCTTCTGCAGCAGCAGGTTGCAGGACAGACTCTCCCACATCTCTATATCCGAGCAGAACTGTGCAGCCGAGAGGTGGACCCAGAACCTTTCTTGGGTTGCGCTCGACCAACCAAGGCATCTACAATGTCCCCTCAGGTCTCTGGACAGTCCAGGTTGACCTCCGGTTTTGGACTTGTGTGTCTAGCTGTATTTAATACCTCAAGGGCAGTGTGGCTCTGAGGCACATTGGGGCAGGAGCATGGGGGCTGACCAGGCAGTCGGCAGGATTTGGTTCTGGGAAGCCCATGGTCCCCCCACCCCTTGCCCCCTCCCCCTTCCTTCTGTCGTCCGCCTGTGATACAAATACCGATGGCAATAACTTCTTCCAGCTCCTGGCAGAAGCGGGAGAGGCCTGCAGTCTGCGCTCTGAGGGGCTTCTCTCTCCTGTTGCCCCTGTCCTTCTGTTTTGGCTACAGAGACTTGTTCCCCCTTACCCTCGTCCCCTCGCAGTGTTCCTCATCTCTTGCCTCCCTTTGTGGATGAGGGTTTTGCCTTTTCAATTCCTGTGTATCGGTGTCTCTCCCTCTCTCATCCACCACCCTGGATCCTCTGTCCCGGTCTTGCTGTGTGATGGGAACGTGCTTGTAAACTGCGTATCAAATCGACTTTGTGTATATGTATGTTTATGGGGGTGGTTTGTTCCTTTTGCTGGTCACTAGACCACTCTGTACGACCCTGCGTGGTCTGAGCAGGCCAGGGGCTGACACCTAAAGTCAGGCCTCTCAGCAGTTGAGCCTGCTGGGGGGCGCCCAGCTGCTCGTGGACAAGTGGCTGAGCTCCTGTCTGGCCTCCTTTTTCTTTTTTTCTTTTTTCTTTTTCTTTTCTTTTTTTTTTTTTAGTAATTTGTGTGTATTTCTAACTGATCGTATTGAAAAAAAAATCCTAGTATTTCAGTAAAACGCCTGTTGTGAGATGAACCTCCTGTAACTTCTATCTGTTCTTTTTTGAGGCTCAGGGAGAAACTAGCATTTTTTTTTTCCAAACTACTTTTTGTCACTGTGACAGTTGTAAATAAAGTTTGAAAATGCTTTCCACTCTGGTCTGGTTCCCTTCTTTCTTCCTGCTTTATCGGAATGGAGTTGGCTCAGGAGGAAGATGAACATGCGCAGGAGGCCGGGGTGGGGAAGTCCCAAGTGCGGTGCCTCGTGTGTTTCACGTGAGCCCATCCAAGGCTTTTCATCCCTGGCTGAATGAAAGCAGCCTTTCTTCTGTATCACTGGTTCTCAATTCTGGATGCACATCAGAATCAGGGGAGTTTTAAAAACAAATGCTGAGGCTTTACAGCTGAGACTTGGGTTTCAATGGTCTGGGGTGGGGTCTAAGCATTACTACTTTCTGGAATCACCTGGAGAGGTTTTAGCCTGCAGCTATGGTTTGAACTACCCTTCGAAGGAAGAGAAACCCCCATGTATCACCCTAAGATTGCTCTCAAAGGCAGGTGGAGTGGGGGCAGGTAGTTGTGCACAGATATAGATAAATGAAGCAGTCAAGCAGTCGTCCAAACCATTCATAAAGGCCCATTGCTTTTCAAATGAGAGATAGGGGTGGGGGGAGCACAAGAGCTGGTCCTGGCTCTTGTGGCACTATTTGAGTGTAAAATCGAGTAATAAGCATGGTAAGTGGAAGGAAGGAAAAGGCCAGGTGCTCTGAGTTGAGAAGGTCAGGAAGGGCTTCAGGAGAATTGACAAGGAGGAGTTGGCAAGGGGAGCAGGTAGTGAGTAGCAGCGAGGAGAGGGGTTTGGAGTGCATGGAGAGGATGCTTCTGGCAGGGAGAACAGCTTGGAGTGAACTTGACCTATGTGGATGGGAAAGTCACAGGAAGCCTTCAACTGGGTGAGGAGTTTGGATTCTATCTGAAGTGCAAGGCCCAGCATGATATGATTAGCACTTTACACAACCTGGTTCAATGGAGATGGGATGGGAGAGGACAAAATGAGAAGCCAAAGTCCAGGAAGGGGGCTTCGTGAAGGTCAGAATGAGAGAAGGTGGTACTGTAGGAGGAATTGTGGACATATTTCTAACTCCACCTGGATATTTTTGCCTTCACTCATCTAGGCTCCTAATCATGGTGAGCATAGATAATCAAGTGATTTGTGTTGAGAGTGTCTCCCGATATTAGTAGAATAACAATCCATATTAACATTAGCCTTCATGAGGCCACTAGATTTATGGATCTGCTGCCCTGAGAATAACTTAGAGGATTTGTCCATCCTCATATTGAATTGTTCCTTTATTTCTCTCCAACAACTTAAGAATGGAGTTTATCAGTGTAGACTTCTTCAACACAGTCCCTCAGAAATCTGTCCTTATTTGTAGATAACATCATCTATGTTAAAATTCTATGAAACTACCAAAAAACAAACAAAAGTTATGAGAACTGATATGGGAGGGTAGCCTGGTCATAGGATGTGAGTTCAATACATAAAATTATATATCTATATGTCAGTAATGAACAATTTGAAATTTAAAATAGTGTTGCATTAGCATCAAAAATAATAAACTACTTAGGGATAAATCTAATAAATGATATATAAAACCTGAGTAGGCCAGGGTCTGACAGCTAAAGTCAGGTTAACAAAAACTCTAAAACACTGCTAAGAGAAATTAAAGAAGACACTCATAAAAGAGATATGCCATGTTCATTGATGTTGTTGTGATCTCTAGACTCAACAACAAAAAAACTCAGCTGGATGTTTTGGTAGAAACGGACAATTTGATTCTGAAATTCATATGGAAATGCAAAAGATCTAGAATAGTCAAAATCACTTTAAAAGAGAAAAATGAAGTTGGAGGACTTGCAATTCATGATTTCAAAACTTATTAGTCAAAACAGTGTACTATTGGCATCAAAACAGATAAATCAATGAAACAGAGGCCAGAGATAAACCCACACATATGTGGTCAATTGGGTTTTTGTTTGTTTGTTTTGCAGTACTACAGATTGAGCCTAGGGATACACTACCACTGAGCTGCATCCCGAGCCATTTTACTTTTAATTTTGAGATGGGATCTAAGTTGCCCAGGCTGGCCCCAAACTTGCCTTCCTGTCTCAGCCTCCTGAGATGCTAGGATTCCAGGTGTGCACCACCACACTTGGCTCAATCTGTTCTTGACAAAGGTGCTAAGGCAACTCCATGGAGAAATGATAAACTTTTCAACAAATGTTCTGGAAAAATTGGACATCCATAGGCAAAGAGGCCCTGGGGATGGAAACATGAGTCTCCATTTCAGTCTCCCACTCTCTCCATGTAACCTTTTAAAGAGAAGAACGATTCATTTGAGAAAAGTTCTTTCATCATTTTTATGTTTGGCCAGTCTCTTCAGCACTGTCCCAGTGACACTTATTTTAGACTTCTGACCTCTGGAACTATAAGATAATACATTTGTTTTATTACAATCCACAAATTTTGAGACAATGTGTTACAGCCACAATAGGAAACCAGCTCAACTGTGGTCATCGTAACTATGGTGATAAAAGTGCAGTAGACTTTTCCTGTATGGCTCAGAGAGCAGTGTGGTGAAAATGAAACAGGGCTGAGACCACTCTCCAGCAGTCAGAGTCCATGCCTTCTTAGGTTCAGGGAACTGCGGTTGTCAGCAGGCAGAGGCATCTGTCAGATGAATGGGCAACACTTCCCAAGACTGGATACTTTTTGTTATTGTCCTAATTAGCTATATCTGACAGTAGAATGCATTTTGCTGCATCATACATAAATGGAGTATAACTTCTCATTCTTCTGGTTGTACATGATGTAGAGTTAAACAGGTTGTGTAATCCTATATGCATACAGGGTAATAATGTCCAATTCATTCTACTATCATTCCTACCCCTATATCCCCTCCCCTCCCTTCACTCCCCTCTGTCTAGTCCAAAGTACTTCTATTCTCTCTACCTTATTGTGAATTAGAATATCAGAGAAAACATTTGGCCATTGGTTTTGGGGAATTGGCTTATTTCACTTAGCATAATATTCTCCAGTTCCATCAATTTACTGGCAAATGCCATAATTTCATTCTTCTTTAAGACTGAGTAATATTTCATTGTGTATATGTACCACAGTTTCTTTATCCATTCATCTGTTGAAGGACACAAGGTTGGTTTCATAGTTTAGCTATTGTGAATTGAGCTGCTATAAACATTGATGTGGCTGTATCACTGTAGTATTCTGATTTTAAGTCCTTTTGGTATAAACCTAGGAGTGGGATGATGGGGTCAAATGATGGTTCCATTCCAAGTTTTCTGAGAAATCTCCGTACTGCTTTCCAGAGTGGTTGCACCAATTTGCAGTCCCACCAACAATTTATGAGTGTGCCTTCTTCCCCACAGCCTTGCCAACATTTAGTGTTGTTTGTATTCTTGATAATTGCCATTCTGACTGGAGTGAGATGGAATCTCAGTGTAGTTTTGATTTGCATTTCTCTAATCATTCAAGATGGTGAACACTTTTTCATATATTTATTGATCGATTGTATTTCTCTTTTGTGAAGTGTCTGTTAAGTTCCTCAGCCCATTTATTGATTGGGTTATTTGTTTTTTGTTTTTGTTTTGGTATGAACTTTTTTGAGTTCTTTATATTTCCTGGAGATAAATGCTCCATCTGAGGTACATGTGATGAAGATTTTCTCCCATTCTGTAGGCTCTCTCTTCACATTATTGATGGTGTCCTTTTCTGAGAAGAAGATTTTTAGTTTGATTCCATCTCATTTATTTTACTTCCTGCACTTTAAGAGTCTTGTTAAGGAAGTCAGTTCCCAAGGTGACCTGGTGGGGATTTGGGCCTACTTTTTCTTCTATTAGGCCACATATGGATTTTGCTACATATGGATTTCCAGTTTTCCCAGCACCGTTTGTTGAAGAGGCTATCTTATCTCCAATGTATGATTTTGGTGCCTTTGTCTAGCACTGGATAACTTTGAGACTGTCAAGTCCTTTCTCTAGGGTTTTGAGAATTAGATGTGTTCATCAGTATAGTCGTTGAACCAGAATATTCATCAGACTTCTCCCTTCTCTCTGTCTACCTGAAGAGAAGTCCTACTTTGAAATGCAATTCATTTCTAGGTTTTCTTTGCCATTTTTCAGACAGAAAAACACAAATTCAGTGGCTTCCATTTTCTGAGTGATCTTTTCCTCCCATTTCTTCTCATTCTTGCCACACTTCTGCAAATTGTGAGTTTTCATGTATATAAAAATCCCTTTATGATAATAAATCAATTATTTGCATTTTGGTTTCCTTCCAGTCACTCTGCCTCCTACTTACCAGAAAGTACTCAACGAATAATTTTTCCCCCCCATGAAGTGGGCATTTTTTTTTAATGTTATTTTACAGACTAGGAAGTTGAGATCAGAGGGCTTCATAATATGCTGCATTTGGAACCAGAAAGAACAGGATTAGAATGGATGATGTGCTCGTAAATGTGCAACAGCCAACTCTCTGAGAGCATTCTTTGCCCATTTCCATGGTGTAAATGTTCCCACCGTGACTGATTTAATGGAACTGAGGTAAGATGGGAGTTGAAATAAGCCTGCTCAATGTGTCTCTCAAACTCTGATCCTCCCCTTCCAAACTATAAGAACATGGGCTCCGATTCCTTTTCTGTCAAAAGGAGCAAGCCTCAAAAGCCAGGCAGTGCCTAGGACGGTGGGCCTCTATAAACTCCAGTGCCTTTCCTTTATTCAAACAGAGAAACAGCTCCCGAAAGTTAATCTGGCCCAGTATTTTTCAAACTGAATCATGACTCATTATTGGATTGTGAAATCAATTTATTTGCAGGTTGCAACCAGAATTTTTTTTTTTTTTAAAAAGAGAACAAATAGAAAAGACTAGAATAGAAGATGAAAGGTCAGAGTGCAGCAGATAGAGGAAGAATACATGCTATTCCCTATCTTTTTGTTCTGTTTTGTTTTATTCCTACGTGTGGATGAATATGTGTACTGGGTCACACACACACACACACAAAAAAAAAAACATTTATTTTCCTGTGGCTCATGGTCAAAAGACAGCCTGGCAAAGAGCCAGCCTGGCAAATCTGGCTTTCCAGGAAGCTGTACTTTTACTTAGTTGAGTTGTGGGTGGGAGAGAAGCAACGATGAAAAAAGTACTTTGATAGCTTTTTCTGCAGCAGAAATTAAGCTGGGGCAACCAAGGGTGGAACCTGGGTGGCCCGTGTGTAGGGAACAAGTCTAGGAAGGCCACTATGCCCCTGGTCTCCTGCCAGGCCAAGATTAGGCCCCAGGGAGCAACTGATCTGAGCCGTGGAGAAGAGAGGGAGCCTCATATGAGGAAGGAGAAAGAGGCTGCACAGGCCCCCTCGCTGCACATCTGCTAGGCTGAGCCCACCGCAGCAGCTCCCAGGCAGCCAGCAGTAGCACCATCAGATAAAAATAACCCGGGGTCTCAGCCCTGCTGTGTAGAAGTGAGAAAGGGTGTACTGTCCAAAGGGCTGAAATGTCACAAAGTTAGGGCTGTGGTCATGTCACTTGTTGTGCTGGGCCTTCATTTCCCGATTGCTAATTAGAGGGTAGTTTTCCTGTCCAGGGTTATTTGGGCTGGGGCCAGGAATAAAGCTACTTGCTCACAGGGTCTCTGTTCCCTTGTTCTCTTGCTCAGGGTGATATTAAAAAAAAAAAAAAAATCTCTTATGCCAAGACCTTGAGGTCTTGATGCATCCCTCTCCAGGATGGATGAGCCTCACAAAAAGCCCAATAGTTTCTTCCCAAAGGATTTTCTCACAAGCAGGTGTTCAGGGCATCATGAAGAAACAAGGCTTTCCCAGAAGCCCTGCCTGTCCTTTGGCCAAGGCGGGCTCTGACTCTGACCCTGCTGACCCAAGCATACCGCTCTCTAGTCCCCAAAGATCTGTCTTCAGACCAAGAAGACAAACTCCTGTCCTCCCAGTGCCCGAGCTCTGCACACTAGTGAACCATGTGGGGAGGAGGTTACAACAAATTTCCCATTTCTACAAGACCTATTGAGAATCAGCAGGTGACTGAGAAATAGAGACCAAGTCTGCTATTTTCTTCTGGTCTCAGAAAGCTCTAATAATTTAGTTTAAGCCTGACTCTTAGCCTAGATTTCCTATCCCAGGATAGGAAAGACCACACCCACATCCAGCAAGGACCAACCATGTTCACCAGGACACCGTACTGTACAGTTTTTGAAGCATGCTTCTTATCTTTTACTCCCTTATAGGCATTTCTTAAACTAGAGTGAACAGAACTCAGAGGTGCACGTGAAATTGGAAGAAACAAAAAAATGACATCTGTATTGTCACACACTACCAAGTAAAGTGTAACATTTCCTGTTATTAGGAGTGTAGGGAACAAAAAACAGTAGTGTCAGCAGAACTTGCCACTGTCACCAATAGAAATCACGAGTATTTTCGTTTTCACAGTGCACTTGCTGCAGGTATCATGAAATATCATGTGTAGTCATGGCTACCTCAATATACACCCGCTGCTGGAACTCACTAGGCAAAGCTTCAATAAAGAGGGATGTTTATGACTTTTTCACAAATACTTTCATTTTTAAAAAAGTTTTGACAGCCATGTCTTAGCATAATTGATTTTCTTTGCCACCTCTGTATCTTATTTAAAGCATTATTCTGAGAAGGGGATTACAACTTCTTCAAGCTGACAAAAAGAGCCATGACACAAAAAAGATTTAAGAATCCCCCAAGGAGCTGGCGTGGTCCTAAGCAGAACTACTGTAATGTGCAAAGATGAAAAGGACCGGCCCATACCCCAAGGGCTTCAAAGCTCAACAGAAATACCCATAAGCAAATAAAGAGTTGCACACTGACCTGATGGTGGTGTGCAGGTGAAGATGGAAGGATGGAGGACTGGCTGGGGAAAGTCTATGGGGGCTGGTGGGATCTGGAGTGTCAAGAAGTGAGTGTCCATTGCCTCAGTTCAGATGTGGGTGCATGGACCACTTCCAGCTGGGGAGGAGTAGACCCGTTAGCTTACCAGTCTCCTCCTGCACTGCTCACTCCGTGGCCTGGGTGGGAGCAGCTGCTCTCTGGGCCTGTTTCATTTCCTCCCCAACATTACAGATGCCACCCAGAGCCCCAGCCTGGGAACAGGATGATGAACTGTCCCCATTAATCTTGGCCTCAGAGATTTCCTGGGACATAGAACTTGCTAAAACCAGGACAAGCTGGACCAGTAGAGCTGGTCACCCTACTCAGAAGCCAAACCCCACCCTTCCACCTAGGATTAATTCGACTGCCTGGAATTTGGGTCAAGTTATTCCTTACTGTCTGTCTGGGTCTCTCTCTGTCTCTCCCTCTTCCTCCCTCTACCCAATTTTTGCTCTAGCTCCCAGGCTTACCAATGTCTGCTAAGTGCTTTGACTCCTTGTCTTTCCCCTAAGGGGCCTGTGGAGCGCTACTCAGGCTTTGTTTATAATCGAGGTATAATTTACATAAAGTGCTCAATTCCCAGGTAACTAACTCAGCCAATATTTATACACCCATGAAACCACTACCTGGGTTCAAGATGTAGAATGTTCTCCCACCCCGGAAACCTCCCTAGCACCTTCAACTAGACCTCTGAGGGTTAACCATTCTTCTGACCCTATCACCATTAGCTGAGGCTGACCTTCCTTCACGTCAATGGAAGGAGGCCATTTGTGACCTTCGGGAACACATCCGTTGTAGGCTGTGAACTATCCCACTTGAGTGAGACCAGGAAGCAGGAACAGGATGAAGAAAATGGGGAAACAAAGGATGTCTTGGTGGGGAAATTAAGTGGCCTCATTTCAAGTGAGGACACTGAGGATTAAGACGGAGACAATTCACTTGATCACTCTTTAACTTGATTGGATGCAGAGACGCACCAGCAGCTGGGCAGGCAAAATTGAGATTAGAACTCAGAATCCCAGGGCAACCTCCTTTCTAATAGTCTCCAGGTGCCCTCTGAGTGAAAGCAAGGGCCGACTTTTGCTAGGTAGGAAGTTTTGCTTGGGCTGAGAGGGTGCCCTCTGTTTCCTCTGCCTCACCCCTGCCAAATGCCCCTCGCACCTTGATAGGATGCAGAGGGGTGGTTCTCAACCTTGACTGCATGTCAAAATTGCTGGGAAGCTTTAAGACTATATCAGTGGCCAGGCCTCGTCCCAGACCACTCCACCTCTGGGAGTGAGACCCAGGCCTTGGTACTTTTAAAACTCCTCAAGTAATAACAGTATTCCCAGCCAAGTTTGGAAAGAGAAGCCCTTCTCAAACTTTACAGTGCCTGTGAATCTTTAGGACCTCTTGTTAAAATGCAGATTTTTGTTTCAGCAGGTCTGGGTGAGGTCTGAAATTCTGCATTTCTATCAAACTACAAAGTGATGAAGAGGGTACTGATTCACAAACCACACTCTGAGCAGCAAAAATCTAGAAAACCATTCTGTATTTTTCCTTCCCAATTCTCCACATAAATATATTTTACAATGATTTATCTTTCAGTGTCTCTTAAACATACGGCTCCCCACCCACTTAAATAATTACCTATTTACCTGCCTTTGCCAGAAACGATACAAGGATTTATCATGTGCTTTCTATGTGCCAAATATTGTCCTCAACAACTCTTAGGGGGTAGAGCCCCTATTTTAATAACATTAAACAGTAGCTCAGAGTTTCATGATGTTCATGACATTTCTAACCCCAAGGTTCCCCAGGCTCTTTTTTTAAAATATTTATTTTTTAGTTGTAGTTGGACATAATACTTTTATTTTATTTTATGTGGTGCTGAGGCTCAAACCCAGGGCCTCGTATTTGCTAGGCAAGTGCTCTATCGCTGAGCCACAACCCCAGCCCAACCCCAAGCTCTTTTGATTAAATCATTTACCTGCCCTTACTCAATCTATTTTGTACAATTGTAAGTAGCAAGATTTTGGAGCTAATTAAAATTTTAGTTTGGAAGTCAAGCCCCATCTAATGTTTAGTATAAACTTAAGGTCCTTTCATTTTCCTAATCTCTGCTTCAGATCACTTGTTCACATCTGATTTCCCTAATCGTTTGCCCTATCCAACCCAAACTTCACCAACTCTTCCTTTCCCCGTGTCCCTTCTCTCCTGATTCTGTCCACTCACTTTGTACCACCACTGCACATCAAGACTATAGGAGGGGTGCTCAAGAAGCGTGTTAGAGAGAGGAGTCCAGGTAGAACATAAAAGCCCCCGAAAGGACCACCCCAGGCCCAGCTTGCTTCTTCATCCTTTATCAGCACCAGGAGTGAGATTTGGGCTGGCATTCTAGCCTGGACGTCCCCCAGAAGTCTTGTGCATTGCTATTCCCACATGCCACCAAAAAGAATTTCCCCCACAGAGATGAAGGCTATATCTCAGCATAGCTGTGATGGTTAGCTTTATATGTCGACCTAACTGGACTAGAGGATGCCCAGATAGCTGGCAGAACATTATTTCCAGGAGTATCTCTCTGGAAGGGTGTTTCTCGAAGAGACCAGCATTTGGATTGGTGAAATGAGTACAGGCTTCCCCAGTGGGGGTGGCATCATCCAATTCATTAAGGGCCAGATAAAATGAAGAGATGGGGGAAGGGTAAATTTTCTCTCTCTGCTTGAGCTGGAATATCCACTCTTGCCCTTAGACATTGGCATCCTAGTTTGGGGCTTTTGGACTAAACTCAGACATTCACTTTCAGCCCCATGGCTCTCAGGCTTGAGCTGAATTGTACCACTGAATTATACCTAGTTCTGTAGCTTTTGATGGTAGATTGTGGGACCTTGACTTCCATAACTGTGTGAGTCAATTTCTCTGATAATGTTCTTTGGACATATTGGTTCTGTTTCTCTTAAGACCTTTAATTAATACAATTGTGATGCTACCCCAAAGAGCTTCCCTCCTCTCCACTTGCTTTGGGAAGGTAAAAGGACAGCAGACAGCAGTGACACCCAGCCTGGTTCCAGAGCCAGTTTTGACCATTGCCATTCCCAGCAGGTCTGTCAACAAGCAACCAGTTGATTGATTAGGTAGGTTCTCCTTGGCAGCCTGTGAGTGCAGCTGCTGAGAAGGACCTCCCTGGGGGCTCTGCTACATTGCCGCAGTTGAGAGTAAAAGACTGCCTTCTTTACAGGGCCACTAGAGCTGTGAGGCCAGCCTGTGACAGGAAGCAGTTTTGTGAGATGGTGAGAAAATAGATTTTGAAGTTAGACAATCCTGAGTCCAAATCCTGATTCCTTCCCTGCTCATTAAGTGGCCATGTGACTTAATTCTCTTTGCTTTAGTTTTCTCATCTGTAAGATAAGAAAAGGCAATAATTCATTAGAGGAATTATTGTAAAATAATTTTATTTTGTACTGTATTTTGTATTGCAATAGCCATTCCTCGGTATCTGCAGGGGATTGATTCTAAGATCTCTAATACCCCGGGGAGATCAAAATCTGAGGACACTCAAGTCCCTAATATAAAATGGAGTACTAGTTGCATATAATGCACACAATCCTCCCACATGTTTTAACCAGCCCTAGATAATTTGTAATACCAAATACAAGGTAAATACTATATAAATAATGGTTATACTATATTGTTTGGAGAATAATATCAGGAAAAAACCTGTACATGTTTAGCACAGGTGCAATTTTATATAGAATATTTTTGATCCAGAGTTGGTTGAATCCAAGGATGTAGGACCCACAGATGCAAAGGGTCAACCATTCATAGTAAAATAGTCGTGGATGCCCATTCTGGTAGCCACTTCTGTATGATTGTGGGGATGACATGAAATAAGCTGATGGCAAGGGTTGATTAGCCCAACACCTGGCCTACAGAATGACAGAAGGTGCTCCTTGAACATTGCCTTCTGTCTCTTTCCTGATGACCAGCTTGGCAAACAAACCATTTCTCTTTATCCCAGATAACAAAGGAGTGTCTGGTAGGGCTGGGGCCAGAGCTCACAAGCTTCCATCTACCCATTTGTTTTCAAATTTTCCGGATTCAGAAACCTCTGAGGCCAGGCTTGGGGGGCTGTTATCTTATGTGCTGGGGGGTGGGGGAGAGAAATGTTGGCACATGGATTGTTCTCAATGGCCCCTGCTCACAAGCTGCCATGGATAATCACTGTTTATCAACTCATTGGAAAAAATGACTACAATTACATTTCACACATCAACACAAAGGAAAAATCAAGGCTCCACTGGAATGTCTGAGTCACTCTTCAGAGTCTGAATTACCGGTTCACTGTGACCCTTCTCCTTACCAAGTGCCCTCCCTGCAGGGGAAGGGGTGGAACCATCCAGGCTGCCACTTGCCAGATGCTTCATAACCTGGCCAGACGCTGCAGACCACCTACAACTCTGTGGGCTTAACAGAGACCACAACAAGCTATTAAAGAGACCAGTGGGGATTAGAGGGTCATTCTTTTGTGGACAATTGCTCCATACTCAGGGCTGAACTGGTGAGTAGGGCATGTCATTCACACACATACAAAGCCAGGTAGCAAGAGGAGGAATCACAGTCAACCAGAACACATGGCTACCATTTGGCATTTTCACGCAGAAGTGAAATAACAGCTCTATCATCGCAGTTTTCTTGTTTAAAAATGAATCTCTACATTTATTGAAAAGAGAGTAGGAGGATTTAGCAGTGGCCCCTACTGAAGCACTTCATGGCCTGCCCCCAGGTGTGTACAGCCCAAAACAGCATGTGAAGCAATTCACATGCTCCCAAAACCTGGGCATAAGTTCAATGTGCATCTCCAAGGTCACATTTTAAATTCACAGAAACAATTGTTTCAGAGCATTTGGAGCTGGCATCCCTCGGAGAATCTGATGGAAGATATAGACATTCTCCCTGCAGAAACCAACATATCGCTTAGAAAGCCCAGGGAGTTCACAGGCTCCCCTGGGAGGTGGGGCATTCCTGGAACCCAAATTGTACTTGACAGTCTTCGATCTGAGCGAACCCTATGGTGAATGTGTTTGTGAAGTGCCTTTGGTACCCTGGAATCCCTTATCCCACTTCACCCCTTCAATATGTGCTTTTTAACACTTCATCTTTGAAAGTAGGGTTTGCTGGATGGAATGAGAAGCAGCTCAGGTACTGAGACCAATGGGTCCCTGTCCCAAGTTGTGACCACCCCACCCCTCCCCTGGAGCTGCCCTTTCAACTGTTTCAAAGATCAAGACATTCTTTTCAAACTAGGAAATCAGATCAGATCAACCTCAGCACAAAGTGCCCATGGTTGGGGCCTGGTGGCTCACTTGGCCTCTCCCAGGTCATTCTTATTCTTCCAACATCAGGGCTATCTTAGATATCTCAGCCAAAACCATAATCCCTGGTCCCAAAGGGAAGGCTATTAGAGAATAGGGAATAATATATTTCCAGGGGAAAGTGCATGCCCTGTGATGCTCAGTACTTCCAGAATCTTGGCCACCATCCATTCATTCTTCAAGTTGGTCATCAGCTCTGTGGGCTGTAGTGGGTGGTGAGCAGCATGTACGGACTGGAGAAGTCTGTGTTTACATAGCAGTTTCATGCCTGCCAGTCTGTCTGTGAACTTTGGAACACTTCTTCACCATAGCAATACAGTAAATATCAATGATGATTTGCCTGCCTATTTACCCCGTAGAAAGTATTTTTATGTAGATGTCGTCTTTTTATTGTGGAAAATATACATATAATTTACCAGCTAAACTATTTTTAAGTATACAATTCAGTGCATTAAGCCCATTTACAATATTGTACAACATCGCCTTTATTTCCAGAACTTTCACATCTCTCCAACAGAAACGCAACTACTTTTTGTTTCTGTAAATTTGCCTACTGCAGGTATGTCGTCATACAAGTGAAATCATACAGCATTTGTCTTTTGTGTATGGTTTATGTTCACTTAGCATAATGTGTTTGGATTTTTCCATGTTTTAGCTGTGTCAGCATTTCATTCATTTTGTGACTGAATACTATTCCATTGTGTGTATGAGTCACTTTTTGTTTATATACTCATCTGTCAATGGACATGGATTTTGATATACAAGTATCTGTATATACAAGTCTCACTTTTAATTCCTCTGTGTATATGCTAATCCAGAATTGCTGGGTTATGTGGCAATTCTATTTATTTCCGTATTTATATTGTGATCCACTTATTTATTTTTTTCTGATGTTGGAGATTGAACCCAGGTCCTCGCACATGCTAAGCACATGTTCTACCACTAAGTGACCCATCCCCAGACCAACTGTTCCTTTATTCCAGCCATTTTAAGCATGGGAACACTGAAGCTCAAAAAAATAAAGGGAATTAGTTCACTCAAGAAAGGCTGTTAACTTTGGGATTATAAATCTCTCTGTGCCCAGGACTAGGACAAGGGAGAAGTGAGACACCTAGGGTATGGAATATGGAGAACTCCCTCCCATATGCCACATCACACCCCTTGCAAACGACAACTTATCCACTAGGTGCAATGGCAACACCAGAGCCCAGGATAATTTTGGCCTTTGAACATGTTTTAATTTATTTTAATAGTCAGAAAAAAAGTAATTATAATCCATCTCGGATTGTATTTGTCTTTGTATCAACACAGTTCTGAAATGAAATTACACATACACACATATTTTTTTTTTTCCAACAGAGGAAGTGGTCCACAAAGGCAAAAGTGCTTAGGGCCCCCAGAAGCCATAGTGGTCCTTGCTCTGAGAGTGAGCTTCCTGTTCATTTTTTTGTTTCATTTTGTTTTGTTTGCCATGCTGGGGTAAGCACTCTACCACTGAGCTGCATCCCTGGCCCCCTATTAATCTTGCAGAGCCCTGGGCACAAGATTTAAGGAAGTTCTCATTTCCAGCTTCCTGCAAGTACTGAGCCGTGCCATCAGGAACTCCAGAATGAGTGCCTTCTTGACTTTTGTGCCTTGGGCCCCTGGCTGCTCACCCTAGGCCTGCCCTGCCCAAGTCCTGACCTGGCTGGATTGTTCCCCCTGGCACACTGAGCAAGAAGGTTTGGGGGCACGAGTTCCACACTTGGCAGCATGCTTGTGTCACTGAGGGAAAGAGTCAGGTGGAAGAAGACCAGCGGTAGTCACAAAGAGGCTGGGTGTTTGCCCCTGTGAACTCCACCCCACAACAGCCATTAGTCCTAATTCCACACCATAGAGTTTGCTACAGCGGTGATTTTTCTTATTTTATGAGAAGGGCTCTATTTGTATTCATTCCTGAACCGTTTGCTAATTCTACCAGCCTGAAAGAACCAGAGGAGGGAGGAAAGGGTTCCTTTCTACGGGTCTCCCTCTGATGCAGAATCTTTCTTATTTTGTATCCAATTCAGGGAAACCCACTTGCCCCTCCCCGTCCTACTCTGCCCCTGCCAAATCCATGGGGGCACAGTTCATACACATTCACTTGTGCAGGAAGAAGCATATGGGAAGAGAAGATGGATTTTATTTATGAATTCATTCAGAAAATCGCCACTGAGCACCTACGCTGCGTGTAGGCATTGGGGATACCAAAGTGAACGAAACAACCAAAGTCCCAGCCTGCCTTCATGGAGCTTATATTCTAACAGGAAGCTAGACAATAGAACATAAAGAAATGGCAAAACACAGTGGGCCTAACTGCTCTATGTGGTGGAAAAAAAGAAAGCAGGGAACATGGAATAAGGATTGGAGCTTTCGGGTGCAATTCTGATTGGGCCGTCAGAGGTCTCATGGAGAAGGTTACATTTTAGTAAAGATCTGAAAAGTATGAGGGAATAAACTGTGAATGTGTGATACTCCAAAGAGAAGTGTCTGGATGTACAAAAGGCTCTGAGACTGCCCACGCCTGGCTGAGGTCTCTGATGTGTCCCTGTGGGCTGACTCCTCTTAACATTAAGAACAATCTCATACTGCCTGATGAGGATGCAGTTCTTGGGTCCCAGTTCACAGTGACCTCATTTTCTATGAGCCACCAGGGGTGGCAGTTGCATTTGTTCTCCCTTGGTCTCTCAGAGTCTCTTCCAGAAGAGTCCAAGGATTCTCTGGTCAGTTGCTACTAGAGCTGTGATGTGTCCTCTGGAGCCATGAGTTGGCCCCTTTTGCACCCCCCCTTCCAACCCCCACCAAATACACACAGAGAAGCAGAGAAAACAGTTGGTGAGGAGATGATGAAAGAACAGAGATAGAGATGGGGGTGGGGTGGGAGGATGGACTGGGAAGAAGACCACCTCTGGGTTCCTAACCACTTCAGACTCCAGGGTCCCTGCCTCCAGGAGAGGCCCAGTGCTTCCACCCCTGGATTCCAGGAGATAGAGCTGCGTTGGCTTCTCCTGAGTTGTAAAGCGTCACTCCTGGGAATCTTCCACAATGGCCCTTCCTCAGACCTGGAAGAAGCTCTCTCTCCCTTTTGGCCATCAGGGTTCCCCAAGGAGTGACTTTGGGCAGCGTGGCAGAGTGGAGAGGAACCACAAGTTTGCCCTCCAGCTCTGCCATGTCCCAGTTGCGTAACCAAGTATTTGGAGTCCCTTGTTCTCCTCCTTCACCTCTACCATGGAGGTTATATGGCGCCCTGCCTGCTCTCCTGGCCGTCATGAGGTTTTAACAATGGAGCCTCTGTGGAAATGATCTGCCAGGTGTCACATGCCATAGAAACGCAGGTGGTCATCCGCTGCCTGTCACCAGCCCCCTCAGCCTGAGCCCAGTCTTAGCTGGCTTTCCTGGGCTGAGTCGCCCTGCCACTCAGCTCTGTGGCTGAGCCCCACCTCTGCCTGCCCAGCTGAGGTCCCACCCAACAGCCCCTCCTTCCTGCTTCCTCCTTCTCTTAGCCTTCAAGTTTTCTTGTTGAATTGGTTACTCTGAATCAGCCCACTAATCCCTGGCCTCTCAACAACCTGCATTTCCCCCGCTAAGGCTCCTGTACTCTAAGCCCCCACCCTTGGCTGGATGACTCAGCCCATTTGCAAACTCCCCACTCCCACCCCAGCGCATGCTCCTGCCACGGAGATGAGAGCCTGGTGTGTTGTGCAGCCTCAGCCCGCCTCAGCCCGGTCCTTCCTCCCGAGGTTTGCAATAACCCAAGAGCCCAGTGCGATTCTTCATCAGGGCTGGTGCTTGCAACCTGGCTAAGATCTCATTCAGTTATCTCCTGCATCCATGTTTTCCTCCTCACTATCCTCCAGTTTCAGTCACCATCTTCTCTCAAACCTATTGCCCCAGCCTCCTAGCTCCTTACTCACGCTTCTTCTCTCTCCTTAACCACACCATCTTCCACCCTGTCCTCAGAGTGAGACTTTTGACAAACTGATCTATCACCAGCCTGCCTAAAAATCACCCCAACTTAAAAATAGTCCATAGGATGAAATTCAAATCCTTACTTTGGTACAAATGGCCTCTCAAGATCTCCCCAACATACACACTCCCTCAGACCCGGGATGTGACCCCCTTGGATGTGACTCCCACCTGACAGCATTCAAAGCTGTCCCTTAGCTCCACACTTTAACACTAACCACTTGGCAATCCTCCCTTCCTGGTGCAATAGAAGATGAGTCCTGATAGCTGATCCCAGTGCCCACTCCAGGATTAGACCCCATCATATCCCCCTAAGTTTTTAATATCTTTCTTCTGCATCTTCAACCCCCTCTCCTTTCCAATAATATTTCAAGTCACTTGGCTCTCCTCCCATCTTAACAAACTTTTCTTTGGTGCCACAATCCCCTCTAACAACTGCTACCCCCTCTCTCAACCAAACTCTTGAGGGAGCCTCTGTATTCCCTCCCTTCCCGTGTTACTCCAGTCCTGGCTTTAGCCCTGCCCATTCCCCCAAAGCCTCTCTCAAGTCCTCAATGGCATACAAGATACTAAAATCAAATCAACGTTGTTCAGACCTCCCCTCCTTCATGTTCAGGAACATGTCATGTGTTGACTGCTCTGGGCTTCAGGACTCTCCCCAGCCTCTCATTTATAGACTCAGTTGCTGGCTCCTTGCCTCTCCTCAGCCTCCGAGGCAGGGACCCGGGCCCTCTTCTGTCCTCCCAGCCCTGTGCTTTGCCATTTCACTAGGCAATCCCCTGCTTCCTGCAGACACTATCTCTACCTCTGTAACTCTCAAATGCATTCCTGTAACCCGGAATTCTCTGAGCTCCAGTCTGTAAGTCCAACTGGCCCACTGTCCACTTAGGTGACTCACAGGGACCTTAGACCAACATGACCAAACTTGAAATTTGTGTCTGCACCCACCCAAACCAAAAATATGGCAGTTCTTGGTTGCCAACTATTTATTCTTGCTATCTATCACCATTAC